>NC_059149.1:19791262-21041262 GCF_020740605.2 Lemur catta | reverse complement strand
AGGGAACTTGTGGAATGGGAGAAAATATTTGCAAACCATATGTCTGATAAAGGGTTAGTATCCAAAATATATAGGGAACTCAAACAATTCAATAATAAATAATAATAATAGTAATTACCCCAATTAAAAAATTAGCAAAGAACCTAAATAGACTTTTTTTCCCAAAGAAGACATACCAGTGGCCAACAAGTGCATTGTAAATGCTATCCATCACTAATCATCAGGGAAATATAAATTATTAATAAAACCACAATGAGATATCACATCACACCTGTTAGGATGGTTCTAGCAAAAAGTCAAAAGATAACAAGTACTGGTGAGAATGTGGAGAAAAAAGAGCCCTTGTCCACTGTTGGTAGGAACATAAATAGTGCAGTCATTATGGAAAACAGCTTGGAGTTTCCCGGAAATCTTAAAAATAGAACTAGCATCCCAGTTCTCTTTATATATCAAAAGGAAATGAAATCACTGTCTTGAAGAGATCTGTACTCCATGTTCATTGCCATATTATTCATAATAGCTAAGATATATAAACAACCTAAGTTCCCGTTAACAGATGAATGAATAAAGAAAATGTGAGAGATATATATCTACATATATATATGTGTGTGTGTGTATGTATACACACACACACACACACACACACACATATAATACAGTGGAATATTATTCAGCCTTGAAAAAGAAAAAGTCCTGCAATTTGCAACAACATGAATGAACCCAGAGGACACTATGCTAAGTGAGATAAACCAGACACAGAAAGATAAACACTGCAAGACATCACTTATATATAGAGTCCAAAATAGTCAAACTCATAAAAGTAGAGAGAGGAATGGTGGTTACTAGGGGCCGAGGGTAGGAGGAATAAGGAAATGTTTATCAAAGGGTACAAATTTGCAGTTACAAGATGAATAAGTTCTGAATATACAAAGTATGGCATGGTGACTATAGTTAATAATACCACATTACATACTTGAAATTTGCTAAGAGAGTAGACCTTAAGCGTTCTCACCATAAAAAAAGGGAAGGAAGGGTACTATGTGAAGTTATATATGTTAATTACTTTGTGCTAATCCTTTCACAATGTATCTGTATATCAAATCATCACATTGTATACCTTAAATAGATATAATTCTTATTTGTCAATCATACCTTAATAAAGTTGAAAAAAATAATTTAAACAAGAAAAAAAGAGCTGTATGCACAAAATTGCTATTGTATGGTTGTTTCTGGTAGCAAAAAAAAAAAAAAAAGTAAACAATCTGAATAGTTTGTTTATCCACTCCATGGAATATTATGCAGCTATTTAAAAAGCTAAGTAGGAAAAAAATGGAACAATATAGAGAAACATTTGATGTAATGCAAAGTGAATAAAGCAGTATGCAAAATGTTATGTTCGCTATGATTACAATGATGTAAAATATGTATGATTATGGCCGAAGCCTCCAGAATACACACAAATAAAACCTATTTTGTTACAGTCTTGTGAAAGAGGGTAATTTGTTATTCTTCTTTCAAAAGGGCCTTTAAAGTTGTTGCAATAATACATTTTTAAATACAACAAAACAAAATCAGCAGTAGTTGACTTAACCCCATCTCTAAAGATAAATGCATTTGCAGTACTGGATTAGACCAAGGAAATCCAGGCAGTTGCTCAGAGCAAAACCATCTCTGGAAATCAGATAAAGAAAACGTTGACCAGAGCTCCTACAACAGAAACCTTCAGGTTGAGACCCCCTTCCCCCCAAAGGACAGACTTAAGAAACAACTGATTGCTCAACTGCCTCTAAGGAGGGTGGTCTGTTTCATTGCAGATTCTCGGTTCCTATGGAGGGGTCTGAAAACGTGAGAATCCTTGTTAGCAGCATTTTAGTCCCTCTGCCTTCTGCCTCTTCTCTAAATAATTGCTGAGAAAATATTTAACAATATTGTTTAAAGTGGTGCCAAGCTGTTAGCTCATCTGGGGCACCCAGGGATCTCCCTCTAGCTCCGAACATACCTCACCAATTTCTCTCATTTCCGTTCAAGTCAGCAAAAGTTAAGGGAGGCCTGATTTTACCACCAGGCTCGGGCTAAACTCTGGGAACACAGTGACAGGTAAAGACTCAAGTCTTGCCTTTAAGAAGCCTAGAACTGTAAAACAATTGTGCAAATAAATAATCACAGGGCATTAGGTAACTGCGGTTGCATGTAGGACATTTACTGTTCCCTTCCCTGGAGTGTCTCCCAAATTGCTTAGGGAGACATGTTGATGTGGTCCCCTGGCGCCCTGCAAAGGAGCCTGTCCCAAGTCTATTAACCTCTCAAGCTTTCTTCTCCATCTGGGCTCTGTTGCCCTGTGCCAAGATGCGTCCATTTCCTGCACCAACTTGTTCCAGAGCAAATCCAGCCTGAAAGCTGCCATTTGCTCAGCCGCCACCAGGTCGCCAGGCCAGCCCGCCAGCTGGCAAGGGCTTCCTTGCCCTCCCTGCCCTTATCTGTTTCCTCCAAGCAGAGCAGGTGGCAGGAGCCTGGCAACAGGGAGAACCCAGGCCATGTGCAGACCCCAAAGCTTGCCAGCGAAGCCCAGGTGCCTCCTGCAGTCATCCACTGGTGCAGTGGGCAGGAAGAGGCAGAGAATGGAGGTGGCTCCATGGCTCCTGGAAGCCACATGAAAATAGCTGCAGAGAAGGGTGCAAGGACTGATTTCCAACTCAGAGGCTGGAGGAGGAAAAGGGACCCCCGAGTGATGCTCTTCCCTGAAGGCGTTTGGTTCTGAGTTGTAAGCTGAGCTATCTGTCGTGGCTCTCTCCTTCCCTCCTCTGCAACCGCCCAGCCTGCATCATATGGGCCTCTTCCCAACCCTCTGAGAGCCTGGAAAAAATGTGTGGAGAAGAGGTCTCTTTTCCTGAGGACAGGAAACAATGCAGGTAACAGTTATTCCATGCTAGGAGGCTGAGTTGAGAGCCCCTCTACCTCGTTCTTTGAGAAGAGACCACACAAAGCGAGAGCTCTGCAGGAACATGGGGAAAACACAGTGTTTGAGTGGATAACAAAACGAGGTATTGAACAATGCCGTTCAAATACAGTGGAATCAAATGGCCAAATCAAAGTTCTGAAAATGGAAGCTTTGCCCTCAGACACACGAGAAGAAGCACAGCTCAGATCACTGTCTCGTGTAAGTCTTCGCTCAACCACTTCTTCCCCAGAAAGTTCACTCAACTACGGCTCCTCAGAAAGACGGTTTGCAGAATGTTAGGTACTACAAGCTGCAGAGAGTGCTCTGTGGAAACAGATCCTTTCTGGTCTGAACCGCAAGCGAGTCAAATAAACAAAGAATTAGTCCCAGTGCAACTCGAGTGTAACAGACGTTGACTGGTGTTGCAAAGGGTTAAGATACCTGTGCTAGCACCGGGTTTGGTACACCAAAAGAAATACTCACTAGAAGGTACTTAGAAACCATTCAGACTTGGGTAAATGGATTTTAATTAGATGGAAAAGAAAGCAAAACTAGTTCCCATGGGAACCGGCTTTTATCTGTCTAGGTGAGCTGAAGTCGGGGACAACAATCCTAATGGTTTTGGATGGCCTTAAATGGTACTGTGAACGTGGATATAGTTGATCTCTTAAATATAGACTTATATTTACATTTGGGCCATAACACAAGTATTTTATAGCTGCTGTTCAACAGTAAGCAAGACATTAGCTGGAGGCATTTCCAGTAAATCCACAGAACAGCCCTGCTTCCTCCCTCCTCCCCAACTGTGAGATCACTGATCATTGTACCAATGTAAAGTGCATGATCTCTTCAAGTGGCTGCTTATATTGTTTTTGCATATTTTAAGTAAAAAACACTGAACTTCTAGGCCAGGAATAAAACATCATCATAATAGCACTTAACACTCCCTGCATTCTTACCATGTGCCAAATGCATTGCATGCATTCTCTTAATTCATCTTTCTAAATACCCTGTGAAATAAGTGCTGTTATTATCCTCCATTTTATAGACAGAGAAACTAAAATTCAATAACCTGCCCAAGATTTTGCAGCTAATTAGTTACGGAGTTGTGATCTGAACTTGGAACTGGTTGCATCCTGGTTCCTAGAACCATAGGTATTTCCCATCTGCCTAAATAATTCCCCACATTTATTTTTATTATCCCTCCTCAATTCTTCCTCCATAACCCAGAAGAGCCGAATTTAATCCTAATTTGTTGATTAAATTCAACAATAATAGATAAAGTGCTTTTTGTATATCCCTCCCCTTGGTATATTTACGGTATAAGAAGAAGACAAATAGTAAATTAGAAAGTTTAATCCACTCTTCCTCCTTTGAAAAGAATATGGGGCTATTGAGGTCAACTTATAGATGTTAATGTTTTTCGGATACGTACACTCACACTGCAGGCAAATGATACTTACAGTAACCAAGATGAAAGGCACGTGTCCATGGGGACATCTCCTTTGCTATGGTACCCATGGGTGATGGATAAAAATGTTGACACCAAAGGTATTAGCCTGCCTAGATTTCTACTCTGTCCTCTTACACACCCCTGGGCATCCTTAGGAAGTAGGCTAGATCCAGGGCTCCCTTTCTGTGACTAGAACTGGTCTTTAGCAGTTCCCATCTTGGCTATGACACCAACACCCCCATCACAGCCCACTGTACCTACTTCCTGCTACGTGTGTTTTGAGGCTGCTCCATCACTGAAACCATCTTTGCATTCATTCATTCATGCAACACTCACTCATTGTGGCTCCATTATATGCCACAATTAACCCTCCTCTCAAGACGTAAGAATAAATGAATGCAAGAACAAAAATACCTAAATACAGTGATACAATGAATTCAGGCAATTACAAGATGAGTAGAGAAATACATTCACATTTAGGTTTACATGACTAAATAGTACTATTCTAGGAGCGTCTGCTTTTTAAAACAAGATTTCAGAAAGAAGATCATCTTTAAGCCAAGGGGAAGAATTATTAGTAGCACAGTGGTGTGGGTATTATTGAACCATGGACATGATTCGGAAGACAGTTGGACTGATCCACTTTCCCAGTAACAGCCAACGTTGACAATGTAAAATTCTACCTTCTTTTGCAATAAGCCTTGCCCTGACAATCACAAGTATTTTCATTCTCTTCGTCCCTCTCTCCCAGCCTGAGAAATAGTCAATATCCAACGGAGGAACAAGAGAGGCACTTTGTCCCTGGGTCAAACGAAAAGGTCTCCTTTGCCCCCAAAAGCTCTGGACACCAGCCTCCGGGCCACTGCATCCCCTGTGCTGACCCACACTCAAACCCTGCTCTACCTGGCGTCATGGCCTCTTTCCCTGACTCTAACTCCAAGCCCAGGTGCTTGTTCTTTGGCCATCACAAATGAGTTGAGCCCAAGAGAGCGGCGTCAGTCACTGGCCAGGGCTGCACATCACCTGTGTATTTTTTTATTCTCTATCTTGTACCTACCCCACCCCCCTACTTTTCAGGCATCTCGTTTGGAAGTGATTTCTGGGCCACTCCTTAGTGGCTGTGAAGCCCATGAGTCAGAGAGTAGGCAGCGGGTCCCTATCCCCAACCACACGCCACCACCCTGCCCCTCTTCCCTCCCTGCCCCTGAGTCTCCACCTGGGCTCCTGCCTAGTCCTCGCTCACCAGCCCCTGCCAGCACCATTTCCCTCCCCCAATCCATCCTTCATCCTTCCACATTTATAAGCATTTCCATCTGAAAGGGGAATTTTTTTCTTTTTTTTTATAAAAAAAAAAAAATCTCCTGAGTTGGAAACACTGTCGATTGTAACTATAGTGATGCATCAATCACGTCGCAATAATTGCACAGCACAGGGTTTCCTGTTAGGGCCCAGCTACCTGCCAGAAAATGGCAGCAATCAGGCTATTGGCAGCAGACAATCAGGCATCATTTGTAATTCTTTATGGCTGCATGTTTCCCGGTCCAGGAATTGGATGCTAATCAATCAGTTGTCATGGCAACCCAGCATCACACAGCTATCAATACAGAAAAAAAGATGGGAGAAATTATAAGGGTAGTGAGTGCCACAGTCCCTGGAAGGGGGTGCCAGGTGTCCTCGTTAGGTGCCAACCCAGGAAAAGCAGGACCGAGAAAGAGCCAGCGATCCCCCCAAGGGTGAAACCTCATAGCTGGTGCAGGGAAGAGCTATTGTCTTAGCCACAAAGGGAATAAGAACAGGTAGGTGATTTTTGGGTCACCTCATTGTCCTTGGATACCAGCTGAGCTCCTAGGGCCAGGCAATTTACAGGCAGTTTGAGGGAAAAAAAGACAAGCTCTAGTGAAGGAGGAGAAAGGGAGACCAGTTAGTTATCCAATCAGCCAGCAAAGGTTTCATGGCTTCATGCATCAAATACTTACTGTCTGATCTGGGCCACTCAACATATAGACAGCAAAGGTCAACCGGGACCCACAGCAGCACCTGAGGTGCCAGGTGAATGATTCAGTACTTAAGTACAGTGAGAAGAGACCAGCAAGACCCAACACCGTGAAGGTAACGGATCAAACCATGTGCCAGGACCGAGCTAGACGTGTTCACCTACCCTGTTTTCATGAATTCACACAACATGAGGAAGTGGATTTTGTTATTTTTACCTTACGGCTGGGGAAACTTCAACCCAGAATGGTTGAGTAAGCTGCCCGATGTCACACAGCAGAAGGGCTCAGGCAAGATGGCACTACAGCTTGTCTTCAGCAAATACCGTGTGGATAGCTGCAGCTCGGTATGACCCCAGGGAAGTCATTTCATCTCTTGTGTCCTCGATTTCCTTTTCTGTAAGAACTTTTTTTGGAGAGTGGTGAGGTTTAAATGGAATGGTGTCCACAAAGGCTCTGAAGACAGTTCCTGGCACCAGGTAGCTTCTTCCTTCTTTCCTTCCTTCCTCAGTTCTACCAGGGGTACCCTAGATCTGCACAACCAGTCCCCTTCAATGGGGTTAAGAGTTTGTGCTCAAAAAGCTTTCTAAATTGCCCACGACAACAAGTTGAGGACTTGTTGGCTTCTGCATCCTTAGTCTCAACCTCCCTCATCTCAACTATCTGGGTGGCTTTGAACAAGAAAGTCAGCTAATTCCTCCCCAACATGGCCCAACCCCCAGCTCCCAGAGCCAGCGCCAGCGCCATCTTCCCTCTGTCAGAGCAACAGGACTGTGATGGGATTCCAGCTCTTCAGGCAATTACTGCCAAAATGCTGTGACTTTATAAAAACGACACTTGAAGCACAGTGAACTTGAATCTAGTGACAAACCAACTAATTGGCCAAATTTTTCTTATTAAAGTAATTGCACACTTCAAACCAGTTTTTTACCCTAGATCGTATCGAGTCTGTTTTACAATGCACAGCTTTCTTGCCAAACTCTTTGAACTTTGGTGCAAAATTTCATGGCCTGGGGAGGGGCGTCCAGGAGCGGGAGGCAGTTTTTCCGGTGGCGGAAAGAGTACGGGCCTTGGGTTCTATTCCAGTGTCTGCCGCTAATCTTGTACAAGTGGGTCCCTCTCTCTGAGCCACGGGTAGCATTTCCAAGACGTCTTCCTCAGAAGGCTACTATATATTCGTAGTAGAACCCTGGTCCACATATATATTCAGACATAAATAGGTGAGCAGGGGATGTTTCCAGCAGTGACACGGTCAAAAACAAGTTTGGGAAACATTGGAGGAGGCCATGTTTCCCAGGTTTCCTCACTGAATGAAATCCGGGAACCTTTAATATGCTATTAGAAGGGGAAATCTAGAATGCAGCGCTGTCCATGTTTGTTTGACCTCTGAGTCTCTTTTGCTGCCACTGAGCGTCTCTAAAGGCTTGTGTTCTGAGGATCAAGCTTTAGAAAACACTGAACTAAAGGCTCTCTGAAGAGGTATTGTTTGCAGCAGCGACAAGCCGGAAATGAGCTGGCTATCCACTGCCTGTTGAAGCTGACATCCACTCCCCCCGAGGAATATTAGACAGTCTCATAAAGAACAGGACAGATCCGTATCTGCTGGCGTGGAAATTCCCCAGCGTGTATCAATGAACACAAAAAGCATGATGCAAATTTGACAAAATGGCCCCATTTGTGCATGAATGTGCGCTTACGTGCAAATGAAGATGAGTTGATGCAAGCGTATGTGTAAATCTGTGATTATCCACAGAAAAATTTTCCAGTCATAGTTAAGAAACTCATTACAGAGGATTCCCTAGCAAGGGGCACTGAGGGTGAGGTTAGGGGACATCTGTGCTGTTCATTTTATACCACTAAATACCGTTAGAATTTACTTTTACTATGTCATGTACCGTTTTTATAATTTAAAAAAAAAACTAAATTTCTAAAAGCTCTCTAGGAACTCTTTTAGCCCAAGTTCTATAATTTTATGGTTTCTTGAGCCCTAAATTGAAGGTAATTTAAGCCTACCTTTTTTATTAAAAAATACGGCAAAAGCTTCATACCCTTAGGTCCTTCGTAGTACCATATCGACTCTGTTGTATTTTTCAAGCATGCTGCCACATGCAGAGTGGGAGGAATGAGCCCCTGAGGAGGAAATGGCCCATCTCCTTGGGGGCCCACACGTATGGGTTGGATCTGTGTGTCCAAGATGCCAAAGAACCCGGCCACAAGAACTCTGAGTCCCCTCCTAGGCAAACGTTAACAGGCCAACCACAACTAAGCACAGGATCTCAGAATTCGAAAACATCTGAGCTGGAAAGAACCTGAGAGAGTTTAACTAATTCAGCTGCCACATTCTACAGAGGAGAAATCCAAGACCCAAAGGAATGACAGGAAGACCAAACAACCGGTCTCAACTCTGGGACTCCTGATTTTGGATCTAGGAGAATTTCCACCATGCGACTCTGTCTTTCTAAAAGAAAGAGGAGTTGCCCCCTTCCCTGCCCCCTGGGGAGACAGAACGACTTCCCTTAGCTCCGAGAATGGCCAAAGCTAGACACAGTGGACTGAAGAAACAATGTCTAACTGGGCAGAGAGATTACCAAAGACAAGGAGAAGGCAAATCTGTTTACCTAACCTAGCTAATGCTCAAACTGATGCAAAAACAAGTCATTTTTGCAACAAATAAGTTTGTTGTTTTTGTACCAAACAAACAAAAGAATGAGTAAGTAAAAATGATAACATAGCACCCTGACTCTTGTTCCTCATTTGATAGGAGTCATAGGGTCTTGGGGTTGTTACGATTGCTGTTTTACAGGTGAGAAAACTGAGTCCCAGAGAGGTTTAACAGACTGGTCCAAGCCCACCAAAGGAGTTAGTGGTAGAAGAAAGTGAACCTGAACCTGGGTGTTCTGATTCCTGGGGCCCCACACCCTGCACTTGGCAATGTGAGCCCCTGGCAAAACGTTGCCTCCCCTGAGCACTGAGCTAGGCATGTTCTTCACTAACAACTGGTCTCTCTCTCTTCCACATGGTCATTATACCTACTCCTAGCAACCTCTGCTCCTTTCTGATCTGCTGTTTCTACTCAATCATGATCTTGAAAGTCAAACATCCGCTCCCTCTGAAGCTTGCTATAGAAGACGAGGAAGTAGGGTCCCCCTGTGTGCAGGACAGAGGCTTTCCCTCTGGTGCAGCCCCTGGGCCTCAGCTGACACTGCCTGCTTCCGTCCTCATTCCTACCTGTATTTTAAGTTGTTGACACAAACTCTATAACATATAATACACAGAGTCTGCACGTCTGCAACCAGAGTACTCAAAACCAAGCCTCACTGAGAGTGTACTGCTTTTTTTTTTCTGAAACAGGGTCTCGCTATGGTGTCCAGGTTGATCTTGAACTCCTAAACTAAAAGGATCCACCTGCCTCAGCCTCCCAAGTGGCTGGGACTAGAGAGAGTATTGCTTTTGTGATTATCTTAGCAGGTGTAAGAGATTAAAGAAAGGGAGGAAGGAAGAAGGGAGGTAAGAAGATGAGATTGGAGGAAACTTAGTTTCCAAGTTAAGTCCTAAGAGCAGTAGTGACATTAACCAGAGGCATGGGCAGGTGGCCTGGGGGTACTCTGTTGTTCTCCCCCTAAAGCTTCATCAGACCACTAGGCTACCCCTAACCAATACACAATCCAAGTACACCCAGTGGGCTTGCTGTGAAACGGTTTTTAGAGGAGGCCTTTAGTTTACCTTTTAAAATATTGCCACCCCTGAGCCTGTCCTACATAAAAATTGTGGAATTACCGGTGTTCAAAAGCTCCGCCGGTTATTCACTGGCTTTGCAGCCATTCACAGGTAGGGTCACCCCAGTGACAAGTCAAGATACCATGACAGGTCAAAGATCCCCAGAGAATGCCCAGTGCTGGGGGGAGGTAAGTTCCTACCTTGCCTCTCCTGCTCCCAGCCTGCTGCAGCCAGGCCTCCAGGGAATGAACATCAGAGCCCATGGAGGCCAATCAAGCCTCCTGTGTGGCCCAAATTGCAGGCATCTGCCTTCCATCAGCGCAGGCGCACAAACCACCACACGCCCTTCGACCCAGGGTCCAACGCCCATAGGAACCAGGAGGCTGAGCACCCCGGAGGCCAGTCTCAAGGCTGCGGCTCTTGGCTGCCAGGAGACGGCTCAAAAGGGGTGGGACTAATAGGAGAATGCCGGTGTGCTGTTCAGTTAAAAAAATAAAACGACCCATAAGCCTGGTAATAACCATCCCTGTGAAGAGAGACGAGCGACAGTAAAGCCGTCGTGCTAGGAAAAAGGAATGATCGCTGCTGTCTTCTTGCATCCTCCCCACTGGTGGGAACCTCAGGCACACGTGGCCATTCACTCTGGGCCCAGCTGGGGCTGGTCAGAGAAAATGCAGCCAGACACAGATGCATTTATTAATATTTCTGCTCATCACAAGGTGCCCAGCCCTGTGTCAGACCCAGGGAACTTTTACACAAAGACACATCCTAGGACGCCACTTTAGACCTGCAGAATCGAATCAAAAATCTCTGATTTTTTTTTTTTTTTTCTTTTTAAACTCCCCAGGTGACTCTGTTGCAGCTTGTCCAGGGCCTGGCATTTAGAAACCACTGCAGTGGGGAATATAATAAAAGCATAAAATGAGGTTCGTCCTTAAGAAGCTTACCATAGAAGCAGAGAGATAAGACTCATTCAAATGAAGCAAATTTAATTATTTTCTCATCTTTGTTCAAACAGTGCTTTTATACATATCTCTATTATAGCCTGTGCGTCCTCAGGTTGGAAATGTTTATTAGTCTCTTTTACAAGCATTCTGTGAACAATCGGGAGGCAAAGACTGTGTGTGTTCATCTTGGGTGAGTCACACGATCTTTTAACCATTTATTCTTTCTTTTATTTAAACAAACACAAAGGTTTTCAGGTGTCAGGCACTGTCGTAGGCGCTGCCAGTGCAGCAGAAAACAAAACCAGCGGGTCCTCACCTTTCCTGGAACTTATCTTCACATGGGGGTGAGGATGGGGGAGCAAAGGAATAAGACAAGTGCCATAGAGAAAATAAAGTAATGAGAAAGAGATTGACCAGGAGGCAACAGCTGATGACGTGGTCAGGGGCGGCTTCTCTAACTCAATGCTCTTTGAGCTAAATCCCAAATGATGACCTAGAGTTCGTGGCATGAACATCTGAGAAGAGCATCCCAGGTAGAAACAGCAAGAGCAAAGGCTCAAGGGCTGGAATGATCTGGCACAATCTGGTGATGTTAGTGACCGACAGGGAGGAAAGCGGGAGAGGGAGCCAGAAAGGCGGCCAGAGGCCGGGTGACAGGTGGCCTTATAAACCATAGGTGGGGGAGGGGTCCTATTTTATTTTCTTGTTCTACTTCTCTTTGATTCTAAGTGCAATAGAACACCACTGGAGGGTTTTAACCAACACGATCTGATATCCTTCCTTAAAAAAAATCACCCTGTGTGGAGAGTGCATTGCACTGGGACAAGAATGGATGACAAGGCCATTTGAGAAGTCCGGGCCAGAGACGGTGGGCAGAGAAGTGGGGAAGTGGCCAGGCACAGCACACATTTTGGAAGCACCTCTCAGCCCAATTGATAGATTGGTTTTGGAGTGAGAGTAAGATATCAAGGATGACTTGTAGATTGATGAATACGCCCCGCGCTTGGAACATGATAATAAGCACTCAATGAGTGATTACTGAACAATTGGATAAATGAGTGTAAAACAATTCAACATCAGCATCTCGAACATAATTACATGCCAGCGTGTCTTGGTGCAGACTAAAGTGCTCTGGGCCATCAAGGAAGATGTCAGCGTGGATTCAAATTGCCTGGGGGTGGGATTTGAATTCTGACTCAAAAGTTGAGTCACTTCGGGTGACAGAAGCAATCAGGAGGGGAATTTCTAGACCAGAATGAGCCTGGTGTGTTTTTGTGTTTAGTTTTGTTTGTTTAGTTTTGGGTTTTGGCTCTGGGATTTTTTTCAGGGGTGGGAGTTTCAGGAGAAGAGCAGAGACCACAGTGTTGTTGGCAAAGCAGAGGACAGAGATATAGCTGGATGAATACGAAAACAGGAGAGGAATACGAAGCATTTTGAGAGCCAGGCAGTAGCGTGGATTTGAAAAGCAATAGAGATCCATCACTGGTTCTTGTCTAGGGAAGCTGCGTGCCGAGGGTGATTTATGTCTTGAATTCGGAACGGTCTGGGGCTGGAGGTGGGGACAGGACACAGGGAGACAGGAGATCAGATAGAATTACAGCAATCCAAGCACTAGCTTTGCCAAACTATCCTCTCTGAAGAAAAAATACATATCTATGATGTCACACGCCTGGGCCCCGACTAGGAAGAAACACCACTGTGTCAGAGGCTCTCGGAACTGGCCCGAGGGGACAGGGTGGAAGAAGGCATGGGGAGGTGGGATGTGGGGGAAGGGAGCCGTCCCCAAGCCAGCACAGCACCCCTTAGTGATGCTTGCAGGGGACACCCAGGGGTTTTCAGTCGCAGGTGGCTGTGTGCGCTGGGCTAATTTATGTATCTTCCGTCTCCTTTAGACCGATTCCAAAGCCAGGTAGAATTCTTGGTCCTTCCTAGGACATTTGCAGCTGCCACGAGTGGGTCATGCTTAGGGAGCATCCTTCTCGGCGATCAGGGACTTAAAGACCAGGCAGGACCCAACCCCAGCCTCGCAGCCCTTGCAGGGAGTGGGGACAGGTGCTCTGCAGAGGGTGGAGGAGGGAGTCCTTATTCTCCTCACATTCGAGACGCTGCTGGAACTCGGCCCTTTCCTACAAAATAATAATAATAATAATAATTTTATATATATATATCACAAATCTACGAGTTTGAGGATCCCTATCCCGAGCCCCCAGCTGATCCGCAGAGGACCACCTGGCACTTGGAAGCTGCAGGCAACAGCAAGGGCAGTGGACTGCATACAGTCAGGTCTCCAGAATGAAAGGGAACGACAGTGAGGGACAGAATGGCTGCAGCGGCCTCTGCTGGAAACTCGCTGTCTTGCAGCCGGAAGTGGGATGGCGTCCGCAGCCCGGGAGATGGGGAAGCAGGCCCGACAGCCAGTGGGCAGCACTAGACAGCCAGACTCTGCACGGAGGCTGGGATGTTCTAAGTAACAGCCATCCGCTCGGGGACCCCGTGCAACCGGCTCATCAGACACGATTCCTGGCCAGGCTGCAACAGGGCTGCCCCGAGGTGCTCGCACAGGTGACGGCTTCTGCTCCTCTCGCTTGTGTTTTGAGGCACAGCAAAAGTGTCAGGGGTGCAGTCTATTGACAAGGAAGGGACCCAGCGTGTTCCTTCTCACCCCGGGCTCATTCACTGTCCCGTCCTTCACTCCGGGAACGGCACACGTGCGCTCGCACACGCAGACACGCCCGTCAGCCACTCAGTGGGTGTCTATCGAGTATCTACTACGCCTCAGGCGCAATGCTGGGACCTAGGGACACAAAGGTGAATGTGACAGAGCCCCTGACCTCCAGGGGAAGATTACACACTGTACAAGATGGTAGCATTATTTCGGAGAGAGGAGCCCAACGCAGGTGGGTCAGTCAGGGACGTTTTCCCAAAGCTGGTAACCTGGAGCTGTGTGTAGCAGGAAAGAAAGGATTTTCACAATCGAAAAATAGTGACAAAGAAATCCCAGGAAGAAGAAGCAGCCTGCAAGAGGACACAGCATCGTGAAGAGTCTAGGGAAAGGTCTGAGGAAGTGCAGAGGTGCCATGCGGCCAGCAGCAACGGCAGAGAAGGTGAAAGTGGCCTGGGCAGTTGGGGACAGATGATGAAAGGCCTTTGCTAAGGAGTCTGAGTTCCCGAGCAGGGTAGAAACTCGCCATACAGTGCACTGGAAACAGATAGATGTTGACAGCTGGTAACTGAGGACCTGGGAAGGCCCAGTTGTACCCAGCAGGTGACTGTCCACTCCCTGACGTCTCAAGGGAGCGGGCACACACAATGGCATGGCTCTTGGCTCTGCAGGCCGCATATACTCTAATTCAGGACTCACCAGGTGTTTGTCCAGAACATGTGTCTTAGGCTCAAAGACCTAGGAGGGACCATCTGTTCTCTCTGCTCCCAAACCTAAATTGAGATTTTTTTTTTAAACGGCATTGTGTGACCGGCAGGCCCTGACTTAAAACTCCCGCCCTACCACCTGCTCCAAAAGAGCTGTGGCCAGTCGACCTCCCGGAGGCAGGAAGGAGAAGAATGTCAAACCCAGGCACCGAGGACCTCTGGGTGCGGTGGCTGAGGACATTCAACATAATCACAACAGCTAAACTCTGCCCTCCAGTTCCTCCCCACGACCCTCTCAGCCAGTATCCTGCATCTCAGCACGGGAGCCTGGGCTGCCGTTCACTTTTCCAAACTTCTAAAGGGTGTGACCAAGATGTGCAAACAGTATGACTGCACCCCACCCCCAACACAGCTTCAAATTATGGAAGACAAGACTAAAGCTTTCACTTTTCCCAAACAAAACCTAATTTCCACTTTGCCGTCAGTTGTGAGATACAGCTGAGTGGTAAATGTCTAGGGAAGGAGAAAGACTGACCTGGGAGAAATGTGCTCTTGAGCTGACCGTGCCACCATATGCAAATTTTACAGAAACTCAAGGCTTTAATAGGTCTACTGGGTCTTTGACAGATGGCAGGAGAGGCCATCCAGAAGAGTGACCTTCAGCCCAGTGACTGGCCCCTGTAGCATGGGGGTGGGGGCTGTGAATGGAGGCTGGTTTATTAGACTGGCAGTTCTCAAGGACATCTCCAGGGGCCACATAAGAACATTTCTCTGAGCCTTCTAGTGATGGAACATTGATCAAGCTTCATTTCCCCAACAGCAGCTCAAACATCTTCTATCACCAAATGTCCCAGGGCAGCAAGGCCTGACTTTCCCAGATAGTAATACAACAAATCAAATAGCCCTCCTCCCGAGACTTTCCAGATCCTTCCAGCTGTGCACAGCCCCTTCACACTTAGAACTTCCTCTACTCCTTCTCTGTGGCTTGCTTGTTATTACATACGGCTGTAACTTCTCTCTCTTCTCTTAGAGGATGATAAACTCCTTGAGGACAGAAGCCAACTAAGAGCAATTAAAATTGGGATTTTTTATTATTTATAGGGGAAGGAGAAACTATAGAACGTTGTCATGAACTCCAGGGTTAAGTTCCTAGCTCCTGTGATCCTCAGAGTGACCCCAGCCCACCCTGGGGATAAGTCACAGCAGGTAGACCCCATCAGGGACACAGGCAGAGGAGGGAGTGGCTTGGGTGGGGTTCTTTAGGGAATGCAAGGAGTTTCCCAATTGTACCCCCAAATCTTCCACCCTCGAAACACAACACAATTCCTGAAATTCCACCATTAGGAATATGTTGCTTTCAGTCTTTGAGATTTCTCTCTTTTGCGGTTGCCTCTTGAACAGACACGAAACACCACACAGAAGAGCCCCTTAGGTTCTAGCCGTGCCTTGGCAGGGGAGTCACCGGCCACCAGTCACAAGCAGAGTTTTATAGGAAAGTGTGTTTCCAGGGGTCGGCCTTAAGGCAGGGATCTGAGCATGTAAAACTCCCGAGGATAAGGCTTGGTGTTTGTTTTGTTCATCCCTGTGCCCCCAACACCTGTTATGATGCCTGGAACATAGAAGGTGCTCAATAAATGCTTGCCAAAGAAAATGAATGAATGAGTGAATGAATGATGAAGGAAAAGTCCAGAAGACAGAAGTATTCTCCTGGAGCAGAGAAGGCCAGAAAGCAAATTCCCTAGGAGCAGACGAGTTCCTGACTCTTCTTGTATGACCTCCAGAGTATCTCGGACTCTGTAGTAAGTGCTCAGTGAATTTACCTGAACCGATGTGCTCTTGACAATTTTGCTATTAGTAGATGACTCTGGGGCAGCCAGCCCTGGGTGTCATAAGCAAGTCTTGCCACCGGGGGGCAGTGCAGACCAAATACTGGGGTTTTCCTGTTCAAACCCCTTGTGGCTGATCAACAGCAGGGGGCGCCCAAATGCCGTTTGGACCACCCCATGCAGCCTTCCCTCCCCGTACATGCATTAATTTCAGACTCTGCTCAGCATCGTTGCTTCTTCGATGCGTAGCAGTAGTTAAAAAGGCCATCCTGAAGTCCATAAAAACAGCAGCCTGTATTTGGGGAAAGGAAATGGAAAAATAAATAAATAAACCTGCTGTTGGTGCTGTGTTCACTGTTAGGAAAATTCCCTACTTACTATATTTGTCTAGGCAACTAAGGTACGATTCCCGAGGAGCCTGAAGCATCCCACAGATGATTCATATTTAATTGATATTAATAACTAATACTTGGCAAGTGCTGCATAATGTCTATGAAAAGCAGGGCAGAACCTTTCTTGGGAACAACGCCAGACTTAGACGATTATCTTGCATTCGGAATCAGCCGGGTCGGAATCGCAGACAGTAGTATGAACCCTTCATTGTTCAGTCCAGAGTGGGAAAGAGACATGCCCAAATTAAAGAAGAAAGCAAAAAGAAACATGCATTGATCCAGGTACTGCATCCCATTAGGCATATCTATAACGGTACTGAATTTATTTCATCTCACCCAAGCTGACATTAACACCCATTTTCTCTCTAGATGTAGGGAGGGATTACAACGCTCTTTGCTGTATTTCACTCGTTCTTTCATACAACATGACTGAGCTCTTATTTTGGGCCAGGTACCATGCTAAGATACTAAACCTACATGTATCTGATTCTAAAGCTCCCAATCTTTTTCACCAGGTCGTACCACCCTGGCACCATCTTCCATTTCCCTGCTGAGATCTTCTTCCAGAGTTAAAGCCACAAGGGAGGGACTTTGCACAAAAGGCCACACGTAGCACCTGGGGCACGGGGCTGTTAGGAGAACCAAGCCTCCTGGAAGCCAGGCCGGCCTGATATGGCTGCTTCACGCTCACGCTGGATGGGACCTGTGTTGGATGCACTTCGTCCCAAATCCTTTTCCTCTAGAAAACTGAGATACTGTCAAATTCCAGCGACTAAAGATACACAAAGGGCTACAGAAGCTTGGAGCCCCTGTCTGAAACCTCCTAAAGCACCACCCATTTCCAGGCCCTCTTCCCAAACGATCACCACATCCTGTGCCTTTCGACAAGGGAACGGAAGACATGGTCCCCCATCCAAGGGAGCTTAACCCCTCGTCGACATGAATACACACACACATGTGAATGCTGAGCTTTGTGGCGCCAACTTACAGTACGACAAGAACGAGAACAGGCAATTCCTAAGGACTAGGGAAGAGAGAGAAGATTTCATGGAACATGAGGAGTTTGAGCTGGGCCTTGAAGGGAACAGTGTTTGGGCCAGAAGAGGAAGGCCCTGCTGGCAGTGGGAACAGAGGAGCAAAGGCCTGGGGGACGAATGCGCTGGCTCCATTAGACGGCAGTGGGAGGACAGACCTCTGTGGGGCCTGGGAGGTGGAGAACCCAGGGGCCCCAGAGTGGGCTGGAAAGTCAGAGGTCGGCGAATGTCTGGTCCCCAGGCCCCATCCCTCCCACCTTCTAGAAGACGGAAGACACGTCCCTCTCCCGGTGCAAGACCGATAGACATATGCACTCACGCACAGCCTGCTTTGCGCTCGCTCCCGTCACAAACCAGCCTGTGAGATTATGGCGGATTCCAGAGGAGGGTGGGAAGGGCCAGGATAGCAGATTGCGGAGGTTCTAATTACATATCTTTGAGGTGGAAATTTAGTAAAACCACAGACTTGGAACAACATAAGAGTGCGTAAAACAGCCTCATCCGTTCATTATGCAAAGGAATTGCTCATTTATGGAGTTTGGATTACAGCAGAGAGCCTATAAAGCAAAAAGATGGTGCTTCATGGAATCCCATAAGCACCAGCACCCTCTCCTCACGGAGCGCACACCTGTTGGGGGTAGCCTAAGCAGGCTACCTGGTGGCTCCCCCATTTACCAAGGGATGGCCCTGCAGGGTGGCTGCCCCGGCCTCCAGGAGTGGAGGGAATCTTGCTGAGACCAAGAGAATCTTGCAGAGAGGACAACTGCCTCCCACAATTGTGACATCACAGGGAAAGGTGCCCACCAAAGAGCCATTTATTATGAAAAAAATCTTGTAAATGTTGGGGTCGTATTGAGGACTAAGGACTTAGAAAAAGAAGATGACACTTATGCACCAAGACATCATCTTGACTTCAAGGGATTCCCTTGGACCAAGATCCGCTATTGAAAAAGAAAAAAAAAAAAATACATTGAATCTAACTCACCTTAATTTCTACATTTTATTATCTACTTTCCTTTTACTTTATTTTAAAATTGCTTTGAGGATGATTAAATCACTAAAAGAGCGTTTCTCAAAATATGTTCTTGTGCAACACTAGTTTACAAGGGGGAAAAATGTTTGGTGGTTAAATATTTCAGGGAAGTTTCAAATTAAGTTTAATCCCCTTGGAATTTGTAGTGAACATCATTAATGTGTTAAAGGCTCTGAGAATTCCTGTAATAAAGACACTTAAATTTGCTTAGCTGTGCTTAACTTGGTGTTTCTAAAATTTAAATAATCAAAAAAGCTGGAGTTTTGTGTTTGTTGTTATTTGCAAAACATCTATTATCATCCCGAGGAACAAGTGTTTTATAAAATAGGACTTGGGAAATAATGATTTGTTTTGGGATGTTTTTTTGTTTGTTTGTTTTATTTTTCGGGCTGGCTTTTCAGTTTCTGTCTTTGGAAGTAAATTTGAAAATCATTCAGTAATTCAGTTGCTTGATCCTTTTGTTTTAGTCCAGCCTAGTGGACTTCTGTTTAGTATTATTCTATCTTAATCTTCTTACATAGGGTCGTGTTTATTTACATACAAAGAGATTTGATTACCAGGTTCCTAGGTGGAACTAGGGAACTCTTCAAATTCAGGCTCTCTGGGACCTGTAAAGTCACGTTCTGGTACCCAGAGAAGGAAGTGAATCAGAGTGCTCTGTCTGGTCGGGACCACTCAGCCACACCCGGCACCAAAGGGAAGGCGCATTAGAGTGGTGTGTTAACAACGATGCTCAGACTGAAAACAACCTGCCTCTTCCAGCTCTGGTGGCTGCTGGGGATCCTTGGTGTCCCCTGGCTATAGGCACACCTCTCCGCCTCTGCCTCCATCATCACGTGGCACTCTCCCCGTGTGTCTTTCTCTCTGAATTTCTGTATGTCCTTTCCTCTTCTTTTAAAGACACCAGTCATACTGAATTTGAGGGAGAAAGAGAGCACATCCACATAAATTTTATTACAGTATTATTATTATAATTATCTTATTTTGAGTTCTTGATCTCTTATTGTGCCTAATTTATAGATTAAACTGTTTCACAGGTGTGAATGTGCAGTAAAAATCATAGTATATGTAGGGCTCAGAACGACCCGTGGTTTCAGGCATCCTCTGGGAATCTTGGAACATATCCCCTCAGATAATGGGGGACACCGTAGTAACTTATTTCATCTCCCCGACAAGCTGAGGTCTGTCTGAATCCCAGAGCGTGCGCCTTCCCTCCAGCGCCAAGCTGCCTTCGATGAGAACTCACGGTGCAAATGGCACTTTAGACAATCCCTCCCTGACTCCCGCCAAGCGCCTATGAATAATTTAAGGCTCAGTAAGACTTTGAAAATGTCCACCTAGGCCAGGAACGGGACAACCACAAAAGACAGTTGTCTCTGCAGAAGCCAGCTGCTAGCCAATTAGCTGGGAACCTCCCCAAGCCAGATCGTTAGCTGCGCCTGCAGATTAAGACAGGGAACGAGCAATTAAGCCCATTCCAGTCGGTTGCTGCGGTCTCTGGCCGCGGATAGCTGACAGATGTGCAGCAGCAGCCTCCGCAGGTCCGAGTGCAGATGTTGGGCAAATCTCTCTGGCACGACGCAGCTCTGAGACAAGAAGGGACGGAGGGTTGGGGAGCGGCTCAGGCCACTCGTGTGAACAACTTGGATGCTTAAGGCCTGCTGGTTGCACCCGGGGGCTCTGGGAAACCGTGGGCAGTAATTAAGGGCAACCCAATGGCATCAATTAAAGCCAAGGAAAGGGCACAGGGGGACGAATTGCCTCTCGGAAAGGGCGCACAGAGGAGGGAAGGCCAGCCCTGGCTGGGCACTTGGAGACAGAAAATGCTGGGGGACGCCCTAGGGAACAAAAAAAGGAATTGGCACCAGCCTTTGCTTCTGCCACTCCCTTGGTAACGACAGTTCTTATCTGAGACAAGGCACATGGGAGTGATTTGGCATCTGGGGAGGATTTGTTAATATTTTGAGGTCACGTCCTGGGTCACTGGACCAGATTTTTAGAGGAGTCTGAACACACTGCTACCGTTGGCTGCTTTGCTCATTAAGAGAATGGATGTGCCCCTTTCATCTGTAAGAACACTGAGGAAGTGACAAAAAGCACTGACCTGGAACCTTGAGACCTGGGCCCCATGACAGCTCTACCGCGGCCTTGCCACGTGGCTTTGGATAAACCTTGTAGCCTCCCTGTGTCTGAGATTCTCCTTTCTCAAGGAAGGCTGTTGATGCATGTTCTGTCCCTCTCCTTGGGCTCTCATGAGACTAAAATGGGACAAGGTACGCAGAAGCCGTCTGAGAAGCACAATTTTGGTGGTGGAGACAGAAAGTACTGATGGCTCAGAACTAAGAGGAACCACTCAGCCACCAACCACCCAGCTATGGGAAATTGGAAAAGTCATCGCAAAACTCTAGTAGTGAATGACAGTCTTGGGTCATGGAGATTTTTGCACATCTGGCCAAAGCGATGTACCCAAGGTCCCAGAAAAATGCCCACAGAAGCAGTAACGTTTGCATGGGACCTCAGAAGCTTCCTGGACTTTCTGGGCCTATCTGTGGGCCTCTAGCAAGTGCACAGACCCCCAGACTGAAAGAGCTCGCCCTCGGGGAGCATGACAGCAGCAGCCTAGGTCTTGACTAAGACACCCTGAGAGAGAATGTCGCAATGTCATGGAGACCATTCCCAGCAGATTGAAAGTGAAGACATGTATTATTTCTCATATTTATCATTGTCATCATAAAAGTAATGCTGCACATGGTATAAATATTTTTCAGGCAGTATTTGTGGGTAATCTGCTCCCACGTCCCCTGCAGCACTTTCCCCGAACATGTTCTAAGCGGTAGCTTGTTCTTCCATATGTTCCCTTCTACTTCTGTCTTTCAGAAACTCACCGAAATCTCTGGGCACAGAGGGCCACCCCTGCTGTTCTCAGCACAGTTATGGATTGATTTCCTTTTTTATATCTTTGCTGTCATTTCAGAGGGATTTGGGAGGAAGGGGGAGCAGACGTGGGAACTCAGGCTTGAGCCAGAAGCTCCTAATTTCTTCCAGATTATGCAAAAGGCCTGCTGCTCCGCCCCAGCAGCCTGGATGGGAGGCCTGGCTCAGGCTGGCTTGTGCAGTGTCAGTCAGGCCATTTACCTACTTGTCCCTCCATAGCCCCTGAGTGCCAGTGTCCGTGCAAGGCACCATCCCAGCTGGCGTGACCCCAGGCAGAAGCGGGAGCAGGACAGGAGCAGTCCAAGTCTCAGCTGATAGACCTTGAGCAGGAATGTCATAACATCACGGGGGGACCATTCCCAGGGGTCGGCGTGTCCCTCCCATGGCCAAGAGGGCTGGTGCACTCCCTGGAAGGCTGCACTGTCTCCACTCTTTGGAAACGTGTGAGCTCTCGTTTTATGCTCAGGGACGTTCAAGTATGTGACTTTGCACCCTGGAGGCAGCACAGCACAGTCAGGATGGCAGCCTCCAGGGCACTCGCCGGCTGTGTGACTTTGAACAAACTCCCTAACCTTTCTGTGCCTCCCCATCAAAATAGGGACAAATAATACTTTACCTGGTTGCCATGAAAATGAAATGGAATAATGTGTATAAAGTACTTAGAGCGACATCTAATAATCATAGTAAGTGCTCAATAAATGTGAGTTATCTGAAGATGGGGATAAGCAGTGTTATTTATACAACTGAATGCTTGTATTTCCCCAAAATTCATATGCTGAAGCCTTTACCCCCAATATGAGAGCATTTGGAGGTGAGCCTTTGGCAGGTGATTAGGAGTAGATGAAGTCATGAGGGTGGAGTTGACACGACAGGATTAGTGTCCTTAAGAGAAAAGGAAGAAAGACTTTGGAAAGTCTGAATTTTGCAGGGCAGGCTGGAGACCCAGGGAAGAGGTGATGTGGCAGCTCAAGTCCAAAGGCAGCCTGCAGGCGGAATCGCCTCTTCCTTGGGGGACCTCGGTCTACTTTCTTGCAAGGCTGTCAGCCGATCAGACGAGGCCACCCACACTGTGGACGGTAATCTGCTTCCCCCAAAGTCTGCTGCTTTAGATGTGGATCTCCTCTATTGATCAAAACTGCCTTCCCAGAAACATCCAGTCTGGCGGTTTGACCAAACATCTAGGTCCCGTGGCCTAGCAATGTTGAGACCTCAGATCAACCGTCACAAGGGGAGAGTGAAGGTCCACTTGGCACATCTGGGGCACCTCAGCGGCAGGCTTGACACATGCCATGTGCTTAAAGTGCCACAAGAGCCAGCACTGTCCCGGGTGCCAGAACTCCTGCGTCTGGATCTGCCCAGGGTAATTGCAGAGGGCCGTGCAGGCCTGTGTCATTAGCACACACGGAACAGCGGGTATCGCAGAAGCTAGATGGCAAACCCCTGCTCTGAGGGCAAGTGCAGACCTGGAGCCCTGTGCCTTGGATGGTGTCCAGGCGGCTGCCCCTCAGGCCCCCTGGCTCCCCATAATTACGCTTTCCACTCGGTGCTTTGCCTACCTCATCTCCTTCGGGTCTCATGGCCACCGGTGGGGAAGGCTGGGTGGGCATCGTCATGCCCATTTCACAGAGGCTTGATTGAAAGCAGAGGCCATGCATACTAATAAGGACAGAGTCTGGGCTAGAACTTAGCTTTTCTGGCTCCGATTTTGGGGCACTTTAACAACAGAAATTTATTTGCTCACAATTCTGGAGGCTAGAAGTCCAAGATTGAGGTGTCAGCAGGGTTGGTTCCTTCCAAGGCCTTCCTTCCTTGGCTTGTGGATGGCTGTCTTCTCCCTGTGTCCTCGTATGGTCCTCCCCCCACCCCCGTGTGTATATATGCCCCAATCTCCCCTTCTAAGAAGGACACCAGTCCTACTGGGTTAGGACCTGCCCTAACAATGTCGTTTTAACTTAATTACCTCATTAAAAGCCTGATCTCTGAATACAGTCACAGTCTGAAGTAGTAGGGGTTAGGATTTTAACATATAAATTTGAGGGGGGACAGAATTCAGTCCCAAACAGGGACGGTTAGTCGCTAGGGCCCTTCCAGCTCTGACATTTGATTTCTCTGATGGTGAACCAGGAACTTAGGCTGGGTCTTCCTCCCAATAATGAACAGTTCCCGGTGAGAATGAGTATATCAGGGCCCTGCAGATACATGCTGGTGGCCATCTCTAGGCATGGCCAGGTAGGGCCCGGGGGACCTGACTAAGGGGTACATCTTACAGTGGAACACTCCTCAGCAATAACAAGGTGAACTACATGAACACCTACAACACAGGTGAATCTCAAGGTAATGTGCCGTTCTTGGCCAGTAGCAGTCACGGTAAGAACAACACAGACAGGACTGCAACGGAGATGCGCAACTTCCTAGCATCAAAATGGATAAATTGTTTGCTTTTTATTTGAAATAGGAAATTATTTCCTACAACTAAAATACTTGAATTGTCAAAGTAATATGCTGAGTGAGAGCGGCTGACCAAAAAAGCATATAATGTGTGATTCCATTTACATACGTCCTAGAAAGTGCCAAAAAGTCCAGAGGGTCAGAAAGCAGGTGGGAGGTTGCCCGGGGAAGGGGTGCAGGACACATGGGACCAGGGGTCACAGAGCTTCGTGAGGAAGCTTCGGCAGCGGTGGACGTGGTCGCCTTCCTGATGGTGACAGTGTGTGTGCACTGTCAAAGCTCCTGGAAGATACACTTTAAACCCCGTTCAGTTTATTGTATGTGAATTACAACTCAATAAATCTGTTTTTAAAAGTGCTGCTGGAGGGACAGCAACTGATTTATCAGGTGACGAGTCTTACAACCCAAGGCCTGCTGACAGGAATACCAAACAGATGGGAAATTTGCCCATAGATCCCTGAGAGTCCCCCAGGCCCCAAGAAGCAGGTGGAGTGGATGAAAGTCTATACACACAGCATCTGCACCCCAGGTCCGGCTCTCACCCTATCCGTAGTGGCACCTGCTCCTCTGAGATTGGACTAAGGACAAGATGACCCAGCTGGAAGTCCTGGGGGCTGGACTCAGGCATCCTAACTGAAGACAACCCATCTACACCCACTGTTCTTTCTTCTGCAACACTGTCAGGCCTCTGAGCAAGGGCCATGAAGCCACCCCCTGGCTTCAGGCCCCAGCTATGACAGTGAGCATCTCAACCTTTGAGCTCTCGGTCCTCCATGAAGCAGGGATAATAACCGCTCCTAGCTGCAGGACTTTGGTGGCATTAGCACTTAGAGCACTGCCTGGCACCCTGGAAGGATTTATAACTGTCGGCACTTCGGTCTTAAGAGATCTGCACAGAGCAGATGCTTTAATACTCCTTTTCCTTTTCATCCCTGTTGAACTGTGTGTTCTCTTGTAGGTCTTCAGACCACAGGGTTTCTCTGTGTCTGTCCTCGGGGTACTGCTGGCTTCTGAGCTTGAATTGATGCTCCCTGCTGCCTCCTGAACTCCATGGAAACAGCTTCCCAAGGAACTGACCACAGATCATCTAGGAAATTGGCTTTCCTCTCTCTCTCATTCCGTTCCCCGTCCCTGCCAAGTTCCACGCAGGTCCGAGGCCCCCACCCCCGCTCTGAGCATCCAGCGGCATCGTGAACCCACTGAGGGCAGGTTTCCCGTCCTCTGACCCAGACCCTGTGGGGAGGGGAGGGAAGGGTAGGGGAGGACAGTCACCTCTGCTGGGCACACTTCTCAGTTTCGTGTAGTTTGTATATCCAATGTCTACTTGTGATTTGATTACTGCCGTTTCATGCAGTTCATTATTCAGTTTCTACCTACAGGATTTGCAGGAAGATCTTTGTTTTCATGAAACCCACTATCACCTGTAGATTGGAAACTTGCTGTCAAATGCACAGATGTGCAAGATGTTACCTGATTCTTTAAAGAAGATACGAGAGACCTCTGCCAGCCGAAGGGTTGCTTTTCACCAAACTATAACCACCACCCCTGTGTCTAGCAAATGACCCAAGTCTCGCTTGTGTCCTGGGGGTGGGAGAGAGGAGAAAGGAAAGGGGAGAGGAGGAGGGGAGGCACCACAAACTTTCCCTGGGCCCCCAGTTCCTCCTTGTGATTACACAGGATTGTTTTGTTTTGGGGAAATATAAGAGAAAGAGACTGAATGTTGTGAGGGGGGGTAGATGCTGGCATCATACTGCCTGGCTTTGAATCCTGGTTCTGCTCCTTGGTAGCAATTGGCCTCAGGTAAGGTGCTTCTCTGGGCCTCAGTTTTCTCATCTGTAAAATGGTGCCATTAATAGCACCTTTCTCATAAATTGTTATAAAGAATATGTGGGGTAATCCACACTTTGTTATATTAGCTGTTTTATCTAGTCCAACTTTTTTAAATTTGTAGCTTGAAGAATCTGAGCAGATTGAGAGAGAGAGATTGAGGCCAAAGGGCTAATTGTAGTCTGGAGACCATGTCCAAATCCACAGATTCCCAGTTCAAAAACCCTCCCTCTTCAAGAGAGAATGGCCCTAGCATACTCTATTAAGACGCAAATGCTCCCCGGGAGGGCTAACTCCAAGTTATTAACACCTTAAGGTTAGTGATGTGAGCTGGGTTAACACACTTCTTTTTTTTTTTTAATTTAATTGAACTCGGTCTGGTTAGACAGGGGCACAGACGAGGAGGGTGATGTTGGCACCTCTCTCACGCTGCCTATCGCCTCAGGAAGAAAGCCCTCCCCTCTCTCGAGATCGGGGGACAAGGCTGAGATTCAGGCTGTAGGATCAGACACATGATGAAAAGCGCTGCTCCCAAACACCCTGCATTTGTGGCCTGACTAACTCTGAGAAGAAAACTGGGGGTCCCGACGGTGACCCCAAACTGCAATCTCAAGTGGGCATCGGTGACGATGCAGGCGGGAGAAGGTGAAAGAGACCAGAGATCACTCCAAAGTCCCCAGCGTCTGTCCAGGGAGTGAGAGGGCCTGGGAAAGACAGGGCATGAATCATGCATTCATTCATTCATTCAGCCATATACTGTGAGCACCTACTCCATCCAGAGATGAACGGCGGTCCCAGACCTCAGCGAATGGACTCTCGGGTAATCCTTCGGGACTGGCAGGCTCGAGAGCTGCTCACGGTGAAAGAGACAGGGCCAGAACCTCTGCTAGCAGCCCTGCAGTGCCCTCCTTCAAGGAAGGGGAACAATGGCTGAGTAGTCAGAGCTCCTCAGCTGCCCCACTTCTTAGAGGGAAAATAAAAATAATAGGTTGTTTTTCTTCTTAATTAAATCTTCTAAGTTTAGACTCCCTTCTCTGAGCTCCTTATGTAGGGATCAGTGGGACTAGAGCAAATACAGTAAGGAAAATACCCTGTCTGAGAGAGGATGCCATCTTTTCAATTATTCAACTCACATTTTCAAGGACTTACTGTGGCTTTACAATAATATTTCATTTGATTTTCATGAACTATGAAGGCTAGAGATTACAAAGGGTGTGTCTGCTACCCAAGACCAATATAAGGGGCGGAACTGGGGAGGGAAGCTGACCCCAGAGCCCAGGCGGTTCCTGTGTGGCCTCACACGGCCTCCCCATGGCCCCCACCAGCTCAGCTCCACCCCCACTCGCCCCCCCATGCTCCTGCTCCTTCACCCCCTCTCTACTCTGATGCCTCCTGTCTTGTCTCCAGGAGGAAACCCCGCCCTGCAAAAGTAGTCCCCGCCCATCTTCCAGAGTTAACAAATCACCCAACATCCCCACCAAACAGTCTATGTTTAAGAAAATTCTTCCAACCAAAAAGCCACCACGATGCTTCTAAATGAATTCACATTTTAACAATCACAACAGTTTCTACACTTGAAAAATAGAAAAGTAGTCTTCACGGAGAACCCTGATCTATTCACTCTGCCCAAAATGCTTCCTGTGCCCAGCCATCTGAACAATCCCTTGAAATAATTCACCTTGAAGTCCCCAGAGGTCGGGACCGGCTGAGGACGCTGCTGTCCATCCCATAATCTCTCTACCTGCTGGACCAGGGGGCTCTGGTACTTGGAAAGGGGGGTGCCTCTTGTTCCTTTCTTGTTTGTTCCAGGCTAGAATTCCACCCCCCAGTACAGCATGTGCTGCTCAACCCTCTCCCGGCCTGAGGAGCTCACAGGGGGCCCAATCTTGTTCTGATCATGTAACAAAAAGCAACCCAACGACAAAAACAACATCTGATCATACCTGTCGGTTTGGACAGCACATTTACCAATATGAAGTCATTTCATCCCCAAATCGACCCCGTGGAGATGGGTAGTGTTACTGCCATTGTCCTCAAGAAACCGAGGCTCCCTGCGATTTTAGCAACTTGCCTACAGTCGCTCGCTAGTGTCTGGGAGAACAAGACCCCCAAGTGCAGGTGGTGGTGTGACTGGCTCTCTTTCCTCCCCCCGCCTCCCTCTCACCCTTTTCCTTCCCTTCCCTCATAGCTGTGGCCATGGAAGGTTCCCGGCTGTCCCTGGTTTGGTGACACAGGTGGAGCAGCTGCCTTTGCAGGCGCTGCCTCACGCTCCAGCCCATTTGGTGTCTGAGGCTTCATTCACACCAGCGCGAAACGACAGCCCTACTGGCGAAGGGGACTGTTCCTCTCTCTTTCCTGCCCCAAGCACCTCCGGGAGGCGCAGAGCAGCCTCTGTGCATGGGAATGGCCGCCTTGGAGAGCAAAGGCTGCCGGGAGTGGCCTCGGGAGGGGGCATCTGCCAAGGACGCTCTGGCCAGCTAAGCCGAGCGGTTTCTCTTGGCCCCTTTGCTGTGGAGGGCTCCCTGGAGCCTTGGCCCGGAACACGCAGAGTCTGGGGACGTGCTGACTTCATCCCCTCTGGGTCATTGTCTTCCCTTCCAAATGGCCCCCTCACCTACAGTGGAAATGCCACCTGTGGTGCCCAGGGGTGCCGCATCCCAGGCCAGCCTGCTTCCGAGGACTCTTCCCTACCCCCACAAAGATCTCAGCAGCACAGGCGGCTGTCATACTCTGGCACTAATCCTGAGTGCCCTCCAAGCCCCCGAGGTTAATCGCCAAGCAAACAGCTGCCTAATAAAGAGGTGTCTCTCCCCCACTACCCGGTAAGACTGAGATGGGGACAGAATTTGCACCTTGAGGCCCAAAGGCAGTGGCCCATCTGGTCTTTCTCCCGCCCTCCTCTACACTAAACAGTCCCAGGCAGGAGGTGGCCAGCTGGGCAGAGGCCTCCGGAGATCGCTCCCCCTACACTCACCGGAGTGAGAACCCCCCCAACACACGCAATTCAAGGGCTGCCGGCGCCATCTGTCCCCGAACTCCGGGAATCGGGCAGGCAGTGCCTCGGGCCTCCAGGGGCCTCCAAGCTGCGAGGAAATTCTGCCAAGCCCCCAGCTCCTCCCACAAAGCCCCTGACACTAAATATAACCAGCACTTTCCCTGCCTTTCCCCACTGCCTGAGCCCGAGAGCAAGTGCCAAGCCAGTCTGATTTCCTAGAACCCGCCCTGGGGACATGCAATTGCATTAGTGCAGCAAAGACGATTTTGGCTACCTATTCTGCAGGCCCTGATCGTATTCAGGCAATTCGGGCTGGTGACACAGGAGAGATGAAAAGGAAGAAACCAGGAATTTATAAGTAAACCCTTAGACCTCCTGATGCCATGTGTAAAATATGAGCAGAAAAACCAACTTCAGTGTCATTGTGAAGAATAAAAGATAATATCAGTTTTAAAAATACTGCCTAGAAAACTGTTAGTTAAACCTGTCCTTCACACTCTGCTTATAATCTGAATATTATTAAGAGTTCTCTAGTCTCCTATAGACTCAGACTTCTGATCTACCCCAAACTAAGACAAAGGCCTGAGGATGAATACAGCTGATGCAACTTCCTTTGCCTTGGGTCACGCTGCTTCCCTGGCTGTCTCCTTGGAGAAATAGATAATTCTCATCCTTTATTTTTTCTTCCTGAGACAGAGTCTTGCTCTGTAGCCCTGGCTAGAGTGCAGTGGCATCATCATAGCTCACTGTAACCACAATCTCTTGGGCTGAAGTGATCCTCCTGCCTCAGCCTCCCGAGTACCTGGGACTGCAGGTGCACGCCACCAAGCCCGGTGATTTTTTCTATTTTTAGTAGAGATGGGGGTCTCGCTCTTGCTCAGGCTGGTCTTGAACTCCTGACCTCGAGCAATCTACCCGCCTCAGCCTCCCAGAGTGCTAGGATTACAGGCGTGAGCCACCGTGCCCAGCCTTATAATGGTCTTTTGAAGCTGGGACTAAGATCACGCATTTTGTAGATAAGGAAACTGAGGCATGGAGATGCCAAGCCGCTTGCCTAAAGTCTCATGCTAGTGAGTTAGAGTCAGGAAAGAAGCCAGGCAGTCCGTACCAGAATCCGTGTGCATGCCACTGAAATGCATCTCAGAGTAGAGCCACTGAGCATGCGAGGGCGGAGGGACATTTGGGGAAGGACAAGACATCGTGGAGAGAAGGCAGAGCCCCCAGGGTGGGGGCGACTGGAGGATGCCAGCACCTTGGTTAGAGCCACTGAAGTCACCCAGGTCCTGCTCTGCCTCTAGCTCCTGTGAGCCCTCTCCTTGCAAGGACATCTGGAGTCCCTCTAAGGAGCTGCCCTTAGAGCTCAGGTGACACGGACAGTCCCCTAAAATCAGCACTCGTGCCTACCCTTCCCCAGTTCCATTTCTCCAGACACACGTCACTGCCTGATATTGATGCATCCACATAGAGACGTGGATGTAGATGGATATGCATGTGTGTGTGTGTGTGTGTGTGTGTGTGTGTGATCTATACGGTCCTCACAGAACACAGTCTCCACGAGAACAGGCTACGTCGTGTTTAGTGCTGTATCTCTGTGCCTAGAACAGTGCCTGGCGCATGGTAGGTCCTCAAAAACACTTCTTAAATTCTCCTCCCTTGGTCTCTGAATGATTCTTTCTGAGCCAGGTCTAGTGATTTCCTTGTTGTTGATGTTCTTTGCTAGTTGGTTGGTTGGTTTTCTGAACCTGTAAGTAAACTGTGGAAGGTTCTCTTCCCCACAGTCTGCCACGCGATCAAGGCCCCCATGAACAAGGCTCCCCCTCTGTTTCTGGGCATCCCCCAGGAGAACCCCGATGCCCTGCGATGACAAACACGTTTCCAACTCATTCTTGGCTCTGGGCCCCGGCTGGTGCTGTGTTTCCCAGCAAATCCGAACTCCCTTCCACTTATCTAAATCCTACTCCAACTTTCACACTCTACCTCCCACCTTTTTTTCTATCTGTTCACCAATTTCTCCTTTCTCTCCGTCTTTACATCTCTTTGACATTGGTTAGCACTAAAAGTATAAAATGTGCTGGTCTCTTCTCCTTAAGCAAACTAGAGTTCTTTGGGGACAGAAAACACGGCTTCCACATCCTCCACATCCCTTGCAGACGCCACTGTGCAGGGAGACAGGGCAGAGCCGAGTAGCATTTCCACTCCCTGCAGATGTGCCTCCTGCTACCTCCATGAGCACATCTCAGATCACTGCGTGAGATAAGGAAAAGCACAGCAAAGGTGAAGTTCAAGGCAAGGATCTTGCAGCCCCTTTTGTCACTGAAGCGATAACTTAGGGCTCAGCACTGTGCTAGCCAATCTGAAGACAAATTCTAGAACCTCAGAACACAGAGCTAGAAGGAAACTTGCATCTGCTGCAAGCCCTGGTGTCAATTAAGGTGCTTAGTTGCAAGGAACATAAACTGGGCCAGGTGTGGTAGCTCACACCTGTAATCCTAGCACTCTGGGAGGCCGAGGTGGGAGGATTGCTTGAGGTCAGGAGTTCAAGACCAGCCTGAGCAAGAGTAAGACCCCATCTCTACTAAAAATAGAAAAATTAGCTGGGCGTGGTGGCACATGCCTGTAGTCCCAGCTACTCAGGAGGCTGAGGCAGGAGGATCCCTTGAGCCCAGGAGTTTGAGGTTGCAGTGAGCTATGATAACACCACTGCACTCTAGCCTGGGCAACAGAGCGAGACTGTCTCAAAAAAAAAAAAAAAAGGAACAGAAACTGGCCCGGGCTTAATTCAGTGGGAAAGGAGCAAATTCAAATGATGGAGGGAGCGCTGGGGAACATTCTTTAGGAAGTAAAGCCAACATTGGGCCATAGAACAGCTCAGGTGAAAAGTCCGGTGCAGCTATCTGGACACCGGCCTTTGCAGCCTGCACTGTAGAGGCTCCGCCCTGTGTGTGGCAGCTGCCACCTGCAGGGGGACTCGCCACAGCCCTTGCTTCCTTTCCACTCATACTCCAGCCCGGGAGCACTTGACCGGGAGCGCATGGTTCACCAGTCCTCACCCAGCTGCAAAGAACAGCAGGAAACAGGTATATTTCACATTCTTTAGTGTATGGTTCACCAGTCCTCACCCAGCTGCAAAGAACAGCAGGAAACAGGTATATTTCACATTCTTTAGTGTGATATGGACGCTGCTTCTGACCCAGATTCTTTAGGTAGCAGATTTCCCAAATGGAGAAAGGGATTCAGTGACAAATGTCCCACAACACAGGCCACCTGAGGTCCAGAGCGCTGCAGCCCCAGGTCACATTGCAAATGACTCATAGCTGGGATAAGAATCGAGGTGTCCTGACATCTCCTCACTCTCCCAGATGTGAAAGAAGCAACGAGTGAAAACGTTAAGCAAAGTAGAACAAATCTCAGGGGGTGAATGACCAAGGATCCAGTCCCTGGCAGCTATTTTAGGTAACAACTGTCTCTTAGAGTTGATCCCTGCTGTTACCCCTCACAATAGCCTTAGCGCAGACATCACCTCTTCTGGGAACCTCTTCTGAATCCCTGGGTTCAATGACTTAGTGCTGCAGCATTTACCATTTATTTTGCAATTATCTGATCAGTGTCACCTTCTCCTGCGGCTGTGAGCACCCTGAGGGCAGGATCTAAGTCTTATTCATATTTAAATACTGAATACAGAGGAATGGAAGGGTGGAATCTCTGTGATGAGATATATCTGTTCAAGGAAGCCCGGCATTTGGTACTGTGATGTCATTCCACTGATTAATATGTTGCATTCGTGCTAAACCTTTGTGCCTATGCTACTACCAAGGACCCTCTAAGGAAGGTGCCATTATGGGGTGGCACATTATGTGTGTTCAATAAATACAGATATTTAAACCGGATGGGCGAGAGCAAGTGTTAATATCCCCACTTAACAGATGAGGAAATTGAGGCCCAGAGAGATTACACAAGGCCCCAAGGCCTCAGCTCCCATTGCAAGGCAGTAGTAGGGCCTGTTTCCAGCCCAGTGCAGCTTCTGTGGTCATTGCTGAGCCCTGATCCCTGTGTCCTCTCAACACGAATCCACCCTACAGTATCCCCAATGGACATTGACAGCAGCATCCCCACACACCAATACTTCCCGGGTTGATGCTGCAACTGTCATTCATCTCTTGTTTCCAGAGTACCCAAAATCACCCTCTCCAAGTGTCTTATAAAGGATCCCAGCCACAGGGATCCCAGTAACTCACTTGCAGGTGCTGGCACTTGAGGTGGCCTCACAAAGTCATCGCCAAGGGCTCTTCCTGGTGGGTGGGAGAAAGCAAGCGGTGTAATTGGCAAAGCGGGTGTGTGAGGCCTGGAGGCAGAGGTCTGAGTGGGGCAGCCCCCGGTGGGGTAGAAGGCGCAGGCAGGTGCCCAATGGCAGGAATCAGGCTCTTGGCATCTGGGACTCTTGGAAACAACAGGAACAGGCCTGCAGAGAAGCTGAGTCAGCAAGACAAATGTCACAGGGATGAGCTAAGTGCTCCTGGAGGGACATGTGGCCTTCCCTTCACCTTGGAATGCAAATACCTTAATGTTTATTTGAAAATCTTTTTGAGTTCACTATAGCACTCTCTACTCTTGATTTCGAGTTTGCCAACCTCCACGTTGGCCCACACGTGATACATGCATTGCCATGTGCTGCTGCCCTGCTGGGAAAGCCCTTCCTTGTGCCGCCTTCCCGAATTCTTGCTTCCTCCAAAGCCCAGGACAGGTGCTCTCTGTTCCAGGAAACCCCTCTGGCCATACCTCTGTCCTTGCTGGTATTTCAGGACAATACTTGTCTTGACCGTTGGCTTTGATATTTTTTCCTGTTGTATTCTACCCTATTGTATTTTCTGAATGTAGGGCATGTCTCCTAGACTAGATTATAAGTCTTCCAACGGCTGATCATGTCAGAAATTTCCTTTTCCTCTAAGAGCACTTTGCACAATGCTATGCACATAACACGTATTAACAAAACAACCCACTGGAATAATATCATTGAATTCTATGGTCTACAGTGTTTATGTGGCCTCCATTTAAAAGAATCTATTGATTATTAGCAACCTCTTTGTAAAAATTTTTATCTTATTATCAATTAATATAAACTATGGAGGATGCCAGAGGTTGGCTCTATCACAAATCCCTAAACATTTCTCCCATCTGCCTCTGGTTACAAGACTGGAAAAATGAAGATACTCAATTTCCTGGCATCCCTTGGAGTTGGGGAGGGCCCGAGGGTGCAGGTTTCAACACGCATGCAGAAGGCGGAAGTGGTGGTCCACGGCATCACAGCTTCCCCTTCCTCTTTCTGTCTGCCGGGAATGCAGGCATGACCGTGACCACTAGAACTGCAGTGTCTTGTGGCTAATGCGACAAACATGAGGAGAAGACTGTGAGACTCTCAGAGATGCTGGCCTTCCCGGACATAGTCACAGAGCTGAACCAAGGCCAGAAGCCATCTACGTTCAGATATCTAGTAAATGAAGGGGGAATCTATTAATATTTGATTAACTACTGAAATCAAGTTTCTATGATTTGCAGGCAGACAAGAGCATTCCTAACTAACCCACAGGTACATTGTCAAAAACAGGGAAAAGCACAAAGATGAAAAATCCTGTCCCCTGTCTGCCGTGAAGTTTGTTGCATATGAATCAATATTTCTCTAAATATACGTTATATTTTTATAAAAGTGAAATCTTTTAATTATACGGGTTTCCAATTAACATATATTATAAAAAATTTAAACCTTCCCATCAGGAAGTATTTTATAGCATTATTTTAGGTCATGTACACCATAATTTATTTTTTTTAATCCTCTTCCTGTATCGTTAGACATTAGGTTCCTTCTAATACATTCGCTTTTATGAACATGATTGTGGAAACATCTGATAAATTTTTGCACACCTAGAAAATGATTTCTCAAGGTTTTTTCTTAGAGGTGAAATTGGTAAAGGTGTGCGTACCTTCAATGTTTTTGATATGCTATGTTCAATTTTCCTCTAAAAATTTTACATTATTTTTCCCAATAGCACAAATGATAAAACACGAAATATTTGACATTTATAAGGGCCCAAGAATAGCAAAAGGAACATAAAAGCTTAAAAGAACATCAAGCTAAATAACCAAGCTTACAAGTATATCAGAATTTAAAATGTTTGTGTAGGGATTCGGAAACGTATTCCTCCCGCCCCAACCACCACCACCAGGATGGACTCCGCCTTCTCCTCTCCTTTATGAGAAAGAAACGGACAAAAGTCACACAACTGGATTCCAGAAATAAAAGCAGTTGAAGATGAAGATGGAATATGCTTTTCTACTCAGGGAGGGACAAGTATTTGGAGCACAGCTTTCTAAAGGTCATAGCCAGATAGAGAGAGGAGAGAGAGCATTATGTGGAGACAGGATAGCGTGGGTAGGGGGGGAAGGTTACATCCTGGGTTAGAGGGGTCCGGGAGTTGCTGAGCGCTAGAAAATAAGACAGGCCGGGCGCGGTGGCTCACGCCTGTGATCCTATCACTCTGGGAGGCTGAGGCAGGTGGATCGCTCGAGGTCAGGAGTTCGAGACCAGCTCTGAGCGAAAGCGAGACCCCGTCTCCACTAAAAATAGAAACAAATTATCTGGCCAACTAAAATATATATAGAAAAAATTAGCCGGGCATGGTGGCGCATGCCTGTAGTCCCAGCTACTCGGGAGGCTGAGGCAGGAGGATAGTTTGAGCCCAGGAGTTTGAGGTTGCTGTGAGCTAGGCTGACGCCACGGCACTCACTCTAGCCAGGGCAACAAAGTGACACTCTGTCTCAAAAAAATAAAAATAAAAAAAATAAGACAGGAAAAGGGATGTGAATAAGAGAGAATATGAACTGTGCTTATATCCCTGGAGTAATTTGGAAGGCCGTCAGTAAGAATTTGACTCCCTCTGCAATTGTTCTTTAGATGAGAGGTGGCTCTGTGGCTAGCACGGAGCTACCATCTCCTGTCATGACAATGCCTTCCTCTGGGTACCTCCCGAAGGACCTGCCTGAGGCTGTTTTGTGTTAACTTTTTTCCTTAATAAGTAGAAGAAGTAAATTCTAAAGTAACAATAAAAAGTATAGTATAGGAAATACATAAGCCGGTAACATAGTGTTTATTATCATTATCAAGTGTTACGCATTATACGTCATTGTATGCACTGTACCTTTACACGACTGGCAGGGCAGTAGGATTGTCTACACCAGCATCATCACAAACACGTGACTAATACATTGCACTGTGCTGTGAGGTTCGCTGCGACGTCACTAGGCAACAGGAATTTTCCAGCTCCATTATAATCTTATGGTACCATCGTCATACAAGACTGTATGACATTTCGGTCCACTGTTGACTGAAATGTCACTGTGTGGTACGTAATTGTATATTCCTTGTTGTTCCTGTTGGTTAATTGAAGATGCATTCATCTGAACCATATGAAATTACTGTAGGTCAAAAATAGCCAAATACCAGGAATTTCTAATGGTTCAATCTTATACATCTTCTAGCTCATTTGAATGCAAACTATTGTTTAGTGAATTGTATTATGTTTTTAAATTCATAGGATATCCAAATTAATTAGCAGTGAAGGGTTCTCATTAATTAAATAAAAATGTTGTCAGAGAGCACTGCTTATAAGAGGAGAACTGTGTATGAAACAGACATATATCTGTTAAAGAGCTTGCACATGCAAAAGAATAGAAGAGCTGGGCACGGTGGCTCACGCCTGTGATCCTAGCACTTTGGGAGGCTGAGGCAGGTGGATCGCTCGAGGTCAGGAGTTCGAGACCAGCCTGAGCAAGAGCGAGACCCTGTCTCTACTAAAATTAGAAAGAAATTATATGGACAACTAAATATATATATAGAAAAAATTAGCTGGGCATGGTGGAGCATGCCTGTAGTCCCAGCTGCTCGGGAGGCTGAGGCAGAAGGATTGCTTAAGCCCAGGAGTTTGAGGCTGTTGTGAGCTAGGCTGACGCCATGGCACTCTAGCCTGGGCAACAGAATGAGACTTTGTCTCAAAAAAAAAAAAAGAAGAAGAATAGAAGACCACTCACAACAAGCTAGCTTAAGTCTACAAAAGAAAGGTTGGCAGTCTGTCAGAGCATCTCACAGTCTGAACGAGGTGGTCTTGGTAAGGGTGGGAGCCAGAGCAAGTTTGAAGTTCTCAGCAGCAGGCCTTCCTGGGCTTTTCCTTCTAGAGCTCTAACTCCCAGTCTGTCTTGGTTTAAATTCCAAATTCCTGATTGGAAGCACCTAAATGACTCAGCCTGTGCAAGGTGCCCACCGTGCTTTACTGAAAGTGAGAAAGCTGTCTGCAGGCTGGCCTTGCAATCCAGTAGCTAGGGAGAGACAGCAGCTGTAGATAGATGATTTTTAAAATAACAAGCACACTAATTCAAAGAAATTTGTATATACCCCTCCTAGGGAGACATTGGCTCTGCTTTGCTTTTAGAAGAAAAGTTTAAGAATCATCAAGCCAGATGATCTCTGGGGTATCTTCAAAGTCTGACATTTTCTCAGTCTATAAATCTCCATAGATAACCCAAAGCATTTTTTTAATTTTATTTTTTGTTATTTCAGCATCTTATGGGGGTACAAATGTTTAGGTTACATACATTGCCTTTGGCCCACCCAAAGCTTTCTTTTTCCTTCTCCAACCTAGCTCAAGGTTTTGAAAGTTGATCTGTAGGTGGCTGGTCTGCTGTTTGGAATGTCTAAAGTGGATAAAGACCAGGGAAGTTGAATTACTGGTGTAAGTCAGTATTGGAACAAGAGAGAGCTCATCTCAGCTCTCTTTATAATCCATTTAATCCATATTTTTTCAGCATTTACTCTGCAACAAAATCTAGCACTTGACAATGCAAAATATTTTAGATGGTGTGAGAAATACAAAGAAATCTAAGGATATTGTCTGCAGTCAAGAAAGTTATGATTTGATTAGGAAACCAAGGTCGCCACATTGAAGACATTAATAACCGTGCAAGCTTAGTGACTAAGGGGGCAGATGTGCCTCTTCACATGCAAGTGCAAACATATATGTTATTTCATCATAAAGTACTACATCGACATGGATCAAAAGAATTATTTATTGCATGGGATTATTTGCTATAGAAAATTGGCAGTAACCAGATCAACAAAACGCTGCATGAGCCATTTGCCAAGACTTGGAAATCGAGTTTTCAAAGCTCACCCTGAAAGGTGGTTCTGTCTGCAGTCCTTGTGTCCGTTCCACCCTCTCCATGCTGAACAGCAGTGAGTTGGGTCTAAGGTTTGAGCTGCCTCACCCTCCCCTTGCCACTGAGGAAAGACCAGCAAGCATTCCACGTTCTTGACACTCAGGCTTTGGTTGGGGACTCAGGCCCAGTCAGGGGGAGGAAGCATCGTGATGAATTGAAAAGAGTCATGAACTAGGAACCAGAAAACCTTGTTTTGGGTCTTCCCATCAACCCTAACTCACTACAGAGCACTGAGCAAGTCACTTAATCTTTTTATACCCTAGTTTTGGAGCCTCTGTAAACCAAGGAGTGTAGAAAAAGGTTTATATTCAACAGCATCTGTTATGAGCCCCCCAGGAAATGCCCTTTTCCACCAAATGCTTGTGGGAAAAATTGGAAACCTAACTTTGAAGCACAAACCCTCAGCCTGTCTAATAATAGACAATTAATAGTGCAACATCTGTTCCTTTTTCCAATCCCGGCCCCACACCTGACTAGACGGGCCACATGCCTCCCCTCTCTGAAGCAGTGAAAGTCTGAAAATAAGCTACAGCAGGAGATTATTTGGGGGCTTCCACTGAATTTTCACTTGTCAAGAACTCGCCTTTGCAGGGGCATTAAGAGAATTTAATGGAATATTGCACACGAGAACTTACAAACCAGTCTGGTCTCTGAAGCATTCCTGCTGGAAGTCTTATTGCTGAAAGCTGTGGGTTTCGCTAGAGCATTCCCTGGGGACAAATCCCACGGCTCCCACACCCTCCTCCTCTTCTGCCTCTGTTTATGCTCTTAGTTCCGGTGCCTTGGTGGATGACAAAGTAGGGTCAGCTCTGACTCACAACAGCGGCTGTGAATACTGTGACCCTGGTGGGCTGCAGGGCCTGAGATGTTTATTTCATTTCCCTTTCATTCTGTGCTCAGCTGGGCTCTCAGAGAAGGAAAGTGGCCCACGCTGACTAACCAGTCAAGAAATATTTACTGAGCGCTGCTCAAGTGCTGCGCTTTGTGAGAAAACACAAGGACACATCCAAAGCCCAGGCTTTAGAGCTGCTCCGGGACTCAGTGAGGACCCCACGCCCCGGCCAGCCCTGAGAAACAACACTTTGGCCCTGTTGGAGTGTGTGGGGGTTGGGAGAGGCCTGGGATAGAATGTGCTGGAAAGTGCTTATGACCAAGGGACCTCGGTGCATTTATGCATTTAAACACATCCCCAGAGAGGACTGACTTTTCTCCATATCTGAATGCTCTGGTGGATATAGATGAGTGTGCTGGACTACATACGTGTTCCCAGAAAGAGGCAGGGCAGAAAGAAGATACAAAGCAGTGATCGTGCCGCCCTTTTTCCTCCATACCCAACTCCAGGAACAAACCTAGAAACCCCACATTGGGAGGGCTACAGTCGCTGTTTTGCATGTTTGTGCAACTGTGTGAGCTGCCTCTCCCCTATCAGAGCACTCAGGGGAGCTGATTCCTAAAAAAAAATGGGAAGGAAGATGTTGCAAGTCCAGCCCTATGGGCCTGTGACCATGCCGGACAGCAGAGACAAGCGGCTGGGGGACTCTGCCTGCAGTCCCTGCTAGGACACCTCAACACTGCAGGATCTAGAATGAGCTTGCTACCCAGGCCAAGGAGGAAGTAAGAACAGCTGCTACCAACTTCAGACCACTTACCAGGGGCCAGACAGTATGCTAAATGCCTTAGTTGCATTATCTCATTTAATCTTCACACCACACCCCATCCCCCCCAGGGAGCTATAATTGTCTCTGTTTACCAGCTAGGAAAATAAAGGCTCAGAGGGGTTAAATGACTTGGTTCACACAGATAACAAGAGGAGCAAAGGTGCCCATCAGGTTTGTCTAACTGCAAACTGTGTTCCTCTGCACCTGACACTGCTTGCCAGCAAAGAGGTTGGAAACCCCAGGAAGAGGGTGGAGGAGGGGAGAGGGTGATGACAGAGACAGGGACATGTATAGAGGAGACGATCCCGGTCCAAGCTTTGGAACAGGATCAGGGTAGAGCTTGTTATCCGGAAGAGTCTCTGGGTTCGTGTTCAGCACGGAGTCGTAGGGTCTGTCGTCTGTGGATGAAGTTCTTGGACAGAGGTTCTACAGGAACTGGGCAGTCAGCAGGCCCTGCGAGCTCTGCTCAGAGTTCCGTGGGGGCTCCCTGACTCATCTAGACAGAACTGTAGCTTGAGGCCTTTGCATAGTGACTCTGCGCCATGGTGAGCAACGGTGATAATAAGACGAGAGCACCAGGGACAGGGTTAGGTCTGTGGTCCAACCCACCTGTAACGGGCTGCACAACAACATAGGTGCAGGGAGGAGGGGCTGGCTTTCCAGAGCCTGTTGTTCTTGGCATTTCTGGCTCCAGCCTCCTCCAAGTGCCTTAAAACTGCACAGGAAAGAACAAGCCTGGGGAGGTGAATCTACCTCCACCCGGTGCAATCTTCAGAAACATCATTAAGAAATGAAACCTGTTATTGTTTTCAGCGCTGTGAAGCTTTGTCAGCTAGGAGCGCAACTCAAGTGCAAAATCAGCGAGGTCCATTCCTTCACTCATTTTTACTCATATTACTGCACAAAGAAGCAGGAAACATGGTCTCTGCCTTCAAGAAGCATGCTGTGTTGGTTTGGTTTAGTTGGTTTTTTTAAGAGCTTTATTGAGATATAATACCATACAGTTTGCCTAGCTAAAGTGCACCATTCAATGTTTTTTAGTATAGTCACAGAATTGTGAAGCCATCACTATAATCAATTTTAGACCATTCATCACCCCAAAAGAAATCCTCTACCCATTAGCAGGCACTCCCCATTTCCCTTCAAACCCTCTCCCTCCCCACCCCTAGGCAAGCACTAATCTGCTTTGGGTCTCTATAGATTTGTCTATTCTGAACATTTCATGTGAATGGAATCACACCATATGTGGTCTTTTGTGACTGATTTCTGTCACTTAGCATGTGCTTTTGAGGTTCATCCATGTTGTGGCATGTAACAGTACTTCATTCCTTTTTATGCTGAATCATATTTCATGGTATGGATCTATTGCATTCTATTAATTTATCACCACTTGACAGACGTTTGAATTATTTTCACTTTTTGGCTCTTATGAATAGTGCAGCCATGACCTCTCGTACAAATTTTTGTGTGGATATCAGTTTTCATCTCTCTTGCGTATGTGGCAGAAGTGAAATTGGTAACTCTACATACAGCTTTCTCAGGAATTGCCAGACTGTTTTCCAAAGTGAGTGCACCATTTTACATCCCATCGGCAATGTTTGAGATTCCAGTTTCTCCATGTCCTCACCAACACTTATTGTTATCTGTCTTTTTGATTATAGCCATCATAGTGTGGTGTCTCGTTATATTTTGATTAATATTTTTCTAATGATTAATAACATTGCATATCCTTTAATGGTGTTTATGGGCATTTCTGTGTCTTCTTTGGAGAAATATCTATTTATCAAATATCCTTTGCCCACTTTTTAATTGGGTTGTCTTTTTATTATTTAGTTGTAAGGATTCTTGATATATTCCAGACACCCTGGTATCCCTTATCAGATATGTTATTTACAAATATTTTCTCCCAGTCTATAGTTTGTCGTTTCATTTTCTTGGTGGTCTCATGTGCAACACAAAGATGTTTGTTTCTTTATATATATATTTATTTTTTATTTTGTCATTTGTGCTTTTGGTGTTATATCTAAGAAATCATTGTCTAATCCAAGGTCATGAAGATTTCACCAATGTTTGCCTCTCAGAATTTTGTAGTTTGAGCTTCTACATTTAAATCAGCCTCGGCTGTGATGGGATTAGATTTCTTCCGTCCTTGGTAGGCAGAACACTATCAATTCCTTTTAACAAGTGAGGCAGCCCAGTCCCCTGTGTGCTACAGGGCACTACTGAGGTTCTAATTTTTAGCTGTTAGTGCCAAGCCTAGGTCAGTAGAGCCAAATGTGCTGCCCCATTCTGTATTCAGGTTCCAGGAAGGCATCTCTGGAAGAATTAATTTTGTATTCATGAGGCTTGCCCTGAGGTATGAAAGAAAAACATAATGATAGTATTTCCAGGTGAGTTTCAAGGTAATACACGTATTATAGGTGGACAACAGATGCTGCTTAGGCCTTGAGAACATGTGCCCAAGAAATGTACAGACTTCAGAAGTCAAAAAATACCATGTCTTGAGAAGTCAAGATGATGGTTCTTTCAAGGTCACAGGGGCAACAGGTTCAGAAGCCAACAGCAGCTCCTGGCCTGAAGCACTGGAGGGTAATTTTCCAGCTTGAACAAATGCGGGTACCAGGTGAAAACCTCCTCTAGAGGGTTCTTGGGGCTAAACAAGTTCAAAACAAAAGGCAGGGGCAGCCCTCTCTGTGGCCCAGAACTGAAAACATCTGCTCACTTCATAGAGCAAAGGCCATGTCACCAGCTGAGGGTCGCCCTCAGTCGAGCACTGAAATCCCAGCAACTCGGAGCTAGAGGGACAGCACTAAAGCAAGTTTGCAAGCTCTGCAAGAAGACAACAGTGTCTCGGCGTCCTTGGCAGAAAGTGCAGGCAGTGTACACAGATGGATTCCCGCCCCAGCCTAGGTAAATCCATCATGCTGAAAATAACGCAGAGTGCCAAAATTAACCTTTTGCTCAGAGATTTCTTCCAGCTGAGGTTCAGTTCATCAGCTGTGGATTCAGACAACAGATACCGAATGAAAGGCATGATGGTGAAGCAGACGCTCATGTCTCCTTTGTACCCTCCTGCCCTCAGACAGAATGGCCTGGGGCACCACTAAATATTGGAGTCTGAGAACATAATTTTGCCCAGGATAAGTGACAAAAAGGTTGACGGATTTTCTTAATCAGGGGGTGTAGAAGAACATGAAGTCTGTACTAAGACAATCATATGTGACCTGTCAACTGAGCAAGCTCTTTAAAAGTGAGGTGTCTAAGACTTGGTGTTGGATTGACAAACTCCCAATGCCCTGGAGGAATTACACTACCCAGTGAGAGTCCAGGCTGCGGCTGTTGAAGGAAACCCAGCCCAGCCCAACCATCAGGATCTCCTCTGGCGGAGTCTGAGCAGAACAAGAGACGTGGAAGAGGATGAATTTCAGACTTTCATTTCCTTGAACTTGAACTCACACAAGCAAGTGAATTTGATTATGGAGATTAGCTTCTTTGAACTTTGACTTGGCAAGGGAATTTTAGTCTTTGAACTTTAAATTCTCCTTGGGAATTCAATAATGAGGAGGCGTTTATGTTGGAATCTGGGGTGTTCCTCAATTGCTGGCATTTTATTATTGAGTTGTCTTCATGCAGGTTATAATTGTGGGATCTTAGTGGGTCATTGCATTTTATTGAAGAGCTTCTGATGCACTGTGTTGAAAAATGTGGCTGGATATAATTTGGGATGTGCTATGTTGAAAAATGTGGTTAGATCCAATTTTCAACCATGAGTACAGAGTGGTTTGGGGTTTATGGTAGTGGAATGTTATGATGTATTTCAGAGCCTTCAGGGATAAACTCTAAACTGTCTTGCAGAGGCCCCAGGAAGATATCCAAAGATGCTATAGCTGGAACCGGGAGGTGGGGACTCAGTCGGGAAACCGGACTGCCCTGATTTAGTGCTGCTCTCTGCTCTTAGAGGACAGAGCCGTGTTCTTGGTTGGCTCTGGACTTCACAGCTAAATCCCGTGGGTTAAGCCTCTGGAATTTGCTAGGGAGAAATGCTCTGTACCCGGTCCTGATGTTTCCCTTCCCTTTGCTGTGTAGCATTCCTGCTTTCCCTTCATTTCCTCAGGGGAGGGTTTCTTGAGATATTTGCCTACTGATTTAAGCCACAGTCTCCAACCCAGCCTTTGTGAGTAATAAGGGTGATATTTTTATTTTTTTGTACAATTCCACCGTTTCTTCATCTTATGGATCAGCTGGTTTTGAACACAAAGTAGAAAAAAATGGCACTATTTATGCCACCAAAAGAACATTGTCTTCAAATTGCATAGTCATTCACAAGGTCTATTTCATGTGCTTGCACTGACATAAGTATATATGAAATTTACATTACTATATAATAATATAAGTACATATATATTCATGAAATTTATATATCTAAGCTCTTATAAGCATACACACACAATTGTGTCATTTGCCATTATAAACGTCTAGAATGCACATCTGTGTTGCCTTTTACCTTGGTTAGTGATATTTGCAAAGTAAAACTGTCCCTGACTTCTCAGATTGAAAGCAGTAATTATCTTGAGTGTGCCTCAAAATCTGTGCTTGCTAAAACACAGATCGGTGGGAACCACCCCCAGAGTTTCTGATTCTGTAGGTGGCGATGGTGCATTTCTAACAAGTTCTCATGTCTGGAAAATCACAGCATAGACAGTAGGGGCATATAGATTCCATGGCCACGCCTATCCTTGGACAGTACTTTAATTTCATACTTAAAGACCTCCTCCTGCCCTGTGGATCTCAATGCATGTTATGATGTTTACAGCCAAGCTGAGAATTTACGAAGGCCAGCACAAGTTGACTTTACCTTCATTCCTTACTCGCAAGCGACTGGAAGAGCCATTGTATTTTATGTTTGAAGTAGGAAGTAGCCAACAGGCACTTGGTCAGAAAACAGATGTTAGAATGGCTGACCACAGCAACCCAGACTCATACATCTCTACCAGCTTGTGAGATTCCCTTCTTGGTTGTCCTTCAAAGGCTTGCTGTAGAGGCAAGAAGAGAGAGTACAAGGGAAAGAAACTGACTGCCAAGTCCACCACAAGTTTGGACAACATCTTTGTTGATGCCTAAAACATTCCTGTTATAACAAGCATCACTTCGATTCAAAACAATAAATTTCCTCTGGTTCAAGTGACAAGTGGTTGGAATCACGCTTCTTGCTCTCAGCACACATGTAGAGAGGAAAAGTGATACTGCTTGTTTTGTAGGGGAGGTACCAGCTCAGAAACTGAGACACAAAGAGATAAAATCCAAAAAAATATAAAACAAATATTTAAGGAAATTAAATCCCTGCATAGGTGAGGAGCTAGTTGTGAAGCACTCAGACACTTTTAGAGTGGTTAATAGTCTGTGCTCTGAGACCTGCATACTCACATCTCTCTTCTGGAAAATTCCTTGTGTGTTGGTGAGTGTGCTCGGTCCACACGACACCACAGCCTTGTACATAGCTGATTAGATCAGGGACAGTGCCCGACCCAAACAGCCAGGGCCATGCGGGCAATGGGCTGACTTAATCAGATCTTCTGGGCAGCAAAACCAGCAAATGCAACTGACAAAATAGTGCAGAAGTGGGAAGATGCAAAGAAAAGACAACAGGAAGAAATTACGAAAACATAGGCAGAAGTGGGAGGGAAGAGAACGGAGAACAGAGTGGGAAGAAGAGGTAGAGGAAAATACTTCAGTGGCTGAAGGCTCCCTGGAGCCGTCTTCTTTTCCGCAGCTGCTGAGGTCACTTCCTCGGTTAAGAACAACAGTCCCTTCTCTGGGAGCCCTCGCTGCCTTGTCTGCAGAAGCTCGTCTTGTCCTTACAATAAACTCCCGTGAACTGAGATAACCTGAGCATGTTTCTAGTTCTCACAAACGTATCTTTGTTAATAAAAACAGAGATAAGAAGAAATCGTTACAGACTAGAATCTCGGGCCAGACCAAAAAGATGAAATGCAATACGAGTCAATGGTGAATGGCTTCCTTTCTATTAAAAACCTTAAACAGATGGGACTGGGTGGTAGATCGTATAGGTTTTAGGTGACCTTGGGCTACTAGAAGCTGGCAATATAGGGCCTCTGGGGAAAATGCCAACTCGGCCTTAGCTTGCCTTAACAAAAGTTTAGTGTGTGGAGAGAAAGAGAGAGCAAGAGAGGAGGATGGCTGCTCTCTGCCTTGAACAAATATTTGGATTCATGTGACCTCTTCAGTTCACTGCCTTAATAGAGGCCTTAACAAGACAGCATGTAGGCACACAAGCAACAAGGATGGTTAGTGACAGCACAGATTAGGCGCCTTCCCTAACATGGGTCCTAGGTGTCCCTGCACCTCCTACAGCACGACAGCACGACAGCTTATCTCCTGTAGCGTTACATTTGCATGCTTTATTTTATCTTGTTCAACGACTGTCTTCCCTACCAGACTGTAAGCTTCATGAGGACAAGGACAAGGTCTGTCTGGCTCAATACTCTGTTCGTAGCACCTAACACATGTTGAGCAGAGTTGGTTCTTTTGAAATATTTGTTGAATGAATGAGAAAATCACATCATATGATAAGGGGGAAGTAAAGTGGGAACACGACATTTAGAAAGGAGGAAGTTCAAATAGACTGGATTGTGGTTTTCAAATCTCTGCAAGACTTTCAGGTAGAAGAGGGTTGTTCGAGTGGGCAGGACTAACATGGTGTCGTGTAGCTGAGAGGCCGGGACTGTAGACACAGCCCTGAGCTCACCCTGCAACTCATGGATGGTAGATCCATCACTTAGACCTAAGTGTCATGGTATCACTTCTAAACTCCGTTCCGGCTTCAACATTTAATGAACCATTGACTGGTGGGTAAACAGTACTGGGAAAGAGATTTTTATTTCCATTTCACCCAAACTCCCCAATATTTACAGATGTCAAAAATAGAATGATTCAAGCACAGTGGCACATCTGTAGTCCCAGGTATTTGGGAGACAGAGATCGGAGGATCACTTGAGTCCAGACCTTATCTCTTACAAGAAAAATAGAATGGTTTGTTTCAAAAAATAGTCATTTGTTAATATACATCTTCAAGCAGAGTTAGAATACCATCTGCTATGTGCCTTTTAATAAGAATTCTTGCATTGTGTGAGACATTGAACAGGAAGACATTTAGCCTCATCAAATTCTGTGAAAATTCCAATTACAGTCTGGGTGTTTCAGATTGGGTGTCAAGAATGTGAACCAATCAAAGAAAGAAGTGATTTCTGCCTTATTTTGTGGCTTGTTAGGTATGTGGCTTCATCTCACTGAGGCTCAATTTTCCTCATCTGCTAAGTGGGGATAATAACAGCTGCCCTTCCTGCATTAAAAGGTCGGCAAAGATCAAATGAGAGAATGTTTGGACTCTGAATGTATAAAGTGCTCTACAAGTATGTTAAGTCTCTGCTTCTGAGGGAGAACAGGAACTCCATGAGGACTTATTCCCTGACGTCCAGGCCAAGATTCTGTCAGTCCAAAGCAAGAGTGTTTTTTCTCAAACCTCTCTCTCATTCCCTACTTGGTGATAATAGGGCTGCTAACTTGTTTTTTCAGTTGTGGTGATTTCACTTGCTGCATAAATGTCAAGTTCCACTTGACTAGAAGTTAATATATGATGTCTCTTCCCTTCCCTCACGAGTACAATCCTGTTAAATTATCCCTTTATGCTCACACTGATTTTTTTTTTTTTTTTTTTTTTGCTTTTCAGTTTTAAGTCTTAAAATAGCATATTCTACCCAACCGCTTTACTGCTTTCAAGGCAATGAGAATGGTGCCTGGCATTGTGGGAGTTTAATGCAAATCATAGTGAAGTTGGCTGCGCTTCAAGTAACAAGAGCACCGCCAAATGGGCGTTGAACAAGGAGAACCTGACAGTCCCAGGAGCCTAAATTACCTTACATTTGCCGTGTTTCATTCACAGTCTCCTGTCACCCTCATGCACGCCAAATGGAAACACAAGATGAGTTTTATTGTCCCCATTTTACTAAGAGGAAAAACTAACACACAAAACAAGGAAGCACCTTTGCAAAGGACTTCTGACCTGACTAGCGCTGGACCTGAAGTTACAAGTTTGGCTTCCTGTTGGCACTTTACTCTTGTTGCTAAGTCTTCAGATGCCACTAGAGGATTCTGCCTACCCCATGGGTCCGTTCTACGCCAAATTCACTCTCATGATCGTGGCACAGAGATCTCTGGCCGGTCTCACTAAGGAAGGCTCTGAACTTGGTCATGGTATGTTCATGGACCATCAGAAGAAGATCCAGGGAAACGGTTCTGAAAACAAGAGGAAGAAACGAGAAGAGGAAGCCTGTCTTGGTTGTTGAAATTTCAGTGTTTGGCCCCTCAACGCTTATGGGAATATTGGGGAACAAGTCCGCATGAGGGAGGAGGAGATCCTAAGTGAAAGGGACACATCTGCCATGTATATAAGTGGCTTATGGGAGGGGGATCTCGCTCCACTCTATGGATAAATCAGGGGACGTTCAGTGACTTATCCAGTCATGTAGCTAGGAAACGTCAGAGCCGCCCGTGAGCTCTGGTCTGTAGGTAGCACTGGAAGATTTTGTTCTGCCTATAGATGAATCTCCAGCATTCACTCCAGGGACATATCTAGAAAAAGATACCATGGAGGTATCTTTTGGCCTCCCAAAAATAATACCATGGAGGTAAAAACTGTCCTTTATTCTTCCTCTGCAAAAAGCCGACCCTGCATTATTCATAACAGGTTCACTCACGTTTCCTCCTCAAGGGGAGGGAGGCCCCTTTCCTTAGACCTGGCTTTTCCATGTGAACCCCAAAGAGAGAAGCTGGGAATGTTTGATCTTAGCTTTTAAAACCAGCTGGAGACCTCCCCATACCCAGAGGGAGAGGGACTTTCCCAGAAAACACTCTTGCACAAGACCCCCCCCTTTTTTTGTCCCCCCACCTGCACTTCAATGGAGAGTCACCTTTGTCCAGCACCCCTTCATTACCAGACAGCCAGCGGCCAGCCCGCACCTCATGCCTTCTCACAAACAGCCTCTCCCTCCGCAAAGACCAGGGCCAGGGTCCGGCCAGTCTGGGGGGTGGGGAGGCCTGGGCAGCGCTCCTGATGGGCCCCAGAAAGCCCCCCTGCCCCTTCCAGCTCTGGGCTCAGCCCTACCGCAGCACGGTGGTGGCAGGGAACCTCACCGCTGCACGTTGAAACAGGACTCCCCGCCTCCCCTCTCAGCAGCCGGGCTTTAAATAGGATTAATGAGAGAGAACATTCTAAACACTGCACCGAGAGGTTCCAGAACAGGCAGCCGGCTACTTCCGCTCAAGCTGCCATTTTGGACCTGTTCCCCCGGCTGCTTCCTCTGACTTGGAGCTGGCGCTTTTGCACTCTGCCTTCCCGCTCTGCTTGGAACCGACCTTGGGATTTCAAAGACAAGGTGAAGCTCTATTGTCCTCCCAAGTTCCCCCTCAGCCCACTGCCAATGCCAGAAAGTTCACTCTTGCCTTATTCATTTAGATTAATTGATTATCTCCATTGATAAAATTCAAAGACTTCAGGGAAGGAGTTAGGGGTTGGGGAAGGAAGCAACATCAGTGGGAAGTGCTCTATGGTATAGAGATCACCATCCCTGGGAATTGCTGTGGATGTTGTTTTAGGCTACTGCACATTTTTTCCTGTGTCCAACCCTGTGAAATTATACTGTTAATATCACTCAAAGGGGCACAAAACTGATCTTATGGGTGCGAGAGACTAAGCCAAGGTCACACTGCTACTAAATGCAGAGTAGAATTCCAACCCAGGTCTTCAACTCCAAGTCTATAGGCTGCAAATATTGTTCTTTTTCCACTATATCATGCTGATGGGCTTCGGGCCAAATCATGAGATCCATTCTAATTGGAAGAAATAGGGTAGAAAAATCCCTGGGTTTCTGATTGGGGGAGGGGTGGCAAAGAGAACACAACTAACCCTTAACAAGGGTTTTGCGATACAGTTGACCCTGTCCTGAGCCCCTCCCAAGTGCTAGCTTAGGTAACCCTCACGCGACTCTGTGAGGCAGGTGCTGTGCCTGGGAAACCTGATGCTATCTCACAATTTTGTCTCCACTGAACCCTAAAGGCAAAATTAGTCAATTACCAAGAGCCTCTTCTGGACGGACCACTCAACCTGGCTGCCGCCACCATCGTCCTTCGTTATTCCCAGCAACATTAGGAAAAAAGAGTCAGAAAATGCTGGAAGTAACCTTAGAGAGGGCGTTGTGTTACCGCCTGCCACCTCCACTCCCCTGCCCCCTTTGGCTCCTCCGCAATTTTGTGGGTGATCAGACTAAGTCCCTCTTATGGAGGCTACAATCAGCCTTGGGAATAAAAGCAAAATGTATGGTCAACACCTCCAGACCTCGATACATAGAGTGAAGGGAGTTTAGTTAATCCCAGAAGACATGAAGGAAGAATGGAGATGCTCACTGAGAGGCTGGATTCAATTAAAAAGCCAGGCAGGCCAGCAGGGGCCCGAGCCCAGGGCAGCCCCTTCTCCCAGACACCAAGTCTCTGATCCCTCCAGACCCTCAGAGGACAGCATCATCCTCTCATCTAGGACTCCGGGAGCAGCTTCCCGAGAAACAATTGGGTAAACGTGTAAATTAAATTGCAGCACACAGGGTCTCCAAAGCCTCTGCTATTTTTTTCCTCCCCCCTGGGGAGAGGAAATGAGTGTGCCAACATTCCCCATAGGGGAACTAAATGATTTCCCACAAGTCCTGGTCTCATATGCTCTATTTGCGTAAATGAGTTTAGGGCCATAAGCAAATGTGAGCTTGACAGGCCATTTGCAAAAGGCCTCCCTCGGAACTGACAAGGGTCATGCCAACTTCTTTGTCTGCTGCCATTTCTCAACCCTGGGGAGAAATTAGCCCAAAGTCAATTAGTCCATTAGTCACCAATGTGCCCAGGAGCAGGCTGAGTGTTATTAGGGATATAGAAGAATAAGAGGTGGTCTTTGTCCTCATTTATTCATTAAACATTTCTTGAGTGCCTGTCGTGTGCTGAGCACTGAGCTGGGCACTTAAAACCCAGTAGGAAAGTGATATCTATTCACCTTCATGATGAAGGCATGAACAGCAGGACATGCGTGTGTTATTCAGTAGGAACTGGATGGAGTGGGAAATGGGTCATTGAGGGGAGTAGGTTAGGACTTGCAGGAGGCCTTGAAAGGCACTTCCATTCTGGCCTGCAGGAGGGCAAGGACACTGACGGTCACAGGCATGACCTTGATGGTGGGGGCAGGTGATGTGGAGCTCTGGGCTGACTTTGACTCACGAGACTTACGTGTTGGGCAAGTGCGGGGTGTTGGAGAGATGAGCACAGTAGTTTCAACTTGACAGTAAGGGGAAGCTATTTGATGTCTTGTGCTTGCCATGGCCCTGGAAGTTTCCCCATCATTTTAGGGGTCTCCAGCCTTGGGTAGGGCTGAGGAAAGTTGACTCTAGACAGACAGCCTAGAAGAGCAGAGAGAGCAAAGGGTTTGGACGGGCCTGAATTACAATCCTTTTTCCTCCACTTAGAAGTGGTGGGATTTGGGGCAAGTTGTTTAATCACTCTGAGCTGCAATTTCTTCATTTAGAAAATAGAGATAATGATTTCTACAATTATTAAAAAAGGTACTGTCAGTAAAGTGACCAGCAAAGCTGTGGTATGTATTAACAATAGGCAAGCAATGACTGTTAGTTTTCTCCAGGACTTCCCCCTTCTTGAAGACAAAGGTGACCTCTACAAGTGTGTCCCAATGTCTACTCTAACCCCAACCTATTGCTCAAAGCCAATCTGGGTAACTGGGTAGCTTCATAGAGTTTGCCAACGACTGCTAGATGACATGGCCAAGCCTGTTCAGTGTCAGCTGAAGGCCTCATGGGACAGGCTTTCTTGATCCTAAAAATAGGAGGCAGGAACAAAGGTCTTTTATTCCTTGGCCCATTGCTGGCTCTGGGTGTGACAACTAGACTGATAGATCCAACCTGGGATCATGAAGCAACCATCCCAAGGACAAAACCTATGCTCTGAAGATGGCAGGACAAAGAGATAGGAAGATCCAATCCCTGACGCTACTGGGAAGCCAAGGTACGAACTACTGGAGGACTTGAACTCTGTACTTATTAATTCATGAAATTTCTTTTTCTATTTTTAAGCCATTTTCAGTCAGTCTTTTCTGTAACTTGTACATGGAAATATTCTCATGATTCACAATTTTAGACAAACTTGTCCAAACCACAGAAGAGGTACATTTCTGTGGTAGATACATCTGTGATAGAACAGGTGATTGATAGACCAGGACCTTGTAGAGACTGGATGTTAAATTAGAGATAGTCTGTTACATCCTATTGAAAATGGTGGAGCGGAATTGTCAACTCATTTCTCTGTAATTTCGTTCAGCCCTGGGTTTACATCAAAGGGCTTGCTACCCGGTTTTCACGTGAGCGTCGCCAGCCAGGAGCTATACAAAGCCTATTCACAGTGGAAGCCAGTTAGTGCCATTTGAGCCCAGGTATTGCATTAGCCAACTTGGCTGGTTCACTGTTCTCCACTCAGGGGAAGGCTGTGGTCAACACAGCCCAAATCAAACCACATTCAGGTCCTGCGTCAGTTACATGGTTTCCAAAGCAGTTTCAAGACATGTGTCTTTAAACTCTCCAGTGAAACTGGGCCAATTTCTTATCTTGTATTTTGACTCAGTTTTCCTTTCACTGAAAGACTAGAGTGGACATATTTCCTAACTCAAGCATCTTTGTGGGCAGAGGTCATTACTGAATAAAAATCCTGATGTCAACACGTTCTCCCAGGACACCTAAGGGTGTTTGTTCCCTCTATGACATCTCTGGGCTCCCTAACGTTAATCAGGTGAAGTACTTAGAATGAAGTTCTAGACAATAATTCTGATGACGATGATGAACAATTCCTTGAAGTCACACAATACCTTCTAAGAAAGTAGAGATACTACTTGCACTTTATCTCATCTGTCTTTATAACACCCAGAGAAGGCAGGGAAGAGACATTCTTTCCAATTCAAAAGTGAGTTTACTAAAGCCCAGAGGTAAGAAGTGCAAGGTGCCCAGCGATTTATAGGTAAGGAATGTAAATTCTGGTAATAAGTTCTCCACAACCAGAGCAACTCCAGAGGAACCGTTTCCTACCCTCAAGGGAGACAGGACACTGTGGAGACAACCTCTAAAGTCATGGAGCATTGGCTCTGCCTGCAGGAAAGCCAGCCTTCTTCCTGACCCTTTCCCAGGTAGCTTGGAGATCGGTAGCAGCCCTCTGTTGATTCCTTAAAGCTTTGCTTAATTTTCTAGCCTTACAATATTTTTTCACCTACTTTTAGAGATTATCCAATCTCACTTAAATATAATCAGCCTTGTTTATCTCCCAACACAAGGCCCTGGATTTTTAAACTTTAAATAATATTAAATAATCATTTGACGTTTTGTATCTCTCACAACACCTCAGCTTTATTAATTCTTTTCATCTTTGTATAGCTGCCACCAGATAGATAGGGAAACTGTTATTGGCCCCATTTTACTGATGAGCATACTGAGTCTTGCAAAGGTTGTGACAAGACTGCACGTTTGAAGAAGTGGGAATCCACATGGATCTTCTGAATTTGAGTCCAATCCTCTCTCTGAAACATCAACCTGTCCCCTCCCCCCATAGCATTCATTCAAGTACTTTTGGAGTGCTTGCTGTATACCAATAATGTGCTGGGTTCTGGGGATTCCATATTGAATAAGACAGATATGGTCTTTGAGCAAGAAACTTACAGAAGAATTGAAGAGACAAACAAGAAGCCAGGCAATTATTTACATTGTGATAGGTGAAAGTACTTTGAGGAAGGTAGAGTTGTTCGTAATACAGACAAGCTGCTGGCTTTCCTGGTCCCTGGGTCTGGTCCCGTGGGTCAATCTTAGTCCTAGAGAGGAAGAACACAATGAAAAGCTGAACAGTCAGCCCTGTATCTCAAGTGATGAATAGATGAGGAGGGTGGGAGATTTTTACAAGAACATGCTTTGCGACTGAGTTTTCTAGACTCAACTCAAGCAAGGGAGAGCCTGAGGGATGCAGAGGTCCACATAGGACACCTTCTCAAGAACCCAGGTGCCCAGGAAGGGCAGCACTCCTTCATCGGACAAGGAAGCAGAGGAGCCACACTGAAAATCCACCAGTGGTGTTGGGGACAGACATAACCCAGCCACTGCACTACCATACCCAGCTGCTGAATCAGGAAGCTAATTATAGCTTTGTACTGCTGGAGACCACATTCCTGAGGCTTTTATGTACTCACACACACACACACACACACACATACACACGTGCTATACCATCCATCACAGGTCTCCTCCCCCATTCTGCCTCCTCACTTCCTCCCCCACCCTCAACACATTTCACTTTATCTCAAAAGTATCACTGTGGTCCCATGATGTGCCGCAGTTCCACCCCTCATGTACACATCAACACAATGCTCACACTTTTTGCCTAACCCAGTCATTACAGAAGGGCTGTACATCACACCCAATCTTCTACCTAGAATGTCTCTGATGATGTCAGTGCTGAAGGAGGAACCTTAAGGAGTATCTCATGCAAACCACCCACTTTGCAGATCAGGAAACTGAGGCCTACCTAGCCAGGGACGTGGCTTGTCCAAGAGCATAGAAACTGTCAGTGTTAGGGCCGGAACAAAGAGTAGGCTTCAATGGCCCTTTCCCCCTTTCCTGGAATTCCACCTCTGAAGACACAAAAATGAATTTGACTGTAGTGTGGAGCCCACTTGGTCCCTTATTCTACCTTCCAAGAGTCTCCCCTTTCCTTAAGTTACTGGAATGTTTGATCTATGCTAACTTACTCTGTAAAAATGCATGAGACAGTTTCACCAGCAAACAAGCATACATATTGTGTCAATGAACAGAACCTATGGTATTTTACAGAAAAGAACATCATTCTGCCTGGGATGATCAGAGAAGGTATGAGTAAGGATTGCATTTTAGGTCTCAAATTTCGAGAGGTAGACTTAGAGGAGCATGAGAAAAGCTTTTCAGACTGAGGGACAGGTATATATAAACCTGGGGAAAAGGAGGTAGTGCTCAGAAAAGGCTGAGTAGCCTTTGGGGTGGATGTTTAGGAATTTTAGTATTACTTGTATTGGCCACCATGTGTATGTATTTACCACAAGCCATGGATTCGCAGTTAATCCTCACGACACACCTATAAACTAGAAATTCATTCATTTAACAAACATTTATTGAGTGCCTACTAGGTGCCTGGCAAGTTCTAGGTGTTGCAGATACATCCATGAATAAAACAGACCAAATCTCTGGCCAGGAACAAAAGGCAACAAGCCCCTGCCCTCAGGGAATCTACACTCTGGGACTGTTACCTCATTTTACAAATGAAAAAAAACTGAGATAGAAGGAGGTTAAGGGACAGGTTCAAATAATAAGTAACAAAGCCTGTTTGTATTCTCAAGCCCCTGGCTGTGCTGTCTCTCAGAAAGAACAGACAGTTGGAGTCTTCAGTCTTCAAACCTGGAGGCAAAGAGGAAGGCTGCAGGGTTTTGAGCAGGGGAGTGCCGGAAACAAAATGCTCTCTTTCCCTTTGTGCTGCCTGGACCCATTCTGTTTATAATCAGAGGTCAGCCATCTCAATCCCACCCCACGCCTCTGCCCTCTCCACACACACACCTCTTTCAGGCTGAGGCTCAACACTCCCTGGGCAGAGCTGCCACCTTCCCCTTTCAGCGGATTAGCCTCAGTGCACCCTCAGGGCCCCGCCACCCGCCACCCCAGCCTCATGCAGCACCTGGCTCCCCAATTAACTGGCCTTTGTCCAACCAAAACTTGTCAGCTCGATTCCCCTCCTGACTCAATTGCTAGAAGTTAACACATGAGGGTGGTAGAGAAAATGATGGTGTCCGAAGGGGATCGGGTGACACTAATAGCTATAAACTTGAAGCAGGCCTCTGCTTTCACCCGAAGGTAAGTCAGCCCTGGGAAGGAGCTGGAAAGTCTGCTTTTGAACTGTTGGGGAGCGGGGGAGCTCCGGACTGCAATCTGCTCTCTCTCCCGGGTGGTGAAGCAACAGCCCTCACTCCACTGCTGGTCCGGCCGGTCCCTGAGCGAGAAATCCGGCCTTCTGCGGGAGGGGGAGATGGCACTGGGAAGAGGCAACTGGGGAGTAGGAGGAAGGGGTTATGAAGAAAGGGAAACAGAGAAAAAGAGAAGGAAAAGGAATGGATAAGGGAAACCTAAGGGGGAAGAAGGGAGAGCAGGTAATGGGAAAGGGACAGGATAAAAGCAAGGTGGGAACAGTTGGAGAAGGGAAGGGAGGGAGAGATGAGCGGGCGGGGCGGCGCGTGGGGCCGCTACAAGTGAGAGCGGAGAGGGGGGACCCGGGATCCCGCAGGTCGTGGGGGCCGCAGCTGTCAGCCCGGAACAAAGGCCGCCAAGCCCCGAGCCCCGGGCGGCGGCCGCGCCCGGCCAATGAGCGGCGCCGGCGCTGGCCCCGCCCCGCCCGTCCGGAGGCCCCACCCCGCCTACCCCGAGGCCCCGCCCCGCTAGCCCCGCGGCCCCGCCCCGCGGCCGGGACCCGCGCAGAGCCCGGCGAGCCGCGGCCGGGTGCGGAGGCCGAAAGTTTCTCCGCCCGCCTCGCCCAGCCAGCGACAGCCGCCACCGGCCGGGCCCGGCCCAGCTGCTCTGGGGATAAAAGCGACCAGAACACGCCGGGACACACACCTGAAAACAGATCCCAGGTCAGCCTGGCGGCGGCGCAGGGGACAGGTAGGGTGCGGGGGACGCGGGTCCCGCTCGCCCCTGGACGTGTCTGTCGCCGCGCCAGGGCGCCGGGCTGCGGGGGACTGCGCTCCCCGCCGCGTGCCAGCCCGTCCGCGACCCCGCGCGTCCGTCCGTCTTTGTCTGTCTGTGTCAGCGTCCGTCTGGGTGTCTTTGTCTCCTCACGGAGCTGTCACGGTCGTCCCCTCTGCCGGGGTGGGTGCCGCGGAGCCGGCCGCCGCCCGGAGGAAACGATGGTGCGTCCGTCCTTCTGTCTTTGTCTCCGCGGCTCCCGCAGACAGGGTGTCTCTCCTCCCAGCCCCGAATCTGATGCTGGTGGACGTGAATGTTAGGTGACACGGGTGCCAGAGGTGAGCAAGCGGGAGGCGAGGACGCGAGGCCGCGGGGGCGCCGCCTCCCAGGGAGGCTCTGACGGTCCGGGCGCCGCTGAACTTCGCAGTCTGGAACTTTGCAGATGGGCTGTGTCCACGCCGGTGGGGAGGACAGGGATGCAGTTAGAGGCTTGGAATGTTTCCCTCAAGGAATAAGTCACATGGGCTGAGGTGGTTAGGGACGAGGATGGTTAACCCGCGGTGTCTAAGTGGCTCCCTGGGGCTGCAGGCCACGAGGGTCAGTCCTGGATGTGCAGTTCAGGAACTGAGGCAAAGTGCCACACACAGAGACACACAGTCACACACCACATTCGTTTCTCCCCCAGCCACCACAGGCAGCCAGACCCCCTCCCTCCCCAGTTCTCCCTGAACAGCCTTCCGAGCACACAACTCAGCCGCCACAGGCACCGAAATGTCACCAAGGGCCAGGTGATGTCTCTCTTTCCTGCTCCAAGGGGACGGGATTGAAACGTGGAGCAAATGAATGTGCTGCCCGCCCACGAGTGTGCCGGGCCTGGGAAAGCGCTCCAAACTTGTTCCCTTCAAAGTCCTCAATTGCCTAGGAATAAGGTATCTTAGGGACCTGAGCGCCTAAAGCATTGCTGGGTCCTTCCTCGTATTCCATCCACACCCCCCTGCTGCCGCCACCCCCTCTGTGCTGGCAAAATAGTGACAGGCGGAGTCCTGGACAGCGCTTGGTGGGGGCTACTCCAGATAAGGGTCCCCCACACTGCTGGAAGTGCAGCCTCATAGGGATCGTGGGAGCCCAGGACCCGGGCCACAGAGGTGAGCTGTCTACCTGCCACTCCTTCCCGCACCAAGATCCTTGAGAAGAGTCAGCAGGTATGGCAAGAGGGTGTCTGTAACCTGAACTTTCTCCAAGTTCAAAAACAATTTTCTGCAGGCGTGCTGAGGGAGAATGCAGGTGTTTGGGGGCGGGGGCTGTGTATATGGGTATTAGAGATAGCGTTTACAGACGGGAAAGGTGTTTGTTGTGTTCAAGGGTGGGGAAGAACAGTCTGTGGGTGGCAGTGTGGGGGCAGAGAGCACGCACACTAATCAGATGTGGCGTGACACCTTGTATTTATCCAGCGTTTTTCTTCTCGGGTGCTTTCTGCACATCACAGACATTATCTCATTTGTTATCTCATTGAACTTCACAGCATAACTACCAGGTTGGCACTTCTGACTCTCTGTAGTCTGCCAGTGAAGAAACTGAGACCACCAGCAGGGAAGGGTGTTCCCTGAGGTCCCGCAGCCAAAATGGGAGCAGTCAGGGCAACTGGGAGTCCAAGTAAGAGGTCCCAGCCGGGAGGATGTGAGTGTGGGGCGCTCTCACTGCTCAAGGTGGGAAGGACACCAGCAGAAACAGATGAAATGGCATAGCTAGTGGGTGTCTGTATGCAAGCAAGAGGGCAGACGGGACATTTGCTGTGCCTTGAGATGGCTGTTATTTAACATTAATAGCAGCCACTGTGTGCTTCACAGGGTAAACCTCTTTTAACAGTTTAGCTTGGGCATTTGTGTGTCTGCAGGAGGTGCCCCCATCTGTCTGTGTGTGACTCGGCCGATGTATGTTGGGGGGCTGCCATGCAAGGAGCGCTGCCATGTGGGGTGTGCTGGGGAGAGCGAGGGAAAGATGTGCCTTTCAGTTTTCAGAAGCCTTGTGTGTCTGCATGTATAGTGAAGAGGTAGCTGCTACCAGACATATATAAATGGCTTTCTAATCCTGAGATCTTATTTATATGCCTTTGCATTTATTCAACATTCATTTCATAAATATTCATCGGGTGCCTACCAAATGCAAGCTCTGGGCTAGGCATGAGGCTACACAGATGCATAATGCGATGGTGACAAACCTATGGTGAAGCAGCTTACAGACTAGAGTAATGGATGATACTGTAACATTTCATACCATTCACTAAGTATGCCGGGTGTGCCCAGGGCTTTTTATTCATTATCTCATTTCATTTTCACCGCAGCGCTGCAGGGTGTGTATAACTAGGAGAAGAGGAGCATTAAATAACTTAGCTAGGCCAGTCAACAGAGGAGCAGGGATTTGAACTCAGCTCAGTAAGACTCCAGACTCTGCCTCTTTCCACTTTCTTCTGTTACCTTTGAGCACAGAATATTCTTGCCCAGTTTCTCCACCTTGTCCACCTACCTAGCTCCCACGTTTGGTCTTAACCATGGGATCCACTCCTCCAAGAAAGTGTCCCCTATCTCTTCCTTATTTCCGGGTCAGGTACCTCCCTCTGAGTTCCTACCATCCTTCCATGCTGTGACAGCATTTACCCACTGGCTCCTGAAGAGTCTGCAAAGTTTCTAGAAGCAGAGACTGAGTTGTGAATTCCCAGCTCAGAAAACAGTGATTGGCTACTATGAGTAGGCCCTTAGTAAATGCTTGTTTAATAAAGTAAGGGGAAAGAGGAGAACTGTCAGAGGCCCCGGGCAGGGAGTGTTGCTCCCAACAGTGGATTTGTGCACGGACACTCTTTGCTGGGTGGCCTCCAACTTTCCTTCCTCTGTTACTGGGCCAGCTCCTGCCTTGATGGGGTCTTCCCAGGCCCTGCCTCCAACAGTTCTGGAGCCGGAGGGAACCCTGGCCCCCCACACACTCCATCTCCAGATCTATCAACCCACAAGTACAGTTATAAAAGGAGAAGGTTCTAGGTGTGATCTAGACCTGGGGTTTTTAAATCCTGCACTTTATGCTTTAGAAAAGGCACTGAAAAAAAAAAAAAAAAAAGAATCCTGGACTTTGAACCCCAAGGCACAGATGGTTCCAGGGCAATGATGAGGCTTTTCTGGAGTTTTGCCTACAAAGGAATATCCCATGGCCTGGGGAATCTTTAGACAATTTGCATATTAGCCATTAGCGCTTTGAGTTTGCTTTTGAATAGATCTTTGTGCTGCTACAGTTTGAAACCTGTAATGGACACTCTTAGGCAGCTGTTGGGAGTGTGAATTGCTACCATGTTTGGGAAGGTCATCTGGCTGTGATTTCTCCAAGGCCACACCGGTAGGGTGACTCTTCCCATGCCCTTGGCATCACTCCATTGTTTCTTATATTGGGGTTACCACATGTGTTTTCGGGGGTCCACCATAATTTTAGTTTTCCTTTCAAAGATCATTACTCAAGTTGGAAAAACTGTGCATTTCACTATTTCTTAAAGGTCTTATCCATGTGAGGTGTCAGGGAAATGGGGGACAACAAGGCTAATTAATGGTTTGAGACTAAAATTGGTGATGAGAATTGCGAAGAAGAGTTAGCACACCTGAATCAATGACAAAGAAATTGAAAATTGGCAGGTGAGTTGGAACCTCCCTCACCAGGGAGGAGGTGGCCCTGAACTGAACCTTGAAGTTGAACCCAAGGAGGGTATGAAGAGAGCTGATGAACTAGCAGCCAAGGTCCTGACTGCAGGATGCAAGCTGAGAGCTGTGGAGATGGGGGGCTCTCTCCCTCGCAGGACCTGTGGCCTCCTTCTGCAGGGCGTGGCCAGCCCCCTAGCCCAGGCAGAGCTGGTAAATGGGAAAGGGGAGATAACGCACCTCTCCCCACTGCTGGGCTAGCGGCCTCCCATGCCACCTGGCAAAGCCACTCTGTCTGGCTTTCCCACCCTGGGTCTCCCACACTCTTACTTCTTACTGGACCTTGACTTTCACCATGTCTAGACTTCCTTAATAATAATTTTAATAGCCCTTTTTATTTGTACAGGACCTCATACTTTAAAAGGGGACATAAAATTATTATTAGGACATAAAATTATTATTATAATTATTTACATCTCACAACGTCTCTGGAAGAAGATTTCTTCTGCCATTTGCCAGCTGCGGAAACTGAGTGAGCCTGTCAAAAGTGAAGTTCACCCAAGATTTTAGGAGGAATGCTGAGATTTGAACCCAGCTCTCTTGACTCCCAATCTGGGCCTATAACTACCAAGCCATTGGGTCTCAGTAATTAAATAGATTTAGGTTCAACGATTAAATGGAATTGTTGGCAAGTGTTTTATAGGCAGGGAAAAAAGAGATTTTTAAAATTCTAAGAATGGGTTACTTTCATAATTATTGTAATTGAAGCATGATGAGGGCATTTGAGGGGTCTTCGATTTTTCTGTGCCCGCTCCCCTACCACCTCCCTCCTCCCTAAGCGTTTGTCATGCATATATGTTAAGCCCAATAGGCAATAAATTAGGGAGTATCTAGTATAATGTAATGTCTACTTAAGATTTAAGGAATGAAGTTTATCATATGTCAGTTCTTTATTTATAGCTAGTCAATTCATAAGGTCTAATCCACTCCACATTGAAATTAAAGCAAAACTTGCCTCTACAGAATCTGAATTAATGGCATTTCGTTGGAATACCCAACTTTGTTGCATAATCTATTTCAGTGTTTCCACTCTGTCCATAAGCAAATAAGTTCCAAACTAAAACGGGATGGCAGTCTGTTCACTGTAACCTAAGCAGTGTGCGGAAACCAGACTTGGGGGGCAATGTCGCCTGGAGGCCGCCCCCCAGTTGAGAAGAGAATTGGATGGAGCACCGTGGGAAGGAGCGTGTGGAGGGTAGCGAAGGGAGGGGGGGAGACAGAGACAGAGGACAAGCAGAGAGGGAATGTGTGTGTTAGCTGAGAGCTAAAGCTAATTGTTCTAATCAATCCAGCAGAGAGGCGATTTTTCTCACTAAGTGGCAGGCCAAATTGGTGTCTGAGCAGATGTGATGTGGGTTGCACCCAGTACCTGGAACAAAGGCAGCCGAGAGCTGCCCCATGCAGATCGCCAATAGATTTGCTTCCGTGTCAGTTCATCACTGTGGGAGAAGATCACTAACCGCCTTCGGGATGGTGCCAGAGCACGTGCGCATGCGAGCAAACACACAAACACACGTTCATTCATCCGTTCTCATCGTCTCTCCCTCCGACACGTGCTCTCCTGTGCTGCCCAAACTCACAGTCCCAAGTACATCACATCACACAAATCCTCAGAGACTCCCACGATGCCAGGACCCGGAAGAGCCGCACCTCTCTCTGCCTGGGCTGGCCAATCTGTGGCACGATCTGAGGTGAGCCCAGGCAGCCCTCTCCGGGACACCAGGACACCCCCATTTCTACCTTGCAGTTCAGAGCAGTGGCCATGAGCCCATCAGAGCTGCAGATCCTCCCAAGCCAAGCAGCACCCACCAGAAGAGGAAGGACCAGTCTGGGTAGGACTCCCAGCCCGAGGGGCCCCTCGAGGGTGTCGAAAGTGGAGCCGAGATCGGGGTGGGGTGAGCATGCTCCCAAACCCTGCCTGTCCCTGTGTGAGAGTCTAACTTCACCGCGTAGCTTCTCGGGGATGAGGCAATCCCTGCCCAGGGCACCAGGGCAAGACTGTGCCCTTGGTCACCGGCTTGTTGGCTCGGGGGGCATCTTCCCTCTCCTTGCTGTTGCAAAGCCATTTGCTGCTAAATTACCCTCCTCCTGGCACCCTGGACTGCTAAATTGGTCTCGACTTGCTGTACTTCCACCCACCACCTTAGTCATTATTCGCTGGCAGCGTTCAGAGAGTGGGTGTGAGGCAGCTGAACATTATATTCCTGCTGGAAAGGGAGAGAATTGAGTAGAGACGTGCAAGGAGAGGGAGAGCGGGAAGGAGGTGAGACAGAGCACGAAGGAGGCAGGGGAACATGGCTCAGGGTTTGCCAGCACCTGTCCCCGGTGACCCCAGTGGCACTGGGTGGTGGGGCCCTGGGGGCCCGCTCGTTGCTGGCCTGGAGGAAGGAAAGGACGTCAGCTGTGGGGAGAGAAGGGTTCTGCCTTCTGTGAACTGCCTGTTCCTTGAATTCTACAGGACGTTCTTCTTCCCGTTGAGCATTTGTTCCCTTGTACTAGTACTTAGCGTTTCATTTCCAGCCCCCTCCCAGGCCTCTCCAGCGCCAGCCCCTGGACACGGTCGGGGCTCAGCCCCAGACGTCTGAGATGGATGGTGGTAAGGCCTAGAGTGGTCCTTCCTGTTTCAGATCTCCCTGTGCCACCCAAGGGCCACCAAGCCTAGAAGGCCAGGCAGGCAAGAGAGGAAAGGGCTCCGTCTACCATCTCAGTGAGACACTTCAGGGAGGGCGAGGGTTACACTGCAGAACAGACCACCTAGGAAAGCAAAAACTTAGGGACCTGCTGTCCTGGTGCAGAAGGCTGGGGTGATCCCTGCCCAGTGCCTGGGGCTCTCCTGATGGCATCGGTGCCCAGGTGCCCAGGCATTGCACCAGGGCTGGCAGGAGGTGGAGAAGAGTCAGTTCTCATGTCCGGCAGCAGAGACAGGGTCAGGTGGGGCAGACTGACCTTGACAGGAGGTTCTCTGAGTCACTGATAACCTTGTTTGGGCGCCGGGGCAGAGGTTAGAAGGGGGACAGTGCCAACCCACACTGGCCTGGGACCTGGTGGGCCCCCAAGCCAGGCTCCTTCCCTCCCACACTCTGCTGAAGGCAGATAATGACAAAACCCTGAGAACAAAAGCCTCCAGACAGCTGGGGAGGCAGGGACACTTGGGACCACTCTGAGACTGTCAGGGGGAGGCGGATGAGCCCTGAGGCCGCCCTTGGCCTTGCACCAGTCCCTGAGAGGCAGCCCCATGCCTGGCGTGTGCAGGGTGCCCGTGCTGGGGCTGCCCTGTCCTTGTGCAGCAGGCTGGTGGCCACAGAGCTCCAGAACATCAATTTGAGCACTCAGGGCAGCCTCCCTTATTTATTGCAACTTTCAGACACTCCAGCTTCAGCTCCTCGCCGCTCCTCCCCCCAAAAGGCATCTGAGCAGTGCAAGGGGAGGAGGGAGGGAAGGATTGGACTGCGCTCACATCTTGAGGAGACAGCCTCCCCCTCCTTGCCGATCAAATTCCCCCAGCCCCAACGCCTGTGTGGCGCCAGCAGACAAACCGCACTGCAGGCAGGTGGGAAAACAAGAGAAGCCAGGCGCAGCCCCCCGCCTCCACCTGCACGTAAATCGAGCTGGCCATTGAAGGGGGCCGGGAAGCCTCCCCCAGCTGCCCCGGGTGCCTCCCTCTCCAGGGCCGCAGCTGGCCCTGCTCAAAGGTTCTGCTGCCGGCTGGTGGCGCAGGTGTGGGCAGGACGCGTGGCTTTTCCTGAGACTCGATTTCCTTATCTACCAGACTGGAGCACCAGGCTTGCAGCTTCCAGGGGCCTTCCGCCAGCACCTCAGCTATCTGTTGACTTGGAAATGTTCTCTAAATGATGGACTTACTTCTGTCCTAGAGCCACAGACAGGACCTCCAAGTCTAGGGCTCCAAGATTTATCAGAAAATTAAAGAGGCCGCCCTGGAGAAATGTCAGGTACTCTGCACACAAACACAGCACTTCAGGCTGGACATGGTGGCTGATGCCTGTAATCGTAGCACACTGGGAGGCCGAGGCCGGAGGATCACTTGAGGTCAGGAATTGGAGACCAGCCTGAGCAAAAGTGAGACCCCGTCTCTACTAAGAATAGAAAAAAATTAGACAGGTTTGGTGGCGTGTGCCTGTAGTCCCAGCTACTCAGGAGGCTGAGGCAGGAGGATCACTTGAGCCCAGAGTTTGAGGTTGTTGTGAGCTACGATGATGCCACTGCACTCTACCCAGGGTGACAGAGCCAGACCCTGTCTCAAAAACAAACAAATAAGCAAACAAACAAACACAACACTTCAGGGTTAAAAAGGTCCTTAAATACCATTCTAACCACACCACCCTCTCCTACACCCATTACGTGCGCGCGCGCACACACATACACACACACATACACACACACACACACACACACACACACACACACTCCTTCCCCAACTCATTGCCTTTACTCACCTCCAAGAACTCTTGTTTCAGACCACAGGAACCCAGTTCTTCCTACTTTATTTGCTTTCTTTTAATATCTTAGAAGGCTAGATTCATACTCAGCGCTGACTGTGCTGCATCCGGGAGTTGCAAAGACACAAACCCTGCCACAAAGATTGCCTGGTCTGGTGTTGGGAATGAGACCAACACACACACACACACACACACACACACACACAAGTCAGCGTACAAAACAGTGAGGTAGAGTCTTCATAGAAGATACAGAGCCGGAGAAGGGCCCCGAGGGCTGGGTGTGCTTTCCAGGCAGTTGAAGCCTAGGGATGGTGAGATAGGGACAGCAGGTGGTAGAACTTTCTAGAAAGGCGAGTTAGAGTCATACTGGGGAGGGCCAGCTGGGGTGTGCGTGTGGCACCACTGGAGTCACAGGCAGAGGAGCAGCTACGGTGGACCTTGGTTCTAGGCAGCTCATCTAGCGATGGAGTAGAGAATGGATCTGAGAGTGGGCAGACTCTTTCTAGAAGTAGCATTATTTATTAGAACACCTTTCCATCTTCATCCTGCATCTCCTAGTAGGTTCCCAGAGATCTTGTGCAGCCTGGGAATATTTGGGGGCGCTAAGGCTTCAAGGAGAGTGAAGTTCATAGTCCAAGGTCAAGGCTCTGGGAACAAGACTTATTTATATAACAGGAATGACACATGGGTGATGCCTCCCTGCTTTGGACCTGGAAGAAGTCACAGAGGGCTTTTTAAATGTCTCTTTTTTTAAAGATGAAGACACAGGCCCAGAGAGGGGAAGGAACTCGTTCAGGGTCCCATGGCTGGTTAATGGCAGAACCAGGACCAGTGTCTCACATAAGGGCTTTTTCCACTAGGGCTGAAAAGCCGGTAGAATCCATCAGACCCTCAGACCTTGAGTGTCAGGCAGGCCAGCACCAGGGAACATGCAAGAACAAATGGAGAGGTGCATTCAGTCTTCGTGGATTTTTCTCTCCCCTGAAGTCAAGGAAGCCCCTGGACTTCAGTGACAGCTGATACCTCCGTCTCCATTTTTCTCTCCTCTCTTCTTTCTTGTTTCTTTGGGCTCTTTAGGCATCTTATTCTGTTCCTCTGCCTTTTCTGTCCTTCTAAGGGTTTTGTGACAGTGAAGGCTGGCTGTGACAGTCATAGTTGCCACTAGTCAATACTTTCAAAACATGAAAGTAAGTTTTCCGCCTCGGTCTCATATGTGCACCGCTTAAACCAAACCCAAACAAAACGGGAGGGTTGTCGGATGCCAGTCAGCTGTGCTAACCACCCAGAGAGTGACACCACATGGGGACAGCTTTGCAGATGGGAGGCAGGCGCATGTGCCAATGCTGGGGGCACATCAGTGACAGGGCAGGGGACTCAAGACATCCCTCAATCTTAGAAGAACAAGGTGCCAAGGGCTCTCCTGCCCACCGCTATGAAACTCTCAGAACAGCATTTCCCATCTTTCTCTGGAATGTTCCTCAACCTGGTACCTGCCCTGGAGTTCCCTTCTGGCCTGCTAAAACCCTGGCTAGCCACGGGAGGGGACGAAGCTGGGGCAGTGTCCCATGAGAGCTCTAGAGAGGTGACACCTGGAGACAGGGCCTTCCTCAGGGCACACCTCAGCCCATGCCACGCTCCCTTAGTCTCCCCAAGGAGTTCACCCTCACCTGGGCAGCAACCTACAGCCCTGGGAGAGACAGCAGGTACGTCCTCAAGGCGAGGCATGGGGTTTTTCCTGTGTGTCAACCCTGTGGACAAGTTTGGGAGTGCACAGTGGGAAAAACATGGCTTTTGGAATCAGATCGGCCAGTGTTCAGATCCCAGCTCTGCTATCTGTTAGCTGTGTGACATCAGGCAAGTCACTTGGCCTCTCTGAGCCTCAGTTTTCTCATCTGTAAAATATGTTCTGTCTCATATAGAATTTTTATGAAAATTACATGAGCCAATATAAGTAAAATCATGGAAAACAGTAGGAACTTGATTTATGTGAGTCTCGCCCCTTCCCGTCAGCTCCAAGGGGAGGAAACTGGGCACGAGGTGAGTCACCTGTGCAGGAGGGCCGGGAGCAGGTGGCCAGGGGTCAGTGAGGGATGACGTTAGGGCCAGGCAGTGCTGCCTGTGGCAACAACCTTCTTATCCACTTACTCTGGCAAAGCAGGCGGCTGTGACAACACAGTACGGGAGGGAGTCATTTCCACCTTCATCACCTGCATCTTCCATCTATGTTGTCAATTTGACCGTATTAAAATAGCCTATGACATTATGTAGAACAGACAAGTGTGACATCACTGAATGTCCTGAGGACAGATGAGTGTGATATCACTGAATGTCCTGAGGACAGATGAGTGTGACATCACTGAATGTCCTGTGGTCGGCACCCAGCGCTGAAAGCAGATCTCTTGCTCAGATTGGGCCAGATGTGTGTGCAGGCCAGAGCAGAGGAGGGGAGAGGGCTGGGCTTCCCTCCTCCCCTGGGAAGGACCCCACAGCGCCATCTCCAGCCAGCGCGGGGAGCAGACCGAGGGGGAGGAGGGTTTCTCCCCAGGGTGAACGACTGGCTAGAAAGAGAGTTAATTCTCCTCTTCCTTCCTCCTGCCTCCTGCTTCAAAGCCAATGTCTTTCCCATCTGGATCATTTTCTGGATTATGTAGCATGTAAGGTCAGGAAAGGAGGAGGAAGAAAAACAAATAAAATGAAACTTCTCTCTCTGTTCAGTTTATGGGGCTTGCACAGATGTGAGAGGACCCAGGTCGGCTGAGCCTCCCACGGGAGACTGCACAAGACATGCTGAGCGTCTCATTCCGCCCTGGAAAACTGGAGAAGCATTTATTCTGCCTAAATGGCATGAAACAAGTTGGGGGCAGCCTGGGTGGGCCAAGGAGAAGCCGATTCTGTTTTGGACATGCGTTCCCCACCAGGGACACAGAGATGAGTCCTCCCACATGAAACGACCAGGCTGGCCTTTAATGCACCTTCCCAAAGCTGCATGTTGCCTTCCTTCTCTGCTTTGTCTCTTTTTCAAGTGGAAGAAACTTTTCCCTGTTAATCATGTGGCCCAGGAGTCAAGGGACACAGCTCTTGGAGCTCCAGGCTGACGTTACGACCTGCATTAGCAAAGCCCAGCGATTTCTCCATTCTCCCATCCACGTACTCACCAGGCCCGACCCTGCTTAGCTTCCAAGGTCAGACAAGTTCAGGCGTGCTCAGGGTGGCACGGCTGTAGACGATGCCTCCATTCTAACATGTTGTTATCTACCAGGGGGGAGGGCAGTGTCTCCCCCGGCACGGGGCTCGCATGACTTGTAGGACTGTCTGGGAGTGGGGATGTCGTGTTACTTGCGCTAGCTCAGTTACAGAGCTGATTCTAGAACTAGGAATGCTCCCAGAGATCTCAGAAAGCTGCCTAGGACCCAAGGGAGCCGTGGGATTTCCCTCCAGGCAATCCCAGCCCTTTTAAATTACGGGCGGTGGGAACCTCCCACCTGTGGGATGGAGACCCGGAGTTCAAAGGGCTGCCCTCCGCACAGTGCCAGGGAGGCTATTAAACTCCCACCTGACCTTGCTGCGGGGATTCAGACGCTGGCGAGAGATGTGGAACTTGTTAAAGAACACACACGGCAGCCTGGAATTAGGCCTCACTCTCGTTGGCATAAAATGCTTCTAGGGAAGCCTGCCAAGAGTCAGAAATAATGGTGCTAGGATGTGGTCTCTGCGTAACGTGTCTCCACCCGGAAGGGGCCTAGGGAGGTGCGTCCCAGGACAGACTTAAAGAGGTGGCAACACAAACCCAGAGCCCTTCTCCTCTCCCTCCGCTCCGCCATCCCCCTTTTCTGCCAGCGACTGAGGGCTGTCTCCATTGCCTGACCGAGGCAGCTGAGGGACCAGGAGGGGTGAGGCTCTTCTGGGACCTGCCGGCTTTGCCCAGCCCTGTGCTTCCGAGGCAGCCAGTTCGGGAGTCTGGGGGGAAGAGCATGGCAGGACGACGCCCGTGATCGGGACCTGTTTGCTTGGCCCCCTTCTCCTGAGGATCAGAAAGGGCTTTCGGGAGCTCAGCCTTTGCTGGCAAGTCCCTTTCCACTCCGAGTGCTAGGAGGGCACCTCCAGGGGGAAGAGTCTGGTTTCTCTTGCCAGAAAATCAGGGGGGGATCAGTGTTCCGGATCCAGTGTGAGCCCGAGCATCACTCAGGGCACTCCAGTCCCTGTGCCATTTCTTGCTCGCTCTTCCTGACCCAAGCCACGGAGGTGACTCCTCCACTCTGTCCTCCTCCCTCCTTTCCCTGGATCCAGGTGGAAAGGATGCCCGTAGGTGCTCGTGTTTAGTCCTCCTCAAGGAGGCAGTAGAATGTGGCTGAGCAGTGGAGGCCACATGGCACCTACGCCCTGGGGCTGTCCTGGTGGATGCAGAGCGGGGAAGAGGAGATGGCTCCAACCCGAACCACCCTGCCCCCAGGCCCTCTGTGTCACAGGGCGGGAGGCTAGGGCTACAGTGTCAGGTCACACAAGTGCTTCTGGCTGCTCCCCTTGAAAGTATTGAGTTCCCCCCACGTGGCGGGCTTTGTTCTGGGCAGGTTTTTTTTTTTCCTACCCACCCCACCCCCCCAGCTTATAATCCATTTGTCAGATCAGTGATTTCCATGTACTTTAAGAGCAATTCCTGCAAACAATTGATACCTGATTACTAATCTTTTGTCTAAACCTAATCGCTAAAGTCCCCAAATGGAAATGATTAGAGATTAGAGTTTTTGAGATAAGGAAAGCAGAGAAATAGAGCCCAGGGCCCTGCAGAAGTTGGGGGAAAATATATGGAGAGTCTGAGCCCCAGTAATCCAGGTGTCTGGCTGCCAAGTCCCATATGTAAAAAAAAAGAAACCAGCTGCCATTTATTAAGCTCTTAATTATATCCTTCTTTTACAAATAAAATTTTACTCAATCCTTACGAAGCCCTGTGAGGTCGGTACTACTGTTAGCTCCAGTTTACGGACAAGGAAATGGAAGCTTGGAGGGTGGGCAGCAGCGGCCCGAGGCAGGGAAAAGGGGTTAAATCAAGGGATTACGGAGCCGAGGGATGTGGAGGAGGTGCAGAGTTGGGGGCAGAGGTGGGGTGGGGTCTGCAGGAGCAGGGAAGCCCAGGGGACAGAAGGGTGCCAGAGGGCAACGTGGTGGGGAGAGCTGCTGCCCAGTGACACAGTGTGTGTCGCCGGAGCACTGTTGACCACAGCCTAGCTGTGAAGCCAAGCACTGCTGCTGGCCAGGTATAAAGCCTCATTTCCTGCCTCTGTCGGATGGAGGTGACCACAGTGCCCCCTCAAGGGGTGGGGGTGAGGCTTACACCAGATCACACGTGTGTCGTGCATGGTTCAGTGCACAGGAAACACTCAGCGAATGGGAGCCTAAGAGGCTCTGTCCCCCTGCTTGACATCCCAGGGACAGGATGGCACTGCGCTTCACCTTCGGCACTGCCTCTGGCCCGCGGAGATGGCAGGGGAGGTAGGCTGTCTCCAGGCAGTGGCAACTCCCTTCCTGAGACGTGGGAGGCTGGCAGGCAGCCTTTGCACTGGCTCCTGACAACATCCAGGTCCTGAATCTCCAGCGAGGAGGAGGAGGAGGAGGAGGCGGTGATTTAAGAATCCCCCAGCTGTGTGGAGGAGGGAGGGAGACAGCAGGAAGGCCAGTCCTGCTGCGGGAGCTGCCAAGGCCGCCTGGAAAGCTTCGCTCCTCTTTGGGAAGGAGAAGGAGCTTGCTGGGCTGAGATGGCGAGGGAGGAGAGAGGACTGCACCCCCGGGAGAAGCGAGCGCTGGGGGCTGAGCAGACAGCACAGTCGAGACCTCCACACACATACCTCAGCCAAGAGCACTCTGAGTGGAGCACCCCCAGCCCTGCCTGGTGGTGGCACAGCGGCAGGTGGGCTGGGCTGTGGGGTGAGGAAGGAGCTAGCACAGCATCGCGTCTTCCCATAAAGCACTGCTGCAGCCCCCTGCCCTGAAGGTGGCACAGGCTCTGCCCAGCATGGAGGCAGGGTCTCGAGCAACAAGCTCAGAAACCGTCCCTAGAGCCAGGAGGGCAAGGCAGGGGGAGGAAGGGCAGGTGGGTGAGAATTTAGATTCCGCCGGGCCTTCCGTTCTCCTCACTGTGCTAACTGCAAAGACATAGGAGTAGAGACCCTCCTTTGCGGGCTGAAAGCCCCAGTGAGGAGATGGGCTACTTGTACGCAAAGTCAGGAGATGGAGTTTAAGAACTCACACGAGCGTGGGTTTCCATCCTGGCTCTGCCTGTCATTCCCGTGTGACACCGGACACCTTCCCTATCCCCTCTGAGCCTCGTTTCCTCATTGGTCAATCGGGCAGGAAAAAACCACCTTGTAGGATTATTGAGAGAATTTTTAAAAGATAAAACATGTATTGAAGTAAAATATACATACAAGAATGGGCACACGTCATGGATGAACAGCTAAATGAGTGTTCAAAATTTTCATATAAATAGAACCAAAGCCAAGAGATAGAGCATTAGAAGTAGCCCGGAAATTCCTGGTGTTCCCTGCCAATCACTGCCATTCCCCATCCTGATGTCATCATTTTTACCTCTTTTTAGACATTTTATTAATGGGATTGCACAGAAGCCATCCTTCGTGAGCCAGTGACTCCCTTTGAAATGGCTCTGGCGTGGCCTGTGTCCCTCCACACGAGGCTGGACTTGGTGGTGGACGTTCACCGACAATCTTTCTCTCTTCTCAAAGCATGTTTGGTCACTGATCTGACCACAGCCTTTCAAAACATCTGTATCAGAAAGAGCAGTTATGAAGCTGCCCATGAGCAGACAATAAGGTGAAGCCTCAGAGAAAACGACTCACTCAAGACCACACAACTAGTCATGGCCCAGAAGGCCAAGTTCAAGCCCAGGAGCCCTGATCTCTAATTCATTGCCATTTTGACTCCACCATCAAAAAGAGGGGTGTCTGTAGCTTGGGCAACTCTTGAGATTCCCTATGTGCAGTTGGTTTTGCCTCTGTTGGAAGCCCCATTTGTGGACTGGGAAGATCCTCATTGATCCTGGGCCTGAAGGGCAGGCAGGACATTGCAGCTGCTCAGGCCAGATGAGCAGTGGGCACCGCCGGGCAGTCTCTCCGCTGTGGCTTGCAGACCCCGAGTCCTTCCTTCCTGTGCTGCAGCCAAGCTGACATCTCGGCAGTGTCTCCCACATTCTCTCCCTGCGATATGAACCTCGACTGTGCATAACCCGTATTCCAGATCGGGCCATATGTCTCCCCAGAACAGCCAGGTGTGGAGGAAGAGCTGAGTGGAAACGGACTGTCTGCTTGCAAAGGGCTCTCCGTGGAAACTGCTCAAGCTGTGTCCCTCTCTGGGCCTCCAGAACAGACTTCAGTCTGTTCAGGCTGCTATAAAAAAATGCCATGAACGGGATAGCTTGTAGACAACAGGAATTTATTTCTCCCAGTTCTGGAGGCTGAGAAGTCCAGGATCAAGGTGCCAGCAGAGTCAGTGTCTGGTGAGGGCCTGCTCTCTGGTTCATAGAAGGCGTCTTCTTGCTGTGTCCTCACAGGGTAGAGGGGACAAAGCAGCTCCCCGGGGTCTCTTGTACAAGGACGCTAATCCCATTCATGAGGGCTCCACTCTCATGACCTAATCACCTCCCAAAGGCCCCACCTCCTAGTGCCGTCACCTTGGTGATTAGGTTTCAGCATGTGAATTCTGGGAGGATGCAAACATTCAGACCATAGCACTCCGCAATACCGCTTTCGCACTGGGCAGTTCCAGAACACATCTGAGCATCCATGAAATGTCTCCATTTTTTCAGTCCTGAGACCAGAAAAGCCACTGGAGATGTCACTGGGGTGGGACAACTTCTCCAGAGCTCTTCCTCCCAGGGCCAGCCTGGCTCCAGCCCCCTTCTGATCCCACAGGGATTCTCCTTGGAGGGTGAGGATGGAGGGTGAGGATGTACAGGGAAACTGCCCTGTTCTATACTGTTCTAAAAAATTCTATTCTTCACATTTCACATGGGACTAACACTTAATGAGCACCTACTAATGTATGCTAGATACTGGGTCAGGCACCTTACATGTGCTATCACATCCTCTAATCTTCAGAACATCTCCAAAGTGTTTATCACAGTGGTTTTCAACTGGGAAAGATTTTGCTCCCCCAAGGAATAATTTGGCAATGTGTAAAAGAGGCATTTTTTAAATGTCACAACTGATGGGAGGGAGCAGTGAGTGCGACTGGCATATAGTGTGCAGAGGTCAGAGATGCTGCTACACTCCCCACCATACATAGGACAGCCCCTTACAACGAAGAATCATCTAGCCCAGTTTGTCAATAATGCCCAGGCTGGGAAACTCATCTACAACTTACAAATGCAAAAAGAAAAACTGGAGTTCAAAGCATCAAGCAGCAGGCCTTACAGGTAGTCAGGGTGGAGCTCCGTTGCCATCCTCATCTGTCTGACCTAAGGGCCTCTGCTCCTTTGGTTACGAAATGCTTCTGATGTTCAGGAGCAACTGCCCACCAGGTCCTATCTGTCCCGGGAGAGGACACAGTCTACTGTTTTTCATCAGGCAAGCAAACATCAACCTGCATCTGCTGGACCGGAAGCCCAGCAAGCTCAGAGAGCAGCTGCTCAGGTGTGAACCTTTCTCACCGGGTGTTCTGGAGGGTTACAGAGGCACGAGACCACCTCTCCCTGCCTGAAACTTGACATCTCATCTGGGTAGTTCCGATATGTGACCATGAAGGGGCCTTGTAAGTGCCCGTGAGGGTATTGCCAGGAAGCCCACGGGCATGGAAGGATTGTGCACCTGGTGGCACCAGGGAAGGCCACCCTCATGGAAGGGCGGGACTGGAGTGGGTCTTGGAGGGCCTGGTTGTGGGATTTCGGTACTCAGGGGAGAAGTTCGGGTCTGGGGGCAGCCAGGGACTATACTTTGGGGGGATGGGTACTAAGATGGGCTATAATGATGGCACCATCCTTCCCAACTCTTTTCTCTCTTATCTCCTATCACGGTCTCCCTTGTGCTCCGCTTGCTCTAATTACTTTCAAGTTCGGACTTTCATCGTCCTAACAATCATCTTGTTAACCATTGTCTTAAAAAATGTTGACAAACACTGTTTTTGCTGAGTTGCTCAGGGAGAACAGCTGTTCTTCCTGCCGTTGCAATTCCCCAGCCCCCAAGCAATGATTTGAAAGAATATATAAGCCAAGTGAGAGTTCAAGATCATAGGAGCAGAACTGGCTCGCTGGGGCAGAATTCAGTGTGGGGAGGAGGTAGAAGGTAAGTCTGGGAGGTACTAGAGAGCCTTGAATGCTGGGCTAGTGGCCAGGAGGAAGGTGGGGAGCGCAGCTTGGCAAGGGCTGGCTCTGGGAAGGACCAGAGTTGGTGGGCAGTGTCTGTCTGGAGTGATGTCACTGCCGGGACCACCCCCTGCCCCTTTCCCCACAGTGCTCTGCAGCCGCCACCAATTCTCCTGATACTTCTTGAAATAACATTAGTGCAATCGACTCCCCGGCTATTAGAGGGGAGGGCAGCTTTGCATTCAGGCGATGCCGCCCTTTATTTCAAGTGTCCTCACTGCTAATGGGACATGGGGACTGAACACATGTGCACGCGCCTCGGTGCATGTGGCAGTGGGAGGAATTATCCCCATGAATGCCAATGAATGGGCAGGGACAATGAGGTACAGTGAATGAGCAAGTTGTAAGGGGGCCTTTCATGAGGCCCGAGTGACAAGTGAACTCCCGAGGAAGGCTGCCAGCGGGAACACTATCCACACCGAGAAAACGAGAGGGGACTTTTACGCCTCAAAGAACAGGGCTGCAGAAGAAGCCGCAGCCCCGCAAATCATTGCTATTACTGGGCAGAAGAAAGCAGGAGGAAGGGTGCACCCTCATTGTGGGCCGCTCTAAGATCATGGCCAACTCTTGGAGAGAAAGAACTGAGAAGAGGAGGGAAATCCAACCTCATCTGGCGGTGGGGTGGGGCGTGCCTGAGGGAATGAGAGCGTTTTCACGGCCCCCTTTATGGGGGGACAGTCCAGGCAGCCTTTATGGGGGGGACGGTCCAGGGGCTCCTTCCTCCCTCCTCCTTCCTTCAATAGCAATCCTACTTGGGATGGAAGCTAAATCAGGACAAGGAAATTTACAGCAATTCCAGCAATTTCTGAGGCAAATAGCTAAGTATCTGCCATTTTTTAATTTCCCTAACACTAACCTGCTAATACTTCTTCCAAACTCTGGGAGCCTCCCTGGCTTCCATTCTTCTTTCTTTGAACAGTTGTTTACCTGGGTACACAGAGACAAACAAAACAGTGTTATAGTCTTCAGGAAGCCCAAAGGTGAGCAGAGAGGATGGACAAAAAACAAGCTGCTTAAGATACAGAGATCAGTGCTGTTAGACTTTCAGGCCCCCTGTTATAAAATAATGGACAAAGAGCAACAAGGAAAACTCAGGAAGGCTTCTTGGAGGAAGTGATACGTGAGCTGGGCCTTGAAGAATGGGTTTTCCTAAGCTAAAGGCAGGGAACATGGGGGCAAGTTGTGAAAGAGATTACAAGTTGTGCCAACAGCCTGGGCAAGGCTCTGAGAGCATCGTGTGCTGAGTGGTATTTGGAGGGGAAGGGCAGACAGAAACTGGAAAGAGGGTTGGGACCCAGGGCATGGAGGGTCATGAATGTACTGCAGGGACTGAATACATGTCACTGAGGAAGGAATGGGGACAATTATTCTAGAAAGGAGAGGCTGAAAAGGACCTTAACCTGAAGCAAGTAGATCTGTGTTTTAGAAAGGTAACTTCTAGCTGCTGCAATATGGAAAATCTGTTGGAGCTAGCAGAGACCTAAGGCAGGAAGCCCATTCATTCATTCATTCATTCATTTGATGGGCGGTTATTGAGCTCCAGCTGTGTGCCCGGCACTGTGCTGAGTGATACAGGGGTGAGCAAGTGTCGCAAGGTGCTCACCTTCGATGGGGCTGATCCCACACACGTTCTCCGGCTGCAGAACCCCTAAACTCTGCCCCCAGCCAGACCCTGCAGTAGCCACAGACAGCCCCCCTGGGAAATGGCCAGAATGCTGGCAAACCCTGTGGTTTTGGATCTTGCCTCAGACTCTTGGCTCGATGGTGGATAGACACAGAGAAAAGGGGACTTTTAGGACCCTTTGCCTAGCCTTGGTTGCTGGGATTTTCTAACACTGCACCCTCCTCCCTCCAACTCACAGAGTACCCTCCAGAGTGAAAAGCCACAGTTAAAGGCTCAGTTCTTAAACCATTTCTTTCTTGGGTTGTCCCGTTGAAATTAATACCAGCTTTATGTCCTTACCCGCAATCCTGGTATCCAGAATTGGGAACATCTTTAATAGTTACCGAGTGGAAAAAAAACACAAACTCCTTTTCCTCTATTCTCACACCACAACTGTCAACACTGAAGTCTCCTATGGCCCAGTGTGTGGGGTGTCCCCACCGACGAGTGACCAGTCAGTTCTGCAGCAGGTGCCAGCTGGGTGTCCCCGAGCTCAGTCCGATTCTGACCCTGTCCACCTGGAGACCATTTCAGCAGGTGATTTCTCCTGCTGCTTCTGACCAACTGGCTGTGAATTGGGGCTCCCATCACCCACTCCTTTGGTTTGATTAATTTGCTAGCACAGCTGACCAAACTCCTGTGTTTACTGGTTTATTACAAAGGGTATTACGAAGGCTATTGATAAAGAGATGTGTAGGAGGAGGCATGGAAGAAGGGGTGAGAAGCTTCCATGCCCTCCCCTGGCACTCCACCATCCAGGAACCTCCATACATTCAGTTATCCAGAAGCTCCCGAACCCCGTCCTTTCGGGTTTTTATGGAGGCTTCGTGACATAGGCTTGATCAACTCAACCCTCTGGCCATTGGTGATGAACGTCACCTTCAGCCCCCTCTCTTCCCTGGAAGTTGGAACTTTCCAATCCTGCCTTGACCCTTGACCAGCCCCCATCCTGACGCTACCCACCCCTCCAGGGGCTGCCAGCCAGCAGTCAGCCGTTAGCTGCAAAAAGACATCACTTTGGAGAGTCTAAGGATTTTAGGAGTCGTATTCCAAGAAATGGGGTCGGTAGAAGACCAAATCTGTATTTTACAATATATCACAGTTATCCATTCATTAAGCCATTGTGTCTTAAAATGAATACAACAAAACAAATCTTATCCCAGGATTGTATTATTTCTTGATAACCTGAAGGCCTCTTATACATTTTCTTTTCTTTCTTTTTCTTTCCTTTTCTTATTTTTTGGAGGTGGTGGTAACGGGAGGTAGGTAGGTGGCTACTAGCTTTACAGACTTCTCCTCCCCTTAAAATGTGCTCCAGTCCCCGAAAGCCGCCTCCACTTCTGCAGGCTCCAGGATGTCTCCTACCCGTGCTAAAGTGCACTCAACCACACACCTCCTTGCTGCTAAACCGGGACTCCTCTCAGTTCATAACAGCTCACCCCGGCATGCGACATCCCCACAGAAGAAATCAGGTCCTCGTAACCAGCAGCTGGGGTACAAGCTCTGCATTCAGCCGACATTGCTGCTTTTGTCGGGCACTGTCACCCTCCCTCCCTCTGCCCGGTCACTCCATTTACATCACGGTGGAGCCCCAGTCTGGTCCTTCCCTGTGGTCCCCCCAGCATGAGCATGTTCCATCCTTCTCCCTCCATCTCTTCTCTTCCTGCTCCTCTCCCCACCGCAGACAGACTGCCCCTCACCCTTTGGGGTTCCCTCTCCTCCCCTATCCCCTTAGATCTCTGCTCCCCACATTATGCCTGGAGCCCAGGGTCACACCCCTGAGAGGTAACCCTGTTGAGACACTACATGGCAGCTACTTTATCTTTGTTGTTGATCACATTGCTCCAGGGGGCCACTCAGGGAGGGACCAAGGGTCAGGTCAAGGGGTCACAGAGAACTAATTTAATCTTCTTTTGTACAAATCCCAACTTCCAGCCTAGGTGGGACCACCAACTTATCCCGGCTTTGCTGGGACTCTGCCTATGATTTAGTACTGACACCTCCCGTCCTAGGAATTCCCACAGTCCCAGGCAAATCAGGACAGGTGGTTGCTTCGTGCATCCCAAATTCTCTTCACAAAGTGGAGCTTGGCGTGCAGGAAAGCCCAGCACCTCCAGGAGTGCCGACTGCAGCGCACACACCCACACCTACACCCCAGCCCGTCACGTCATTCAGCTGCGATCTCCCCTCCGCGGGAGGAAGGTCCAACACCGCAGACTCCAGCACACATGCAGCCCACAAAGGTGCCACTGAGGCACGAGTGCCCACTCGGAGAAGGCTTCTCTGTCACATGCTGAGGCGGAGATTGTCACCGCTGTGCTCCGGGTGGGGGGTTAGGGATGAAGACCTTTGTGAACACCCACTGTGTAGAGTGTTTCGTGGTGTCGCAGCCAGGAAAGGGCAGCTCGCGGAACCCACGCACCATTAAATAGAAGACGATTTATGAACACAGGCCTATCCATTCATGCAACCAGCACGTGCGGAGCCTGGGGCAGGCACTGTGCTAGAAGTGGGATAAAACAGTCTTACAGTCTGCTGAGGAGCTGTGAATAAAGACGAACTGTGCTACGGTGTGACTAATGCCACGGTAACGACAGGCAGAGGGTGCCATGCAGACACACGGGAGGGCTGCATGGTGGAAGCGCCATCTCAGCGAAGTCCCAGGGGCTTGGGCGTAGGGAGCAGTGTGGGAAAACTTGGGGCAGGGGCCTCGAGAGAAACAAGAGATCTGCAGAAGCCCAGTCAGCCAGCACAGGGGGAGGGCCAAGGAGAGGCAGTGGTGCCACGTAACGTGAAGATACAGAGATAAACAAAGTCCGGGTCCTGAAGGCCTTCTCCACCATGTTAGGAAATTTGGACGTTAGTCTCTGGGCAATAGGGTATCCTTGGGAGAACTAGGAAAAGAGCAAATAACGTGTCTGCTAATATCCCAAGGGAAACATGATAGCAACTTAGACTAACAGAGACAGTGGAGTTGCAGGGAAATGCTGATTTTGAGGGAAACCAAAACGGAGATGGGACTTGATGACTGGCCAGAAACAGGTGGAGAGGGAGGGGAAGGGATCGATCGTTCCTGGCTTGGGCAGGTTTCTTGGGGGCAGGTTTCTGGCTTGCCCACGGCTGTGCTGTTCTCTGAGACTACAGAGCCCAGAAGGAAGGTTGTGTTGGGGCAGATGGATAATGGCAAGGAAGAGAGAGAGAAAGGTGAGTTCCGAGTGTGAGATGTGGGGGCCCCTCCAAGGGGAGAGCAGGCGGAGAGAGGTTTGGGCTGCAGGCACAGGTCTGAAAATCATCCCCTTGTAGATGCAGCTGGAGCCATGGGTTAGGCTTTGGCAGAGCAGGGGTAGAGGACAGGGTTCAAGGCAGCACACGGAAGAGCATCCACACTTAAGGAATGAGTGAGACAAAGGTGACGGAGAAGCAGGCAGGAGGGTAGGAGGGAAGCCAAGAGATCAGAGCATCCTGTGGGCCTAGGAAACAGTGTTCCCAAAAGGATGTAGTGAAAAAAAGATGGAATAACTGAGAGGTCAAGTTGGATAATTACTGGGAAGGTCCATTGGATTTTGCAACATCCCCGAAGAGCAGGTCTGGTGGATGAGTGGGGACAGAAACCAGCCTTCTGTGACTCAAAGAATGAGTAGAAAATGAGTGAGTGTCAATAGTGAGCATGGCCTTCTCTCTCAAGAAGCCTGGCTGGGAACAAGAGGAGAGACGACAGTTCCTGGAGGGGAGGGGACAATGGCGTTTCGGAGCTCGTCTGTTGTTGTAGAATTGGGAGACTTGTGCATGTTTCAATGCTCAGGGTCCAGAGAGTAAGAGAAAACCAGAACTCAAGGAAATAGAAGGAAGAGAACATTAGTCTTGGAGCAAGACCCCTGAGATGTCGGAGTTGACAGGGATCATGCCTTGGATGGAAGGATTCGCCTGATATGAGGACAGACTTCTATTGCATTTCACAGTGACAGGCACAGAGGAGGCAGCCGTCACTTTGATTGCAGGCTTATGAGTTCAGTGAATTGAGGGAGTTTCCTGCCAATGATTTGACTTCTCTCTGGATTGCAGAGATGAAGTTTTCTGCAGGGGACAAGGCGGCAGGCAGAGGGGGATGCAGGGCTTGGAGAGTGGCAAAGGCTTGACAGATGGGACTTGAGAAATGCGAATGGAGCAGGGAGAGCCCAGGCGAGCTGGGACATCCCCATTCCTCAGTGTGCCCACTGGAGTCCAGCTCAAAAGGAGTCTCCTAGCTAGTTGACAAAAGCACGAGACCTCACAATGCAGAGTCTCCCAAGCACACGAGGGAGGGAGACGGCATGATGGGACACGTGCTGCTGACATGCACTGGGAGGTGACACTCAGAGGTGCCCACCCTGCCAGGTACATGGAGCCAGGCCAGGCCCTGCCTTTACCCTGCTTGCCCATGGCGAGGCTGTGTGAGGATAAGGATGATCTCACGGGTCAGAAGTCCTGAGTTCTAGAACCAGCTCTTCCAGCTGGGACCTCTGGAACTCTGTGTCCCAAATGGTGCCCATAACACCTGTCCAGTGTTATTGTGAGGACAGATAAGGACACAGTGTGAAGGTACATGGAGTACAAGGTGCTACCATGCTCTAAGTATCACTGAACACACATGGCAAGACATCCATTTCACTGGGGCCCATACTTCCTCATTTCTTCCTGGTTTCTTGTCGTCAGCAGAATGCTGAGTGGTTGAGGGGAAGTGCAAGGGGCCAGGTGACACCAGATCTTCCTCCTGACATCCTCATGCCTGGCCTGGCCCACACAGGAAGAAACACGGCTGATATATGGTATGTATAGTAAAGTGACCATACATCCCAGTTTACGTCTGTTGTCCTGGTATAATTAACACTAGCGCCCCCTTAAAAATGTCCAAATTATCTGGCCACCCTACCGACAGCCCATGCCATGTTCCCAGCATCTGTGTCCCTGGGAAAGCTCATGTTTGCAAGTCAGTGGCTTCGGTTGTGCACAGAGAGCACCGGGTCTGGCTGGCAGGTTAGCTGAGTACCATGGTGATGCCATTGACATCTTCACCTTCTGGTTATCTCTCCTCCCGTCATGGGTGACAATAAGTGGGTGCTCAGGGGTGCCCTTGAAGGAGTCTGTGTGCGAGGGGGTTAGGGCCAGGCTCCCTTGCCCTGGCTTTGCATTTTGAGAGGACAGCTCAGCCTGAGAAGGACCTAGAAGGTTTTTGAAGTCTTTGTAACATTACCAGGCAGGGGCACTAGCTTATACCCCCAGCCAAGCTCCGACGTGTCGAGAGCTTCCTTGACACTCTGGAAGGGCTGAGTACCCTGAGTCCACACTCACCTCCAGTGTCAGCAGCCCCAGGTGGCTACCTAGGAAGAAGGAAGGAAGGAAGGGAAGGAGGGAGGGAGGGAGGGAGGGAGTTTTCTTCTCTTACTGAGGGCAGCTAAGATTTCCCTGAGGTTTCCTACCCAGGGCCTGGGTAGATGGGAAGGTTGAGGGGATGTGGGGTGGAGGTAGGAATTATTCAGATAAAATGTAATGAAAATGCACATTCAACTCAAATTCGCAAGGGCCTACCCAGCATTTCCTCAGACTATAAGACAAGGTCTCTACCCTCAAGGAGCTGTAATGGCAATTCATGTCAGACTATGATGCGCACAGTGACAGGGATACAAAGACAGTACAGCACAGAGGGTCTCACGCTGTAGCCTGTGTCGGAAGCCTCTGGAGGCCCCGTTAAGACCCAGGTGGCTGGGCCTCGGTGGTGTGTCTTGGCAGGGGCTGGGAAGGCACATGTCTGACAAGGTCCCTCCCTGGCAAAGCTGCTACTGCCGGCCTGAGGGCCAGACTCCGAGAGCCGTTGCCAAGGAGGACCTAGAGAGCGACATGCCTTGAATTCACCCGGGCATCTCTGCAGAGGAGGTGGCATTGGACGTGGGCCTTGAAAGATGGATACCACGTGAGGACAGCGAGTGCTTGCTGGGGGTTACTGTGTGCCGGGCGGGAGTGGCAGCGTGTTTTGCATGCACTGTTCCCGGAATCCTCATGCAAATTCGATGACGTGGATACTGTTATTGTTCACAAAGGCACTGGGGCACTGGGTGACCAGCTCAAAATAGTGTTGAAGGGGACATGGGCACAGATGTTGCTGAGGTTCTTTAAGCAACTCCATCTGGAAGTCCCCTCCTCCTGCCCAAATCTCAGCTTCTGCTCTGAGCTGTCCAGTAGCCACTGTGTCCCCACCCCTCCTCCTCCCCCAGACCACAGGCTGTGGATTCTCATGGTCTGGGGTTTGATTGCTGAGCAGGGCATAGGCCTGGCATTGCCTTCTGCAGACCCCGTCAAGGAAGGCGACGTGGAGGGAGAGGCGCTTTCTCGCCTTCCCCTGCACCTGCAAAGCAGCCCCGGGTCTGGGGAGGTCATTCCCAGCAGAGGGAAGAGCGGGTGCACCGAGAGGCCAGGATGGCACTTTGGGGAACCACAGACATTCAGCAGCGCTGGGGCCGGAAGTGCAAGGAAGTTCAGGAGCAGAGCTGCAGTGACTCACATGTCCTGGCATCTCCACGTGGCTCTTGAGAGCTTCCATATCTGCCTCTGGCCCTGCCACTGGTAACCCTCACCAAGAAGGCTCTCAGGGACTTGGTTGGCAGCTGGGGGACAGCCCTGCTGGAGCCCTGGGCCTCTGACAAGAGGTTGATTATCCCGCTGTCGTGGGCTGTGCAGTCGCTGGACGTCCAGCAGAGGCTCCGAGGCTCCTGCGCTGGATGTGAGCCCGGCAGGAGGCGGCAGGGAGGTTGGGAAATCAGGGCAGAGGTGACACAGGAGTCAGAATTCCTCAGCCAGACACTTCAAAGGGTGCTGAGAGAGGTTTGACTCGGGACGGGTAGAGACTCGTCGGGGGCGGTCTGCTGCTTCCTGGCGTGTGCACACAGACTCCGGCAGACAGCCCCAAGCCACTGAGCACCCGGAAGCACACTCGGGTGCACACAGACGGCAACCACCACCCAAAGCCACCCTCCCTAAAGGACCACGCTGAACTCTTCACACCACGCCGGGTCACCCCCAGCACCCGGAGTCGGGATCTGTGCTGTGCCGTCTGCCAGGACTTCCTTGATCCCAACCCGTTTCCTCAGTCTGAAATCTACCAAGTCTCCCCACACCACCTGCCCGCACCCCTGCACACACACACTGGACACACTCGGTGGGTATAAAAGGAGAGCCGGGTCATGGGAGGATGGGAGGTGGGGTGAGGCGGTGGGAAGGAGCCCTGTATTGTGTGTCCCCCCCACTTCTCCCACCCTCCCACATCTGCCCACCTCCTGGAGGAGTCTGTGCCTTTTGTCTGCCCAAAGCAGAGCCCTCCCAGGGGTCTTGCAGGTGTCAGGGGGCTTTCCACTCTGCTTCTCCCCACTCTGTCATGCCACCTCCATCCCTTGTCACACCCTTGCCCCACCCAAACTTGTGTGCTCCAATGTGCCACTGATTTTCCATGGAAAGACAGCCCTCATCACTCATCGCCAGACCCTGTTTACGGCTGGTGATGTCACCGAAGTCTCGGGCTGCTGGGGTGCAGGGTGGGGGACTTGGCTTGATCTTTGGTCTGACCGAAGTATTTTTAAAGCACTGCCTCTCAGCACAGAGAGATTCCCACTCCACCCTCCTCCTCCCTGCTCTATTGTTCAAGTAAGATGTCAGTGGGCAGAGCTCTGGGGAGGGCGCCAGGAGGCCAGGTTTCCAACCCCGGCTCTGTTCCTGCCTTGCCGTGTGGCCTTGCGCAAGTCACCCAACCTCTGGAGCGCTGAAAGCATCTCTGGCCTTAAAAGCTTTTCTCCGTTCTATTGTTCCCTCTGCGATCTGGCACCAACTACCTGGGACTCCTGGCCCTGCCCTCCCAGGAAGGGCCTCTGGCACAGGTGGAGTGCCACGGTAGTGGCCTCTGCAGTGCCACTGAAGGGGCCCGAGCGCCCTCTCCCTTCTCGAGGGTGCACCGTGGCCAGGAGCCTGCCTTGCCAGTCCGCTCCCTGCCTCCTGGGATGGGCCGGAGAGTTAGCCCACCTGTCGCCTTTCCTTCTGATGGAGGAGCCTGGTCTGGGGAGTGAACGGGACCACAGTGTGGAGCTGGGGACAGTGAAGGAAGGTCAAAATTTGGGAAAGCGGGCTCCACAAAGGCAACCCACAGAGTCAGAGATCCTGAGGGAACCTGAGATCTCTCCGTCCCATTGGCGACGTTGGGTTGTCTGATGAGCCAAAGGCCAATCAGGTACCAACTTTGGTACCCGGGCCAGGGAGCTAACAGCGAGTCCCCACTCCCCTTCCCCACACCCAGGCTGCCACGGCTCACTTTTCACAGGCTCTTCCCTACTGAACCTGAACTTGGCCTCCCAGGCAAGTTCAGGCAGCCCCCAATTTGGTAAGTAGGTAGAGCTTATATTTCAGTCCCTGTCCAAGGCCTCGTTGGTTCTGACCATCCACCACTCAGACTTGGAATTCACCTTCCAGGAGGTCTTAGTCCTCACTCTGTGTTCTGAGGGGTTGGCAGGCAAGGGGGCCACTGCCCCCGACATTCCGGCCTCCCAAGTTTTATCTGGTCCTGCATTTGTTAAGTCTGTCTGTCCAAGTGACGGAGTCTAGCCAGATACCCAGCCCTCCTCTGGAGATCTCCCCCACTCCCCCACTTCGGACCTGAGTCACAGGTCTTTGGAAACGGCTCCCTTCATTGGGCACTGCCCAGCTCGCTGGGGCCCCGTGCCTGGTGGTGCCCAAGCCACAAATGCAGATGAGCCTGACTCCTGCACAAACAGCAGCAGGGTTACATTTGCATGAGCTTTGCATGTAACTGTGGCTTTATTTTTGGAAGGGGGAAGGGCAGGTTGGGATTGGTGGGTAATCTTGTTCCCGGGGAGAAATGTCAATCAGCGCTGCTAAGACAGGAGCTGCCCACCGGGATGGAGGAAGGTTCAGTGCAGCGCAGCGACAACCGCACACAAAAGGCTGCCAGGCAGAGTGGCTTTTGATTCCTCCCGAGCAGTGGGAAGCGGAATTGCTTCCGATTGTTCACCCCGATGGAATGACTCAGCCTGCCAGCGATTTCCCTTTCACTTTCTGCCTTTCCACGGAATCCAAGTGCACTTAATTGAGAGCTGCGTGGGCTTCTGCTCCCAGCCCACCAGCAAGCCGCTCCCCCTTGCACCTCAGCCCCAGCCTCTCCTCACACCGCCCACGCCCCCCACTCCTCCCTCCTCCCTTCTCACCTCTTTCCCATTCATCCGTTCACTCGGAAAATATGGATTGAGCCCTGCACATGCAGCCCTGCAGGCTCCAGAGGTTTGCAGATGGGCTGAGATGATTAACTAGTTCAAAGGCTCGCCCCTGCCCCAGCCCTGGCCCCGACGACCCTTCCCCCCTCATCTAGAGGAGCAAACCGGGAGGAATTCCAGATAAGGGAAGCAGTGTGTACCGGGGCGGGGCAGAGGGGGAGTCAGGGAGTCGCCATAAAAGGGGGATCAATTAGCCCTGGACACGTGCCCCATTCAGCCCCAGAGGGAGCTCTGCTGGGGAGCTGGCAGGCCGCCCACCAGTCTGGTGCAGCCAGGGGCCCCCAGCCCCAGCCAGCAGATGCCTGGGGATGTCTCTCTCGGCTCTGCAAGCCCCAGCTGCCCTCCTGGAGGCAGAGAGGCAGGTCTGGTGCCACTGGGAGATTAGGGGGGAGGGGAGTTTTTCCTAAAGCACCTGCCCTTTTTTTTTAAGAGACAAACTCTCTCTGTCACCCAGGCTGGAGTACAGTGGCACAATCACAGCTCACTGAAGCTTCCAACCCCTGGGTTACCAAGTAGCTGGGACTACCAGCATGTGCCCAGATAATTTTTAAATCTTTTTTGTAGAGACAGGGTCTCACTATGTTGTCCAGGCTGGTCTCAAACTCCTGGGCTCAAGCGATCCTCCCGCCTCAGCCTCCCAAAGTGCTGGGATTACTGCTGTAAGCCACTGCGCCTGGCCAGGACCTGCTCTTTTCATTTCAAGACATGGGAGGACCTAGTTCTAGCATCTTTCCACAGTGCTTTATAATTTCACAAGCACTTTGGCTTCAATTCATACAGTGTGTACTGTCCTTCTCACCGTGGCCAGGCATTTTTATTAAATATACATGAGATCCCATTTAACCCTGGCAATAGCTGTGATTTGGTATCAACTGCGCTTATCTGACACTGAAGGAAATAGAGGTGCTGAAAGGTTGAATCTTATGCCAGATGACAAAACAAATCGGTCAATCTGGGATCCTTTGCCGAGGGCCTGATGTGATAACGCAGGTAGAGTGTGCGCCGGGTCTGGGGTCTGATGAACGACACCTAATGGTTCCCTCCTGTGGACCTCCAACCCTGCCAGCCACAGGTAGCAGCCCGCGGGGCCCAGAATGTGAAATGATTGTCCCAGAGCAGGAGTGAGGCAGAACCAGAATGAGAACTTGGGTTCCTCGACTTCCCGCCTAGCGCCTCTCATACCCGGCTGCCCACAAACGACAGCACGAGCCGGGTTGGAGCACCATGCAGACAGAGAAGCAGGAGGAAAGAGCACAGGACAATGCCAGAAACAAGGGGACCCGACAGCCTAGACAGCGTCTTCCACCAGGGTGTCTGCAAGGTGGGGCAGACGAAGGAGTAAGAACTTTCAGCTCTTTCTATGTGAAAGAAAAAAATTAAAAACCACACATGTGCTGGGGGCAGAGGGCGACTGGCCCTAACTCAGTGAAATCCTGAGTCTTGCATTTTGAGTTAGGTTAGTGCTGCCTTTTAAACTTGTCTTATTGAAGTGTGCGTAGCTGTCCTGTCTCTCAACCAGATCCTTGGAAACAGAAACTCTGCCTTTGTGTCTTTTTCTTGGTCTAAAACTTTGAGCAGAGCCACTTGTTGAGGAAGAAGGTAAATGTACTCCCCCCCTGGGCGACCAGTTGACTCAAAGTCTAAGTGACAAACATTTGGGTGGAAATGAGATTTGGAGTTAGTTGTATAGGCTTGGCTTTGGCATCTGCATATGGCGAGACTTCCGTTTAAGCCCCACCAGTCCCCATACCCCTCTCGTCCCTGCACTCGCTCTGCGGTGATTCCACGTGGTCGAGGCTGACTTCCACACATGCGCAACTTTGCCACGCGAGTCTGCAGCTCTGCAGCTGCCCACACTCCCCGCTGCCTACTCCCCACCACTCCCGGGGTGCCTAACAGGCTTTGCCAGCGGAATGTCTTCCACCAAACACCCATTCTCCACCCCCTCCTCACCCTAAACCGGCTCCTCCTGTGGTCTTTTGCTTCTCAATAAATGTGGCAACTTTCTGCTTCTAGTTGCTTGGATGAAAACCCTGGAGTCATCCCTGATGCCTCTCTCTCTCTCTCTCTCTTTCTCTCTCTCCCACTCCCCATATCCAATCCTTTAGCAAATCCTATCAGCTGCACCTTAAATTACATCTAAAACTTGCTGCACAGCTTTACCGTGGGCCAGCTCTGTTAGTCACTCGCCTAGCCGGCCCACCGCTTCCGCCTGGCCCCTCTGCAGCTTGTCCACCCGGCAGCCAGGGTGACCTTCCCCGGCCTAAGGCAGATGAAGGTGTCACTGCTCGTAGCCCTCCAGGGGTCTTTATCTCACACAGGGCAAAGCTGAAGCCCTTGCAGCCGCCCGGGCTCCTTGCATCTGGCACCTGCTAGCGCCCACCTTGCTAAGGATTCTTCAGCCAGGCTGGTCCCTGTCTGGTCTCACACCCAAGCCCCCTCTGCCTCGGGGACTCCAGGGCTTTTGTACTTGGGGCTGCTCCTGGTAATCTCTCTCCCCCAGATGTCCATGTGAGCTTGAGGTCTCTTAAATGCTACCTTACCAGAGAGGCCTCCTTGCATGAAACGACCACCTCCCAGAATTCTGTCCTACTGTCCCTGCTCTGGCTTCCCCAGGGCACATGCATCGCACGCTGCGGTGGACACTGATTTGTTATGGCCTGTGCGCACCACACAGGACCTAAGTCCCAGGTGTGCAGAGGTTGTGACTGTGTGAGTCACTGCTGGATCCGCAGTGCTTAGAACAGAGCCTCGCGTAAATGAGTTCTCAGGTTTATTGAATTAATGGACAAGGGAAGAATGAACCGAGCGCCCAGGAGTGGGGACAGTTGGGCTCCCGACGTGCATTTCTCTACTGCCCAGATCAGGCAGTTGGAATAACTACTCCTTAATCACCCTCGAGGACAGTGCAGTGACTGTCCCCGTCCCAGGCTGACTTCTCTCTTGTGTCTCCTTCCAGGCCCATGGCTCTCCCAGGCTCTGTGAGGTTCTTGCTATGACCGCAGTCCCCTCGCGGAGCCAGGACCGCTCCCTGCCGCTGCAGCCTCTCCAGGCGCCCGCCCAGCCCGGCCCTTCCTCCGCCCCGAGCCACCATGGGCAGCGTCAGCAGCCTCATCTCCGGCCACGGCTTCCACAGCAAGCACTGCCGGGCGTCGCAGTACAAGCTGCGCAAGTCCTCCCACCTCAAGAAGCTCAACCGCTATTCCGACGGGCTGCTGAAGTTTGGCTTCTCCCAGGACTCGGGTCATGGCAAGTCTAGCTCCAAAATGGGCAAGAGCGAAGACTTCTTCTACATCAAGGTCAGCCAGAAGGCGCGGGGCTCCCACCGCCCAGACTACACGGCGCTGTCCAGTGGGGACCTCGGGGGCCAGGCCGGGGTGGACTTTGACCCATCCACCCCACCCAAGCTCCTGCCCTTCTCCAATCAGCTAGACATGGTAAGCGGGGACCCGCTGGCGGGGGCGGGTGGGGCAGAAAGGCAGGAGAGAACGAACGGGGGGTGGGCAACATAAGGGACAGGGGGAGTGGTGACCTGAATGTTTAGACTCCCGGAGGACCGAGCAGAAGGACAAGGGCCCAGAAGCATCTTTGGCTGATTACGGGCTGGGGTTTTGTTATCGTCTGTTCAGCACCGATGAGGGCAAAAGAGTCCTGCGTGCTCCAAAGTCCAGCCCTCATGCCAGCTCAAGCCCGCTGGGTCCCACCAGTGGAGACTGAAAACGACTGTCCTATTCAGTCCCTGCCCCTGCCCTGGGGGAATGAACCCACCGCTTTGATTTACTAGGAAAGGGCCCCCTATGTTTGCATAGAGCTTTCAGCTTTGCAGACTAAAAGGCCTGTAAACTGCAAGGCCCTCTACCAATGAAAATCAGGCTTTTAAAGAAGAATTGTTATTCCAAGTGACCCTCGCAGCCCCACAGCCCTGTGAGGAGGCCGAGGTCAGTGTTTCCCCTCCGGGCTAATGGGAGAGGCAGCGGAGGTAAAGAGGGGTCACCTATACTAGGACAACAAGCTGGTCCAGCCTAACGCCCTAACCCACAGCACAGAGACCCAGGAGGGCTGGGACAAGCTGGTGGCAGGTTGCTATTTCCTAGAACAAGGGGCCCAGGTCATCATTTAAGGATGTCCCCCAGGGACAGAGGATTTTCTCTTTCTTGAGGGAGATTCGCCACATTTGGCTGCTTCAGAGAAACACGCGACATCTGCTGTGGCTACCGACCAGGCCGGGTGCCACAGGGGCTCCTGGCCGAGGCAGGCACTTGCACCCACAGGGAAGGGCAGGTGGGATGGGCGCGCTGGAGGCTGAGGGTCACTCCGGTCCTTTCCCTCCCCAGGGCTCTGAGAAGGGCGCGGCGAGGCCCACAGCCTTCAAGCCCGTGCTGCCGCGGTCAGGGACCACCCTGCACTCGTCCCCCGAGAGCGCCAGCCACCAGCTGCACCCCGCCCCTCCGGACAAGCCCAGGGAGCAGGAGCTGAAGCCCGGCCTGTGCTCCGGGGCGCTGTCCGACTCCGGCCGCAACTCCATGTCCAGCCTGCCCACGCACAGCACCAGCAGCAGCTACCAGCTGGACCCGCTGGTCACCCCCGTGGGGCCCACCAGCCGTTTTGGAGGCTCGGCCCACAACATCACCCAGGGCATCGTCCTCCAGGACAGCAACATGATGAGCCTGAAGGCCCTGTCCTTCTCCGACGGCGGGAGCAAGCTGGGCCACGCGAGCAAGGCGGACAAGGGCCCCGCGTGCGTCCGCTCCCCCATCTCCACGGACGAGTGCACCATCCAGGAGCTGGAGCAGAAGCTGCTGGAGAGGGAGGGCGCGCTACAGAAGCTGCAGCGCAGCTTCGAGGAGAAGGAGCTCGCCGCCGCCGGCCAGGCCTACGAGGAGCGGCTGTGGCGCTGCCGGGAGGAGCTGGAGGGCGCGGAGCCCAGGTGCGGGAAGCTGAAGCAGGCCTCACAGAAGAGCCAGCGCGCGCAGCAGGTGCTGCACCTGCAGGTGCTGCAGCTGCAGCAGGAGAAGCGGCAGCTGCGGCAGGAGCTCGAGAGCCTCATGAAGGAGCAGGACCTGCTGGAGACCAAGCTCCGGTCCTACGAGAGGGAGAAGACCAGCTTCGGCCCCGCGCTGGAGGAGACCCAGTGGGAGGTGAGGCCGTGCGGGGCTCGTGGGCCGGGGCGGTCGGGGGTTTGGCGACAATCCCCCCCTCTCCTCCTGGTGCCGGCCAATAGTGCGCTAACCCCAACCGCACAGGGGGCTAAAGTGCCGGCTTTACCACCCAAAGAAGGGGCTCCGGTAAACCGTTTTGGGGAAGCACTTAGCTCTGAGCTTCCTACTCTCCCCACCGCATCCTCGTGGCCCCCAGACTTGAACTTCCTAACCCGGTCACTGGCTGGGAAGCCGGAACCCAGGCCCAGCCTCACTGCATCTGCCCACGGAGGTACCAAAGCAGCACCGGCAGTGCCTGAGTCCGCGCAAGCCCAAGGCCCCGAGAGAGCATAAAATTTATTAGCTGCTTTCAAGGGAAGGGATCCCACCCACCATTAAGTGTTGTCACAGCAGACCCCACGCCCGCCACGGCCTCGGCCATGCCCGAGATGCATAGTGCCTGCTGGCGTTAGGCACCCAGCCTCGCCTGTCAACCTAGAGCTGAGCTGGACATGGCTGTGACCTTGTTCCCAGGTTGTCCAGTCAGGCTATATAGTAAAATGATCAATAATACTAATTTATAGTGACACATATGTTGTTATAAACATAATAATGTAGAGAGTGTTTATTAAGTGCCAAGCCCTAGGTTCTCTCCTCTATTCCCTACAATAGCCCAGTGAAGTAGGTACTATTACTAATCCTCAATGTACAGGTAGGGAGACTGAGGCACAGAGAGGTTATGATGGAAACAGCTAGTTCAGAGACTAGTCCAGGGTCTGAGATATATATTAGGTATCGGAGTCAGGGTTTGCTCCTAATGGTGTGACCGCTGCCCCGCACTGCCACCATGCTGACACGTCCAGGATCACCCAGGTCGGAAGTGGTTGAGCTGGGACTCAAAGCCAAGTCCACACCTCGACCATCATGAAATGAATATGGACTTGACCTTGGAAAGATATACCTGGTCCCAACCGAGCATCAAGGGTGGGGCTGAATCTTCTCTGGGATGGGCAGTGTTCCTCGGAGAGCCAGGGGGAAAGTGAGGAAATGTCAAGGAGGCTTCCAGTCTTGTTCCAGGAGGGCCTTCTGTAGGGCCTGGAGACACAGCCAGCCAGACTGGCCCAGGCCTGTGACCCCACATGGCCAAGACCCCAGAGACACAGGGTCTGATCAATGGCTTTGGTTCTCATCATTGCTCTTGGCCCAGTTTTGGTGGGGACAGGAGTAGAATTGGTGATGGAGGGGCTGGGGCAGAACTCACCGGCCTGTCACTGGGCAGGTAGATGCTGGGCTCTGTCTCGGAGCCAGCGAGGTGCCCATCACCGGGGCATGGCAGTGGGTGCAGGACATAGTCTTCGGGCCTCAGCAGAGAGGGGAGAGGAGGGCCGGGTGTGTGCAGGGGTGAGGTTTGGGGGTGTGGACACAGCATGGATGGTAGAAATCTGGCCAGCACAGATGTCAGTACCATCGGTGTTCAGGGTGGGTGACAGAGCTGCCGGCAGTGGGCAGATGCAACCGGCAATCGGGGATTTGCACAGGCTGCGGCTGGTGCCGTGAGTGGGTGCGCACTGGGATCTGGACCCGAAGTGGGGGTGAGGGAGGCACGTAGACAGACCAAGCCGGACGCAAGCACGAAAGGACCCTCAAAGAGGGGCTTGGCTTCCACAGCCCTCCGGCCCACCGTGCCTGGGTGAGGACATTCACCTCTCGGCGCTCTGTCTCCCTCCCCCGTCCCCGGCAGGTGTGCCAGAAGTCGGGGGAGATCTCCCTCCTGAAGCAGCAGCTGAAGGAGTCCCAGACGGAGGTGAACGCCAAGGCGGGCGAGATCCTGGGCCTGAGGGCGCAGCTGAAGGACACGCGGGGCAAGCTGGACGGCCTGGAGCAGAAGACGCAGGACCTGGAGGGAGCCCTGCGCACCAAGGGGCTGGAGCTGGAGGTGTGCGAGAACGAGCTGCAGCGCAAGAAGAACGAGGCGGAGCTGCTGCGGGAGAAGGTGAGCCTGCTGGAGCAGGAGCTGCTGGAGCTGCGGGCCCAGGCCGCCGTGTCCCGCGACGCGCCCGCCGCCTTCCCGGAGGACATCCCCGCGCTGCAGCGGGAGCTGGAGCGGCTGCGGGCGGAGCTGCGGGAGGAGCGGCAAGGCCACGACCAGATGTCCTCGGGCTTCCAGCACGAGCGGCTGGTGTGGAAGGAGGAGAAGGAGAAGGTGATCCAGTACCAGAAGCAGCTGCAGCAGAGCTACCTGGCCATGTACCAGCGCAACCAGCGGCTGGAGAAGGCGCTGCAGCAGCTGGCCCGCGGCGACGGGGCCGGGGAGCCCCTGGAGATTGACCTGGAAGGGGCTGACATCCCCTACGAGGACATCATAGCCACCGAGATCTGAGAGGCCGCCTCGGGGAGTGAGGCCTGGGGACCCGGCCCTGGGAGGCAGGGGCTGAGCCCGTTCGAGGAGGGCTCCCCTCCCCAGCGCCCCGGCTCAGTGGCTGCGGCCCCTCTGAAAGAAGCCACCCCTGGGGCACAGGCCCAGGGCCCTGAGTGTTGGGCAGGGTTGCAGGATGGCCTTCTGTCCCGTGTCTGATGTCCCAGCGCTCACCAACCCTGCAGCCTGCCGGACCTCGGGCTCGGACTCCTGTGGCTGTCCCAAAGGATGGGTCCAGGGATCCCCGTGCTTTGGTAAAGGGCTCCCTAAACCTGCCTTTGTTCAGAACAGTCAGAGAGACACCCCCCCCACCAGGGAAGGTGGCCACTGCCCTGAAGGCCACACGGCCACGCCAAGAATGAAGATCCCTTTCACCTCTCATCCCAAGCCCCTTCTCCCCGTGGACGCACCGGAATGCCTTGGGAATAGAAAGAAGCCATTTGTGACCAGAAGCCTTGGAGCCTGACCCGTCAGGACCTGAGCTGCTTTTCCTCTGGCCTCAGAGAGAGGGTTGGGAGGGGCTGTGGGGAGCCTGGCCCAGCACCTCTGGGGCTGTCCCAACCCCAGCCAGCCACAGAAAGGAGGGGACAGCTGGGCAGACCCGGCCAGACCCACAGGAGGTCAGAGGGAGAAGCAAAGTCATGTCAGCCAGGGGCAGGTGGGACCAGCCAGAGCCTGGGGCCCCGCGCTGCCTGCTGGTCCCCACTAACCAGAGCTGAGCAGCCTCGGGGCAGCTGGTGGCCTTTGGCCTCAGTGCCCACCCTTCCAAAAGCCATAGACACTGAGGCCCGGGGGTGGGCTCTGGGAAGAGAAGGTTGAGGTCACCGTGACACAGAGGGGGTGGCTTTCCAGTCGTCCCAGGGGAGTCCCCGGATCCCTCCCACTGGGGCTAGAGGCAGCGGTTTCCCCACCTGGTTTGGAGTTGGCCGGTGGCTACTCTGGAATGTTATTTCCTTCCCCCAAATCAAGGTTTTCCTTGGATGCAGAATAACCCGTATGCACTGAGGTGGCGCATGTGTGATCTGGGCGTCCCCCTCCTTTGCCTGTGGCCAGATGCAGTGGGTGACCTCTCCCCTCCGCACCTTCAGTGCCAAGTTCTGGGTCTTCACGGGTCAGGACGGGTCCCCAGAGTGCCCGTGGGCCAGAGCCCCGGGCAGGGAGAAAAGGTGCACGCAGCAGTACGCACGGCCCCGGGCCACCACTGTCCTGTCCTCTCTCCCCTGGAGCCCCCCGGCACCCCCAGACTGTAAAGGATCCCGACGGCAGCAGTGTTTCTCAGGGGCCCGGGCACTGCCCGGGGAAGGCCGCGGTTTCTCTCTTGAAGATGTGCAGAGCTGGAGGTGGGGGGAGAAAGGTAGACAAGGTAGAGTTTTGGAGTTGCTTGGTTCAGGGAATTTTCTCTTTTTCTTTCTTCTTCTTCTTCTTCTTCTTTTTCCTTTCTTGTCTTTTCAGAGGCAAGCCAGACCCAGCAGGCTGTTCTCTGTTCTATATTTGACTCTAGCCACAGCTGCTGTTCTTAGGACAGACAGCCCTGCTGGATCCTGCGCCTCCCGCCTGCCTGCTGAGCCGGGAGACAGTCTGAGGCCATCCCCAGTCCTGCCTCCCCAGCGCGGGGGGTGGCAGGAGGGGGCCGCTTCCCTTCTTGCCCTCCACCCCTCAGGGGGCCCCACAGTCCTTCCCTGCGTGGGGGCTGAGGGCAGGGCCACCTTCCCTGTGGTCGGCTCCGCCGTCTGGTCCCCGGGCTAAGCCCTGCCAGTCCTCCTGTCCGCAAATGACAGAGGAGGGTTTCTGGAATTTCAAACCATGGCTCTTAGTCACAGGCTGGATTTAAACCTGGAATCCACAGGCCAGAAGCCCCTCCCTGTACACGGGCCACTGCTCAGACCCCAAGTCAAAGACGTCCCATTCTCGCCCCATATTCCCGCCAGCCTGTGCCTTGTTGGAGTCCTTCCCCCGTGAGTTTGCCCCCCGGAGAGAGAGAAAGGGGCTGGCTGCCCCTCCCCAGAGCCTGTGTGTCACTGTGGGGTGACGGTACCTCCACCCGCAAGGGACAGCATTCTTCGAGTCTCTGTGACCCTGCCCCAGGCCCTCCCTGGGATGTCTGCCCAGGCCCTGACCAACATCCCAGATGGCAGATGGCCCCGGGGTGGCCCAAGGTGGCTCCAGAATGCAAGTGTCCTGTTTCCCAGTAACCTCACCCTCCTGTGGGTTTTCCTCCCTTGCCCATCCAAAAGCATCCTCACTATTCTTGGACCACGCCAGACTCCGCCTCTCTGGAAGGAGGCTGTGAACAGCGGGGGCCCCAGGCCACAGTGGGTTCACTGCCCTTCCCTCTGGGCGCTCCAGCTGGCACGCCTGCCCACTCAGCTCCCCAAAGGATGCCTGGCCTGAAGATGCTCCGGCTGTCTGCAAAGAGAAAGCGTCATTCAGCACCACCTCACCCAGGAGGGGACTCTGCCTCTGGGCCTTGGAATGACCAGGCTGTCACGGGGCACCCTCAGGGGCAAATGCCAGGTGCCAGGTGCACTCGGCCCCTACGGTCACCAAGCTCATATGGGGCTGGGAGTGGGGGCATCTCCCTGAGACACGCTCACAGAGCCTCTTGTCGCCGGCACCAGCCTGGACCATCTTGTAGGTGAGAGAGTTGCCCCAGCGTGAGCCAGGCTGGCTGTCGGGGAGTGGCTTTGGGAGAAGCGTGTCCCTGTGGGCCCTGAGTTCTCACCTGGTGCTGCCAGGACAGGAGGCTGTGCCACCCGGGCCAGTGGGCCTGGTCTCCTCACCTGTGTGCAGGTGGCCCTCGCGCTGTGCCTGCTGGGAAAGCTGGAACCCTCGGCAGAGGCGAGCTCTGGAGGGACTGGCATTTGGAAGAAGATGTACATAGTTATTTTTCTCTTTGTTGTTTCTTGTTTGGCTTGGTTTGCTTTTGATGGCTTCATTCGATTTTATTTTTGACGTCACTTTTTGGCCATGTAAACTATTTCTGGTAATTTTATGTTTTTATTTATGAATAAAGAATGCCATTTCTCATGCCCTCCGGAGCCGCGTCTGTCTGCCCACGCCACCCTGGCGGGCCCTCGCTGCAGCGTGGCGGCTCCTTGGGACTCTCCCTTTGGAACAAGGCAGGTGATGGCCCTGTCCACCTGCGAGGGAGGTGACGCAGGGGGCTCGGGGCAGTGGGGACGTGTGGGTCCCGGGGTCAGAGAGACGTCAGGCTGGCTCCTGACCCCCCAACCCCGGGACCTTACCCGTGGATGGCCCCTGCAGAGTCAGGGAGTCCTCCCCAAAAGAGAGGCCCTCCCCACCCAAACCCCGCACCGCTCCCGCCTCGCCAGCCAACTCCCGTTCCATCGCATATGGCCCCATTGGCAGGAGACCAGAGTGGCTATTGTTGCCACTGCCCCAGGGGCCCCTGGCGGGGAGGGTGCGTCACCGCAGTGGCCATCTGCCCAGCCTTCTTGGTACCAGCCCACCTGGTTCACCTTGACAAACATTCCCTGCTGCCCTGGGCTCAGCTCCTGGACTCCCAGGACTTCTGCTCAGGTGGCAGGAGACAGAAGGGACGTGTTAAGAGGGAATTAAAAAAACAAAGCAGCCTGTGGAGCACATAAGGGGCAGGTGACAGTGGCTCCGAGTGGGGAAGGTGCCAGGGAGGAGAGGACTGGGGACAAGCGTGCGCAGGACCTAAGGGGAGAAGAGAGGAAGGAGAAGACAGAAGCATGTCCCCTGTCCCCTACCTGCCTGTGGAGGTGACAGGAGTGGCATGGGGCTGGAGGTGGAGAGTCGGGAAGGCCGGGGCACAGTGGCCCCAGTGTCCAAGGGAGGTCGGACAGCCAAGAAGTGACCAGGCCAGGACAGGAGCCCACCTCTAACTCGGAAGCCCCAGCCTTTGGGGCAAGGGGTCACTTCAGTAGCCCCTTCCCGGTTGTTCTTCCTCCTAGACCTGGCCCCAGGCTGGTGACCTCACTGGAACACGCCTCCCACTAATTGCAGCCCTGGGCAGCCCCCTCCCCTTTAATTCAGGCCAATGGAACTGCCATGTGAGAAGCCCCCCACCCTGCTGGACAGACCCCGGGAGCAGGAGGGCCCCACCTGTCCCAGCGGCAGCCAGGTCCCACCTCCAGCTTCGCACAGCTGAGCGAGCGAGTGACCCAGCACCAGCCGACCCCACGTGGGGTGAACCCTTCTTCCCCCACCCACCCCCTGCCAGAATCCCGACCCCAAGAACCGTGAGCACAGTGAACTGCAGTGTGTTTCAGCCGCTGAGCTCAGGTGGTCTATCACACGGCAGAGGAAGAAGAGCAGTGGGGTGGGGCGGGGTGGGGTGGGGTAGGCCGGCCTGTGGAGCTCACCGAAACCCCCTCATTCACCACCTCCCTAAGTGCAGCCCCTCTTCTCCCTGCCCTCCCCTCTCAGCTCTGCCACTCAGGGCCAGTCTGAGTGTACACACACGCATGCACACGCACCTGCACACATGCACGCACACCCATGCACATGCACACACACACACACAGGCGCACGCACGCACAGCTCCCACTGCGTTCTCCTGCGCCCCTGGCCCCCCACGGCCTCAATTACAGCCAATGGAGAGGTGAGTAGCTCACGACAGTGCTCCTAAACAGTGGCAGGTGAGGGGAATTAAATTCCTCACACTAAGAATAACAGATGATTTGCCCAGATTTGCCCGCCGTGTTGTGCCCGTCACTGAGAGGCCCCTCTCAGGCTGCGGGGACGGAGGGGGGGTGGCGTTTCAAGGCCCAGGGCTCCCCTTGCTGGGCTGGCGCTCCCAGGCAGAGGCTCAGGGAGCTCCCTCTGCAGAGTGGGCTGGGGCGGAGGTGCCACCATAGTGTCACCATACCAAGAAGGCAAGTTCACTGCCGCTGACTGGGCTGGGACTGGCTGACTTCCCAAGGCTGTCACTTGCATTTTGTACCCAAAAAGCTGTGGCACCGTGGATGGACGCAGCCCCGGGCCTGACTGTGGCCAAAGCATGAGCTCTGGCTCTGAGGTGAGGCCGCCTCTTCCTCCCACCCTCACTTCGGCGGTAGACGGAAGTCTCTAGTGCGGTCAAGGTCGCTTGGCCTTCGTCTCATCCTCCACCACCCATCAGAGCCACCCAGCTTTCCTGGGCGCTGTCCTCTGAGCTCTGGAAAACACCGCTCCGAGCAGTGGGGTGCTTGGCCTCTGCCCAGTGCCAGGGGGCCAGGCCCACCCCGAGGATAAAGGAAGGAGGAGGGGTCTTTGCCCACTGCCAGCCCCACCCGCCAGCTTCCCGGCCCTTCCCCTGTGAGGCCAGCACTTTCCAGGGAAGCCCTGGCTCCAGCCTCCCTCTGGCTGCGCCCCAAAGACTATACTTAGAAAGTGGGAGGGGCACAGCGATGCCAACTGGCTGCTCCAAGGTCAAGTCCCCCCACCCCGTGCCTGCCTCCACCCCCAATCTGGGCACCTCTTGCTTCCTGAGCCCAAGAGCAGTGGGATGAGCCGGGGCTCAAGGGCACATCGCCGTCTTCACTGTCTGAGTTGGAGGGGTGTTTCCCTACCTACAAATTCCCAAAGGGCACAGCTATATCAGAAAAGGAAAAAGCCCGTTAAGCTAATTTGTTTTTCCTACACACATGCGTGCACACACACACACATACACACACACTCAAAAGGAGCTGCCAAAAAAGTGCTCCTTTTCTCTAGTTTCTAGATAGATGTCTTTTAAGTCGATATTGAAAATTAGGGGCCGGGCATGGTGGCTCACGCCTGTAATCCTAGCACCCTGGGAGGCCGAGGCGGGTGGATCGTTTGAGCCTGAGCAAGAGCAAGACCCCATCTCTACTAAAAATAGAAAGAAATTAGCTGAACAACTAAAAATATATATATATAAAAAATTAGCCGGGCATGGTGGTGCATGCCTGTAGTCCCAGCTGCTCAGGAGGCTGAGGCAGGAGGATCCTTTGAGCCCAGGAGTCTGAGGTTGCTGTGAGCTAGGCTGACGCCACGGCACTCACTGTAGCCCGGGCAACAGAGTGAGACTCTGTCTCATAAATAAATAAATAGATAGATAGATACATAAATAAATAAAATGAAAATTAGGGCTTGAGAGGGGTGTGTGTGTGTGTGTGTGTGTGTGTGTGGATATGGGCTTGAGAGGTGTATGTATAGGTGTATATATGTATATGTATGTGTTTGTATGACTGTGTGTGTGTGTTTGCACGAGTGTGTGGGGGGCTGGGTGTGAGTGTGTGTATATGTGTGGCTGCGGGCTTGAGAGGTGTGTGTATAAGTGTGTGAATGTAGGTATGTGTGTCCATGTATGTGTGTGTATGTATATGTGAGTGTGTGTCTGTGTGTGTATATGTGAGTGTGTGTCCATGTATGTGTGTGTGTGTATATGTGAGTGTATGTCCCTGTGTGTGCGTGTGTCTGTGTGGGTGTGGGTGGGAGGCACTGAGGTGTCCCCACGTGGGGAAGGGGCTGCATTTCTTCCATGGCTTCTGTTTCACCCGCACACCCCAGGGAGCGGGCCAACCTCCAGCGAGTGCCCCAGGGACAGGTGAGGGGGGCGGGGGCTGGGAAGGAAGCCGGCAGGCGGGAAAGGGGGAGCTAAGGCGGGACAGGGCTCAGCCCCTCCCACACCCCAGCACTGCCCGAGTGCCCTGCATCCAGGAAGGGGTTTGGCCTGGGCGAGGATGCTGTCCCAAGCTCAGCACAAGCCTCCGAGTGCCAGCGACTCCTCCAACAGTCACAGCCAACAGCCAAGGGGAGTGACAGCCTCACACTGGGGGGGACCTGGCCACCCCCAGGGCCTCCACCGCTCCCCGCTTTCTCTTTCCCCTCCTCTGCACTCTCATCGCTGCCCCCTCCACCTCTGCACCCTGCACCCAAACCAGAGCCTTGTAGATGGGATGGGGGTCCCCCACCCCTCTGCCCAAGCCCTCCGTGGATGGCGCCAAGGCCCACCCGCGAGCCCTGGGCCAAGCCGTCGTGTGGGTCACGGTCACACCCCACACCCAGCTGTGCAGATCCCCAGGGACGCTCCCTGCCGAGAACCAGGCAAACTCCAGGGGAGAAGGCCCATGGGCTGCACCCCCTCTGGGCTGCGGGGCAAGGGCTGGGGCTGTTCTGGGGGTGCCCAGGAGCCAGCTCCCTGCCGAGGGCAGCCCAGTGGCAGGGACCCCTGCGGTGGCCCCTGTCTCACTCTTCCAGGCGTCAGCCCCAGAAGCTGGCCCAGCCCGTTTGGTGGCACCAGGTCCCCAGTGCTGGGGACTCTGGCCAGAAGTCAGACTTCCCAGGGGCTCCGGGGCGCTTCTCGCATCGGCCTGGAGCAAAGCCCTAGACCTCCAGGGTGATCCGGAGGGACTGACTGCCTGGCGAGGCCACCCCAGGCAGGAAAAGGCAGAGAAAGTGGCCATTTCCAGGCCATTGTGCTCCATAGTGGGCGAGAGAAAAGACTGTGACAAAGGGAGCCTGGGAGGGCTCGGGCTCTGCACTCACAGCCCCATGAGGCTGGTGCTGTCACTGGGCCCCTTCAGCACCTGGGACCGAGGCTGTGGCAGGCCCGGGGGCAGGGTTCCCTGCTTTGTGGCCCTGCTTTCCCTCAGGGGCACACAGAGGAAGGGAGGCAGCCACCCGGGCCCCTGTGGGAAGGCACATCGACCCTGCAACCCAGCGCATGACACCTGGGACTCTCCTAAGTGTCACCCCATTCCATAGACACCCCGAGTCACTGGACACTTGCCAAGGGTCACCTGCCCCCTGAGCTAGTGACATTGGAACAACCCTTCTCTTTCCTCCTGGCTGTGTTCCAATCTGTATCTGCCGAGGTAGACGGGACAGGCGAGGAGGGAGACAAAGTAACACCTCTCGGCCCCACTGAGATGCCACCAGCACCTGCCAGCAAGGTTGAGGGTGGGGGGCTGGGTTCCACAGAGCAGCTTCTGTCCCTGGGGAAGGGGAGGACGGTGGAAGGTTTGACTAGAGCTGTTCAGGTGAGGTGGGAGGGGCCTGGATTGTGGGTGGGGATGTAAACCCGCCCTTGGATCCCAGCAGCCTTCCTGTGACCATGAGGTCACCCACGGCGTATACAGCACAAGGCACTGCCAGTTTGTCAAGATCGTAATGACCCCATCTCTCAGAGGGCCACAGGAATGGCAACTTTGCAGCAGGGGACACAGAGTCGGCCACAGGGCCTGTGCTCTGGGCCACCGAGCCCCGGTCCCCTGCTCCTCCCAGGAGGGCAGGCACCTGTTGCTGACCCTCAGGTGTGAGTGGAAGGGGCTGAAACACGTCTTCCTTCGTGGCTCCCCCCAGACTATAAGCTCCTTGAGGGGGCTAATTTCTTTGAATCCCCAAACACTAAGCAGCAGGAGAGGCACCCGAAGGAAATAGGTATTTACTGAGCAGGGCAGGAAGGGCTGGCGGGAGGGTTTGCTGTCCAGCTGAGAACACACAACACAGGCGACAACGACAGCAGGCGGCTGTGCTGACTGAGAGGCAGCCCTGGAGGGAGGGGAATGCACTTGGGTGGAGGAGACTGATCTTTGCTTCTAGTCCAATCTTCCTTCCACCTCGTGATGTAGCTTCAGGATCCCGGTTACACCTTAATTACAAGTGGGGCTTAATTATGGGGGAGGATGGAGGAGGGGGGAGGGGAGGACCAGCGCTGGTTCCCCCAACTACAAAAGACTGCTCAGAGTGTCATCATACTATAGCCAGGTCCTTGTGGCACTTGGCCAGGTAGTTCTGGGGGCGACCGGTTTCCTAGGCTGCCATAACAAGCCCCACACCTGGGCGGCTGAAACAACAGAAATTTATCCTCCCACAGTTCTGGAGGCTGGAAGTCCAAGATCAAGGTGTCGGTGAGGCCGTGCCCTCTTTGAAGGGTCCAGGGGAGGATGCCCCCTTGCCTCTCCCATCTTCTGGTGGCCCTGGGTGTTCCTTGGCTCATGGCAGTGTCACTCCAATCTCTGCCTCTGTCTGCCCATGGCTGTCTTCTCCCTGCGTCATTGTGTCTTCCCGGGGCATTTCCCCTCTCTGTGTCTGTCTCTTCTCCTAAGGACGCCAGTCCTGTTGGATGCAGGGCCCACTTTATCTTGGCTAATTCCATCTGCAGTGACCCTGTCTCCAAATAAGGTCACATTCTAAAGTCCTGGGGTTAGGCTGTCCATATATCTTTCTGGGACACAGGTGGACCCATGACAATGGCGCTGGGAGGACTGCGATGAGCGTGTAAACACAAAGTGGGGTCTTGCTAAATGCCGGAGTCCCTTCTGCCCCGTCCAGGCCAGCACAGACCCCGTGGCGAGGAGAGCTGCCAGACAGAGGAGGGCCGGGGCGTGCCTAGCAAGGGCACGTGGACCCCTAGGGGTTGTTTAAACCGCCCTCTGTTAAGCAGGGGGTGGGGCCGGGGTGGGTAACTCACTCAAAGCGACTTGATTTTCCCCAGAATAGACCCGGGTCCCAAGAGTGGGGCGCGGGGGCCTGTCCCCCTTTGAAGTGCAAATGCGGCCCCCGCGGTGCGGCGCTCCCGGAATAATCAGTGCCTGGCATCTGCTGCCGCCCCTGCCCCCGCCTGCAGTGTGACCCACCAGCTGCTCCGTTCTCTGGGTGCCCCAGCGGCTGCGAGATCAGGCCCCAGGCAGACCCGGTAATCACCGCTCAGCAAGGAGGGGACATTAAGAAAACAGAGTGTTTAATGTGCGGGGTGGCAGCTGCGGCCCAGTCTCCCCGTGGGCTCAAATACCTGCTGTCCCCGCTGGGCCGAGGTGAGGGGGAGGGGCGGCAGGGCAGCCTTTGTCTGACAGCGCTCACTTCCAGGAGCCCAAGGCACCGCAGGAGGAGGAGGAAGGGACGTTTGGTGGTCTTGATAAGGATCAGCCGGTGACCTTGGGGATAAGGATGTGTAGCCCCAGGCTCCCCTGTGGCAGGGGGGGCCCACCTGGCTGCTCTAGGGTTCCCTGTGTGGCCCCACCCCCAAGCCCAGGGCCGGCCCACAGAGAGGTCAAAGCCAGCACCCCAGACAAGAGGGTCCTGCTCCAAAAGCTGGGCTTGGCAACCAGACAGAGCAGATATGGTGACTGCCGCTGGCACTCAGCGCTCTGTAGGGCTTTGGTCAAGTTAGCCAACTGGAGCCTCAGTTTTCCCATCTGTGAAATAGGAATAACAATGCCTACTGCTTGGGTCCTTCCGGGGTCGGCATTACAATGTGTATGCAAAAAGCCTATCAAAAATACTCAGCACACGCTTGCTTTCCCACTGGGCCCAGGGAGCCACTGGAAAGGTTTCAGTCCTGGCAGGGTGAGGCGACAGAAAACATCAGGCAGTGCCCTCCCTCATGGCACCCTCAGTGCTGAGACCTTGCTCAAGAACGGACGGCTTCCTTCCTTCTTCCTGCTTCCACCTCCTCTGGCCACTTCACCACGTGGCCACTTGCCTTTTTCAGGGCCCCGGGGTGGCAGCCCTGCCTTGGCTGCGGTGACACAAGGCCATGGTCCTCGAGCAGCCCCCAGCCTGAGGGAGACAGCCTGTGTGCAGGGCCCACCAAGCGAGTGCTCTCGACATCACCCGGGACCGAACCCTGGGTGGCAGCACCCAGGGCCACGGCGGAGAAAGTGGGCCTCCCTCCCGGCGTGCTCAGCTGCTGCCTGGGGACCGTGCCCAGGGCTTCTCCTCGGGGAAGGGCATCCGTTCTTGGAGGGAGCCAGGCGGTGCCTCTGGAGCCTGCAGGGGAAAGGCTTCCTGCAGCTGGCGCCTGCTCCTTGTACCTTCCCGGGCCCCTTGGGGACATTAGTCCTGACCGGCAGCAGGGAAAGCCCCCGGGGGCTCTGAAGGGGAGGTGTTGCCATCGGGACTGCACAGAGCACCCCAGACCGGGTGGCTAAAACGACAGAGAAACGTATTGTCCCACAGTTCTGGAGGCCCGAGCATCAAGGTATAAACATTAAGTCCAAAATCAAGGTGTCAGCAGAGCCGGTTCCTCCTGCCGGCTGCAGGGGAGACTCCCTTCATGCCCCCCTCTCGGATCCCGGTGGTTTGCGGCAAACTCGGGCATCCTTTGGGTCTCAGCAGCCTCCCTCCCATGCTCACATGGCACTGTCCCCGTGCCCCTGTCTTCGCGTGGGCTTCTTCTCACAAGGACACCAGTCATATCGGAGTGGAAGCTGACCTCATCTTAACTAATTATATCTACAAACGATCCTCTTTCCAAATAAGGGAATATTGTGGGTACTGGCGGATTAGGACTTCAGCAGATGAATTTTTTTGAGAGAGGGGACACCATTCAACTCACAACTGGACTTAAGGGTAGAGGAGGATTTTGGCCAGAGAGCAGCAGCCTCCTGGTATGGTTCCAAAGCCAGGGCAAGAGAGCTTTGCAGGGTGGCTTATCCGGAGAAGATAGGGAAACTGGTGCGCTTGGGACCCCGGGCCCGGGGCAGGGAGGAGCCCGCCCTCCCAGAACAGTCATTGCCTTGCACCTGCCTGTCTGCCACCTGGGGGGAACTGGAGGACCCATTTTGGGCTTCGATAATGGGGAACTACTAGAAGTTTTCCCGCAAGCCGACTGAGAGCTCGGTGATTTAACACAAGCTGGAGAGAGAAATGGCTTAGCACCGTGGTGTGGCTCTGCCTCTGCAGGGAACTGCCCAGGTGACCCACAGGCTGATGACAGTCTCCTTACGGGCCTTCCTCATCTGTCAATCGGCCAGACTAGCTGTGCCCACCTCCAAGGGTTGGTTTGAGAATTAAATCAAACGATGCGTGCAAACGTTCGGATCACCGCCCTGCACACAGGAAATGCATGAATTCCAGCCCCGCAGGAGCCCCGCCCTAAAGAGAACACAGAAGGTGACTTTAGGTGTAGGATTGTTGGGAATACGGACAGACCAGAGCAGGGGGGTAAAGGGCAGCGGGGACAGGAGGAGCCAGGCCTGCGTGGCCTCTGTCCGCCCCCCACTCACGGGGCCCGCCCGCGCCCTGTCTTCCCCTGCCGCCCACTGCCACCTGCTGGTGACTCGTGGAAACGCAGCAAGACTCACAAGGGTTTCCCACCGTCCCCAAGTCTAATTTTACTTCTATAACAGGATTCAAAGTACCACTGCTGTCCCTTTGGACACACAGACTCCCTTGCACGTGGCTAGCCTAAGTTTCCCCAAATAGCTTGCTGGGTGACGTGGACCTCAGACTTAGGAGGGCTTTAAGCGGGGTCGGTGATGGCGGTGCGGGGGCCGGGGCCTCTTCTCCCTGTTCAGGGCCAAGCCAACCCCAGAGCAGGCTTCAGGAAAGAGCCAGTCCTCTCTGGGCCCATAAAAGATCTCTAGAAGTTTCAGCTTCTGCTTGAAGTGAGGCTTTTCCACGCCACAGCCTCCAAAAGAGACCCGGCCTGACCTGGCCAACCCTGAGGGCTACAACGTGGGTGTGACTGTCAGTGTGACCGAGAACCTGAGTGTGTGGCGTTGGGGTGAGGATATATAAAATGATACGACGTCCCACTGTCTTCCCTCCAGGGATACTGGGCACAGGCAGGGCACACTGGCCCCAGGCCAAATCTGACATCCTGGGATTTAGAAATCACGGGGCTTCCTCCACCCATTTGGGGGTCTTGAAATAAACCGATCTTTGCAAAGTACAAGACTAGGTCCTGGGTTTCCAGAAGAAATTCAAATGGCTAAAAGGGTTGGGAATTCTTTGGTAACTTGGTTTACTTTAACATATGCAACAGTGTATATTTTAATGCCTTAAATTAGCAAAGTTTTTTTCCCCTCTGGTGTATAAGTCAGGATAGTGGTTTCCCTGGGGAGAAAGGGGAGATGGTTGGAACCTGGAAGGGACGTGATGGGGACTTCTGAGGTGCTGGAAATGTCCTGTCTAGTGAATTGGGTCTAGTTCCACAGCTGTGTTCGTTTTGTGAAAATTCAAGCTATCACATTAACAATTTCGTGCAGTTTTCCATATATTACTGTAATAGACAATTTTTCTTAACATTAAGGCTTTTTTTTTTTTTTTTTTTTTTTAACAAGAAAGAACACCCAGGGCTAGTGAGGGTGCAATGAAATGATGGTGGCATCAAAAGTCATAAACTTTTTTTACAGCTGTGGTGCCAATATAAGTCAAGAGCTTTAGTGGTTACTCATATTCTTTGTCCTATACTTTTGAAAACATTTTAACTATACCAGAATATAGACAAATATTTACATATCAACAAATTCATTACAGCTTACGTAAAAAGTTGAAAATATCATAAATAGTAAACAATAGAGAAAATATGGTATATTTATGATAAAGTATTATATAATCATTAAACTGTTTGAATGCTTAATAAGTGCAGTCTCCGACATGCAATTAAGTAAAAAGGCAGAATTTGAAATTTATGTATATTTAGTTTTAATTGTATTAAAGCACTTGGAGTCTCACTGTAAATAAGGTCTGTTTTTATTAAAAAAAATGACATTAAATATATCTTTAAAAGCTTGGCACATAAGCTAGAAGTTACTTGCTTCCCAAACAAACTAGATTCTTTGGCATTAACAAAAAAAATCACCCCCACACACTGCCAGCAGGAATATAAAATGGTATAACCACTTTAGTAAATAGTTTGGTATTTTTCAAAAGGCTAAATACAGAGTTACCATATGACTGAGCAATTCCACTCCTAGGTATATATACCCCAGAGAAATGAAACATATGTCCACACAGAAACTTGGACATGAACATCATAGCAGCATTATTCATAACGGCTCCAAGGTGGAAACAGCCCAAATGTCCATGAACCAATGAATGGATATATAAAATGTAGTATATTCATATAATGGACTAGCATTCTGTAATAAAAAAAAAGGAAGCATGACACATGCTCCAACACGGACAAACCTTGAAAACATTATGCCAAGAGAAGCCAGACACAAAGAACCACATGCTGTACGATTCCATTGAAATGAAATAGCCGGAATAGGCAAATCCATAGACACTGAATGATTAGCAGCTGCCTAGGAATGGTGGGGCTGGGGAGAAATGGAGAGAGGCTTCTAATAGGGACAAGATTTGGAGGGAGAATATGCAAATGTTATAAAATTGATTGTGGTGATGGTCGCACAACTCTATGACTACATTAAAAACCACTGAATAGCACTTCAACTGGGCGAATTGGATGGCATGTGGCTTATGTTGCAATAAAGCTGTTATTTAAACACGTGCATGCGTGCGCACGCTCACAGACACACACACAGCATGACCCTCCTCCTGCTCCGCCTGCAGTGGTTCAGGGCACATTCAGCGCTTCAGTCATGATCTATTAGAGCAGATTCTCCTGTGAGTCAGACTATGCAGACTGAATCTGTTATTAAATTTCTTCCTGCCAGCACTCATTGGCTTAGAACTTACGTCTTTCACACTCACGGTTTTGTATCTTTCAGAATCCTTAGCAGAACGCATGGGTAACTCCCTGGTATTTTCTCAGGTTGTTGAAGCTCTTAGGAGTTAAGTCGCCTGGGCCCCACGTCTCTCCGGATGGCCCGGAATTCAGTGCACAAACCTTCCAGCCCTGCCCCTGCCTTGCGGTGCGGGTGGGGTCTTCTAGCCAGGCCCACACTTAGGCCTGGTCTCCTTCCTCCCCTCCCTCCCACTGGACTCAGCCTGGCCGCTCCATTCCTGCCATCTCACACTGGGAAAGCGAGGCAGGAAGCTCAGGAGGCGGCGCGACGGAGGATGGCTTCCCAGTGTCCCCCACTCTCCCTGAGGTTTTGATCAAAGTGGCTGATGGAGACAGAGCAGCGGACCCACGAGAAGAAAGGGGCTCTTAAGTACCACTAAGGGTCCGTAATTCCCCTCAGGGTACACGTAAGTTAAGACAGTCAAACAAAAGATATCTGTTACTTTGAAATTATTTTTGGTTACACGAACTTTGTTGTTTAACTGACACTACTCAGGATTAAACCACATGGCTCACTGTTTTGTAAGTATATGTATTGAAAGTTGGTAGTTTAAACACATCTCTTCTTGACATGATTCATAATGTTACATAAATGATCTTCAGGAGCCAGAATTGCTCTGGGCTTTGGTTTAACAAGATAAGAGGGCAAAGCCCGCTGGCAAAGTCATGATAATTGAGGGGTCCGCATGATAAAATGTTAACAGTTTCCTCTGAGTGGTAGGATTAGGGTATTCTTTTCTTTGCACTGACCTGCAATTTTAAAGTTCTATTTGCACAATGAATTAAGTAAACCATTAATGAAACTTCCTTAGAGCCAGGGTTACACCTCCGTGCTACTGAATAGCAGATCCTGTGGGAAAGTACAGTAGAAGCAGAGAACACAATGTCTTAGCCCAGAGCTCATCGGGGTTTCCAATACCAAAGCTTGGATCACAGAGTTGGCCCCAAAGCCCACATTTAATACTTGAGGGCTTCCAGTTCCAGCTATCTACTTGGGACAGGCCTTCATACTCATGCACTGAGGCTCTACATTTTAGAGAAGACCTTCTTTTATGGACAGCATAAATGTAAGAACAGAATTACAAAGATTCCTATGCCAGAAGGCTAGATCTGCTTCTAATCCTGTTCAGTTACTGAAGACGTGAATAACTCCCTTCCCCATTAAGTGAGGGATGATTAAGGGAACTGGGAATATTTAGACTGAAGAAGATTTAGAAGTGGCAACGATCATCAAGATGGTAGCAGGTTGTCATCTGGGGGAGCCCTGGGGGACAGGCCAAGGCCACCACTTGGTGAAGTTAGAGGACGGCAAGTTTTACCTGATTTACCTGGCATTCCAACCGTCAAAGATGTCCATCCTGAGACATTCCCGCCGTCCCCAGAAGCTGGGTCTCACAGTTCCAGATGCTCGAATGGCCCTTCAGTTACCAGGAGAGGGCTGAACCAGGTCATCTCTGCCACCTCTAACCCAGCCCTCCCGATTCCACAGTCCAGGGCTGTCCGCACTGATTCCGGTTTGTTTTGGCCTATTTTTATTAGAGCATGTTCTCCTATAGCCCCAGGCTGACATGTAGCTCCAGAAAAAAGCACCATTTGATTCAGTGAACCGTTGACTGCCTGGCGCTGAGCTGAAGTGTTTGCACTGCTGGAACTCAATGTTCAGCCAGCGTGTGGCTGCTGCCCTCTTGTGGAAATGAAGAAAACTGCTGAGAAAAGTTATCTAGATGCACTTTGAGGCTCTTGTCTGCACACATGACCCCAACTTACCTCCCCTCAGAAGCTTAACTTTTTCGCACGAGCCCTGACGTTCTTGACTCCAGTTTGTCAGGACCTTTGGTTTACATTCACATTACCATTATGTCCCCTAAGACACTGGACTGGAACTCTAGCCACCATAGAAAATTCTCATTTCTAGAGTGGTCTGAATTTGAGGACAGCATTCTGGCATATCGAGTGGCCTTTGGCTGTAATGTAGCACTTTGGAGAGAGCACTAGACTAGACTAAAGACCCAGATTGTAGCCCATGTTCTGCCATTCCCTGTGTGACCTTGGACAAGTCATTTTTTATTTTTTTAAAAATCCGTGGGTAAGGGGCTACAGGACCACTGCTATGAAGTGCTATAATTTATTAAATGTATAAAATGCAGTAGAAGTTTGGAGATGAAATTCTTTGGAGAAAAGTGGTATATCACATGTGCAATGCTTACATAGCTGCTAACCACAGCAAACAGCCCTGTGTTTTATTCCAGGCTAAGTACCCTCAGGCTCCTGCAAAGGAGACTGCCCCCCCTACCCCCATAATGCTCATCTGTGCCTCCAGCCTCAGAGACAGCCACAGTGGGATGCTTTGTCCCCTAAATAGGAAACATGGCAGACTGATCAGGGAGGGCTCAACAATTCCCAGCTTGCCCACACGTCTGAAAATATTCAACACGTCTTCTGGGCAGGTTCTGCCACTCTCACTGAGGATACGACGCGCTGTGGCCCATGTGTGACTGGAAGCAATTTCTGTTTCCAGCCATCAGTCACCTGCTCCATGTTGCCACTGAGGGCTTCACATGGACCAGGGGCAGCTAAGGACACCACATGGCAAACCTGGGCACCAGGCAGGTGTTTGACCCCAAACTGGAAAATGGTTTGGATACAGTTGAAAGTGGAGTAGGGAGCATGACTTTCTTTAAAAAAAAAAAAATTAAAAAAAAATAAACCATTTCCTTGGACTTCATCTTTTCCACAAAAGATAATTTTCACTCAAGAGCTGCCTTGCTAAGTTTTTCTTGTTGTAGTCTCTAAATGATATTTTCAGTTTAGTCCAGAGAACTATTTTCTGCTGGCCCCTAATACTGAATTAGCTAACTTTCCCTTACTAGAGTAACAGAAAATTCTAAAAGCAGATGATGGTTTGTTGACCTCAGAAAACTTGCACCCCACACTTGCTGAAAATAAAACATCTTAGTGAGGCATTTATTACATTAGTCTGAAAACGTTTTTTTCACTCACATGCAATCTCACACACTGAAGTGACAGTCACCTGCAAGCAATAAATGTTTAGTGAGTCATTTAGTCAGCCTGACCTTTGAAGATACTTGTCTTTTTAACTGGCCTCTTAAAAAAAATTAGGTCTTATAGCTGGTATGAAGGCTCCCTTAGAAAATGTTTTCATTAAAAAGTAAGGTACAAACTGAAAAGAGTGCTGCTTAACCAACTAATCCTAAGTGTTATGTAAGAGTAGTAAGGCAAATCTGTCTTAATAAAGGTTTATTAATAAAAGTCACTTGCTATGGACCAGGTACTGCCCTAGAGTTTTAGACACAAAATCTCTAGTCCTTATCATTCTCTAAAAGGCATATAAGCAGACTCAAATGTGTTAAATGACTAAACAAGGCCATATGGTTAGTGACAGAATCAGAAAGAGAACTCAGGTCTACGTAGTACTTTCTATGATTAAGCTTTTTCCTCTGCATTTCCTGAAGGCTGCCTTGAACTGAAGAGGGGGAGAGAAATGATTCCACGATGCCAAGCCCTGTGCTTTAAGGTTTTCTTTCCTCTTTTTTTTGAGACAGGGTCTTGTTCTGTCGCCCAGGCTGGAATGCAGTGCCATCACCATAGCTCACTGCAACCTCAAACTCCTGGCTCAAGCGATCCTCCTGCCTCAGCCTCCCGAGCAGCTAGCACTACAGGTATGCACCACCACACCTGGCTATTTTTTCTTATTTTTTGTAGAGATGAGGTCTCTCTCTTGCTCAGGCTGGTTTCCAACTCCTGGCCTCAGGTGATCCTACTGCCTCAACCTCCCAAAAGTGCTAGGATTATAGGCATGAACCAGCGTGCCCAGCCTAGGTTTTCTTTATATACCAGACATCCAATTAAGATATTATGGGAAGCAAGCTTTGGCTTTCTTCAATATATATTTAATTTTATATTTACCATCTTTCATTCATAGCAGATAAGTTCTAGAGGTCCTGAAAATGTCTGAAACAAAGAATGCTATGGAGCACTTGCATTACAGGAACTCTTGGCCCTGAATCAAACTATGGCATGTTGTAAGAGCTATTACTGAGAAGAGCTTGAAAAAGCAGCCTGGAAGACAGAAGGGCATAAAACATGGGCCATGTCCCTGCAACACCAGGGGTAGGCTCACAACACTGGTTACGATGTTCAAAACTGAACTAAAGAGATGCATTATTATACATTTAATTCTTGTTGCTTTTCTGGTTAGAAGATACAGAGTCACTTTAGGTAACTTCCATTTAATTTAACATTTATTTTCATTTTATATCCAGATATCACATTTTCTACATTAAAATATAATCATGCTGACTCCCCCCACCCCCAGACCCTCAGAGAAAAAAGTGAGGAACTTTACACAACTTGAAAGATGGAATGCACAGAGTAGAGAAGTTGCTATTGCACCCAAGTCCAAGTAACAAAGAACACAAAGAGACCAAACAGCAGACAGGGCAGAACTGCATAGAAGATAGCTCAGGGCTCGCACCAGGGAGGAGCAGGAATTAATAAAACTCTAAAGCTGTTAAATGCAATCACTTGTGCCACAGATTACCCTGAAAAGGTAAAGACAGGTCAGAAAGCAGAACCAAATCGGGGATTTTCCAAAGGCTGCTGTCTAACAGAGTTTAAAATATCCATAAACATAAGAGCTTTCACTTCCCACCTTGCCTTCGGCATCTGGTAAACACTTTAGAAACTTAAACCACTGTTAGCACAACAGAATGTAAAATGGATATAGGTTTTTCTTTCTTCTTCTTTTATTGTACCCCAAGCAACAATTCTATTAGCTATTTGAATCACGTGATTCCTCTGCATGGAAACCCAGTAAATATCACTGAGACAAGGCATCTTGCTGCTATCAGGTAAATGCCAGCTGTGCAAAAGTTGCATGATTCTGTGTGTTACTCAGAGGGAGAACTGTAAGACACAGGGGTCCCAATGCATATTACTAAAGAGGAAAAGGAAACTCCTTTTGCTGATCTATTCATTGTACAAGAACGAGCAAGTAGACAGTAAAATCTATCTGCTTAGAGCAGCAGCCCAGACCCACAGGCACACGACCACCCAAAAGAAAACACTCAGCAAAGAGCCTCTTGGTGGCTCTTCTGAAAGGAGATTTCTTTCAGGCCAGATCTTGCCCCTAATTTAGAGACCAAAACATTGTAACTTTAGACTGAAACTCTCCAGGGGGTTGGTTGAGAGGTAAGGTCTAAGAGACCCAAAAAATGAGGACGTTATTGCCTAACTAACTACACCACTATGTACAAATACATACATCAATAAGAAAACTCCATCCCTGCAGCTACTTTAAACAAAGCACTGAAAACCCCGGTTTTATGAGTAGGGGATATTTTAAAGTCTGTTAGCAGTTTAAAACATTGCAACACTGGCACAATATGTTACCTATTCTTTGTTTTTAATTACAGGGTAACACGGTAAACTCCAACACAAAGGTGGGGCCGGGGGAGAAAGGAATAAAGAAAACAGGACCAGTATTTCACAAGAGGACCAAGCCAGTGAGGAGGCAGCAGCTAATGCTTGGCAGAGTCTCGAGGGTAAAACTCGCTCAGGGTGCTCTGAGGGATTCTCTTCAGCATTTCTTTGGGAAAGATTCGGAGCAGTTGCCAGCCAATGTCCAAAGTCTCATACACAGTGCGATTTTCATAAGGACCTTAAAAAATTGAGATTGAATTAATAAAAGCAAAGGACTTCCAACTTAGCAGTATTACTCAGTATTTACTGTGTTATATGACTAGCAGTGTGAGTATTAAATATAAAAAAGGAAGAAGTTAGGACTCTCAAGACTAAATGAGACTGAATGTGGAGATGAGGGTACGAACAGTAAGTCCCACAGGGAACGAGAGGAAAGGAGAGGCCCGGGGGCTGGAGAGGGGGAGGAGTCTAGGGGGTGGGGCTGGGGCTGGGGAGGTTGATGTGGGCTTTGACAACTGAGTAGGATCACTGAACAACAGAAACTAGACTCAGTGTTTTGTCCAGAGATCAGTCAGAAAAGCAGTCTCTCTAGAACAAAGGTTTGCACAGGAGAGAAAAGGCTGAATTTGAAGAGACCAGCACAGACGTTTGCAAGGCCTTCAATGTCGATCGAGCACCTAACCACACGCACAGGCCTGTGGTTTTCGAAGTTGTTGTAACCATTTCTAATAGCAGAATCATCCTCATCCCCCAAATAAATTTTATTCTTCAACCAAAGAATCAAGAGTGGCTGGAGTTCTGGGTTCTTTTCTCTAGAGAAAAACATTTTACTTTTTAAGGTATTGAGGTTCTGCATTAAAAAAGAAACCCAACAATCATGTATATTTTGGGGATTTTAATATTAATAATGTATTGCATAACAGAAAAGCACACAAATCCTAAGTGTACAGCCTGAAGCATTATTCCAAAATAAATACACATGTTGTAACTACCACTGAAGTCAAGAATAGAATGTTACTAGCATGAGCAGGGGTGACGGGAGAGACCAAGCCAAACAGCTGGAAAACCCGACACACACTACGTAAAGGAAACCAGCATAGGCTGTTTTTAGTAGAGGGACAACCAATAAAATGAATAATAAAGCCACTCTGGCAATGGTACACAGGGAGTCAGGAGACTGGTCAAAATGCTGGCACCAGCAGCCACGGATGATGGGACAAAGGCTGGACCAGGGCCGTAAGACTCAGCGTATGGTCTGACGCAGCGGTCAGAGACCAGCAGCTTCAATATCACCCAGAAACTCAAAGAAATACAAAATCTCTGGCCCCAAGCAGATCTACTGAATCAGAGTCTGCATTCTAACAAGATCCCCGGTTGAGTCAAAACATATTAAAGTATGAGAAACACTCGACTAAGGTATTACAACAGAAACGAAATCAGAATAGGGTAAAATACTTTGAAGAAAAACAACACAAGTTCATAAATAACTGATCACTGGGGAGTAAGTGAAGAAGGTTAAGGATAATACCCAATGATTAAGCTCGGGTTAATGAGGACAATGGTCGTGCCAGGGGTAGACAGAAACTGCAGAGAGCACTGCAGCACTGCTAGACAGGAGGCGAGCTGGGAAAAACCTTTGGTTCTGCCCATACTGAGCCTGAGGGGACGGTGCAGAAACAATGACGGTGTCCCTAAGGCAGCTGGGGCTGTGGGATTAGAGCAGTCCAGAGTCCCCAGCATGGTGAAAAGTCAGTAACAGGGGAAAAAAGCACAGAAAGAACAAGTAACTGAGTAAGGAGCAGGAACATAAGAAATGGGAAAAGGAGATGAAAACAGATAACCAGGAAAGTCCTCAGGCCCCAAAGCCCCCAAAGCCCAGAGATGGCTGTCGAGGAAAAGTGATGAGGAAGGACAAGTGGCAATGGGGGCAGCACAGCAGAAGGCCAGCTAGATGGAGGTTTCAGAAGCGCAAGGGAGGAAGGAAAAACTAAGACAGTGGCTAAATAACTAGATAGGCAAGTTAAGATCTCCCCAAGGTGTTCAGAAGGCAGAGAAGGAGCCAGAGGGTTGGGAAGACCTCCTCCTCTAATCACAGGGATATGGACAGAGACCAGTGTAAACGCTCTCAGAGTGGGAAAGGCCAAAACCACATGAGGCTTTGTATGTTAGCAGGAAAACCAACAGTCATCTTACCCTGAGCAATAAAGTTCCTCTCAAACTTCTGCAGAAATTCCAAGTAAAGAAGATCATCTGAGGTGAGAGCTTCTTCTCCCACTACAGCTTTCATGGCTTGCACATCCTTCCCAATCGCATAGCACGCATACTGAAGAGAAGACAGGCTTGTATGAGTACACAGAAGATTTTACAAATGTTAACAGTAACCTGGGATATAGAAATGCACCGCTGTAGTTTTCTTCATGAGAGACCACAGAAGCAATGTATAAACACAATTCACATAAAGCTCACGTGAAAGTACCAGAAGGACTTTATAATAATATCCTTCCTCAGAGAGGAGCCTTCAGGCATGCAATACAGAGACATTAACAACATTTTACAGAAAATACACTTCCTCAATATGTCAATGAGCTTACAATTCATAGAGCATTTGAAATTGAGAACTCCTGCTTAAACCATGGAGAAATCTCTCTTGAAGTTCCATTCAAGAAAAATATTTGTGCTATCAATAGGTTTGTCATTTCTACTTTATGGTCAAAATTGTTCTCATTTGTGTTTGGTGTACAATCTCGTGACTATAAAAATCAAGGATTTCATGTAATATATGAAACTATCTCTTAGTGTTCTGGTGATTGCTTAATATACTAAAGCAAGAAATATGTTAGATCATACTTTCAAGAACATTTTACACATTAAAATTATTAATAAAAAATTAAAACCACCTTATTGCTTGCTTTATTTACAAATTATGTAGCACTATACATGAGTTTCAAGCATATTATTTTTAATATTGATTATCTACATCTATCCTCATGAGAAAAAGATTGTTTTGGTTCTAACAAATGAGTACATATCTTCCATTTCAAGCCTAAACTGAAATTCTACACGGATGGAAAAGAGAAAAATGATAAGGGAGAAAGGGAGGTATTAAGACTGCAGAAAGAACAAACTGAAACAGGTATTTATTTCTTTCAAACATCATTCTTAGAACACACGTACCAGCTGGTTGGAAACATCGGCATGATCCTTTCTGGTCATACCTTCTCCAATAGCAGACTTCATTAACCGTGATAGGGAGGGTAGCACATTAATAGGAGGGTAAATCTTAGGTAGAAGAAAAAAAAATACTGTATTTAAGTACAAAAATTCAAGCTTTACTAACAGTAAAGAAACATTTGAAACTCATTATTACCCCTTAAATCATATAAAACTGCTGTTTATTTTCTCCATGAATTCTAATATCTTTTCCTAGAGAGAAAAGGTAGTAAGAAACACATTATAGCATTGTATTTCTTTTGAGATCAAATCCAAAGAGGTGTAATTTACAAAACAGTTCAAGACTATTTTGAAAAACAATTTTCAACCATCTGCCTGGTAGGTACTACCACATGAGCAAATTTAAATGGTCTTCTGAACTCTGACTCAAAAAATCATATCCAAAATAAAACGATTAACAAGAATTCTATCTAAAAGCTGATTTTAAAAGCCACGTCTATTACAGAACTATCAAAAATCCGTTTTTCTATTAATAATCAGATTGGTGGATATACTACTATGGAATAGAATACCCCCCAAAATTGAGGTAACAGACTCTATTTTAAGGCACAATAAAGAAAAGTGATCATTCTTAATTCTGGCCCTCCACCCACACCAGAATTTTAGTATACAGAAATGACAATTTTATAGCCATATTAAAAACAATTCAAATTGACACTTTGAACAAAATAATTCCTAACAGCAAAATCAAAGTCACTAAGGAGAGATGAAAGATCTGTAAGCTTTACTGTTTTGTTCACATGTCAATTACCTGTCGGTTGTGCAGCTGTCTGTCCACATAGATCTGCCCCTCCGTAATATACCCAGTCAGGTCAGGGATGGGGTGAGTGATATCTACCAGAGGAAGACACATGATGTTAAACTTGGCATTTTTAGTTTATGAGCTTTAAAGTGGCCATCTCATAGAACCAAACCCACAAGAAGTCAATCTGTACTACTTATAGCATTACCTACAAGAGTGTTATTAGAACAATTTTCTGTGATGATGGAAATGTTATGTGTCTGTGCTGTCCAACAGCGTGGCTACCAGCCAAGTGTGGCTACTGAACACTTCAGATGTGGCTAACCCGGAAAACTTACTTTAAATGTTATTTAATTTGAACTTAAATAGCCAAACATGGCTAGCAGCTACCATATTGCCAGTTTACTTTTTCTGGTTACAGCAGTTAGACGGTGTTGGCACTAAGAGGTAAACAGCTACACTCATAAAAAATACCCTCTCTCCTAGATATGTGCTCATCCCTAAAAATATAAATAAAATTCTATTTTAAACACAAAATTCCCTTACAGAAATTTACCAACCTGATGTATACTGAGAGAATATTCTTAACCCATAAGCTATCTCAGATGGATGTACAACATTTCACCATGCAAATACAGGGATGCCAGACAAGGAAAGCAACGCTAGACAAGGAAAGCAACACTATGCAGGCCACACCGGAAAGGGCACACAAAGCAACACGCTTCTAAACCTGTTAAATTGCATAATTTTGTAGCTGCTCCCTTAGAACGAATCATTTTCACGTCAGAGGCAGTGTAGCATAGAAGTTAGTGTAAATTATGAACTCAGACCACCTGAATCCTAATCCTATCACTTCCTAACACTGACAGGTTACTTTGACTCCCTGTGCTGAGACTACAGCACCTGCCTCCAAGTTGCTACAAGGATCAAATGAGTGAATACTTACAAGGCACTCAGAAGAGAGATCAATTATAACTGTTTTTGAAAATATCTTGTAAAAGTGCTTTCTAAAAACTGAAATAAGGACAAGAGGAATTCTGAACGGTCTCACCCCAGGAGCCACCCTGAGCACCCACACAGATGCACTGCGCTGTGTGTGATCACAGACACAGTAAAAAAAAGTCATTTCTAACCAGCCCTTGGTTAAAAATTCTGCCTCTAAAGTCTTGTGGCATTTACTATTTGTGCTCTTCATGTGGCACTCAGCATAAACAATCTTAAATTCTTGGTGCACAATACATAACATACTCAGTCCCCAACTAGACTGAGTAACTTACATTAAGTAGAGAACATACTCTTTTTAAAAATTCCTTACATTTAAAACAGCAGGCACTCAGTACCTAATAAATGGAAGTGAAAAATTTAAATTAAGAAGAAAATTGCTCTTCTTCCATAAAAAGGATAATTATGGGTTAGTTTCAAATGAAAAATTTTATGTAAGCATAAGTAACTAGTTAAACTCTCAAAAGAATTTCAACCTAAAAAGGCCAATGGTCTTCTCTCTTAGAATCAGAATCCTTACAATAATTATGTCTGCTATACACAAAGATTAAAACTTACCATCGTTAGGCATGGTGAGAATAGGGATTTGAGTAATCGAGCCATTTCTACCTTCCACTCGCCCAGCACGTTCATATATTGTGGCTAAATCTGTATACATGTAACCTGGGAAGCCTCGTCTACCAGGCACCTCCTCCCTGGCTGCTGAAACCTGACAGCAAGTCAAGGAGAACATCACACACCAGAATTTAACAAGTAAAGCTTCGTTAGAACGTGTTTGTTTAAACATGCCAAATTAACAAGCTGAAAATCCCATCCTGTTCATTTTAAATACTGTCTTTAAGAGATGATTTTTAAAAAATCTCCTAGCAACGTAAGTTCGAATTATTCTGCAAAAAAATGTTGACAGTGGAGGACCAGTTTTTTCCCCAAAATCATATTGCTGTAATATAAATTTTCAAATAGTTTGCTAGAAGAAAATCTGTTTGCAATTCTATAAATCAGAGGAAGTTAATTTTAAAACTGAGAAAAGATTCTTAGTTCACAAGATTTATTTCATGCTGTGAAGCTAACCATCTGTATGTAAACTAATCCCAAAAAGGTCAAAAGGGAAAGAAATGTATACCAGGAATCATCTATTGTACCCTACATACTTATTTAATTTAATCCTCACAACAACTCCATAAGGAAGGCTGGCTGGAATCAAGGGTCAGATATAGTTTCCCAAGATCACAAAGCCATTACACTGCATAAAATAACAATAAAATGGTCTTTCTCTTAGAGACACGCATACTGGAATATAGGCATACAAATTAACCTACAATCAACAAGAACCCTAAAGTATTATTAAATGCAACTTCTAAATGCTATTTTGGTACCTACAAGAGTGTGCTATACAACAGCAGTGCTACTCAAAGTGTGGTCTACAGACTAGCTGTCATCAATGTCCAATGAGATAATAGAGAGGGCAAGATAAGCATTTAGAAAGTTTAACAGAATAATTTTGTCTTGTTAGAACTAATAATAATTTTAAAATCTGGGTTTATGGATTATACATCTTTTAAAAAATTTCACTTTTCTAATAACTAATTTTTATTGTATTTTACAAAAGTATTGGTCTTTGATCTATGAGGGAAAAAATAGTCTTTTACCAGAGTTAGTCTGAAATAGCAATGTATCAAAGTGAGATATGGTGATGGATCTTGGGGGATTTTAAGAAGCAAGCAATTTAGATAGCATTTCTCTTCAGAAGTTCTTTTCCCTTTTTATATGCTTAAAAGAGTAACTTACTCAAAATTTTAGTAATTTATATTAGAACACCCCAAAACTTCTGGGTAGTAACTGCTAGAATCTTAGTATTGTTCCTAACCAAAGATTGGGTTTTCTAAAGAAAAAGGTACTGAAGAGAGAACTGCCAGAGTATGGTCTTTATTTATTTAAATATTAACATCATTAAAAATGGAATTCTAAAAAGTTAAAAATTGATAGTCTGGACAAAGAATTTTCTGGGAGAGTAACTGAATAAAGAGCCTGTATTGTTTACTCCCTTTTACAATCTTTTTTTTTTTTTTGAGACAGAGTCTTGCTCTGTTGCCCAGGCTAGAGTGCTGTGGTGTCAGCCTAGCTCACAGCAACCTCAAACTCCTGGGCTCAAAGGATCCTCCTGCCTCAGCCTTCCGAGTAGCTGGGACTACAGGCACTCACCACAATGCCTGGCTAATTTTCTGTTTCTATTTTTAGTTGTCCAGCTAATTTTTTCTATTTTTAGTAGAGATAGGGTCTCACTCTTGCTCAGGCTGGTCTCAAACTTCTGACCTCAAGTGATCCTCCTGCCTTGGGCTCCCAGAGTGCTAGGATTACAGGCATGAGCCACTGTGCCTGGCCCTTACAATCAGTTCTTAATCCGTAGAGACACTGCAGTATGATAAACAGGCTAATAATTTAAATCTCATCCTCTAATCATTTCTACCAAGTTGACAGAAAAGAAGTTGTATTTTCCTTTCTGATTAATTAAGGTATTCTAATATATGAGCAATGAGCTTGAAAACATGATTAAACAAAAAAGAAAACTCGCAAAGGGACAAGATAGCCCTGAAAATCAACCCATTTGGTTTAACTGACAGGGAAAAAAAAAGAAAACACTTACCTCTCGAAGTGCTTCAGCGTAAGAACTCATGTCTGTCAGGATAACCAATACGTGTTTCTCACACTGGTATGCCAGAAATTCAGCTGTGGTCAGAGCCAGGCGAGGAGTGATGATTCGCTCAATACTGAAAGGGAACATTAAGCCCTAGGTCACACAAACCAGAAGGCCAAACCCAAACGATCCTGGAAATAATAGTACAGTTCCCCTTTTAAAGTTTTAAATAAATTGAAGAGAGTAAAGCAATTTTTACTTTAAAAAGTCTTAAGTAAGGCAGTTGCTTTATAAATTTCTCAGAGCTACACAGCTTCTCAAACCAAGCGGAGGGTACGTAGGGCGAGGGGAGGAGGGAAGAGAGAAATGGAAGGCAGATTTCTCAAGAAGAAAAACTGCATGCTAGGTAATTTATATGTATGATCTCATTTAGTATGCAGAACAAATGAGACAAGTATTTGTCACATTCTATGAGCTTCAGAACCTAAGTAATTTGCCCAATGCCAAATAACTACCAAATAGCAGGGGTGGAAGTGAAACACAGGGTTACCTCATTCTTAGGCTCATATATTTTCATTACCACCCATCTTACCTCTCCCTAGTCTTAAGTAACATTTTTGACCCTGGGTCTGGGCAAAACAAAAAGAAACAGCTATATTTACTTACGTTGGGTCATTAGCCAAGTTCAAAAAGAGGCAGACATTGTCCATTGAGCCATTTTCTTCAAAGTCAGATTTGAAGAACCGGGCAGTTTCCATATTTACCTAAATAGCAATGATTTCGTTAGTGGTGGGAGAAGAAAAATTCTCATCATTTATTTCTCATGAAGGCCAAGCTACACGATCTAAAAATTTCAAGTACCAAAAAAACTGTCACAAAAGTCAACAGAGTAAAGAGACTGTTTGGGGCATAAACAGTATTATTCTTAAATTTCAAATTAGTCAAACGCTAAATTTTAATCCTTAGTTTGGCCAAAATGCCAAGTTGCAAATTCTCTACATGTGTAGTTTACTACATTGTTCTAGTAACACAAGCAATTAATTTTATATGTCATACTAAAATTAAAACAAATAAAAAACCTTATACTTACACCCATAGCAGCAAATACAATTGCAAAATTTTCTTCACTGTAGTCCACTACATCTTTGGATTTCTTTACCAAACCAGCCTGGCGACAGATCTGAGCTGCAATCTGAAGAGGATTATAAAAGAACTGAGTTGAAATCTAAAATAACATTTCTACAACTAAATAATTTTTATCCTAAACTTTTTGGAATTGTAATCATACATGAAACTGGGAGGTTTTAGGGGACTTACCCAACAAAACTATTTTGTATTTTTTGAGAAGATATGCAAGGGCCACATGGACAAAGAGTCAAGGTAACTGGATTATACAAACAAGAACTTTGAGTATTTATTTTGAAAACCCTTTATTTCTAACAACAGTGATGCATTTAGAAATTCTTCCCTGCTAAATTTCAGATCCTAGTTCTCACCTCATTGTGCGGTAACCCAGCAGCAGAGAAGATAGGAATCTTCTGCCCTCTAGCAATACTGTTCATGCCATCTATAGCTGAAATGCCAGTCTGAATCATCTCCTCTGGGTAGATTCGACATTGAGGATTGATTGGCTGACCTAATGCATTTCCAAAAGGAAAAATTTTAATTTTTAATTAATCTGTCTGCACAGTATTCATCAATGGAAGTAGAAATCAAATCAAATTTAAAAGAGAAAGCACCAAGAAGGCCAGAACTGTATAAAGCATTTCTCTCTATTCTTAAAAAGCAGTTTACTTTTAAAATCTGAAACTTGAAATAATTTTTACCTTTAGTCTTTCGTAGACTCATAAAACATACCATAGCAGAACTCAAGTTCCTAAAGTGAAATAACGGTATAGCAAAGAGGAGAGACATCCTAATTTCAAAGTTATGGTTTTACCATATTCATTTCAGATATATCCTACATATTTTATAATATCTTAAGATATCACATAAAATTATAAGGTAATTTCTAGGAAAAATTAATTTATGAAATAATTTATAATCTATGGAGAACATTAGTTACCTACTTAAAATGTATCACAAAAATCACTATCTGGTAAAGGTACAAGATAGACAGAGGCTATTTTCTCTAAAACACAGAAATCCATCTACTAGCCTTACCCATGATATCAAGAAAGTCTTCAGCCAGTACAACAGGACCTTTGTCAATGGGTTTTCCTGATCCATTGAATACCCGACCTATAAAACAGTAACAAACAGTACACGTAGACCATCAAATACTCATAATTTTTTAAAACCTTATGAAATATGTTTAAAAGTGAAACAGATTTCCACTCAGAATGAAGAATCATATCCATTTACCAAGCATATCTTCAGACACTGGTGTTCGGAGAATATCCCCAGTAAACTCACAGGACGTTTTCTTGGCATCTATACCTGAAGTCCCTTCAAATACCTATGAATAAAAAGAATACATCAGAAGGGTAAAAGAAACTTAGATGGTGGGCACTCAAACTGCCCTTATAAAGTAAGATACATAAATGTATACTACTTTTAATATACCAGAGAAATCTTCACGGTGATGAACCAAATTATCAATTATAGACCAACGGTCACACCTGTAGGCCAAATTCCATTACCAAGCTAAGTATGTTTTTTACATTGCCAAAGAGTTATTTAAAAAAAAAAAAAAAAGAAATATGCAAAAGAACTCACGTGGCCCCATAAATTTTACAGAAATTTTGCCAACACCTCAGCTAGACTAATTTTTAGGGGAAGATGTTATTTGAAAAAAACTATCATTTCCCACAATGAGATAACATTAAAAACCAGAGACCATAAGAGACAATGTAAAGGAACAGACTCAGATACAGTTTTGGTTTCAACCCACAATCAGTGAGTGAACTCTGCTTTTCGGCTTTCTCGTTCTATGTTATTATTTCATTTTACCCATAAAAAAAAAAGCCATTTTACCAGAGGAGTTATTGGACTAGAGTGGATGTAGGTGGCTGACACTTTGGGTAAGATGACACACAATAATTGTTTGTTTTTTCCCCTTGCAACCAGTAATCAACCTCCAAAGACACTTATAAAGTGATCATTAGAAAAAAACAAGTAGCGTTCCTTAGGTGTTTGCTGTTAGTAAACAGTTCAACTTGCCAAGTTTTTAAAGTGGAGTGCTCACCTGAACCACAGCTTTGGAACCACTAACTTCTAGAACTTGCCCACTTCTCTTCGTGCCATCTGGTAATGTCAAGTGGACAATCTCAGCATATCTGGGAAACTAGGCAGGAAAAAATAAAGGATCAATAATCAACATTTTAAAAGCTCCTCAAATTACTCTATATGCTCTATCTCTACCGTGGCATGTCTGCGTGGGCAATTCCTAATCTCCCACACGCTCAGGTTTATGCTGAGATAGTTTACAATATCCCCAGGTAGTTTACGTCCTTACAACACACATCACTGACACAAATACTGCCAGATACAGCATAAGGTACAGAGAGATGACGTTTGGAAAAGATGTTAGGAAAAGATTATTCCTAACAAGCCCCTTTCAACCACTCCAGAGTGTATGTTAATGCAATGACGTTTGAAAGCTCCTAAAGGAGGTGGGGGAGGGAGGTTGCCAGGGGAACCAACCACCTGATTAGAGGGTTGGAACTTTCAGCCCCATCCCCTGACCTCTGGAAGAGTAGTGGAACTCATAATTGACTTGATCGCCACCAGCTAATGATTTGATCAATCATGCCTAGGTAATGAAGCCTCCATAAAAGTCCTAACTGAAGGAGTCTGGAGAGTTTCTGGGTTCAAGAACAAGAAGGTAGCCATGTACTGGGAGGGTGGCCCGTCCCAGCTCCACAAGGAAAGAAGGTCCTGTGCTCCGGATCCTGCAGGATGTCACCGTATGTATCTCTTACTCTGGCTGTTCATTTGTATCTTTTAATATATCCTTATTTAATACATCAGTAGTATTAATAGTGAGTAAACTGTTTTTGTGAGTTCTGTGAGCTATTCTAGCAAATTACAGAGATTGAGAAGGGAATCTTCGATTTGCAGCCAACTCAAACAGTAGCTGTGGGTAATCTGAAGACCCACCACTTTTGATTGGCGTGTGAAGTGGGGGACAGTCTTGTGGAACTGAGCCCTTAACCAGTGAAGTCTGCCCCAACTCCAGGCAATTAGTGTCAGAGAACTAAGTTAAATTGTAAGACACCCAATAACGGATGTTCGCTGAAGAACTGAATTGCTGCAGGGAAAAACCCACATACTTGGTGTCAGAAATGAAGTACCTACTGAGAACAGTAGTAGAGAGGACACTGGAGTTTTCCTTTCACTGACTTAAACCAGAATGTTTCTAGAGTCTCCTGAGTATGCTATTTGCTGTAGACTGCAGGGGATACTCATTGAGGTTAAAAGTTGGTTCTATTCCTTATTTTCTGCAAGGCTTTTTGTAAAATGAAATAAGTAATCTTATGAGATACTTTTTCTGTATTTATTGAAAAAAGCATAAACCTTTTCTAGTTTAATCCATGAATGTGCAGAATTATACTGATATATTTTCTAATATTAAACTATTATCTTTGTATTACTGGGATAAACTCTACTTTTGTCATATTTTTGTTGATTTTTAACAGATATTTTTGCTAACATCTAACATTTGAATACATTTAAGAATTTTGGAATCTGTGTTTATAAATAACTATATTTTTCTTTTCTAGTATGATCCTTTGTCTGGTTTTGGAATCAAAGATATGCTAACTTCATAAAATGAGTTGGTAACAGGGCTTCATCTTCTTCTATTCTAACTAGCATGATCCTTGATCATATGTGTATGTTTTAAGTTAAAAACAAAAGCCAAAAATGAAAAACAAACAAACAAAAAACCCCACTCTAAATCTCATGGTCTAAAGCCATTTTTTCTACAACTACATAAAATTTATTTACCTTACATGGAACTATACCCCAAAGTAACACTCATGAAGCTTTTTCAGCTCTCTTAAAATTACTTCCTCAGAGATGTTTTCTAAGTCCGTCCCATTACTGTCTCTCATGGTGCCCTAATTCACCCTTCATAGAGCTTCCTAATTACACGTTTATGTATTTAGACTCTATTTGCTTCTCCACTGCCCTGTGCTCCACAGAGGGGGACTCTTTCTCACTTCCACCATTATGTTTTCTGTGCTAACCTCAGCACTTAACATCATTGAAACTCAAATAGTTTCTGAGCTGTTTTTCAATAATACACTAATATAAAATTTCTTACTTTAAAAATATGACCCCAAAGTTTTATTTAGTAAAGAATGTAGAAAAAACGAGAAATAAAGCTTCCTAATAATTTTCCTCAAAAACTAAAAGTGTAGGCTCTATTCTTTCCCCAAACATGAATGTGCATCTATGTAAATCCTGTACAGCTTGGGTTCAATATATTGAGGCTCTGAATCAGTCTGCAGCCTAGCGTGAAACTGCGGCTAGAAAATAAAATTGCTAGGCTTAATCCTGAGATTAATTTATATAGGCACCTTGTCACACACAGAGTTTCTCTTAGCGATAAAGAGACAATGCACTTTGCCCTTTCTTTTAAGAAATGTTTCTCAATGTATTTTCTATTTCCAGAAGAGTCACATGCCAAACACACACCCATCATTAACCTCTCTCAACAAACTAGTAATTATGTGCTTCTCCCCCAACCCACCCCAATGACCAATGCAGAATTATTGTTCTAGAGAGTATATTACATAAATTACTTTCTTGGAGGGTATTGTGATTATACAGCTCAGGCAAAGGGCTTAGCGCCCAGGGTATCCAAGTATAAATTATATTCTATGCCTCTCTAAGATAATAATTCTTAGGTGTAACTCTGGCTAAAAAACACGTAACTAAAGGAACTTACAACAAACAGAATAAGTAAAAACAATTCTTTGCTTTAAGGTTTTAGCCACTATTGAGATAATCTGTTCTTGTACATTCATTATTTGAATACCAATGTCAAGCCCTCAAAGATAAAAGATATACTCAAAGATAAAAGTAACATTGTTCATTTACTCAAGAGCTTAAAATTTAGTGGAAAAGATAAATACTGTTTAAAAAAAAAACTATAACACATGGCAGTCTATGACAAGGGCCATAAGATACCATGTATCTGTACAGTACTCTACAGTTTATAAAACACACTCATAAATATTATTGCTGGTTTTTCCCCTAATAAATCTGTTAGGTAGGATTAACTTTTTTCTTTTTTTAAGTTTACAGATGAGGGACTCAGGGCCACAAACAGAATCTATAGCAGATCCAGTACTGGAATCCAGCCTGTGGCTTTTGGTCTACAACTCTTGTCTCTGATATAACACTGACATTCAGTCCCAAGAATGACTTAAAAATCATAACAAAAATCTAAAGTGTATTATACAAGACTTAATGCCACGTTTTTAACTACATAAATAGATTATAACAGATAGTGATATTACCTTAACTTGATCTAAGATCACTAGTGGACCATTGACTCCTGATACTGTCTTGTATGCTGGAAAGAAACACAGAAGAGTCAACTTTTGTCAAATAGCACAAAAGCCTAAATTACCTCTACTTTACCACATCTATTGTAATATGAAACTCAAATAGCTACAACACTTTTCAGTGAACTTGCAAAATGTCTGTCCTTATACAACTTTTCATAACCCACCCTCATCCAACCAAAAACATTCTCAATCCTTACTATGAGTAAGTCATTGTTCTAAGCACCCAAGATACAAAAACAAGGCACTGAGGGACAAGACTCTGCTCGTTCAGTATCATGTGGGGAGAATGTGATGAGATAAGGGCTCTCACCTGAGGAGCACCGAGGGTTTGTGGGAGCACAGCAGAAACAGTAACAGTTCCCACCACTGAGAGAAAAGGAAAAGCTGTATAGAGGACATGGCAATTAGCTAAGTTGATCAGGAAGAGAAAGGGAATCCTTATGTTAAGCGAAGTGACAAAATTCACAAAGGAAACTGAGAACATGTAGCCTGCAAGGTAAAAAGCCATGATTAAATGGGTATAAAAACGAGGGAGAAAGAACTTTGTGAAGGAGGGAGTGGGCAATGGAAAGCAAGGCCAGGGGTAAATGAGTACCCTTTAAAAAAGTCAAATGTTACCACCAGGTTAGAGGGTGTTATTTTCTGCTGCCACACCCTAGGAATAAACTGCTAGTCTACAAGTCCCTCATTTTAGAAAGGAGGTAGCCACCCTTAACCTTAACCATACCTATGTGGCAAGTGTAATGGTAATTACGTATAAACAGAACACTCAGGGGAGAGTAATTCTAACAGACAACTTCAGAATTCACTCAATTTCATAATCAGAACAGCTGAAAAAATACGTGCAATCAATTTTTAAAGAAAACTTACTACAAGGTCTAAAATAATTTACATGAAACTGTCAACCAAGGATTTTTCACTTGCTTGATTTCTTTTGAGGTCTCATAACAAGCTTGGACAGAGATTCCTAGCGCAAGTATGGACTCCCAAGAATGAGGAAACCATTTAATAACCAGTCTGTCCACCGAAGGGGCTTCGGAATTTAAAACCACAATTCCTTCAGCCTAAGCACCTAACAGCCAGGAAGCAAGTGCCCTGGGACAAAAGCTGGGACAGAGCAGGTCAGCACTATCAGGGCTTCCATCTGTCTTTCATACCAATAGGACATTTATGTCCAGACATAAAATACATTGAATACATCGTAACTGAATACATCAGTGATTGTACTGTAATTGTCAACAGAGAGTTTTTTAATTTCATCTTAAATAAAAGGCAAGTCACGAGTTTAAAACGTAAGCTACTTGAATGGATGGTAATACAAAAGGATTAATCATTCCCCTAAGATTACTAGAAAGACTCCACTTGGCACATTTTCTGCCACTTTTATGAAAACCCGCCCCATTGTTTTAAAATAATCTAAAATTCTTAAAAAAATTCTAACCTTTTAAAAAAATTACTTCATTTTTCTCATTTTAAAAGACTCCCAATATTCCATTTTTCGATGACTTCCTAAAATTGCTAAATGGAAATGGAAAGTGAGCTACACTAGAAACACATTTTCTTGAAACCCAGTTTTCAGAAATAAATTATAGAAACACAGACCTTTTCAAAACCCTTACCTAAACAGTTGGGGTGGGGGTGGGCAATCTAGTTTTCATATTTATAGGAAGCTTTGTTTTGAGTAAAATGCAACATCAATAAAATCTTTCAAGTTCTTAAAATTCTCTTTACTTTTTCAACAAGATTGCATCTCCTTTGAACTTCTAATCTGTACAGCAACAATGCTTCAGAATCTCACGTTTAAAATCCAAGCTCATTCCAAACTACGAAGTTTTACCAGTCACGAGCAAAAGCATGACCAAGAAAAAGAAGTCACAGCTTTTCCTGGAAACAGTGAATCAAGCTGACTTCTACCACAGAAGACAAGATTCTACTTCATGAAGAGTCTCTAAATTTGCAACAATGTATACAGCCTTTAAAAAATCCAGTAAGTAACCCTGCAAGCTAACTGATTAACGCCAACACACATTTAATAAATACTGCTCAGAATTTCTAATTTAATCTCTGTAACTATTATTAATTACTCCAAGTTTTTGAAGAGAAAAATTATTCTCAGGGAAATTAAGTAATATGTCCAAGGACCTGAACCTATATAGTCTGGCTCCAGAGTCATTTATTCTTTAACTCTACTGCAGCCCAAATTCTAAAACTGAACTGGTCATTTTTTTTGTGGTATGATACACTCTTGCACTTAAAAGAATTAGGAAACAACGCTACCCCAAATAATTTCACAAGTCTGCAATTTTAGCTATTAAATGTTTTCACTATTTAATACACTAGGCAATATTCCCTTGTGTCCACATTCTATCACTGCTGCAAAACAATCTTTCTCCAGTACGGCCATAGCCACTGGAAGTGTTTAAGCAGAGAAAGGAGTGGGATGGAGACGCTTGAGCAGTTTCCTAGCACTGAAAACCATGAAAAGCACAAGAGGACCAAGACGACCATTTCTGATACAAATCAGAAGTTAAACATGATTGGTTTAAATTCAACTGAAATATAAAAACTAAACTAATAAATACTATAACTCAAACTAAACAAAAATACTACCAAACTTTACATTTGGAGCTTCATGCTTTTACAGAGCATCTTTGGATAGGCTATCTGATTTCATCTTCACAAAACACTGTGAGGTTAAGCGCTATGGTTTGAATGTCCTCCAAAACTCACGTTCATATTTAATCCCCAATGTGGCTATATTGAGAAGTGGGGCCTTTAAGAGGTGACTGGATCCTGAGGGCTCTGTCCTCATGAACAGATTAGTTCATCCATGGAATGAAGGGTTATCATGGGAGGGGCTTTACAAGAAGGGGAAGAGAAACCTGAACTAGCCCCTTAGCATGTTCAGTCCCCTCACAAGGTGGCACCCTGGGCCATCTCAGGACTCTGCAGAGTCCCCACCAGCAAGAAGGCTCTCCCCAGATGCAACCCCTCCACCTTGGACTTCTCAGCCTCCAGAACTATAAGAAATAATTCCTTTTCTTTATAAATTACCCAGTTTCAGGTGTTCTGTTGTAGGCAACAGAAAACAGACTAGTACAGGAGACAAGGCTGATACACCCTCTCTTTACACATAAGGAAACTAAGGCCCTGATAAATTTGTTTTTATATGGGGGGGGGGATGGTCCAGGCTTCTGTTTTGTTTTTCTTTAATCCTAAGGTTGTTACTTTATGATTCTATAACTTTTCTGACTTTAGTCCTCAGTATAGTTAGAAAATATGAAGAACACACAGTTCCTAGCTCTTGGACTGCAAGTGGGTACTAAAAAACAATTTATGTAAAACTATAGCTCTTTTCCATGACATAACTATTCCCAAAGAAAACCAAGCAGAGAAAATGATACCAAACACTACCTTTTATCCCTCAACAATATTTATCCAGCCTTCCTCACCATTAACAGTCCAAAGCAGAGATATCTGTGTAGAATCCAGCTGTCAAGGACATTAAGTTGCTCTCCAAAAAAGGCAAAATCCATTTACAACTTGTAAGGTTTTTTGGATTGGCAGGAGCCTGCCACCAGCCTTACACAACTTATGTAAATATTTCTATTTACCAAAATAATGACCACTCTTCTCTTGAAAATTTCCAAATGAACAAGAACTTGAGTTCACAGGTGCATAAATGGGGGATAATCAGAACTTCTGACAACATGGTACATATATGCTTATACTACATACTTAACACATCTTGCAACCAAAAAGTCTTACCTTCAATTCCGAACTATCAAGCAGAAAACAGTTACAGAGTAACACTGAAAAACCAAAATCTACACAGATTTTAAGGAGCACGTATTTTATCAGATGACATCCTCTTCCTCCAGCAGGGTAAGAGATTGTTCAACACTACTAACACCACTTAATGATTGTGAAATGTTCAAAGGAAAATTTGACTGCCATTGCACAATAACAGTCCCAGTCCTTTAGCCTCCACCTTACTGGCAAAACAAAACCCCAGAGCAGTCATCTTCTATTGTGCAAGAACGGTGGAGACTCACACCCTGACCAGTAGGCAACTGAGAAGAGGTTCTAGAAAAAAGCAAGAAGTCAAAGTTTATTTGACTTTTTGCTGGGGCTAGCTCTGCTTTATGAAGTAAGAAACTTAATGTTATTTCATCTAGACTCTCAGGAAAAAATGGAGATCACTGAATTCAAAATATTTAGCATCCAGAAGCTCTATGTAAAATGTTGAACCTTTTCTTTTAAAAGAAAATCAAGTTTTCACTCCTCGTGACCTTAGAAATTCAGCTGAAGTGCTCAAGATAACTTCCCAATTTCAAGCCTATCTTGTTTTCCAATTCTTGCTAACATTCTTATAATCCTGAAGCTGTTTTTATACAGGATTTGTACAGTGGAATTGTTAATATTACTCCATTCCTTCACTCAAAAAGCATACATTAAATAACTATAATTACATATCACCTTAGATGGTATCATCAATCTTTAGTTACAAGAATTAAGAGGTTGATCAATATTTATTCAGAAGCAATTAAAACTGTTGACTAGAATAAAAAATGTGGCAAAATAGGAAAAAGATGATATTTGAATGCAGTTAGTTGTTAGCCTAAGAATGATATCATTTATCCCTTTTTTTTAATTTTTAAATTTTTTATTTTTATGCTCAGTATTCTCCCTAACATCATCTATGCCTTTCAGAATAACCCACATACATAAGGGAAACTCAGCTCCACCGGCTCCCTACTGATTCCATACATGTTAAGAATCTATCCACTAAACCATTAGATCAAGGAATTTAAATCCAAGTCATACAGCAATTACAAGACACCTTCTTTGTGTCAGGCACTGTGCTAGGCACTGGGGATGCAAAAAGGATCCCTGACCTCTAAAGGTTTAAGCACTATACTGCAACAGTTTTGCCAGGAATAATTTCATCCGGAGAAATTCTTCAGCCACTGACTAGGCACACACAGAACGTCGGGAAATCATACTCATCTCTCTTAACGACTTACAACCTTAATCATGGAGTACTCTTTAAACAGTATTTCAGTCAAAATTCTCTGAATCGGCATTGAATAATTAAATGGCAACAGACTTTTGCACCCTTATAACCTTTTTCTAGAGGCACCACTAATGTCCATCTGTTCTGCCCAAACAAAAGCAAAGCAGACAAACGCAATTCGTAGAAGAGAATTTGTCATTCTTAGGTATAAATTTACAGACAAGGTTTATATAAGAATGCAACATCTGTCAATTTCCTAAAACACTTACTCAGCTCATTTAAACCCCCAACAGGCATTCTCTAATTCAAACAATTCACAGTGTAAAAGGCACATCTCAGCAATCCACAGAATCAAATGTGTTTTCCTTCTTCCTCGCACTGCAGTGCTGTCACATGACCCAGTGACAGATCAGGATGGGATTAGTCAGGCTTCAGATGGCCCAGACTAAAACCCATCATCTGAAATTCTTTTTCACCAATAAGCCACCCACAAACAGGCACTCTGGCAACTAACGCAGTCTCACCACCTGGGGATACATCAGGTGCTTTCCCAAGTTTTTCTTTTTTTTTTTTTTTAAGTCTATTTCCAGGGCTAATCCCCAGTTTCTAAGGAAGTTGTGAAGACGTTTGATGCAACACAACTGTATTCTTTAGTAATCAAGAACCATTTCTTTTGGAACTGCTGAGCTGTCCACTTAAACCTGGTTTATTAAGGCCTTTTGGTAATCACAGCAACGCTTAAGCCTATGCCTATATGCTGTACATGGGCAAAGTTGCTTGGCTTCCCTAAAGAACCTTGCACTCAACCAAGTTTGCTTAACTGGTCAGTAATGGAAGAAGCAACGGTAGAAACAGGCGCAATGGGAATTTAAAAACCTGGATTTTTAGTTTAGTTCCTGCTCTGCCAATAATTAAGAGCCTGAAGCCTGGCGAGTCCTACCCCTCCCAGAACCTTAGGCTTCTCACCTGTAAAACGAGAGGGCTGGACTAGATGACCTGCAGGGTACTTTTCAGCTCTAGCGTTCTCTGATATCTAGGTGTCCTCCTGTGGAGCAGCCCCTCCACGGAACGACAAGCCACCTCTCCCTCTGGCTGCCGGCCTGACCTCCATCCGCGAAAGGCCCGACCACGTCAGCGATGGCACTACACCGTCCGCCCTCGGCAGGAGCTTAAGACCTGCCCTGAGGTCCTCACCAGCGGGATGGAATGGATGGGAAGGGGCGTTGCCTCGACCCCTAGTCATCCAAAAGAAGTCAGGGGAAGATTAAGATCGGAGTGACAAGAAGTGGCCTTCAGAGACAGGAAGCAAGTGCCAGAGAACGCTCCAGCCTAGGGAAGTTGGAGAGGGTAGGGAATAGCCAGGAGCCCACCAAGCCTAGGAAAAAGTTCCAGCTGGTGCTCCTGCCCTTGGCCCGCCTCACGGAAACGTAAGGTGCACGCAAATTTCCTTCCAGAGAAAGACATGTGGGTCAGGGTCCGGGGGGGGGGGGGACACGGGAGGGAAAAACAAATCCCACCCCCCACGCGCTGGCTAAGCAGGTGAGTGGGAGCAAAGGGCTAGGCTAAGGAGCAAAGGCGGAAGGCGTCTTGCTCTCTGATACTCACTGAGGCGAGGCTGGGAGAGGTAGTTCCGACTAACCGCGAGCGCCTGCTCCCGAGATCCCACCACCGGCCCGCTGGTGGATACGGGTAGCTCGGGTGCGGCCCCGTTCACAATCCCCCGCATCGCCCGCAGCGCCATCTTGTCTCCTCCGTCCCGACTGGCCCAGCAGCAGCAGCGCCGCGCAGGCGCAGATATACCAGGGCGGCCCGCGCACCCGGCTCCGCCCATGCGCGCTGCGGAGCCCCGGCCTCGCTCCGCCCCCTTCGCGGCTCACCGCCCTCAGCCTCGTGACTCGGGCCGCGGGGGCGCGGCGGGCGCGCGCCCGTGGAGGAGCTGACCAGCGTGCTGGGAGGGCGGGCGCGCGGCCGGGACCGGCGTGAGGGAAGCGGGACAGCGACAGGAGCGAAAGGGGGAAGGGAGAAAAGGAGGGGAGAGAGACACAGACGAGGGGATAGAGAGAGAAGGAACGCAAACACGTACAAGAAGAGGTCAACGGATGTCCGTTTTCCAATAGCCTTTCACGACACTGAATGAGGAAAACTCAAGCTGTGAAAACCACTTTGAAAAGTCAAATGTAAAAGCTATCGCAGTGATTGTGAACATAAGGTACGGCATGCCATCATTTATTTCACCTCGCTGCCCTTCTACCCGATTCATTCACTCAGGTAACCGCTCAACAAACACATAGTGGCTCGTTTTAGGGTGTGGGTAGTGGTGTGAAAACCGAGTGGGAACAGATTGGGAAACTGCTTAAAGGATGGAACTACTGTAGGGTGACTGAGTAGCGGGGCAAGGTGACAGACAGCCCGGGCTCGAGGCCTGAGCGGCGGGACTGATGTGATGCTGTTGACAGGGTAGAACTTGGCTGGTGCTGGGGGAAGACATGAAGACTCTTCGGTTCTGGGATCTGTTAAGTTTCTTGTGGGATATCCAGAATGCGGTTTCTTTTCTTTTTTTTTTTTTTGAGACAGAGTCTCGCTCTGTTGCCCGGGCTAGAGTGAGTGCCGTGGCGTCAGCCTAGCTCACAGCAACCTCAAACTCCTGGGCTCAATCAATCCTACTGCCTCAGCCTCCCGAGTAGCTGGGACTACAGGCATGCGCCACCATGCCCGGCTAATTTTTTCTATATACTTTTAGTTGTCCAGCTAATTTCTTTCTATTTTTAGTAGAGACAGAGTCTGGCTCTTGCTCAGGCTGGTCTCCAACTCCTGAGCTCAAACCATCCGCCCGCCTCGGCCTCCCAGAGTGCTGGGATTACAGGCGTGAGCCACCGCGCCCGGCCCCCACAGCCCTTTTGAACCACACCACTGAAGCAAGCGCTCTTTAATTATGAGTGAAATTGAGCATCATTTAGTATATTTCATAATTAAAGAAAAAAGGCAAAATAATAGGAGACACCATTTTGATTCATGAGACTGACTATAATTTTTAAGTTTAATGTCTAAAGTTGGCAAGTATAAAAGAAAACAGGAATTTTAACATTTTATTGATAAGAGCGTAATTGGTATGAAATTTGGAAAAGTAATTTGATGATATCTCATTCGAATATTTCTGTGCTAGAAACTTATCTTTAAAGAAAAAAATATTTATATACACACTCAGTGTTTGTGACATATTTTCAATTATATATAATGCATTATATTATACATTATATAGTATATATTACTGTATTATATTATATACATGAGTATATTGACACAGATATTCAATGAACATTTTTGTAATAGTAAAATCCTAAAAATAATCTAAATGCCCATTTATAAATTATAGCCCATCCAGTCAAAGCTATTCCTCAGCCTTTCAAAATGAATGCAGTGGAGGCTTAAATGTTGAGATTAAAAAACAAACAAAAAAAACCCCCTCCGAGACACATTATTAAATTTAAAATGAAAAAGCAATTGCAAAATGCTATGTAGAGTAGATTAATTTATGAACATTTACATATATATAAAAATATGAGAGGGAAAATTTTACTTTTAGTTTAATAACCTTTGTATGTAGTTCAGTCTTTTAATATATGTTCATACTGATTTTTTTCAAATACAATATATGACATCTTCCTTTGTAACAAAATTACATACCAAGTCTTTTTATGCCAATTTTCACAGTAGTAGGTAAGTTTCAGATATGAGTATCAGACTGTTTGTCATCTTTATAATTTTTATCTTATTATTTTAGGAGTAGTTCATGAATTTTACTTTTTAAAAAGTTTTCTTTAACTTTCTCCTCTGGCAACAGGAATCAGTTATGGTCTGTAGTGCATAAGCAGAATAGTGACCCCAACATTTAGTTAACAAACATTTCTTGAGCAACTTCTTATGTGTACTGGGCACTGTTCTAAGTCCTGGAGACGTACCAGTAAATAAACAAAGTCTCTGTCCTCATAGCATGTATATGAGGCAAAAAGTCAAAAAACAAACATATAAATAAAGTGCCTGCTGGTGACAAGTGTGAAAAGAAAATAATAAAACAGAGTCAGGAGTAAAAGAATGATCAAGATGGAGAGAAGATTTTCATAGATGATGTAATCAGGGAATGCCCCTCTCCATCACCTTAGACCTAAAAGAAGAGAGAAAACAAGTCATGGAAACTCTAGGAGACATGTGATACAGGCAGAGGGAAAAACAGGTACAAAAGTCCTGAGGCAGAAGGAGGAAAATGGGGCTGGAATGTACCAGACTAAGCAGAGAGCATAGGAGAGAGGGTGGGGCCGGGTCACAGAGAGACTTGGAGGCTTTGTGAACAGAGGTTTGAATTTTATACTTAGTTTAAAAGTAGAATTTTAAGAAGGAGTAACGTGATCTGATTAGGCTTCAGACATCTTGTTCTACTGAGCAAAAAATTAACTGGTGCAGAAGGCAAGAGAAAACTTGAGAGACCAGTCGGGAAGCTATTGTAGCTGTCAGGGTGAGGAACTCTGACTCAAACCGGACTGATGGCTCCCGTCTGGCACATCCCTGTAGCACTCTGGCCTTCCCTCTCTCACAGAGCTAGTCCCTGGGATGCTGCCATTGAAAAGTGTCCCTTTATATTTTTCTCCTCTGCTGTTCCTCTCTGTAACCACAGATACAGAGCAAGGAGATTGGCAATGGGAGGGTAGAGTACAGTGCCTTGGGGAGAAAGAGTTTGAAGGAAAAAAATGCTAGAAATAAGTCTAAGATTGCTGTAAAACAGGGGTCGTTAACTTGGAATCCATGAAAGTCTGTGAAACCTTTTGAAAAACGCATGCCTGTGGGCATTTGGCACGGAGATGGCCCATAGAATTTTATCAGATTCTCAAAGGGGCCAAAAACCCTTAAAGAAAACAATGTCACTGAGTAATTGGGAGAGGGGTATTGCCACTTATGGAATCACAGGGGTTTATTCAAATTTTTATATGCATGTACCATCTCCAACTTCCAAGACAACTACATTTTTAAAAAAAATTATAATTTCTTAGGATCTTATAACAGATCTGTGTAAAGCAGCAGTCCCCAACCTTTTTGGCACCAGGGACCAGTTTCATGGGAGACAATTTTTCCATGGACCAGTGGGTTGGGGTGGTGGGCATCAGATCATCAGGCACTAGATTCTCATAAGGAGCGTGCAGCCTGGATCCCTCCCACGTGCACTTTACAGTAGGGTTCATGCTCCTATGAGAATCTAGTGCTGTGGCTGATCTGACAGGACTCGGAACTCAGGTGGTGATGCCAGCGATGGGGAGTAGCTGTAAACACAGGAAGCTTCCCTTGCTCTCTGCTGGCTGCTTACCTCCTGCTGTGCAGCCAGGTTCTGAACAGGCCAGAGACAAGTACCCCTCCAAGACCCAGGGGTTGGGGACTGGAGGTGTAGAGTACAAGTAACCAAAAATGTCAATCAACTGAAACTGAATGACTGTTTCTCAGAATTATTTCAAGCATCATTATTTAAACACTTTTTTTTGAGGTTTTTTTAAAAAAATTATTTCCTTAATATATAAGAAAGGCAAAGGTTAAAACAAACATTTTGTATACAGAAAAATACAGGTAGGAAAATACGGAAAATTTTGAGTTTCCCTGATAATGAAGAAATTTAAACTAAAACAAGCACGAGATTCTACCATATCTGTTAAATTGGGAAATTAGGAAAACTAACCAACTAATTCTTTTTTAAGTGTTGGCAGGATGATGGGCTAAGAGCTGCACCAACACATTTCTGGTAGTTTTGTAAATTGGCCAGTTCTTCTGGAAAGCAAGCTGGTATGGTTTAGGTATCATAAACTTGTTCACACAGTTTGATGTAATAATTTGATTCAGTAATCTCAGTGATGGGATTATTAACCAAAGGGATATGTTTATAGCTTGTTGCAGCAATACTGTTAATCATAGTGAAAATGAAGCAGTAATCTAAATACCTAAAAATAGTAAACTAGAAAAGAGTTCTATATTTAATGGATATTGGCATAAGTAAGATATATAGCCAGTGGAATTTAACAGTATGGAACTATTTACACAATAATATTGAGTGAAAAGATCTGAACACAGATATAGACCAATTGCAATAGTATAAGACGTTTGTACATTGATAAAAATCAGAAGAGATTGTGCAGTGATATAAATAATTGAGGCTGCTATTTGGGGAGGAGATCTTTTTCCCCTCTAAAGTATACATTAAATATCCAAAAGTCACATATACTCACACAGAGAGTATCTCCTTGGGGCAGGGGAGTGCACAGTATTATGGGTTAGAGTTGTGGACTCTGGAGCCAGCCAGAGGTAGTTTAAGCCCTGAGTTCATTAATTCTGTGACCTTGAACAAAACTTATTCTCTCTAGTTCTCATTTTTCTCATTCATAGAATGAGAGTAATACCATCTTCATAATATTGTTATAAGCATTACAGGAGATAAGAATGCAAAGTGTTTCGCAAATAGCAAGGGCTAGCTATGTCTTAACTAACATTATTATTTACATACTTTGATTTATTGATCGATAAAAAATTTATGTATTAATTACTATGTGTCAGCCTCTTTTCTAGGAGCTAAATGGTGTATCTCCCTGCCTAGCTGACTAGTTTTGTATTAAGTAGGGACTGTATCTTATAATTTTCTTGTGTCTTCTATCTAAAGTACCTAGCAAGGTAATTTGTACATATCTATTAGATAAATGAAAATGTGTTGCTGTTTTCCTAAGAATGAACAGTTGTCCACCAATCTTATTCTTCCATATGGAGGGTTTTTTACCCCTAAGGAACAGTCACCTTTACTCAGATTGTTGTTTGCTGTTATTGTCCCCCTCTTATTTGTTGAAGTCCTACCCTTACTTTACTCCCAAGGAATGCAAGAATCCGAGGAATTCCCCAGCAGCAGGAAATGTGGTCAGAACATGCGACTCAGAGTCACCATCCCAGTTTCAGACTTGACTATCTTCTTAAGCGCAGTGTGACCTTGGGCCATTCCTCAATTCCCGTGTCTCCCAGCCTCCATCTGTGAGTGGGAAGGGTTTCATGTCATGCCTGGTTCTCAAGGATTTAAAAGAGGTTTCCAGAAATCAACATCTTAAATAGGAATCCAAACCCTCATTCTTTTATTACAAACGATTGTTGGGGAAGAAAAATAGGGAAGGGAAGGGTAAGAAAAGCTCATGCCAGTGACCTAATTTCTCCCGTATAATGTGTGTCTCTCTTCGTTTGCTGGAAAATCCTGACCCAGGAAAATATTATGAAGACAAACCACAGCAGATTAAACGGTCCTGTACGTTTGTACATTTCCATTAATAAGGCATAAACCAATATAAAATCATGAGTACATTTTCAGCGTAAATTAGCTTTATATTAAATATATAATTTATATGTAAATTATGTATTTAATACATATTTATTGTTATTGTGTTGCGTACTTTTAAATTCTGACCGTCAGATGCAAAGTAAGTTTTACTGTTCTTTGACCTCCTGAAACTGAGATCTGTGGTTCTCTTCCATATTCCTTAATTATTTCCATTGTCACTAGGGTCATGGATGTGTTGTGGAAAAGACAGGAAACAGCAGAGGGCCTCCTATGATCAGAACAATGGCTACTCAGAGTGCTACAAATGTTTAAACATAAAAATGAAGAAACGGCTGATGGCTGAAAGGCCCCTTACCAGGTACTGCTGTCCTGTTCTCTGAAGTGGGGAAATGTGTCATTGAAACTCCAGGTGCCTTTTGTTAAAGACTTTCTTTTGTTGCCAGCTCACAACCCAAATGTTCCAACAATGCTAATATCTTTATTTGATGGGAAATTATCCTAACACTAAGACAAACAGAAAAATAGTTTCAGCATGAGAAAATTTTCATAATAGAATATTGCGTAGAACCCTTTATATGAAATGGCATGTACAGTATAATCTTTTTATCTATGTGTGTGTGTGTATACATACAGAAAATATCAAAAAGGAATATGTACTGATGTTAACAGTGACTATCTCTGAGTTCTGAGATGTTTTGTTTTCTTCTTTAATTTGTCAATTTTTTTTCATGAGCATCCATTATGCTTTTTAATCAAAAGTAAAATTAGGACTCTCAGGATGCTTCTGTTTAAAATGATTTGATTTTCAGAAGCCCCAGAAGCCTAATGAATAAGGCATTAGCCTCCTAAAATGGTATGGTTTTCATTTTAACAGGCAGCAGGTTCTATGGCTAGTGGTGAAATAAGCATGCAATCAGGTAAATGAAAAGTTCAGTGTTATAGAGACCTGGAAGAAATCAGGTCGAAGTGGGTAGTGACAGATGACATAGAGTCTACATTAAGTAAGAACACATTGTTTTACCTTTAAGACCAGTTAATGATTGTTATATCTGGGATGAACCTTAGGAACCAATTAGACTTAACTTTCTAATTCACAGATGTGGAAACTGAACCGCAGGGAAGTAAAGTGATTTTCCTAAGCTCCAGAAGTGAGATACCGGCGATCTAAGCTTCCTAGACCACACAGACCATGCCTTTTTATTGGGTTGCCTCTGTAGCCACCTAGTTCTGGCTCTGTTGCCTATGTACAAATTTGGATACATCTGGGAGATTCCCTCTGATGCAGGGTAATTATGGATGGTCTATTCTACCTCCATCTAGGGGAACTTTGTAAGACCAAATAAATTCTAAGACACTTAGGAACATTTGATCCTCTGAAATGAAAATCTAAGGCATCTACATGGCATCTGCCTGAAGACCCCTCTCAATATCAAAGATGACCTGGGGACACACTGGACTGAGAACATCTGGGATTCTCAGGAAACATTCTAGGGACATATGCTCATTTGAATCATCACCACTTTTCTACCAGTTGTCATGGCAATGTGGCAGCACTGTCTCAAAGTCTGAATCTGACCATTGCCAGAAAAGGCTTTCATTCTTGGCTTACGTAGGATCATTAGAGAAGTGAAGGCACTGGAATGACATTTTCTATCAACAGTACCTATTGAGTGAGCCCCGCTAATGAACTCAACATGATGCCGGGCACCAGAGAAGCTCGGAAGAACTGCAGGATGTGCTCCTGCTCTTGGTGGGGAGGACGGTCAACCGAGAGTTGGGGGAGTGGCCTCAGGTTTGCTCCTAACTAGCTCTGTGTCTCTGGGCCTGTGTCACATCTTTCAAGCAAAGATGACATTACCGTGTAATATGCTATTTCTAAGGAGCTAAAGGCTACATTGTGGAGACAAGAGTAACACACATGATTCAACAGAACATTCAAAATAGTATGGAATGAGATGCTAGACTGTCTAGATGGTAAGACAAAAGTCAGCCAGGATAGGTTTAGGTCAAGTGGTTCTCCACGGGGTGGGGAGGGGAGAACCTTTCCAGTTAGAATTTGGAAAGGATTTGGATTAGAGGAACAGCATAGGGTGTAAGTCTGTCCTGAGCAAGGCGTATACATTCTCATGGTGAGCATGAAGTAAGAGCTCTGAAGCAGTTCATGGTCAATGCCGCATTTCAAAGAGGAATTTATTTTAGGGAACTTAATGTTTGGAGATTGCCCCAACAAACAGAGGGCTTCAGTGAGAGCAGAGTTCACGTTTTACTGTTTTTTTGATAAGTAAGTGCATACGATACAATATTATGTACCTACTGTGTGCCAAATCCTCTTCTAAGTGCTTATTGTTAATTTTTTTTTTTTAAAGAAGGGGTGGGGGGCTCTGAAGAGGGGTTTTCAGTTGTCTTGTTTGTTTTTGTTGAGACAGAGTCTCACTCTGTCGGCCTGGGTAGAGTGCAGTGGCATTACTGTAGCTCACTGCAACCTCCAACTCCTGGGCTTATGCAATCCTTCTGCCTCAGCCTCCTGGGTAGGTGGGACTACAAGGGCACACCTGAACACCAGGCTGGGTTTCTTTTTTTCTCCTTTCTGTTTGGTAGAGACAGGGTCTCACTCTTGCTTAGGCTGGTCTCAAACTCTTGAACTCAAGGGATTAACTCCCACCTCTGCCTGCCAGAGTGCTAGGATTACAGGCGTGAGCCACTGCCCCAGCCTATTTTTTGAGTCTTCACAAGAGTTCTTTAAGTTAGCAAGCTGAAGCATGGAGAAATCTGTTTGTTTAAAGTCTCACAGCAAGTGAATGACAGACCTGGAGCCAAACTCTGAGGATTCAGGTGCTTCTTTCTTGTTTCCTTGTGTTTACAGAAAGATATTTATAGAAAGCATGGCATTTGTCACTAAAGGACATTACTCCTAGCTCTTCCTGCCCCATTGACGTCTCTGGTCCAGCACAGTGGTCTGGGGGTTGGTAGATTTTTTTCATATCTTGGAAATAAATTGAAGTTAACAAGGAGCCACTGCTACGGCTAAGATCCCAAGGGTCCCAAAACCCTCAGGTCTGCTTGTGGAATTCTGCTCACACCGTCAAGGATGGGTGGGTTTGGGAGCTGAATTCCAAGTGGAGGGTAGAATTTCCTAATTCCCATTCTTAAGCAACAGAGGCTCTGGGCTTCCAGCAGCTAAGCCAGTCTTCTGAGATTCTCGGGCAAGAAGGACTCCTTACTCCTCTTCGTTATCAACAATGACAACAAATAGTTATTGAGCACCTCTCCTGGGCCAGATGCCAGGCGCTATGTGGAACACAAAGATGAACCTCCCCCCTGCCCCGCCCTTTAAGTAGTTTACAGTCTAGAAACAGATAACTATAATTCAAGGCAAAATGTCACAAGTGTCATAGGGCATTATATCCCTGCTTCTGGATTTGGGCGGTCTGGTTCCCATCCAACTCCTACATAGCTCCAAGGTGAGCACTAAATGGAAGGAGGTGGAAGCTGTGACTGGTTAATGTAGCTGTGGCTGCATTTCCCAAGCAGAGCAAGCTTGAGTCAAAGTAGGCAGAAAGGATCCAGCAATCATCAGAGGAAGGTGGCCAGGCTGAAACGTGATAGTTAGGGAGGATTTTTGAAATGGCGTACGGCTGGGCATTGTGGCTCACGCCTGTAATCCTAGCCCTTTGGGATGCAGAGGTGGGGGTAATCCCCGAGTTCAGGAGTTGGAGACCAGGCTGAGCAAGACTGAGACCCCTGTCTCTACAAAAAATGGAAAAATTAGCCAGGCGTTGTGGCGTGCACCTATAGTCCCAGCTACTCTGGAGACTGAGGCAGGAGGATAACTTAAACTCAGGAGTTTGAAGTTGCAGTGAGCTGTGATCATACCACTGCACTGTACCCAAGGTGACGGAGTGAGTCCCTGTCTCAAAAAAATTTAAAAAAGAAAGAAAGAAATGGCATACAGTCCTCCCTTTTTATCCCTGGGGGATTGGTTTTAGGACCTCCTGCAGAAACCAAAATCCACAAATGCTAGCTCAAGTCCCTCATATAAACTACATACATATAGTTTATGCATATAACCTACACACATCCTCCTGTACACTCTAAATCATCTCTAAATTACTTATAATATCTAATACAATGTGAATGCTATGTAAGTAATTATGATACTTTATTGTTTTTTATTGTTAATTTATTGTTATTTATTGTTTTTTATTAGTTTCTTTTCCCAAATATTTTCTGTCCAAGGTTGATTGAATCCACAGATGGGGAACCCATGGATACAGAGAGGCCGACTATACTGAGAGGCAGGAAAAAGCCAGAAGGAACGGAGGGACTTCACCAGGGCAGAAGAGATGAAGGGAGGTTGATAGCAAGGAGAACATACACCATAGACAGGACTGCGACGTGAGGCTTAGGTCTGTACTGAAGAAACTAAGAAAATGGCTGGGGTGGTAGGTGAGAGGCCAGGAGAGCCCCCAAGGGCAAGTCTTAGCAGGGCCACCTATTGCCAAGGTATATGTTAGAGCAAGACAGTGAGGCTTCTGGTAACCCTGGCAGAGGAGAGTCAGACTGGGTTTGAAGGGACCTGGCTTCCCAGAGACAGATTGTGCATCTTCTTTGGCTCTAAACCTCTGAGTCTGCTGTCTCCATAGGCAGGGCTGTCACCTTAAGAGTACTAGGGGAGAAAGGTGCGGGTGGGGAAGTGCTGAATTTCCCCGTCCCCAGTCTGCTTGGTCATTGCTGAGTTTGCTGCCAGTGTTCCTACAACAGAGCCCTTCAGTGAGGTCCCGGCTTAAAAGGCATCTTGTTCCCTTGGATCTGAATCCAGCACTTGTTTCCCAGGCATAGCAATTCCAACCTTTTGGGACACACATCCACTCCTACCTATAGGGTCCACAATGCCATGATGTAGATCATGGCCATAAAGCAACATCCCCCACCCCTCCTGGGCCTTCTTTCTAGAAACCTGTGACTTCTGAACCAAAGTCAGTCTCCAGTCTGAGGCAGGAACCATGACATATGCTCAATATAAGAGGTCGGAAAGGATTGTTCAATATTTGAACAGCAGGGAAAACAGGAAGCAATGAGACACAAAAGCACCCTCCAGACTGAGTCACAGGACCATCTACTGTGGCAGGCCATGTCCGCCACAGCCAAAGGTAAGGTAAGTGTAATTGGGTTATTTATATATTATTTGGCCTGGAGAAAAAACTGTCTGTCTGTAGAGATTGTGCGCCAGCCACTTTAATTGGAAAGATAACAGAATCACTGTCACAGAGCCTCAAACTTCCATTTCAGTCCCAGAGAGCTCTCACCAAGCTGCTCTGGCTAGAGATCATTAGTCCTTAGCAAGGACTCAGAGTCCACCAGTATATCTACATGTAGACTAAGCTGTTACTTTTTACTGGTGACTTTTAAATTTTTTTCACCATTATTTGGATAAAAGATTAAAAATCTTCCATGATTTTGCCATTTAACGTAACCACTTACAGATATATCATCATAATGTACATAAAGTATTCTTTTTAAATTTTTAACAGTGGCAAGATACCCATAACATAAAATTTAACATTTTAACCACTGTTTAAATGTATAGTTCAGTAGTGTTAAGTATCTCCACATTGTTGTGCAACCAACCCATCTCCCGAAGTTTTGCATCTTGTAAAACTGAAACTTTATACTTATGAAATAACCACTCCTCATTTCCCCCTTCCCTCAAGTCCCAGAAACCATCATTCTACTTTCTGTTTCTATGAATTCGACTACTATAGGTATCTCTTATAAGTGGAATCACATGGTATTTTTCCTTTGGTGACTGGCTTGTTTCACTTAGTATGTCCTCAAGATTCATTTGTGTTGTAGCATGTATCACAATTACATTTCTTTTTAAGGCTAATATTACATTGTGTACCACATTTTATTTATCTGTTCCTCCGTTGATGGACATCTGTGTTGCTTTTACCTTTGGATCATTGTGCATAATGTATTATGCTATTATGATGTACATAAAATTTCATATTCTACTTTTCACTTCCCATTATAATATCTGTGGGTGTGTGTATATATATGGAATATAAATTATATATCTATAATATAATTTCAGAATATTATGGGGGTGCAAACATTTTGGTTACATATATTGCCTTTGCACCACCCAGAGCTACAAGCATGCCCATCCCCCAGACAGTGCGCCCTGCACCCATTAGTTGTGAATTTACCCATCCCTCCACCCCCTCCCGACTTCCCAGCACCCAGTGAATGTTACTTCCATGTGAGCACCTAAGTGCTGATCAGTTGGTACCAATGTGATGGCCACCAGTGACTCTCAATGTCAGAATAATATAGATCTACAGAGCCTCCCGAGATTCTACCATGAGCTCTACTCTCTCCTGCAGCCATCCATCCAGTCATCATTCATACTAGGAATATTCCCTAGAGGCTACTACGTGCCAGGCACCAAGCTAGTATTGGGATGCAAAGACAGTGCACAATTGGCCTTTACAGAGGCCATAGATATTGTATTTTTATGGCATGGCTTGAGAACAACATGCGTAGATCCCTGTCCCCCGCAGCCCGTGAGTGTTCTAAGATTTGTTTCTTTCCAGGAAGCAACTGGGGTACAAGTAGCCTCGTTGACTAAGCAAGCAGCAGGGGACAGAAACTGCATTCTGGTTCTGTCTTGTCTTCCAGCTTGTATTCAGACCCAGGCAAGAGTTAAAGAGTTCGATGATTGATTAGCACAGATGAAAAACAGCACACCCCAGTGCCCCTTGGCTTAGGATAACATCTCCCCTCTCTTTACCCTTGCCAGCCCTGCCTCCCTGCCTTTGATGCAGGGAGCGAAGGGTCTGAATGAAACCTGTTGGAGGTTCCAATTAAATCTCTGTGGACAAAGGGCACACGCACGCACGCGCACACACAGCATCCTCAGATAACAGGTTGCCAATAAATCCGTCAGCAACATTCGCTTTCAGAGAGCAGTCCCTGCTGCCTTGCTAACAGCTACCGCACCTCACGAGTGCTCACACCAATATGGGCTCTAAGGTAAGATTTTTTCCTCCCTCTGGACAAATTTAATCCTTCCTTGTAATTTGTGTCTCTCGTCAGAGGATTTTGACTGTAAAGTTTACTGTTGATTTGTCGGCAAATTCCTGGTTTTGTTTGGATTTGTTTTGAGGTTTTGCTGTGTGGTTGTTTTTTGGTTTTGTTTTGTTTATTTTTGTCTTTCTTTGTAGGACTTACTTTATTTACTTCATTCCATTTTATATCTTTTTGTTTTCCATTGCTTTTCTTTTAGTCTCTTAGTTTCATCCTTATGTATTCTAAATGAATTTGTATTTAGAAATACCTTATTTATACAGAGAAATGGAGGGTCTTAAGTAATTGCATGCATTTTCTGGTTAAAACTTATCTGGGAATTTGGTTCACCTGGGACCTTGGTCACTTGGATCTGTAGCATGGAGGATGTTCTTCTTCCAGCTCTGGGCTTAGAACACAGTAGCTCAATGCTTGGGATGCTTCCAGTATTCGAGGATGGCTATTAAACCCCAGTGATAATCCTTTAAAATTATTTACTCCTTCAATTATGAAAGTAGCTCATTATAGAATATTTGGAAATTATAAAAAAAGGAAAAAGAAGATAATTTAAGTAATTAATTATAAATAGCTGGCATCTGGGTTTATTACTAATCTCTCAAAAATGTGCACATATATTTATTTTTACATAATTGAGATCAAGCTGTACATACAGTTTAATACCTTTTTTTACTTAACATTATATTAATAGTATTTTCAAGTCAACAAAAGTATTTGAAAACATGATTTTAAGAGCTGCTTAACATTCCACCATTAAAATGTTCCATTTTTTTCACTAATAAGAATAATTGAGCAATTAATAATTTTGAACATAAATTTTTGGCTGTACCTCTGATCATTTTCTTAGGATAAGTTCCTTGAAGTAGAGTTACCTAATCAAAGGGCCTGATACATTTCGTGACAGCAATCTATTTTAAAATTTAAATGACTGGTATTGCTGATAATGCAACAGAATCCACATAAAAGAAAATGAAATTCTTCCCAGAAGTTGTTATTACCTGAAGTTTGACAAGGTACTGTGACTTAATGCTGACTAATGATACAAAATCCTAAATAGGAAACTGACCATGAAAGTTAGTATTTTATTTCCCCAGAGCAACACACATTTCTGAGCAGGGGTTTCGAGCTTAAACAATAAAAGTGCTTCTGGTATTACAGAGCAAGGGAAATTGGTGGAGAATAAGCCTACAAGTTAAAAAACTTGGGATTTCATCCCAATTTGGCACTAATTATGTGACCCAAAACTAATCTCCTAACCTCCTGAGCCTCAGATTTCTCATCTGTGAGATCAAAGTGTTGGTCTAGGCCTATGAGTCTCAGTGGGCAGTGCAAGTGACGCTTGTGCCACCTGAAATATTTTTGGGTGGCACATAGAACATAGACAATAATTTTGGGGTGGTATATAGACAGAGAACATAATTTTTTTTCTTTTGACATAGTCCATAAAGTTACTTTTTAATCTTAAAAGGAAAGATGAAGTAAATAATAGGACAGTAAATAATAGTCATCAGCTATGACATAAACCATCAAGGTGATAGGCAAATATCTCTTATTTGAAAAACACAGGCAAAGGTGATCTGTGTTCTGTTTAATGTTTTAGGTGTAATTCCAGATGTAAGTAGCCAATAGGCAGCACTTATGTGGAAGGCATTTTGGAAACCAGGTAGAGTTATAGAGATGTACAAGAAATGAACAGTGATACAGATACGGAAACGTTTCCAAATACCATCTTACTACTTGCAACCTTTTGCGCTTTTGATTTTCATAGTGACTTTCGCTCATCTGAGCAGACTTCTTCCCCTCTTCTGTAAAGGCTGCAGAAGACCTGCAGCTGTAACAGGACCCTCCCCAAGAACCTGAAGGAGACAAGTATCCCACCCTGCCCTCGCCATGCTCAGGACTGTTCTAGACACTCCTCAGAGGTGGCTGAAGGAGGGGAGATCGTCTCGGCAGCTGGTGCTGGTGGTGGTGTTTGTTGCTCTGCTCTTGGACAACATGCTGCTTACTGTGGTGGGTACGTTTGGGGGTCTTGCGCTGAGGGTTAACTTGAACTTGGGCCCCGGCAGGCAGCACACACCCTGCTCGGTTTCAGCAGTGAATGGATTTGAGAATGTTTCTTTTTATGCTCAAAACCACACAGAGGTTGCTGGGGATTGGAGGAAATGGAGTCTGAAGCTTGCCAAACGTTGCTGAAAGACTCCAGAGGTTCAAAGAAGGGGAGGTTCAGAGAGCATCAGATCAGAAAAGAGGGTGACCTGGAGCCAGTACCAGCTGTGTGCTCCTTCCTCCCCAAACTGTCTTCCCAGGGTGCTAATGACTCCACGTGCCCCTGGGCAGCGAGCAGCATCTCACCATGTGGTCTTTCCAGCCTCTGCTCTATAAAAATAGCATAGTTTATTTGCATAGCCAAGTCCTTATCAAGACCTGCCTTCCTTGCAGTTCATTCTCTCAGAGTCCTGCTTTTTCTAGTTGGTACTCGTAATCATTGCGTTAAGTTGTACCAGTGTATAAATGGGTACTAATACGTTGCCCCTCTTGGGTAAAATATACGTGGAGTGTTCAATGACTTGCCCATGATGGGATTCAAGCCCGCCTGTGTCTAACATCTAACAGGTCCCAGAGCTGGGGCTGCCGGCGTCACATTGCCCAGTCCCCTCCCACCCCCATCCTCTGGTCTGTGTGAGAGCCGGAACAAGAAGGCAGACTCTGCCTGGTTCCACCTCGGCTGGAACATGCTCACATGTCTGCAAAAAATTGTGATAGCTCAGTGAGTATTGATTTGGGTATTACACAGAAATTTTAGTGAGTAGACAAATTAGCCAATACGGAATCCACGAATAACAAGGACTAACTGTATGATGGTGGCCGCATTTAGGTACTTTAGCAGATAGCATAATTTGGGCAGCAGGGTCTATCAGCAGGCTTTAAATCATGTCACTTAGACACCTTCCTTGAGCATAAAACCAAACCTCATTGTAGTGCCCCAGAACCTAGTAGCGGTAAAAGGGCAATCCTTCCTTAGCCCCTACCACGTGTCCTTGACTTTCAGTGCCTATTGTGCCCACCTTCCTGTATGTCACGGAGTTCAAAGAAGTCAACTACTCTCTGCGCCTCGGCCGTGCCAAAAGTTCCCCGTCTGCCCTCACCTCTCCTGCTTTTTCCGCCATCTTCTCCTTCTTTGACAACACCACGCTGGCTGTTGAAGAAAGTGCACCCAATGGCACAGCACAGACAAATGGCACTTCTGACATCAGCCCCCCTCCAGTTACTGAAGCCGTCTCAGCACATAGAAACAACTGCTTGCGAGGCACAGAGTTCTTGGAGAAAGAGAACACCCGTGTCGGGGTTCTGTTTGCTTCAAAGGCTATAATGCAACTTCTGGTCAACCCATGCGTGGGACCTCTCACCAACAGGTATCTCAGTGGGTGCAGTGCCCCCCAGGGTGCTCAGGGACTCAGGAACAGGGGGATGAGCTGAGGCATTTAAAGGTGGTTTAGAAGGGGAAAAGGAGGACTATTCACTTATCTGGTCCCCAGGGCAGTTGGTATTTGGAAAGCTGGTTACCCCAAACGATAACATATTATTGATGCAATGCACAGGTTTTAGATTTTCATAGTGATATATTGAATACCAAGTACCAAGAAGAGAGCCAGTGAATAGCAGTGTGCTGTTGATGTTATATCTGTCCTCTGGAACACGGCTTGAACAGACGAGGGCTGGAAGGGGACAGTCCTATTGTAATCCTGGAGCACTGTCTTCCCAATCACCATGTTTAGGATTATCCCAATGTTTCAAAGGGGTATGTACTCTACCTAGGCTATCCCTTCTGGAAATGAGAATCTTGGCCCTGGTCTATGGGTAACTTTGCATTTTTGTTTATTTGCTTGGACTCATTCACATGTCTTGTTCCATCTCCACACCTGCATTCAGAGGCATGTTTTACCATGTGCCCTAAATAACTGCATTTCTGCTCCCGCTTACATTAAAAAACATAATTGAAGTATATAAATGCCTATTGGAATTGTATCTTTTTTTTTTAAATTCCCTTTTAGGATTGGATATCACATTCCCATGTTTGCTGGCTTTGTTATCATGTTTCTCTCCACAGTGAGTAAGTAACTTGCTGCCTCTTTTCTTCCCTTCACTGATTATCTTTGATCTTATCATGTGAATTTAGTGTGGAGAGTAGGGTAGCCCAGAGAGTAATAAGGCATCTGACTAAGTGGACTGGGAAGTTGATTTAAATGCTTTGTAGTTTCGGTATGGGAACTAGAACAGTAGTGGCAACTCAGTCTAGCTGGAATTTGTCTGTTCTGCTATAGAAGAACAGATACTTTATTTACTTGAGCTGGGAAATTATGAAGGCCTTTTGAATGTGTATGCTATAGCGTCTCTGTCGGTAATCCCTTGAGCAAGTTTAATACAACCTCCCAGCTTCAGGAAGAGATCATATTATTTTGATATGCCACGGTAAAGGGCAAGTACCAAGAAAAAAAAAAATTGGACAACAGCATCTGGAAAATTCCAAGAAGTCTATTGCTTTCCAGTTAAAGACATTAAAGGTTAGGGCTTAGGAAAGTAAATTTGCTAAAGAAGCAAGGAGAAAGACAAATAGTCCACCCAGTATCTGCTAAATGTTCCTAATAAAATGAGATGGAATAAAAATAGTAAGTGAGAAAAATAAGTCTGGAAATGGACCCTGAGAAGTGAAATAAGAAGGAAGGAATGGGGTTTGTGTTTAGGGGTTCACTCAGGGGAACAGCCTGGGACCCACCTTGGCTCTGATGGTTCTGCTGACTCTGTGCTATCCCATGACACACCTCCTTCTCCCTCGTGTTTTTATTGCCTTTCTGTTGGTTATCTGCTTTCTGTATTCCTCTTCCTCAGCTTTTCTTCCCTTCCAGCATAGGACTTGACTCCTACCAACCCAGTGTTTAAGAAGAATTTGTTGCTTTCAGGGCTGGAAGGCTGCCAAGTGCAAGAGCTTGAGATGTGAAATTCTGTCTTGAGAACTGCATCTTACTAGTAAAAGTCTAGCTGAATCAAAGAAAATAAGGAAATTCAAGTTAGCAATGTTCATTGAAATTCTAGAAGCTCAGCTCATGCTAAATAGCAAATTAAAAAACAATAAGATGCCCTATTTCATCAAATGAGATTTAACATTTTTTTTCCATAAAACTTTATGGAGCATATGTTTTATGCCTTGATGCCCACAGTCATGTAAAGAATGAAAAGACCTGGTTCCAGGTGTCCAGGAGTGTATAATGGCTGTCTAGGGAGACAAACACCTTGCACAATAAGATAATGCAGTGTGCTAGTGGATCCCGAACTCTCTAGCATAAGATCCTTGCCTAATTCTCTGCCAAGACCTCATGTTTTCAAAGCTTTTCTTTTCTTTTCTTTCTTTCTTCCTTTTTTTTTTTTTTTAATATTTTTGAGACAGGGTCTCATTCTTTTGCCTGGGCTGGAATGTGGTGGCATCATCATAGCTCACTGCAATCTCAAACTCCTAGGCTCAAGCAATCCTCCTGCCTCAGCCTCCCTAGTAGCTGGGACTACAGGCGCATGCCACCATGCCTGGCTAATTTTTCTATTTTTTGTAGAGATGGGGTCTTGCTATGTTGCCCAGGCAGGTCTCAAACCCCTGGCCTCAAGCAATTCTTCTACCTTGGCCTCCCAAAACACTAGGATTACAAATGTGATCCACTGCACTTGGCCTAAAAGCTTTTCTTATCTACCTAACTGTATGTATTAAATAATGATTTTCTATGAGATAACCAGTTTTGCTATACTGAGTTGGCCTAACTGTAGCCAAAAGAAACTACGTTTGGTGTTTAGGATATCCTTGTAGCATCATTCAGTGTTTTTAAAATACTTAAAAGAGGTTGCTGACACTCATTACTACTCTGAACTTCCCAACTAGGAAACGTACTTAATGTAATTAGGGGCAAAATGGGGGCTCATGTAAAGGGTGCAAAGTGATAAGCAAATTGCCTTGGTCTTCCTAAATAGGGTGACCAGCTATCCTGGTTTGCCTGGGATTGAGGGGTATCTTAGTCCATTTAGTGTTGCTATCAAGGAATCCTTGAGGCTGGATAATATATAGAGAAAAGAAGTTTATTTGGCTCATGGTTCTGCAGTGCATACAAGAAGCATGGTGCCAGCATCTGCTCAGCATCTGGTGAGGGCTTCAGGCTGCCTCCACTCATGGCAGAAGGCAGAGGGGAGCCAAATGTGCAAAATTGCCTGGTGAGAGAGGAAGCAAGAGAGGTTGGGGGGGGGAGGTGCCAGGCTCTGTTTAACAACCAGCTCTTGCAGGAACTATAGAGTGAGAACTCAATCACCACCCCTCACCATCACTGCCTCAGAACACTATGCATGAGGGATCTGCCCCTACAACCCAAACCCCTCCCATTACACCTCACCTCCAACATTGGGAACCAAATTTCAACATGAGATTTGGTGAGGATAAACAACCCATATCCAAATTATGGCAAGGGGCTTCCCAGGATATAAGACTTTTCAGTTTTTGTGGGATTTTTTGACGTTCAGTTTTAAAACCAAGAAATTTCTGGGCAAACCAAGACAAGTTGATCAAAGGATATAAGAATACTAGACTGAGTAGATTGGAAATCAGAAAGCCAGGAGAGATCAAGGAGGTATATGTTTGGGAGACAAGGAATAGTTCAGTGTGATCATGTCAGGAAATAATGGGAGAAGATTATAAACACAGACAAAAGACATCTGTAATGAATGGGCAAAGGGATTAAAATTCTTCTGATTCAGACACTTTGGGGAGATTCTTCTTGCTGTAGTAGACACTGTTCTGGAATTGGAGGTGAGACATGTCTGAGCTTACTACCCTGACCACCAGCACCCTGTAATTTAGTTTTGGATAATATATTCCTATTTGGTTCTCAGTTTCACATACGTTAGTCTCCAATAGACTAAACCTCTTCTAGGGTATGAACTGAATATTCTCTTGATTTCACATCTGCTACAGAGTCTATCAGAGCTGTGTGTTTAGTATTAATTAATAAATAATGATTTGATTTGGTTAAAAGATCTTCCAATATAAGGTAAGGGGCAGGATCTTACTGAATCACAAGATATTATTTTCTACCCAATGCCAGTAGTCCTTGAAACACATGACATTGCCTTGGCTTATGCTTCTGTGGTTTCTCAGTCTTCTTGCCAACTAAAAAGCAGTTCTGCAGTTCTGATTGAGGGATGGAAGGTTAGAAAGACAATTCCAAAAACAGGGAGCAGTCATCCAACCTTATTAAGACATGTGCATAATGACTCGAATCCGCAATGTCGTGGCCATGTCTTCTGGTGGCTGGGGAAGCCGAGGCAATTTGCTAACTGGAGCTTTCTTGCCATTCTCCTTGCCCAGTGTTTGCTTTCTCTGGCACCTACTCCCTGCTGTTCGTGGCCCGAACCCTTCAAGGCATTGGATCTTCATTTTCATCTGTTGCAGGTAACAACTGACATCTTCATCACACACACACACACACACACACACACACACACCCCCACACGCACAAACACAACCGTCTCTTACTCGCTCAAACCCTGTAAGATTTATAAGAAGAAATTAAGGAAAATAGCATCCTGGTGGGTAGAAATTGTGATTCAGAAACAAGGAAAAGGCCCATAAATCCCTAAGTCTGACATAATAACTTCTTCTAATAATATTCAGGTGCAGCTAGCTCAGGTTAGAACAAGCCCATGGTAACACAGCGAAGTAGACCAGGCTTTTATAATATTTAGTGCTACTTAATGGTCCTTTCTCTGTCCCCTCTTAACGTTTCTTAGGAATGGTAATGTTAACACTACTGCTGTTAGTTAATACCCCCACGGTCTGCAAAGTATTACCAAATACGATATTTACTGGAATCCCATGAAGTTGATGTTTTATGCCAATTTACACCAGACAAATGGACCTGGGCGTGCAGCTGCCCCACAGTACCAGCCCACACCCTCCCCAGGTCCTAGTGCCCTCAAGCTCTTCCTCGGGCTCCCCCATTGAATAGAACAGTCTCTGTGTTCCTGGGTTTTCCTTTTCCTGATCTGCTCTGCCGTCCTCTCATTCAGGGCAGTGCGCTAGGACATGACAAGCGCTGTGAAATGCGGTGTAACCGGGCGGTGGCATTCTGTGTCGCCTCCCCAGAGGCCTTTGCACTTCCAACAATATTCTGAACAGAAGGGGTGAGCACTCTCCGGGTGCGGGGGCCTGCAGGGGCAGTATTTGTGGAGTACTATGGGTTATGTTTTAAACACTCCTCAGGCTGAAATTCTAACGAGGATTATCTCTGAAGATATGGTAGGGCAGGGACCAAGGACTCCACTGGGGCAGGCAAAGCTCCCACGTTCTGGCTCCTTCTGCTTCTCCTCGTGCAGGTCTCGGGATGCTGGCAAGTCTCTACACTGATGACAGGGAGCGGGGACGAGCCATGGGGACCGCTCTGGGGGGCCTTGCCTTGGGACTATTGGGTAAGTGGCACCAGTGGGCTCTAGGATCAGGGGCTGGGGGGACTGTAGACTCTCTGAAGATGGCTCCAGGAGGCAAGTGCTCCCAAGGTCATGGAAGATGAGTCTTTTCCTTCCCTCCCTGGCCCAATCATATTTTGACTCCTTGAGAAATATTACTGACAAAAGATGAAATTTCTTTCTTCCTAAGACACTGAACAGCCCAGAAGGGCCTGGGAAAGTTCCAGAAAGCCAGCCTGTTGGCAGAAGTGAACCTCCCCACGTTAGCAGCCACTGCCTGGCTCAGCTCTGCTTCGAGGCATGGACAGAGCATACCCTTTGCCAGAGTCTCTGCAAAATTCGTTACAGACACAGTCTCCTTTATTCCTCACCATTACCCTGTGAAGGAGGAATAATGCCCCCATTATAGAGATGAGGATAAGAAAGGTTAAATAGCCATCCAGGGTCACCTAGCCAGGAAATGCCAGAGCCAGGATACAGACTGATTTTCTGGGCTCTGAGTCCCAAGCTCCAAACCGTAAGGTTATCCTTTCTCTGGGGCTCATCCCTTGTATGACTTAATCGACATCGTTCCTGCCCTCCAGGAGTTTACAAGCTCATTGAAAAGAAAACACCCACATCTTTTCCTTGGCCTATGCTCCATCTTCTACCACCACAGGGAGGAGAGGAATCAAAAACTCTGTCATCTGTTAGTATCCATTAACCCAAATACGCAGCCTAACACTCACATGCATCCTGGACTTGTTCATCATCAGTCACTCCCAAATGAAAAAGCCCCCTTATATCCACTCATCTCTTCCTGGTTGGAATATGGCACCTGCCTCCTGCCTGAGCTCTCTCGCATCCCTTCCTTCCTCCACGGTGCCGCCAGAAGAATCTTCCTGAGCGCAGAGCTGGTGGTGTTTCTCCTCTGATGTCTCTCCCTAGGCCACAAGGCCAAGATGAGGCCACCTCTAGACACACAGGACCCTCAGTTCCACGGCCTCAACCTTCCCCATCTGCACTCCTCTCCTCCCAAATACTCATACTCTAGTAACACCCACTTTCTTCTCTTTTTTCTCCACCTACACTCTCTTTTCTGACATCTCTGTGTTCTTCATACAAGCTTCTGCCCCACCAGGCACTATGCATTTGGCAAAGCCCATGTGGTTACCTGGACTTTCTGATGTACTCTACTTATATCACCCTCTATGCCTGCAACCTTTTGCTGTTGAACTTCCCACCGTGTTCTAATTGTCCAGTCCCCCCGACACACAAACACACACACACACACACACACACATTTCCTCCAGTAGATAGTGAGCTTTTCGGGGCAACGATCATGTCTTCTCCATCTCTGAATCCCTAGAACCTCCCGTGGAGCTTAGCCCTAGCAGGCCTTAGCAGGCCTTCCGTAAATGCCCACAGAGTAAATGCTCATGAGTTTCCTGGGCTGGGATTCGCCCTCACCTCTGGAATCTGTGCCTGCTTTGCCTTTGCAGTGGGAGCTCCCTTTGGAAGTGTGATGTATGAGTTGGTTGGGAAGTCTTCTCCCTTCCTTGTCTTGGCCTTCCTGGCACTACTGGATGGTGGTAAGTCACCCTTAGGGCCCTCAGGCAAGTGGCAGCCCAGGTCAGTGCTCTGGTGTCCATCTTGACTCATACTAATAAGTGATGTGGGCATGTTTTGATAGGTCAAGGATTGCCCCATCCTAGGAAAGAAGGAAGAAACTGAGGGAGTTGGATTTGTATGTGATAGGGAGCAGCAAGATGGCTGGTATTGGAGCCCCCAGCTAGTTGGTGGACAGACTGAACCATCTCTCCCTCTCTTTCCTAGCTCTCCAGCTTTGCATCCTACAGCCTTCCAGAGTCTCTCCGGAGGTAAGTAGACACCAAGCTCCATTACTAAGAGATATATAAAAAGGCGAAGTGCAGGAAACCAGGCATGCCTGTCAAACCATCAGAAGAAAGGTGAAGGGAAGTAGAGTCAGGGAAAGTGGGAACTGTACTTGGATTCCCAGTAGGGTCACATTTAGGGTAGTGTGGGACACAGTGAGCATATTTGGCTTGATGTTGGACAAAGATGGCAGAAGGGTCTTATGAAGAATCAAAGAAGCCTTGCAGAATATATGAGTTTGTATTTATGCACACACACACACACACACACACACACACACACACACACACACACGTATTTGGAACCAGGAGACGATGACATTGAGACTTGAGTTTTCAGAGTTGTAACATCATCTCAGAGACAGAAAAGGCTGTGGTGGCCACCCAGACAATCTCTCCCCCAATAAAAGACATCCTTCAAGAGCATCCCTAACAGACTGTCATTCTGTCTCAGTGAATAGATGTCAGAGTTGGTATTTGTATGGCTCCAAGCCAAAAATGGCTCTGGAAAATCCATATCAAACCATGAAGCAAGAAAGATAAGAAAGTGCATAAAATATGGAAAGTTTAATCTAAAGACCTTGACTTTGCATTTTAATAGTGTTGGCAGTAATCTTTAGAATAAATTCCTAGAAGTGGGATTGTTGGGTCGAAGGGTTTATTCGACTTCTTTATATGTATTTTTTGATTTACGTCAGTTTGTTTACATTGAATTATATATGGGGTGAGTGCATGATCATTTTAGTTTTAGGATCTCTAAATATCTTAACCCACCCCTGTGTCTATGCAAAGAAGGTTATCAAAACTATTAAATCTGTTAAAAGAAAGCAGTAAACACAATAGAAGATTAGGACTGTGCTCAGGAAGTTTGAAAGAGGGAGACATTCCAGGTAGTGAGTCAGGGAACATTCTAGAAAAGAAGGAGCCATTTCAGCTTGACTGTGAAGAGTGGGCAGGATGTTGAACTCTGGAGAGGAGAAGGCAGGTAGTTGAGGCAAAGGTAGCAAAGGTGAGGGCCAAGGGACCGCTGGGTGCATGGAAGGAGGGTGGGTGACCAAGTTTAGCTGGGATGAAAATATGTCCTGGGGGGAGGGGACATTGGAACTGGACATTTAGGCTGGCATTTTAACCTAGGTGTTCAAGCTGCTTTTACTACCTCAGTCCAGTATTGGCTCAAAATGGTCAGAACAAAGAATTCAGAAAGCTTGAGAGGCTTTCTGAGTATGGCGTCTATGCTCAGTTTTGGGTTTCAGCATCTGCCTGTGGTTTTCCCAGGACACACAGTGCTGGGGAGTCTAGCAGAGACTCAAGGCCAGGAGTCCAGATATCTGTGGCCCAATGCGGGCCTTGCTACCAGTCCACTCTGGCCTGGTTGATAGTCATTTGAAGGCAGAAATCACTTCTGGACTACGTTGCCCCCTTTCTGAGACCACCACAGTGCCTGCCTTGCACACAGGAGGGGCTTTGCCACCATTCATTCCGGGACGTCAGGCAAGTCCCTGGACTTTCTCTCCCTCGACTGGGTTTCCTGGTCTGCAGTGATGGAGCTGATGTAAAATGGTCTTTAAGGCCTTGTCTGCACATTCTCAGATTCTGTGAAAAGAGGAGATATGTATACACTGCACAAATTAAAGTGTTTTTGTCATCCATGTTCTCAGAGTACCAAGGGGACTCCGCTCTTGACGCTTCTCAGAGACCCTTACATCCTGGTGGCTGCAGGTGAGCTGACAATGTCCACCCACTGGGCTGGGAGAGTCTAGGCTTCAGGAAGCCCCATAGGCTCACAGCACTGTCCCCACAGGTTCCATCTGCTTTGCCAACATGGGAGTGGCCATCCTGGAGCCCACACTGCCCATCTGGATGATGCAGACCATGTGCTCCCCTGAGTGGCAGCTAGGTACGTGACCTTGGCACCTGCTAGGCCGGGGCAGGAGGCAGGTACTTTGGGCCCTTCCTCTCAGATCCAGGTCATCAGAGTCACACAGGGACAACATGCTTCCTTCTCAGAATGACCTTCCAGGTCCGTACCCATGAATCAAGCCCGAGTGGGTGGGCAGTCCCTCAGAGAAGCAGTCTGAGGACGGGCAGGGTGGGAGTGAGGGAGGTCACATACCTAGCTATGTAGTAGAATGATTAAAAATTTCCAGTCTAAAGGCCTAGGTTTTGGTTTCAGCTCCACTGATTGCCTGTGCAGACTTGTGCAGATCACTTAGGCTTTCTGAGCATCAGTTTTCTCATCTCTAAAATGAGCATCATAATTCTACCTAGTTCAAAGAGAAATTGGAGGAATAAATGACATAAGATGTGGAAATGCTCTCTACCACGTACAGTATTGATATGCACCACCATTACCATCCTTGCTTTCCTCTCTTCCATGCTCCATCCCCAAGATTACCCTTTTGCTGTCTTTTCACCTCTAAAAAGGTGCTTATGTAGCACATACATTGGACAGTTGCTGGGCTCTGTGTCCCAGGAGAAGCTCTGGGCCCAGGAGAGAGCTCCAGTGTCCTATTCTCCATGCAGAGATTAAGAGAGGAGGCTTCAGCCCTTCCTAGGAAGCCTGAAGAAAGAGGGCAGAGAAGGCTACGTGCAAATTGCTCCGTCACTGCAGAGAAGAGAGGTTTATCGGGCCAGAGGGGAAGCTGATAAGAATGTGATATAGCTCAGCATGCAATAAAAAGCACTAAATCTAATTTTTAGGGGACGGTGCTAAGCAAGGCTCCCAGCTGCACTCTTAGCCCCAAATTGAATTGTTCTGGGCTGCAACTGCCTCTGACCATGACAATTAATTGAGTTATTCGGTGTTCAGGGCAGATAATGCATCCACTGCCCCAAGGCTCTGGCCAGTCAGGTTCTTGGTGCCAGTGAGCAACTGCAGCACAGCCCTTCTCCAGCAACCCAGTCACCAGTTACCACCATCTTTCACAGCTTTCCTCAGTACTGTCTGGTCTGTAAAATCTGACATCAAAGGTTCTCAGATGATTACATCAGGATCACCTGGAGAGCATGTTAAACACTACAGGCATGGTGGCTCATACCTGTAATCCTAGCACTCTGGGAGACTGAAGCGGGAGAATAGCTTGAGGTCAGGAGTTCGAGACCAGCCTGAACAAAGAGTGAGACCCTCGCCCCTACTAAAAATAGAAAAATCAGCCAGGCACGGTGGCATGCACCTGTAGTCCCAGCTACTCAGGAAGCTGATGCGGGAGGATTGTTTGAGCCCAGGAGTTGGAGGCTGCAGTGAGCTATGATGACACCACTGTACTCTAGCCTGGGCAACAGAGGAAGACCCTGTCTCAAAAAACAAAACAAAACAAAATTTAAAAAGCTAAATGAATATCAGAATACTGTCTAGTGCAAAGAGAAATTGGAAGAATAAATGCCATAAGATGCTGAGTGACCTTGAGCAATTCAGTAAACACAAGCTTTCATGCCTGTTAAGTTTCCAGATGATGCTGATATGGTCGCTCAGCAACCCCCCTTTGAAAACCACTGCTCTGCATAAAGAACACCTCAAGGTTTTTGGGAGGAACAAAGGAGTCAGTGCTTTTGAGAGCAATGTGTAGTCTGTGACTGAATGCTTGCTATGTGGCAAGGTACTGTCATCAAGGGGAGGAAACACCCCAGGCTTTGGAAATAGATCCCCGTAGGTTTGAAGCCTGACCTGGCCACTGATTGTAACCTTGGATAAGTTATTTGACCTCTTTGAACTCTGCTGTGGTCTGAACGTGTCCCCCAAAATGTCTGTGTTGGAAACTTAATCCCCAATGCAACAGTATTGTGAGGTGGGGTGATGAGGTCAGGGGGCGCTGTCCTCATGAAGGGATTAAGGTGTTATCACAGGAGTGGGTTAGTGATGAAATGGGGGGGTTTGGTCCCCTTTTCCTCTCTCTTTCCATGTGATGATCTTCTGCCATGCTATGCCCCAACAAGAAGGCCCTTGCAACATGGCCAAGCAGATGCTGGAGTCATGTCCTTGGACTTCCCAGCCTCCAGAATCATGAGCCAAATAAGTCTCTTCTCTTTTTGAATTACCCAGTATTGTGTTATAGCAGCAGAAAACAGACTAAGACAGATTGCTCTTTTTATTTATAAAAATGAACATATTTTTTAGGATCATTTTGACCTATGTATTCTAGATGGATCAGCACAGTGCATGGAATAAGGATATATTCAGTAAGTTAAAAAAATATTAAATTACTATTTTTATAATGATTTTTGTTTAAGTAATTCTGATAGTCACAAAATGTGTAATCCCTCACCCCTTAAAGACATGCTGTGAAAAATATGTACCTATCTATAGACATATAGTCTGGAACACCTATTTTTGCACAAAATGCTGCAGAAATGTAAGCTGTAGCCAGATCCTAAAGAACAAGCTACATGGATGGAGGAAAATCTCATTCAGGAAATTTCATGCCCTTTAAAATGATGTCAAGGAGATGTATCTAGGAGACTGCTAGGCTTCCTAAAGATGCTTGCATTCACATATTAGATAAACAACAGTTGAGTAGTTATAACCTCTAAATTTTTTAAAGCAATTAAATACAAACAAATGGGTACAGTTTGGAATAGATTGCCACCTGTGCAGATAGACTAGACAAATACACTAAGGTGAGCTTTACTTCCAATCCATGGAAGAGAATATTAAAAGCAAACAAGCTGTCAGCCAGTAACTGGTGAACTGTTGACTTTTGGTATAATTGTAATCGTCATGACACTTTTTATTAGGCTGTGCTGTTTCTTCTAGGTACAGAGAAGCATAAGAGGGCTGGTGAGACCCAAAGAAACTCACACTGCTGATTCCGAGCAGTCCCCTGACCAGAGCAATCTGTGCTGCCACACTGGGGGGTGTGGAGTAGCAGAAACACCTGGATTTGGAATGAGAAGGCCTGGGTTCAAGTCCTGACCCTGTCACTCACCAATTGTGATGATAATAATTAAGGCCAGTGCTCCTCGGGCACTTACTCTGGGCCAGGCACTGTGCAAATGCTTGATATGCACAATTTCATTTAAACACCACAACCAGCCTATGTGGTAGAAATTATGATTATACTCATATTTCAGAGATTTCTTAATCTAACCCAATTTCCAATGTGCTTTCCAATCGTGGACCTTGTGGAGCTCCCTGTCATTGGCAAGCATTCCTGTGCCCTCATCCTCTTCTCTGAACACTTCCTTCACCTTCTTGCCCTGAGCCCCGGATGTTTTCTGTGAACACTGTTTCCCTGCAGCCTCTTGGTGGAAGTCCATGCTCCCCCAAACCTTGCTCTCCTTGCTGCTTCCGAATCATTTCCTCTCTGTCCTCCTTCAAAGACCCCAGTTCCTTTGAAGATCATGTTGTTAGATTACACCACCCCACCCCTCTTCATTGCAATCATCTGGTGACCCTTAGCTGCCCCTCATCATTCATTCATTCATTCATTCAAGCTGTCACCATCTGACTCATATTCCTTTCACCTCTACTCCTGTCACCAGTTTTGGTGACTTCAGTATCCAGGTGAATAATATCTTGTCCTCTTCCTTAGTCTACTCTCTTACAATGACCTTTTCTTCCTCTCCGCCTTAACCCATCCACCTTCTGTAAACGCTGACCTTGACACCGGTGTTAATTATATCCCCTCTGGAATCTCAAGTCCAGGCAAGTTCTTACATATTCCCTACTCAGGTGTTCTCATATCCCCAAATAAACAATTTTTGGCCACTCTGAGATGACCAATCCATTGGCCTAAGTTCTGTTTCTATTTCCATCTCTATTCATGTCCTCACTTCATTCTTTACTCAGCTTGGATTCAATGGTCCATCATTAGTGTCACTCCTTTGAAACTCCTCTCTCCCCCTGGGGTTGTCACCTGGCAAAGCCTTAACTCTGATTAAATCTATCAGTTCCCTATTCCTTGTCTGCATCTAAGCAGTGGATGGGGCTGCAGAAAAACACACAGCCAGGCTGTTGCTTTCACCTTAAATTTACAGCCACAAATCTAAAGCGGGCTTCACACTGCCCAGTGATCTTTAGTTGTTGCTGATCTCTAGTTGTGCTGTCCTTCCCACTTTCCAAAATGACTGTTTCCAAATGACACCTCTCCACTTAAACCTTCTATACATGCCCATCCTTTCATCATTCTCAGCTGTTGACTTTGTCTCCTAGTCATTGAGAAAACAGAAGCAATGAGAAGGGAATTCGCCGGTTTCCTTCACTAAATGTATTCATTCCCCTGCACCTGTACCCACACGCACTGTCCCAGCTCTGATCAAAGGCCAGACTCCCCTTCTGGATTCCATCTCCTCTCACCTCCTTCACTGGCTACCCCTCATCACCTTTGCTCTCTTTTCCTCTTTTGCTAACATTTAAAGGTAGAAGTCCCCTGGGCTCAGACCTTGGATCTCTATTCTCCATTTGATCTTCCGTAGATGATCCCGTCCATTCTCATGGCTTTCAGAACCACGTGTAAACCAATGAGTCTCAAATTTATCTCTCCTTGGAGCTCCAGATTTATATATCCCACTGCCTGACATCTCTGCATGTCTAACAGTTATCTCAAGCCTTTCATATGTCCCCCAAGCTCTTCCTTGTCTACCAGTCTTCCCTATCTCCAGCCACCCAGTTCATTAAAGCAAAAACCTATGTTATCCTTGGCTTCTCCCTCCCCCTCCTTACTCCAGTGTGTGCACTGAATCCAACAGAAAATGCTCCAATGTTACCTACAAAACCTCTCACTTTATTCACTTGTCTCCACTGTGACTTCTAAGCTGAGGCACCATCACTTTTCTCCTGGATTCTGTGAACAGTCTTCTGGTTTCCACTCTTGTCCCATGAACACATTCTTCTAAGGGACTTTGGAAAACATAAAGCTGATTATGTCAATTCCCTCCAAAGTTTCCCATGGCCCTGGAAAAGAAATTCTGAATTCTTTCCTAGGACTGCATCTTCTCACTCTCTACGTTGTTCATTATGCTTCAGCCCAGTGATTTTTTTTCTTTAAGGCCTTTTAGTTTGCATTAGATGCTTTTTATTTTCCACTTGAAAGGGCCACTCTTTTGGTCATTGAGGTCTCAGCTTAAGTGCCACCTCCTCAGCAGAGCCTTCCCTGACCCCCAAATCCTACATAGCTGTTCTTCCTGATCACTCTGCCATATCACCATGTTTTTCAAAATTGTCTTTTTCATCTCATTTGTTTACTTGTTTATTTGTTTGTTGTCTGTCTTCCTCCCCTGGAATGTAAACACCCGAAGAGCTAGGATTTTGTTTGTCTTATTCAGTGCTCTATTCCTAGCCCCTAGATTACTTGGCACATGATAAAAGCTCATTAAAATGAATAAACAAATGAATGAATGAATGAATGAGACTCAGAGAGGGTAAGTAAATCACTCAAGGTCACAGGGCTAATAAGTAGCCAAGCGATGATTGAACCCAGAACGGCGTGGCAGATACCAAAGCCCACATTTCCAGAACACTTCACTCTACCGTCACAAAAAGCCAGATGGCCAGGGCTTCAATTTATAAAACACTTTACATCCATTATCTAATTCGCTCCTCTCTGTAACCTGGTATGACTTAAACTGTAGCTTTGCTTTTCCCAGATGTGGAAACCAAGGCTCAAAAAGGTTTAGTAGTTTATCCAAGGTCCCTATCAGAGCAATGGCAGGGCAGGTGAGTAGCAAGACAAGAATCGACTCCCCAGGAAGTGTGTGTATCTCTCTCTGAAGCTCATGTTTTCATGCTGATACTCAGGGGTCTTTTATGCAGGAGAACAGCTCATTAGGGCCATTCATGAGGAAGTCTGAGCGGGGAGCTGGAAGCACGTTGAGTGTATTAAGGCTAAACACAGCCCTGCTCCTGCAGCAAGCAGAGGTGTGAGGTCCTAGGACATCTGCTCTGGTTTGCACAAAGATCCCCAAACTGTAAAACAAAGTGGTTAGGGGATCCTGCAAGGTAACCAGGGGACATCACTGTCTTGGAGGAGACAAGGTGCTTTGGAGTGACTTGGACACGTGCTAAGGTGAGGGTCTGTGTCTTTCTCCAGGTGTGGTTTTCCTGCCTGCCAGTGTGTCCTACCTTATCGGCACCAACCTCTTTGGGGTGTTGGCCAACAAGATGGGGCGGTACGTAGCCTGGGGATCTGGGAAGAATGCTAGGAATGTAAGATGGGAGAACCCTTTGAGGTTGTCCCTGCACTTGGGATGATGAACAGCTTCTCTGAGGTCGAAAGTTTAGGACGAGTACACACTGATCAAAACTGCCCACTGGGAGGATGGGTGGTGGGTGGGTGGGTGGCGAGGTCAGTATGGACAGAGGATGGTCCTGAGCTCTGCGCTGGTTGCTCTAGAAGAGGCAGTGGGTACATGGGGGATAGCCCTCACTTTCCAGCTGTTTGCTACCCAGTTGAAGAGAAAAAATAAGCCCAAAAGAGAACAGCTTTGAAAAAAGCAGTACTTTGGGGCAGTGATTGTCAAACTGTGTTCCATGGAACTCTAGAGAGTGCCACTGAAGTGCCTCGGAGGCCACCCAGGGGCAAGGACTGGGGGCAAGAGATGTAAGTCTGGATTCTGTTCCTCGACTGCAGTGGGAACAGCTTTAGTTTGATCTTTGGAGTTTAGCATAAAGATTTTTAAAAATAAGTTTAAAAAGCGCTGCCATGGGAAATCAAAGAAGGAAAGAAGTTTGGTGCTTTTTGTGGTTTTCAAGGTGGACCTCAGAGACCCAATAAAATGTGGCTAGGTAGGAGGGAGTCTGGACTGGAAAGCAGCATGAGATAAGTTTGAGGGCTACTCCCAAGGGTCCAGTGCCTTCTGAGCCTGCTGATTCCTCTGCTAAGGGAAGGAAGAATATGTCCCATTGCACCTGCGCCGCCTCTACTTCCTGGTGGGGCCAGGGAGGAGATGAGGGCAATGAACGGATGGGGAGAGCACTCCCCTGGGCACAAATCCATCACGTAGAGATGGATTCATCTTATTAAGTCCTAAGGGTTGCTGGAATTAGGGCTGGCAGGACTTGCCAGTGTGGTGGTGACAGGGTGGTGGTAGAAGGGACGTTCCCCTTTGTGCTGCTTGACGATGGGTCTTTTCTTTCAGGTGGCTGTGCGCCCTGGTTGGGATGGTGGTCGTAGGTACCAGCCTGCTCTGTGTAAGTATAAAAGGCTTAGTTGAGAGAGAGACTCAGACATTTAAAGACCACTTTCCTTTATGGTGAGTGGAGGATTGACTTGGCAAGGACCGTTGGCCAGACTGGTTTTGAGTAGGTAGGAATTGAGCACCGGGGGAGATTCCACAGTTGAAGGGCATCCCACTGAGGGTGGGGGAAGGAGAGCGAGGGGGCAGAGGGGCAGCGGGCCCAGAGGTCCGAGGCTCTGTGTGTGGGCGTATGAAGTGACACATGTTGGTATCTATTTCTGGGGCCAGCAAAGTAAATGAAGCATTTTATGACTTCACTTACTCATCTCACCCTGATAGACCCCACAAGTCCCCAGGGAGCCTCAGTTGCCATCTGTGCCTCAGTCACCAGCCCCAGAATGTTTGATTGAAGAAGAAAAGCAGTTTTTCTATTTTCAAGAGCCCCCACTCAAGTCCTGTAAGCCTCCATTTCCCCTCTCCCCAGTGGGACTCAGGAGCACAAAGCGTCCTAGGCTTGGGGGACAGGGGAGGAGGGCAGCAAGACGCTGGGTACTGTGCTCAGGACCAGCTGGAGGTCCCCAGTGGGAGCTTGAGCTCCGGTTTCCACCCTGGCTTTGTATGTGACTTTGAGCTGGTGACCTCACCTCTCTGTGCTCAGCGTCCTCATCTGAGTAGAGAAGATTCTGACGTGTCCCCAGGGTTGTCAAGGTTCCAGCGTTGTCGAGGTAATCCCCATAAACCACAGCTCAGTGTCAGGCATGGGCTGAGCCCCAGCACGTCTCAGCCAATAACTATTGATAAAATATAAACACTTCTTGAGGCATCACCCCTACAATTGTTAACAGTATGTTAAACCCTTAAGGAGTGAACCTGGGGTAGCAGGTTTGGGTGACAGTTGCCCAGAAAGGGAGGTGAGGAACCTGCAAAAGAGGGAAGGAAAGGTTTTCATTGAGGAGCGGGAGGGCTGTGGGAAGAAGCCTCACAATGTGTCACCCAAACCATGTCACCTGCCCCCTCTAGCTTATGGCTAATTGGTTGTTGGGCTCTCTTCTCTGTCTTCTTGCTCCGATGGCTACTGAGCTACGGGTTTAAACAAAACCTTTGGATGGTGTCAGTAATGGAAAAGAGGGCAACTCCATTCAATGAAGAACGTGGAGAGAAGTGTGTGTTTGGGTGGAGATGGGTAGAGGAAGGGAGGAAGCATCCATGTGACAGAAAAGGACCCTATCATGGTATAATGGAGTCGAGTCTGAGGTTCAAACTTGATCTTGGCACTCCGCAGCTCTGCAACTTTGGGCAGGGCATTTAACCCAAATGGCACCAGTGTAGTTTTCAAATCTTTACAATGGAGGGAAAGATGATTCTTCATAAGAAGGTATGAAAATGCAAAGAAATGATGCGTGTGGCCCATAGCACATGCTTAATGTGAGTGCATGTCATGTGACAACCCCTTGAGCCCTGTCCCCACCTGTCCCAGCTGGAGTCCTGACAAACTCTTCTTCCGTCCCTTGCAGGTTCCCCTGGCTCACAACATTTTTGGTCTCATTGGCCCCAATGCCGGGCTTGGCTTCGCCATAGGTAAGAAGTGCCCTCAGAGGAAACAAGAAGCCCCCGAACACTGGGTGCAATGCCTTTCCTCCCCCTTTTCTCATCCGAGGAGGCAGGTGGGAAGGCAGAAGGAGCAGGAGGGCGGCTGGCAGGGTGTGGAGAGACGGACTCATAATTCCCACCTGGAACAGGTGTTGGTGCCGAGGGGGAGGACGGCAGGCAGAGCGAGGGGACCCGGGGGGAGGGGCATGCTACCGACTGTGGGTGGGGCTGACAGCGCCCTGTTTGTGCTGGCCACAGGCATGGTAGATTCCTCTATGATGCCCACCATGGGACACCTGGTGGACCTGCGCCACGCCTCCGTGTACGGGAGCATCTACGCCATCGCCGACGTGGCTCTTTGCATGGGCTTCGCTATAGGTACGTTGCTGTTTCCCAGCGGGAAGTGGAGCAGGACCATCCGAAGGTTCTGGAGACAGTTGACCCTGCGGCATGCTCTGGGTCACCCACTGCCCTTGGCATAGTGGCGTACATGTGACCAGGCTCTGTAAACACATGTGACCTTGATGTATTCCTCACAGGCCCATCCACTGGGGGTGCCATTGTGCAGGCCATCGGTTTCCCCTGGCTCATGGTCATCATTGGGATCGTCAACATTGTCTATGCCCCTCTCTGCTGCTACCTGAGGAGCCCCCCAGCCAAGGAGGAGAAGCTTGTAAGGAGCTCTGACTGCTAAAAAAAAAATCCACTTTTGTTTCTCCCATTTCCTTTCATCCTGAGCTCTTATTTCCTCTCTCAGTAGTTTCTCTGCTTTGTCCCGTTTTCTGATCCCTTTTTCATCTTCATCCTTCCTTTGTGCCTTTCCTTAATTTCCCTTCTCTCAGTAACCACTTCCTCTCTTTCCTTGGGTTGTTAGGAAGAGCCTCAGGGAAAGAAGGAAAATGAGAAGCTCACAAAGAATTGGGGACAGGGGACCCTCAAAGGCATCCTCTAGTTGCTGTGGTTACTGGCAAGGTGCTAATTGCCAAGTTGTCTCCCCCCAAAATGGGCAGAATCCCATTGTGCACATTCCTCCGTTCACTCATTCATTCGATCATTCGTTCGAGTGTGCCGTTATCCTTACCAGGGCATCTCTTTCAAAGGACAAAAGCCTCAGGGAAGAGAGCCGCAGCGTGTGATTTCCTTTAGTTAGATACTCTCCTCTTATTGCAGCACGAGGCACCCTGAGGGGCCTGGCTGGGTTAGGAGTGGATGTCGAGGCTGCTCAAAAACACAAAGGAAGGCAGAAGGTCTGAGGGACAGTGGTGCGGTTCCAGCCGGCTCCCTGCCTGCCGGAGCTGGCACTGCCGCTGTTAGGACTCCATTAAAAGCATACCGGATGTTTGTCCTGACGAGGGTGGATAGACCCAGGTGCCTGGGGAGGCCTGTGCACGTACGTGAAGCAGAAAGAGGGTCCTGCGTTTGTTTAGTGTGTCTTTCCTCAGCAAGGCTAGACTGGGATGAGCTGACGGGGGAATGGAATGGGTAGAAGATGTGCAGTGATTTCTCTCCTTGCCTCTCCCCGCTGCAGGCTATTCTGAGCCAGGACTGCCCCATGGAAACCCGGATGTACGCAACCCAGAAGCCCACGAAGGAGTTTCCCCTGGGGGAGGACAGTGACGAGGAGCCTGACAATGAGTAGTAGCAGCAGAGATGGTCCCTGAGCCCCAACACGTGTGAACTCACGAGGCTCAGACTTCAGCCACCACCTGCTTCCCTGGAACCAGATCACTGGGGGCTGCTCAGTGGGTGTCCCGTCCCCTCCCCTGGGCATCTCCTTCCCTCTGCCCTTCTCACCTGTGTGACCCATAGCTCTCCCTCTACACTTGGGGCCTCAGGTGGCCCGTGATTTGTGGGAGGACAGAGTGATGCTTTCTCCCAGGCTGCTGCGAGGTTTATTAAACTTGAGCTGTGACGAGTTCTGCAAGGGGTGACTCATTCCACGGAGGAGGCAGCAAGCAGGGTGCCCCTGAAACCAGTAGGATGACTGACAAGTCTTGTTTTATCTGTTGTCTGATTTTCTTTGGCAGATTCCCAACAGAGCATTTTGTCCTCTGTCCCCAGCGTGTTCCTCACTGGGTTTTCCCAGCTGAATTGAGAAAGCGTGTTCCATGTTGTACTGCTGTCTAATGCCACCTTGGAGAGATTGTTGCTTGTTTTGTGTAAGCTGAGTGGTTTTTCTGTGGTGAAACCTACAGCTGCAAAAATGACTTGACCCTCGGTGAATTGGGTCTTCTGTTTTCTTCATTATCAAGTGGGAAGGGGAAGAGCCTTTTTCTCTTATGCTGGAGTTGCTGACATTCTCGTGATCTCCTCTGTGTGTTCCTACTTTTCCTGACCCCCTCCCCCTTAGAAATAAAAGTAGGAGAAGGACAGAAGACACTGTCTATTAGACCCACGATTTCATGGGAAGAAGTGAAAAGAAACTGCCCTGAAATCCTTCCTGAAGGTAGATTTCCTGATACAAGCAGTAGAGTGAGGCATTGTTCACACTTGCTAATGCATAATTACTGCCTGATTCAAGCATGGTAAAACCAGATGCTGTTTTATAGCAAAATAGAGTGTGTGGGCAAATATAGTAGGTGCTATAAATATTATGACATTTTGCTACGTTTTTGAAGCAGTTGTTGGATGATGGGGTTTTAAATAGGTGGGAGATATAGCACCCACCCTAAGTAGGTTCCCATCTATTCGGGCAAACAGGATATACCCCGTATAAAAATGATCAATACTGCAAATTAGCATATACTCTGTGTTCAGGTGCAAGGAGACAGGGTGCTCATGGTCTAGGTGGGAGATAATGGCAGAGATGGAGGTGGAGGCAGGATGGAGACACCCACAGAAGCAGGCTTTCGGGGTGCCTGGATATCAGATTGGGGTGTTCAGACTTTATCTGGAATGGTACCTGGCTCTGAGAACTGCACTCCTCTGTAGGAGTTTAGTGGGTTCAGCACAGGCCCTGAGTCACTGGAGCACATTCAAGCTGAACCTCTCAGTGAAACTTTATCACTCAGACGACAGGCACCTGATTTATGGATATGCTTTTAGAGAGTTGGCATTAACTAGACTTACCTGATTCGCAAAACCAGATGTACTTATATCATTTAGTCAGGGTAATGTTTGTCTCGGATTTTGAAGGAGCCCAGAGGTGAAATTAGACAATTATTTGTCAAAATATATAAGCTGTAACTACACATGCACACTGAGTGAGTGGCCGCTGGGGCTCTCTGCAAAGGTGGGAGTGGGTGGGGCAGGGGAGGAGCCCTGGCAATGACAGACGCCGACTCTCACATGCACATAGGGCAGGGTGTGTAATAAAGGTTGGGCTTGTTACGGAAATGAACACATTAAAAATAGAAAGAATATACTTTTTTAAGAGAAAGCCATCCCTGATTGCCAGTTAACACTGAGCAGTATATGAAAACATGAATAAAGGGGAAACCAATGGATATAATTTATTAAGACTTTCAAAATACTCTTGATAAGGGTCAACACCAGACACTATGAAGTAAGTCAGGACATCTGTTTTATCATAGATCAGAAATAGGTTAAGGACCATAATATGTATATAGCCTATGGTATAAAAAGGAGAATCCCACAAGAATAAAAAAATGGAATTAGTCATGCATTATAAATGATATGAAAAGGAGAATATGGTAAACTTTCCACATTCACAGGTCACACAAAGTCCTTCTAAAAATGAAAATGCCAACCCAGCAAGGAGGAGCCACAAGAAGTTTTCTGTAAAAGTAGCATAAAATGGCCGGTGGCTTCCCTTGTGGAACCATGGAAGATATGTGTTTTCCCCTCGTGAAAGGGAGGAGGTACAGAGACTATAAAAATATTTACATTAATAGGATGATGGGCTCTCAATTGACAATCACAGCATATAGCAAAGACGACAGTGGAACTAATGAGCTCTTGTGCTCAATAGGCCAGAAGAATGTCGGGCTTTCTCAGACGGTGTTGGAACAAACCAGAAGACTCATCCTTTCCAATGTGCAAAAGCATAGTGTTTCTACCTTGGGGTGGAAGCCACACCACAGATTGCAGCGTTCATATATAAGTTTTCGTGTGGACATGTTTTCATTTCTCCTGGGTATATACTTAGGAGTACAATTTTGAGGTCCTATGTTAACTTTGTGCTAAAACTTTGAGGAACTGCCAGGCTGTTTTCCCAGGTAGCTGCACCATTTTCAAGTCCCGCAAGCAGTGTCCACAGGTTCCAATTTCTCCACCTCCTTGCCAATGTTGGTTATTGTCTGTCTCTGTGATTATATCCCTCCTAGGGGGTGTGAGGTGGTATCTCATGGTTTTGATTTGACTTTCTCTGGTGGCTAATAATGTTGATCATCTTTTCATATGCTTATTGGCTACTTTAGCACATGGTGGCTTCTTTGTGGAAATGTCTATTCAGATCCTTTGCTCATTAAAAAAATGTTTATCCTTTTATGATTGAGTTATAAGAATTTTTATATGTTCTACATATAAATCTCTTACCAGCTATATGATCTGCAGATATTTGCTCCCATTCTGTGGTTTGTTTTTTCACTTTCTTGGTGGTGCCCTTTGGAGTACAAATAGTTTGAATTTTGATGAAACACATGTATCTATTTTTTCTTATTGCTTATGTTTTTGGCATGGTATCTAAGAAATCATTGCCTACTCCAGAATCATGAAAATTTCTACCTCTGTTTTCTCCCAAGAGTTTTTAGGTTTAGCTCTTACATTTTGATATTTGATCCATTTCATGTTAATTTTTGTATTTGGTGTGAGGTAGGGGTCCAGCTTCATTCTTTTACATGCGGATACCGAGTTGTCCCAGCACCATTTGTTGAAAAGACTTCTTTCCTCACTGAACTTTTTTGCTACCTTCTTTGAAAGTTAATTTAATGTAGATATGAGGATTTATTTCTGGACTCCCAATTCTACTCCATTTACCCATTTGTCAGTCTTCATGCTAGTAACACTGTCGTGGTCAATGTAACTTTGTAGTCAGTTTTAAAATCAGATTATTTAAAAAAAAACCTCAAGTGTATAACAAAAAGCAGCAGTCTTTTGTGTCGTCTTTCTCCTGAATCCTATCCTCCACTTTCATATTTTAACTTATTTTATTGTTTTATTAGTTTATTTTTTACATCTAAGACATCTATTAATACCTACCCAGTTCTTTTCTTTTTCTTTCTTTTTTTTTTTTTTTTGAGACAGAGTCTCACTCTGTTGCCCGGGCTAGAGTGAGTGCCGTGGCGTCAGCCTAGCTCACAGCAACCTCAAACTCCTGGGCTTAAGCGATCCTACTGCCTCAGCCTCCCGAGTAGCTGGGACTACAGGCATGCGCCACCATGCCTGGCTAATTTTTTCTATACATATTTTTAGTTGGCCAGATAATTTCTTTCTATTTTTAGTAGAGACGGGGTCTCACTCAGGCTGGTCTCGAACTCCTGAGCTCGAGCAATCCACCCGCCTCGGCTTCCCAGAGTGCTAGGATTACAGGCGTGAGCCACCGCGCCCGGCCCTTTTCTTTTCTTTTATTGATACGTAATATTTTACATATTTATGGGGTTCATGTGAGTGTTTGTTACATGCATAAAATGTGTAATGATCAAGTCAGGGTATTTGGAGTGTCTGTCACCTTGGATATTTATTAATTCTATGTGCTGGTAACATTTCAATCCTTTCCTCTAGCTACATTGAAATATACAATATATGCATAACGGTGGCGACCCTACTCTGCTATTGAACATTAGAACTTATTTCTTTTATCTAGCTGTACATTTGTACCCATTAGTTCTTTCTTACTTTAACATCTTTTGACATCATCTACTGTCTTCCTTTAATGATAGATGGGAGTTGAGTATTTTTACTGGCCCCTTTCCTGCCTTTCAAGCCTCCAAACATAGTTATATCACAATTTATTAACTTAATAAGCATTTGCATTATTATGACCATATTAGCATTGCTTGCTGCTGAGCCAGGGGTGATGTATGATTTCATTTCCTTGCTCTACAAAGTTCTGCTGTTCCTGGAGTTGATGGTGCCTGGTTTGTTGTTTCTGGAGTTGCTTTGTTTGCTTTGTTTTCTGTACTGCTCTCAAGTCTTCCAACAGCTTTAGAAAGCCACTCCAGCTATTCCTTTCTGAGCATAGCAGGTAACATATCAGCTTGATTTGTTTCCTGGAGGCATCCCTCCAGCTCTATGTCCTCTGGACTCAGTCTCAGAGCCACCTGCACAGCTCCTGGGCTGGAGTTTGCCTGTGCTGCTCTCCTGAACTGGATCCATAGTTTCCTGGATCCAGTGTCTTCCTCTTTCCTGGTGCATTTCCATCTTTTGGTGAGCATGTCCTCCAATAACTTTCTCAAATGGGTGCAAGGCAGGTGAATAATTTGAGACATCAACTGTCTGAACATGTCATACTTGGTTGATGTCTAGGTGTAGAATTCTGAGCTGAAGATCATTTCCCCTCATATTTTGAATACATGCTCCTTTGTCTTCTGGTGTCAGTGTTGCTATTGACAAGCCCAGTGCCTTTGCTTGGGATCTGCTGTTGCCTTTAGCTTTTAGGACCTTATTCTAGGTCTTCTTAAATTTCACAAGGGTGAGTCTTTGCGGGGCTCCTTTTTAATTCATTGTGCTGCTCTCCCTGTGGGTCCTTTCAGTCTGGAAAATCATCTTCTCTGTTCTGGGAATTTTGTGCTATCTCTTCAATCCCCTTTTGCTTTCTTTCTGAAAATCTTCTTAGTTGGATGTTGGGCTCCCTGGATTGACTGATTTTCTTCCTTATTCCTCCTATTCAATCATTTTAACTTATTTTATTCTACCCTCTGAGAGATTTCCTCAATTTTACATTTGCTCTTTGTAATGTTTTTCAACTATCATAATTTAATTTGTAAGAGCTCTCTGAATTTTTATACCTCCTAATCTCATTTCATGGTTGAAATATTTTTAATCTCTCGGAGGGTGGATCAAGCTATTCACATGTTTTCTTAGTTCTGATGTTTGCTGGTTTTGAGCTCTGTCTTTCATCATGGAGATTTTCTTCAAATATCTTGACATTCGTGGAAAGCTCCTAGAACTCTTCATGCTTGACTGGGGCTTGGGAACTCTTGGGGTAACTGGTAGGAGTTGGCTCTTTTATTGGAGAATTTCCCACTGTCAGTGTCTGTATGTCCTGTGTCTAAATTTCTCCTATGGAAACTCTTCCTCCTGGTGATGGGGATGGGTGGAGTCTACATCCTTGGAGCAAAGTGGCTAACAGGGGCTCAGTGTGGAGGAGCAGACTCAGCCCAGTCACTCTCACTGGTTTAAGCATGTCACCTGTCCCCTGCCTCCACTGTGCCTGGGATCCTCAGCCTGTAGCCTTTCTGGTTTAATTTGTCCATCTTTTACCTGGGTGGTGACTCAGCTTTTGGCTGGTGGATGGGACTGAGGTGTCCTTGTATACATTTTTACTTTTTTTTCACTAATCTGCCTTTTTTTCAGCCCCATAGCTTGTATCACCTTCAATTCCTATATCTCGCTTTCTTTGATGCAAGTTGGCTTTATTTTTATTGGTACCTCCTTCTGCACGAATGTAGTATTCAGACATCTCATGTTTGCTAAATTTTCTCATCAGTTTTCATCCAACATTTTTATTCCAACAGTGTCCAAAACATCATTTCTATTTTTCATGTGCTATTGTCTCCTTTCCCCAAATCTTTCCAAATCCTTTCATAGATCAGGGCTTATATAAGTCTTTATTCAAATCTTCTCAGCTCATGGAAAGGAAGATGGGGAAGAATTATTCATAGTTTTGATTTGCTTATATGGACATTGGAAGGAGCTAGAGTTGAGACAAAGGTGGAAGAGAGTTTGGTGTGTGCTTGTGTTTATTTTTCACATTTGCTGTAGTAGACTGAAGTTAAGGGCTCTCCTTCTCTAACTGGCAGGACAACTCTTCTTACCTGTTAACTGGGGAAGAGCTGCAGCTGAGCTTGCTTTTGATGTGCATGGTACACCTGACATGCAAGTGGGGATCCCACTTTGTGCTTAGCCCCAAACCTGGAGTACTTTCCAGAAATGCTGTTAGCAGTGAAACCTATACCCTCCAATGCCAAGGGAGTCAAAGGTTTTCTTATGGAAACCACTTTCACTCACTCCCCACAGACTTTCCCTTCACCTGGGCAGAATCACAGGTGAGCTCACCTTTACCTGTGTGGCCACAGGGATACCGCAGGTATGATGAAGGTGAAGAATGCTGAGATAAGAAGATTATCCTGGATTAACCCGGGACAGGCCAGATCTAATCAAACGAATCCTTAAAAGAGGAGAAGCTCTTCCAGCTGGGGTCAGAGCCAGCGGGCAATGTGACAAGAGGAGGAGGGTCAGAAAGATTCGACATTGCTGCGTGCTGCGTTCGAAAGTGGAGGAAGGGGCCACGAGACAAGGCCTGTGGGTGGCCTCTAGAAGCCGGTAAAGGCAAGACAATGGATTCTCCCCTGGAGCCTGCAGGCTTCAGAAGCGACACAGCCCTGTCAGCCCCTTGATTTTAGCCCGGTGAAACTCGTTTTGAACTCCTACCCTGTAGAACAGGAAGATACTAAATTTGTATTATCTTAAGCCACTGAGTTTGTCATAATTTGTTCTAGTAGCAGCAGGAAGCCAATACAGATACAAAAATAGATACGTAGAAAGTTGAAAGAATGAAAATTGATATTCTTTAGTCATTTCATATAGATCCACCAGGAGGCGCCCTTGCTACACCAGTGAACGGACTCCTCTTTGGAGGCTTCCAGCTGTGTCAGTTCAGGGCGTTTATTCTACAAGCATAGAAAATGGTAACTCTATAGAAAGGCTCAAGAAAAAGTTGTGAAGTGGTTGTTTGGTCACTTTGCTGTCTCCTTTCAGTTTGGAATGCACGGGACACCCGGAGGCCCCACGCAGCCCTCGAACCCCCAGGGCTGTGGTCTGCCCACCTTGGCTTCCCCACCTCGCCTGGGGTTCCCAGGGCAGCTCCCCAGCTCTGAACCCCGGCCAGCCCTCTGCCAAATAAAGCCAACCTGATCCTGGTGACCCGGTAAGCTAGTGTGTGCCACTGGGCACATGGCACCTGCTTCTTCTCTGTCTGCCCCCATCTCTCTCCCTCCCTCCTTTCTGGAAGTCCTTGAAAGAACTATTTAAAATCACTAGTTCACTCGCTCATTCATATATTTCCATGGTCATCATTATCATTTATTGAGCATCTATGATGTATCAGTGACTGTACTACAAGAAGAAAATTGCGTAAAACTTGGCTCCTACTTGTCCAGCACCTCTATATGAAATAGGGGCCTGGGGGTGGGCTCTGTGGGTGGAAGGATTCTGTGCTGTGGGGACACACAGACCTACTCGGACTCCAGCCATTCCTGGGGGAGGGAGAGGAGAGAAACTTGGTCGGAGGAGGTGACATCTGAGCTGGACCTTGAGGCATGGACAGAGTGGCTTCTGAAGGGAGGAGGGACCTGGCGGCTGGGTGGGCCCCAGGGCAGGGCTGTGGCCGTAGTGGCTGGAGGCAGGTCTAGCAGAGCCCAGTAGCATTTCTTTATAAAGAGGCTTCACTGCCAGCCTGGGGCATTCACACCTAAACTTGTAGCAAGGGTTTTATTTATGTCTTAACAGTGGCTATATTTCTACTTTTAAAAGAGCTCTTTGACAGCCTCGTGGAGATCGGGGGGGAATATTATGAACAGGAAGACCAGCTAGGAGCCTTCCACTTACAAGTGACCTGAAAGAGGGTAGCAGCAGAGAAAACAGAGGAGTCAGGATGAATAAAAGAAGGCAGAATGTACAAGACTTTGTAAAAATGAACGTGGAAAATGAGGGATCGAAGCAGGTATCAAAACACACGATTTCGTGTCTCCACCTTGGGTGATGGTTTCTAAGGAGATGCTTTGGGCCAAGAGGGAGCTAAAAAAGGAACAAAAGAAGGAATTTATTTTAAATTACAGATCACTCCGACACACAGGGAAAAGAAGGGGGAGAAATAATCCAAGCAGCGTAAATAAATCAGGAAAAACTGGAGTTTGCCAGAAGCTGAGAAAAAGATGGTTCAAGGACATGGTGGTCAGCAACGCTGAATGCCAGAGAAAGGTCAGGTAGGAAGAAGACTAAACAGATGCCATCACAGGTGACAATTAGGAGCCACCAGGCCCCTTAGGAAAGCTTGTTTTAAAGATGGAGGAACTGGTTAAAAGGTGATAAAGAGACTCAGTGGTGCTATGATTCCACTTTTCCAAAGAGTCGGAGCATCAAGGAGAAGGTTATAAATGGGAGTGAGGGGCAGAGGTGTGGAAATTTTTCGGTTTTGTTATTTTTAGCTTGGCAAGAGTGGAATGCTTTGTGGACTGCGGAGAAGCAGCCAGTACATGGGAAGATTGAATACAGGTAAACATTTATGATTTAAACAACCAAAGGAGGGATGATGGTCTGAGTTCCAGGTGGTACTGGCAAGCTACAGAGGGAAACTCTTCGGCAGCAGCACCCCTGAAATCCTACCACAGGGGCCACACACCACACTCCCCTTGCCTGAACCGACAGCGGGGCTGTTACAGTGTCTCCAAAGAGGAGACGCTGTTTGAGGGCTTTGATTGCTGGGAAAGCCTGAGAGGTGCAGTGGCACAGACCTGGGTACCAACCCCAGTCCTACCCATGGGGACATCACCTCTGAGCCTCGGTTTCCTCCTGGGGAAAGTGAGGGCAATCAAATCTACTTTCAAGGGGGGTGTGGTGCGGCTAGATGGCATCACATTTATGAGTCCCCAAAATGTGGCCTCAGACGTGGCCAGCAAATTCTAGGTTCCTTATTTTGACACTCGTTCCCAAGAAGAGGTTCCCAACGAGGAGATTTCTTCCTTCTCAGAAGTTGCTGGCAGCCCTGATGGTGTTTGCTGGTCTCCACACACCTGGGGCTTTTCTCTGTGGTCATCAGCGTCCGGGCTCCTCCCAGCTGGGACAGGGAGCATCTCTTTCCTGCAGTTTGCTGGGTGTTTAATGCAGCGCCAGACAGCTGGAGCTGAGGAGCTCCCTCACTCCATAGGCTGAGGGGAGGGAGTCACTCAGACCAGGCGCAGGAAAAACAGTTTCCCATTGTCAGACCCCTGGCCTGCCCCCTTTCTTGGAAAGCCCTCCCTGGTGAGTCAGCGCACTGGCCTGCCCCGACCTCCCCCCAGGCGCCCAGCGGCAGATTACCTTGGCATAGGCCCTGCAGACAATTTCTCTGCCTGCATAGGGATCCTGGAGCCCAGCCACACTTAGCTAATCTGAACTTTCCCTTTCCTCATTGAAACACCATACTGATGGTTTCAGGGATCTTGCTTTTTCCCTTTTCTGTAAGGACAAGGTCTCTAAAATTTTTCCTGTTAAAGAGTTTGACTTTGATTCATCCAGGGAATTGTAGCTCGGGCCAGGGGCAAGGGGAGATTGGAGGCTCCAGGGTGCTGGGAGGGCAGGAGGCTGACCAGGAGGGGAGATGGGCAGGCGGCTCCCTGCTGCTCTGGGAGTCGCCTCCGAGCCCTGCGTAGCTCCTGGCCAGTGCTTTGGACGTGGAAAGTGCTTGGGTAATGCTGGATGAGCAAGTGAATCCATGAGGGTATGAATGAATAGACTGGGCGTGTTTACTCGAGCAAAGCACGTGGAGGAGCAATGGAAGTGGGCTTGGAAAGAGATACGTTGGTAGCTCCCAGTGTCGGGACAGGGCAGGGTAAGTACCGGCCGAATACAAAACGAAATATACAATCTGAACAGGACTCTCAAAGACTTTTGCCAGAGTCAGGGTGGGGATTAAGGTAAAATAAGTGGCCACTTAACTAGTCTACAACATGTCAAGGAGCCAAAAAACTCAGTAAGCAAGATAAATAATATTTTAATGAAATATTTTTAATATAGAATAAATGCAAAAAAAAAAAAAACCTCCATGATGAACAGAACATCAAAATTTCAACAAAGATAGGATGTTGTTTTTATTTTATCATTGTGCACCGGAGTACAAGAGAACAGTCCTTTTCAATCAGCCCTTGGTTCCTAGTCCCTACCAGGAGTGTTTATAAGGAGGGTTGACAGTGACCTGAGAACAGATAGGGCAACATAGAGCTTTATATATGGTTTTTTTTTTTTTAATAAAGAGATGGGGGTCTCGCTCTGTCACCCAGGCTGGAGTGCAGTGGTGCAATCACAGCTCACTGCAGCCTCAAGCTCCTGAGCTCAAGGGATCCTCCTGCCTCAGCTTCTCTACAGGCATGCACCACTACACCCGGCTCATTTGCTCATTTTGAATTTTTTTTTTTGTAGAAATGGGGTCTCACTACATTGCCCAGGCTGGACTCAAACTCCTGGCCTCCCAGTGTGCTATGATTACAGACATGAGCCACTGCACCCGGCCTGTAGTCATTTTTTTAAATTATAGAAGTTTTATTAACTTTTACATCTGATTCCAAATATGAGAGCATATTTTGATAAGTATATATAAGGGTGTTTGTCTTTCCTTTTGCCTGGACTTCAACCTGGCTCGACACAGCACTGGCTAAACTGGTGACAAGGGAAGGGTGCATGGAAGGAGAACACCTGGAGCACAGGTAGGAGACACCAGATCATGTTGGGACCCACGGGGGTTGAGTCACATGCTTGGGAAGCCATAATCAGAGAGAAGCTGAAACATTTAGAAGAGGGGAAATTGTGGAGGGCTTTGGATACTGTGCTGAAGATGTTTGGAATTAATAATGGAAATGCTTCAGGGAACACTGAATGTTTCTGGACAAGGATTCTGGGTACAGACACTTGTGGCCAAGCCCTCTATGGGCAGTGGGGAGCATCGGCTGGAGAGGGTGGGGCAGGAAACAGAATCACCGGAGGGCACGGCCGCTGCCATTGCACGGGAGAAACCGGAGGGCCCTTCTACCCAGGCAGAGGGTCTGAGCATGCGTAGGCCGTGCTGTTCAGAACATGGTCACAGAGGAGCTTCTTCAGCTGCTTCACCAATAATCCAGGAAGGCTTTGCCCAGCCTTCCTACAGATAACAAACCCACATCCACTTGAGGACAGGAAATGCATCGAGATCCTTTTCCCAGAGAGGACAGAGCAGCCGCGCTGGGTTAGGTATCCTGCCTGACAATCGAACACACTTGTCTTCATCAGCTGCTGTGGTCGCTGGGCCACCTAGATTTCCAAGTGGAGGGGCAGTGAGTTCCCAAGAAGCCAGTCCTTCCCTTGTCTGCTGTTATTGGAACGGTGTTGCCACACATTTCAGAGAAAGAATCGATACCCCATCTAGGATGAAGGGAAGGAGCGGGAAACCAGCCCTCAGAAACATTTGGGGGGCTTTTTTTCTTTCCCGCATAGTAATGGGTGTGCTACGCAGAGATAGAGCTTTTGCAAAATGTGAACTGATTAAGGAAGAGAACTTATTTTGTCAAATGCATATGTCATTAAACTTCACCAATTCTGGTTTAACTTCCTGGGAAATCACAGTGGTTTGGATGAAGGATGAGATGACATTACCTTTGTGTTTATAAAGGGCTCTTACCATGAAAAATAATGTAAACACAAGGGCAGGTTGGAGATTTGAACTACTTCAGTAGGATGAAAAACAAATTTGGAAGAGTAAGGAAAACCCATTAATATCTGTCTACTAAGGGAATCAATCCATAATTTCAATTTGTACATGGAAGTCTCAAAAGGACTTCTCTCGAACAATATTTTTAGGAAACATTATTCCAGTTAGAATACAATCTTAAAGATAGAAAACTGGACTTCTTGAATTATTTCCAAAGAGCATACTTTCACAAACGTAGACAGACCTTACCCCAAGTGGCCTGAAACGCTGAATTGAATTTGAATGAGACCAATCCCTGTCTGAGTGTCAGTTCCTGTCAAGGATGCTAAGGTGTGTAGACCTTGCTCTCAGGTGGGTGTGGGCGGGGAGGCGCTATCCTGCTGGGAAGAGAGGAAGTAAAAGCAGAGAAAAAGAAGATACTCAGCAAAGCACTTGAAACATCCTCTGCCTTAGCTCAGGCTGCCATAACACAATATTGTAGACTGGACGGATCACAGGACAGAAATGTGTTTCTTACAGTCCTGGAGGCTGGAGGTCTGAGATCAAGGTGCCAGCACGGTTGGGTTCTGGTGAGGACCCTTTTCTAGCTTGCAGATGGCTGCTGTCACGCCACTGGTGCATGTGGCCTTTCTTCAGTGCCTGCTCCTGGAGAAAGAGAGAGAGAACAAGCTCTCTGGTGTCTCTTCTTACAAGGGCAATAAGCCCGTCAGACCAGGGTCTCATCCCCGTAACCTCATTTAATCCTAATGACTTCCCAAAGGCCCTATCTCCAAATATCCTCATAGTGGGGGTTAGAGCTTCAGCATATAGTTTGGGGGCAGGGACTAGAAACAGTCATCCCATAACATTATCAAAGATTGCAGTTGTGGAAGGCTGACCACAGTGAGAAATACAGAACATTTCTGAAAGGGTTTAAAGGAAGAAGAGAGATGGCTTTGGGCGTGGGAAAGCACCGTAGATGCCATCAAGTTTGAATTGTGCCCCCCAGGAGACGGGGCTCAGATGGGCAAGGAAGCTCAGGAAGACATCTCAGGAAAGACAGAAGCAGACACCTTAAGCAAAGCACAGATGTCCTGGGGATGTTTGGCCATGGGCAGGGCAGGGGAAGGATGGCAGGGGGGAAAGCAACAGCGGTGGGACAGGAGGGACAGGACAGAAATGTCGTGTTGAGCAGAAACGGGAGCTCAAGAGGGACAGGTGAGCTGGGCTTGGGTTAAAAGTAACCTCAAAGTCCAGATCGGGGGCAGCTGGCTTCCAGCTCACCGGTAGTAGGGAAGGGATTGTGATGGGGATGGTCACCCAGGAAGACGGTTTGGGCAGGGCCGCGCAGCACAGACAAAGCAGGCAGCAGGGCAGGCAGACTGAAGCCAGGCAGGAGGCAGGGAGGCTGCGGCAGTGCCCCGAACCTGAGCCAGCCACTGCCTGAATCCGGGTCTTGGCTCCTGCCATCACTTTTGCCATACTGTAGCCAACCATTCCTGGCTTCGTTTCCTCCCTCGGAGTTGAGCGTGTTGCACAATCTGGCGGAGTGTGCAGAAGTCCAAGAGACTCTTTCAAAATCCCTAGTCTCCTCTGGACAAAAGAAATCAGAGAACAGCGGGAGGAATTCCAAGAAGCCTGGAGCCCAGAGACCATAAGCACATACCTCAAGGCGTTAGAGACCTAAGTTGGGATGAGCTGTGAGTGCATTAGAGCCGTTGCTAGGGGATGACCTGCAAACCCACTCACGGGTGAAAATCTCTTTTCTCCTGACTGTGAGGAAGCATGAAGACACCTAGCACTGCTCTGCCCTCTCGCCCCCACACAGGGGAGTGAACCAGAGAAAGCAGAGGGAATTGAGCTGATTTTGTAAGACTCCCTTTTCCACTAAAAAATCAAAACAATGTTCACGTTCTATCCAAACAGGATATCACTGGATAGTTTTTCTGCAAATCATTTCACAATTCCTATCGCTGGGACAAATGATCCCCAAATATATGACTGTTCCTGCCCCGAGAGCCCTGGTAAAGGAATTTCACTATATTTGGCACAGAAAGCTAGAGACACATCCTTTTAGGTGAAAGAGAAGAGAATCAAGCTAAACTCCCCACGTAGTTCATGAGCCCAGATCATGAAAAAAATCCAAGTGAATAAGAAGCAGTGCATGCCTTGATTTTTTTCCTGCCAGAGTCTTTTATTCCGGTGTCCTGGATGTGGCAAAGATGTGATGGCCCCCGATAGTGAAGCTGTGGTTATCGGAGTGTGGTCCACGGTCAAGTTAGCCTTGTTCTGCAGGAAGCCGGCCAGCAAGCCGTCGGTACCCAAACTTGGGTACTACAGACACCAATCATTGGCCCAGGGCACATGCCTAATAAATGTGAGCCAGTGCCATTGTCATTGTCACGGTTGCCATCATGGTTGTTACTAGCTGGTAAGGTCTTGGGTGCTCTGAGTACACACACGCATTTCACTGGGAAATTTTCACATCTGCACACACTTTCTCCCAGTTAGAGACTCTCTCTGAGTTTAACTCTTACTCAGTTCTACCACCATTTGTTAGGATATCAAAAATCAGATTTATTTATGGTTTTTTCTTCAACGTAAATGTGTCTTTAGATACTATTAATATCTAAGGACTCCAGAATTAGAGGATGGATTTGAGTTTACTAAATCTTGGATGGAGGTGACTGTGAGCAGAGAAACAGCTGAATTGCTAGCGAAAAGAGGGGGAGAGACGTTTGCCATAAAATGAGGTGACTCAAAGAGCATCCAGTCATTCTTCCCAAATGTGCTTCTTTAGAGAGAGCAAACCTTCACGCTCGGGGTGTTGGCATCGCTGTGTAGCACGTAGTCTGCACCCTACTGTCGCTGTCTGCAGTAGACCTAATAGGGAAACCATATAATTTAATACTGGGAGCAAAAACAGTACTAAAAATAATCAGCAGGCACTAAGTGCTCTAGAGCGGGTGTACGCTGCGACAGTTTGCTGCAGAGCAGGATGTATCACCCTATCTATAAAAGGATGCTGTGGGGTTGGTTCTCTCTAGTGTACACGTACTAAACTGCCATCTGGGGGCAGCCAGTGTGCACCCTTGGATGCCAGGCAACTTCTCCCACGGAGCCCCGTGAGTATCCGGGCAGGATGGACAGAGCAACCCCTTCCCCCTCTGTGCAGTCCTGGCTCCCTGCTGGGGAAGGCCCGGCCTCATGGGTGAGGCTGCCCCATCAGATTGTGCAACAGCATTTCCACGGCCCCTCCCACCCCACACCCAGCTCTCCCCCACTCAGTTCCTGAATCTCTGCTTAGGGCTGGGGGTGGGGCTGGTCCCATGCATGAGATGCCGTCTGCCCAACAGTGATAGAAGGTGCCAGAAGAGCCCTGCAGCCCCCCCACCCTTTGCCCCACCAAATACCACCCCCTGCCCACATACACACATTCCCGTTTGCTGATTTTTGAAATTCCTTAGCAGAGGATAAAGCTTTTATCCAGGACGCAGAGCTACTGGGAGGCAATGGGGAAAACAAGAAAACAATGAATTTAAAAGAATTGGATTTTTGTCTTAGCTCCCAGGTTTGCCATTTGCCACTTGCCCTTGTGAGAGACATTTAACTCTTAGTAACAGGCTGCGCTTGCCTGAAGAGGGATGGAAGCAAAACCCAGGAGTTGTGAGAGGAAAATATTGGTAACTTTACTGAATAATAATTTGTGCTTCACAAAAAATACCATAACCAAGTTAAAAGACAAAACTGATTAGCAACAATATTATAAGACATGTGGTTAAACAAAGGGCTAATTCCTTAAAATATAAAGAGTTTAGGTATAAATAAGAATCAAATCAAATAGAAAAAGGAGCCTGAGGCATGGTCAGAACTGCAGAAAACAAGAAAATAAAAATCTGAGAAGGTTCTCAAAGTCAGCCTATTATAGGAAACATAAACGAAAACAACAAGGCTCCGTTTTTATCTATCAAAATGTCAAAGATCAGAAGGTTGTTAAAAATAGAGTTTTCATGAGTGTAGGGAAATAGTACACTCGTACATTGCTACGACTTAAAGGAAGATCACTTTGGGAATATCTTTCAAAATTCTAAATGCACATACCTGGGCACTAAATATCCAGGGGTATGTCCCACAGCCATGCTCATGCGATATGAACAAAGAGGGCTGTGCGAAGGTATTCACCGAAGTATTGTTTAGTAATCAGTTGATAGCAAAACACTGAAAGACTTCAACTGTCCATGAATATGAAGAATGGTAAAACAAATGATTATGCAATGGTATGGAACGTTCTAGAGCTGTGAAATACGATATAGTTGATGTACATGGGCTGAAATGGATTGATTTAGAAGATATACTAGGAGAGAAGACGTAAGGCATAGAGCCATGTTTGTGGCATGTGTTTCTGTGTGTATGTGTGCCTGTGTGGGTGGCTGTGTTTGTCTGTGTTTATGTGTGTCTGCGTGCACAGGCTATTTCTGGAAAATGACATGCAGAATTCACTAAGCTGACTTCTAAGTGCGTAGTGACTGGGACTTTAATAGGGAAGGGAGAGTTACTTTTCATTGCTTACCCTTGGATTTTAAAAATATATATAATATATATATATAAATACAAAACGTTGTATTTTCAATTTTATACATAATATATAAAAGTATTAAATACAATATATAATAATACATTTTAAATATATATAATATATAAATATCCTTAGAATTTTCAAATATACATGTTTTGCTTTTTACATTTGAAAACAACAAAGCTCTTGTCATCAGTAATTAGAATGCCTTCAGGAAGCTTCCTGTGAGAGCTCCAGCCCGCCCTGATATCGCCCTCATTCACGTTCCCAGCACATGGCACTCGTATCTCTCATTTGTGAGTGACCTCTTGTGAGTTCAAATGTAATTATTCACATATCTTTGTCTCCCAATTAAATTGTTGAATGCTTTTAACTCCTTTGCTTTCCCTATGATACTGATGTAGAGTCATAAAAATAGTATATTTTCAAATTCTATGGATCTGGGCTATGAGTCATTAATAAAGATCGTGTGTTAAACTCTGAAATGATCAAATACTTCGCAATACTAGGAATTTGGAGGTTGGGAGTTGAAAATGAAGTTGTCAAGGGGAGAAGAGCATCAGACGGGGAAGGCAGCCGGGCAAGGTGGTGCTCGCCTGTAACCCCAGCTGCTTGGGAGGCTGAGGAGGGAGGCATCTCTAACCTGGGCAACGCAGTGAAACTCTCTTTGAACCAAAAAAAAAAAAAAGTAAAAAAAAAAAAATGAAATGGAAGACTTCTAGTTACCCTGCAGATAAGAAAGTGAGGCCTGGAGAAGTGCCAGGAGTCTCCTAATCACCCAGTTAGTACCAGGATTGAGACCAGAGCTTGGGTCTCAAACAACAGTAATGACAGTGCCAAAATGGTCTCTACCCTCAGAAGACAGGTAAAGGGCAAACATGTAAAATTCTTTTAACAGAAATTTTTTGTACACTTGTAAGATGCTGTCAGAAAAGTGAGCATCTTATATTTCTGTAATCTTCTCCAGCTTGTAATGTGCATCTCCCCTTCTGTTATCTCACGTTTCCAGATTTATCCAATCATGGGAATTAACCAGTTCTAGCTGGACATGGTGGCTCACACCTGTAATCCCAGTGCTTTGGGAGGCCGAGGCTGGAGGATCGCTCAAGGCCAGGAGTTTGAGAACAGCCTAGGCAACACAGTAAGACCCCGCCTATAAAAAAAAAAATCACTTAGTACCAACATTTTTTTTATTAATATACCTTTCTTTCTTTGTAGTTTAGTTTACAACAATTGTTAACTTTCAGCAATTAGAAAGGAAAAATACTTTCTGAATGCTAGAATATCCACATCCTAATTAAAATTGCTACTAATTAATAGATGTACCACTGGTTGAAACCTGAGAAATGAAGGTTACTGAAGGTGGACATGAACCAGAACATAAATGATTACATAGATTCCACCCACCTCTCCCTGTTTTGGAATAAAGACATAGAATGGAAAGGAGAAGGGGGAAATTTACAAGTCAATAGCTAATTCTGATTTGCCACTAAATCGTTTTTTTCTCATCTAGAAGGTTTTTTCTAAGACACTGTGGGAGGAGGAAGTAGTTGCATGAATCATGCTGCCACTTGTCTAAAAAAAAAAAAAAAAGAGAGAGGAAAAAGTGAAAAATAATTTAATTTAAGGAGAAAAAGGGAAGCAGTGCCTTGAACCTACACATGTCCACCAGAAATCATGACAGAGTTTGCAAGCTAAGCTTGTTCGGGATTATTTACCCTGGAGGAAACTCCCTTCCGATCCTCCCCCAGGGAAACTTTTATGGCCTTTCCTCCCCAAATTCAAAGTGTAGTCAAATTTTGGATACTCGAAACTCTTGTGCAACTAGCTATTTCTGAGGGCTAATTTGTATTTTAATAGTTAAGGGTCTATGCCTTTAAGCACAAAAATATGAACACATTCTAGCTGATTTAGGTAGAAATCAATTTAAAATATGCCTCTTGTTCAGACTACACTGAGCAGTCTAACTTTTAATAATGATTAAAGATTATCACTGGAGATACCAGTCCTGGCAAGTTGCCATCCCAACAGTCATTCTAGTTAGGGCCTGAGAAAGTACATTTGAATGTTTAGAGATGATCTTCTTGTCCCCCAGCTAAAGCTGAATGGCGTTAAGTCGATGTGCCACTTTTTTTTTTTTTTTTGAGAAAAAGTGTTTTCTTGTTTAAGTTATCCGTATCTAATGTCTTGGGTTGTTAGTAATGTTTTCAAATGTCTCTTTTCTGTAGCTGGATTGAAAATCCTTTAAAGGCAGGGACTCTGCACTATGTTTCTGGGCACTACTCAGAGCACAGTTTCTTATAAAGAACAGGTGGTACTTATCATATATTTATTAATTAGAATGATGGTAAGAGTGAGTGTCTAAGCCATCAGGAAAGGCTTTTAAACCCTTGTGATAAATAGGAGGGAGAGGAAATTGAACAATCAGTAGAACAGATTTCCCACGCTGAAGACCATTCAGGGCCAGCTTGAGAAGACACAAAGCTGGAAGTATATTAAAGATCAGTTTCAGGCCAAGTGTGGTGGCTCACACTTGTAATCCTGGCACTCTGGGAGGCTGAGGAAGGAGGCCGAGGCAGGAGGATTGCTCGAGATCAGGAGTTCGAGACCAGCCTGAGCAAGAGCAAGACCTCGAAAATAGAAAAATTAGCCAGGCATGGTGGCATGTGCCTGTGGTCCCAGCTACTCAGGAGGTTGAGGCAGGAGGATTGCTTGAGCCCAGGAGTTTGAGGTTGCTGTGAGCTAGGCTGACACCACAACACTCTAGCCTGGGCAGCAGAGCAAGATTGTCTTAAAAAAAAAAAGCAGTTTTCAGAGACAGGAATATTTACTATCATAAAGATGCCAATTTCATCTAGATAGACTTGCAGTCTATAGCTTGGATACAACTAGTAATCAAATTCCCCAATGAGATTTTCATGAGCCTTGACAAACTGATTTGAAAATTAAAATGGGGAGCTATGGCCAGGAATATTCAAGTCCCTTATGAATAAGAAGAATAAGGAAGACAGACTTACCCTATTAGATATGAGATCTTATCATGAGACTGAAGTCATTAAGAAAGTGTAGTGTTGAGACAGAGATAGACAAACTGACCGATGGAATGGAATGCCATGAAATAGGTCCAATATGGAAAGTTGGTATATGACAGAACTGGATGAAAGATCAAAGGAAAATAAATGGAAATGAAATTAAATAATTATCCAGTGGTGGTGGGGGAGCATGGATTGGATCTCTACCTTACTTCATGCACACACACAAAAAATTGAAAGTGGTTTAAGAACTTAAGTGCCAGAAGGAAACCCTTAAAGCTTTTAGTAGAAAATATTGGTTGATACCTTTCTGTTGATGGAGTAAGGAAGGATTTCTTAAAGACATTGAAAGACTGGAAGTTTAACCAGATTAAGAAGTATGTTAATCAATGGAGGCTTTAAAGCAGTAAAAGGATCTGATAGTAACTATTTTGGGCTTTGCCGGCCACATGGTCTCCATCTCATATTGTAGTGGTTTTGTTTTAACAACTGTTTAAAAGCATAAAAACCAGTCTTAGGTCAAGGCCATGTAATAACAGTCCATGGGGTGGATTTGACCAGCTGGTAGTAGTTTGTAGACTCCCGCTTTAAAGGTGAAAATACAAGCTACTAACTAGAAGATATTTTGAACACACCTAGCGGGCAAAGGATTAGTTAATATCAAGAACATAAAAGGTTCTATGAATTCCTAAGAAAATAACAGCTAACAGGAAAATATATAAAAATCATGAACCTGCATTTCACAGGAGAAAAAGACATTTGTCCAGCGAATACCTGAAAAAAATGCCTTCCTCAATAGCAATCAATATTTCAGGTTTTGCAGGCCATATGTTCCTTGTCACAATTAGATATAATTTGACACTTACTCGATTGTCAAAAATGAATGCATCAGACATTACCCAGTGCTGGAGAAGATCTTAGTCAATCAGAGCTCTTATATATTACTGGTGAGAAGGTAAACTGGTTCAACCACATGGAAAACAATTTGGCATTATCCTATGAAATTGAACTTTCACGTATTCAAGAACTCAGGCTTTCCATTCTCAGGCATAACAGCCAAGAGAGACTCTTGTAAATCAGAGGACATTTACAAGGATATGCATAACAACACTGCTTGTAATCATTTAGAAAATGGAAACCTTGAAATAGTATTAGTTTTCTATTGCTGCTATAACAAATTGCCACAAACCTGGTGGCTTAAAACAACACAAATTTATTAGTCTACAGTTTTAGAAATCGGAAGTCCAAAGGGGATCTCACTGGGCTAATCTCGAGGCGTTGGCAGAGCTGTGTCGGAGGCTGTAGGGAGGATCTGTTTCTTTGCTTTTTCCAACTTGTAGAGGCCGCCCATGTCCCGTGGCTCAGGATCCACTTCCATCTTTGAAACCAGCGATGGCCAGTCCAGTCTTGCTCATGCTGAATCACCGTGACACAGATTCTTCTACTTCCTTCTTCCACATATAAGGGCCCTAATGATGACATTGGGCCCACTAGAATAGTTGAGCATAATTAACCCATCCCAAGGTTAGCTGGTCTTCAACTTTAATTCCACCTGCAGTTTCGATTCCTCTTTGTAATGGAACGTAACATATTCCCGGGTTCCAGGGACGAGGACATGGCATCTTCAGAGGAGCCATCATTCTGCCTTACCACGTCCCATGAGAGGAGAATGCAAAGATAAATTTTATAGATCATACAACAGAATATTATACAGTAATAAAAATGGATAAAATATAGACATATGCAATAATATAAATTATTCTTCATAATATAATGTGGAGAAGGAAAAAAAAAGCAAGTTCCCAAACTATATAAAGCATGACATTCTTTTTAATAAGTCCCGAAACAAGCTCTTCATATCTCGGGGCCCTTGTACTTTTCAACTGCATACCTCTCTCTCCTCCATCTTCAAGTCACCACCTTCTCAATTCAGGGGTCACCTTCTCAGGGGACCCTTCTCTAACATCAGCTAAAGCAGCAATTGTGGTCACTCTCACTCACAATATCATTTATTAAAATAACTTGTGCACTTGACCATATGTCTCTGGTAGCGGTGAAAGAATAGATACAGAAATAAGAATAGCTGTAGGACGTCAGATACATGAAGCTTTCTGTGCTTCAATGTCCTCATCTGCAAAATGGGGAAAATAATGTCCTGCATCTCACAGAGCTATTATAGGACTAAATAAGTTCATGTACAGAAAGTCTGGCACCTGGTAAGCAATGCTATGCTTGTTGGCTCTTCTTTACTGTCCGTCTTTTCCTTCTCAGGGTGTAAGCCCCCTGGTAGCAGGGACTTTGTCTTGTTTCTCTCTATATCCCTGGAGCCTGGAACATAGCAAGCACTCCGTAAATACTTGCTGCCTGCCTGCCCATCTGCAGTGTGGCTCCCGGAGGATTGAAATGGGGAGGCTCTCTCTGCTGCCTGCGGCAGCCCCTCCACCGCCTGTCTATTCCTGGGACACACCAGGCAAGCTCCCAACTTGGGGCCTTTGTGCCAACTGCTCCTGCTTCCGTAAATTCACTCCTGAACTCCCTGACCTCACCCAAGACTGCAGGAACCTCATCTCCTCGGTGATGCCTCAGGCCAGTTAGTTCGATCTTGTATCCTGCCCCAGGCCCCTCTTGGCACTCTCAACTTTCTCTACCTTGCTCTAATCTTCTTTTCCCACAGCATTTATCACTGCCTAATGCACTGTATGAATTACTTGCTTGTTGTGCCAGACGGACCCTAGGGTGACCCTCAATGAGTCTTGCCTTCTGAAATGCACATCCTTGTGCAGCTCCCTCCTCTTGAATGTTGGTGGGACCGTGGCTCACTCCTAATCAATTGAATATGGCAGAAGTGACAGGATGTCATTCCGTGATCACATTATGTTATAGAAGACTCTGTCTCGCCTGTAATTTCCTCTCTGAAGCCTGGCTCTGTTGCTGGCTTTGAAGAAAGAGGTTGCCATGGATATTACAGCCACAAGGAAATGAATTCTGCCAATGACCTGAGTGAGCTTGGAAGTGGACTCTTTCTCATTTGAGCCTCCAGATGAGAACTCAGCCCGAGCTGACACCTTGCTTGCAGAGGACCCAGCTAAACCATGCTCGGACTCTTAACCCACGGAAACTGTGAGATAGTAAGTATGTGTGGTTTTAAGCTGCTAGGTTTGTAAATAATTGTTATGCAGAACCAGAAAATAAATACATTTTTATTATGTGTCTCTCCCTAATAAAAAGTAAGGTCTATGAGGGGAGAGATCTTTTCTTAGTCATCTTCACTGATAGACTCCAAACTCCTAGAACTGATATATAGTTGGTGTTCAATAAATATTTGTTGAACTGGAAGAAGGAAGCAAAAAAGCTCTTAGAATGGTGCCAAAGTCTTAAGGATACTTTAATAACTTAAGAAAATAAATGGTCAGAAACTAGAAAGGTGCAAATGTTTGGGCTAACTTACTTTTGCCCTCATTTGGTCCACATTTGGAAGACCAAAACACAAATACTGTAGACAAAACTATGATTATATTTGTGGATTATCTCCTCAAGTGATACAGAAAATGCAGAGTTCCAAGATGGGCTAAATTTATAAAATATAACTCTCTGTATAAATATATCAAAATGATAGCATAAGTGGAGTTATAGAGTTGTTACCTACACAGAACACATTTGCAGGTAGGTAATTTTGTTATTCTGTATTTACTAAAATTGCTACAATGTCATTTTAGGATTTGAAAATAAAAAATCCCATACAATTAAAATTTTATAAAATGATATCCTAAAAGTACAATTTTTTTTTGTTATGTGAATGCATGCATTTTTGGTTATGTTTTATTATACTTTGTGTTTAGTCATTTCTAAATTGTGGATGGCCTAGTTTTAAAAATTGAACCAGCCAATTAATTTCTGTAAGAATCCCTGTGGAGTTGAACTTCCTTGCTTTTTAGTTAAAACGTTTTAAAAACCAAAGGATATGTTCCAACAGACAAATAGAACATATTTTTGACTTGGAGACAAAATATAGTATTTACCCAAGAGGCCACACTGTTTATGTGCAAGTGTGTGTGATTATGTGTGTGTGCATGTGAGTGTGTGTGAATATTTATGCATACGTTTGTGTGTGTGAACCCTTGATCCCAAGGCACTCCATTGATGGCTAATCTCCATGCACATGACTTTCCCAAATACGATTCTTCTTTGAAGTGATGCCATTATATACTGATTCAGAGCTGGGGCATCCTTAGAGAGCCCCAGGGTCCCAGAGTTATCACTAGGAAATGTGATTAGGAAAAACACAATATATGGGGCCCTTTTGGAGTTATTAGCCAGATGACACTTGGCTCAGATGAAATTTAGGAAAGTTTTAGAAATAAAAAGTATCCCAAAATGGTTATGTGTGGGAAGATTTATTCATTTATTCATTCAACTAATATTGAGCTCCTACAAAGTGCTAAGTGGGCACTGTATGGGCACATGGACTCCATCAGTGAACAAAACTTTGAAGAAATAATCGGCTGGGTAAGTATGACAAGGGAGAGATATTCTAGAAAGTGTGGTCAGGGAAGCCTCTCTGACATCTGCTCAGAGGCCTGGATGGAAGGAGGGAGGAGTCAAGCAGAGATCCAGGGAAAACATCTGGGCAGATGGAAAAGCAAGTGCCGGCTCCAACGCAGGAGCTTGCTGGGAATGGCAAGTGATCGCACTGGTATAATGTCATCCCTGTTGCCCCAAATCGTACCCACTGAGAACACAAGCACAGTGGTGTCTGTTGTCAGCTACCAGCTGTACAGACTGCTTCTGAGTAGCAGGATGAGCAGGACAAGGTGGACGAGGGAGGAAGGAGGTCGGCAAAGCAGTCAGGGAGATACCACGGACGGCCTTGAAGGCCAGTGCAAAGGGCTTTAGGTTTATTCACCGGGAGATGAGAAGCCACTGAACACCTTAAGTGATATCTTCTGACTCATGTTTTTTTAATGTTTACTCTTGAGTTGTGTAAAGAATAAAGTGAGAGAGAAAGGTGGAAGGAAGAAGATCCTTTAGAAGATGTTGCAATAATTCAGTGAGAGCTGATGGCAGCTGGTGCTGGTATGTAGCAGTGGGGAGAGAGAGAATTACTTGCCATCTGGGTATAGTCAAAGAGAGAGCCCACGAGATTTGCTGGTTTGAAGGGATGTGGAAGAAGAGAGAAAGGGAAAGATGAAGCATGATTCCAAGGTTTTTAGCCTGAGCAGATGGAAGGATGGAGGTACCGTTTTCTGGGATGGGGAAGATCAGATGGGGAACAGATAGCTGGGAGATTCCTCAAGACTTCAGCTCTGCACCTGCTAAGTTTGAGGTGTCCATGAGATATCCCAATGCAGACACCAGGTGGACAGTTTGCTACACGAGTCTAGACAGAGTTCAGTGGGGAGGGTCAGGTTAGAGATACGCACGTGGAAGTCACCAATCTGTAGATGCTAGTTGAGGCTCTGGGATAGAGTAAGATCATCTGGGAAGTGCATGTAAAGGGAACCTGTCTGAAGACTGAGCCCAGGGCCCAATGGGAGAAAGATGAAGAGAAACCAGCAAAGGAGGCCAAGATGGACAGCTGTTGAGGTGGCCCGATGCCAGGTCAGAAGGAAAGTAAGAAGGAGAGGGCGTGGTCACTTCTGCTGAGGACTGGGAGCATCTGAACTTTGGATTTGGCACATGAAGGTGGTTAGATGAGTAATAAAGATTGTATAGACAAGAAAGCTAAGCAGCTTGTCGAAGGCCATGGAGCTAGTTGGTAGCAGAGCCGGGATTTGAACTCACCACGTCCCTAACAGACCTTTCCTCTCCCCTAAATTCTGTGACCTGCATCTGTGCTCTGGAACACTGTAAATCTCTCTGGCAGTCAGTTTCTCCCGGTATCCTCCTAAGCGCTTGTTTCCTCTCGGCACGAGTCGTCCGGTGGGAAGTGAGATTAAGTCGATCTGCTCTCAGCGGTTCACATCAGCTGCCTCATCTGCTTCCCAAGGCTCGAGGGTCCCAGGGTTTTGGAAACCCAAAGTGGTGCCTCAGAACACCCACGTCCTTGCTCCCTAGAGCAATTCGCCTCCAAGGCACCAGTGTCCTGACCCTGCCGTTTCTGCATTTCACATCTTCTATCTGTTTCAGGGGCAGGAAGTGGGGAAATCATTGACTTCTGACTTAAAAGGAAATGCTGAGAGAATAACAACAAGCAAATGCAAGATGACTGTTCATCAGATGACCATGCCATGTCCAGATGGCCATCCCCAGGCTGGGGACGGGGAGATGGAGCCTGCCGGGCTCATCTCTTTGTTGGGATCTGGCTTCTCTATGTCTGTGGGTTCCTAGCCGAGTGGCAAGAGGCTGTGCTTTGCTGAGATGTTTAGAAATCAGGTAAGGAATTTTAATACCAAAAGTGGTCATCTCATACGATTCATTCAGGAAGCCCAAAGGAGATCACACTAGTGGGGAAAGCTGGGTTAGAATTAGAACCGGGTCTCTTGTCTCTTAATGCTTTTACCGATACCAGTATAAAGGGCTATTTCTAGAAATGCTAAATTTCTATCTGGAAAGCAAAATAAGCTTTTCTAAACACGAGGTGGAGATACTTACCCTTTTGAAGTTCCCAAAGCAGAGTCAAACTCAGAAGACATAATTTCTTAGACTGATACACAGAAATAAAAAGTGTTTTCAGAGGTATAATCCCTTTGATTTCCTCTTTAACCTTTATTAACCTCTTACAGTGGGCTGGGCACTGCTTTAGTACTTTAAAGTCTGTTTAATCATGTAGTTTAATTATGACCACATTAAAGACACTGTTGGAAAATAATAGCATCAGCTAGCACTTGTGTTCAGATGTCAAACTGAGTATTTTACACGTGTTGTCTTATTTAACCCAAACTCCTCCTCTGAGCCCTAGACCCAAATCACCACCCCCAGACTCCAGTATCTCCTCGAGTGTCTCAACAGCACATCATTCAACATGTCCTAAAGGAAGCACATGCTCCCCTCGCCCCATCTCAAACCCCTCCCTAGCTCAGTGAATAGCGTCTGTTCCACACTTGCTAGACCAGGGAGCTACCCTCAACTCCGCCCTCTCACTATCACCCCATTTTCCATCCATCACCAAATTCTGTGGACTTTACCTCCTAAGTTTCTCTCAAATCTTCCATAGTTCTCTATCTCTACCAGATTACCCAAATCCAAAATACTGTTATTTCTTAGATTTTGGCAAAGGTCTCCTAACTGGTCTACCCATATCTACCCTTGCACCCATTAAATTGGTTTCCAAATTGCATCCAAGATAATCTCCTTAATAAGACAAATCTGAACATATTCTCTCTCTGTCTCTTTTTTTTAGAGATGGAATCTCACCCTGTCACCCAGGCTGGAGTGCAGTCACATGATCATAGCTCACCGTAGCCTCAAATTCCTGGGCTCAAGTGATCCTTCCACCTCAGCCTCCTGAGTAGCTGGGACTACAGGTACATGCCACCACACTGAGCTAATTTATTTTATGTTTTGTAGAGATGGAGCTCTCGCTATGTTGCCGGGTTTCAAACTCCTAGCTTCAAGTGATCCTCCCACCTCAGTCTCCCAAAGTGCTAGGGTTACAGGCATGAGGCACTGCACTTGGCCCCATATTTTCTTTTTAAACACATATTAACAATTTCCCATTGCTCTTAGGGTAACTACAAAACTCCTTAGTATGGTTGAAAAGGTTCTGTATGGTCTGAACACTGCATCTCTCTCTCAGTTGCTATGACGTTTCCCTTCCTCTCCAGCTAACTGTTCTTTTAGTCTTGTCACATGTGATTGTCCCTCCAGCCACAGGACCTTGGTACATGCTGCTTTCCCATGTCTAGTTAAATCCCTCATTGCCCATATGTCAGCCTTCCCTAGCTTTTAAGATTAATTAAAATCTCTCCTATTCTTTTTGTCACAATAATATAAGATAATTTAATACGAGCAGAGATAATCTACAAACCTTGATAGTTCCTTGAAATAGTACTTTATTACAGTACAACAAAGTAATTGATTATCACATTGTTTATTCTGCGCTAACAAATGACTAATTTCTGTGTCTGTAAGCTAAGAATATAGAGTAGTTTGTAATACATTTTCAAACAATTTCCATTGACAATGGATAATATGGACATTCTAAGAGGTTTCCATGTTTCAAGAAGACCTGAGAAAACATGGCCACCTACAATTGCTCTTCCTCATTTTCTAGGGGAATTCCTTGGACAATGAATTGATTCTCTTGTCTTTTCCATCCCTCAACTCACTTCAAACTTAGTTTCACTTCGTTTCTCTGAAACTGCCCTCACCAAAGTCACACATGAACCCTCTGGTGTTCAGGCCAATGGGTAATTCCCGTGGGATGGCTCCAACACTTGGTACTATCGACCTCTCCATAATTCCGAGATTTCTTTCTCCTGGTTTCAACACCACTATTCTTTTGTTATTTTTGCCTTAAACCCTTGGCTCTCTTATTCTCAATCTCCATCATTAGCTCTTTTTATATCTGCCTCAGAATTATCCACAGACTTCTTCTTTTACAACTTTGCATGCTCTCTGGGCAATATTGTCCATTGATGCTTCAACCAACACCTATGTGCTATGGTTCACATCTTCATCTCAAGTCCTCAGCACTCTCATGGAGAACCAGGAATATGTCATCTGCCCGATGTCTCCCAGTCTATCTTTTCATAGCACCACGGACCTCTCACATATAAGATTTATCAACACGTAAAAATTTATTTATGTGATTCAAATCTTTCTTCCTCACTAGACAGCAAACTCCGTAAGAGCAAGTGTACCTGTACTTGCTCAAAATTCTATTTCTAGTGCCAAGAATTGTGCCTAACCTATAGTGGGCATTTGTTTTATAGGTTTATCTGATAGATGAATAAAAGGAATAGATAGATGTCCCCAGCACAGTAGAAATCTTATTACACTGTCACTACTACTTCAGTAAATTTATACTGCTTATATTAGCAGAAAGTCTTCTGCATGTGATAGGGTCACCATCTCAAATGCCCCTAGGACCAGGCAGGTAGTGACAATGAGGGTGGAGTCATCCTCTAATGGAGGTAGTGTGGGGAAGGAAGGCCTAGCCATTTTTCAAGAGAAACTATAAGTGTAAATTGTTTTTAACATTTCTTATAGGTCAAGAAAAAAAAAAAATCCTGGAGTGACTGGAAAGATGAAGGAAAAGAGTGGGGAAATTTTGTTAAATATTATTGCTTGTAAGGTGTAGTGGGTTGAATAGTGTCTCCCACAAATTCATGTCCACCTGGATCTCAGAATGTGACCTTATTAATAGGGTCTTTGTAGATATAATCAGTTAAGGATGGAGGCGAAATCGCATTGGATTAGGGTGGGTCCTAACTAAATCCAACGACTGGAGTAGTCATAGAAAGAGGACAGTCCACAGAGAGACTCCCAGAGAAGTCCCCATGAGCACAGAGGCAGGGGTTGGAGACGCCTCCACAAGCCAAGCGATGCCGAGGGTTGCCAGCAGCCCCCCTCCCGAGGCCAGGAAAGAGGCACGGAACCACGCAGCCTCAGGAGCCCTCAGAAGGGACCAGCCCTGCTCATACCTTGATCGCAGACTTTTGGCGTCATGACCCGTGAAAGAATAAATTGCTGTTGTTTTGAGCCACCCACTTTGTGGGAATTTGTTATAGCAGCTGCAGAAAACTAAAATAGCAAATGAAAAAAAAATTCAGGACTAAAAATTAGTTGGATGGGATTTGGGCACATAGAGGTCTTTTGAGGCCTTTTGCTAGTTGCATTCCAAAGGAGGGGTTTGAGAAAAGGAAATGAGAAGGAGAAAGTCATTGTCTGTTCCTGCCCTGACCCAATTGTCCGCCTACCCCACCCCATCCATGCTGTGAAAAGCAGCTTCCCCTTAATCGGATGCCCTGGGGGTGCCCTGGGGGTGCTCGCCTGCCAGCACTCCGCCTGCGGGTCTGTCTGAGGTACACAGAGAAACGGGACTTCCAGTACTCGGCTGTCTCCGGGAAACACGTGAGACTGGCTGGGAGCAGGGCCGAGGAGGAGTTTGGCTCTGTGCAGGGCCAATGACAAGGCACAGGTGAGAGGAGTGGACAGACCTGGGAGCAGGAAGACAGAGCCAGCTGGAGACAGAGCCCCCCCATGTGGGGGAGCTGGGAACAGGGAACAGCTGGGAAACGAACGTGACTCAGAGGGCAATCCCAGCACAGCCCCAGAGACCCTGGGCACTGCCAGATGGATGTCAAGGTCGCAGTTCAGAAAAACATGCCAGGATGCCTGGCTTGGCCAGCCGGTGGGGAAGCTGGCAAGGGATTTAAGCAGTGGGTGACAAGAGGAGTCATGTGGACGTACCTGTCGTTCTAAGAATTGTGCCTATTCTCGGCTGGGCTGTGCAGCTGGAGCAACGTGGACCCGGATGCAGTGCCCTGAGAGAGGAGAGTGGACAGGAGGAGTCTGGATCTAAGGAGGCAGAGCTGGAGGAGGTCACCCCTGCCCCAGACCTCTTGAAAGCCACGGGACCCCTTGGGGTTAACTGGGCAAACAGCAATGGGAGTTTACGGGCTGTAAAAATGGCACTGCCGACCATCAGAGGTGGCGGAGCTCAGTGGAATATTGCTGCTTTCTACCTCTTAGCCTGGATGTCCCTGCTAAAGTTCAGGACCCAAGGATCAACACAGTTGGCCAAACTTTAGGCCGTTGTCCTAGCACCAGATGCCCTTACAAAGGTCTCTGACTCATCCCGGGACTTAATCTCTTTTAATTCAAGACCCATTGGCCGACTCACGTTGCACATCAACCTTAAAGACTTCTCTATCGCCTTTTCCTGCATTAAAGGGGCATGTGTCTTGCCTCCACATATATAAAGCTTCCTTATATATGAGGACCTTTAATAAAGTCTCCCTATCTTTATAATTTTTTTTATCTTGCCCTCATTCCATAAAGGCTAGAGGCCAGGTCAATGCCACATACCTTCCTGAAACCCATTAGCCATAGATTGTCCCGTGGGCCAGGCAGCTGCTTGTGTGGTATGGGACCCATTAGAGCATAAACTTCCACTACACAAAAATGAAACAAAACTGTCAGGAGCAGCTAACATCATTCTTCCACCTTTTACCACGTGGGGACACAGTGTCTCTTCCCTCCAGGGCGTGGAGTAATGAGGTTTCATCTTGGAAGAAGACAGCAGCCCTCACCAGACAACTGAACCTGCTGGCACCTTAATCTTGGACTTCCCAGCCTTCAGAACTGTGAGAAAATCAATTTCTGTTTTTTATCAATAACCTAGTTTGTGGTATTCTGTCACAGCAGTGCAAATGGGCCAAGACCCCAACCACACCAACAACTGCTGCAAAGGACCCATAGTAAGTGGTCAGATTAGAGGGCCTGCAGGCTAATCCTAGAGCTCAGATCTCCGCCAGATATTTTAATTGACCTAACACCCTATTAACAATATCCTGCCCTCTCAATGCTAACCAGTTTCTAGTGATAGTAAACAACCGGCCCTTTCAAATGCAAACTATCCCCCACCACCTGCTGTTTCTGGCTCTCACACTCAGGGCCACTGTTCCCCTGTCCTAATCACCCCAGGGCAAAGTACCAGACAATTAGGGACAGCCAATGGCCCAGAGCCTGCTGAAATTATTCAAACCAGCCAATCTGAAGTCTGCTTATCCTGTCTTGCCTTTCCTTTCCACAGAAGTCATAATAATGGCTCTTGCCACATTTCCCCTACTCCTTCCTCTTTCTCTGACCTCCCTGGGGTGTGTCGAGCCCCTTCCTCTTGGGATCTGTGAGTAACAGACTATCTTTTCAGTGGCAGTCATCTCATCTCCTGCTCTGTTGGCCTTGACATACTTAAATAATAACAAAACCTGTATTTTAAAACACCTGGGCCATAAATACCTGGCCACTCTACACAGGAGCTCTGACTACCTCCTTAGACCCATCAAAGGGGGTGCCCAGGGCTGTCTCTCCCAGGTGGTAGTGAGAGGAGCTCTGTGATCTTACTCCTGTGAGAGACCATTGGTGGCCTCACTGCATGTCCCCTGACACCATGGTACCCTCCTCTCCCACATGGGCAATGTGGCATCCTACCTGGAGTACTATATCTTGGGCTAGGAAGTGTCCCTTCCTCCCTTCCTGGGTCTGAGGATGGTCAGGAGGGTGCACTAAACTGACTCTTATTTACCCAAGGTCACGAACTTCTCTGCTAAACTGGAGGAGAAAGACTCTCAGAATTAGGATTTATTTTAAAAACAGAGGAACACACTTGCACAATATGCTACCTGTCTGCCAGTTTAGGGAGATAAAGATGTGATTCTTTCCATAGCATGGTGCTAGCAGCAACCTGTTAATACCCTAGTCAGACTATTGCTGCCTTAAGGTGGCGCTAACTGTGCTCTTTGAAAGTGACTCATGGATTATCTTTTTATCATTTTAGTGACACTTAGTATATCTCCAATTATCTTATCATGACACCCTTAAATTCTCAGGTGGGGCAGTGCAGGATGAAGCAAGATTTCATCACGCTACTCAGAAGAGCGTGCAATTTAAAACTTAGGAATTGTTTCTTTCTGGAATTTTCCATTTAATATTTTGAGACTGCAGTTGACTGTGGGTAACTGGAACTAAAAAAAGCAAAACTACCAGTAAGAGGGGAACCACTGTAGAGATGTTTGTGCTGGCCCTGCTCCAAATTCAGACTCCCAGAGTCTCCTTCCTGTGCAAGAACATGATGTTGTCTTCCTGAACATTATACGACTGTGACATGTTAGACATCTGTTTCCCAGGCCAACACTCCTAGCAGAGGGCATCTGTGCCACTTGATTGAGCCAACTATGGTGCATTTGGACAACTCCGTAATTGTTGCCAAGGAGGGGAGTTGTGAAACCTGAAAGATGAATGAGATAGAATGAATGGGAAAGGGAGCAGAGTAGGCAGTGGGAAACTGAGTCACTGCAGAGAGGATCCTAGATGACTCAGAAAGTATTGGTTCTGGTAGCAACCTTGGAGATAGTACAGTCCCCTTATTTTACAGATAATAATAGGGAGCTTAGCTATGTGCTAGGCACAGTTTTAAGTGCTTCACATTAATAACTCATTTAATTCTGATACCAACCTTATGAAGTAGATACTATTGTAAGTCTCCCTTTTACAGATGGATAAACCAAGGCACAGAGAGTTTAAGCAACTCACCTGAGGTCACACAGCTAGTAGTGGTAGAGCAGGCTGGTAGGGTATAGACATACTGGTTTTGAGGTCATGCTCTTAACCGTGAAACTCTGAGATAAAGTGATTTGCCCAACTCAACTAGTGAGTGAACCAAAGTGGGTCTAGAGCATCCACGTCCAGGGACACCCAGTGTAGACTCACAATAAGCACTGTGTGGGGAGGACAACCATAACAGAGTTAGAAAGATGCCTCAAGAAGGGAGGGAGGAAGGAAAGGAAGGAGGCAGGGAGGAAGAATCATTTTCCTTGTCCTTGGGGCATGTAGTCCAGCTTCCCAATGGCCTTCTGTCCAACTTCACGCCAACAGCTCTGACATGGACATGCTGGTCTGCTGTAGGGCACTTTCAACAGGACTCAGGAAAGTGATGGCATCCTATCACTTTGGCCAAAGTTCCACCAAATGACTATGTTGTCCTCACTACACCCTCTTCCAGCCTTCTGTGTTCTTTCTTCTCATTTAAGGGAAAATTGCCCTGATTAACAAAGCTATGCTCCTGGGTTTTTGGACGAATAACAATTATTAGCAAGAACAATTTGTTGAGCTCTTTACATACATTTTCTCATTTGATCCTCCCAGGAAACCCTGATGTCTATATTATTATTCCCACTTTAAAGATGAGAAAATTGAGTCTCAGGTAGTTTAAATGATTTGCCCCAAATCATATAATTAGTAAGTAGAAGAACTGAGATTCGGACCCAGGACTATTTGATTCTAAAGCGTAGTCTGATACGATGATGTATTGCTTCCCCAGAGTGTATTCTGAATCCGATAGATGATTTCACATGGTGGGAACATTATGTCCTAACATCCTTATAGCCTCCAATTTGAGCAGATAATCTACGAGCATGTATTTCCAGATGGCTAAGAGGTGGCCTCTTTTCCAGCCCCTCTCCTATTCCCAGCAGGTCTGAGACTGACTTTGACCAGATCACAGTGAGGTAACTGTGTCCTTACGTAAAAAACTGACCCCAAAAGCAAGCCATTTGAGAATAATTCAGCACCATGTTCTAGGCCAAGAGAAAATAACTCAAGATAAGAACGTAACCCCCAAAGGGAAATAGATTTCTTGTTGGCAGAACTCTATATGCTACACGGTTCTGTAGCAATAGCGGATTTCTCCAAGTCACTGAGTTCAGATGATGTCTTTTATTAAAAAAAAGAAAACCATGAGAGAGAAATTAATGATTTTTGGTTTTTTCTTTTGCAATAAGCAACATGAGTTTTGTGAATGCCCTTTAAGCCTTCTGTCCTATAGTGTAGTGCTACCTACTTTTTCTCTCCCCTGTGAAGCTCTTAGGATCCATCCCATTTCACCCACAGCCTCTTCTGAAGTATGTCTCATTTCCCCAGGAGGTCAGCAAATGTGTGAATACCTACCTTAGCATTTCCTAATGCTCTTTCCTGAGCAACAACCAAAAAAAAAAAAAAAATGTCCTGTAGTCTCTAAAGGAACCAGAGCAAAAGCCAAGTGGATTGATAACAAAGTGCTGACACAGACATTTTATTGGGTGGAGCCATTTCAGCTAAAGTGCAGAAGGCATGTTAAGGAACTGAATTTGTGTCTTTGAACAGCTTCTCCCCTTCCGTGCATCTGATAATTTTTGAGTGCCTCCCAGTTTTCAAGATTTTATTCTCGACTTGGGATCCAAAGCAAATAAAAATCTCTGCCCTCCAGGAGCTAACATTCTGATGGGGGAGGATAGAATAGAAACATAATAAAAGTAAATTAACTTGTGTATTAGAGAGTGATGTGTTTTGGAGAAACACGTGTGTTAGGGATGGGTTTAGAGAATGATAGCAGGTAGGCAATTTTAAATAACATATGGTCAGGGAAATTTTCACTGAGAATGTGATGCTTGAATAAAACCTAAGGAGTTGAGGGAGAGAGGTGAGCTGGGATCGTGTAGGACAGCAGTGCAAGCCGAGGGAAGAGTAACAGTGAGGTCCTGGCGTGGCGTGCAAGCCAAGGGACCAGTGTGGCTGGAGCAGAGAGAGGGAGGGTGGGAGGTGGGAGCTGAGAGAGGAGGGAGCAGGTGGACACTGAAGTGTTTTGCAGGCTATTGAAAGGGCTCAGTTTCTCGGGCACGGTGGCTCACGCCTGTAATCCTAGCCCTCTGGGAGGCCGAGGCAGGTGGATCGCTCGAGGTCAGGAGTTCGAGACCAGCCTGAGCGGGACCCCGTCTCTACTAAAAATAGAAATAAAAATTATCTGGACAACTAAAAATATATATAGAAAAAATTAGCCGGGCATGGTGGTGCATGCCTGTAGTCCCAGCTACTCGGGAGGCTGAGGCAGGAGGATCGCTTAAGCCCAGGAGTTTGAGGTTGCTGTGAGCTAGGCTGACGCGATGGCACTCACTCTAGCCTGGGCAACAAAGTGATACTCTGTCTCAAAAAAAAAAAAATGGCTCAGCGTCCTGTTTACACCATGACAACAGCATCATTTGTAACCCTGTCATTTGCAAAGCATTCGACTCTTTGCAGAGCTCTTGTTCCTATCCTGGGAATAAGAGAAACAGAATAGTTAGGATTGTCTCCATTTTAGAGGTGAGACAGACTCAGAGATTACTGAACACATTCCCAACTTCTCAGACTGTGATTGGATCTGGATTTGACCACCCTGTTGCGTCATTTCTAGACCTTTGCTCTTTCCCCTGCATCCTGATTCTGTCCCAGGCCCTCGGTGACTGGGCGAAGGCGCAGGCACTCACTCGTGCAGGCAGTTGAATTTCAGAAGCAGTGGTGGCACCTTCTGGTATTGTCACAGTCCGCCATGAGGCAGGCCTGGCAAACAGACCAGTATGATGTCACCTGAGTGCTGACGACAGTGTGCTGCCCTTTGAATGGCCTCATCGACTCATCTTGATGTCCTCTTGGGTGCTGTGTGTTCTATCTTGGAGAAGAGGTGGGCAGGAGACTGAGAAGACGGCTTTTATTTCCGGTAGGTGGCAGTGAGTGACGTTGGTAGCTGCCCCTACCCACGTCTGTTAGCCATGGTGCAGACAGCTCTTGGGTAGAGCCAGGAGTTGCAAAGACACTGCTCTTGCCAGATACCACTAGCAGGACGGCGCTGGGCTTGACAACAGCACTTGCTGGCATTGCCTAGAGATCATAACTTCAGTTTCATTAAAGTGCTCATTTCTCTTTAATGCAGTATCTTTCAGGCCCAGACTATGACAGGGACTTGGCTTAGGTCATTAGCAAGGAGCATGGGAAAGGGATCATTTTTTAGCATTTTATATATGGGCAAGTTGTATTCTAAAGTGTTTTAATAAAAGTTTGACATATGAAAAAAAAAAACAAAACGGAGAGCCAGTAAAATGAGGAAGCTCTAGCCTTATTCTTAGCAATGATCTTGACTTTTTTTGGTCCAGGGGCTCTCGTGGTTCCCAGTCCGTTTGTCTCACTATCCCTGGCTGCAAAGGCCTCTGGGTGTCACACAGCCCAGCTCTGCTGGGCACGGTTCTTACAGACTGCAGTGTGAACGGCGCCCCCTGGCGTGGAGCCAAGTGCAGGCACTGCCGTGATAGACCGCCTTTCCTCATCTTGACTTTGTGTCCCATTTCTTTCTAGCCTCACACTTGACCTCTGAACTTTATGGCATAATTCCATTGTCTCAGTTTTGCCTTTGGCATTCCCTGGGTAGAACACGGTTTGCACCGACGCTTTGGCAAATAACTGGCCCTAACCCAGCCCAGCCTTGAGACCTCATCCGGCACTATTAGCCTGGAAGGAATCCCAGCTGTCCCCTCCCGTGCCTCCCTCCCATGCCCGCAGAGAGATGGGGCAGCTCCCTTCTACATCCAACTATCCAGCCTTGAGAAAACCAGTTGATGTTCTTTGATAGTTGATATTTATCTTCTATTTCAAATCCCCCCCAAACCATGAGCTGCAAGTTTTTTCTGTGTACTGCCTTTGTGGGGTCTTTGACAGTTTTTTTCACAGATCACACTAAGCCTGAGCCACTTTGATGGATGGAGCTTTCAGAAATGGACACTCGTTAAACAAACAGATCTGCTAAGCTAATAAACTCGGTTAAGAGCTAAGCAAATTTCCTCTTATGTAATCTTCCCTGTGGTGGCCGGGCTGTGTGGGGGGAGGAAAGCAGCTGCTTTCTCAAGAGACTTTGTGTCCCGGTCCCTGCTGCAATTTACGGAGGGGTGACCACAGCCACGTACTTTCCCACGCCCCGCCCCTGGCACGGGTTTACGAGTGAGTGTGAGAATCCCTGAAGTCACAGAGTCGAGAGCTCAGACAACGGATTGCTTCTGTGTCCTCTGTCACCACGAGGGCTTGTTTCTGACTTTGCATCCCAGTTCTTCCCTGAGGATGCCCTGTCGTTTCTCAATTAAACTTCTTACTTCCGCTCACCCTATGATCCGGGATTCCCTTTGATCACATAATTCTCTTAACCCACAGCCAGAAAGCTTCACTGGGAGAAAACAGAGGCATCCTTTATCTCTCAACATACGAAACACATACAAGATGTAAGCATAGGAGCACGTGTGACACCAACATGCCACAACACAAGTGCAGCTGTCAGAGGAACGCCCCGCTGTGGGGCAGAGCAGATTTTTTCTCACTCACCATGTTTTCCGTTCCCTGATTTCTCCTTAGGAACTATTTTCTCTAATTTTTTCCAGGAAATTAAGCGTGGGTGAAATCTTCTTGATTTTAACTGCGTGAATATTAGCTTTTCACTTTGAGTTGAGCCTTAAATAAGCATTCCAAAATACCTTTAAAAAAGAAATTCACAAAGCAGTCCAAGCTCACTCTCCTGGTGTTGCCACCAGACAGAATTTCTGGGAGGGGTGGTGTGAGATAATAAGAAATATATATTTGGTTTCTGCCCTGGCCTGTCCTGGCACAAGAGTGTTTCAAACCATTGAGGTCCCCTGAGTGATGAGGGTGAGAAGAGCATCATTTGTTATTCATAACAAGCCCCTCCCACCCAAACCTGAGTTTATGCTAATGAGGTGACTCTTGCAGGATGGGAGCTGGTTACCTGAGGAACCAACCGTGTGATTAGAGGGTTGGTACTTGCAGCTCCACCCTCCCAACTACCCAGTGGCCAATGATTCAATCAGTCCCGGCTAACTAATGAAGCCTCCATAAAACCCCCTAAACAGTGGGGTTCGGAGAGCTTCTGGGTTGGTGAACACATAGAAGTGTTTTGCAGGTGGTGTACCTGGAAAGGTCATGGAAGCTTCCAGCCCTTTCCCTATACCTTGCCCTATACATCTCTTCCATATGGCCACTCCTGAGTTGTATTCTTTATAATTAGCTGGTAAATAAACTATTTTCCCTAGTCCTCTGAGCCAGTCTAGTTAATTATCAAAGCCATCAGAATGTTAGCTCCTGGAGGGCAGAGACTTTTATTTGCTTTGGATCCCAAGCTGAGAATAAAATCTAGAAAACTGGGCGGCACTCAAAAAATATCAGATGCACGGAAGGGGAGAAGCTGTTCAAAGACACAAATTCATTTCTTTAACATGCCTTCTGCACTTATTTTGGTTAATGCTCACCAAATAAGCGTTATTTTACCCCTCGGATGACCTGACCCTTCGAGGTCAACAGAGCTCTCAGCTCCGAGGGGATCTGTGTGCCCCACCCCTACCCCGCCCAGCTGCTCACAGGACAGTCTGAGTACAGACTGTGAGTCCTGGAAGCTTGGGTGTCTGCCCTGGAAGGCAAACTGGGCAGAGATGACACCAGCCGCACGCAACATGGAGAGAGGGTGATGTGTTTATGCCACAGGGAATAGGACTCCAGCCAGAGGGCGGTGGAGGGAACGGGGCGGCCAGAGGGAAACACTCTGTCTTGCCAACATATCTCTATCTCTAGACAATTGGTCATCTCCAAAGCCACTTCCTGTCAAGGTTACAGTGACAGGAGGCAGACCCTGCCACACCCCTGTGTGCTGCAGAGGCTCATGCCTCATATTAACAAGACATTATGAGGCCAGATGCCAGGTGGTTTTGTGATTCATGAGGGAACAAAAATGACTTGTGCACAGTGGCTGTGAGTTTTCCAACACATCCAAATCCCCGCACTGTGAGCTCCTGCTCTGTGCATGGGCAGGCAAGTTTTACTGAGCAGTCCTTTTCAAGGCAGCCTACCGAAACTCACAAAAGAACCCATAGAACCTTCTGAAAGGTGATATTTCTCCAAGCCTGAGAGCAAAGCCCGTGCTTGGGGATTGGTCCAAGTTCTTACCTTGGACTAGCAAGGGCGCAAATATGGAAGCATCATTGTAGCGTGGAGAATGCTGTAAGGGTGAGAAGGAAGGGAGGTAATCCTCAGCAGATAGAGCACTTTTGTGCCAGGTTGGTGCATTTAGAAAGCTGTCTAGTTATGTCGGGAATGGTGCTGCAATTCATTCAATAAACACTCAATAATGTCTGGCCAAGATGAGATGTGTACAATGAGCAGCAATTAGATAAACAATCAAGGGAAGGGTGTTCCATGCATCTGGGAGGAGTATATGCAAAGGCCCATGAGAGGGTGAGAGCATGAATATTCAGGAAAAAGGAGTTCATGCTCACTGCAGCCTAAAGCATACAGCAGGAGCAGTACGGATGCTGATGGAGAGATGAGAAGGGCAGGTTCGAGCCCTGTAATCCACATTAGCAGAGCAGCTCTCAACATCTGGGTACTAAGATGAACCCGCCACTTTGTTTTATGTGTGTTATTTTATGTACTATTCACAACAAGCCTAGGAAATAGTTGCTCTTATTTTCCCCAATTTTAAAGATAAGGAAGCTGAGGCCTAGTGAATCTCCATGACTTGTCTGTGACCATCTTTCTGTGGTTAATTAATGAAAACATCGGAATTTGAACCCAGGCAGTCTGTCACCAGAGCAATCTTTAGGAGTAAATATAATAACAGGATTAAATGACATAATTGAGTTATAGCTGCAGAATTCTTGGTCAAAACCAGATCTTAACCAAAGCCACCGAGCCACAATGTTTTATAATTTAATCGAAGGGATTACAAACAAACATTAGAATTTAATAACATAACTCATTGCCTTACCCACCTTCATTCATCTATTCCTTCCATAATTAATTCAACATATATTTATTGAGTGCCTACTGTATGCTAACACTATTGTAGGCATTAGGAATAAACCAGTGAACAAAACACACAAAAATTCTTGCCTTCACAATGTCTACATTTCTAATGAGGAGAGTCAGGCAATTAACAGAAATATAATAAATAAAGTAAATCATAGAATATGCAAGGAAATGGCAAGGCTTTGGAAAAAAATAGAGCATTGGGATTAGGGTTTCTTTTGATGAACAGAACTTGAGAACTTCTTAATTTTAATTTTAATACAGTCAAATGTGTCAATATTTTCTTATGTAATCATTTTTTGTGTGTCTTGTTGAAGAATATTTTCCCTACCTCAAAGTCTGAAAGGTATTCATTTCTATTTTCTACTATTTTTTCTCAATATTTCATTTTAAAAAATTTCAGATCTACAGAAAATTGTAAGAATAGTACAAAGAATATCAATATATTCTTCACATAGATTCCTCTACATTTATGAATCATTGATATTTTGCCATATAGACAAATTATTATAACTACTATATTATTAGTTTGCCGAGATATTTGGAAATAAGTTGCAGACATTAAACACTTTATTCCCAAATATTTCAACATATGTTTCCTACATTCTCTTATATAACCTCAATACAATTACAATACTTAAAGAAATTTAATATTGATATGTTTTATTTTTCAATATGCATTTGATATTCTACTTTTTATAGTTGTATCAATAATGTCTCATATGTAATTTTTTAAAATTCAGGGTCTAATCAAGGGTCATGCTTTTCATTTAATTACCATGATCCTTTCAGCTTCTTTAATTTGATACCCCAGCCTCTTTTTGTCTTTTGTGACATGGACATTTTTAAAGAATCCAAGCCTGTTCTTCTGCAAAATGTCCTTTTATATGGATATTTCTAATTGTTTCCTCTTGTTTAGGTTCAAGCTACTATTTGTTCCTGGTCTTTCTGGCAGTCACAGACCCCTGATAAAAGTTCCCATCTTTTCTGAGAGGTCTGTTAAAAATTCAAGCTCCTATTCAGTCATTGCATTAATTAGGGCATAGGCTAAGATACTGTAACAAAGAGATCCATAACTTTGGAGCTCAAACGAGATAGATTTTAATTTCTCTCCCACGTAACAGTCCACAAGTGAGCAGTAGGCAGTCCTGGCAAAATGGCGCTGCTCCACAAAGTCATCCAGGGACCCGGGCTTCTTCTATCTTATTGCTCCATCAGTGACATCCTCAAGTAGCTGGGACTACAGGTGCTTGCCACCACACCCGGCTAATTTTTTGTTTCTATTTTTACTTGTCCGGATAATTTTTTCTGTTTTAAGTAAAGACAAGATCTCACTCGTGCTCAGGCTGGCCTTGAACTCCAGACCTCAAGTGATCCTCCCACCTCAGCCTCCCAGAGTGCTAGGATTGCAGGCGTGAGCCACCACACCCAGCCTCTGCCATATTTGTTTCATATTTTTTTAAGGATATAAAACATTACAGACACCGTCAAGGCTTGATTCCATTTCTCTCTCTTCCTCCCTCTCTAGAGGTAACCACTGTCTTGAACTGAGTATTTCTCATGTTTTCAGTTTTATATTATTATATATGTTTTTAGTTTTATATTATATGTATTTAGCCAATCATAAACTATATAAAGTATTGTTTTAAAAAGGAGACCTGTGCCTTTGACAGTGGCTAGGGTCCCTCCCCCAAGTCAGCAGTGTAGAAAAATTTCCCTGAAGTGGACAGTGTGTTCTCGGTCCTTTCCCTTTGCTGCCATGAGACCAGACAGCTGGAGGGCTTATGGTTCTAGGAGAGTTTAGCTTATTAAGGCTTGAGACTTGAAAACATAACTATTGGCTTCAAATATTTAATTCAATGTCCACAAATAGATGTCAATGTCATTAAGTGCTGAATATAATACTTACAAAAAATTCATTACATTCAAACACGACTTTAGGCTAGATGTTTTTCACTTTATGGGAATTCTTGAGAAGACTTATTGAGTGCTGAAATATCCCTGTTAATTAGTCACAAAAAATAATCAAAAGTAAAAATATAAAAATAGTTTTAATTTTAAATAAAAAAACTATATTTAATGTGGATTAGGGTACGTTTGATATTTTTTATAACGTGGGGTGGGTTGGGAATGTCACAAACAGGAGCACTAAGGCTCTCCTAAGCCCTGAAATGATCTTGAGGAACTGACAAGTTTGCTTTAAAAACAACCCAGGTCAGTTTTGTACAAACAGCCACTGCTGCTCCAGCCCACTCGGTTTCCCTTGCTGTGTGCTCTCCTTTTACTACATTTCTTACAGAATTAGATCTTAATGATTTAGTCCTGCCCTTAGGCACTTAGTATGTTATTGCCAATTGTAGAAATGTCACCAACAAATGGAATGATTTGCCCAGAGGTCCACAGCTAGTAAGTAGAACAAGGGCCAAGGCTGGAACCGATGCCTCCTGACTCCAATATATTCTTTTCTTCCCCGTATGTTTTCCTTTAAAGCTCCTCGTAGCCTTCATTCACCTTATTCACATGTCGAAAACCATTGTTGGTGGCAGGAAAGGTACACGATGCTATTGTCCCCTACTCCTGGGACATGGTTCTCCATCAAATGGCCAAGGAATCACCCTTAGGACTGTGCTTTTTAAAAAACAGAGTCAATAAGAAAGGCAACACAGGCGGGGGAGAAAAGTAGAGTCTGAGTGCAAAGGCACAGATGTCAACAAAAATCTAAAACTGCTGCTTAGTGTTGTCTTGGGCCTGCCCTCCTCTCCATGGGCAGCTGAGATGGGGCTCAGGTCAAAGGTCAGGGTGTAGGAACCAGGGTAGTTTTCTGTGGTTGGATCCTGGAGGTGGGAGATAAGGACAGAGTATTAGAGACAGGCTTTGGGAAACTTGCGTTCTCTCTCCCTTCAAATCCAACCCTGTTCCCAGAAAAGGATCTGCTCTTGGTCACTTACACAATCTAAGTCAGTAAATGACCTCCCTCAGGGGGTGTTTGCATTTCAGCTGCCTGATTTGGGCTGTGAGGGCTGAATTCTGGCTCCTTCTACTAACCCTGCAGGGCCTCCTGTGCTGTCTCTGTTTACTCACGCTCCCCTGCTTTCACGGTAAGAGTTGGCCTCAATTTTCCTTTCCACTTACTTCTTGATTGCAAAAACATGTATGTTTTAAAGTACATAAAAACCTTTTTTTTGTTACTAGGCAGAGTATAATTTATTAAGTTGAGAAATAGCCAAGCAACTGAGAAATGTTTATTTTCCCTAGGGTGCTTTCACCTCCTAAATCACATCGTTTGGTCATTTAGCCCTGGCCTATGCCATCCTCACCACCCCTAAAGAAGCTGCGGAGCCCCCCGCCCCCACAGAAAGCTTTTCTGCAGCTCACAGCAAAGAATAAAACATGCAGGTGGTCTAGGCGCTAGGAGACTTAAAGAAAATCAAGCCAAGAAGCAGAGAAATAAGAAACATGCCCTTCAAAGAATTTAAAGCTAAATGAAAGTTTTCTCCTCAATATTTAGACAGGGAAAATGTAAATAATCCCAAGTATGGAGGAGTTGGTCTACCTTGCCTTCGTGGTAATTCTCTGCCCACTCTCTGTTCCCTCCATCCCTTCCTGTTGAGCGTTCCCGTATTTCTCCCATCCATCCAGGATGGCCCTGGATCCACCTCTCAAGCATTTCTGCAGGAGATTCTCTCTCTAGTCCACTAGAAGAGCTCCCAGAGTTGCTTCCCAAGCTAAGCTGGGAGGCTCCCTACCTCCAGCGTGCCTTGCACCTGGAGGCCCTTGTTGCTGGGTGGGAAGGGCTGAGCTCTGCCCAGTCACGAGGCCGGGCTGCCAATTCCTGGTGCCCCGTAGTAACCTGCAAACCTCCCCGTCCTTCCCTGCCCGGCTGTAACCCCGTGCAGCTCACTGTGTCAGGCAGAAATCAGAACTGTCAGGGAGACAGTCCTTTGTTGTGGGTCTGGTGAGGATGTCGCACAGGCAGGATAAAGGACAGACCCTTTAGCAGCTCTCCCAGAAGACGACCATGGTCCAGTGACCTAGTTTGAGAGCTCAGAGCAAGAGCCTGCAGCACTTTAACGGTTTCATTTTTCGTGTCTCTGGTCCCTTCTGCTCTAATTCCTCCTTGCTGCGGGCTCAGCAGCGACAGAGCACAGCTGGCCGTCCTTATTTTCCCTACCAGTTCTCTCCACGTCATTGAGAACAACTGTGCCAGACTCCCCTTCCCCGGTGAAATCGTGCCAAAGCCCTAAATACCTCCTCCATTTGCTATTTTCCAACTCTCATCGTTTTCAATACTATCATCTCCTTTGGGCACTTGACTTAAAATCAGTATCTGTCTTCAGGGACAAATATTCAAAACAGACTTTAAATTATGATTTTTATTTACTTTTAAAAATAATTCATGCATATATACAACATGTAAAAGGTATTTAAGAGGATACAGGATACCTATGCCCCTCAGCGACCCAATTCCCTGTTCTAGAGCAGTTACTGTTACTGGATTCTAGGGTTCCAGTAGAAATGGTCAGTACATTCAGAACATATATGGTTCTAAGAGAGCACCTGTTTAGATTCCCCATATGAGTGAGATCGTACAGTATTTGTCTTTCTGTGCCTGGCTTATTTCACTTAATATATTATAATATTAGCCCCTCACCCCCATGCCCTATAGAAGGTCCGCCTCCTTTCCCCACTCCCTATAGGGTCCTATCCCCTCCCTTCCTCCCAGAAAAAAAAATATATATTATAATATCCTTCAGCGTTATCCACGTTGTTGCAAATGATTGGATAGCCTCCTTTTTTATGGATGAATAGTATTCCGTTGTGTTTATATACCACATTTTTTTTCACCCATTCATCCATCAACGGACACTTAGGTTGATTCCATATCTTGGCTATTGTGAATGAGGCTGCCATGAAATGGGAGTGCAGACATCTCTTCAACATACTGATTTCATCTCCTTTGACTATATACCCAGTTGTGGGATTGCTGGATCGTATAGTAGTTTCTTTTTTTTAATTTTTTGAGGAAGCTCCATACTGTTTTCCATAATGGCTGTAAGAAACACGTTCCCACCCACAGTGTGTGAGGGCTCCCTTTTCTCCACGTCCTCACCAACGCTTCTCTTTTGTCTTTTTGATCATAGCCATTCTAACAGGTGCGAGGTGATCTGTCCTTGTGGTTGTAATTTGCATTTCCCTGATGATTAGTGATGTTGAGCATATTTTCATATACCTGTGGGGTCACAGAAGTAGAGAACAGAGTGGTGGTTACCGGGGGCTGTGTAGTTGCAGGGGGTGTGGGTGGGGTGCTGGGGCGATGTTGTTCAAAGGATACAAAACTTCGGTTAGGAGGAGTAAGTTCAAGACATCTATTGCCCAACAGGGTGATTATAGATAATAATATATTGTATTCGTGAAAAATGCTGAGTGTGGATGGAAAGTGTTCTCACCACACAAATGATAACTGTGTGAGGTAGCGTATACGTCAATTAGCTAGATTTAGCCATTGCGCATTGTATATATACTTTAAAGCATCATTGTCATACACAGTAAATACATACCATTTTATCTGTCAATGTAAAAGAAATAAAGTATAAAAAAATAAAATAGAAAGAAAAATAATGTAAAAGAACAAAATATGTATAGGGTTCTATACATTTCCCACACAAAAGTACTGTTCTGTAAGCATTTCATTTAATATATTTTGAGATCTTCCCAATCAGTACATATGAAGCTATTTCTTTTAAATGACAGGATATAGCCATATAGTCTTGCATCACAATTTATTTAACCCTTTACTATATTAAATGTTCCCAATATTTTATTACAAATAGTGCTGTAATTAGTATCTATGTGCTTTTATCACTTGGCATATACAAGAATCTGTATGTAGGAGAAATACTTAGAAGTATTGCTGGGCCAAATTGTGTATCAAATTTTAATTCTGAAAGATACACTGTATTGCCCAATTTCACAAGGCCACCTCCACACTGGGGACATCTAAGAGCCTAATTTTCTAGCCCATACTTGGATATCAAAGTGCTGAGGTCACAGTGTCACTCAAGCACTTCAACCAACTCTTTACTTAACTAGTACTGTCATGCCCTCAGTGTGTGACACAACCTCACATGATGCTGGCACATATGGTGGAAAAGGAAAGTTATTTTTTCTTTTAAAATCAATATTAAGGTATTAAAATGATATAACATCTTGACATGAAGATCTTCCTTCCTTCTTTTCTAACTTCTGCTTTCCATTGCTTTTTTTGTGAACCCCAACTCAACTTACCCACTCTTTCCTAGTGGCTTTTTTTGGTCAATTATCTCAGTTCCCTTTTGTATTCTTTTTGCTTTCTCCTTCTTAGGACATACAGGAACATCTCTTTCTAGAACTCATTGTCTTCCTATTTGTTACGTTCTTGAGAAATTCATTTTAATGAATCAAACAATGTATTTTTAGAACGTCCTACATGTTCTGTTCCCAGGAAGAATGAGTCTACTGGTCAATTTTTATTATACCCTCTGTTTGTAGAAACCTAAAGAAGTAGAGGCATGGAGAGTGGAATGGATAGTTTCATTGATTTATGCTACTGGTCAAATGTAAAAGTACTTACTCATGATAGTCACCATTCATTTATTTATAAATTTGTTTAACAAATAATTCAAATAGACCAGGTGTGGTGGCTCATGCCTGTATTAGATTAACTTGCACTTGCTAGAATTTTACATAAATGGAATAATACAGTATGCACTCTTGTCTGCCTCTTTTTACACAGAATAATTATTTTGAGATTAATCCATGTTGTTGAGTGTATCAATAGTTCATTCCTTTTTATTGCCGAGTGGTATGGATTCAGCCCAATTTGTTCACACATTCACATGTTGATAGATATGTGTGTTTCTAGTTTATAGCAATTACTAATGGAGCTACCATGAACATTCACGCACAAGTTTGTATGGACACATGCCTCATTTCTCTTCACCAAATACCTAGGAGTGGAGAGGCCGGATCGTATGGTAGGTGTATGGCCAACTTTTTAAGAAACTTGCCAAGCAGTTTTCCAATGTGAGTGTGACACTCTACATCCCCCTCATCATTGTATGAGAGTTCTAGCTGCTCAGTGTTATTGTTATGCTCTCTGGTGATTGCTGCTTTTTATTTGGGGGTGTTTAAAACACAGTTAATGTGACTGGCATGGTTAGATTTAAGTATATCATCTTGCTATCTGTTTTCCATTTGGCCCATCTGTTAATTGTTCCCTTTTTCCTCTTTTCCCTGCCTTGTTTTAGGTTATTTTTAATTACTTCATTTTATCTTCCTTTTTCTTGGTTTATTAAATCAAACTCTTTGTTATTTTATTCATTGTTTTACCATTTATGGTATAAACTTTTAACTTATCACAATCTTTCAAATGATGTTATATGACTTCATTTATAGCACAAGAACCTCATACTATTATAGTATACTTCCTTTTCTCTCCTCCCATCCTCTGGTTTATAGTCATTTGTTTTCCTTCTATAGATGTTATAAGCCCCCCATTCTTCCTTCCTCCCTCCCTCCCTTCCTTCCTTCCTTCCTTCCTTCCTTCCTTCCTTCCTTCCTTCCTTCCTTCCTTCCTTCCTCCCTTCCTTCCTTTTTCTCCTTTCTTAAAGATCTCAACTTAACATCTATTGCACACTCATTGTAGGCAACTGCTAAAAGCCCTTAAAATGCAAAACTTAGTAACACACAACTTTACCTGCAAGGACTGCAGAGATATACCAACTCTTTAAAAATAACTTAGTGGAAACTTATAGGAGAGAACATGTGGGTGAGAAAAAGATGACACTGGAGGCAGAACTCTGGAGATTCTTTCCTGTATATCTGTCTCTTGCCCCGTACTCTGCCCAGCAAGCTCTAGTTGCTCTGGCCTCCCTAGACACCCAGCTCTGCTTCCCCAGCTCAGACGACTGGGCCCACCTGGGTCCCTTCTCCCGTACTGCAGCCTTGAAACTCTCCCCAGATTTAACCTGAGACAATTGTAGCGCTTACCCTATTTGTTTTCCTTTTTTCATGGATCATGTTGTCTAATGTTTATTGTTTTTGAAAACCATTGTTTCATATATTTTGTCAATTTTTTTTTCTTTGTTTCAGTTCTTATTACTCCATCTTGGTTAGAAATAGAAGTCTGTAGAGATTCCTTTTGTAGCAAAGTCCATGTTTCAAAATTTGTTAATGAATCTCTGGCAAACATATTTCAGTCCCCTTGAGTAGATACTGAAGATCACTGATACCCAACCTTTTTGGCACCAGGGACCAGTGTCATGGAAGACAGTTTTTCCACAGACTGGGGGTGGGAGGGTGGGGGGTGTGGTGTGGAGCTCAGTTTTCTGTGCACAGGCTTATTACAATACATCCTATGATAAGAAGTCTGAAAAAACCAATTGGAAGACTTTTTTTTTTTTTTCTGTTGAAATCCTGATTGGTATTAAAAGGCTTAACCAAATTCCAGGATCCCAGACCAGAGTGAATTAGTGTCCCAAAGCAGCTTCAAGTGGCTTATAGAGTGTCAATGAGAACAGCCAGGCACAGACATTGCATTTGTTGAACTCGGTGGGCATGGGGAGAATGCTGATAAGGTGGGTTAGAGGTTTGGTGTATTCCAGAAGTGCTGATAAGAATAACTTATTGGACAGTGTCATTCTGTTATAATAATCCTGTGTTCCAAGATTCTTTCCCTAATGAACAGAATAGAGGCCACGTTTAGAAAATTACTGACTGTCTCTAAATATTTTAAGAGGTCATTGCAGATTTATAAAAGCATATTTATTGTAGTTTAAGGTAATTAGGAAAATAAAATATACAACCCTTGACACTTTAAGGGAAGAAGATGCGGGCTATGACATCAAACAATAAGCTATTCTGCGTCCCAGGAGAAAAATCACTGGTCTAGAAATTGGTGCATAAGTCAGTCATCTCTCCCGTGCTTAGAAACGGGACACAGGCTGTTATTTGTTTAGTGGCACAGAGGCCAGAGCTGTGGACAGAGTTATGTGCAAGCATGTGCATGACACAGGGGAAAACCTGCCTGCCAGTGCACCCATTTTTAAGTTACTCCCATCTCATGCTTTCCCTTTAAATCCCAAGTCTTCCAGGATTCTGGATAGCTGAGAGCCTAGCTTTCCCCTAGGCTCTTCCTTATCTCTGGGGCAACCAGGCTCTATGCAAGAGAGAATACTTGCCACACCCTGCATAGTGCCTGGAACATGGGATGATATTGGATAAGCCTGGCCAGCACTTGCAAGGCAATGCCCACTGGCTTTTCTATCCCTTCACTGCGACCTGCATGCAGAGATCTCCACAAGGCTTCCACCTGCCTCTCCAGAAAGCTCCCAGGCCCTGAGTGGAAGGACCTAATGCCACAATTGGCTGGAGACCTGCAGTAAAGAAGGGAAGACCATCTGGTGACTTGCAGTCATGCCACTGCCTAAGGGCTGGTGTGATGGGGGAAGACGGCCAACTCAAACACAAGGAGTGTCCAAACCACAAGAATCTCATGAGTTTTTGCATGTGGAATCCATCTGCTGGATGGCAACCCGGTGGAAAGAAGGAAGGAATTTAGTTTGTCAGTCAGTTGGTTAGTCGTAGCCCCAAATATCAATGGACATAAGAATGACTCTTTGTAAATACTCCTATTATGTGGAAGAAGTATATTATTTGTAAAAACAAAAATGAAACAATTGCAACAATAGAAATCATGGAGCTGATAATCCATCATCTCTCACCTTACCAAAAGAAAGGGGCAGAAACAAGAGGATTCTTCCAAAATATACCTCCTCTGGTTCTTTTAAAATTTGGTTTTCTAAAGGTTTTGTTTATAAGAAACAATTGAAGACTCATCTATCAGATAAATCAAGCTGTGCATATCAGTTATCTATTGCTGTGTAACAAGTCACCCCAAAATTTAGCAGGCAAAAACAATAAATGTTTATTATTCCTTAGTTTCTGTGGGTCAAGAATCTGGGAGCATTTTGATGGGACAGGTCCTCTCACGAGGCTATATTCAAGCAGTTCTGTCTCTGAAGTGTGACTGGTCCTGGAGGATCCACTGAGGTCATTTGTGCGGCTGTTGATGGCACAATCAACATCCCTATGGAGGCTTCAGTTCCTGGCCATGGGAGCCTCTCCAGAGCTTCACTCACAACACGGCTTCCCCCAAATGCGTGGCCCAAGAGAAAGGGACAGCACAAGGAAGCATCCAACATGGAAGCTGCAGGCTTCATAACCCAACTTTGGAAGTGGCCAACCATCACCTCCGCCACACGCTATTGACCCCATGAACTAGTTGGTGTCTGTGACACAGCGTGAACTCACCTGGAAGCCCTGCCACCTCACATACTGAGTCACTAGTCACAGAGGAGATGGAATGGGATGAATGCAAATCCATTTTATCCCAGTAGAGGACCAAGAACCATATCTTCTAATGGTAAGTTGATCATGCTATGTTTGCATAGAAAGCAAGCTCATAATTAAGCAAGTAGTTTATAATGTGTTTGAGAGGCAAGATGATGTAAGTAAAGGAGGACACACTGAGTTATTGATTAGCAACAATCGCACTCGTTTCTTGTGTGTTATTAACTAGCTGTGTAACATCAGGTAAGCCACTAAACCTCTTTGGACTTATCAGCTAAAAAGTAAACGTGTCACATTAGATTATTGCTACTCCTACTGCTACTTCGAAAAATGCTTATTTGTTGATATTCTGATTATAAGAGAAAATTCCCAGTAACATTCAGAGGATAATTATCTGCATAATTATCTTACTACAGTAAGAGAAGAGTCTTACAAATGGGCCTGCAGTGTGAGTCGGGGCTAAGATAAGACATTTGAAATAGAACAAGGTTAGGACAGCATTCGCTCATGACAAATGCCCTATGCTGGGCCCCTGGGATCCAGGGCAGTGAATAAGCACTGTGGAAAGTCCTTGTTTAGGGAACAAGAGTGCGGGGACCTCACAGTGTAGTTTTCATAGATGACGTCTGTAAGCTCATGACTGTGTCATCCCACAGGCCTATATGTACACACTTCTAAGAACTTTACTGGGTACCGGCCAGGCATGGTAGCTCACGCCTGTAATCCTAGCACTCTGGAAGGCCGAGGCCAGTGGATCACTCGAGGTCAGGAGTTTGAGACCAGCCTGAGCAACAGCGAGACCCTGCCTCTACTAAAAATAGAAAGAAATTATCTGGCCAACTAAAATATATATAGAAAAAATTAGCCGGGCATGGTGACGCATGCCTGTAGTCCCAGCTACTCGGGAGGCTGAGGCAGGAGGATCGCTGAAGCCCAGGAGTTTGAGGTTGCTGTGAGCTAGGCAGATGCCACAGCACTCACTCTAGCCCTGGCACCAAAGCGAGACTCTGTCTCAAAAAAAAAAAAAGAACTTTACTGGGTACCATTTACATGCCATAAAATTCACCTGTTGTATATTAAAGTGTAAAAGTCTATGATTTTTAGTAAATTTTAGAGTTGTGCAATCATCACCATCACTAATTCCCATCATCCCCAGAAGATCCTTTATGTTCATTTGTAGTTGCTTGTTCTTCTAACTCCCAGTCTCAGCAACCTCTAATATGCCTTCTGTCTCTATAAGTTTGCCTTTTCTGGAAATTTCATATAAATAGAGCCATTCCATTTGGCATCTGGTTTCTCTCATATAGGAAAAGGTTTTTGAGGTATATCATGGTTTAGCGTGTATCAGCAGTTGGTTCTTTTTATTTACAAATAATATTCCATTGTATGAATATGTCACATGTGGTTAATCTTGTTATCAGTTGATGGACATTTGGGTTGTCCACTTTGGGGCTATTCTGAATAATGGTGCTATGGACATTTGTGTACAAATCTTTGTGGACCTATGTTTTCATTTCTCTTGGGCATATACGTAGTAGCGGAGTTGCTAGAACAAATGATTTAAAATCCCGTGCTTAACTTGTCAAAAACCTACCTTCCAAACTGTTTTCCAGAATGGATGCAACATTTTACATTCCCAGTAGCAACATCTGCAGGTTCATATTTCTCCACATCCTCAACAACACTTGTAATTGTCTATCTTTTGTGTCATATCCACAGGCATCAATGGGCAGTGGCCAAGTATAAACTGGGGAGTACCCTCTGACCAGGGGGATTATAGCTCCAGAAGACTCTGTGCCTAAATGACAATATTTGGCAGGGGTGGCCACTGAAACACTTGTTTTCTGGGCTAAATTCTTCCTGACTGTATAAGAAGCAATCCCCTCTTAGTTGCATAAAAAGACTGTATGCTATTCATCTTTGTTACCAAGGCAATCCAAAGCAAACTTCCAAAAAAATGCATCCTCTGAATAGTTGCAAATGCCACCTGTGTTGTAGCTACTGAGACCTCGGAAATAGAGGTGATGCATTGAGGAAAATGGTCAAAGGTATTTTATATTAATCTAACATTTTACTTGTGAAAAAACATATTGCCGGCAAGAAAAGTCCTGTATATTTCATTCAGGCAAAATTCTCTATCATTTTCCTCTAGAGTTAGTTTAAAGGACATCTAAGACTTTGTATAGCTTTATACAAATACAACTATTAAAAAATACAATATAATGTGCACCGTAATTCTCAGAAGCTACATTATGTATTAAGTATAGTGGTTGTGCAGTCAAAATGTGCTGAATGCATCTGCCCTGAGAATGAGTTGACTTTCTTCAGGGGACTAAAAATGATACGAAATAATGACTTAGTGTTGTAACAAAATGTTGTCAATTTTATTAAAAGCCGATTCATTATTTCTTCACATAGTTAAGTAAGTTTCTTTCTTGTTTTGTGTTAAAGCCCGTTTCATTGTATTATTTCATAAGAGTGAGTTGACTCAGCGAGACCATTAGTGATGAAACATGTACAAAGTTAGCACCACACACTTGCAAATGCAGATAGCCACAATGACTCCCCAATATGTACAAGCTCCCTTTACACATCCACACATATATTTACAGCTAATAAATAAAACTGAAAGCCAAAGCATCATTGAGATATATATATATATATATATATATATATATATATATATATATATAGCAAAGTCTTTAGAAGCCAGAGTTTCCAGCGCCACGTGCTAATTCGGTGAATCGTTTAAGTGAATGCACCCTAGGGCAAAACCAAAACCAGAAGAGTGATGAGCTAGCAATAAACGGGGATGCCAACGACAAATCTTACATCATTTTATTTTTAGGGAGAATTCATTCCAAGGCTGATGGAGTCAGTCACAGCACTGGTCCTCCATTATATACGCATGACCGCATTTCTCAGATAAAGGGCTGAAGTTCTGGCACATCTGGAACCATTTCTACTCCCACATCTTCTAATACATCCCTGGATTGATGGTTTTACTTTCCAAATCACACTGAATGAGAAGCGCACACCTTATGCAGGAGCATGTGTTCAGATACCCACACACGTTCACAGTTTGGGTTCCCAGCAATAGCCTCTGAGATAGTTGACTTCTTTATCATTTTATACTTTTATACATTGAAAAGCATTCTGAACATAGGAGATCGAGTTAATAAATAATTGTTCACTCACTCTTAATTAGTTGTTAAAAACAACACGTAGCAACCGTCATGGCACTGCCCACGGCTGCTTGCACACGATGGTTTATAAGCACTGCTTATGAAGATACCCCCAAAACTTCCCCACCATTTTATTTAGTAAAAACGGGCTTTGTCTAAACTTTGTAGAGGCTCACATGATGCAGACTTTGAATTTGAACACATTTTTCCCTCTCAAAGCCAGGAACAAAAGACACACACTCAAAATATGACTGAAGCATGAGTGAGATAAGCCTGACGTGGATTAGTAACTACTGGATATGGAAAGATTTCAAATTGATGACAACCTGATAGTAAAATTATCATTTTCTTTCTGCACCATTCAAATTATGTGTCAGCTGAGGGTTACGGGCTCATTTTCAACATTCATCCAAAGAACGTTGTTAAAATATAATCTTGAGACAAAAAAAATAGGAGGGGAGAGAGAAATTAAACTATAAACCCTATTAAGAATTAATTGATCAAAAAATAATTAATTGATATAAATTTTATATCTCCTTTAACTTTTCATTTTGTCATGAGGCAAGCCAACAGCGGAGACTGTTTGAAGGCTCAGTGCTTCATCAGCCCACTCTCGGTCCCTCTAAGTCACATGTTCCTGGTTAACTCCTGGGCCACGTCCCAAAGGCAAGAGGAAGAACCATTCCAAAAAATCAGGTGTTTCTACTGCTAAGTAGCAGGTGGGTCTGACTTAGGCCACAGAAAACAATTTTCTATATTCAGACTTGGAGAAAACTTTGAAAAGGCCCCAGTCCAAAAAATCCAGAATTCCAATTAAAATAGGAGGTTCTAACCAATGTTAGGCCATGGCTAAACATGCCCCATGAAGGAGTCTTACTTTACTGTGGGCCCGAACAATTCTTTCTTTCTCAAAGGACAAAATGCAGTGCTTTTCATATCTGCGTCTTTTAACGTTGGAGGGTGTGCAATTTGGCCACCATACTCCTCAAATGGAATTAGCCACTTTTTAGTATTTTGAGTCTGTCTCCTAGAATAACTAACAAGGATATAGCTGGGATTAATACTCGGGAAAATCCACGTTTAAACACCCAAAGCACAGGGCATCTTTTGTAAAGGTTACTTCATTGACTTTGTTCTTCACAGAATTCATGTGCTGTTCTTCTTTCTGTGGATTTGCCCGGTCTCTGGGAAAAAGCAGAGGAAGAAGGGTAACTTATTATCAGCCTAGTATTTCCACAATCTCCTCTCCTCCCCCACCATCTTTATGATGAAAAAGTTTTCAGCTGGAAACTCGGAACGCAAGTTGTGAGGATAGACATAGGGACAACGTGTTTTGTGGATCACAGAAGGTGGCAGGTTTGTAGGAGTGAAAGACACTCGAACAACCATCATTTTCAAAGGACTGAGCTGAATGATTTCAACATTCAGAGGATTTCTTACTTCTAAAATTTATCCAGTGAAAAGCCTGTTCCATTTCTTTTCTTGAATTAACAGAAGATGTGAGAAAGAGAATCTTTGATTTGATTGCTTAAGTTTAATGACAGAGGAAAGAAATGACAGGTGATTATCAGTCTGATTCATGATTACCTCCTGGATAAAGTTCAGGTGCATTTGTTTTTTAAAAAGCTGACTACGAATCTGTTGTTTCAGTAATCCTATAATCAGATGAGGAATGTCTCATTAGATGTACTGAAATAAATTCTTATAACTTATATAAATAATATGACCAGAAGGGCTTTCTAAACAGCTGGAGTTACTTCCTCATTTGGGGGGTCTTGTTTTTACATTCACATATAGATTTAAAGTTGTAGATGATCAGAGAAGAATACGTATGTCATTTGTGTGTAACATAAATGCATGTATAAAACTTCATCTAGGAGTTTCTTTCTAAGAATTGAAGAAAATGAAATTTCCTCGGGAAATCTGAGGAAAAACAAAGCAATAACCACTTAGTAAAAAAAAAGTCTCCACTTACAGAAGAATTAAGTTATTCTGCCTGGCTCAATACCAATAACTAGTCTCCAATTTAAATTTATCTTGAGTGCTCTGACATGAATGGTTTGGATCCGTGTGGTCTCATCTTGTCATTCAATGCCATAATCACATTTTATAAAAGGTTAAAAATATAAATATTATATATGTATAAATAAAGTCTGAAAGGATATAAATCAAAATATTAATTGGGGTTGTCGCTTGGTGATAGGATCACAGTGATTTTATTTTCTTTTTGCCTACTTTCCCTAATTTATTTATTATAAAAATGTATATGTCATATTATAAAATAGAAATTAAAAATTTAGAGATGTTCCACATAGGTCTTTAACATACTTTCTCCAAACAGGTAATTCTCATTCTGTACTTTTATCTATAAATGCAACCAGCAAAAAGGGACAAACCAAAAGCAATTGTTTTTCCTATTTCCAGATGAAACTGCATCCAGCCTTTCCCATTGTTCCTCGTGTCACTGGCTGGTATGACATGATCTAATATTTCTCCCCTTTGTACCTACAAGCCATTAGCACTTGGCATCTGCCAGGGGAACCAGTGGAGGAATGAAAATGACATATTCCAGGAATTCACGAGGGGAGTGGGGAAGGTCACATGCTTGGTCTACACTTAGTACTGACGCTCTGGAAAGATTCAGCTGCCAGCTGCCACGTGGATTAGCCTTAAAGGTCAGGTAGAAAAGAGCCAGGGAGTTGTTTTGAGATACAGAAAAGAGAATAGTCTCCTACATTCTCAGTCCATTAGCTCCCCATCTTTGGGGGTTTTGAGGTGGGTGGTTGGGCCTGCCCCTTTGACTCTCCGTCCTGGAGTCTGCAGGCATTTGGAGAACCAAGGACTACATGGCTGCAGCTGATACAATGAGATGTTTTACTTCCTCGGCCACATCCTGGGAAGAGCTGCACCCACAGCCAAAACGGCAACTGCTAAACTCATGTTACGTGCGCTGGAAGATGGCATTTGTAAAGGAAGCAGAGATGCAGGACAGAAAAAAGCAGAAGTGAAGATTTGGGGGTAGTTTGAGAAATAAAATAAAAGCTAAAATGTGCACTTTGGATGAAGGCCAGGGCTAGGAGCAAAAATACAAGGAGAAAGAAAAAAGAGGAAATATTGCAAAAAGCAATGGACCCATCTGATAGACAGAAGGACTGAGAAAGACAAGAATCAGGGCAGGCCTTTAGTGACAGGGTGAAGAGGAAGTTGTGAAGCAGCCTCCCTCGGGATGCAAGCTCAGATGGCAGAGACCTTTAGCCCAGAATGCTCACCAGCCAGACTTTTTGTTCAGAGACTTGTCGTGGCACTTCACAAATATCACAGGTGCCTTTCCTTTCTGCAAATGAGACACTTTCTGCCTGGAACAGAAGATCACCCTGTGGAAGAAGATGGATATGAACACATCACATGGGACAAGAGAAATGACTGTTCAGACTTGTATAGTTTGGTCAGGGCTGTTTAAATCCACCATGATCATGCTGATTAATTGTTTGGATATTTTCCATAATTAACTATAACACTAAGGCCACATCGGAAGCAGAGGGTTATCTGAGAGCCTAACCCAGGGATCAGCAAACGAGCTAGTTAATCAATCTAGACAGATAGGCATACAAACAGCCTGGAGGAGTCTAACACCACGAGACTTTCACCAAGAGAGGTACAAGACCAATTCTCCCACCTCTTGGCTGCTATATTAGAGAATTAAAAGGGAATTGGCTTTCAACTGCCTTAGAGAAACAAAAATTCTGCATAGCCTTTCTGGCCAATGCTTTCTTTTTAGTTATCAAAGCAAACGACTAAAGAGAAATAATTTGACAATCCTAAGTTGAAGACTTGTTTGCATTAACAATAATAGCACACAACAGTTTGCAAAAATCCCTGTGCATTTAGTAGAAAAGTTTTAAATTCTGTGTGGCTCTCTATGCAATTCGTTTTATAGATGCATGTGGGGTGGGGTGGGGAACACAGGTTGAGATGATCTTGGAATCTCATCCTTCTTGAAGAGGCTGGTTTGACTCTTTGAACGTCAAAGTAACATCTCTGAGGTTTGCTCCCTAACTATTGGTGTTTGCAAGAAATAGTGCTACGTGGGATGCTGAGATTCTTGACTTCTCATCCCAGCTCTTGCTCTGAATACCTGTGATCAATCCAGGGCTGAAGTGTTCCTTCCATGAAATGCACAAATACCATTATTAATATTTCCCCAGTGTGATAATGCAAGCATACTCCTAAAGAAAATTCTAGGTGTAATTGTCTAAGCAAAGCTTCCTAAGGTTTCACCTGAATGTTGAGAACTCCTGAAATACTGCCCCAAGGTAATGACATTAGGGTGAGTTTGAAGTGAATAGAGAAAATTAAGTTAATTACTTTTTTTGTGTCTCTCCTGCTTTTACTCTGATCTTCTCAATAGCAAAGCCAGGGCTGGTCCACCAGTTTGACCAGCTGAAGTATGAATCACTATTCCACTTCAGCTTCAACATGAGCAATTCTCCAATATCAACCTCCGTGTAAATTAGGAAGGAGTATGTCTTATTTGTGGAAACCTCCGGCCTGAATTAAAAAAAAAAAAAAATCAACAAATTTGGTTAGCTCTGGAAATCAGCTTTTTCCAGCATTTTTCTCCTCCCAAGATGTAAATAAGCTTTATTGTTTGGGGGATACTTTAAAAAATGCAAAAATTGTCTAATAAAATACTCAAAATTAAAGTCAAGGGCATTTGGTGTATTTAAAAAGGTATTCACATTCCTTTAATCTATTCCAGTATTTATCCTAACAACATAAGCTGTTAACATTTTAATACAATTCTTAAGAAAAAAATCCATAAGACAATCATTCAGAAACATTATTTTCATTTTCATGTATTTTTTTCAATTTGTATTGATATGTGAACATATTTTTACTTAGTCATAATCATAGTACACACATAATCCTCTATTCTTTCTTCTCTTCATATTTTATCTTCTACTTTTTGCCATGTTTGACGTAGTTTACTATACTTATATTATTTAAAGGCTAGATTGATATTATTGGCTTAATAAACCACAAGTCACTGAACCATTGACTCAATGGTGGATACTGAGTTTCTCATTTATGCTGTTAAATGTACCACTATAATAAATTGCCATACTTTCAATTTTTTAAAAATTTTTGTTGACTATTTCTGTAGGATAGATATTAGAAAAAAAATTACTTCATTCCATGTAATAACATTTTATAGCTACGGAAAGTTACTGCCACACTGCCTTCCTTACCTGGAGTGTTCTGTCAATGAATGATACACCCAGTAGTGCGTGCATGTACCGCACCTCATTAGCACTGGGTATTTCAAAAGATTTGTTCATTTAGTAATTACCAAAGGATATCATAAAGTTGCCTTAATTTTTTATTTCTTTGATGAATAGTAAGGGGTAAACCTTGTCATGGGCTTTTTATTACTTATACTTCTATACACATTATATATACATCTATCTACAGAGTGGTTTCCTGTTACTATTGTTTATTTTCTTTAATGTCAAAACTTTCAAGGGAATTTTATTGTTGTTTTGTTCAAAAACAATTGTAAAAAAGAAATAAGCAGATATAAAATGATAAAGGAAAAAGATGAACAGTAAATAAAAATAAAATGGCCAATTTGAAGAATTTTTTTTTCTCACTCTGAAATAAAGCAAAGGCCTCAATTTTGAAACCCCAGTTTCTCGCACTAGAGACTTGTGTTCTAGGTGCCCCACCCTCCTTCTGTTTCTCAGGCTAGCGTCCAGGGCAGGTGGCAGGGCCACAGTGACCCCACACGCCGCGGCTACTCACAGGGTGAAAGGGATGTTCTCACTCTCCGCCACCGTGCCGTACAGAGAAATCTCGAAGGCCTGGTTGGTGTGCGTTTCACTTTCGGTCCCAGAGAAATGAATCTTTACTTGGTAATGGAATACTGTAGGGGAGGAAATCGGAACACACAGCGATCAACCGTTGTGGAAACACCACGACCCCCAAACAATCAGGCAATTCAGAACCACAGAACGGATCTCGCGAGCACCCAAAACCATCCGTGTGGCTTAGAAAGCTTTCTTTATACCATGCAGTGCTCACGCCTAGAAAATGCAGATCTTGAATTTTACTCCCTTTCAGAAAAGTGTGGCTTTAACGAACAGGAAAAGCCCAAGTGTGTCTGAACTGCCAAACGGTCCCAGGCATTGGTGGGATACGCAGGGGACCAGACCGAAAGGCCGAACCTCCCAGGACACTTGCATTGGTGGGATACGCAGGGGACCAGACCGAAAGGCCGAACCTCCCAGGACACTTTTCTCATGAAGTCCACCCTCCTCGGCTGTCTAGTCTCTTAGCATCTGTACCAAGCACATTTGGCATTTGTTACTGTGTCACTGTAAGTAACCGTGTTTCTTCTTGTCTCATGGGCAGGGCTGCCCTCCTGCCCCGACTGTGACCTCCTTCAGGTCAGCGGATCGCATCCACCCTCTGAATTCCCCCATCGTCTGGCACAGAGGAGTATGCGGTAGGCTCACAATAAAACCCACTGCACTGAACCATGGGCGAGGCTGCAAGGACTGCCTTGCAAAGCCATTTCCTAACGCGTTCTGTACTAGGAAGAGCCTTCGGAAGCAGGTACTTGAACTTCCACATCTGCTTTCTGTCCTTCCTCCATCTCTACCAAATCCCTGAGCAAGTGGGACTGGGGGGAGGTGAGAGGGTGAGAGGAAGGGGGAGGCAGCAGGCCTGAAACAGTCACAATGATGGGGAAAAAAAGAGTTATTGGGATGTTTTGTCTTCTATGTCCCTAGACCCGTGGTCAGATTTGTTTCTTATTTGTGTTTCTGTCTATTAAATGTACTTTCTCTTAAGCCAGGACATAGATTTCTTAACGCTATCTATTTAGAATTTGGCCAACTATATTTCTATGCTACTTTAGACACTCATTCTAACAAGAAAATTTTTAATGCGTTTTGTTGTTGTGAGCTTTCTGATGACAACCTTTATTTTGCTTAGATGCCTCTCTTTTTATAATAAAAAGCAGCAGCCAGATTCTAAGCAAAAAACAAAACAAAAACCAAAAACAACAACAACAACAAAATGCCGCAGCTACTACGAGGTGAAGGGAAATTGGGTTTGGGGTAAAATGGAGCCCTTGCAGACCACAACGACACAATGACAGGCGAGAGCAGGAGAAGCCGGGAGATGCGAGATGCCCCCAGCAGACACTGACGGAGCCCTGAGCGCACACGTGCTGGATGCCAGGTGAGTGAGACACGTCCGTGTCTTTGAGATTATGGCCCCATGGTCCCCTCCTTACCACCCCCCCACACTCCCTGGTTCTGAAGAGTCAGGGAAATGGAGGGTTCCTTCACTGCCTAAAAGGTTTCCTTGAACTACAAATGCTCCAGCCTCTGTGCCACCAAATGTGCCTCTGCAGATTCTAACAAATGGCCTTACACACTGGCACCTACAGCAGATACATTTTACGTTGGGAATCTGTTCTTTAATATCATCCCTTCCCTGGGGCTTCTACCTGGATTGCACATGAGCCAACCTTTCTAAAGCTAGTCCCCTCTTGCCAGAGACATCTGATCACCTGCCCTCCTGTTTCCCCACCATTCCTTTAGATCTTGCTCTAAGCAAGATGCCAAGCTTGAAATTCAAGTGGGAAACAAATGCATGGCAAAATGGAAACGTCCTAGAAGATGTGGTACGTTCTCACCGCCCAAGGATAGTTCTATTTAAAAGCACAGATAGTTCTTGCCTTTGTGTAAAGCAGACTTTAGAAGTGGCAAATTTTCTGTATAGGCCCAGGGAGTAAACACTTTACGCTCAGTGGGCTGTAGGGTCTGTCTCAGCTATTCAACTCTGTTGTGGCAGGAAAACAGCCTTAGCCAATATGGAAATGAAATGTGTGTGGTCCTGTTCTAATAAAACTTTATTTACAAAAGCAAGCAGAAGGCTAGATTTGGCCAAGTCGAAATTCTAGGGCTTGCTGACGCCACATAGATGGTTTCAAATTGGCTCTGAGCTCAGTGCTGCTGCGCTGGCTCATGCTAATGGTCACAGTGACAGAGGAGGGTGGCAAGCAGGGCTGAAAATCCTAGGCTGAGCACTGGGGCCTTGCTGGCAATAGCAATTACGGGCATCAGTACGATGGATCAATGCAACCCCCTCTCCAGCAACAGAAACACAATGAGGGCTCAGAGTTCAGTAGCATCCCATCAAAGGACAGTCAGTACACAAGATGCAGTGAGCAAGATGCAAATAGGACTAATAGATTTCCTCATTTCCAGTAGTCGCTTCCTACCTTTGTAAGGCATCTGGGAACGAGTCTTCAGGTACATTTTGCTGCTTCTTTTGGATCTTACTTTGTTGATCTCATAGCCCAAATTATTGCAACGGTTCTTCCTGCAACTCAGGCAGAGCCCTTTCTCGAAGGCTTCCTTTGAACTGCACCGGTAGGCCTTGCTTGGATTTTCTTCATTCAACAGGGAGTCGATGAAGAGATGAATGGAGCGCTCATGGGAGCATTTCACTAGCTGGTCCACATCTGGGGAAAAAGAGGCACCAAGGAAATTTCAACTCTGTGCAAATCCACAATGAGTGTTTCATCTTGCATGTCTGAAATCGGTTAGGTGTGGTGTTAGAATAAAACGACCCTAAGATATCAGCCTATGCATCTATGACTGTGAGCCCTATTTTAGGAGATATTCCTGGTGGCACCTGCTCACCTATGTCCAAAATTGTTCAAGTTGCAAGTTCACAGGGAACTTCTGACTTTTTTGCTGTCTTATACTTACGAGTATGTTCATGAAACCATGATAAGAGACATCTAAGGTAGAGGTTAACTTCCCTCTTTTATCACATTCTCCTCCTGTTTTTATTTTCCTAACTCTAACCCTAACCCTAAAGCATCTTTCTCTTACTTTAAAGGTGTCTAATATTCTAGGTACTTTGAGAAACATACAGTAATTCTAGAAACCACATCATAAAAGACATAACTGTTAAATGAATAGTATTTTGTCATAGATATGTATAACTGAGGACTGTGCCCCTGCTAATGACTTTTACATCAAATGAACCATAGAAATAATCAGCAATGTCCTAAGAACAGGTTTATTATCGTAACCTTTTATAACAATTGAAAATAGTAACATATGCTGTAAGTTCTATAATGTGTACACAAAAGCAATTAGCGTACTGACTGCAGGTAGGTCCCAATGTCCATAAAGTATGCAAAGGGCCCTTAAAAATAAATCACAAATTTAACCCAAGTTAACATGATTATTAAAGTAAATATTAAGCTAATATTACATTATTCTCTCTTCTTAGAATTTTGGAAGACTCATGGCAGGGGGATGAAGATTGGTTTCTGATTTGTCCATCTCTTAAAACGGCCAACAAGGGAAATTTACACTAATTAACGTCTCTTTCATTTTCAGTAAAATCCAAAATCACCCCATTGGCTTTGTGACTACAGTCAAAGTGCGACAACATGTGGCCAGATAACATTTTACAATGCTATTATCAAGGTCAGTGGCATTTTTCTGTCTAAATCTCATCTTTACTTTCTCTTGGTACTGCAAGTGCAGTAGCCAGTGTAGTCTACAATATGATAAATAAAAGGTATAATGGCTGGCAGTCTGGCTCTAAGGTGATCACGCTGAACACGTCAGAATTCTTCATAAACATATTTTGGCCAAATGTATATGCAAAAACTACATACTTTGGTGGTGCTGGGTAGGGCACTGGGTCGATAAAGGTTCAGGACAGAACTCCCATTTAATTCACTTCTAAATTATATTTACCTCCAAGGCCTCTCTGTGCAATCACACGGATGGCTTCCCCAATGTTGCACCCTGGTTGAAAAGTGCCTCCATTCGGATAAATGTCAACATGCCCTATTGGTTTCTGGATTCCAATACTGCGGCCAGGGGACCCTCTGGTGAATGTGTGTAAGACATCTACAAAATGCGCGTCATCAGGAGAAAGGCGACTTGGGGCTTCTGCATACTCGAAGTTAGGTCCTGCTGGATCTAGGCCTTGATGGGGGGAAAAAAAGACAGATTTTTAAATCTCCATTAGTATGACATTAGCATGTCATTGCTCATCATTGGAACGTAACTGGCAGCCACTTAGATTCTTGTTAGTTCCCATTCTATAGTCACCGGATCTTTCAATTACCAAGAGAGCTATAAAAGTAAGCTTGGCTCCTTCTAAAATGATTTTGAGTCTCTTAAACTAGGTATTATCAAGAGATTTTCACGCAGGATGGCTTGAGTTTCTTTTGTAAATGATTTCAGAATCTGGTAAGAAGATCTTTAAACAGTGATGGGTGCTTTCTCCCTCTCTCTGTGTGTCAAACCTTGGCTTAGAGGACTGTCTTCTTTCCAAATGGCCTCTGGAGTTGATCCTGTTGGTTTTTGCTAGTAGTGATGTGAGAAGTGACTACACATGTGCAATATGCTACCAAAGCACAGCAGAGGGAGAGGAAAACAGGCTTCTCAGAGAAATCTGTGGGCATTCTGTGTTTAACTCCACTTTATACCTGTGCTGTTGCCAGCAGAGGGTGAGCCCATGAGAGCAAGCCTCTGTATTTTATCTTATGCCCGAAAGAGCCCTACAACGAGATAATCAAGTACCAGGCTTATGCCCCAAAGAACACCACACACGTGGGTAATTAACAAATGTTCTGATCTTCTTTCAGAATTAGAGCCATCTTGACTCTTGTGATAAGACCAATGAAACTACTCTCTTACCAGTAATTCTGTTGACTTTCTTCTTGGTCAGACTTCCTGCGATCCCAGCAGCGTGGGCTCCAAGGCTGTATCCCAATAGATGGACATTGTCCAGAGGATAGTTAAATTCCTCCTTCGGAAAAGAAAAAGGGGAAAAAAAAAAGGCTCTTATAGCTCTTTGCCAAAGATCAAAACTAAAGGAAGTAAAATGAGTCAAAATATTGTTTTCAAAATATAGGCAATACTGAAAATTAATTCTACATATTTTAATTTGGTGTTACAGGTAAAAGAAAGAAACATGTTGCCTATTGTTGAGAGTTTCTTTTTCTTTAATAGCAGATTGAAATTAGGAAGTTTTTCCAAACATCTGATACAGTATTTTTATATTTATATGCATATGTGTATATATATGTACATATGCATATATACAAATATATATTTAACTTCACCCCATTATTCCCTATTCTAAATATACTACATCATTTTATTCTTAAAGGCTAGACAAGCAATGACTTATAATCAGAAACTATTACAGTGGGAAGGGATCAGAGACACACGGTCCAGCCTCCTCATTTAGCAGGTGGGAAGCCCGAAGTCCAGGGAGGTGACTGGATTTGCCCAAATTCACTTGCCTGGTTAGCAAAAGAGCCAACAAAAATAACTTTTGTCCTTTGATGATCAGTCTAATAAATACAGCTTATTTTTTACTCTCTAATTATCTGGTTTAAATAATTTAGCCCTGTCAGAGTATTAGCTTCCTTCCAACCCCAGATACTTTTTCAAAGGTACTTTTCAGAGAATAGCCTTCCAAAATGGGTCCCTTGCTGCTGAGACAGAACTCTGAACCCTCAGCCACCTCAAATCCTCAATACCTTCCCTGCCATGGTCTTCCTACTCAATGCCATCACTCCCCCAACCCTCAACAAAAATTTGCATCCTTAATCATCCACACCAAAGAATAAATACTATTAGTATTTTCATCAAAGAGATTGGCATTCTAACAGAAGTCAAAGCCAGGGTAAAACTTCCACGTGCCAGCCATTAGTGGGGAAGGATTGGCAGAACATGCCATTTCTTTCCTCTGTCCTGAAATAACAGGCTTTTGTCTGTTCAGCCCACGGAGTTCTTGGTCTCAGCAGATCTATCCACTTTGATATTGAAAATATCAAAGGACAGGGCAGGGCAAGACTATTTATTGGCTTTATAGATATTATCATTCTTATCAAAATGCTGCTTCAGGCTGTAAAATAACACCTATGCTCATTTTGAAGATTTGAACTGCCCCAGAAAATACCTACATCTAAGTAAAAAGGAAGAAAGACCAGCCATCTGTTTGGCTTCGGCCAAGAGCTCTGTTTTGGACACATAAGCATCCTCCTCCCCCAGCCTTACCTCCATCCAGTTGATGAATCTGGCCACATCCTTTCCTACCAGCTTGGTGTAGCCTGCAGACACTGGGTAATGGTGTTGAGCCCGGGACAGCCAGTCCACCACCACGACGTTGGAGTCTGGTTCCCGCTTGTACAGGGCGGCCACAAGCTTTGGCACCCAACTCTCATACATTCCTGTCACCTGAATAGGATGATACAAGTGTTCTTAAGAAACTCACACACAACTTGTCATGGACACGTCAGCCCAATCTACCTACATAACATGGAAAAAACAAAGTTGCAAGGAAGCCTATTAGCTCAGACAGAAAAATCAGACCCCAAAAGAGTGTTCAGAGATCTATGACTGCCCCTTCCAAGACAAATTTGAGTATGCCAAAGAAGGGATGTGTTGAGCTCAGGAATGGCAGATTGGGGTTTACCATGCTTTCAATTTTAAAAATATATTTTATGAATTCAGTAAAATTTTAACAATTTATACTATAAAAGGAAAGATCAGTCTGAATGCAGAGGGGGTCTTTGGGGGAACCAGTGGGAATACCTGCCTAGAGCAAAAGTCCAAGGAATTGGTCCTGTGCCAAACCCCTTCTCCTCCCTAGCGGTTGGGGTGCTGGCCACCCTTTGCATTGCCTTTCAAGATCAAGAGAGGGTGACGTCATTTCTTCAGAATGCAATATTCATCGCTCCTTGTTTCAGCCAGCAGCTCTGACATAATATATCTTTAACAATCTATTTTATATAAGTCTTTTTTAATAAACAATTACGATCCACTTACTAAGGATCAGAAATTTTTTAAAACAAACTGAAATATTTAAGCAACAACTACGTCATGTAAAGTGATCATGTGGCATATTTACAGAGAGTACTACCTTATTGATACTTTTGTTTGTTTTTGTTTTTTGAGACAGGGTCTCATTCTGTCATCCAAGCTAGAGTGTAATGGTGTCATCATAGCTCGCTGCAACCTCAAACTCCCTGGGCTCAAACATATTAATATTTTTTACAAGTAAATTTAACCACAGTTTCACCTTTGCTAATCAACTTGCGTGCCAGTTCCCTGACCAGCCAGCCCTCTCTCATCTCTAGTAAAGCTTCCTGAACTTTAAAATTGGAGAATATCAGAAGTGGAGGGTCCTTAAGCACGTCTAGTCCAAACTCTTTGTTTACAGATCAGTAAATTGAGACCCAAAGATGAGAAGTGACTTCATCCATGTCACAGAGGTGGAGAATGGCAAGGCCAGCAACGGAACCCACACCTCCTCGCTCCACTCCAGCCCTCTCCTCACTCTTGCAGACTGTTTGCTTTAGGAAAGGACCTCGGGTGATGTACTGGGTGATGCAGGGCCATGCCAGGCTTCCGCCAGTTCCCCACAACCATAACATACATTCTCCTCTGCAGATGGGCGGAGCCTCCTATCCCCACCTCCCAGGAATGACTGACTCAAGGACACAAAGCAGGTCTGTGTTAAAATGAAGGTTGGCACTGTCTAGGAAAAGTACTCATGAACCTGTGGTTTTAGATCCCACTCAAGCCAGACTTGCCTTTATTCAAGTTTAAAGCAAAGCTATTAGCAGGCGAGCAGAAGCACTGGGTCCCACCACCTAGGGAAAGCCAGGATGCCAGGGGGACCCTGGTGCGTTCCTTCCCGAAGAGCCTCTTACCGTCCAGCCATGGATCACTACAAAGGTTTTGCTGCTGTGATTGAAGTGACAGTTGGCCACAGACTCCGCCACTCCGGGTATGAGGTGGCAAGTGTCCTCAGCTGTGTCTTCAGGGGTCCTTAGGGCAAATTTACTTTCAATGTCTATAAAATCTCTTCTTCCTGTAATTCAGAAAAAAATTGAATAGGACGTTAACTGGAGGGTTGTTTGTTTTTATTTGCCGGAATGGTACATTTTAGGTTCACAAGCAACCACCACGGATGCTATTTTTGTTTCTGTTTTTTTAAAGATGAATATGGATAGCAAGAATGACAGATGCCTCAGTGGTGATCAAAGTTGATAGAGAGACTTATTTTGCGTATTATTTCACCCTCTTAAAATCTCTAATTACATCAAAACAATTTTTCCCATAATATTATACAATTAGGCTTGTTTGAAGGAAAGTTGTTTCTTCTTCATGAGCATAATTTTTAAAAAATATTAGCAGTAAGAAAAGTTGGAAGCATGAGGAAGCTTTTGTATGAAGTTGTTCCCATCAGTTCAAAATGTTTTAAGAAATCATTTAATGGGTGGTTCAGAAATACCTGTGAGCCGTGGTTAATTCATTTCCCAAATATTTCTTTTTCTATTTATGTCATTACAATTTTACACGCAAAGTCAAAACTTAAAAACTATAGTAAAGGGGCCTGTAGAAAGGGTGCACTCTGGTTCTTCATAGTGAATCCCAAACTGGGTACAGAAAGAGAACCTAGCTCTTAAAACTATAGACAATAAATCTAAATGTTGATAAATCTTCATGGGGTATTTGTAGACAGTATATATCATATTACATTGAATACTAGAAGTAAATTATGTTGTAAATAAAATCAGATCCTTTTTACAGAACAAAGCACAAAGGGAAGTTATATTAGGGGAAATTATTTTCCTTGTCTAATAAAAAAGTAAAAATAAAACCTACCTATTTATTAATACTATAAGAAGGCAATAATTTGTAAATTTTAGATTTTGCTAAGCAAAACTTTCAGGAGATAAATAAATGAGGTTGCTAGGAATACTTCTACTTTCTTAACCTAAATATTCTCTGTTCACAATTCAAAATTTGAAAATCTATAATTTCAAAATAACACTGCAAAAGTCAGGCCAAGAATAAAAATAAAAATGATATAGTAACAGTGAAAGGGCAGGCATTTGAATCAGACTTGTCATATAATTATCTGAGGGCTGGCGAACGTTTTTCTTTTAATAATTATTTTCCAAAATTCCTTGAACAAGATCAGGGTTACTTGCCAAGTGACTCATTATATGCAATCAGTTGATCTCACACACCACACACACCACACACACACTCAACTACCTACAATGTAGGAGACAATTTCTTTATATTTATTAGAAAGAGGTAAGTTTTGTTACAAAAGCTAAAGACTAAGATCATTTATTCAAATAAGAGTCTATGCTAAACTATTAATCTTTAAAGTTCTTTTCATTTCCATATAGTAAAACTGCACTGGAATCCATCCATCCACCAAGAATATGCTCTACCTCCCATCTTATTTGAAGATGTTAGTCTCCTTCTTTTTTGCTAACCAGAAAGCACCCTGGTAGCTATATTATTTATCTGATAGAGGAAAAAGAATATTGAATATTTTTAATCTAATTCTTCTTTCAGTGCCCAAGAACTTGACTGTCAGAAAGTGCTTTAGAAAATTTAAAACTAAATTAACTTCACCCTCTCCCACGTCTCTCTACCTCAAATAGCTCATACCTCCTCCCCGACAATCTTATTTTAACATGTTCGATTATCAATCTTTCTAAAGCAGAGATCATCTGAACAATTCAACAGATAAACCTCCCTTACCAACTATTTGTGAAACTGGTGTTTAAGACTATTTCTTTGTACAATCCCAGGGGCTTTTACTTTTAGTCTATTTGCTATTCACTTTTAGTCTATTTTTTTCCCTCGAATTATGCAATTTAGTGGCCCTGGTATTGCTGGTGGTTTTTAAATGACCTACAGTATTCTTTAAAATTTCTAAGACTGGCTTTGTACATTTCCATGAAAAAAAAAAAGTCTATTCAATCTATAGATCCGTATCAGATTATATGTATGATTTGCTGACAGCTCAAATTTCCCACAACCCATATTTCTGTTGGGTCCACAGCTTGGAAAGAAAAATAATAGGGAATTCATATATTCTCCAGCAAACTTATATGTAGAGACTTTCATTTCACTTTTAAAGGAAATGGTTTTTCATTTTAAGTTTGACAGGAAAATAGTGCCATTCTATGTGCTATGTGATGGTTTTAATTCTACATCAGGTATGAAATCATAAATCTTATTGGTGCTTAGGCAATCTTTTCTTCTCTTTGTGTTCTTATAAGAATTTTCACAATATCTAGATTTGCAACCCCTCAAGGATGTCCCAGCATCCTAAAGGTGAATGGGTTTCCCAAACCTCTATCAGCCCTGGTACAACTGGCTTAGACCAAATAGAGGAAGATGGCGGCTGGGTCAGTCAGTATGTGTAGTTGTCCCAGTGCACCCTGGGATTGCTTCTGGGTGGCAGATGAACAGATGTGACTGTTACTAAGGAAACTGTTGTTTCCCATACATGGAAATGGTATTAGTGACTCTGCATTTATCCAACTAGATGGCCTTTTATCATATCCCTTAGAAATTAAGGCCACCTTAGAATTGAGAGAGAGATGGAAAGAGAAGAAGGAAGGAAGGGAAGAAGGAAGGAAGGAAGGAGGAAAGGAAGGAAGGAAGGGCCTCCATCCTGAATTTGACTTAGCACATCAGTACCACCTGCCAACCAGGCCCCAGCAGAAATGTCCTTATTAAGCACTAAGGGGAGATTTGGGGTACCAGGCAAATCTTTTTCCTATGTAATCTTTATCCCTAAATTCCTAAGTAGATAGCTGAAAAATCTGAGTGTGTAAACAAAGATAAAGGATTTATGTTAACATGGATAATAACTCACAGACATGAAATTAAGCTGAGAAGTTAAAGCACTTAGGGAAAGGTAAGTTTATAGAGGGGATATTATTGTTGCTAAAAAAAAAAAAAGGAGCATTAAGCATCCTAAAAAAAAGCAACAGATAATACTCTAAAGGCAGATCAGAGCAATCAGATGAATAAGATTAACATTCATATGAAGACATGAGTTAGGAGAGCTCAACTACAATGCAATTCTCTTTGGAATTTCTACTTCCAATCTCTCTCTCTCTCTCTCTCTCTCTCCAACACACACACACACACACACACACACACACACACACACACTCACCCCTACGGATTTCATCAGTAATTCATTTGCTCCCCGAGACTGATGGTCATAGTTATTGACTCAGGCAGTGCCCACAGGATGCCAAAACCCAAGCTGAATTACTGAATTGGTCCGTTTGGTGAGGAAAAACATCAATATCATTATCTGACTGAATTGACCAATCTGTTCAGATATTCCAGTACAGACAATGTATAGAAAAAAATATTTGTTTCAGTGAGTATTAAAAACAAGTCCTGTATTTACCACTTGAATTTTACATTGAATTTTCTCCAATATTAGGACTGAACATCCACACTACTAGAAAGAAGGGTTTAAAAATAGGTTCAGAGATGAATGTGAAATAAATGGTCCAGTTGAATGAATTAGACTGTGCATGAACAAGCATAAGCCATCATTACTCAAGGGGATCTTGTGGATTGGTTAATGAAATATTTTGGTTGAAGGTCACCATGTAGGCATATTTCAATCAAGATTTCTTAAAAAATTGCAATATGAAATTCTTGTATTGTTAATTTGAAATTACTTTCTCCCTGTTGATAGGCATGGCAAATGGAAACATCCAATTGTCTCAAACTAATACAATGGAAGCCAGTGATTACCTTCCTTGCTAGCAAATGTTTCATTTATGGGAAGGCTGGATAAAGACTTGAACTCCATTTTAATTAAAATGTAGGTGCTAACTCTTACACTAGTTTTCACCAAAAAAATCTGACTTTTCATTGTATTTTAAAGCGTTGTTAAACTTATATATTAAATATAATTAATCTGAGTCAGATTAGTATTGTCCCTACTTGTTTGCATAGAAACAGACTTCATCATCTAAGAAAAACACATAGATGAACACACCCCCCCAAGGGTTTGTTGTTGCCATAAAAGTTAGAAAATACATCATGAGTAAATTCAAATGGTATCTCCATCCAGACTTAAAAAATAATGATACTCATGTCTTGAATACTTTCCTTGCACTTTGTGATCCCCAAGTCATCATCAACCATCATTTTGATGGCTAGAACATCTTCACACAGCAGGCAATGCAGCCTTTGGGGTAATAATGTGGGAAGAGACGGCCATCAGAGAGAAGAAACTAACAGTAAAATGCTGTAAGTTTCAAGGCACTTTCTTGAACAATCTGACATAATCTGACAGTTTGGCAGTAAACTATATAGCCCAATTTCTCCTCCATAAAAAGCAAGAATAGAAGGCTGAGCTAAAAATATGCTGCTGCAAAAAAAAAAATTAAAATTTTCCATCGCAATTCTTCCCCTGTACCTGACTCCCACCTTTCAATACAGCTATTAATCAATCACTGCCTGGCTGAGCTGTTCTCCAGTGACATCTGCTACTTTGCTCTCATCTCCCTTCACGTTTAACCCAGATGTTCTCCTGGAAATTCACCACAGTCGGTCAAATAGAACTGCAGCTGCTGGGCACTGACCCATGTGTGCCCTCTCCTAGCTCTTCCAGTTTCCTAATCGGGGCCACCGCAGACATGGCAGTGTTGCTCAGGACACAGAGCCTGAGGGCAGTGCCTCTTGGCCTCATATTCTTCTTAGAAAGAATCAAGAATGAATAAGTAAACTCAGAGCCCAGAGGAGGTGTTGGATATCATTCTCCTACAGCTGCCACTTTCTCGTCCTGGAATTCTCACATTCCTGGATGAATGCGTCTGGAGGAGAGAGGGGCAAAGAGTTGCTGTGATGGGACAGGCATGACAGGGACAGGGTTGGGTGGAAATGGAGGGAATGAGTGGGAGTCATTTCCAGTCTGCTTAGAAATAATCCTTCTTTAATACATTTACAGCCAGGAAAAGCATGTGCTGGTTAAAATCCGATTAAATTAATTAAGCACATGGCTACCCATTTCAATCAAAGAGTTAAGAATTAGAGGAGCCTCAGAGACCTTTCAGTCTCACCAAAATCCTCCTGTTAGAGTTGAGGACGCTAAACCCAGACAAATGGCACTGGTTATCCCCAAAACATAGCATCCTAAACCTCTAAACCCTAGCAAAAACTTAAAATGTGGATGACACATTTCTGTGCATGTTTGATGGTGAAAGTAACGTTATTCTACGGTGTGGTTTCTGAAATATGGGTTTGGAGTTGCTTGCTACCATGCTCTCGGCCAGCGTTAAACACTGTGGAGGGGAACATCGGAACATATAAGATGTTCAAGGCTTCCTCGCTGACTCTCCCGTGTTCTCAAACTGATCTGATAGGAAAGATACTTGTCTTTTTATCCAATTCTGCTTTGATGGAACCTACACTTTTTTTTAACCCAACAAAAATGTTCTTTCACGAATTAATGCCGAAATAAAACACACGTTCAGCTGCAATCAAAGCCGTGGCACAGAGACGCCAGAGGGCACATCCAAGCGACGCTGCCCTAAGTGCAACTCCACCACGGAAGAGAAAAGGGAATGTTGCCTCCGCTTAGGACTCGCTTCAGTTGCTTTTTAATTTGCTGTTGCATGACACTGAACCAGGGTACACAGGCCGCCTCTACAGCGGGCAGGCTGGGCTTTCACGTTCCCTGAAATAAAGAAATTCGAATCTGGCCCCAACGCCTGGCCCCGGACCAGCGGGCGGCGCCCTGGTGGTGACTATGGTCCTGCCCGCAGCCACCGCGGGGCTGGCCAAGTGCAGGCCTGGCAGCCCCCAAGTAGGCGGCCACGTTTTGGGAGGGTCACCCTTCGTGGCTCTCCGGGCACTAGGAGCGGCGGGCGGACGTGGAAGCTGGAGAGCGTCCCGGGCGCCGAACGCGCGCAGGTCGCTGCGTCCGCGGGACTCCGCGCCACGAGTCCCCCCCGCCCTGCATCCCCAGCCCACTGCCACTCCCACCGCGGGGCAAGGGGGTCAGCCGAGGGCGAGAGTGCCCGGTGCGGCCGAGATGCCAGCGACGCCTTCCCGCGCCCCGCCCGTCCCTCTAGAAGGGGCCAATGTCTGCCGGCGCGTCCGCAGGCGGGGGCTGAGCCGCGGCCCCGACCAAGCCGGGGTCACCTTGGCCCGCGTGCCTTTCATTCCAGGGCACCCCCAGCGGGGAGGTCACTGCTGGTCACCGCCAGCCGGGCCCTTGCTCCCGCCTCCCTCGTCCCGCCCTCGCACCCCCGACCCTCCCCGGCGGGGTCCGCGCGCCCGGGAACGCGGCCGCAGCCGGAGAGGAAGGGACAGCGCGGGAACCCAGGGCGGGAACCAGGCGCCGACCCCGCAAGATCGGAAGGAGATTCCCTCCCTGCCCCTCGCGGGTCCCACTCGGGTGACTCTTCTCGAGGCCGTGCTCGGTGCGCACCGCATCCCCTTCCAACTTCCTCGCTGCCATCCGCAGGCCACGTAGCAGGGCCACGGCCGCGCGTGCAGGTGGAGGGGAGTTTGCGCGCAAAACTTACGGTCGTCGGCGGCCGCCCCTCCTCGGGAAGCGGTCAGACTCTGCAGCCACACACCCAGGGCCACTAGGAACAGGGCTTTGGTCATCTTGGGGCACGTCTCTCTGCAGGAGTTGCCAGGGGCGGACCGACTGACCGACCCCCGGAGCCGAAGCAGCCGGAGGGCAGGAGCCGAGGACAGCCGCAGGGCAAGTCGCGCTTTAAAGGGGAGGGGAGGACAGCTAGAAGTGGCAGGTTTCCTCGGAGGAGGAGGAGGGGGAAGAGGAGGAGTAAGAATCGAGTCTGACACTGTTTCCACTCCGCAGTTTCTTATGTGACTGGAAATATGCAAATAAATCTCATCACCTATTGGCTATAAAATCATAAGTTGGAGGGAGGGCCCTAAATTCACTCCCCAACATTTGAGCAAACAGTAAAGAGAAGAGGGGGAAAGGGCAGAAGGGAGAATTTGCTTTCTGCTCCGCTCCTGTTTGCTTAGCCTGAGGGGATCTACTCCCCGGGGGCCCCCACCATAAGCACCGAACACTGGTTTATATTGATTTATGTTAAACACTCAACTTATATTGATTTATGTTAAATAATCACCAGTTTTACAAGGAGGGGAAATGTAGCTGTTAAACTACATTTGGTCAGTACTTTAATCCACTCCTTTTTTTGATGAATTCTGTTTGTTAACTTGCAGTGCCCCCCAAATCAGTCTTGAGATACAAGAACACACATTGCTCCCCAGTTTGTGCTTAACGCAATCGAGTATTTGAACATTGACAAGCGCATTAGCTTCTGCGGTGGAGAAAAGCCCACTTGCTCTAACTAGCTTCTAATTTTTGCCTCCTGCAAATTATGCTCAATCCTCACACTCATCAAGGAATGCAAGAGTCACATTTGATCTTCAGAGGCAGGACATGGAGGTCAGATAATTTAAAACTGTATTGAGCTATGATAAGTGAAAAGAAGACAGTCACAAAAGACACTTATTGTATGATTCCATTTAAAATGTCCACAAATAGGCAAATCTATAGAGACAGAAAGTAGATCAGCGGTTGCCTGGGGCTGGGGAGAGGGGAGGGAAAGAATGGGGAGCTTTGGGGAGGGGGTGATGAAAATGTTCTAAAATGACATTATGGTGATATTTCACAACCCTGTAAATATACGAATACCACTGAATTGTACACTTTAAATGAGTGAACTATATGGTATGTGAGTTATATCGCAATAAAGCTATTTTTAAAAGTGTATTGAAGCATGCAAGGAAAATAAGAAAAATAAAATGACATTGGAGACGGTGTCTTTCTGCCAAAATGCTCAGAATATTTTCAAATATCTTTTGAAATGGAAAGGATTTATATTAGCCAGGAAGAGAAATTAACTCTATACCCCCCACCTTATTGCTGAGAAACTGGCTCATAGAATCTCCCATCCACTATCTTTACTGTTCTGAATATTTTTAATGTCTCCTTCTACTCATGGCTCCCTCCATCACATACACATACACACAGTGAACATTTGTAGGTTAGAAGGATGAAAGGCTTTTTTTAAAACTAGGCTCACTTTTTAAGGTTTTTTCAAAAAATAAAAGCTGATAATACCCAAATAATTCAAAGTTTGCTATTCTGCAAAATAGGGTCCTATCTTTAAGTTGATACATTGGATGCCACAGTTTATTGTTTTGTATCGCAATTATTAAAGAACATATTGTGCACATTCATTCTATCCTAAAAACAGCGGTCCCCAACCTTTTTGACACAAGGACCGGTTTCATGGAAGACAATTTTTCCGTGGAGCCGAAGGGGTTGGAGGTGGGGACAGAGTTCTGTGGTTCTGTGGCCGGTCCCTAACAGGCTGTGGAGGGATCTGGGGTTGGGGACCCCGGCTACAAAGCATGTGGAGAATTTTAAAACCTGCCAAAAATTAAACCGCATAGACAAACTTTATAAGTGGCATAACATACCATGCCACTGTGATGAGTAACTATGATATGGCAGTCCTCCAAAAACCATATAGTAAACTCTAATTTAAAAAAAAACTACACAAGATGAGTGCAATTGCCTTGGATGTCCTCACGGTGTAAATGACATACAAGCAAAAGTGCAGCAATGCCTACTATCTTATATAGAATATTCATGCAGCCTATTTTCACGCATAAAAATGTCATTCCATAAGAACCCAACCAAACTGCACTTCTATGCCTTTCAGAGAACTGCAAGAAAATTTTATATAACTGCTAAGGGGAACTGTGTTTATAATGTATTTTTAAAATGACTTCCCAGGTTAACAGATAACAAAATCAAAGCACTCAGGAGTTAGAGTATATGTTTCCTTAAATAATGAAACCGGTTTTAAAGTGTCCTGTGCCGTTACGTTGCAGAGATTTCCAGAAAGACAGCTCAGCAGCTTGGCCTGGCAGAAAGCAGCCAGGCTGGCTCTTGTCCCAGGCCCAGCAGCGAGCAGGTGGGTGTGGCAGCAACGCTCTCTCCTGATTGGCTGTGCTGGAAGCGGTCACGTGCCTTCGTTCGCACGCGGAGAGTCACGTGATCTCTGGGCCAGGACTGCGTGTGCATTAGCGAAGCGCCTCGTCCAAGCTGGAGCAGGGTTGTTTGGCCTCAGTAGCGTGAGTCTTGGCTTTTCCCGTTATTGGCATTTCGTTGGTATTAGACTGAAAAAGCTTTAGGTTAAGAGAAGCTAAGGATTTTATAAACGTTTAACAGAACAGTACCCTTATAGCAGGACACTTGCACCTGGTAGACGTTAAAAACGACGTTAAGTAAGAAGTTCAGTGTGCACACCTAAGGAAACAACCAGAAATTCCAGATGTAGGGAAGCATCCATCTAGCTTGTTATCGTCTCTCCTATTTTGATTTAGGGCCTGCGATTTACACACACTGGGCACTTTTCCTGCATTTAATCATTACGAAAGTACCCCGAACTGAATTAATATTCCGTTTCTACAGATAAGCGAAGATGAAACTCAAGGTAGATTAAATAACAGTAACCACGAATCACAAAATGTTTGTGGGGTATTTTTTGGCGATGACAGGAGAGAGGGAAAATTATTTGATGTGTGATATTTTAATGTTGCTGTAATTGCAAACTGGAAAAGGCTGGGAAGCAGATTTTTTTTGGTGCACGAATATTTTAGTGCAGATTTTATTTTGTGGCTTCCTTGCTAAACTAAAATATGATGAAATGTCTAAGTGGGCTCTAAAGAGTATTAGTACTGAGGTGGATCTGGTCTCTACCACAAAAGTTACATTTAATATAGAAAAAAGATGATGAATACAAATAAAATTGTACAAATTTACAAATACAAAATCATAAATGTTAAAAAATATTTTAAAATCTATTGCCCTCTGAAATAAGAAAAGGCCAAACCAAGGTATTTACTAAAAATTTTAATGGGGGGGGTGATTTTCCACCACTATCTAGGCACATCTCAGCATTAAATTGTAGCACAAGCTGGATCTGAACTGAGATGATGGCCTGTGGGTGAAGGTGAAAATGGGCTTGAGATCAGCAGCTCTGGGATCTGGGGGGATTGAGGGGTGTGGGGAGAATTGCTTCAAACCATAAAGGTATGGTATAAAATAATCCAGACACATTTTTAAGGATTTTCGTTTTCTTGAGTTGAGAATATTCATACCCTTCCCCTTCCAAAAACAATGGAAAGCAAAATAAAAAGAACAAAGAGAAAGAAAGAAATTATATTTTATTATCAACATTAAAAGATTTGTCTGACTAAAGTTAAGAAGAGAAATAAAATTTTGCAAAAGAGAGAATAAACAAAAAAAAAAAAAAAAAGCCACTGCATTGCAATGTTACATCCAGAATGAGGCTTTCTGGTGAGGGAGAAGTGACAGAACACACCAGCCAAATGCTGTCACCGAAGAACTGTAGAAGGATGCAGGCCTTTCCTACAAGACAGCTGGTAAAAACTAAAAAGAATCCCCACGAATAACTCACTGGATTTAAATGTTTACTTATAAGTTTTTTTATAAGTAGTTTTCCCCGTTTTCCAAAAAACAAAACAAAACAAGATTTAAGTCTATGTAGAAGATAAAAGGAGACATTTTATGAGACCTCATTAATGATTTGAATATGCAAGATCATGAATGTTTTTTGCTGATGGTTTCACATTCAGAAATAACTTCAAACCCAACATCAAAGCCCAGGTCTGAAAATGAGCTGAGCCCTACTAAATAGAAGATGTGTTTGAGGTGCCCCCTGCTGACTTTCTGGTGATACTGTAACATCTCAGAAAAGCCCTTTTAAGAGGCTTGAAACAGAATTGACTTGATTATTAGACTCTTGTATTGTTATTTGAGCTTTCCTGGTTCTTTTGTTAGGTCCTAAGTAGGCATTGCTCTTTCCACCTCTGAGATTTTTCGCACGTATTGAAGGGTGCTGGGAAGTTAGGCGGTTCTTAGTAAGTGTTGGGTGAATTAAGAACACTGAGTAAAAGATGATCCAGCATGAAATGGGGAGAAGGCAGGATTCTTTTTTTATTTTAAATTTTCGTTAGACTTATTAATTATGAAACTTCAACCACACACACACACACCTTGCCATAATCAAGTCTAGGTAGGCCAAATCTGGGTTAGAAGAATGGAAGCCAACTTCATTTGATTGGAACTTTTTACTGGCTTCAGCTCTTCCTCTTCTTTCTTCTAATTAACTCTTTAGTTAAAAAAGTAATATATTGTTGAACAGAACCAAAAATACTAAAAACAAAAAATTTAAGCAATACAAATTCTCTGTGGAATTTCCCAGGTTTCCCTCTGAGAGTTTGTCACCACCTTCTGTATTGCAAAGTGGTGTCCATTCCTTGATTATTGTACTTTAAATAGGGTATTATTTACTGTCTACTGCATGAATTTTTGACCTGTTCCAAGTTGGGGGTGAAATCTCATTCGTTATCTCTGTATCTTTCCCGCCAAACATACAACTGGGTACTAGAGTAGGTGCTCAAACATTTATGTGAACAAGTGATTGAATAAAGGAAGGACGTAAAAGTTTGAAGGGTGAAAATCAGTATATGCCACAAGGTATTTAATTTCTCTTAAAACTTATTTTCTAGTTTCCTTGGCAAAATAGTGAAATAAAAGAGCCAGAATTAAAATGGATAAATTGAACTCTTTGAATCTTAAAGAAGTTTATGTATGAATGAACATCATTCTGTTCATAAATGAAATAAGTGCAAAAAGAGAGGACCCACATGGAACTTACTTTGTCACTACATTGTCATAAACATTTGTGATTATACAGTAGTACTCTTGACTTTCATCATGTGACTTGAATGTGTTATAATAACTGGTAACATTTCATAGGTGACTTTTTCTCCTCCTTGAATTGATATTTTAGCCTAGAACTAGTTGTCATTTTATGAATTTTTGTGAATTTATTTTGTCATCACTGGTAAAATTAGAGTTCTGTTTTATCAGAAAATAATATTTACGTTGTTCAGTACCAATTCCAGTATCTTTCACTGAAGATATTTAAATTGTCTAATAATAATACAACGTGTCACATAGAAACAGCGTTCACAGGCTGTGCTGACAAAGACGTCAGACTCAGAATTGAAAATTTGCCTGGGCCTGGCCTTGATTTTCAAACAGCTGCCCAGGAAAATTAGCACACAAATGGTAATATGTTCAGAATTTTGTCTGAAAGCTCTACTCTCTGACTTCATACATCGGTCACCACACTTCCTTTTAGTACACAGGGATTTGATCAACCTGTGTCCAAAATTCTAACACAGCCATCACAAGCCTACTGCACATCTCCTACCCTAGATACACTCTTTGGATCATTTCATGCTTCAGAAGGTCAAGTCAGTTGACTTATTTCTTAATCACAGTGTAAAAGGGCCAGAAATCCGCCAGGACCTTGAGCCTACATAATTAAGGGCCTTCTCTAGAGGCCTTGAACCCAATTTGTCTGCTGGCCTGGCCAGGAGAAAATAGGCAGCCTCATCAGCTCTGCCCTGCCTGAATTAGGGAAGCTTTTCAACATCAAACTTCAGTTCTGGCAGCCTGAGGAAAGAAAAGGTCCAAGGAAAGCTGATCTCAGAATTTGATGGAGAAGATTGGAGCATAGGTGGCAAGGTCCACACTGAAAGGTGGGGAGACCACAGAAGTGGGAGCTCTGGGCCCACCCCTGATTGCTAGGAGCCTGGCCTCAGGAATCACCTGGACATCAGCACTCCCAGGTATTTTAAGATGGAATGCTGTGTTCACTCAAGTGCTGTAAATCTTTATCTGGAACATGTTGAAGCTGGTGGATAGCAGCTTGTGAGAGTTGATTGTTAAATCTTCGGGCACTTTGCAAGCACATTGACAGCATTTATAGGTTGAAATAAGTCACCGAGGGAGTATTTCCACCATGGAAATCAGCAAACAGTCCCAACAAAGGCTTTTTGCCCCCTAAAGAGAGCTGGGTGTTAAATATTTACCAGTGCACCACTGATTCTTACCCTGTGAAATCCTTGGTGTAAACCAGTGGTTCTCAACCAGAAAGTTTTTTGGCACCCGGGTGACATTTGACAATGTCAGGAGACATATTTAGTTGTCAAAATTGGAGGAACGGGAGTTGCTACTGGCTTTGAAAGGGCGGAAGCCAGAAATACTGCTAAACATCGATTGCCACAGCCCCACACAACAAAGAATAAGAATTAACGAGCCCCAAATGTCAGTAGTGACAGGGTGAGAAAACCTTGGTGTAAACCTTGAGAAAGTAGAGTTTCCTGAAAGGCCTTACTCATTAAGACTAAAATAGATTCCCAGTGGTGGAACTGACTAGAATATCCCTATAAGTATTCTGCCCTTCCCCCATTTAAAGGCTTGTGACCACTTTACATATAGACATCCTAGCCAATGAGAAGTGGTATCTCGTGATTTTTACTTATATTTACCTGATAGCTAATGATATTAAGCATCTTTTCATGTGCTTATTGGCCATTTGTATATCTTCTTTGAAGAAATGTGTTTTTTGATCCATTGCCCAATTTTAGTTGGGTTGTCTTTTATTATTGAGTTGTAAGAATTTTTTATATATTCTAGGTATGCTATCAATTTATAATTTCATTTCATTGTGTTCAGAGAACATACTTTGTATAATTTTAATCCTTTTAAGTTTGCTGAGGCTTGGTTTACGACCTAGTCTATGCTTTAACCTGTAGAATATTTCATGTGCAGGAGAAAAATGAGTATTCTACTATTGTTGGGGAGTAGAATGTTCAATAGATATCTGTCATTCAGTCTGGTTGGTTTACAGTGTTGTTCAATTTTTAATTGAACAACTCTGCCTAGTTGTTTTATCCATTATAGAAAATGGAGTATTGAAGTCTCCAACTATTATTGTTAAATTGTCTGCTTCTTCCTGATGGATTGACCTTTCTATCATTATAAAATATCCCTCTTCATCTCTAGGAGTGTTTTTTGTTTTAAAGCCTAATTTGTGTAATATTTGTATAGCCACTCCAGTTTTCTTATGGTTGCCATTTGTATGATATATCTTTTTCTATTCTTTTACTTTCAGCCTGTTTGTATTTTGAAACCTAAAGTGTATCCTATACACAGCATATAGTTGGTCCTGCTTTTTAAATTTAATTTGACAATCTTTTCATTTCGATTGGATTGTTTAGTCCATTCATATTTAATGCTATTATTGGTTGGATTTACCTCTGTCATTTTACTTCTTGCTTGCTGTGTGTCACATCATTTTTGTTCCTCTATTTATTTATCCTTTACTGCTTTCTTTTTCAGTAACTGAATATTTTCTAGTGTGCTATTTCAATTACCTTAATGATTTTTTTATTATGTGTTTTGAGTTATTTTCTTAGTGTTTGCCTTAGGACTTATTATGTACATATTTTTTGTTTTTAATTTTGTTTTTTTAAATTGTGATGTCCTGTGTCTCTAAGGCCAGAAATAAATAATAGTTTTTTGGGGGTCTGAGAGATTTCAACTAGGAAAAGAAATTGGCATTTGTTCTTGAGCAGAGGGAGATTTTGTGGTAGGCCAGGTCCCAAATGGCAGTTGACCAGATGGCATCCAGAAGCCAACTGGCTGAGAGACAGGGAAGCAAATAAGACAAAAAATCCAGTCTTCCCTGGTTTTATTTTTAAGGGAAGGTAATAAGTACCTGCATTTTACTGCCCATGCACCTGTAACCAGAGGATTTTATCCTGGAATGTGTGAATTTTGCAAATAAAACAAAACAAAAAACCTACTTGAAATGAAATGCTTTGGATCAGACATCTATTTTGACAACTTGATTATTTTGTACTTTATTCTTTTGTTCTTGAATGAATGTTTTATTTGCAATTTTAATGGTAAAAGTGTTTCCCAATTTCAAATGATTTTTTAAATTGAGATAAAATTTACATAAAACAAAAATTAACCATGCAGTTCAATGAGTTTTTTATTGAGATAAAATATATTTAATATAAAATTTACCATTTTAACAATTTTTAGGTAGATAGTTCAGTAGCATTAGTACACTTGCATTGTTGTGTAATCATCACCACTGTCTAATCCCAGAATTAAAAAAAAATTTTTTTATTTCAGCATATTACGGGGGTACAAATGTTTAGGTTATGTGTATTGCCTTTGCCCCACCTGAGTCAGAGCTTCAAACATGTCCATCCCCCAGATGGTTCTCACCTCACCCATTAGGTGTGTATATCCCCATCCCCTCCTCCTCCCTCCCACCTGCCCAACACCCAGTGAATGTTATTACTGTATGTGCACTTAAGTGTTGATCAGTTAATACCAATTTGATGGTGAGTACATGTGTTGCTTGTTTTTCTGTTCTTGTGATACTTCACTTAGTAGAATGGGTTTCAGCTCTGTCCAGGATAATACAAGAGGTGCCAGATCACCATTGTTTTTTGTGGCTGAGTAGAACTCCGTGGTATACATATACCACATTTTATTAATCCACTCATATATTGATGGGCACTTGGGTTGTTTCTACATCTTTGCAGTTGTGAATTGTGCTGCTATAAATTTTCGAGTGTAGGTGTTTTTTTTTTTTTTGTTTTTGTTTTTTTTTTTATAGCATGTCTTTTATTCCTTTGGGTAGATGCCCAGTAATGGGATTGCTGGATCCAATGGTAGTTCTCCTTGTAGCTCTTTGAGGTATCTCCATATTACTTTCCAGAGGTTGTACTTGTTTGCAGTCCCATAACCCCAGAACTTTTTTATCATCCCAAATTGAAACTGTTTTACCCATTAAACTGTAAATCCCCATTTCCCTCACCCCTCCAACCCTCGGTAATCATAGTTCTGTTTACTTTATGATTTGACTGTTTCAGGTCTCTCCTGTAAGTAGAATCATACATTATTTGTCTTTTGTTTTTGGCTTATTTCATTTAGCATAATGTCCTCAAGGTTTCTCCATGTTGTAGCATGTAGCAGAATTTCATTTCTTTTTAAGGCTCAATAATATTCCATTGTAGGTGTATGCCACATTTTATTTATCCATATTTTGATCGCTGAACATTTTGGTTGTTTTTACCTTTTGGCGATTGTGAATAATGCTCCCAGGAACATTGGTGTACAAATATCTGTTCGAATCCCTACTTTCAGTTCTGTTGGGTACATACCCAGAAGTGGAATTGCTGGATCATACGGTAATTCAATGTTTAGATTTTTTTGAGGAAATTCTATACTGTTTTCTTATTTCCACTAGCAGTACACATAGGTTCCAATTTCTCCACATCCTTGCCAACACTTATTATTTTCTGCTTTTTGTTTTTATATTTTGTTTTTAATGAGTCATTCTAATGAGTATGAAGGCTCATGCCAGTTTCTCTGCGGACCTTAGATACTTTGTTGTCTGTCTCCACCCATAATCTTTTGCCCCAACTATATTAGGGCTCTCCATAAAACTCAACCAACGGGAGATATGTATGTGTCTATTTATATACATATGATTTATTTTATATTTATGTGATTTATTGTAAGATATTGGCTCACATGATTATGGAGGCTGAGAAATCCCATGATCTGCCTTCTGCAAGCTGCAAATCCAGGCAAACCAGTGATATAGTTCCAAGACCTGAGAGCAGGAGAGCATTGAATCGACTTATCAATTGGAGTGACCTGACATCTTAGTATTGAGTCTCCTAATCTATAAATATCTTTGCATTCATTCAGGTGTTTTTTTTAATTCTCTCTGCATGTTGTGTAATTTTCCACGTAGAGTTCTTAAAATTTTTTTAAAATATATTCCGAGGCATTTTATTTGTTAATGCTATTGTAAATGATATTTATATTTTTTGTTCTTTGTCACTAGTATGTACAAATTAAATTGATGGGGAGGAGTATATTGGCCTTGTATCCTGTGATCTTGCTAAATTATTTGGCAATTCCTTAAGGTTATTTGTGTGGGTAAATGCAATATCTTCAATTAAAGACAACTGTACTTTTTCCTTTATACTTTTTATTTTTGTTCACTCTCTTATCTCATTGACTGGGACCTCCAGTTAAATATTGAACAGAAGTGGTGAGAAAAAAATTTTTGTGTGTTGTTTCCAATCTTAGGAGGTTAAAGTGTTCAGTATTTCACCATTAAGTATGATTTTAGCTGTAGGTTTTGGATAGATGCCTTTTGCCATATTAAGCATTTTTTTGTATTTCTAGTATGTCAACATTTTATTATTAATTGATGTTAAATTTTATCAGATGATTTTTCTGCATCTACTTAAATGATCAAAACACTGTTCTCCTTTGTCCTTTTAGTATGGTGAATTACACTGACTGGTTTACAAATATTGAAGCAATCTTGTATTTGTGATATAAATATCACATAATAATATTCTTGTCTTATAGAATGAGTTGGGAACTCTTCCCTTCTCTATATCCTGAAAGAGTTTGTATAGCATTGCTATTACTTGTTTTTATTTCCTTATTAAATGTTTGACAGCATTCAACAATGAAGCTGCCTATTCTTACAGCTTTATTCAGGGGAAAGATTTTATTTATTTATTTATTTAGAGACAAGGTCTCACTCTGCTATTCAGACAGTAGGTCAGTGGCATGATCATAACTCACTGAATCCTTGAACTCCATCCTTTGGAATCTGTGTTCCCGGGTGGCCATCCTCAAACTTTGTACTTGAACAAATTCAATATTTTATCATATTTCCTGAATCTCTTTATTTAAATTTGTGTAGTTTTTATAGTTCTTTATATGTTCTGAAAACAAACTTTACAGATATGTGTATCAAATATTTTCTTCCAGTGTATGATTTTCATTTTATTAACTGTGCCTTTCTAAAGAATACAAGGGTTTTTTTTATTTTTTTTTTTGAGACAGAGTCTAGCTGTGTTGCCCGGGCTAGAGTGAGTGCCGTGGTGTCAGCCTAGCTCACAGCAACCTCAAACTCCTGGGCTTAAGCGATCCTCCTGCCTCAGCCTCCCGAGTAGCTGGGACTACAGGCATGCGCCACCATGCCCGGCTAATTTTTTTTTTCTATATATATTTTTAGTTGGCCAGATAATTTCTTTCTATTTTTAGTAGAGACAGGGTCTCGCTCTTGCTCAGGCTGGTCTCGAACTCCTGACCTCGAGCGATCCACCCGCCTCGGCCTCCCAGAGTGCTAGGATTACAGGCATGAGCCACCACGCCCAGCAAGAATACAAGTTTTTAAATTTGGTAAGGTTCAATTTACCAATTTTCATAGCTTTATCGATCATGTTTTCCAGTCTTCTTCATTATTTCCCATAGATCTAAATTATAAAAACTGTAATGTTTTATAGTGCATGTTTACTGGCGATAAATTGTCCCTGTTTTTGTTAATCTGAAAATGTAAAATGTCTTTATTTTGAAGGATATTTTTGTTGGATATAGAATTCTAAGTTGCCACTTAATTTTTTTTCCAGCACTTTCAAGAGGCCTTTTTTTTGTTCTTGTTGTTCTCTGCTTTTTGTGATGAGAAATCACCTGTCATTATTATCATTGTTTACATGTGTCTGTGTGTAACATCCATTTTCTTTATTTTTGTTTTTCAGCAGTTTGATTATGATGTTCAAAAAATCAACCAGGTATGGTAGTGGTGCATGCCTATAGTCCCAGCTACTCGGGGGGCAGAAGTATCTCTTGACCCCGGGAGTTTGAGGCTGCAGTGAGCTATGGTGATGCCACTGCACTCTAGCTGGGGTGACAGAGCAAGACCTTTTCTCAAAAAAAATTATCAAATTATCGTGAGTTATTTTTATATTATTTTTTAAATGATAGAGGAGTAAATGAAAAACTATAGGTGCCTAGGGGAAATGACCAACCAGCACTTCAAACTAACTTTTATATAATAATTTAATTTTGGAAATTTGAAGCTGTATCAATCCTGACAAACCTTACAAAAGAAGTGAATAGCTGTTCCTTCATCAGTCACTTTCTTGTTTACTTTTCATTCATTTAGTCATTTAAAATGTGTGGGTCAAGCAAAGGTGTGGATGTCACAAGGATGAATATAATTTATGGTTCCTGCCCTGAGACTCTTCTTTGTTCCTGATTAGTAATGGGTTAACTGGAAAATGGCCTTCGTCATGCTGGTTTCTCTTTTCTTCACTTGTTCCCCCAAGCAGACAAATCCACCAAACCACCAGTTAGTACAAGGTATTATTCTCAGTCAGCTAAAAGTTTAGGAACGTGGTCTAGAGCAGCATTTCTCAATCTTTTTTTTTTCATTTTTTTTTTTTTCTTTTGAGGCGCGGTCTTGCTCTTTCTTGCCTGCCCTGAGACAGAGCAAGACCCTGTCTCAAAAAAATAAATAAATAATAATTAAAAAAAGGAATTTGTGAACAGAAGAGTGCTATAAAAATGCCGGGGTTCAGGGATTATGTTACTTTTTAATAACGTTGCTTCCTTCTGAGGTACGATATAGTATTATTCTGAAATGTCATCTTGCTTCCCGAAAAGTAAGCCTTCCAAGCTAAAAATTATCTAATGACAAAGAAACAAGTTGCACGTTGCGTTTACTCAAGCTGATGGCGTTTCTAGAACTGTGCTGACGTCTGAGTGGAAAGTGAATTCCACTCGGAATTGCTCTGGCTCGGTTTCTCCTATGGCGACATGGAAGAGCTTGTCCTAATTCTCAGAATTTTACCCTTGAAAAATCAGTGTCCTAAGAAGTGCACCAGGAACTGCTTTGGAACCCAAAGCCCAGGGGTCATTTCTCAGTATGGGGACTGAGCAGTGAAAATGTGGAAGACAATGTGCTGTGTGTGTTTGGAGTCAATCACCCCAGGGCGCCGGTCCTTAAATGGAGTGATTTCTGTGCTTGTGAATTTCCTGGAGCATGAAGTTTTATAGGAGAGCCGTCTCTCGTGCTCTGCGTTTTATGTCACCTTAGAAGAGTCAAGCAGGAGAAAAGCCCATCCGATGCCTTAGCTTCTTATTTACATTTTCTTTAAGAAGCTCCGAAGTCATCTGTTTAGATGGTTTAGACTCAAATTGATGAGAATGTGGAGACTTCGGAAGGACTTGGCAGCCAGCTGGTGGCCACTGACCTTTGTCCCTTCGTTTTGTTGGCAGTTTGACTCCTAATGTCCAGTGGTCTGGATAGAGGTGAGAGGTGGCGCTCCCTGAACTGAACCCTAGACCAGAACACTGTAGTCATCAAGTCTGTGGCTGGACAGTCCCAGCTTAGCTCCTCCTGCCTTGCAAACTGGCTAGGGAGGATAAGTCCAAACCCTAAATTCCTAAAATGATCCCACCTAGGAGAGCACAGCTGGGAGGTTTTTCCTTGAGAGCAAGATTACACTCTACTGCCAAGGCTGATCTTATATTTCTCAGCCTCCCAGATTCTTGTTGTGTGCTTGTCTGTCTCCTGAAACTAACATCTCAATCATCTTAAACAAGGGAGAGAACTTCTTGTCTTTAGATCTAATTGGTTGGAAAGGAAGAAATTAATTTTTGTCCATTTTAATGTTTTCCTCCATTATAAAATAAGATTATTCTTAAGAGGTCAAGAATAACTATATTAGATGGAAATAATATATTCTCAAATTTTTTGGTTTTGTTTTTATAAAGCAGACTTGGTACTGAGCGTAGATTTATAGATTTGTTTAGTGAAAGAGTAAGATTTTTTTCACCGGTGGTGTTTGGTTCTGGTTTTGGTTTTGATTTTCTGCTTTTAGAATTCTTCAGAGAGTGCTTATATTTGGTTGCTGTTTTTGCCGTGGCTGTGGGATCATTCTGTGCTTTAAAATAGTTCACTATGGGCCGGGCGTGGTGGCTCACGCCTGTAATCCTGGCACTCTGGGAGGCCGAGGCAGGTGGATTGCTTGAGGTCAGGAGTTGGAGACCAGCCTGAGCAAGAGCGAGAGCCCGTCTCTACTAAAAATAGAGAGAAATTATCTGGCCAACTAAAAAATATATATAGAAAAAATTAGCTGGGCATGGTGGCACGTGCCTGTAGTCCCAGCTACTGGGGAGGCTGAGGCAGTAGGATCGCTTAAGCCCAGGAGTTTGAGGTTGCTGTGAGCTAGGCTGATGCCATGGCACTCACTCTAGCCCGGGCAACACAGCGAGACTCTGTCTCAAAAAAAAAAAAAAAAAAAAAATAGTTCACTATGAAAATGTTTGCCCTTGGCTATTTAATCAAATAGGATTCATTTTTCCAAGTCATGCAAATTTTGGTTGATTTTTTTTTAATGGCTGAAATTTTTGTCTAAAAAATCTGCTAACAATCTATCAGATTTTGACTTAAAAGATGTGACCGGACCAATAACCTGGTGAGGTCTCTATAATTTGGTGCTTCTCAGTGGGGATCAGTCTATGTTTTCGGAAGTCATCCAGAGAGAGATGAAAAGGCTTCCTGCTCTTGTACAATATATTTGACTTCCCAGGTGTCAGTAAGTGGAAATATCATTTTTAAGGCCTTGGTTTGGTTTTGCAGTTGAGAGTTACAAGAATTCTGCAGTAGCCTCACACCTTGTGATTTCTACTTTATCTTTATTACACTAAAACTACATAGAAGTTACTAGTTAAGTTGCCTATATGACACCAAATACCTGGATATTTGCAAACCTCTTGATAGCTTTGCATTTCCCCCCCAGTTTTTAGTCTATGCATGTAGTACCGTGTCTGAACCCCAATGTAAGAATCTCACTGTATGATGGGGGTTCATTGCATAACACAGACATGTCATCGTACATCTTTAATTTTGCATGACTGCAATCCTAGCCACTCTATTTTCCTTTTACACCTTATCACTATTTATGTCATCACTACCTAATTGCCACTGAGTTTTAAATATATATCTGGAGGATGTTTCAAAACAAGCAGAAGGCAGTCAAGTAAATGAATCAATTCTGTCTGAACTCTAGGTTCATTTTTCTGAGTAGCTCTCTTCATGGCATCCCGGAGGTCTAATTACTTCCCTAGGTGCCTATTTTCTTGCCCAAGATGACTAAGAAAACAGGTGAGGAAACAGCCATCATTTTTTGAAGGTTCCAAAAGCCTTCAGACCATCTGTCTACATCCCTGCTGTCTGACTGAAGGTTTGCCTTCTTTTTCGTACCTACAGGAAATTAAAAGTTTGAACTAATGATAGGAAATACATGTGATGGCATCGTTTGCACTTTCCCACAAGCTGTTCTTTCATTCAAATCCCTACTTAATTATTTTTGGGATCAGTCATTTAGAAGTAGCAGGTAAATTTTTCCAAAGGTCATGCATGGAGAATATGTCGTCACATTGCCAGGAAGTCATAGAGCACAGACTTGTGGAAAAAAATTAAAAATGGGTAGAATTGAGCTTTGGAGATCAGAGAGGCACAAATGTGGGACTCTTTCCATGTGTTTTCTTAGAACATGCTTTTCATGTTAGAAACACCATCAATTTGTCTCTCAGAAAAGCAAGGCATCAGAGAAACAAAGTAATGGAAAAGAATCCTTCTTAGCCTCTGACACTACAGTTATAAATAGGTACCCCCACTTTCTATAACATGATAGCCAATTAAAATGTCTGTCCATAGGTGTATGGCTTGCTAAAGACACGGTATAAAGGAAATACAGCCATACCTAACTATCCTCCTTGCCTGTGTAGAAGAAAGACAGTGTAGACATAAATCCCTTCTGCAGCTAACACTGTGAATGGGTGTCCCTCTCAGAAGTGTCATGTGCTGAGCATAAAAAAATTCTTAAGTGGGTTAGGGACACCTGCACCCTGAATTTGCTCCAACACCACCTGGGAATGAGTGAGCGTCTAGGGAAGTGCACGGTCACTGTCCAGGAGTGGGCAGGAGGCCACTGGGTGGTACAGATACTCAGCCCTTGCTCTCCCCTCACACTGGCATTTGAATGACTCTTTAGGGTTCATAGAACATTCCACATGCATCCTCTTTTGTGCTCACAGTAGCCTCAGGAGGTAGCCAGGGCAGGTAATAGTATCTTCATCTTACACATAAGGAAGTGAAGCTCATCGATGCTCAGGGCTTTGCTTAAAGGCTTGCTGGGTGGCAGAACCCCATCTCCTCTCTCGCTGGGGCTCCTCTGTGGGATGCCCCATTTGAAAGTCCTGTTAGAAAATCAGGACTCTCGGAAGGGCATCCACCAAAGCAGCCCAATGAGGGGATGGAAACCAGCCTCCATCACACCGCAAGTGCTGTGCCCGGGGCTTCATGGCAGGATCTCCTGGAATCCGCTCAGCGCCCCAAAAGGAACCATTATCCACACTTTACCTCTGAGGAAACTGGGGCTTAGAAAAGTTTAGTGACTTGTCCAAATTCACACAGCTAGGAAGTGGCAAAGCTTATTTATTACAAAATCTACGTGTTAGAGTTATGCTATCTTGCTGCTACCATAACTTATAAGGCCAGGGGACTCTAGATATTATCTGTCCTAGCTCCTTCATTTGACAGATCTGGTGTCTGACACATTCTCGCCCAGGTAATGGCTGTGTCGTGCCAATGCTCAGGCCTCCTGATTCTCCTCCTGTCACTCTTTTCACTATGCCAGCGCAGGCTGCAGGGGAACTGTCCAGGCGCCTGGTGCCGTGACCAAGTGACGCAGTGGCTTCACATGCCAAGGTCTGGCCTGCAGCCCAGCACTGTGGTGGTCACCCTGTGACAGCGGGAAGCCACAGTGCAGGTGCCTGGCCTAGGCCTGCATACAGTAGGAGCCCAGTAAACGTTGAATGAATGGATGGATGCTGTTCTTATCACAACCCTCAGTGGCGGTGTTAATGAGCGCCAGAGCAGACAGCCTCCAACGGGCCGGGATCGGCTCCCGCCCCGGCTTGGCAGTGCAGGCCTTCTGATAACAGACACCAGGTTTCTTCAAGCCGCAGTGGCTGTCTGCAACCGGCACAGCTTTGGGTTTGGAGATTTTGTGTTGCTTCTTTCCAGATCCAGGAATGGAAGTGGGAAAGGTGGCTGTGAGCTGCCCTCATCATGCACACAGGGTCAGGTGACCTCTGGCACCTTCCTGTTGGTGTTCGTGGCCATGCCCATTGGCACCTGCGATGGGAGGTAGAGACAGGTGTCTCCATAGGACAAGGCTACTCTATCAACTTGAGAGATTTGCTGAATCTCAAGTGAAACGATGTGTGTAAACATGTTTTTAAACTGTAGAACACAATACCAAAAAGCATATTGTTAATAATGGTAACTAAATGATGAGGTTAATTTGCTGTTAGGCTTCTGTACTTTCACTACTCCTAGTATGGATAAGTTTGTGCTACTGATTCTTGCTACACACTGGCCTAAGCAATTCTCTGATTTCCTTGTTTCAAGGAGTTTACTTTGTATATGTACATGTTTTGTAGTATTTGTCCAGTAGACATTTACTTCTTTACTTTTTGCCTAAGCAATTGCCTAAGCAATTCTCTGGTTTCGTTGTTTCAAGGAATTTACTTTGTGTATGTACATGTTTTGTAGTAAATGTCCAGTAGACATTTACATCTTTACTTTTTCATTTTAGCACTTCCTGGTTGTAGACAGTTGCCTCATCTGACTGTGACTTTTATGCTTTGGAGGGGAGTGCGTGTTAGGCAATTTGTCCCTTTTATTTAACCTTTTCCACCACAATTAAGCAACTTTAAGAAACTGTTCTCTGATATTTCTCAGTCTTCACAGTGACACAAGTTCTATGGGGCAATATTTTTTTATTTTAAAATAAGTCCTTATCTTACTCAATTCAAAGGGGTCGCTGTTCCCCTGATTGGCTAGACGCTGGAAACCGTGAAAGACATTTTCACAGCGGTGTGACATTTGAAACTCCAAGCAAATATTGAAAACTAGGAAATTTCCAGACATTCCCAATGTGAGACTGAAATTTAATTTACAACGTTGAATACACTAGCTATGGAGATGATACCAAGTTTGTCCTGAAATCTGCTCCAGCAGTTGTGTACATCTCACGGTGCAAGTATGAAACAGAAGCCAGCCACGTTGTGGCTTATTTAAGGCCGTGCACTAAGGTGGGAAGAACCCCAGAGTCCCTGCCTGATTTTCCCTAAGTCATTACACCTGCCTTGCAGAGATCTGGGCACCTTTTGCTGCAGAGAGCTGCCGCCCCAAATCCTATGGGTCTCCACTGTTGGGCACTACGTATCTAATGATGCTCTCTCTTAAGGCTTTCAGTACCGTGAGATCTTAGCACTCTGCGTTCATGGCCATGTTTAGTCTATTGTCACATTGACTCTGGAAAGTTTCAGAGACCAGCATGGAATGCCCAGATCTGACCTAGGCATCCAAAACAAATGTGACAAAAACAGGAATTATACTTTTTGCCTTTCAAAACATTTCCTAGCATAGGTGGAGTCCTCTCTTACTCCTTTTTTTCCTTATCATTACCAATAAAAAGAACATTCTCATCATCTTAGACTATTTTGACTTGAAAAAACATTCAGTTGCCATTTAAAAAATCGTCTGGAAAATATCTTTTAGACATGTTCATTATTAAAATATCCTTCATTTATAAAATGGTTTACTCATAGTGACTTTGTTCATCAGTTGCATCAAAATCTTGCCCTTAAACCATCCACAGGAGGAATCTTCCTGTCCACAAAAGAAAAGTGGGCAGAGAAGGAAAAGTGAGTGAGATTAGTTAGACATAAAGCCAGGGGCTCCCCTCTTATCTTTCAGGATGTTCCATATTTGTATGTCTATTCAATCAGTTTTGCCCTTGACTTTGGAGAAATCATTGAGCATTTGGTGAGGGGGAACTTGGGCAAATTCAGTTAAAGGTGATTTTACAAATACTTTGTTCTCTGACATAAGCCACCCTTACTCTAGTGGGCACCTGGTCCCACTCTCAGCAGCTGTGACTACAGGCAATGTTTCCTTATGCTGCATCCAACTCTGTTTTCCTAGTATTATTTACTGAGGAAAAGAATCATTTTGCCTGAATCATGGACTTTGAAAGATACTAAACTTATATAGCTTATTATCGAAGGGATAAAGGAAATGTCTCTGCTTTCAAGTTCATCCAAGTGTAGCAAGATTGGAAACTAAGAATTTAAAAAGTGTGTTACAGAGATGAATAAAGTAACAAAGAAAGTACAATGTGATAAAAATTATTCTGACACAGAAATCCCCATAGAGTACTGGCCACATGCACTATGAACTGGGGCCAAGTGCCACTGTTACAAAAATGGCACCTTCCCCAAATTATAGGCGTTGAGCAAGGAGAGAATAACTTCAGAATCCAAATTGGCAAATGTCCTAACACACACAAGAGCACCAACTAGCTGTATAATCAAAGGCAAGGGTTTTAAATTCAGATTTACTGAGATATAATTTATATTATAAAATTTACCCTTTTCAGTGTGAGTTTTGATAAATGCAGTTAGCCAAGCAACCACCATCATGATACAGAGCACAGTTCCATCACCCCCAAAATTTCTCTCATGTCCTTTTGTAATCAATCCCGCCTCTCACTGCCAATCCCTGGCAACCACTGATCTGTTCTTAAGCCTCATAATTGGAAGACAGGATTCTTAATCTTTGTAAGCCTTGGTTTTCTCTTCCATCATGTGAGAAAACTAACAATATCACCTTTGTCATGGGGTTGTTAAAAAGATTAAGTAAGATAATATATGTAAAATGCTTGATGCAATGCCTGTTACAATATAAGCACTAAATAAATGCTAGTGATTATCATTATCATGTTATTATTATTTTGAAGTTGTTGGGTACTGAGTTGTAATCCAGAAAGCACAACATCATAGTAAATCAGAGGAAGTTCATAAGACACAATATTCCACGTAACATAGAATCATTTTTGATAGTACCCTGACAATTGGCCACCAAGCCCCAATTAGAATACCTCCAATAATGAGAAACTGAGGGTTCCCAGGCAGCTTATTGCATTGTTGGATAGTAATGGTGGTTTCAGTGTTTCTTTAGCCTTTCCATAACTTTTATTCATAGCTCACAATGGCCTTAACACACAAGTACAATTTCTCTATCACATAATGGGTCTTGAAATATTTGAAGATAGCACCCTCACCTCTCCTTAGTCCTATTCCTGAGTTTCCTCCCTAGGAAAGAAAGCCAAACAGAGAAAGCTAGGTATTATTGGTGGGGACTGTACGGAGGTAGAGTGTGACTCAGTACAAGAAAGAATGTTCTGAGAGAGTTACTCAAAGATGAGAGAGGTGGGGATAGAGGTCATTATTCCTCTGTCCTTTAAGAAGTTTAAATCTTGGCTGAAGAATCACTGATCAGAGATACTATGGAAAGATCTTGCTAGTATGGTAACACATCATTCACACTCTCCTTCCCTGTGAAGGTAAATGAGAGTAACAAATCAAGGTGCTCCATTCTACCAGAGCATTTTGCATCTGAAAGCACTGCATATTTCTGTCCTGTACCTGTGTGTGCACATACCTACTTCCAAAACAAAAATATGGTTTGAACAACAAGGAGGCTAGGGACGCTGATCCACACACAACTGAAAATCTATGTAAAACTTTTGACTTAACTGCTAATAGCCTACTGTTGACCGGCAGCCTTACTGATAACATAAACAGTCGATTAACACATACTTTGTATGTTATATATATTATATACTGTAGTCTCACAGTAAAGTAAGAGAAAAGAAAATGTTATTAAGAAAATCATAAGCAAGAGAAAATATATTACTATTCATTAAGTGGAAGTGGATCATCATAAAAATCTTCATCCTCATCATCTTCACATTGAGTAGGCTGAGGAGGAAGAGGAAGAAGAGGGGTTGATCTTGCTGCCTCAGGTGTGGCAGAGGTGGGAGGAAATCTGTATGTAAGTGGACCCGCACAGTTCAAGATCAAGTTCAACTGTTCAAGGTCAACTGTAATTATAAAATTAATGCCATCACAAATTTTAAAGTAAGTCATCCACTGTTCTGCTTTATTCATAAACAAGAATCTCTTTCCTCCCTCTCCCTTTCTCTCTCTTCTTTCCTTCCCTCCCTCCCTTCCTTCCTTTTGATTTATTTGGAGTTTAGAGAAAATCCCCCTCCTGTCAAGAATGACCTTGATCCTTGATAGGATAATAAAGTTTCATATGGAAAATGACACTTCTCTAAAAGCAGAAACAACTTTCAAAGCAACCATTAATTTTCAAATTCAAACTACTTTCTGCCTTTTAGAGAAGTTCTTTTTCAAAATTAAGTGTTTGACCAGCTAAGGTTCTCATGCCATGATTTGAAGTCAGTGAAATTCCAAACATCTTGCTATCTTGCTTTAACTTTTGTGTAGTTAATACTTTCTAAATTTCCTTCAAAAGGAAGAGCAGGTAAGATTTTCTAGAAAGAGATATCTGTGGGGAAATATTTGTTCATATGTCTGACAATAAGTTATTTTTATTCTACAAGTAATAGATTGCTGTTTAATGAACAGGTTTGCTAAAAGGAAATGCTTGAAACTCTTACAGGGCTATTCTTGTGTTCGCTGAGGCTTGTTGAATTTTCTAGAAGTTGTCCTGCCAGAGAAAATCAGGACTATGATCTGGGATCATTACTGTGCCCTGTAATTTCTATAAAGCCAGTGTGCATTAAATGTCGTTATTTTCTGTAACTCAGCCACTTAAAGTGTATTTCTATCTGGGGCTGTGCAAAAAACCTCCTACTCTCAGGTTATCTGCTTAATTTGCTTAATTTTGGAGGGCAGCAAGGTGAAGTAGGAGGAGTAGGCGTCTGGCATCAGACAGACCTGTGTTTTCATCCAATTTCTGCCATGAGTAGCTGTGTGACCTTGAGACATTTTCTGAAACTGTCTGAGCCCTGGTTTTTGTCTATAAAACCAGGGTGAAAAAAATCTCTCAGGCTTCTTGTAAATGAGATAATGCAGTAAAGCTTGTAGATTAGAGAAGAAAAGAAAGAATATAAAATATAAAGTGAGATGTAATAGTAGAAGATCAAAAGGCAAGGAACAGTCAGCCTTTGTTAGGTTCAAATAGTTTGAACATTCTTAAGGAGGCTTGGGAAATTGTTTAATTATTACACTTATTTCTCTTACATGTTTCCAGTGATGAAAAGGACAACAAAATTAGTAAACATCTCTAAAATCTTGAATTTAGTTGGAATAGTAGAAAGCTCAACTAGAATTTTAAAGAGCAGTCGTTTGTTATTTATGGAACATGTTGCTTTGAGTTCTCCTGAAAGCAGAGCCTGAGGCAAGGATTTGGGTACAAGTAGTTTAGCTGGGAGGGATCATGGGCAGAGTTCTAAAGATGGTTCCTCAAGATTTTCCACCCTAATTCCTGGGACTGTGAATATGATGAGATATCATGATTGGAATTATGTTAACATTATGTGGCCAAAAGGACTTTGCAGGTGGGATTGAGTTCCTAATCTGTTGCCTTTGAGTTAATCAAAAGGAGATCATCCAGGTTTGCCTAATCTAATACCATGAGCCCTTTAAAGCAGAAAGTTTTCTCTGGTTGATTGCAGAAGGAGAATTCGGAGAGATTCAAAACACAAGAAGGAGGTGATTCGCAGGCATTCGTAATGGTGGGGGACAGGTGGAAGGAGCCAGAGAGCAGCCTCAAGGAACAGCGAATGACCCCCAGCCGACAGAAAACATGGACCTCAGTCCTACAACTGCAAGGAATAGAGGCAAAAATACCTCTGCCATTGACCAATACCAAGTTATTCAGTATCAGCTAAAAAAATCCATTTTGGTTTTCTTTGGTTTCTATACTCACCAAATGCTTGTTGTAAGCACTGTGGTGACTTTCCTCTGTCTAGCTCTTCACTATTTTCCCAGTCCTCTGTGCACATTATCTCTCTTTGTGTGGGGGCTGAAATGTTGTCACTGAACCCATGAGAATGCCCCGGTGATGAAAGAGAGGTTGCACAGTCCAGCTCAGAGGAATAGCCCCAGGAAAGAAATATGGAAGACCCTGGCCCTGCCCCTAACTCAGAGAGAGAGAGCAAGACACACAGTTACCAACACAGAGAAAAAATGCACTAGGAGGAAAGACATCAGGTGTGTCCCAGCAGAAAGACAAATGTTGGAAAATACAATGTTTGCTAAAGGGAGGAAAGAGTGGGTGAGACAAAGAAAATGATGTGAGTAGGCGCGTCAGAGACAATGAGTGAAAGCTGTCAGGGAGTGGGTGACAGGTGGGAGGAACTGAGATGAAGGCCAAGGCCAGAGAACAAGTGCGGAAAGGGGCAGGGTGAGGGAGTGAGCACACTGCAGGGGCCAGATGGGAAAGGCACTGATAAGGCAACTGCAGGTGAGTCGTGTTCGGGAACCACTGCTCAATCAGTCGGTCTTTGCTGTTGCTTCGAGATCTCGTTTCAGTATCACGTAGAGCTAATAGAGGTGGAATTAGGTAAACTCAATTCAATCCTTTATCTTGCTCCTCATAATCAGCATTATTCAGATTCCAAATTGTATTGTCATAACCAATAGCATCTGTGCTTGCAAAATTTGACACTTTTTAATGAACTGTCAGGTTGAGTAGGTAAATGAATTAGCTGGCTCTGTGAAAATGTGCTGGTTTTCCTTGAAGGCAAATATTTATGAAAGAGGAAAGAGTTTAGTGAATTCATCTCTGGTTTACAGGAGAAAAATATCAGGAAAAAATTTACTGGTATTAGATAATTTGATCATTTCTGTTGAGTGTAGTCACTATAGAAATGTTTGTGGTTGCCTAAACTCTACAGAAGCAAACAGTTTTTCTCAATAATGATCAATCAGTTGAGCTCATTTCTGGTGATGCAAATGCTACACAATTCAATGTAATTAATTGAGTTTAGAAAAGTACAAGCGGCTGAATAAGCGAGGCTCTCTCTGAGATACGGACAATAGTGCCACCTGCTGGTGATCATATAACACTTCATTTTCTTTCCTTGCAAAAGGGGTGTATTGAATTTTTTTTTTTTTTTTTTGCACTTTATTATTACTGGTTTATTACAAAGAATTCAACTCAGGATCTGAATACTTTTTAAAATATATGTTTTTAATACAAATTTTTAAAAAATAAAACATGGAGCATTTTTAAAAATTCAAGTATAATTAAATAACACATGACCAAAAACCAGTCTACAACCACACTCTTTCCCTCTCCTTCCCATCTCCTGCTCCCTAGAGGTAACCTCTTTTAACCTTTTAAACTGTGTTTTCTTATATTTACCTTTATACATCATTTGGTAATAGTCTAAGACTACTGCTTTTGATGTATCAATTTTAGACATAATCCATCGATTTCATGTTATTATAAATGACTATCTGGTTTCCCTACTCCCCTACGACCCCCTCAAACTAAACATTCACTTGGGAATTTTTGTTTAAATCAGTCAGGTTTTGTAACAGGGAATGGCCTGGGGGCGGGAGGGGGAGAAGATTTTCTGTCTCTTTAAAATCTCCCCAACTCTTTTTGGGACCTGCAGCCTGGCCCCATCCCTGAGGCAGGTGAAGTCTTTTGTTAAAACTCCCAGGTGGCGCCAGCCCCCCAGGTGGGCAGCTGGTGGAGTTCACTGGCTTTGTCTTTGGCAGAGATGAGCTGATTAGAAAGAATAGTTAACCACAGTAATTGCCTGAAGCTGAGAACCCTTCCTTTAAAAGCTCTGTAGCTCTGCCTATGTTCAGGAAATTCGGGTTTTGAGAGGAGGTCTACCGTTTTTCCTCCTTTGTCAGCAAAGTAATAAAAATATCTCTTTCTTTCCTCCCCAAACTGCTTGTCCTTGTTCTTCTGATTCGGCCTTATGGACAAGTGCCTGAGTTTTCAGTAACAGATTTTATTACATTATGATATTACAGTATTTTATTACTCCTTCCTTCTGAGTCTCCTAATGTAACATCACTTTATTACTTTTCTGGTACTCTTTGCTTTTCCTGGATTGTCTGTTCTCGTTTGTATCATTTCCTGTTAACAGTGTATTAATTTTTAAATATTCCTGTTAGTAGTTCATCTCTAAATTCTTACACATATTAGATATTCTATTCTTTCATGGAGACCGCCTGGAACCTTCCCTCTGCCTCCTCACATTGGGACCTGCAGCTCTTGGACCGACTCAGTACCTTTCATCTTGGGACCTCTTTTGACCACCTTCCTGTAGAGTTCCCTGCTGAACCACGTTTTCCTTCTCGTTGGAGCATATCCTCTGATAACCTCTTAAGAAAGAGGGCATGAGATGTGAATTCTTTTTGAGTCCTTGTAAGAATTAATATGTTCTTACTCTACCATCATACCTGATTCATATTTTGCTGGGCATATATTTCCCCCGGATTTTTGAAGGATGCCATTCTCTTTTATCTATGATGCTATATTCAGTGGCTTTCTGTTTCTTGTTTCTTAGAAAGTGATCTTTTTTCCTTCTCAGAATGTGCTCAGCATCTCTATTCCCATGGAAATGACTGTTTGATTTTCTTTGCTTTGGGTCTTTTGTTATTTATTGTGCTGAGCACTTGGTGAGTTCTTTTGACCTGAAGACTCATGCTTTTCAATTCTAGGAAATGTTCTTGTATTCTTCCTTTATTAATTTTCTCCCTACATTTTCCTTGCACTTTCTTTTTGGAACTCCCATGGATAGGATGTTAGACCTCCTATATTTTATCTTCTAATGTTCTCCTCTTCTCTTTCCTATTTTTCCATTTCTTTATCCTATTGTTTATTTTTCTGGGAATGTTCTGTGTCTTCATCTTTTATTTCTTCTTCTTCTTCTTTCTTCTTTTTTTAATTTGGCTATCATATATAATTTCCAAGAGCTCTATTTATTCTCCTCAAGTTCTTCTTTTAATAGCATGCTGTTCATAGTTAGTGGATGCAAAACCTTGTCACATTTCCTTGAGGTTATCAGAGTAGTTTTTTGGATGTTTTGAGTCCTGCATTATTCAGGCTTGTTTTGCATGGGGATAGTCAGAGCTGGGCTTGGGAAGCTCTGCAGGAAAAGCCTTCCAGAAAAAGCAAGCTGAACCATAGCAGCACAGAGGAGAAAACCAGCCTGATGTGTTCTAGGAACAGAAACACGGCCCCTAAGGCTGGAATTTGGTGGAAGGGGAGAGTGGTAGGAAACAGGCATGTAGCAGTAGCCAGCAGCAGTTCACAGAAGGCCTGTGATACAATGAGTTTGAATTTTTTTCTAAGAGTAGTGGAGTTTTTCCGCCAAGAGCTGGGGGGTTCTACCTGCCATCAAAGATCAGTTCAACAGCCCTCCCGTATTCGAGGTCATCCCCAAATGCTCCTCCCCATCCACAGATTCTTGCTTTTCTACCCATAAAGATTCCAGATACAGCTAAGACAGAATTTTTTAAATGATTAAAATAATTTGTTTATAGGCCTGCCTCTGCATCCTGGAGCATGGAGAATTAGACATTTTCCAGTGAGTAGTACATTGCCTGAAACTATATGATGCTTCAGAAATCTTGAGTATCTGTCTCCATGAATAAAGATATTGGTGTAATCCAGTGGACAAAACCGTGTTACCATTGCTAATAACACAAAACATATCCCGTCCTAAATCCTCAGCATCAGACTAGAATACTCTCTGTAGAACAGACCCTATGCTAAATGATTTTGAAAATTATATATGCTGTAAAACAGCATATTATGCAATAATTACATTCACTAAAAATAATTAGTTAGAATTAATTACTAGAGATACGTTCTTCTGGAAGCTGATGAAAACTCTGTCCTTGACCAAACATTAGGCAGGCTCCTTTGAGCCCTTTTCTCTACTAGGCTTCCTGCTTGGTCTGCTGAGCCCAGTTTTAGCAAAGAATCTTCCCGCTAAACCAGTTTATCAAGAATCTCCCCCCTTTTTTATAGGCAATCAAGATCTTCTTCCCCAACCTTTGATATCTAGTCAACCCCCCCGCCCACACCAGTGTTCCTTTTAGTAATTTTCCACCTACTTCCTCCCCCGGCTATAAATCTCTACCTGTGGAGTTCAGACTCTCCCTCCTATTGCGATGATAAGGAATAAAATGTCTTGTCATGTTTAACAAGTGCCTGGTGAATAATTTGTCTTTTACAAAGCTCAATAACCTTCACAAAATGAGTAATGGACAACATAGTCTTAAAGCAGAACAGACCAAAAGCTTTAAGGATAATTTTTAAAATGTTATTTTTATTACAAGGAACTGAGTACCTTGTAAGAAATTTGATGTATCAGTTATAAACACTCATATTAATCTTGAAATGAAAACATACAAGACAATCTTAAAAATGAACAAAGATGTATAATTTACACTATCAGATATCAAGACTTACTACAATGCTACAGTAATTAAGTCAGTATGGAATTGATGCAAACATGACAAATATAGACCAACAGAATAGAACAGAAATCCAAGAACAGACCCACACATACATGGTCAGCTGATTTATGACAAAGAAGATATTGCAGTTTATAGGGGAAAAGGTAGACTTTTTAATAAACTGTGCTGAGTAAAAGAGGCCCCATGGGGGAAATAAAAGGATCATGACTGTTTCCTGTTTCCATATACAAAAATCAATTCTTAAATGGAGTATGGATTTAAAGGAGAAAAGTAAAACCATAATTTTTCCAGAAGAAAGCATGGGAGAGTATCTTCTTGACTTTGGCATAGGAAAAGATGCCCAAAACAGAGCAGGAAAATAAAAATATTTTACCAAAAAGGAAAATAAAGTTGTCTTTTTTTGGATATTAAACTTAATTCCTGTTTTTAGAAAATGCCATTATAAAATAAATAGAATAAAATACATAGAAGAATAGAACAAAATGTCAAGTTATAGATTGAGAAAAGGTATTGATAATGTATACATCTGAAAAGTGCTTTTTTTCTAGACTATTTAAAGAATTTCAATAAGCAAAGAATCAAACCACCCATTAGAAAAATGAGCAAAAGCTTTAAACAAGAATTTCACAAAATAGGATAACCAAATGGCTAATAAGCCTATCAAAATCTGTAGTTATCTGAGATATACAAATTAAGAGGACATTATGATACTACAACCCAGCCATCAAAATGTACAACTGAAACTCTCATGCCCTGCTGGTGACAGTACAAAATGGCACAACTTTGGAAAACTGGTGATTTCTATTAAAATGACATATACATACACATGTGCCTCAAAATACGTGTATAAGACTTACAACAGCCCCAAATTGAAGATATTCAAATGCCCATCAACAGTAGATAGAATTAATCGTGGTATAGGGCTTGTCAATGGGCCAAACCTGGCCCACTGTCTCTTTTTGTAAATAAAGTTTTATTGGAAGACAGCTGTGCTCATTCCTTTACACATTGCCTATGGCTACTTTTGCACCATAACGGTGGAGTTTAGTTGAAACAAAGACTGAAATTTCGGCCCTCAAAGCCTAAAATATTTACTATCTGGCCATTTACAGGAAAAGTTTGCTACATACCCAACATTAATGTATCTCACAAAACAAATGTAGGGTGAAATAAGAGTACTTGAGTGAAATTCAGAGACAGTTAAAATTAATCTATGGTGTTAACAATCAGAATAGCAGATACCTTTGGAGTAAGATACTGATTTTACAGGGCATGTAGAGGGCTTCTGAGGAGCTGATAATGTTCCATTTTTGATGTGAATGCTGGTTACACACAGCTGAGTTAAATTTGAAAGCTCTTTGTGCTATACACTGCACACGATTGGTGCAGTTTTCAGTGTTATTTTTAAGTTTACTTTGAAAACTCATTTGTTAAAATGGGGCAATAAAATCTCTTCTGCAGTTTAAAAAATGGGAGAAGAGAAATGGCATAAAAGGACTATAATTAAATATCAAGCATTCAGGTTTCCCAGAAGTATTTTCTCTTCCTGCTGTATGATTTTTCTTTCTTTCTTGTATTTAGGGTATTAGGTATATAAATCTATTATGAGAAAGAAAAAAATTAACATTGGAGAAAGCTGGGTAATTCTTTGAGGCTATTAGAATAACTAGAAATAAATTAACAGCCTGAAGCACTTAATATTGTAATATAAAGAGTACTGCAGCTTCCATGCAGCCCAGTGTGGCTGGCCATTGCCCTCTAATAAATGCGTTTTATTTCAGCTACACTTTTCTTTCGTCGCTGAAGGTATACATTTACTTCCTGTGTTCCTGGGGACAAGGGTGGAAGATTTGGGTACCACTGCAGAATCCTTTGCCTCCCTTGTGTTTCACTGGGAACAAGAGACTAGGGATTGGGTAGGTGCGGGTGGAGGGGGTGGTAGTGGTCCCAGTTGTTGAAGGTGGGGCTGTTTGCACTTCTCAGAAAGCTCTTTTGCCTTCTGGCAGGATTCCTGGAACCTGCCTAGGATTCCAGTAGAGGCCTCTGTTGTCCCAGGTATGCTCTGCTTTTCTCTCCCTCTCTTGGGGTCTTCACTGCCCCTTGGAAGCAGACATTGTGGTCACTGTCAGTCTAGGGATATCCCACTCCTGCTTCTGAAACACACTCGCTCCACCTGCCCTTCTGGGATCCCAGTTCCATGTGTGGCCCACCTGTGCGGTCACCTTTGCAGTCCCTTGGACTTGCCTAGGTCCGTGTTTCCACCTTTCCTGAAAAGCGGTGGAGACGAGCAGGAGCCCCTGGGGTGAGACCAGGGCAACACCTTGTAGGCCAGGCCACAGGGAGGCAGTGGACGCACGGGTAGTGTAATTTCAGCTGACTCGTGCACCTGGGGACTCGGGTAACTTCTTGTGCCCCAATGGCCCCTCACCACGTTACAGCCTCACCACCACGTGACCCCTCCCGTCCACACCATCCAACCCGAAAAATGACCCAAAGAGGCCTCGACTGTTCACCCCGCACCACGAAGCGGGGCCTCCACCGGGAACCCGCCCAGAGCTCTACTCCAAGGGGTCCTGAGAACAGGATGGTTAGAGTCTGGCCCTGGGTCCGGCCGCAGCCTCCTTGCCCGCTCCAGACACCCCACCTGCGTCTCCCACATCACAAAGCCGGACATCCGGGTCCCAGCCGACCTCGGGACTGCGCATGCGCCTGGCGCTGACGTCACGGAGGCTGCCCGCCTGGTTGCGTAGGGACCGTGCGCCTGAGCCCTGGCCCTGCGAAGCCCGCTGTGGCTTGTGTCCCGCCGGGCTCCGGAACGGGTCGAGGGGAAGGCTCCGGGATCCCAGGGCTGGAGGAGGCCCAGCCAGGCCCCAGACACCTCGTCGGGAGCCGCGTGGGCGCACCGCGGGACGCTTGGCCGCCTCACGCCTGCCTCAGGGGTGTGTCTGTGAGTCTCCCCGAAAGTTCTGCCCAGTGTCCCGGAGGGCTGGACTGTGGGTGGGCGGCGGTGCTCCCAGAGGGGCGTCCTGGCAGGGGGCGGAACCCCGCAGCCGCAGGAACTGCGTTGTGGGCTGACTCTGTGAGTGTGTGTGGCGGGGGCCTGTGTCTTGGGCACCCGAGCTGAGCTTCTTGCACGTCAGCGTTCCCTCAGGTGAGCCCTTCCCTGTTTCTGTTTGGGCTGTGTGTACAAGGAATTAAGTATTAGCCGGGCGTGGTGGTGCACACCCGTATCCCAGCTACGAGGGAGGCTGAGGCAGCAGGATCGCTTGAGCCCGGGAGTTCGAGGTTGCAGTGAGCTATGATGGTGCCACTGCACTTCAGCCTGGGCGACACAAGAGGTCTTGTCTCGGCCGGGCGCGGTGGCTCACGCCTGTAATCCTAGCCCTCTGGGAGGCCGAGGCGGGTGGATCGCTCCAGGTCAGGAGTTCGAGACCAGCCTGAGCGAGACCCCGTCTCTACTAAAAATAGAAAGAAATTATCTGGCCAACTAAAAATATATATAGAAAAAATTAGCCGGGCATGGTGGCTCATGCCTGTAGTCCCAGCTACTCGGGAGGCTGAGGCAGGAGGAGCTTAAGCCCAGGAGTCTGAGGTTGCTGTGAGCTAGGCTGACGCCAGGGCACTCACTCTAGCCCGGGCAACAAAGTGAGACTCTGTCTCAAAAAAAAAAAAAAAAAAGAGGTCTTGTCTCTAAAATACACACACACGTATATATATATTTGTAATAAACTCATATTACATGGATAAGCACTTCAAAATGAGCTAATTGGCATTCTTGAGATCAAATGTCTATTATTTAAACCACTTTATTGATTTTAATATATTTGTAAAAAGGATCTTATTTAGAGAAAATTTCTAAGACTTTATGCAAAGTCACTGAACAACTTCTTAGCTCTTTCTTTCTTACACAGCCCCTAGAAACAAATGGTTTTGATGTTTGCCTGATACATTATTTCATGAACAGCAAAAGAAAAAAGAGATAAACCTCATAGCTAACATTGGCCAGCACTGACCATGTGCATACAAGGCACTCTTCTCAGCATTTCACATGGAGTAACACATTTAATTCTTACATCTGTGAGGGAAGAGCTGTTATCTTCATTTTCCAGACAAAGTGGTTAAGGCACAGGGAAGTTGCATAGCAAATAAAGGGCGGGGCAGAGCCAGGGCATGAAGCCCGCATGGCTCCAAAGACCCTGCAAAAAAACCAGTGTGCGGCTCTGGCACCGCAGCAGGGCCCATGTGGCCTGACAGAGAGGAAGCTCCTCTGCCCGCTTCACCCCTGCACTCCACTTCCTGTCCTGGGCTTTTCTGCAGGTCCCCAGCACAACTCCTTCATGGGACTGTCAGTGGGGGAGGACAGGCTCAGGTTCATTTACATAAAGACTTTTGGTATTGAAATTTCTCAAAAGACAGGGTCTAATATTATATGGATATGTAATATTTACCAAAGCCTAACTATGGAAAATGAAATCTTGAGATCATGGAAGGTATAAGTCTTAAGTATCTACATCAATGAAATTCGTTACTCAATTCAATTGTGTTGGATTTTTTTCCCCTTGCTGTATGTTTGCGAAAAGTAGAAGAAAAACGCATCCCTGTTCGGAGACTCATAAGAATTAAAATAAATTTTTAAAAACTTCAAATTTTAGGACGATTTTTATTTACAAAACAGGTTGATTCTTTTTGTTTTATAAAAATTACAAAAAAATGACTCTTAAAAATAGAATAGCTTCTCAGACTCTTGGGAACTACTTTTAAGCAGCCAAGGAGTTAGAACTCAGATGGTCTTCTTTTTAAGAGTTGTAACAGCAACATGTATCAGTGCTGTATGTCTCTTCCTCCAAAATTTTACAGCTATGAACTGTCTCTGGTGGCAAGGTCTCCAGTCAGGTCAGAGTCTGAAGGAGCAAGATCTTCTCATTAATGCAGAACCTGTGCAGTACCACCATCAAATTCTCACCACAGCGGGAGACCTGGCGTTCCATGGCCAGGCGGAAGTCCTCCTTCACGCCTTTGGTGATGCCTCGAGTTACCGTGTGGTGCCTGAGGTCAGCGACAGGGAAACAGATGAAGACCAGGGGTTAGCATCAGCATCACTGATCACTGCGACTTGGTAGGAATAAAGCCTGCCTCTTATCTAAATATAAATAAGTAAAACACGTTTTTAAAAGAAAAAAAGAAAAGCTGCAACCAAATAAACATTCCAGCCCATTCCTCCTTAGAGAGACTTGAAACTAGAGAGACATTTTCCCCACTCTAGAAAAGGTTATTTCAAGCATTTAAGTGTTGGGTAAAATGCCACCTGCTTTGCTTTTGAATTCCTGAAGCTCTATGATGTTATGCATCCCTACTGCTGACTGGGAACAGTTCAGTTACTTAGGGCCTAATGGTCCAGTCCACACTGGCCACAAAGCACTCGTGTCCAGCTGGGCAGCAGACCCTCCGGAGGCAGCAGCAGGGAGGAGGGAAACCAGAAAGAGCCAGTCACCCAAGTGAGTTCCCTGCCAGGCTCAGAAAGGTTTGCATTCTACACAGCTGCGGGGCTTGTGAGCTCCTCTGTCTCCCAGGGCACCAGAACAGGGCAGCTCCTCTAAAGTGCTGTGCCATCCATACTCTCATCTGTTTGAGAGAACACGGGGAGGCTTGGGGGTTCCTGAGACAAGAATCTGCCCCAGGTCAGGAGAGAGAGGCAGAATCCCCAGAGACCACATCTGTCCAGATGCTCAGAGGACACCCGCACGTGTGTGGAAGTGTCAGTTGGGCACAAGCAAAATGTCTCTAACTATGCCCCAAAGGTTGTGCTTTGGAAAAGGAAATTACAAACGAAATCCCGGAAAACTGAAGACAACAAAATAAAGAAAGGAAAGAAAAATCTATCAAAAAACGACTCAGCTAAGAGGAAAGGAGTTTTAACTACTAGTTCAGCAATTTGGTAGATTTTGACAAATAGAACCTCCATTCCCCACCTTACTGCCTAACTTCCCTCAGACAAAGAAACAAGGACTTAAACTTGATTTTTAAGTATTGGGAAAAATAAAACTGTTGAAAGCACTCTAAAATGTATTTTTTAAAACTTACATGATCATATAATAAGAACAATTTTATATATTTATATAATGTTGCAGTGCAATAGAAGAAAAAAATCAGGTTTTGTTAGACAAGTAAAGCTATTATAGAACACTCTACAATGCCCATAGATGTTTTCTAACATAAAGAACTATGTCAGAAAACAGCAGGGCCATAGAGAAAATGCAGTTCTTTGTGAACATTTCTAGTCAAGTCTGGGTAGGTAGCTCAGTGATCAGGATACAGTGTCAGTGAGGTCAAGGCTGAGTCCCACTGGGAACAGGTGTAGATAATTTTATGCTGCCCTGAGACACTGCTCTTCTAAGTTCCAGGCTGCAACCCCAAATTGGAGTCGACCCTCTGACCAAGTGGAAGTTACTGGCATTTGCAGAGTCAGCTAAAGGGCTTAATACTACTAAAAATATAAGTAAATGTTACATCTTGCTGATCATGGTCCAATCCTATTGTTTCCATAAATAAAGAGCAACACTACTCAATTATATTGATATTAGAGCCTCTATCCCTCTGGTAGTTTAAATGAAGAAGAGAATTAGTCAGCTTTTGTGGTTTAAGAACAGGAAAACCAGCTGAGAAATGTGGCATTCTAGCCTATCAAATATTTTCAGTTCAGAATGGTAAGGTCTGAAAACAACAGCATCAGTGGCAAGAAAAGCCGTGCTAATGCTGTTTAGACCCCAAATAGCACTGGTCACTAGTATGAAAATCCAGAAATCTACTTAAACTTCAGCACCCTTAAATATTTATGACCAAAAGCCTTAAGTTTTATCAAAAGAGAATCATACTTTAGCACCTAATCGAATGTGCACTTAATCTAATACAATTTTATATAACTTTTAATTTTTTTCCAGATCCATAATGATTTTTAAATCGAACACAAACACACTGGCAACTTATGGAAAAAAATAAGAAATGTTACAATATTACAACCAGATGGTTTGCCAAGGAATGCAGAACAAATTAAAAAAATAAATAAAGCATGAAAAAGAGCACTGAGGAACAAAGAGCAGAAAACCATGAGCAGTAAACATGTTGACAAACAGCACACTATGAGCAGGTGTTTGTTCCACTTGGTACCTGTCAGCAGTCTGTATGCTGGGCTGAAGCACAGGTAAGAATTCCTGCTGCAGCAACCCCATGGGAGGGCTAGAAGGCCTTTAAAAAACAGCAAACAGCAGCATTCAAACACCCACACCGACTCACCCTGCACTGCAAAAACAACACTCCAGAGAAAATACACAAGACTGGAAGCAGACTATACAGAAACTCGGTAACCTCAACAAGCCCCTGGCCGCAGCTGTGTTTTAGGCGCTTAGGGAGAAGCTAGCAAGCCGCTGCACCCGCTGCCGGTGCATGTCCAGAGGTGTCTCGGTTCCTGGTCCCAGAGCTCAGCCCACTTGAGATTTGGTATAAAAAGCAACCAGTGAGGAAGAGGACAATGGAATGCAGTTGAATGGCAGTGGGGAGCAGGGTCAACATTTGAGAAGACACATTTGCAAAGCCAGCCTCTTTCCACTCTTCTTGTGCCCACACCAATCCCAGCAGTCAACCTGGTGATGTTTGGTAACCATCTTTCACAGGATTGAAGCCCTGACCTGGAGGGCCCCTTCCAAGAGGACTAGAAGGGCTGGCAGTGTTTTTGATAAAGAAAGGGTGAGTTTGAATTTCAAAAAAGTATTGAGAAAAGGAACTGATGCGGGAAAAAAAGAGTCTGGAACCCATGGTTTTGCAGAATTCTGTAACAACAAGGATTTAGTGTATAGCTGGTGATCACCTCATAGAACATCATTAGCCACCCTATTCAGAGCGTACATAGGACATCGTTTTCCATTTTAATCCAGTCTAATGCAACCAAAGTACTGCAAATATCAGCATAGAAATATTTCTCTATTTTAAAATACTTAAGAGCAAAAGTTCTATACAACAAATTAAGAGCTTATCCCTCCTTTGGGTCAGGCACCAGGTGCCCTCAGTGTTTGTACTGTACCTGCTTGTATCCGAGATGCCACAACTATGGCAGACTCACAACCTTACCTAGGGGAGGAGTGTACACTGCTCACAACATCTCTGCCACTCATCTGGAGGAACCACCCAAAAGGTCTGCAATGGCTTCAGAGAATTTGTATGGAACCCAAAGGGAAAAGGAATATAGATAGTTTTATTCAAGATTCTAATCATACCTCAATTAGTAAGAGCTCTCTGTCTTACGCAGTTTGCTTCTACTGCTGTAGTTTTAGGCATAAGTAATTAACTTTGAGACTCACACAGTGAAGACTGGGCAAATTGCTATAAGTTCAGACCACTAGGTAACAATCCCTATTCCTGCTGCAAAACTGATGAAACTGCAGGTTTCTTAAGAGGCTTGTCTTCTATAGAAAGTTAGAGGAAATTAAGGGTTATATTCATCAAGGTGGGAGAGCCTGGAATTATCCCTCAAAAGCCCAGAAATGCATGATGGTATCCTTTACACAAATAACCCAAAACAACCCCTTCCAGTGATGTTATCTGGTTATCCAGTGCACCCTTGCTTTAATCCCTCATCCTAGGGATTATCTGCCTGTCTCGTGTCACTGTCAGCTCAGTAAAAACTAGTAAAAGAAGAAAGGTTTGAAGTCTGAGGTTCAACTGTTGATTTTTTGACAATCCATTCTCTCACCCTTCCACAAGCAGTTAGGCATTATCTAAGTAAAGCAGTAACCATCTATAGGTTTAATCCTATGTCCACGGATTTTGGTTCTACTAAGGCTGTCTCTGTATTATGATAATTAGCCTGGTGATTGCTGACGGGAATTAACTAAAAAGTTTTACTAAAGGTATGTTTGTATATCCAGTTTTAAAACCTAGAAAAGAAATCACAACACAAAAGGGGTTACCTGGGCTCCCATATGAAAAACTGTTATGCTCAAACACTGTTAAGAATATTTTGAATCATGCAGTTATCCTTCCCATAGTTTTGATTTGCAATCTTAGGAAAGTTGGAGATGGAGCATGCCAGTCCATTTTGCCTAAGCAACCTGATGTATAAAGGTCTTGCATATTTAAAAACAGAGCATTTGTTCTTTCATTTTAAATATTTAGAATATTTAGTAACATTTACCAGATAAAGGGGAAAAAACCAATCTTTCCACTCTTGAGAATGGATTCCACAAGACACTACTCTTGCTAGGACATAAAAAGAAATGTTTGCTATGTACCAAATTACTGAAGTTATAGAAATCCAGAAAGAATATTTCTTACTGCTCTCCCTCAACATTTCTAAGACTCTACAAAGATAGAACAAGATGTGAATGTTTTCAGCCTTAGCCGTACTTTCTTCTCATTCAGGGTTCAGTCTCTGGCAGTAACTCTAACACTGACTTACAGACACACTGAATATGCAGGAAGCAGAGGAGGAAGTATGAAAATAAAACTACACGTGGCATTTACAGCAGAGAGGATATATTATCCAAACTACAATGAGGATTAAAGGATAGAAGCAAGATTTATGAGCTATTTAAAAATCATAAATGGTCATACTAACTTGGCATTTTCATCTGGGCCAACCTGGAATTTCAGTAACATCCTGTGGGTACAGGGGGCCATGCCTGAGAACAAGCACTCCCACCATCATTTCTTGGGGCAGGTGTGTTCTTGGAGGCAGTAGACCCAGCTATTTTACTTCATGCTATATAAGCAATGAGGATTGCATAGGAGAGCTTCAAATGTAGTTTGTAAATCTGTAGTTTTTCCTAATCCAGTACAACTTTCATTAAGCATGGCTGCTCTTAATAAAAGCACTCTATGTCTAATCAGAATCAATCTGTAAATTTTGGAAAGGAAGAGATACGACTGAGACTTTGTCTAGTGAAAAAGTGACAGAAATACCCCAACTTAAACAATGTTTTTTTTAGAAATGTAGTTAAGGAAATGCAAGTCTTTCAAAAGGTACCCAGAATCAAAAACTGACTCTCAAAAACAGAGACCAAGTTTGGATTCCTGTTGAATTTTTGAAAGGTTTATAGAAATTTACATGAAACAGAACACTCAGCATGGCGGAACAAAGGATAGTATGCTTACTTGATCAGCATTCCTTGATTAGGCAGTAACTCCAGATGAATTTTCCCACCTTCCTGAGTTCTTAAGTAGGCAAATTCCTCCAGCATATCAATGTCTGCAGGCCAGATTCAGGTTAACCACGTGTAAAACAAGGGAAACAGGCTCTCAGCAGTTGAGTAACTTGCCCATCACCATCCCACTAACAACTGCAGAGTCAGTATTTGAACCCAGGTCTGTCCGATTCCAAAACTTATATCACCCAAACTGCTTCATACAGATAACTCTCGGAATAATATTTGCCAGGCTAAAGGATATGAGGACAACATGTTTTTCATATAGATGATAAACAGATTTCACATAGTCACAGGAGCAGAAATTTTTTTTGTTTTCTTAATAAGAAATGAAAGAAGTAATGGGAGTAGGGGGAATTATTTTGGGTTATAGAGTATGAAATTCATAAGGATAAAGTGATTATTTCTTCATACCTAGGGTACAAGGATTTTTATATACTTCTGGGGAGGAAGCTTCTGAGTCCCTCAAATTTTATGCAAAATGTTGATGACATTCATATATGCATTTTTCTGGTGAAAAGTTATATAACTGCCATCAAATTCTCAAAAGTTATCTGTCCCAAAAAAGACTGACAACTATCACTCTGGGCACTTGGACAATGATACCATATTCCCTGCAATTCAAAAATAATGTATTAAGGTAGGCAAGAAAGTAAAAACATCCAAACTGACATGTAACCTTCAATTCAGAGGGTCTTTCCGTAATAAACAGTGTGAAATAAAGCATTGCCTAACCTTGAAAGCAGCCACTGTGTTGGGCAGCATCTTTGGTGGGAACTCATTGGTAGCTCTGACAGCTATGGCATGATGCCCTACCACCTAATCCCAGGAGACAGCTGATGTCCCAAGAGGCCACAGGAGGCACTCTTTGGAGAGCTACAGGCTAAAGAACTGTTTATATTCCATGGCTAAACTAGCCACTCTAGACCTATCAGGACTGGGTAGGCTATAATTAGGCATCTTGGGTACCTTCTTAGAAGTCAACTAGAAGTAGAAAATGGAGCAGGGTTGAGATTCCTGATTCCTTGAATTACGTCTTTGAAGCCTTTTACGATTCTTACAAGACCAGCTGCCACACCCCATTTTTAATCCCCATTCCTTCTCTTTTTCCCCAAAATAGTAAAAACCATTATTTCTACCCAGAATGGTTCATTCCTTTTTGCATCATGCATTCATTCTAAAAAACCAGAATTTGTTATGCTTAAACAAGAAAAAGGATACTTGTAACATAATTAAAAAAATTCTCATATTGGAAATTTCCTTGTTGGCAAATCTTATTGACAGCTTTCAAGAAAAGATTCTCTCCCCGTGGCCACTCTTGCTGAAGCAATACTATGACGTGTCCCAGTGCCATGTCATCTCTGTTGTCGGTGAAAGCTCTAAGCTGCAAGACAAGAATTCATGCAAGACACAGAAGGAAAACGAAGTCACTGGGTAATCTAAAAAACACCAAATATCACCACCTAAAAAAAACACTATACATACAGATGTGTAATAAAGGTCATTAGAGAAAGAGAACAAAACAGAAAAGTGCTGGCAAAACATCTCAACTGCCTTCTAAGAAGAGTGGATCCTAATCAAAGGTGGCTCAGGCTCCCTCTGTGCTGTGAACAGGATGCCGGCAGTGTGTTTGGATGGGAGTTGGATGTGCAGGACTGGGCCTGCAGTTTCTGAATTTGGGAATCGGGGCTGGAGAAAATTGAGTTGTCCTGTGTAACAGAGAAAAAAAGGTAGAGATTTCTTTTAAGGGGACTGTTTGGGGTGGAAGGTGGGCAAAAAGCTACCCAGGAAATAAGGGTTTGAGGAAAACATGGGATTGGGGAGAAAGGAAGGCAGTGAGCCATAGGGAAAGAAGCTGGAGTGTGAATTAGAGAATGGCCAAAGGACATTCTGTTTTAAATGAGCAGCTATGGGTAAAATCACACTTCAAGTAGTTTCTATTGTCCCAAGGGATTCAGATGATGACTTAAGTTTGGAAATTACTGCACTAAAGTGGAGACCCAATGTTACTCTCTTGTGCATAAACCTTCTTGAAACAATTAAGTTTCTCTATTCTAAGGGTCTGTTCTACCTGCAGCCAAGGGCCTTGCTGTTCTTTCAAGAGTCCTTCAACTTTCCCCAAACTGTTGGGCCTTTACTAGTTTTGATCCCAAATGCCTAAAATGCTTTATAACAAACTCACCATGGCTCTATGAAACCAACTTCTTCTGTAGCTAATATAGTCTGGCTTGCATATTAATTCATAAAATATTTACCCAACACTTCAACAGGCAAGATTACCTTTTACATATTTGTCCCACTATTATATGTAAACTTCTCAAGGACTGGGAGAATTTCCTTCTCTTCTTGGCCTAGTGAAGTTATTATCTAATAAACATTTGTTAATTCCTACCCCATGTGCTTTTCCCACTAGGCCAACCAGCCCTTAAGAAGTACTAAACTATCAGTCCTTAACAAGGATCAAGTCATTTCAGGTCATCAGAATCATACTTCAAATTAAATTCTTTTCAGGCTAAATGAACTTTAAGCTTACCTTAAAACAGGCTAACATTAAATGCAGGCAGTATGGCATGATAGCCTTGCTGGTACAAGGCAGGAGCTTCAGATCCGAACCTAAGTCCACAATGTTATGTTATTGTTAATGTATGTTGTTATCAAAGAAAACACCTTTGAAAAGCAAATGTTTAAGATGCTTTCATTAAAAAAAAAAGTAACAGCCACATGATTTCAATTATAGTCAAGCCTGATGGTGAAATTGGTTTATGATGGCCTCTAGATTTCATTTATCAACCTTCTTTCCTAAATTTGCTTAAATATTTGTTACTATAAAACATTTCAAATATATAGAAAATTATATAGAAAAATATTAAAAACACTGGTGTGTTCACTCTGCTTCATAAAATATTGACATTTTGCTTTAATTTTTTTAATTTTAATATAAATTATCACAAAATCAGTTGAAGTTCCTATGTATCCTTCTCTGATCCCATTCTCTTCCTCCCCACTCAGAGGTAGCCATAATTCTGAATGAGGTAGTTGTAATTCCTTTGTGTATTATATATTTTTACCACGTAAGTTTGTATTTATAAACACAGGAATATTTTGCATATTTCAGTCTACTATATATTAATAAATGATGTCATATTGTACGTATCCTTCTGCAAATTGCTTTTTATTATTCAACTTCATGTGTTTCAGATTTATTGATACTAATGTAGTATTCTGTCCTTTACATATACTATGAGTGATTTATCAATTCTCTTTATGATGAATAGTGACATTTCCAATTTTTCATTGTTACAAACAATACTGAAATAAACATTCTCATATATATATATTCTTATACACTTGTGGAAAAAACTAAGCAATGGCATTCACAGCAAGATTCCAATCTTTTCCTTTATAGTCTGTGCTCCTTATATCCTAAATCCTTCTCTACCCGGAGGCACGAAGTAGTAAGAAATAAATATGTTTGTTACATGAGGATCCTGTATACACATACTTATATGTGTTTATATATCTAAAACAAAAGGTTCATAAAATAATATTTACCCTTTCTACCTGAGATGCTATCATTTTAAAAATATTATATTCTATCTCATCAAAAAATAAAATTTCTAGTTGAAACTCATGACCCAGAGGATGAAGACACATTTTGAAAAACACCAATCTAAGGTATACAACTAAGAGATGAGGTATATAATTAGGTAATGATATGTTCAACTTGGTAATGCTAACTTCGTTTCCAACATGGTTGTACGAATTTATACACCTTCCAGAAGCCTATGGGCAATGTGTTCATTCACATCCTGATACTGTTGCCACTCGTTCATTTTTGCATTGTGATGTGTGTGAAATGATCACTTACTGTTTTAATCTGAATTTCCCATATTGCTAATAGGTTGGAAATCTTTTCAAATAGTTTTGGCCACTTGGATTTCTGCTTCTGTGAATCTGCTGTTCTTATCTTTTGCCTGTTTTTGTACAGGGAGGTGGCTGGTTGTTTCTTACTGATCTGAAGGAGCTCTTTCAAAATTCTGGATACTAAGTTCTTGTTGATTTTATGTGCTAGACAGTTTTCTAATTTCATCATAGTATCTTTTGTTGGTTTTTTAGTTTTAATGGGATCGAATTTGCTAATCTTCCCATTATGCTGTGTGCTGTTGTAGCCTAAGTCCTTCTCTATCTAGAAGGCACAAAGGTTTTCTTCTATATTTTCTTCTAAAAGTTTAACAGTTTTAGCTTTCACATTTAAATCTTAAAATTTAAAGATTTCTGTGTAGTATGAAGGAGGGATCTCATTTTTTTGTTGTCATGTTTTACATTTGGATAATCAGTTGTCCCAGTACCACTTACTGGATAAATTCACTCTTCCCTGCTGAATTGTAATGTCACCTGTCTTTCAGTTTTCTATTCTGTTCTGTTGGTCAAACCCTCTGTCAACACTACACTACCTTAGTTATTAAAGCTTTAAAATACGCCTTGACGTCAGCTATGTCTCGTCTTACCTACCTAATCTGTTTCTGTACCAGAGAGATACTTAATTTTTGAAGGGGTTTGGGCTAGATCTATTTTTTTTTAACCTTTTGTTATGAAAAACTTCAAACATATACAAAGTAATTTGCTCCAGCACCATTTGTTGAAAAGGCTTTCCTTTCTCCATTGAATTACTTTGGGGCTTTCACTGAAAATCATTTGACTGTATCTATGCTGGTCTACTTCTGGATTCTCCATTCTTATGCCAATATTTTGCCAATACTGTCTTGATAACTGTACTTTTATATTAAGTCTTGCTGTCGGGTTGTATAAGTCACCTAATTTTGTTTGCGTTTTTCAAAACTGTTTTGACTACTCTAGATTATATTTCCATATAAATTTTAGAATCATGTTATCAATTTCTACCAAAAAATGTCTGCTGTGATTTTTGTTGGAATTGCACTGAATCTATAGATACATTTGGGGAAAATTGGCACCTTAGTAAATATTGAATCTTCTGATCTATGAACATGATCTATCCATTTTCAAAAATATTCTTTAATTTCTCTAAGAAATGTTTTGCAATATTCAATGTGGAGGTTTTGCACATCTTTCGTTAAATTTACCCAAGTATTTTATGTTTTCTTGATGTTATAAACGGTATCTGAAAATTTGTATTTTCCAATTGCTTATTGCTAGCATATACAAATTGAATTGATTTTTTGTACACTAAAATGTCTTAGAAAATTTTATTAGTTTTAGTAGCTTTCTGGAGATTCCCTAGACTTTTCTTTTTTTTTTTTTTTTTGAGACAGAGTCTCACTTTGTTGCCCGGGCTAGAGTGAGTGCCGTGGCATCAGCCTAGCTCACAGCAACCTCAAACTCCTGGGCTTAAGCAATCCTACTGCCTCAGCCTCCCGAGTAGCTGGGACTACAGGCATGAGCCACCATGCCCGGCTAATTTTTTTGTATATATATTTTTAGTTGGCCAGATAATTTCTTTCTATTTTTAGTAGAGACGGGGTCTCACTCTTGCTCAGGCTGGTCTCGAACTCCTGACCTCGAGCGATCCACCCGCCTCGGCCTCCCAGAGCTAGGATTACAGGCGTGAGCCACCGCGCCCGGCCTCCCTAGACTTTTCTATGTAGACTTTTCTATATGTGACTATGAAAAAAGGTCTCTGTCAATGGTCTTTTAAATCTTTATGTCTTATTCACTTTTCTTGCCTACTGTATTGGCTAGAATCTCCAGTATATTGGAACAGAAATTGCGAGAGCACACATCCTTGAGTTGTTCCTGATCTTAGTAGGAGAAAGCATTCAATATTTCATAGTTAGTTATGATGTTGAAGTTTCCTTCTATTTCTAGTTTGCTAAGACTTTTTTAAAATCATAAATAGGTATTGAATTCTGTCTGCATCTGTTAAGACAATCATGATTTTTCTCCTTTAATCTGCTAATGTGAATTCTACTGATTTTCGTATATTCAAACACCTTTGTGTTCCTGATATGTTTGGTCTCCTATATTGCTGTATTCAATTTGCTAATATTTTGTTAAGGAGTTGACATCTATGTTCATGATAGATACTGGCCTTTAAAGTTCTTCCCTTGTAATGCTTATTTAGTTTTGCTATAAGGGTTTTGGTGCTATCTCCTCCTAAATTCTTGGTAGAATTCACCAGTGAAGTCATTTGGACCTGGAGTTTAGTCTGTGGGAAGGTTTTTGATAACAAATTTAATTTGATAGCTAAAGGAACATTCAGATTTTCTATTTCATTTTTGTGTCAATTTTTGGTAAGTTGTGTTTTTCAGAGAACTTTTCCTTTTTATCTAAAATATTAAATTTATTGGCATAAAGTTATTCATAAGTTATTCTCTTATTGTTCTTTTGATTTCAGTAGGAGCTACAGTGACATTCCCTTTTTCATTCCTGATACTGGTAATTTGTGTTCACCTCTTGATCAGTCTTGTTAGGGAGTTTGTCAATTTTATAGATTTTTTTTCAAAACACTTCTGGCTTTATTAATATTCTCTATCTTATTTTCTATTTCATTGATTTCTGCTCTTAGCATTATTATTTCCTATCTTCTACTTTCTTCACATTTAATTTACTTATCTTTTTGTAACTATTAAGGTGGAAACTTAGATAAGTTATAAATTTAGTTTTTCAAGCAATGTGAAACTTGAGGTGAGCTCAAAATAGTCCAACAGAGATATGCTAAGAGATGCTTCCTAATTAATCAAATACAGGTTTTCCTAGAATTGGTAAAGATGTGAAAAAGAGTTCAATGATATTCTTCAAAGAGAACAAACTCAGGAAGAGAAGACAGCTGTGGAAGAAAGACATTTACAGCCACTTATAAAATCGGAGCCAAGGAAAAACTTGGAAAGGCGTTAACTTTTTTATACAATTTATCAATTCCTACAGATCACAACAGTATTATCTCATTAGGAACTGGAAAACATTTTTCAGCCTTGAGTCCTAAAGCTATTGTTACAAAATAATAATAAAACCTATCAGTGTACCTTTTCTAAATTTGGGCTTTACTTTTGAGGGTTCCTCCTGTGCTTTGCCTCCATCTTGAATGGGGAGCACCATGTAGCACATCAAATCAAGGACTTTTTCACATGTCATCTAAAGAAGAAAAGACCAAAAGGAACTAGCTTGAAGCTTTTTGAACTGAAATGCATAGAGAGATGAGAAGAAATCTGAGTTTGTGTTAAATTATGGCACTGAATTTATACAGTACCTATATATATAAAAATATGCTTATAATTTTAACTTAATTCAAACATTTATTGTGCCGTGCAAACCACTGTGGTAGGTGCCATGAGAGATTCAAAGTTAAAAAAAAAAACACGGTCCCCACCCTATATAGTAGGAGGGGCTCAAAATCTCCTGGGGGAAACAGACCCATTTCTAAATCTGCTCCTGCAGCACCCTCTCAGGTGTCGTCATCATTGAAATGGAGAATCTGAGGTTCAGGTAAACTAAATGTAAATCCTCCATTTCCCATTTAGTAATGGCCTTGTCTTTCCAAGCACAACAGAACTGATTTAGAACACTAAAAACAAAAATAAAAACAAAACCCTCCAGCTAAATGGAGAAATAAACATGCATTTTGAAAAGTACAGAAGCCTAATTTCAGAATAGATAAAGAGAAAATTAAAATCTCTGTGATTTTTACCCTCAGATTAATAAATCTAAGCAAAAAGATCAAATTCAAGCAAACATGCACTGAATTAAAAAGCCACCGTAGGAAAAAGAGAAAGCCCAGATGGCCTTGTGCACCTTTGGCCCATGCAGGTGCACAGTACTCACTCTGTACTCCCCCAGGGCGAAGTGGCACGTCGCCAGCTGGATGAGTGCCCTCTGATGCTCCAAGGTCCCCTGTCCTGAGATCTGTGGCTGAGAAAGGGATCCCTGAAGAGCTGCTAAATGATGCAGGCTGGCTATCGCCTTTTTGTACTGACCCTTAGAAAGACATAATAGCAAGGAGGGACAAAACATTGCCATTAAAACAAAAACCCTCCAGAGTTAATTAAGCAACTAGAAAGTAACTACAAATAAGGTGCCTTTGCATGATCATCTGAGGAGGAAAAAGAAAACTTGGCAACAGAATCATATCAACTTATAGTAGATGGAAGTTCCTTATGGAGGTACTCTAAAAGTACAAAGTTTTTCTTTCTGGTCTTAAGACTAAATAAAATAACAAAAGCCCTTTGGCAAAGTACATTTTGGATATACCATTTTTTAAGACATATTTCACTACTAACATCACTTCTTTATGAAGGATGGAAGCAGCAACCTGTCTGTTTCAACAACATCTATTAGTGGATTATCTACTCTCTCCATTCTAGGCCTAAGTAGCTGGAGAACAGCACAGCAAGACAGGAGAGAGGAGGGCTGAGAAGTACTCATCTTATATTGAAAAGGAAAAATCTTACTTTCATAGAGGAGTGTGACTGCCCATACCAAAAGTAACAGAAAATATGGCCCTGTCGTTTTGGAGTTATTCTGAGATGAAAGTGGACCACACTCCGTCAGCCACTGAAGACAGAACGTTTGTAAACAGCAATGGCCCAGTGCAAGAGTACTCATCCTGTACACACACAGGTACTCGAAATAGATGTAATACTCTACCTGATAGATGATCATATCAGTGAGGAAGATTCTTAACCAAAGCCAAGTATCTGTCTTCCATGCCAAACAAATTCTTGTAAATTCTGAGTGAGAGTTCAAAAGCAAATTTATCAAAAATATATAACATAGAAGCAGAAAACAAAACTAATAAACCCAGCAAGAAAGAACAAAAGACAAATTACAAAAAGATGTACAGTAACTTTAGACTTTGATTTGTAAAATCCCGCTTTAGAATTTCAATTAGATAGTAAAATTAGAGCATAACACTTGTCAGTAATACGAAAGCAAAATTTTTTTAGACACCAACACTTGCTAACCACATACCACGTGCCAAGAACTATTTAAAGTGCTTTTCATGTATTACCTCATTTATCTTTTAAACTACTTTGCTTTCCCCAGAAAAAGCTCTCATTTTGTTATATTTACACCCAATTAAAATAATAAACATATAACAGTAAAAGTTTTTATTCTTTTTTTTAAAAAATCAATTTATAACTAAAGGAAAAACCTCCTCCAAAATTGTCACGTACATGACCGCAATTCTGGATGAGACAAAGAGAAACTGAATAATCCTACATTTACCTAGAAAACATGTCATGACACATCTGACCAATGGCCCTGTATTGGCATGTGACAGGAGCCCAGGGGATGAATGTCCACTGACTAAAAGGAAAATAATGGGCCTTGATTCCAAAGTATAGTAAAAATACCTTGATTAGCAAAGAGCTAGTGATTTCTAAGTAATGCTGAAATACTTAATAGTTTAACTATTATGCAGCAAACCCCTTCTAGTTTTATGTCTGTATTCAAAAGAAATAGGCTTTCTGTAGTTTTTGGATTTTGAGTTTTTCAGGCAGTGGGGTTAATGAGGATTAAAAACAGCAATACCTTTTGTATTCTTAGTCACATGCAGCTTGAGGAAGATACAAAGCAGTAGGAAAAGAGCTAAAAGCACAAAACAAACCCAGCAAGAAACAAAAGGCCAGCAGTGCAAATATCTAAAAGAAAGACCAAATCTTCTCCCTCAAACTCCACGCCAACCCTGATTATAATACACCATCAGAGTAGTAGCTAAGAGATGACTCGTGATTCAGATATTAATAACTGATTAGGTATCATGATCTAAAAGAATCCTATAGAATGTGTGAACTACTATAATCAATTTAATTCGTCACAAGTGACATTTTGGGCAGCATAATGATTTTATATAAAACATTAAACAGCACCAATATGACAAACACATTCTTACCTTTGTCAAGGAATTCCAGGGAATAGAGTAACTCCCAGCTCTCCCTGGCCAATTTAAAGCTTTCTAACACTTCGATGGAGTTAGTAAGTTCTGCTTTATTGACTACAATGTGACGATTTCTTCCTTTTGCCGAACAGTCTTCGTCATCTGAACTCTGCTTAAAGAATGTGAAGAACAGGATTAATTCGAAGTTACAAATATGGTCATTTATCAAAACACTATTATGTTTATTGCTGCCATTTCTGCCTATTATATGGATCTTATATCAAAGGATACCACATACGTCTAACAAATAAATTTTTGAATTTAACAAGTTAGCTCTGAAAATTAGTATAAATTTTTCATCTTTATAGTCAGTCTCACACATTCAATTTTTCCTTTTAAAATTGAGTTTATTTTTTTCTGATATAAGTTCATAATGTTTGTTTATGTTGGCTTTGGACCAAAGTTACAGAATTAAATTTTCTAATAATTTAAAAATATACCCATTTTATAAAAGCCAAAAATTAGATTTTTACATTGAGAGATATAGTTTAGGTGCCGTTTTAGAGGTTATTTTGTTTTCCCCAATATGTGACATTACTTAATTTGCTTCCAAATAATAGTTTGCCATATACTGAAATAAAATTAAAGCCTGAGTCCCCTAAGAAATAATGCCAGAGAATGACTGTTATTTATCTTTTGTTCACTACTCCTCTCTGCTGGCCACCCCCATCTCCAGCTCTGCTCCCCCAGTGCAAGGTGTCCAGTCAGGAATTACATTTGTCCACACGTATTTAGTAATGCGTTAGAAAAGATTTCTACTTTTCTTGCTCTTCATCTCAAGTAATATAAAGCCAAATAAAGGAGAGGGCTATGGAAAAAAGCAACTACGGGAAATGCCACTGGATAGAGTCAGACATTTTGCCAAAAAACCAGGAAAGGTAAAAGAGCTCTACAGAATTTTATTTTGCTAAGAATTTCTTGGCTCTTTAATTCCACCTAGGTCATTTTACTAATTCAATGACCCAAATTAAATTCTTCCTGCAGATCTTTATACTCTGCTAAGATCATTTAAAAATATGTACAAATGTTTTTGCTAAAAGTTCCGTTCCCCAGACTCATCTCAGCTAAGACAGGAAGCCGTCCACACCTCCCTCCCACTGCACACTCTTCTCCCTGCCTCCCGAGCTTGGTATCCTCCTGCCATTACCTGCCTGGGGACTCTACCCCATCTCACTGCCCAGCGCCCATGCTCTTATCCTCCCTCAGTAATGACACACATGCTTTCACAATCAAAACCTACCTGTCAGGTATTATTTCATCAGGGGCCATTTCTTGCCAAGTCGTGGCAATCTAATACCGTACACCAGCATGAATGGTGTGTTCATTAGCGTTGCAACTTATGGAAAACATTCTTGCTTCAAAATGAGAGCAGGAATTTAGTAAAGGCCCCCAGGTGTGGTGGGAAGTAGTGTGGCGTTCCAAATGTTTGTAAAATTTAGAGCAATCGATTTTGAAATATGCAAGTACGGTTTGAAGCTCCGAGGGCATGCTCTGAAACAAGGGCCCTCACTGCAGGGAACACATACAACAGCGTGCTGGGTGGGGGGACAGACTGCCCACAGGAGAGGACCGCCCCCCCAGCCCCAGCCATCTGGCGAGTCACATGAGCCAGTGAATCAGGCTGGGTGGAGAAAGTACTCCTGTCTACTGTGGGCAGCCACAGGGGCCGCTGTTGCCAGATATTCCAATTATAAAATGGAAGTCGGAAGGCTGAGTTATGAGAAATGCTAGGTTTCTCATTTTTAAATGATAGATTATTAAACAACCACAACATCAATACTATGAGCAAAGCAAGATGCATCTGTGAGCTGAACTCATGGGCCATCAGGTGTGTCCTCTGCTGTGACAGGACACACAGACTGTGGAATGGGATGAAAACCAGCAGAAAATCAGCTAAGGCAGTGAAAACAGAAGTGGATGGAAATCCCAGATCAGTTGGAAGGCCAGAGAGTGAGAACAGGGCCTGCTAAATGAGCATGTGACAGGTGAAAAAACAGGATAGGTGGGCTCAGAAGATTTAAAGTTACTCTACAGCCTGGATGCCAAACCTGGGAGGGGTCAGTGGGAATTCTCTCCTTTACCAGATGTTCGCTGAACACCTGCTTTGGCTCAGGCACTGTTCATATGCTCAGGGCGCAGTTGTGGATAAGCTGGACAAAGTCCTAGGCCCACGGAGCTTGTACTCTAGTGAAGGGACACACAGTAAACCAACCAACAAGCAAAACGAGTTATGCAGGGAATTAAAGCAGAGTAAGAACAAGAGAAACTGGACAGCTACTAAAGATCCATGCTCAGGGGAGGCCTCAAGAAGGAGAAATGCTTGGGCTGGGACCAAATGACAAGGACCTAGCTTGAGAACTGAGGGAAAAGCACCCCACTTACAGAGCACAGCCTCAACAGGGGCAGAGGGCCAGGAAGCAGGGACGGGCTCAGAGCATGAGACTTGCTCAGGGAGGCCAGTGTGTCTGCAGCATGGAAGGTCCTGCTCAGGAGGTACTTTGTAAGGCAAAGGGAAGAGTCCGGACTTTAGTCTAAGCGTGATGGGAAGCCCTGGGAGGTTGAAAAGCAGGAGAGCCACGTCTGATTCATATTTTAAAAAGATCATTCTGGCTGCTGGGCAAGAAGAGGTTGCAAGGCGCAAGGCTGAAAGCAGGAAGACAACATAACTACTCTGACTGCCTAGGAAAGAGACTACGATGGCTTGAGCAGGGAGGCAGCGTACGGACGGAGAGAAACTGAGGGACTGGGGCTATGCTATATATGCTGAATTTTATGGGGGCACAGCATTACTTTTATTTAAAACTAGTAACATACAACCTGTTATCTGCATCGAAGAAAGAGGTGTCTGTGGTCTTCATGTGCAGTCCTGGATAAACTAGCACTCTCAGACACCAGAAGGAAGAGCTAACAAGACTTACTCCACCTGGGAATGTGAGGCAAGCAGGAAAGCAAAGACAGGCTTATGGGAGCACCTGGGAAACAAAGTTCTCAACCTGGGGTTTATGGTTGGGCTTCAAAGCATCTGTTGACCCCTAAAATAATTTGCAGATTGCGCATGTGTGCATTTTTCTGTGGGCGGAAAGAACTTAAATAAGTTAATCAAAAGGGTTAATAACTTTATAAGCATCCAGAACAGCTTTATGTCTTTCCATCTCCAAACCATCCTCTAGAGAGTCTACAGAGACATCAAATTAATGAATGTGATCTTAAGACATATCTCTCATCGTGCCAAGAAGCAGGACAAAAAGTGGGTGAGGCTCTTGGCTGTCTTTGGACATTTCAACTATAATAGGGATTAATAAACTATGTCTGGCAGGCCAAACTCTGTTTTTGCAAATAAAGTTTTATTCAAACATGGCTCCTTCATTTGTTTTTCATATTGTCTATGGATTTTTGTGCACTATTATAGCAAAGCTGAGTAGCTGCAATAGAGACCAGATGGCCTGCAAAGCCAAAAGTATTTATTACTTGGCCATTTACAGAAAAAGTTTGCTGTCTCCTGAACTGCAGCAGCTCAACTTTCCTGTTACATACTGGGCCTCTGCTAAAGATTTTATTGAAAAAAAGGGTTCCTCTGCTTAAGTAAAAGTTTGCAAATCACTGTCATGCATAGCTTATTACCTGGCCAAGTTAGAAGACCAATGGATCTTCACATTCTCTGGCTCTTGCATCTTTGCATAAACTATCTCCACTCAACAAAGTCTGCCTCCCAGTTCCAACTGATAAAACTCTATGTATCCTTCAAGGCTGATTTCAAATGCGGGACACCTTCATGAAACCTCTCCAGCATCTCCTTATGGCTTGTTCAGGCTACCCTGAGTGCCCAGCACTTTCCATCCCAAGGCCAGAACCCAGCACAGCTTCCTGCTCTAGATGTCCAGTGCAGTTTGGGCTTTGTTTTTTAAATTTAATCAATGGCATTCAGTCAAAACATGTATAAAGTAACTTATACCAGGGTTTCTCAACCTCGTCACTATTGACCTAATGCCCGTCCTGTGCACTGTAGGATGTTTGGCAGCATTCCTGTCCTTTACCCACTAGATGCTAACAGCAACTCCTCCCCACCAAGCCATGAAAATCAAAAACATCTCCAGATACTGCCAAATGTCCCTGGGGGGCAAAATGACCTCCAGTTGAGAACCACTGACTTACATAGTAATTATATTGTATAATTTATCTCCAAAGCCATATTATAGATTCATCTCTAGCAAACCATAAAAATATAATCTGTTAATAATTATATCTGAAAGTATTACCATGGTTTTCTCTCTTCCCTCAGCTAGTTTCCTCTTTTTATGTATGTGCTTATTACGATCAATTTCTACATCACCATACACATTGGATACATCTTCAAGAAGCACCAGCGGAACCTGGCTTGGGGCATTAGGACCTAGGGATGGAGAGAAAACACTAACACTTAAAAATGCAGCAAGGAGAAGAATATTTAATATGAGGGGGAAGTTACTCAACTGTGATGAGAAAATAAAGGTCATTAAAAATATGTTCAGTGTAATCCCAATTAGGTAAACAAACAAGTATGTGCATATAGAAAAAAAAGACTGTATAGCTATACACCAAATTGATAATAAAGGTTCTCTCTCAGTAGCAGAATATGAGTGACAGTTCCTTCTTTGTGTTTGTTCTTATGTACATGCAAATTTTTTACAATGACCATGAATCATAAAATTACCATAAAGACTATAAAATTATACATACATTATGTTACAAATTCCACACAAAGTCTAAGTACATGTATGACTATATATAAGGCAATACATAAAAATGAGAGCTGTATTATACTGGAAGGATTATGGGAGATTTCACCCTCATTTCTATTTTTCAAACTTCTTAGCCTATATATATATGCATATATTATGTATAAAACATGTATTTTACTTAAGAATCTTTGCCTATTGTGATATACTTCAATAATCTGCTCTTTTTACAAAATAAAGGCATTTAATATCTGTATTTAGTTTCACATTACCACCACATCCTTTGATAATAGAAATTTTTAATGAAAATATACAAAAGCTACCAACTAATAAGCCAAACTAACCGTAACTAAATCACCAACTACAAAAAGCATTGGTACCACCCCATAGCTATTTGGATCCAACGATAGCGATTAAAGTAAACATTTTCGTCGTTCTTACCAGTATTTTGGGACACTCTAAAATTTGTAAACCAACCTTGGAAAAGAGATGGCTGTATGCTGTTGACATACTGGAATGCATTCTTAAAGAAGACCAACATAGTGGAATAAACCACTTGGTTTTTATATTTTGCATGTGCTTCATTATCAAAGTTATTCATGTATCTGCAGAGATCCTTCATTCTATGCAAAATATCACCATAACTTCTGAAAAATAAAAAGATGATAAAACTTAGTCATTTACTCTGGGCTTGTCAGCAAAAGGTCTAAAAAAAAAAGCTCTGGTAGAACCATTACATTTACCAATTGTAGCTCTAGGCATGTAAAATTATTCTTTACTGTCTGCATATGAATGGCACATTTTTCCTTCTGAATTAGAGCAGTGATCAGACCAAGATGTCATGACACAAACATGCCAAGCAGCTTCTCTTTTCTCTGAACTACCAAGAAGAGTTTCAAACTCAACATCATCTTAAGAGTTCATACTTCAGTTAAGAATCCTCTGATAAAGTGGAAAACTACCCTTTTTTGCATAAATATTAAATGTCACAAAATTTGCCCAAAGAGGAGTGTACCTGTGCACTGCATGGTTTTTAAAAGTGTCTTATTACACTTTTATACAATAATCAAAAATTGGATTGAATTATGCAATCAAAAGATTTGATAGGCAATCTTAGAAATAAACTATTACCGTCTTCCTTTATCCATCTGCCATTCACATCTCATTCCAACAACATTCAAAATCTTGAACAACCTCTCCCAAGGGTCCACAATCTGGGATGATTTTTCGGTCAGCCCTTCTATTATGTACTTCTGAGAGCTACGTTTGCTAGGAGACATTAAATCAGATGTATCTTGGGCACCTGTGATGTGAGGAAAAAAGTAGCCTACAATTAACATTACTACTTAGTATTTATATGGTACTTGATAAAGAAAGAAAAAGTCTGATTCTCCATTCAAAAGAAAGGAGTAAAGAATCTCAACATATTATATGTTTTGCTCAAGGACCCACAACTGACCACTGGTATAAGCAGGAAGTGACTTTCCCTACTTTGCAAATGTGGTGCATGTGTGAAGTTCAGGGCCCTGAAGCTTCAGTTCAGCAAGAAGACTGTTTTGATCAAGGGGTGGCAATGGTGCCAGAGAAGTCTCATCTCTTAACTCGAGTATCGTTTCCTAGACACGGTCTTTTAGAAACACTATCAAACTGGAATGCATCCCAAGGAGAATGATCAGAATGCTGAGGGACTTCTGAATTTGCAATTTTACTAAAGCCTGTCTAAATAAAGGTGCAGGGTATTCCCACTTACCTTGGTGCTGATTTTCTATCTGAGTAGACCTAGTGACATAGTTGATATAAAATTCAGCTGCTTTGTTCAAATATTTATACAATAAATTGGCAGGCAATCGAACATCATGGTTGTTAATTATTAGAGGGAGGACATCACAAACTGTTGAAGGGGAAAAAGAAGGGAAAACTGATGAGGTTGTCTACCCTAGGGTTCTGGCAAAAACAAAACTTGTTTTACAGTTCACTTACTGTGGTATCTAAAATACACAAGGCGGAGGAATTGCTCATGGCACATTTATTTTAAAATTGCCACACAGAAAGGCATTGGCACACAGAGTCCGCAAGGAAACCCACGAGCAGATTCTGCATTGTGGGTGGAGGTCTAGTTCTTACCTTGGTGGGGGTTCAGGTGTTTGTTTATTTTTATGCTTCATACTTAAATGGTTATATATATTCTTTCAGAGATATCAAATGCTACATGATAAAAGTTTAGAAGTTGTTTAAAATGCTTTCTAGGTCGAAAAAACAAGAATTTAAATTCCATAATATGAAGAGCTCCTCTGCTTTCCACAGATAAACTTACCCCTAAAATATATTTACCCCAGCATATCCTATTTACCATAAGGAAGTAATACAGAATACAATTTTTCTTACCAAATAATTTTCTAAAGCAGTTAACAGGAGACTCTTGTTCTTCGATGGTTTCAGCCTCTAACAATGCCTCCCCAAGGCCAACCTGTTTCAAAATGAAATCAATCATTTAAAGAAGTCAGAATTACATGAAGAATCAGGGTATTTATTTATTTATTTATTTATTTTTACTTATCACAGTTTGTATATTCAAACTTCCCTGAGAAAAAATTTTTCACATTTTAAAGACTAGAAAACAAAAAAATGCATCAGCAACACAGCAAAGAAGGCCAAACTGATCTGACCACTGTCTTGGTTAGTCTCCCCAGAATTAGTAAAATTAAAATGCTAACAAAATATCTACAGAAACTTAAGGGCAGCACTAGAACTAGAGTGAGAACGGTGATAGAGATGCAGAGATTTTCTAAGAAATGCAGAAACTAACTTTAACATTCTCTACATGAAGATGTATTGTACAGATAAAACTTATCATTTTTAAGGTAAGTTCTTAGGAAGAGCCCGTCATGCAGTCTGAGCTGGACCAGACAGAACTGTCTGAGTTTTAAGGCCACCTTTCCACTTCTGATGTGCCCTAGCTTAGTAGAAAGTCCCTTATCAAGATCTGCTAAGATGTTTGTATTATCTTCTTTTGCAGCCACAAGGATGCTCTGTGGCAGGGTGGAACAGTATGAAAGACTACGTAACACAGAAGGTTAAAAGTCAGAGTAACAACTGGGGACTGTACTGGGTGGAACAGTGTCACCGCAAATTCACATCCACCCAGAACCTCAGCATATGATCTCAAATACATTTTACCTTTAAAAACAAACAGTGGCTTTATAGATGTAATTAGTTAAGATGAGGTCATACTGGATTAGGGTGGGCCCTAAATCCAATAACGGGTGTCCTTAGGAGAAGCCATGTAAAGACATGGACACAAAGGGAAGGGGATCATGTGACGATGAAGGCAGAAATTGGAGAGATGCAGCTGCTGGCCGAGGAGTGATGAAGACTGCTGACAATCCCAGAAGCTAGGCAGAGATAAGCGAGGATTCTCCCCTAGAGCCTTTAGGAGGAATATGGCCCTGCCAACACCTTGCTTTTGGACTTCTAGCTTCCAGAATTGTGAGAGTGTTTCTGTTGTTTTAAGCCACCGGTTTCTAGGACTTAGTTACAGCAGGCCTAGGAAACTAACACAAGGAGGTATGGAAAAGGTGAACCAGGGTCAGAAGGCCGAAAAATGGCATGGGAAAGAATAAGCCACAGAGTTTAAATGAATGGAGATGAATGGTTTGAATCTTGACTACTCACTGGCTATGGAAGTTACTAAAACATTTAAGACTCAGTTTCCTTATCTGTAAGGAGAGATACTGTTTACTTCAGGGGATTCAGGAACACAGAGAAGCAGATACTTAACACTCACCAATGCCTGCCAGTAGCACTCAATAATTATTACAGATGTAGGGAAGTGGCAGGAATAGAGGAAAGAAGCACATGAAAAACATATCTAGTAAAACCAATTATAGCTCTGATTTAAATTCAAAAACATATTGTTGGGCTGGGTGTGGTGGCTCAACCTGTATCCCAGCATTTTGGGAGGCTGACATGGGAGGATCTCTTGAGGCCAGGAGTTCAAGACCAGCCTTGGCAACATAGTGAGACCTCGTCTCTACAAAAACTTTAAAAATTAGCCAGGTGTGTTGGCACATGCCTGTAGAGTCCTAGCTACTCAGGAGGCTGAAGCAGGTGGATCGCTTGAGCCCAGGATTTTGAAGTTGCAGTGAGCTATGATCAGGCCACTGTACTCCAGCCTGTTTCCAAGAAAAAATAAATAAAAATAAATAAAAAATTAAAAAACACATTGTTGAATACAATGGAAAAAGATTATTTTTTCTGTACAGGTTGCAAAAAATAATACAGTCAAGAGTTTGGTGATTGTTTCCTTACACTGATGAGAAACTTCTGGAAATTTATAAAGTTTGGTAACAATGATGTCCTTTCAGCTTTACTGACATAGAATCCTTGATTTAAGTTCAATCTTATCCAGGGCTCCTCATAATCTCCACTTTAATATAACACACACTATAGATCCTAACTGTACTAATCAATGTATCAATGATCCATTTTATTTTCTCTTAAAAAGAAGAAAAGAATGAAATCTTACCCCATGCTGTACCACTGTTTCAGGGAAGCGCCGCAAAAGTAGAAGCAGCATTTCTGATCGTTCCAATGTGTTGAAGCATTGTTCCGTGACCTTCAGTAACATTTCACACTGGACCCGACCAGGAAGAGTTTCAAATAAACCTGTATACAACACATTTCACTTTTAAAAGTTTCTTTCAGAAAGAAAATACTGAAGCAAAAGTGTTAAGTGAAAACGCATTTTCATGTACGGAACAGTGAACACTACATAAACGATCACTGTGATCAGGTGTCACCTACAACCTGGCAGGCTTTTGGGTCTGATGGTATTTAGCACAAGATGTTTGCTGAATAATCATAAAGTATTTGGAGGCCTTATTGGATACAGAATACATGAGTGATGTATGTAAACCGTCATAAGAGTGCTTGTTGCAGGTTGAGATAAAGAACACAAGCTTGTTTAAGTTGAAATGACCTAAACTATCTACTTTCTTTTTTATCCAGACTTTGAAATCTTTGATTGGCTACAGCAACAAACACAGAAGTCTAAAGAGAAAGTTCATAAATTACAAAAAGTTTCTTTCCTGTCTTGTGGCTATCTGGTTAATCTATAGATGTTTTCTGGTTACTGTAAAACCTGTTAAAAATATATTCAGTTCCCTGGTTTCTCATAAATCCATATCCTTTAAAGAAGCTTAAAGGGTTCCAAGCAAATACTCAAGGGTACTGAGTGACATTATTACAGACTTAGGTTGCCAAGAATAAAACATACATACAGGCACCAATACCACAGGTGTAACTTTTTTTGTAAAATTACTATATATGACTTGGTATTCCAGAAATGGTCATGTGTATACCATTAAGTTCTTACTCCACTCTTACTTCTTAAAAATTGGGTTTGTTTATCCTGTGAATCGTTCCTTAATGCTGATGTAATAATGCTGATCTCTCTCCACACCACCGGCTGGTCTGGGAAATTCACAAACCTATTTTAAAATGAATGCATTAAATTAAAATGTCAGATTCTATACAGTGCCCAAAAAAAAAGACCATTAGAATTTGGCAAAAAATATTTTTCTGTATTCCAAGGGAATGCTTAGATGTGCCAAAACAACCAAAATAAAGATATAAAAACTAAAAACTAATTTGTTTAGAAAAATGAGAATACTTACAAAAGTCTTTAGAGATTATTATAAGTGAAAAGACAAGCAACCATAATATACAAAGAACTCCTAAAAATCAACAAGAATAAAACAAACTATCCAAAAGAAAAACGAGCAAAGGCAAATCATAGAGTACAAACAGCCAAAGAGAAGAGCTGAAACAACACTCAAGCTTAGTAATACATGTAGCACAAATTAAAAAGAGACAGATAATATCCAGTGTTGGCAAGAGTGCAGGAAAACTGGCACTCTTATACACCATAAGTGCAAATGTAAACTGGGATAGTACTTTTTGGAGAGTAATGTCATAGTGTATCAACATTTAAAATGTGCAGACCCTTTGACTATGAAAATATTTGTGTTGGAATCTATTCCACAGAAAAACACCAAAATATGGGTACAAAATTGCTTACTGACACTCTGAACATAGTTCCAAATAATTTAAAACTATCTCTCTAAATGTCCACCAAGAAAAGAGTGGCCATGAAATACTATATAGGCATGAAAAAGAATGAAGTAGAACTCTACATACTGACATAGGAGGAGGTCCAGCACAGTAGGTGAAGAAGGGAAGATGCAGAATAGTGTGATCTCACTTTGGTAACCCCTCTCCCCCCAAAAATGTATTTATGTGTATTACATATATTTGTACAGATATACTGCACACAAAACTTAATTCTGGTCAAGTTTAGAAGCACTTTCACTTTTTATTCTCTACAGTTTAAGTATTGTTTGAACTTTTGCAATGAGCATGTATTATTTCTAAAATAAACAATTACGGGAAAGACTTTTTAACCAGAATAACACATAAGAATAGAAAGCCTTCTCTGAAGAAGGCGTGTCGGCAATTAACGGAGGGCCTAGACTCATTAGTAAGTAAGCTTTGGGTACCAGAGACGTGGATGAACTTGAAGATCTTCCCCCATCTCAACTCCCACTTCTACAGACAGAAACAAAACCTCGCTGAGAGATCCAGTGCAGTGAAAGTTCTGCAAACATCTTCACTCACATGTCGTACAGCAGCCTCCCGGCGGTGGCAGTCCGCTCTGCGTTGCGCTCGATGGTGTACATCTCGTACTGCAACACAGATCGGGCCCGCTGGTCACTAACCTCCGCCTGGGGCTGGTCCTACCTCATCTCCAGCATCGCTGCTGGGCTTTCAATGAGAACCCGCCCCGCGGGAATGGAGAGCCTGAGAGCAAAGCATCAACGGTGGGACAGCGCCACCTACGTGGTCGCCTTGCCACAGGGATTAGGGGTGTGCCGCTCGCGCTCACTTGCAACCGCTGGACGCCCAGGATGATGTGAGATGATGTCTCAAAAGTAGCAGGCGCTGGACAAATGGCTGCCATTATGAATGAAGAAGCGAATGGCCTCTTCCTAGGGGCGATATGTGCCGCCTAGGCCAGAGCGCACATCACAGCCCCACGGATCCGAGCAGATCCGACCTCAAGTGGGTCCGCTATCTCTCAAGGTGCGGGGGGAGGCGGCTTGTGAAAGGTGCGAGCACGGGGGCGGGCAAGGGACGGGAGAAATGGGAAGAGAGGGGCGGGCGGGCCCGCAGCAGGTGGCCGGCCCCAGGCTGGCTCGGCCCGGACCAGGGCGACCAGGGCGGCCGGGCGCTGGGCGGTGCGCGCACCTCCTTGCAGGGCGGCCGCGTGCACGGCCCTGACCTCACCTGGATGTTAAAGTCAGCCGGGTAGAGGCTGCGGGCCGTGATCAGCCAAGCCTTGGCTGCCCACAGGTCCTGGGGCACCAACTCCCGGGCTCGCTGCACCAGGAACTCGCAGTCCCCCTGGGCCGACATGACCCGGGAGACACTGAGCCACCAACCCACCGCCGCCGCCGGACCTTCCGGCTCCGGGGACTCAGCCGCCGCCGCCGCCGCGGGAGGCTACTGCGCATGTGCGGAGGCGCACGGCCGCCCGCGGACTGGATCGGGAAGCGTTTCCGGGTTTTGCGAGCAGCCTCCGCCCTTCGGCTCTCACCGCCCTCTGCCTTCCTGGCGGAGAAGCCGGCGGTTTTGTACTGCTTCCAGGTCACATGCAAAACGTGGACAAGTGGCTTTCGATTCTCGCCGGCTGCGGCGTGACTCCGGTCAAGTCAGGGAGCATGCGCGGGAGCCGGGGGTGGCGCTAGGTCGCGTCGCCCCTCGCAGTCTCCGGGCTTCGCTCTGTTTTCCGGAGACGCGGTGGAGGGGACGGGCAGTCCTGGGGGGTCGCGTGGTCCTTGCGTGTCCCCCGACGCCTGCAGGGTGGGAGGAAGTTTGAAAGGAAAAGCAGACGGGGATGGGAGGCGCAGGAAGGAGCGGGGCTGCCCGGGCCGGGTCGAGGACCCTTCCCCTGGGGCCACCCTGCCTGTGGATCACACCCCCGCTGCCCCGGGCTGGGATGCACGCGGAAAAGTCTGGGGCTAGGTTCGGGGAATAAGCATGCAAAGCGTTTGGTCTGGCCCTTTTTATCCTGCTGAAATCCGTCCACGTTTTGTTGTTATGTCACTTTTATTCACCGCTTTCTCCAACAAACGTTTATTGAGCACTTAGTACTTGGAAAGTGCTCTGGGGGATGCTGTGGGCGCCACAAAGATGATTAAATCACAGACCCAGCCAGGTTTTTATAATGTTCCCGACGTATGACCGACAGGAAAATAACTACCCTATTTTAATTTTCTCCTCCAACCAGAAGCAACAGCATTTTCACCGAAACTCCAGATTTGCTTTCCACTGGAGACAAGAGAAACAAAACAATCTCCCTGCTCTGGTGAAAGGAGGTGGCCCTTAGCAGGAGAAAACGGTATTGATTTACCTAATAGGAAGAATGTGCCAAAAAAGTGAGTTCTGAATAGTTCATTAGCGTTTTCAGTCTAAGTTCTATGTACAAACATGTAGGTAATCAAACTTCTACTGTCACTGATACGGATTTAAAACCACCTCCTACTTCTGTGAGTATTGGCTGTTGACTGCTCATGGCTGCTTTCTTCTCTGGCCGAGTGTCCTTGGCTTCCTTGACAAGTTAGCCACGCCCAAGGGGGTGCTACAGGGTAAAACGCTAGTGCCCTTGCCTCAAGAGGGGGCAAATGTGTGGCAACATCTGCGTTCCAAGGTCCTCCCCTGGTGGATGAGGCCAAGACTAGACTTGTCTGAGTCCACATCCTCCTTCGTCTTCTCTACCCTACTCCTCCCTTATAGGTTTTTCTTGACAAGCACTCCCTCAAAAAATCGTGAGCTCCCAAATCCCTGCATCAGTCACTCCTAGGTAACCCAGTTACCAGACATAGGAGTAACGTGACGTGCTTCAGTGAACCCTCTGGATGCTAGATGTAGCCCCTCCTGCATCATTGGTGTAGCAGCAACCATTTCCTCTTAGTAATCACAATCAATCATCTGACTGATAAAGTAACCCCTTTCTTAGGACCCCCAAATGGTCAGGTGGCAGTTTCTCTTCTAGTTCAATGAAACCGTGACTGTGCTCACTGCAGAAACCCTCCTTCCTTGGGAATTAGGACTTCCAAATTCTCATAATACAAGATTAGTGAAAATTCCCATTAGTGGGTTATTAGGTACATTTTGAGAGTCCACTCCCTCCTTCTACCTTTGGTTGATTTAAAGCATATACTTGTCTGTAGGACAGTACCCAACTTTACAGGATGTGGCTTAGCTGACACCATAACTAAGCCTCCTGTAGATCATGTCCCCCTGTTTTGTCAGGCCAGCGATGATGTCTGGGTGATGGGAACTGGATATGACCAATGAACACCTTGGGCCTGTTCCTTTTGCCATAAAATGAGTTCTTGGGTCTGACATGATGTTGTATGGGATATAATATGCTATGGTTTGAATATCCCCCCCAAAAAAACTCATGTTGAAACTTAATCCCCAATGAGGCAGCATTGAGAGGTGCGGCCTTTAAGAGGTGATTGGATTGAAGCCTCATGAATAGATTAGTTCACTCATGGATTAATGGGTTAATGGATTAATGGGTTATTGTGGGTGTGGAACTTGTGGTTTTATAAGAAGAGGAAGAGAGACCTGAGTTACCACATTAGCATGCTGAGCCCTCTTGCCATGTGATGCCCTGTGCCACCTCAAGATTCTTTAGAGAGTCCCCACCAGCAAGAAGGGTCTCGTCAGATGCTCCCCCTTGACCTTGGGCTTCCCAGCCTCCAGAACTGTGAGAAATAAATTTCATTTCTTATAAATCACCCAGTTTCAGGTATTGTGTTAAAAGCAACAGAAAACAGACTAAGCCACAACAGTAATGAATCAGGTGCTCTGTAAGTGGGTGAATGGTGGAAGAGGCGGAAGTGTTATGGAGGCGAATCTGAATCCGTAATAGTGTGAATTCCCATCCCTTCTCCATGATGGGAAAGGTTCAGTGTAATCAGTTCCTCACCAGGTGACTGTCTAGTCCTCCTGGGGAAAGGTGTCATACTGGGGATCATGTTTTGGCTTCTGCCATTGACTGGGCACACAATGGGAGCTTCAGTCACATCTTTCTTGGTGAGGAGAAGTTCATGGTGAGCTCATACTTGGTGTCCCTGCCACCATGGTCATTTTTTCCATGGATCCATTGAGCAAATGCCAAATGGCTGGAGAGGGAGACTGACTGACATCTACAGGATGGATCATCTTGTTTCCACCCAGCTGTGGACAGCCTCTGGGGAGCATTCACATAGAACGCACCTGTCTTCACATTTGTGCTCATTCTGAGAGTCCTCATGCTCCTCTCCTAGACTTCTTTGTCACCAGTCTTCCAATTTTGTCCTTTCCAAAGTCTATGTCAGGCAATCTGTCAAGCACTGCGTATGTCAGCCAACAGCCAGACCCCCCTGCTGTCTTTCCAGAGTGAGCCACTCAGGTGAACTGCCCAGATTTCTACCTACTAGAGATGTGTCCCTTCACTGTGTTTTGGGGCTATCCATGAGGACAGCTGTCATTCAGTGGCTGCCTGCTTCCAGGTGCCAGCATACCATGCACACCTTTCTGGACAGCAGGTGCTCGCATGAGGCCACACATATGAGTTCAGGGAGAGATGGTAAAGCAGTAGATGCAGCTACATGGGATTCTGAACCATGCTTGTGAAATTTCCATGTGCTTTTCAGACCTGCTCAGGTTCTTTCTTACATATTTTATTTCCATTAAGTAATAGAATGCTAGTACACACTTCTAACTTTATGATGGTATCACAGATGATATTTAAAATAATACCAAGCTCATGATGGGCAGCTCAGACCACGTGTCAGTTGATATCCTATGATCAAGGGTTCAGGCTCCAATAGCAATTCTAGATCCTGCTGTTCAAACCGTTAGCCCATGTTAGAAGCTCCACACAGCATCCCTGCCTGTCACTGACATTTTTGAATTCTACTGGATCTGTTAAGCCCTATCTTGCTTTGGGCCCCACTCAGCTGGCATTTGCTAGGGCAACAGTTGCATAGCAAGTACCAGGAGTGGTGCTAATTTGCTTCAGTATAAAGATATGTATCTGAAACACCAGCTGTGGTGGCACCACTACCTGATTAAGTTTATGACAATCCACAGTCATTCTCCAAAATCCATCTGGCTTTTTCAAGGATAAATGATCAAGTGTGTCAAGTGGGATGTAGTGGGCGTCACCTACCATCCATCTCTCAAGGTTTGATGGAGGCATTATTCTCTGCAATTCCCCTTGAGGATACAATGCTGTTTTGATTTACTATTTTGGCAAATGGGGTAGTTCCAGGGGCATTCTGCTTTTCTTATATAATGGTTCTACTTTCCCTACATACTGGCTCCTACTCCATTAGTCAGGGAATCAACTGGAGGATTCTTTCTGCTACTTGCTAAATATGTTTATGGAGAAATAATCACAAGATCATTCCTTAATGATCGTCATTGGACCCACTGTGAGATGGATTTGGACCGAAACATACTTGTCACTTGACTGGTAGACCAATGTAGTGTTTTGGGTGCCCAGGAGTCAATATTAAATTAGAGTCAGTATCTAATAGCCCCAGGAGGCCTGGATTTTCCTTTTCCCCCATGCCCAGTCACCCTGGTAAATGGCTATTGGTCCCTCTGCAGATGGCTTTGAGTAAGATGTATGGTATAAAGTTGTGACCAAGTGGCAATTCTTCCTTAAAGGGTGGCAACCCCTCCACCTCCATTAGGGAACTCTGGATCTATAAACTGGCTGAAGTCTGAGAATTGGGTATTTTCCACTGTGGTCACTCAAGTCAGAGTTGGTGGTGGGAGTTGCGACAGTGGCTGCCTGCTTCTGTGTCCAACTCCTCTGTGCTGAGAAGCACCAATTATGCTCACAACACAGGTATCCCACCTTTAGAGAACAAAGTCCTTATTGCCCACTCTATCCCCTGCAAGCTACACTAGGACCACTAATATGGCTGCCTGCCATAGGTTGGTGGGTGGGAGGATGCATAGTTGCTACTGTACTAGGCTGAAATGGATCAAAATTAACTACAGTTTACTGGCCACACCTTTCCCTGGAAGCTGCAAGCCTTTGAATAGACTCCAGAATTCCAAAATCCTTACATCACACAGATTCTGAGAATCTAATTGTTGTCTCAGTGAAGAGACAGATTCCTGGTGGCTTTCTGTTCTACCATCTTCCCTGACATTCCAAGCTGATTTAGTCTTAACATTCTGGTACAGTTCATTTGAAATTCTGTGTCAAAATGCTAATTTAACATTTATGAAAGCTGACTACAAGTTGCTGTGCGGAATTTAGAATCATTGAGAGTCATAGCTGGAAATTAATTTTTTTCTTTTAGGAAATTAATTTTTAATAACACTTTAAGGGCTTCTTCAAGTTATATTCCAGATTATGCAAGGACAAAAGAAGGCATGTTCACGTATATAAATAAGTTGTAGATCATAGCATATATTAGCAGAGAAAGGATTGGAATCTTGGGGAATAAATGCTTTGAGACCATCTTAAAACCATTGACTTGTTACTATGATAAAAATAAGAAAGTAGCATAAATTTAGACTAAAATAAATCTTAATTGTTGTAGCTGGGCACAGGGGCACATGCTTCTAGTCCCATCTACTGGGGAGGCTGAGGTGGAAGAATCGCCGGAGCCCGGGAGGTTCCATCCAGTCTGGGCAGCATAGCCAGACCCTGTCTCTTAAAAAAAAAAAAGGGCACAATTTGCCATTGTATAGTATTATCTATTGCAGGACAGAGTGCTCAGGTAGAGTACCAATAATGGGTAAAAAATACATACCCAAAGCTTATGGTCCTCTTGTATTAGACCTTGTTTTCTGGCTTCATTCTACTTTTAAGTCTGTTTTCTTTGACTCCTAGCATCACTTATACATTATAATGCATTTTCTTACTTCCATAAGGGCTTGATTTATGTCTCCAGTTAGATGGCAAAATGTTTGAGGTCAGGCTTTCTTATGCTGCACGCTAGTGGGTACAGTACTAATGTTTGATAATGAATTATTCAGGGTATGAAAAATCCAACACCTTTTAACTTGTGATTTATCAGGATGGAAATGCTTTTATTTTAGAAGCTGCTGCATTAATAGGAGTTCTGATAGGACTGAGCACAAGAATTCTTCTTGGTATAGAAGTATGATTGTCCTAATTATGGCTCAGACTTCAAAACTTTTGTTTCTGTTGGATCCTATTTGGCATGTTAATAATTCATTGATATGTATATAAGGTTGATAAATTGATGTTTTAAATTTGGTTCTAAGGCTGTGGACCCCAACCTCTGGACTGCGGCCCAGTACTGGTCCGTGGCCTATTAGGAAATGGGCCGAGTATCACCGTCTGAGCTCTGCACCACCTCCCCCAACCCATGATACCCCAACCCTCCACCATCAGTCTATGGAAAAATTGTCTTCCATGAAACCAGTCCCTGGTGCCAAAAAGGTTGGGGACTGCTGTTCTAAGGCATTAAACAAAATAAACAAAACCACTGAAAATTGGGAAACGACACTACTATTCAATTTTAGCTGTAGAACACCTTGTAATTGTTAGGGAATCGCCACCATAAATCATCCAAATATAGGCTGAACAGCCCTAATCTGAAAATCTGAAATCCAAAATGCTCCAAAATCCAAAACTTTTTGAGTGTCAACATAATGCCCCAAGTGGAAAATTCCATACCTGACCTCATATGATGGGTCACAGTAAAAACTTTGTTTCATGCACAAAGTTATTCAAAATATTGTACAAAATTACCTTCAGGTTATATGTATAAGGTGTATATGAAACATAAATGAATTTCATGTTTAGACTTGGGCCCCATCCCCAAGATATCTCATTATGTATATGCAAATATTCCAAAATCTGAAAAAATCTGAAACACTTCCAGTCCTAAACATTTCACATAAGGAATACTCAACCTAAATCCCATAAATATAACAGTTCATCATTCAAACTTTATTCCCTAGACAGTATCTTTTGCAAAAACCCATTGTTTTTATTTATTAAAAAGTCGTGTAACACAACTTTCTGAGAATAAGACATAATCATTATAGGAAATTAGAAAAGTGCAAAAAAGCACAAGGAAAAAAATATAAATCACCCATAATTCCATCATTCAGAAATAATTATCACCTTTCTACAAGTCATATGGGGCAGGCAAAAAAGAAAAAAAAGAAAAAAGAAGTAAAAATATTTAAAATTAAAAATATAATGATCACCATTGTGGAATATACATGCAATCTTTTTAAAAATTCTTTTTCTCCACTTATATTCTGTACTTTTAAAGAAAAATACACACAATCCAAAAGAAAAAATGAGCAAGAAATTTGAATAGGCACTTTATAAATGATTGTGTCTAAATGGCCAATGAATCCATTAGAAATGAGGAAAATACAAATTAAAATCTCCACAAGATACTGCTACATAACTGTGCAACTATTAAAATTAAAAAGGACTAACAATAGTCAGTATTTTTAAGGATGTGGAGAAATGGAAACTCACAGCACTGATGAGAGTGGCAAATGGTTATAGGCAATTCGGAAAACTGTTTGACATTATCTATTAAAGCTGAACATCCACATGTCATTTCACCTAGCATTTCCACTGCTCAATATTCATTCAACAGCATTGTGTGTTCCCATGCAATAAAAGACATACAGAAGAATGTTCATAGCAGCATTATTCATAATAGCCCTGAACTGGAAACCAAATGTCCTTCAAGAGCAGAATGAATAAATAAATCATGGTATATTCATGCGACCATTTAGAAAGGCTTTCCCCATTCGAATACATACACAGCAATGAAAAACTACTACTGTGTTCAACAACAGGGATGAACTTCATGACCAAAATGTAGTGCAAAAGATGCCAGAGATAAAAGAGTACATATTATGTGATTTCATTTTATTGTTTGAAAACAGACAAAAACTAAACTACATCGTTTGCTGATACATACATAGGTGGTGAAACTATAAAGAAAAGTAAGGAAATGATCGCAATCATCAGAAATGTTCATTTGGAGAGAAGAGAGGGTGTAGAGATTGGAAGATGAAAGGAGGGTGCCTTGGGGATGCTTGAATGATTCTATTTCTAGACCTGGGTGCTGGTTACACAGATAATCTGTTGTTTTTTTTTGTTCATTTGTTTGTTTGTTTAAAATCTCCTTATCTTCTAAAAGATACTCACTTTGTGATAAATCAGCTATCCCTGTTTCTTTTGTATACAATTATTTATGTTATATTGAACAATAGAAATGTTTAAAAGTAAGCAAACATATTGTGCTAGACGTTGCTTTTAAACTTGCTTTTTGCAAAACAATATCTTCTAAATATCTTCAATGTCATTAAGTGTTCTACTTTTTTATGGCTGCATGGGATTTGCTGGAGTTGATGTATTTAACAAGTTTTTTATTAGGCATTTAATTGTTTCTAGTTTTTTTTAAATGTAAGTAGTGGTTTGCTGAATATCTTTGTAAATATGCTTTTTCAAACTTTCATGATCATTTCTTTGGGTTAAATTCTTAAAAGTGGAGCTATTTCAAATGCATAAAGTTTTGTTGAAATTTTTTTAAGATTAAATGTTGCCAAATTACTCTCCAAATCAGATTCCCGTCGGCATTGTGGGAGAATGCCAATTCTCTCCATCCTCAACATTAGGTATTGTCATTTTATTAATCATTTCCAATTTGATCAATCCCATTCTTATTTTTGCTTGAATTTGCATTTCTTGGATAATTAGCAAGCTTGGACTTTAAAAAATGTTTTTTGGCCATTGTAGGTCTTCTATGAAGTATCTTTACTTGTTTTTAAATTGAGCTAAGTTTTTCCTTATTAATTTAAAAAATTATTATAAAGTAAGAATATTAATCTTTTGTTGTAATAGTTGTACTTTCACAATGTGCCTTTTTGATGTTGAATGATGATGAATATAGGAGACCACATAAAACGTAAGTATTGCTTAGTGTATTATTCTAAGGTAAACACCTTTGTAACTACTTCCCAGGTGAAGAAATAGAACTTTTGTCTCCCCAGAAACCCCTTCATATGCCCCTTTCTATCTCCCTTCCTCCTCCCACGAGTAACCCCTATCTTGACTTTACAAAATAACTTCCTTGTATATCTTTGTAGTTTTATCACTGACATGTGCATCCCCAGATACGATAGTATGGTATTGTCCATTAAAAATTAATATGTCCCTTTATTTGTTATTTTAAATTGAGATACAATTTACATACCATAAAATTCACCCTTTGAAAGTATACAATTCAATGGTTTTTAGTACCTTATTACAATTGTACAACCAAAATCACTATCTAACTCCAGAAAATTTTCATCATCCCAAGAGAAACTCTATACCTGTTAGCAGTAACTACCTATTCCCTTTTCACCTTAGCCCTGGCAAACGTTAATCTTCCTGTCCCTGTTCTGGACATTTTGTATAAATGAAATTATTTAATATTGCATCTGGCTTCTGTTTCACTTAGCATAATTTTTCTTTCGAGTTTCATCCATGTTATAGCGTGGTTGTAAATATGCTATGACGTGGATGAAATGCATTCCTTTTTTATGCTCAAATAATATTCTACTTTAGATATATACCACATTTTGTTTATTCATTCATCAGTTGCTAGCTATTTGTGTTGTTCTGACTTTTTGGCTAGTACAAATAATGCTGCTATCAACATTTGTGTACAAGTCTTTGTGTGAACATACATTTTCCATACTCTTGAGTATAGACTTAGGAGTAGAATTGCTGGATCTTATGGTAACTCCATGGTTAACTTTTTTAACAACTGCTAAACTGTTTTAGCCACAGCAGCTGTACCATTTTACACTCCCACCAGCAATGTGCAAGGAATCCAATTTCCTTGCCAACCCTGGTTATATTAGTCTTTTAAGGTTCTTTTATTCTATATTGTCCCCCACCCCATCCTTTTTTTTCCCCTGATGATTTACTTATAGAAGAAACCAGACTATTTGATCTGTAGAGTTTCCCACATTTGAGTTTTGTTGAGTGCATACGCATGGTGAAGTTTAAAAAGTCACCTCATTTCTGCAAATTGGCAGCTGGATCCGGCTGGGCTTGATGTATTTGGCAAGACTATAGATGGTGGAGCGTGTTCTTTCATCAAGAAGCACAGGATGTCTGATGCTCTCTTGTATTGTGGAGTTAGCAGCTGTGGATGCTTAATGCCTAGATGCATTAATTCACTGGGGGTTGTGAAATGGTGAAATTTGAGTTCTGTCATTTCTCTTTCACGTGTTGGCTGGAATATTCTCGTAAATATAATTTTGGTTACCATAGTAGTACAGTTCATATAGGATGCAGTTCATACAGGACCGGAAAAATAAATGCTTGCTCTATTTCCTTTATTAACCAGTTTTCCAAGATAATTGGTTTCCTGTCAGCCTCCAAAAGTAACTAATTTGGTTTTTGAAAATGTGATTTAGTATTCTTACGAACTCTTGGATTTAAACGTATTTGACAGATTTCAATCCATCGCAGTTGTTAACCTTATTGAAAGTCTATTGTCCTATCTTTGATCAGTGGGATCCTCTTCCAGTTGGCTACACAGAGTTATTTTGTCATGACCTTAGTAGTCTTTGACAGCTTCCTTTTCACCTGGCTTAACAAGATGTTCCAGGGTCATCTTCTACATCTTTTGTTTCAGGCCTCTTAGCCATTTCTTCAAGAAGCCTTTTTTGTTTGTTTTTTATATTTCAATAGATTTAGGGGTCCAAGTGGTTTTTGGTTACATGGATGAATTGTATAGTGGTGATGTCTGGCTTTTTAGTGTAACTGTCACCTGAGTAGTATGCAGTGACATTTCAGTGGGACATCCCTTCCAATTTTTGCTTCTGCTCTCACGGTGACCTGCTGCGTTTTACTTTTACCTGTTGGGATTCTATGGTGTGCTGTTCTTTCATCTGTCATATGCCTCATTGCTTCCTTCAACCTCCTTCTGCAAAGATGTCAGTACCATACAGGTATTGTGGTGTTGATGGTTTGGCCTGATCTACTTGTATTTTGGGGTTTGTGGGAATACCCTGTCACCTAGGTTTGCTGCTAATGCTGGCCATGATTTTGACATTGCTATCTTGTTTCTCTGTCTATTGATACATAGCAATTGAGGAAGTACCAAAAACTGTGTCATATTTGCAACCATCATCTTCCTAGAATCTTTTATGGTGTTTTTTTTAATTTTCAGATATCTTAAATTTTAATGTAGTCAAATTTGTCAATCTTTAATGTTACGGTTTTATGCGTCTGCTTGGGTGCTGAGAAAAGCTTCCTCCATTCTGAACTCAGATAAGTAATCTCTCATATATTTTTAAGTGCTTTTTACTGGTGTATTTTTTTTGTATGTTAAAAATATAATCAATCTGTAGTTTATTTTAGTATTTGGTGAGATTTAGGGATCTGCTTTTATTTTTCCAAAACCATTTATCCAGTTATCTCAGAACTGATTTAAAAGGCCTCGTTCATCATGGACTAAACACCCTTTTTAGTTACATCTATTGTTAAGCTCTCTAATCATTTCCATCAGTCTGTGTATTTTTGTGACCACATCACACGGTTTTAATGACCAAATGTTATAATTTTCCATATCTGGTAAGTACAAGGACCTCTCTTTTATTTATCCTTTGCAATATTTTAAAAAATCATTGCTTCTTATTTATTCTTTAAGATGACTATTAGAACAATGTTATCAATCTCATGGGTATTTTGACTGGAATAGCAAATAACTTGGAGAGAAATGATATTTCCATAGCCTGGGAATTTTTCCATTCAGGAAAAGAGTATATTTCTTCATTTATTCTAGTCTTCTCTTGTGGTTCTCAGTAAACTTGTCTCAATTTCTTCCCATAAGTCCTCCACATGTCTTCCTGATTAGAAAAACATAATCCCTTATCTCCTTCTTCCAAGAGGCAGGATCGGTTCTAGAGTATGAGCTGCTGCCTCCCCAGATGGGATTCAATGTTGCATTGCTCTCTAGCTGGAAACCTGCAGAGACAGGAAGTAAACCAGGTGTGGCTGTCATGAGCAAGTGCCTTGTAGCTGTCTGACTTCGGGAAGCATAATTAGCAAGGGCCAGAGCTGCTGTGTCCTGATACCCATAGCTGCGTTTGTTTGCACCGGGCTGTCCAAAGCTGGTGTCTGGGTGTGTCTGAAATGCTAAGGCAGGTCCGTGTCTGGGAGACAGACTCCACTGCTGGCTGACTTTGGCTTGGTGACTCCTCAAAAGCTTTGCTGCTGAGATTGCCTTAGATTGCATGGCTATGGCAGTCTAGGATGTTACCTTCACTTGGGTCCTCTTTCCTTGTGTCACAGTGGTGGCTGTCCCAGACTTCCCGGCTCCCCATCCATTTTCAGGGGTTTTCTTTAATATAATCCTTGCGTGTTTAATACCATTTTTGTGTCTACTTCTCAGAGGGCCTGGACTAAAACACAGGACTTTGTCATTTCATATTTTAAAATTATTTTACTCTTAGAATTTAATAAAAACATGTGATATGGTTAAAACTACGTGCCAGGTAAGTAGTTTTTCTGAAGTATTACTAGGATAGCTAATAAGTGGCTGAGCTGGTAATCAAATACAGGTCTGACTCAAAAGCCCATTCTCAGCTCACATGTGCGGTTTACACTTTCAAGGGCATTGAATATCAGGACCACTGGGCTGCCATGGGACTCCATGTTAATAGGGAGAAGCATTTAAGGTGAAAAGAGAGGTTGCAGCTGGAATCCGGACAGTTTGAGTGCTAGGCTAGGGCATTTAAGAAGTTGTGAATTCTAGCTAAGCAGTGACCTATAATCTTACTTATAGTATTGGTCTAAGTTTGTTGGTGGCAAGGGAATTTAGTGTTTCAAAAGGCAGTTTAACAGTTTATTCCAAAATTTCAGATGAATGCCTTCCGACCCAGGAATTCCACTTTTAAAAATTTATGCTTAATTAAGAATATACTCAGATATATCACTACTATAATGTTCAATGAACCGCTGTTTGAAATAATACAAAAATTGGAAAGAATGTAAATGTCTAACGATAGAAGGTTTGGTTAAATAAGTTATGATATATACATCCAGCATATAAAAACATTTAAAATGATGCTTACATGAGCGTATCTGCTGTTACAAAAGGTGTTTACAATATACTTTTGTAAAAATTGCATTGTTTAATTTTTTAAGAAAACTTTTTATCTTGAAATAATCTCAAACTTACAGAAAAATTATAGGAAGAGTAAAGATTTTTTTCCTTAACTATTTTAAAGTAAGTTGCCAACAGAATGTCCTGTGCCCCTGAATCCTTGTGTACTGTGGTTAGTTATAGGTCATTCTCCTATACAACAACCTTACAACCATAAAAGTCAAGAAATTAACATTGATATCTGTATTAGGGTTCTCCAGAGGAATAGAACCAACAGGATGTATGTGTATATATAGATAGAAATTTATTTTAAGGGATTGGCTCATGTGATTGTGCAGGGTAGGCTGGAGCCTCAGGGCAGAGGAGCAGTTCACGGCCAAAGGCATCATGCGACAGAATCCCTTGTTCACGGGAGGTCAGCCTTTGTCCTATTAAGGACTTCAACTGATTGGATGAGGCCCACGCACATTATAGAGGGTAATCTGCTTTATTCTAAGCCTACATATTTAAATGTTAATCTTATCTAAAAAGCACCTTCATGGAAACATCCAGAATAATGTTTGACCAAATATCTGGGCACCATAGCCCAGCTAAGCTTACATATACAATTAACCATTGCAGTATCTTACTACCACCTAATCTTCAGATCTCAATCAAGGTTTTATGATTGTCTCAATAATGATCTTTTATAGCAAAAGGATCCAGTTAGCACTATATGTCACGTGTGGTTGTCATGTCTCTAGTCTCCTTCAGTCTAGAACAGTTCCTCAGTCTTTCTCTGATTTCATGATCTTGACATCTTTGCAGATTACAATCCAGTTATTTTGCAGAATATTGCTCAGTTTGGGGTTGTCTGATGTTTTCTCATGACTAGATTCTAGTAATGCCTCTTTGGCAAAAAGATCTCAGAACTGATACTTCTTGTTGCATTCTATCTGATGGTATAGCGTACAAGTTCAATTTGTCTTATTACCAGGTCACTTGATTAAGATGGAGTCTATCAGTCTTTTCCAATGTAAATTACCTCTTTTTTCTTTTGTAAGGTGTTTTGTGGGATGATACATTGAGACTAGGTAAACTTTTCATTCTTCATCAAGCTCTGTATTTAGTTTTATATATATATATATATATACACACATATATATATATGTATATGTCATTTTCCTATATAACATTCTTTGTGTATATACACAAGAAGCATGGATTTCTATTTTTTTTTTTTTTTTGAGACAGAGTCTCACTTTGTTGCCCAGGCTAGAGTGAGTGCCATGGCGTCAGCCTAGCTCACAGCAACCTCCTACTCCTGGGCTTAAGCGATCCTCCTGCCTCAGCCTCCCGAGTAGCTGGGACTACAGGCATGTGCCACCATGCCCGGCTAATTTTTTCTATATCTGTTTTTAGTTGTCCAGATAATTTTTTATTTCTATTTTTAGTAGAGACGGGGTCTCGCTCAGGCTGGTCTCAAACTCCTGACCTGGAGCAATCCACCCGCCTCGGCCTCCCAGAGGGCTAGGATTACAGGCGTGAGCCACCGTGCCCGGCCGGATTTCTATTTTTCTATTGGGTTATAATCTATTACTATCATTATTTATTTGATGTTCTATTCATCCCATATTTGGGCAGTGGGAACTTTTTCAAACTGTCCTCTATGTTATTATTATTATTTTTTAACATGTCCTCATCGTTCTTTGAACTCTTTCTGACTTTCTGGCACAACAAGGTTTCCAGGACCCATCACATCTGTAGTGGATTGAACAGTGGCCCACAGAAAGATGCGTCCCTGTCCTAACCACCAGACCCTGTGAATGTGACCTTCCTTGGGAAAGGATCTGTGCAGATGTAACGAGGTTAAGGATCTTGAGATAAGGAAATCATCCTGGATGATGTGGGGGCCTTCAATCCAGTGACAGGTGTCCTTACAGGAGATAGAAGAGGATAAAACAGAGCCACAGAAAAGTTCATATGAAACTTGAGGCTGAGATTGGAGCTATGTGGCCACAGAAATGTCTGGAGGCACCAGAAGGAGGAAGAAGCAAGGAAGGCTCCTCCTCTAGAGCCTCAAAGAGAGCACAGCCCTGCCGACACTTTCACTCTGCGCTTCTGGCCTCCAGAACCTTGGAGGATACATTTCTGTTGTTTCAAGCCCACCAAGTTTGGGTTAATTTGTTACAGCAGCCTCAGTAAAGGAATACTATGGCCTTTCCTTGCTCAGGCCCTAGAACTAGCTATTTCTCTAGGAGTATGGGTTCCTCTTATTGTAGAATGGTGTTTAGAAATCAAGATCTGGGTGCTAAGTGGACTTGTTTTTACATATTTTTAAGTGAAAAAAGGCTATAAAAATACATTTTAGAAGCAAATTTGTACATGCAAAGAAAAGAATTTGGACGTGCATGTGCTAAGATTGCCCACAGTGGCTATCGCTGGTAGATTGGGCTTGTGTGCATTTTGTTGTTGTTTCTCTTTTTGCTTGTCTCCGTTTTCTTTTCCCCTCCTCCCCCTCCTCTTTTTCTTCCTCCTCTTCCTAATCCACCTTCTCCTTCTTCTTTTTTAGGAGGAGAGACCAAGGAACACAATTTGTTTTTGTAATAAGAAAAATAACTAGAAACTTTATTTTTGAATATAAAAAACAAGGTTTATAATTAAACTCTTTTTCCCCCCTTCCTATGTACAGGGTAACTCAAACAGTATGGTTCTTGGGATGAACTGAGTTTTTCTTTTAACTTAAAAAAATTGTTTTTAAAGCTGGCCTAGCCAGAACATCATGCTGCTTGTTTTATCTGTTAATTGCTTGAATCTGAGGATATATCTCTTTCGATTGCTAACTGATATCACTGACATTGCCCCAGCTGGTTTATTGATTCACTAAAAGAGAAATCATTCTTCTGTGCTGGGCAATGTGGATAGTGAGGGGAAAAAAGTAGAAAACAAGATCCCTGGTCTTTTTTATCCTCTCAAAGTCTAATAAAAAATTGTCAATATTTCCAATTGTGTCAAGTTGAGCTGGCTGAAAACCAGCCGAATCTCTAACCCAACTAATGCAATCCATGGCTATTTGAACTTCTACTTTGCAGATATTGGTGGAATGTATATGGTTGGTTATTACTGACCAGTTTTAGAAAGCTGGCATGTAACCTGTGAATGCTTCATGATGTTGTTACACTAACACAACTCTGTAATGTCAGCTGCATGCAGTCGCTCGAAATCTTTGTTTCCTTGATTGGGTTACTTACGGTAGAATTAATTCACATTTACACGTGGCTGTTGAAAACAGACTGCATTTTTTTTTTTTAGAACAATTTATCCCATGAAGTCATACTCTTTTCTCTTTGGAGCTTTCACCAGTGAAGTTTTATTTCTTTGTATTAGTGATTTTGGCCCAAGGAAGCTTTTTCCCACTCCGGTTTCTGAGTAAGCCACACTTTCCTGGGCCTCTTTAGGGTCCAGCTGTAGAGATTTTGGGCCTGTTGCAAAATTGTTTCATATTACTGTGTAAAGGGAACCAAATGTGTGACACCCTTTGGCTTCAGGTTTGTATTTTTCTGGTTCTTTTATTGGAGTTCTTTTCTTCCCCTTATGTCCAGTGACATGATTTTAAGGGTCCCTTTTCAGGGAGATTAATTAGACCCTTGATACATCTGCTTTCCCATTTGAAAATTTTCTTTCTGCAACAGGATTGGAAAATAATAGAAAACAGTTCATACAGCTGCCTTGTTACCAAGACAACAAAATGAAGAAAATACTGGCTACTTGGCTTTTTTCTCCTTCTCTGAACTGCCTCCCAAATACAGTAATCTCTGTCCTGACAGCCACGTACCTGTTTGAAATTACTAGCTTGAGAGTACTAGTTGATAGTTACTGTATTAGGTTTTTAGCCAAAGTATGATATGCCCTGACTATAGTCTAACAGAATGGTTTTTGATTTTTTTTTTCTTCAAGTTTTCTTTTGAATTATTTTAAGCATTACACAGGTAATATATTTATATGTGTCGAGTATAAGAAAGTAAAACTTTACAGAAGTATATAGTGTAGGAAGTGTAAGTCCTGCCTTCCAGGTCAGTTATCTTGACCAATATCAACATATTCTAGTGAATATGATTTCCATAAATTGGCTCAGAGTGTATTTCAGAACAGCAATATAGTAAGATCAGTAAAAGCCACATATGTTAAAGATTGAAAACCATAGAAACCTCTTAAAATTTGTATAAGTAATATGTGTTTCTTGTATGAAACTCAGAAAAAACAGATAAGCAAAAAAAGAATATATAAATTACCCATAATTCCAATACCCAGAAGTCACCGCCCTTAATGATATTTAGCTTTTAATGATTTCTAAATAGTTTTTATTTTAAAGTAATACATGATCATTAAATTTAAAAAAGACTAGAAGAAACACTTATTTCCATTAATCGTGATAGTAAAAAAGGACTAATGTGGCTACTCTTCAATATTGGACACTTCCTACCTGCCAGCCCTATAGCATGAGCTGACATGCATGAAAACAACCATTTGGGGGTAGCATTTGACATATTCATTTCTGATCCTTTCTTTCCTTTGGTATATAGGCATTTTAAGAAGTATGTAGTTATATATGTACATGTATTAATAGTATGTACTGTATAGACAGTTTTGAACTACGATTTTTCTTAAAATTTTTTTCTATGATTTATATATTCTTTGATATCATTTTCATAGTATAATATTAGTTTTTTAAGTATTCTTTTATTGGTTGTCTAATATTTTATTGAATCTAGTATATAGTTCATTTAATCATTTCCATATTGGACATTTATTAATGTTATTTTTACTTTTCAGACAAAGCTCCTTTTATATTATTTCTTAGAATGGATTATTTCTTAAAATGGGTTTATCAGAAATGAAATAATTGGGTCAAGGTTATACATAGTTTTAGAGCTCTTAAAAGTATCACCAAATTGCTTTACCAAAGCGTATCAATTTGTTCTACCATCATCGTTACATAGCAGCACTGGGAATTGTGTTTCCTACTATTTCAATTCGATAGAAGCAAAACAGCAAGTATTTAATTAGTTTCTCTTTGATTATGACTGAGTTTGTTTACCCATGTTTACTAGTATTATTTCCTTTTTAATGAATTGTTTGTCTATTGTGATGCTGCATTTTACCCTCAAAAATGTATGTCTTTTTTAAATCACAAGAGTAGTGCATGCTTATCGTAAAATTACAGCAACATGAAATGCACATAAAAACAGAACTTTCTCTCTTCCACTGCATCTCCCTAGTCTCACTGCCCCAGAGCGGTTTGATAATGTACATCTCAAGACTTATTCTCTAAGATTAGGAGTTAAGACACCCCCTTTCTTTGGTGGTCGTGGAGTGGGGATGGGTTTGATATGGGTTCTTTATTAAGTAAAGATACCCAACTTTGTCTTTTGCCCTTGCTAGAAACATATAGCTAGATATAAATATAGATGCAGATATTCTCTGTTGTTAGCCTTTAATTTTGGTGTTTTGTTGCTATTGCAGTCAAGTTTGTTGATCTTTCCCATGTTTTTTTTTTTTTTTAATTTTTTTTCCAGCTTAGAATGGCCATTTTCATCTAAAGACTCACTAAATATCAAGTTCGGTTTTCTGCTATTTTTAAATTTTGGTATATATTGTAAGATGGTGATCTGAATGTAATTTGATTTTTCATAAAATTTATTTTGATGTATATTGTAGGATAATAATCTAAGAGCAGGTTTTGTTTTGTTTTGTTTCCAAATTGCAAGTCAGGTGTCCCCAAACCATAAGCTGCAAAATCTTGGTCTTTCCCAATGATTTGCAATGCCTCCATAATCATGTTTTAAGTTCTGAAGTGTAAGAGGGCCTCTTTCTGGTGTATCTTATTTCATTTACTTGTATGCCATTTAATGGGTTTTCTTAAGTTTTACATAAAAAATAGGTGTTATATTTCAATAAATACAAAATAAAGTGTTTTTGTTGGTGACTTGAGTCAGAATAAAAGCCTATGGCTTTTAGTTCTAATTCTGCAGTGTTTTCAAAACACTGTAAAATCTTATCTCACTTTGGTGCAACAGCATTCAGATGCAGCATTTCTGTTTTAGCAATGACATCAGATGTGTCACACCCCTAGGCATCCCCACACTCTGCAGAGGATGAACTAAGAAGGATAACGTTGACATAGTTCATGTTCGCTTTATTATCCCATTGTTTTATTTCTGAACTTACCTATAAACTTGCATGTATATAGATACACACGTGGATGAATTTTTTGGTAGCACTCTAAAGCTTAGACAGTAGATAACTGTTAATCAATAGCTGTAAAGTCAAAAACCATAAAACAAGCTTCACGCTTTCCACTTTTGATCATAGCAATTATGGTTTCTAGAAATTGGAAAGCATTCAAAAGAACTAAGAAAGCCAGTATCCTCAAGGTGGACGGAAAAAGTCTCATTGTTTTATTAATAGTAGAGTTTAGAAGAGTCGATGGTGTTATTTCAAACCAGAGATAATGGTATTAATAGTCTGAACTGGCACAACCCTTTGGTGATGCAATTTGACAATACATTCAAGAGCTCTAAAAACTATTCATAATCTTGAGCCAATAATTTTATTTTTGAAAAATCCATTCTAAGAAATAATCTCAAATATATAAAAGGCTTTATATAAAAAATAGAAAGCTTGCTGTATAGAATTTTATAGTCCTCATGACATGATTGGGAAAGTTAAAGTAAAAGCATGGATTTGTCCACAGCTGTAGAAGTTTAAAGTTTGTTATCAGGACAAAGCAGAGAAGTTCAAGCACCTTCTCTTCAGTCTATATCCAGAGCACTTTTGTGAAGTGAGCTGTTAAGGAAAAAAAAAAAATCAAACTCACTTATCCCTAGTGTTTCAATTTGATAATGTGGTCAACATTGTTTTGGTGGCAAACTAAACCCTTACATTAAGGAACAAAATAAGGATTTATTTGTCAAGATAGGAAAGTGGAATGAGATATAAAAAAGTAATTTCAGTGTGGAGTATCTAAGTGTCAATTGCATCTAGAACAGTGGTTCTCAACTGGTGGTGATTTTGTCCCAAGGGACATTTGGCGACTTCTGGAGATATTTTTTGATTGTCTTCACTGGGGGTGGGGAGTGGGGATGTGCTCCTGACATCTAGTGGTGAAGATCAGGATGGCTGCTGAACAGAGGGGTGTCACCTGCAACAGAGAATTATCCAGCCCAAATGGTTGCTAGGGCTGAGGTTAAGAAACCAGCCCTAAAGAAAGTTGTGCATGTGGTTATACTATCACAATTATTAATTCACAAAGATAAGGAGACTGCAAAAAATAGGTAGATTTTGACTATGCTATTGCTATGAGCATGGGAGGAAATCACAAATGTACTATATTTGAACTGCAAAAGAAGGGAAGAGAGTCTGGCATATGGGTAATCATGCACCAGAGATACATTCTATTCTCTACAGAGACTTCATATAATTCTACACCCACCCCTAAATTATTCTAAAATATAACAAGAAATTAGGACAACTGTGAAAGAGTATAAATGAGTTAGCATCCCTTCTCCAATAGATCTACATAATAATATGTTATTATAAGAGATGTTACCCTCTTTAGCTTTATTAAGGTATAATTGACAAATAAAAACTGTATATATTTATGGTGTGCAATGTGATGCTTTGATATATATAATATATACATATGTAGTGGAATGATTAAATCAAGCTAATTAATACATCCATCACCTGACATACCATTTTTTTTTGTGGTAAGAACATTTAAGAACATCTAATCTCTTAGCAATTTTCAAGTATCCAATGCATTATTATTAGCTATAGTCATCACGCTGTCCCATAGATATCCAGAACTTATTTGTCTTATCCAACTAAAACTTTGTACCCTTTACCCAACATCTCCCCATAGCTTCTACATAACGGGTGTTTTTAATACCTAATGTTATTAGGTAATATTTGGTACAAAATATATGCCAGTAATTATGTGCATATAGCATATATAAATACTGTGTATATGATGATATAAGTTTATGTAAGTAATGACACATTAAATAAGTACCCATAGCCAGCCACCCATTTTATGACTTAGAACGTTACCAATACTGTAGGCTGCCCCCAAGTCCCACCCCCTGCTTCTCCCAAAGAGATAACCACTATCTTGAATCTTCCCTTGCCTTTTAAAAACAGCGATATCATATATAGGTATCACTAAATTGGATGCTGTTTAGTTTTGCTTTGCTTCTCCTGCCTACATAAAAATGGTGTTATAATGGAGGTAGTCTTTTGGGACTTGCTTTATTCACTCAACATTTTCCATCTTATTGCATGCAATTCATTCATGTTATTGCTGTATAATATTCCTGTGAGTAATTATTCCAACACTTATTTATGTATTCTTGTTTATTATGTATATTATGTATACATTTGAGTTTGTTACAGGCTAAATTGTGTTTGCCCCCAAATTCACATGTCAGAGCTCTAATCCCCAGCACCTCAGAATGTGACTGTATTTGGAGATGAGGCCTTTAAAGGGGGATTAAGGTAAAATAAGACCATTAGAGTGGATCTAATCCAGTTTGACTAGTGTCCTTATAAGAAGAGGAACTTTAGACACACAGAGACACCAGGACACATGTGTACAGAGAAAAGGCCATGTGAGCACACAGTGAGAAGGTGGCCGTCTGCAAACCAAGGAAAGAGGCCCCAGAAGAAACAAAACCTGCCAATGTCTTGATCTAGGACTTCTACTCTATAAAACTGTGAGAAAATAATTTCCCTTGTTTAAGCCAGCCTGTGGTATTTTGTTACGGCAGCTCTAGCAAGTGAATACAGGGTTGTTTCTCGTTTTTAATGTTGTGAACAAAGCTGCTGAAAACATTTTAATTTCTATCCACATGCACACAAGTTTTTCTTCTCTATCTGCTGGAATGGAGCTGTTGGGTTGTAGAGTCTGCATATTTCACTTTACTAAGATACTGCCAAATAATTTTCCAACCAGATATGAAATTCTCTAACTACACAATCTTGCCAATACTTGGTATTGTCAAGACTTCTTTGTTGCCGTTCTTGTGCTTTTTGTAAAATTGAATTTTCTTCTTATTCCTTCTTACCTTGTCCACTAGGTTAGAAGTTATACTGTATTTCTTTTATTTTAGTGGTTCCTTTTAGTATTTTCCCATACACCTTTGAAGTTAATTAGCATCTTTCTCTCTCAGGATCATATAAAAGCTTTAGAATGTTTCCTTGTGATCTACCGTTTCCCAAATTATGTGCTACTGTTGTCCAGTATTTTGTTTTTATTTTTGGTTATTATTTGATTTAATCTTTTTTTTTAAGAGATGGGGTCTCGCCATGTTGCCCAGGCTTGATTTGAATTACTGGGCTCAAGGGTTCCTCCCACCTCGGCCTCCCGAGTAGCTGGGATGACAGGTGTGTGCCACCATATCCAGCTGTTTTCCTTTTTTTTTTTTTTAAGCTACCAAATTCAACATTACTATTTTATACAGGTGATATCTGCTTTAGGTATACTCACATTTAACAATTTTTTTTTGCTTCTTTGTTCATTTCATCCCTTCTTACATTTCACACTTTGTTCCTACAGCAGGTTTTGTTTTTGATTTTCTTTTCTTTCGGAAAAAAATCTATTCAAAGTTCTTTTACTGAAGTACTGTATATAAACTCTGTTTTTGCTTATTTGAAAATGTCTTTCCTTCAGCTTTCTTCTTGAAATAAGAGGTTTTTTTTTGAGTTCATAATTTGAGGTCCACAGTTGTTTCTTCTTGAAAGGATATTATCTGGATATTATTTGACAGTTCTCTGGCTTCCACTGTTGCAGCTGAGAAGCCTGCTGGGAGTCCAGTGATTGTTCTTACAGGTGATCTTCTTTTCTCATTAGGTGCTTTTAATAGGATGACCCGGCATCTGAGTTTGCCCAAGATGGCCATTTTAAGTCTGTTGTCTTAGGATAATTATTAAGAATTCTCTCTTTGACTCTAAAAATGTATTCCAGTTTGAATCATAAATAATTATGGTTATCTTAACATTGAAGATATTCTCTTTCTCTTCCATGTTCTTCAGTTTCACTAGAATATCTAGAATTAGATTTATTTTAATTCATGCCACCGGGTACATGGCACATTCTTTACTCTTTACTTCCTGTTTCTCTTTGCAGCAACCTGTGCTATCTATTCTGATTTACCCTCAAATGTGCCAATTCTCTTTTCAGCTACATCTAATCTTCCATTTTACCCATCCATTGACCCTTTAGTGTCAACTGATTATATTTTAAAGATCTATTTACTATAAAAAATGATTTGTTGGCTCATTTCTGCTATGTTCTGTTGCTTGCCCATTGCTCAGTTTTGTACCTCTTTTACACAAAATTTTTCCCTCTTCATACAAACTTATTTCGTACTCTGTATCTGATAACTCCGATACTAAAGTTCTTTGCATTCTAACTTTATTGTTTCTGGGTTTTTATTCATGGTGGCTTATATCCTTGTATGTTTGATGATCTTGCACCATGAACTCATGTTTGCTTGATTTTAATCTGTTGGAATACTAAGGGCCTAAATCAAGGATGATTTTCTCAGAAAAAAAAAAATGTATTTTGCCTTCTGGTGTGTGCCACAGGGTGCTACTAATCTGGGACCACGTTAGTCCCCTTCAGAAGACCAAGCTTAATGTGAGAGTCTCGGGTTTAGCTTCCAGACTTTGTAGCAAGCTCAAGGAATGTGGATTTTCCCATTTCATCTTTCAGTTCTATCAGTTTCTGCTTCCTGCACTTTGAAGCTCTGTTGTTCAGTGCATGCACATTTAAGATTGTTATGTGTTCTTGGAGAATTGATCCCTTTATCATTATGTAACACCCCTCTCAATCCCGGTAATGTTTCTTGTTCTGAAGCCTACGTTGTCTGATACCAATATAGCCACTCCAGCTTCTTTTAGTTAGAGTTTGTGTCATATATCTTTTTCCTGTCTTTTACTTTTTTACCTATCTGTCTTTAAAGTTGGTTTCTTGTAGACGGCATGAAATTGGGTCTTGCCTTTATTATTCTAATCTAACAATCTATCTTTTAATTGAAGCTGATAGAATTAATTTCATTGTATGGAATTTATAGAGGAAGAGCCTAAAATTTCCCAACTGAAAATTTTGGGTAACATTATTGACACAATAATTTATTAATAACTAGTAATCAAAAATTACTAAATTATACAGTATCAAAGTTCTAAATATTGCCCAGCATGTAATAGGTATTCAAAAACTATTTACTGCACAAATAGCTGAAAATGTTTAGGATTACCTAGATTGAGCCAAATACATTTGTTGAATGCTTACTGTTTGCTAAACTCTTTGTGGTGCCAACCTAGTTGCAACAAAGAAAATACAGTACTCTGTTGACTTACATTGTTTCACCCTTCTTTTTCATTTCATTTCATTCTGAAATGATAGGTGGAAATATGAGTGATACCAGCAGTTTCTCAACAGGCCAGAATCAGTGGTCCCCAACCTTTTTGGCACCATGGATGGGCTTCATGGAAGACAGTTTTTCCACGGACAGACGGGGTAGGGAGGGTGGTTGCGGGGGTAGGCAGAGCTCAGGCAGTGAGGCTTAGCTCTGTCGCCTCCTGCTGTGGGGCCCAGTTCCTAAGTTTTATGGAAGACAATCTTTCCATGGGAGGTGGGGGTGGCATTGGGGGTGGGGAGCTCAGGCAGTGCAGTGCAAGGCCCAGTTCATAACAGGCCACAAACTGGTACCAGGCTACGAGCAGGATGTATTTTAAATAAATATTGAAGCTTGATTTGGAAGCCTTGAGTCAACTTCCCCATTTCCATCCTCTTTCTCATCTCCCTGCTCCCATTTAATGCTACAGTGAGACAGCAGCATGCTCAGATAGTTTGTGACCGGAATGGCCCACATGGGGTTTGGAGCCCAGAAGGTTGTTGTTAGAATCCTGGCTCAGCCCTTAATTTGCTCTCAGACTTTGAAGTAGATTCAGATTCCTAAGCAACAAACACATAGTAGATGCTGAGTCCTGACCCCTGCCCTATTAAAGAATTTAGAAACCCGAGGATGATGTGAAATGTATTTTTAGAGGCAGAAAATGTCCTAGATTATTTGTTAGTGACTTCCTAAGAAATTTTTATGACAGAAAATTTCAGGTGCAGTCAAAAGTAGAGCGACTGGTATAATAAATCCCTGTGTTCTCATCACCAAAACATTTGGCCAATCTTATTTTACTTACCTCCCAGCCCAACTTCTTTTTTCTTTCATTTCCTGAAGCATTTTAAAGAAAATTGCAGATATCACGTCATTAAACCCATAAATACTTCAGTATGTAAGTAAATCTTTTAAAATTACATTTACTAATCCTTTCTTAGTCCTATTCCCTCTTTATTAGATTAGGAAACTAAGAAGGTTAGTGATTTGCCCAAGGCCACATAATTAAGTGGCAGAACTAAAGTGAGAACTTTAGTGTTCCTAATACTTAATCCTATATTCTTTCCCCATGTCATGTGCCTCTGAAGATTGCCTGTTTACTAGCTGTCTTAGTCCATTCAGGCTACTATAACAAAATACCCATAGTTTATACACTGGGTAGTTTGTAAACAACACAGATTTATTTCTCAGCTCTGGAGGCTGGGAATTCCAAGATCGAGGTGTCAGACCTTGCAGCTGTGTCCTCACGTGGAGAAAGGGGCAAACAAGCTCCCTTGGCCTCTTTTATAAGGTCACTAGTCCCATTTGTGAGGGCTCTGCCTTGATAACCTAATTACCTCCCTTTTGGGTGCCCCATTTCTTAATACCATCACATTGGGGGTTATGTTTCAACATATTGTTTTTTGGGGAACACAAATGCTCAAACCATAGCAATAGCTAAAAAGAAAAAAAAATGCAATTGGATTCTCTGTCAGTATCATACATCAGAATCATCTTGGGAGATATTAAGAATGCAGATTCCTGAACCCCCACCCCCAGAGGACCTAATTCCTTATGGCTGGGGTGGAGCCAACAATGCATTGGAGTCAAGTTATATCAGTTCTTGAGAGGCAACTTTTAAGTTTTAAGTAATTTTATGAGCCAATTAGTATAAATCATTAAAAATTAAATTATATAAGCTTACAATTACATAAATTATATTAGAAACAAAGATGATAAATATTGAAAACTCGTCACTTCCTATTGACTTTACTACACTTTGCTATTATCTTGGCTCTTGAGGTTTTATGTCCATTCTATCTCTGTGGTGGAAATACTGTGTAATGGTGTACTGCTAAGCATCTTCCCAACTCCATATTCAGTGGGAGCTTGAAATTTGCCATGTGGGAGTATTTACACCATGGAAATTGGCAAACATAAACCAGGCTTGATTTACTGCTTTGTTGATTGTGTAACAATGATAGAGAAAATGTTAATAATGTAGATTAAATGTAAAGTGTGCCATGCCTATAATCATTGTATTATTAATAGTACAAAAATGAGGAAATAGTCTTCCAATATTCAAAAACTACCAAATTCATCAAAGAAGTCTCTCACATCATAAATAATATGAGATTAATAAATGACGTTTCACTTAGTTTTACTCGTTCAACAAAATTATTAACCAACCAGCATTCATGTTGGAACTACATTTGTTCATCAGTTGCAATCGTAAATTGACTATAGATAGATAGAAGAGTTTGGCAAAAAAACAATAAAAGCATTGTGTAAGAATCCATTAGATTTATAAAATTTGTAATAAAGAATACTGGATGTTTTATTACCATTTAAAAATTGAGTGCTACATATCCTTTTTTCAGCAAGGTATATAATATGCTTATGTATGTATAGAATGCCTACTTTTTTGGGGGGGGACTGTTTGTTAAACATTATCACCCCCCTAGGTGAAACCCTGAAATCTGGATTTCAAATTAACATCTCAGATATTCTCATACATGCAAAATTTGAAGAACCACTATTTTAGCCATTCAACAAAAAGATCAGGATCATTTAATCTTTAAAGGTTCTTCCTAAATCTTACTAAAAGCAAGATACAGAATGTGTTCTTTCAAATACACATGCCTATTTTTTAAATTTTAAAGTTAATTTAAAAGTAGTTTTAGAGAGATATATTTAACATACAATAAATGACACATATTTGGAGTATACAATTTGCTAAGTTTTGACAAATGTATACCCTAGTGACACCATCACCACAATCAAGATTGTGAACATATCCATCAACCCTAAAAATTTTCTTGCGCCCTTTTGTAATTCTTCCCTTTCACCCTTTCTTGCCTACCCCATACCCAAGCAACCACTGATCTCCTTTCTGTCACTACGTGTTAGTTTCCATTTTCTAGAATTTTATATAAATGAGATCATACAGTATGATCACACAGATACATTGCCAAAATACTCAACAGAGATAGGGGTATATGGTGTTTGTTTTCCAACTCCAAAATGTCTATTTCAAAAGCAGTGAGACAATTATATTTTATTCAAGACTGGGGCTATATTTCCGATTTATTTTAGTGTTATGTTAGTCTCCTCTTATATAGTTTCCTCTTATAGATTGTCACTCTAAGAAACTGCCTGGCAGGCCTCTCAATTTATCTGGCTCTGAGTGGTCCCTTTGAAGAAAGAGAATCTAAAAGCTTAGACTAGGTATGCTATTATCATGTAAGTAGACTTTGCAAAACCCCCATCTAAACTAGCATAGCTGCAGTTAATCTTCCTGAACCAGAAATTCAGAGTTGCATTAGGGCACCTGCAAGGACATGACCACAGGGAATCCTGGTTAGAAAACATTCTCTGTGCAAGTGTTGTACCTTCTGAATTATTTCAAGTCACTGCATTACTTCCCGAATTTTCTTGGGTGGGTTGCTTGGTGGAAGGATTGGAAGAGAGGCTGAGCCTCACCAACGCTGCCAGTTGCTCGAACTTCCAAGACCCTTCCCAGCAGCCTCTTCCTTGCGGGGGTGGGGGGGGGCGGAAATGGCAACTCGTCATGCAAATTATCCCAAAAGGTAATGAACAAATGGTCAATTCTCCTTTGATGAATCTGCCATGTGGTATTACTAAATTATTCATTTTGTTATTTTATCTGTAATCACCATGTTACTCAGAAAAAATATAACTGTACTTATAACAATAGAAGTTTAATATCCATCCCCCTTTTCCTGGGCATTATTCTCCAATGCATAGCAGAAATTATGTAAAAGTCTTCAGAAAGCTCTTTACAGTGAGGGAACAATCTATCTTTCACTACCCAATGAAGATAAAAGCTCTGTCTGAAGGCAAGCACTGTTTATAGATCCCGGGCCTGGTTGTCTTCCAAGATGCTAGTAAAAAATAGATATATATAGGAAAGAGAAGTAGCTGTTCTGTGAGAGGGAAAAGAAACAAAAAAGCATCTCTACTTAGTTATATAAACACTGTTAGTATGACTCCAGTTCTTGACTGTATAAATTGAGAGTACACAAATGACATTGACCATCACCTCAATTAGAGTATAAAACATGGTATGATACAACTAAAAAAGAAAGCAAATGACTCAAGAAGGAGGTCCATTCATCAAAATCTTGGCTGGGTGCGGTGGCTTATGCCTGTAATCCTAGCACTCTGGGAGGCAGAGGTGGGAGGATCGCTTGAGGGCAGGAGTTCAAGACCATCCTGAGCAAAAGCGAGACCCCGTCTCTACTAAAAATAGAAGAAATTAGCCCTGTGTGGTGGTGCATGCCTGTAGTCCCAGCTACTCAGGAGGCTGAGCCAGGAGGATTGCTTGAGTTGGAGGCTGCAGTGAGCTATGATGACACCACTGTACTCTAACCAGGGCAACAGAGTGAGACTCTGTCTCCAAAAAAAACAATCATGTTGAATTTTCCATTGTGATCCTTCATCACCCTTCCTAATAACTCAGATGAAGTTATATTTAGAACATGACAAGAGCACATGTTGCATGGCAAAGATCACCCAACTGGGAAGCCAGTGAGCAAATCCCAATTCCGGATTTACCTTGTTCTCAGGGGGAATATTGGAGAGCTCAGTGGTTCCCAGCTTTTCCATCACAAAGACACTATTTTTATTATTTTTGCCCTGTAGTTATAATATTTTGAAGTATTTTATTAGTTATCTAAACTCTTTCATCTCAGGCTGTAAGGTATGGGAACCCCAGGGGTGTGTCCATGGGAAAAGGAAGCCGGCCTGGGTGTGAATCCTGGCCCCACAGCTTATGAGCTATATGACCTTGGGAACACTCTAGAACCCCTTTAAGCCTCAGTTTCTTTATAGGGTTGTAGCAAGTATATAAATGTACATACGGCTTAGAGCAGTGCCTGGAACGTGGTAAAAGTTAAGACCTTAACCGTAATAAAAATGCTGATGATACTATTATTATAATTATTATTATTTGAACTAGCCAGATGGAAGGGTTGGCCCTTCTGAGAGTTGACTAGCAGTCCCACCTACCATGCCCTAAGGGAAATCGCAAACTTTGGTATGAGTGATGTTTCTGTCTTGTTTGCAAGTGTGTAGGAGTGGGCAGTAGAAGTTTGGGTGCAGAGATGCCACTGGTTTTCAGGTATAGAGGTCTATGCCAATTTTGCCGGGGCTGTCAAGGTCGGAGCAGGGTTAGGGGACAAGTTCAGAGTTAGGGAGTAGTAGTGGAGGTTGGGGGGAAAGTGAAACTGGAAAAACAATCAAGAACAGATTGGGGCACAGGTCATATCGTCCAGGCTTCAAAGCAGAGGTTGTTACCACAGGGGGACTCAGACCTGCAGAAACCAAGCCCAATCTTTAAAGCTTCCTGTAAGAAGATGGTGCTACCGGGAAAGTGTGCAGCTGGCGGCAGGCAGATACTCAGGGTCAGACTGGGGAGCACACCCGACTCTGTGGTGGGGCTGTGGTTCCTAATAGCCATATTTGCTTAGGACAAACTCAGGCCTTGAACATGGGTGAGTCTGCAGGTTGAAGGTCTTGAGAGCCTTTAAGTGCAGAGGTGGTGAAGAAAGAGATGTATAAAAATGATTTTCCCCCCATTTTTATTAACATTATTTTTCTATTTCATCTCTGATTCATCCAGATTTTAACCAAACATTTGCCATCGTGGAAGGTACCTAATACATTTACCATATGGCTGACGTGGTTGTGATGCTAAAAAACCATCAGAATAGGTAAATACGTAGTTACATATGCACTGCTCACTGCTTCTGGCTGTTTTCAGTTTGTAAGGCACGTTGGTGGCATGCTGGACACTTTGTGCATAGTCACAGGGTCACCATTCATATCCCAGAACGTCCCAGGCTGTCAGCAACAGTGAAACAGCTTGGGCCCATTGTGAAATGCTGCTACAACCACACAGATTTTTATGGTTCTGGTAAAAAACAGAGAAACTTTTAATGTTTAGTTACCCTATGTAGCCTCACTGTGGGGCAGACATATCCCTTTTCTGCTGGGTTTCTGAAATGCTGATAATGGCTCATATACAGCTAAAGAAACTTCTTGACTAACCCAATGGATACTATAGAATTTCACGCTTGTAACCATCACCCCACCTCCTGAAACTCTCTGGCTCCTGTGACATATTACTTACTGGTTTTCCTCTCTTCCGCACACTCCTTCCCAGTATAGAATCCTCTAATGTTCCCTAGATTGTACTCTTAGCCACCTTATCTCACTGTATCTACTCTCCCATTGATCTTTTATTCTCATTATTTTAATGATTATACTTTCGTGTGCAGAGAACTACTCCATTCTCCCATCCAAGTACTAACCAGGCCCGACCCTGCTTAGCTTCCGAGATGAGGTGAGATCAGGTGCGTTCAGGGTGGTATGGCCATAGACTCCATTCTCTTTATATCTCTAGCCCTAACCTATCCTGAGTCCTTGATCTGTATTTCTCATTGATAACCAGACCTTTCCTCTAAGATACCCCACAGATTCCATAAAGGCTCAGCTATTTTTCCCATTGATTTTTCCTGTTGGTTTAAACCAATCCTAATTTAATTCCCCACATCTACCCAGAGCTAGGGGTATTGTTGACTGCCCATTTAAGTCCTTATAACAGGCCGCATGGAGACAGGCTCTGAACAAAATTAGGACTCTTCCGGCAAGAAAGAGAGACTATTGATCAGGCAGCTAACAGTGTCTGCTCACGTGCACACATTCCCACACTACTAAAATTCATATAATAAATTCTTTATCTGGCTTTCAAAGGCCCCCATAATTTAGACTCAGGGCACTTTTAGAGTCTAACCTTTCTCCCTAAATGTCCCCCATGTTCTGGTCATTTGGGATCCTCCTTTTCAGAACACGCTCAGAACTTTCCCATCTCTACTGCCTTGCTCATGCGGTACTTCTTGGGGGCACAGTCCTATTCTTTCTGTCCATCAAAACCCTACTCACCTTTCAAGATCTCTCTTAAAAGCCACTTCTAATGTGACACCATCTATGGGCAACTCAGGGATCTCTCTTTTTTTCCTCCTTTGAATTCTATAATAGTGTGTTCAGTCTTTAGTACTAGATTTTAGGTGCCTCAATAAAGACCGTGCTTAGTCATTTTTGTAGTTCCCACAGTGCCGAGCACACAGTAACTGCCTAATTTACTGTTGCTGGATGAATAATGATTTGACAAAAACATTTTCTGGTTGTGTTTACAAAAAAGCCAAACATGTCTCATATAGCAAGAGGAGCAATACTGGCATCAAATGCTTTGAAGGCAACGTTGGCCCTCAGCTGCCCATATGTGTGTCTCTGCAGAACAAATTCCCTCTGTGTGCAGGGCTTAGAAATATATGAAAATAGGAAAGGAGACATTCTTGTTTCTGAAATTGGTAAAGCTTGTTTCCCACATTATCATCTGTGCCTTGCTATGTCTTTTTCATTTTTTGGTGGGTATCTGACTTGTCCCTTTTCCTTAGGTGTTTCTTATTTTTGGACATATTGATTGTAACTGAACTTCCCCTCCCCAGGCCATTTTCTCTGTCCAGTATTAATATTTTATACAGTAACTCTTCCGTTCGAATAGAGTATACCTTTACCATCCTATTTCTACTGTTGGTAATAAAGATTCTTTAAATAAAAATAATGTATGTTGTTGAAATATGTTCTCTTATTGTGTTTAGAGCAGTGACAGGGCACAGAGTGAGGTCCGAAAGTGGGCTAGGACTCTGCAGATACTGACTTAAGTGATAAATGATCTATTTTTAAAAGATTCTAATAACTCTTGGAAACAAACAACAAAAATAAGTTTAAATTGCCCATTCATCAGAGTTAAAAAATGAAAGCTGAAGTGAAAGTTAGAAGACCCCTTCTGTAAACTACAGAGTTTTGAGTTATCAAAGGGAAACTATTTGAAAGCCAGTTTATTTATTCATAAGTAAAGGCCTTGCGTGAGCTAGATCTGCACATGGGTGAATTAGTGCACTTACTGTAGAAATAAATGACACCATTTTGAGCAGATCTGCATTCAGATACCTGGATTTTATGCCAGGCAGATGCAGACCGGATATAATCTCTGCTGCCTTACTCATCTTGTTTTGCTATACTGGTTCCCTCTGGAAACCTTTTGTTTTCTTCCATAGCTAGGGGCAGTGACAGTGTTGAGTACACAGAAGTAGAATGGAAAAGTCAACCTGTGAAGATCTAAGTGACACTGTTGAAAGTGTTGTACCAGAGACCTGTGCCTGTCGCCTGTCATTTGAAGAAGAGAACTTGGTAGTGGTGCCATGAGACACATGGGACACATGTTTCCACTTTAGTCCTCCTGGACTGACCTAGAGAGAAAGAAGCACAAACAAGGGAGAGTGTAAATTTGAAAACATTAGGAAACAACTCACTTACTTTCTTGTGTGCATTTAAAAATGTTAATACAAAACACCCAGAAGAAGTTAAAAGCATCCCTTATTCAGTCAACAAATATCAATTAAGCCCCTACTATGTTTGAGTTACAATGCTGTATGGAATGAGGTCATGAACATGTGTGATCTTTTATCTCAGGAAAAAAAAATACATGAAATTTACCTCTTTGGGTCAAACATTTATTTTGCTCTTTTAAAATGAAAATTTATACAGAAATATATTTCATATTTTCCAGGTTCCTTAAGTAGAATATATAGAATATAATTAGATACTATCTTAATGACTTCCCACCCACAGGAGTACTGTCTGGCCAGCCTTTATGCCTGGCCAGCCTCTTCCATCTAATGAGCGATCTCTGACTACACAGCACATTTGCCGTGATCTAAGAAGTCAGATAACCCTGATTATTAGAACCGTATTTAAAGAGTCAACATGACTTGAGTGCATCTCTTCGAAAGTAAAGTAATTGAGTTTTAATGAATGAGTTTCACAACTGTTCTTTCAGCTCCTGGATGGCTTTCTTAAGAATCCTGGTGAGGTTGAGAAGTCTGACCTTTGAACTGTATAAAATATTTCTGTACTTAAAGTTTAATACCTATGCAGTATATAGTCAAAACAAGTTATTAAAGAAAGTAAATATATTATACATATTTTGCATTTTATAAATGTGAAAGTTTGCCACTCTAAATACATTTTAGAATGTATTTTTTTTGCATGAAATGCCTTTTTCCCCAAGGCAATAAAATCATTCTAGAACTTTCTGTATATTTCTTTACTGTTACCACAGTACCAGCACCATATTAAGCTACATTCATTATGTCCTCATAAATTCAAATAACACATTTTGATTCACAAATCCTTATATTTATGAAAAATATTTACTAAAATCCATGTAGAAGTTTTCCCTTTTTTTTTTTTAAGTTAGTCTCAAAATTTGGTTTTTACATCTGGGTTTGGTGTTCAACTTGGTATTCTGGTCCTGTGGTCTTTGAGATCTAAAGGAGCCCATCTATCTGCCTACTGGTTTTGCTGTCTCAATTCTGCCAGGCATCCTTAAGACAGGGAGGCTGCAGAGTGAGCTGGTTGTTTGTTTCCTTCATACATTGTTGCTTCTCTTAGTGATGGATACTAAGTATCAGCAACACTGCTTGATAATAGTAGCTCCCTAAAAGATAACCCAGAGGCTGTTTCATATCTACTTTCTTTCTGGTTAGTACATCCAGAAAAATGTATCACAATTTTTTCTCACATTAGGATGTTACTTAGTTTCATAGATTTATTTTATCACTTTTTCAACTCTCTTTTCTTTTTTATTAATATATGTTAATTAGCATCAAAATGTACCAAGTGGGCATCAAATCTTTAGCTAGAATCGGCTTTATGACTTTAGATGCTTATTGATATGTACTGATCTGATACATATTGATATGTACATTGCTATGCTGATGTATCAGTATACAAATGGAAAAAGTTTAGAAATGATAACTTTAGGTACCTTTATAGGTGTGTTAAGAGCTCCTAAAGGAAATGTAATCAATACTGAAGTGCTCTCTCTTTCTTTTAGATAACAGGAATAGAGGCAATTGCAGCAACAAACATGCCTGCTTCTTCTTCCCGGAGTCAGTCCCCGGCACCTAGAATCTGATCCCAACTGTGTGTGTTCATGTTGGGCCGTGGCAGCTCCTGCTCAAATCCTCTGCCCATCTTCCAAACCGAATTCTATGCTCTAGCCCTATTTTATAATTCTGGAGACAGCACTGGACAGAAAGACTGGAGATACTTCAGGAGAAGAAGGGAAATCAATGCGCTGACAACACATCTATCAATATATAGAGGTGTGGGAATGTTTTGGTGGCAGTGGGAAGTCTCTGAAGATGTTACTTGGTTATCCAGAGAGCTGGACTGTGAAAGCTCTAAGCTTTACATGAATCATAACTAACCCCAACCTCCGTGTGGTGCTCTCCATCTGCAAAGTGGGGGTTGTCCTATGGTTTGTCTTACGAGGATGCTATGGGGTGTTATAATATGTGGATGAGGCTTGGCCAGTGGCTTGTACCTACACATGAATGTGTGCATGCGTGTTAACAATTTATTTATTACCTCCGGTTCCACACAGCATCTTGGGGCAGTAACAGGACAGATATGTATTTCATTCGTTTGGTAAACACCTGCTCCCTCCCTCTTTCCCAAATCTCAATTGAGTTGTTGTGGAGACATTAGGTCACAAGGGTGAATAACTCACTCAGGGGTGTGGGGATGGGGACAGAGCCACCTGGGGAGTCTCGGTAGGAAGCAAGGATGCTTCCTGCGGGTAAATAGGTGCTTGAGAGAAAACCAGCTGCTTCAAGACAGTGCCTAACACCCCCAGACCTATGAGCCTGTGCTGTGTGCCGTCTCCTCTGTGTCAGGAGACATAAAGTCTCCTGCGCTGGAGTCTCCCAGGTGGGGACTTTGAGCACTGCCCGGGCCAGGCAGTGGGAGTTGCACTGCACCAGGAATTACAGGGCTGGCTTCTAGCTCAGGCTCTGCCATAACTCAGCTGTAGGGGCTCTGCAAGTTGTTTAGCTGCATCTGCAGGTGACAACCTCTTCCAGCATAACACTGGCTTCTCCTAAATCTCCTTCAATTGCACTGAGAATCGGGAGTGATGATATCCCCAACTCCCTCTCCCACAGGGAAGGGCTGGAGCACTTACACATAAAAGGTGACCTGTGGCCAGCAGGGTGTGAGCGTGTTGGGGGTGGCGGTGAGATCTTTTATTACTCAGCACCCAACTTCTCTCCTGGCCTCCCTGTGGCCGTCAGGGGTCCCTGCAGACAGCATGTACCCACAGTGGTGGGTCTGAGAGTTAAAGGGGTTTCTGATCTTCCCTGTAAGTAAAAGCTCTCTAGTGAAGACGTTCTGACTGACCAGGGCAGCAAAGACAGCTACAGTAGAATTCATTCTCCCAGGTGCAATTGACAAAGTTTGTGTGTGTGAGCGGGCCCCGGGCGGGGAGGGCTGCCAAGTAAGGGCAAAGGAAACAGAGGGGCTCGGGTGGGCTGGGGGGCTGGGGAACTCTGTCCCGAGAGATGAAGGGCCGCATGTAGAATGGGCACTCGCCCACGTCTCTCCTGGGGCACGGGCCACGCCACAGCGTCCTAGCCCCTTCCCGCAACTCCTCCGCAGCTCTGCGAGCGGTCACGTGTGATTCTGCCCCCGGGCAGGGAACCCCGGGTCTCTGAGCGTGGCCCCTTCGGAGAGGCACGGGCATCGGCCAGGGCGCCCTGCTCCGACGGGACAGGGGGACGCACCGCAGGGGGCGACGCGGGTGGCGCAGCCAGGCGCGACCCCGGCCGGGCCTTGGCCTTGGCCGCCCCGCGGGCCCGTGCACCCGCCGGCCCCCACCCCGCGGCGGGGCGCTGGGCTTGGCCGCGGTTCAGCCCGCCCGCCCGAGCCGCCGCCGCCGCCGCCGCCGCCGCTCCCCGCCCCCCGGGTCCCTGGAGGCCCCGCGGCCGCCGGAGCGGGAGGTGGAGCCGGGCCCGCGGCGGCCGCGCAGGAGGGAAACTTCAGCGGCGGCGGGAGCGCCGGGAGCCGGGGCGGGAGCCAGGGGGCGCCTTGGGTGAGTCGGATCCCCTCCCGGGCCGGCGAGGCGGTGGGCGCCGCGGGGGGGCGTCGGTGTCGCCGGGCGCTCGGCGCGGCTCCCCGGGGCTGTCCAGCTGCGACCTCGGGGTGGCGGGTGCAGCCGGGGCGGGGGCGGCGCCGCGCCCTCCTCTCCCTGTCGCCTCCCACGGGCGCCGAGGGCTTGGGCGCGGGGCTGGGGTGGGCGCCCGGGGCTGGCTCGGCCCGCGGAGGGCGCGGCGGCTCCAGGTGGACGCGGGCGAGGCTGCCGGGGAGGGTCCGGGGCCGCTGCGCGCCCGGGGTCGCTTTGGCTTCGCCACCCTTTCTCCCCGTGGCCTTTCGCTGTCTAATGACTTTCTCGAAAACCCACTGAAAAGTAGCCTTTGCACGTGCGGCGCGACGACTCTGCTGTTATTGTATCATTTTTGCTGGGATGGAGGGGGGGGCAGGGGGCGTGCCGGGGGTGGCCCGCGGGCAGCGTGCTCGCCGGCCTCGGACCGGGGCCACGGGGATGTGTCTGAGGGTCGCCGCGATCAGAGGACGCCCCGAGGAAGTGTTCTGTGTGGTCCGCGGGGAGAAGCTGCGCGGGAGCACGAGCTTGGGGTGGGGTAGGGGCTTTGGAGGGCGGGGAGGAGAGGAAGGCTGTCCAAAGCGCAGGCAAAGTTGTCTGTTTCCGCCGCACTTCCTGCACCTGCACTCCTGCCAATGATCCGAAGTTGTCTTTTCATCCATCAGCAAAGAGAGAATGTGAGAGAGGCAAAGATGTTAACAACGCCGTACATGCCAAAAGAGTGAGCCCTGGGAAATACTAATAAAAATGAGAGCGTGGTTATATTTCACAAACTCCACTTTTATTCTGATTTCAAAGCCTTGGCTCCGTTTGGACTTCCATGTCATTAGATGCGTCTAGGTAATAAAGATCGTGTACGGTCCTTTCACCTTTTCTTGCTAGAAATTTAAATTTCATTCTGTAAGATTTCTTGTTCTACGTGAAAGTCAAATTATCAGAGTGTTATTTGCAACCGTGAACATTAATAAACCCGGCTATGCTGTCATGTTGCTAATTGGAAGGAGAAAAAGTCCTTCAAACTTGGAGATAGGAACATAAGGCAAAAACAGACTTTTATGCCTTAGGCATAAAAAGCGACTTGAATACATGTAACAGTGCATGATATGTGTTGGGCGCCCAGAGAATGTCAGTTCCTGGAAAGCAAGCCACTGGCCATACCCATTGCAGGAACCCAATAAATATTTAATAATGTCTCTGCATTTAGCTACCACACTATGTGTACTCCAAATAATGCAATATTAAAATCCTTTAATTTTATTCATCTTTGTGTTCTAAATCTCATATGTCTATTTGTAAACCGTGTTAATGGGGTTCAAAGCAAAATCTCAAACATTTGGATTCACCCATTTCCATCATAGCGAAGCAAGCTTGTGCTCTGAGGTTCCAGAGACCAGGGCTCTGAGTAGCATCTTCCATTTATTAACTGTAGGATCCTGGGCAAGTTATTGATACTTACCCTTTCCTAGCCTTGCTCTCCTAATTCCTAAAATGCCAATCATACTCTTCCCTTCATAGCGATGTTTGGCAGGATGAAATAACATTTAGGATCCAATCCTAGTTCCCCGAGCACATAATACATGCTTCGTAAATGTTGTCTTTTGTCTTTCTTTACTTTTAGGAATCCCCAACTCTGGCATATTTCAATATTTTTAAAAAAAATTTTTTTAAAGTTCCTTCTTCTATGCAATCTTACTTTGCATTCATTCATCCAACCATTATTAATTGAAGAACCTCAGACGCTGCCCTACGTAGATGTTTGAAAATGAGCAGCTGACACTTAGGGGGAGGGAACACTTCAGGTTTTTCCTGTTGGTGAGAATCTTTATATTGTCCCAGCTCTGTTCTTAATGTAATTTGATTACATTAAAAAGAAATAACAGTAAGCACTGTGATGGTGCCCGATCTCCTATTTCCTCCATGTCCAGTGGCTGGCAGGATGGAAGGGGCTTAATAAATATTTGTAGATTTAACATGCAGAATGTGATGAAGTTATTCTTCAGGTCACATCCTTCTTTTTATATTCCCAATGAAAGGACCTTGGGATTCTAAATGATAGCCGTACTGTATATTAGGGCTAATAGAGGTTATTAAAGAAGCAAACCTCAGGAAGACTTTATTACCTATTGATTTTGTCCTCATGATGAAGCAGTCTTATAAAATGTGTAAAGCCAAGTTGGAGTGTTGGCTTCACCACTAGAGGCCCCTTCTGCCTAGTGTATCACCCCAGGCTGTCATTTATTACCATTATTCTGTCCTTTCAGGTAGCAAAGAAATTTCACTTCCTGGGTTCTCGACATGGAATACTTTATTAGAAAAGGGCAACCTTGTGTGAAAAGCATTAACCAAAGGTCTAAAAATAAATGAAAGTGGTCTTAAATAATGGATTTGGTAGCATTTCTGAATAACTTTAAAGGTTTAAAGGAGATTTAAGAATTGGGCTTTTTACTTTATGTAGCCTAATATTTAAATATATGATTTTTTAAAAAAGGTTTAAACAATCAAATATATGATTTTGATCTAGTATTTTAAAGTTTTTACTTTTTTTTTGTATGTATTTGGGAGAGCTTATTTTTATCTTTTAGTATGTTAAAAATGGATTTATTTCCTAAATAGGTATTTATAGCACTAACAGCAGTATGAGTTGCTGTTTCTCAAGGAATTTTATCTGGCTAGTAGAAGCTCCCAGTATCTTTCCTTTTTCTTAAAATGGGGCCATTTTACATCTCACCTTTAAAAAATAGGTTTTGTCACATTCCAAGATACATCACTGAAAAGTACCTTTCTTCTTCGTGGATACTTGAAAAGCCCTCTTATTTCTAAATTCTAATTTGAATGAAGTTAGTCAGGCTTGAGAATAATTATTGAACAACTCAAAGGTGTTTTTATTTGTTTGTGTTTTTATTTGTCAGATATAATTTGCCATTTGGTAGGAAAAAATACTGACAATGTATGTAAACAATCATTATTACTGAAAATATTGCCATATTGTTTGCAAAATGAATGAGAGAACATTATATTTTCTGTTTTCCAGTGAAATTTAATTACAGTGACAAAAAAAGAATCCCCCAAAACAAAAAACGTTTACTCTTTAAAGTAAAATTAGCAACAGTGAGAGGAGAGTCCGGCACATTGCAGGCCCTGAATCTTACCAAGGGATTTCTTACTTTATTTAGCAGAACGTTGTTGAGTTCAGAAAATTATCAGCCATCCAATGCTGATTTTTACATAGTGAGATTTTAGAACAAGGCAGTGTGTTGTAGGTCAGTACTCTTTAGCAAACAGAGTATGAGGAATCATTTTTGTGTGAAGGTTGTAGATACATTTTAATTATCATTTCCCTCTGATTAAGCTGAATATTTTAGATTACTTTTAGGATTCTGTGCATATCGAAAATTTATAGAGATCCCATTTGCACAAACTAATGCCTGTCTACAACCAGAAGAACTTGGTTTTACTCTTAAGCACCCAGCTAGTGAAGGCCATGGTGTCTCCCTGCCTCTCCTTAAGTTTCCTAGACTGAAGCTGAGTTCAACTAAAATGATACGTCTAAAGCTTTCTGTAGAACAGGGCAATTTAATTTGGGCATGAGCCCTGAGCTGACCAAGATTATGGATGCCTGAGGTGGGAGGAAATGAATGCATCTTTATACCTGGGTGTCATTTTTAGGAACCTGCACTTGGGAGGTGCTGCCTGGACAAAAATGACAATTGCTTGCTACAGTTTTCAGAGAAATGTTTGAACTGTTTGAACCTATCACTTAGTGGAACATGACTTTGTTGCACAGACAATTATTGTTGTTGTTTTTAGGCAATGCATAAAATATAATATTTGGTTACCCTGGGGTCGTCTCTGATATTTTGTTTCATTCTCACACACAAAGGACATTTGAGTTGCTGGCGGAAAAGGGAAGCAGGAAACAGGGAGGAGGTAGATGTGAATTGCCTATTTATACTGAACACCAGGGCCGGCCTTAGTTTTTTGTTCCCAAAGCACATGGGCGCATGATGTACAGCTTAATCATGGGAATTATTCACTGGTGATTTTGTGGTATATCCATATGCTTTGTTAATGAAATTACTAAAATGGTGGTCTTTGACTTAAGTCACTTCCAAAAGTGACTTTCTACTTCTGTCTCCCACATATTAGAAACTTGCTGCAGTGAATGTAACAGTTCTTACGGAAACAGGGCAGATGCTAGGTGTGCTTCCTCTGCAGTAGATCATCCTGTGCCAGGGTGCTCAGCTTGGGAAACAAAGAATAGACAGGACTTTAGCCCACTCATCTCCCTGCTGGGCACTCCTTTGCAGCACAATGTCCAATCTGCACGTCAACCGCATGTGTTGCTCCTATCTGTAAACGGTGCCCGACACAGTAAATGAGATATGGATATATCTGCTGGTGGTTATTATTTTTATCGTCATGATTATAGACTGCATTGATTTCAGGGTAGCTCATTCTAGTGGTCACAATCATATGGAATGGAGGATTCCGGTGAATTTAGTGCTTATAATAATGTTTGCAAAGGTAAGTAATTCATTTAAGTCTTCCTGTTGCACTTCCGTTACAATTCTTCTCTTCCCATGATAAAAAAAAAAATGGCTAACGCTTATGGAGCACTTTACTAGGTACCAGGTGCTCTGCCAAGTGTGGTACACGAATTCTTCATTTAATCAGCTCAGCGCCTTAGGAAGATGCACTATTATTATCTGCATTTTACATAAACCTTGAAAACCAAGGTTTAGCAGGTAAGTCAAGGTCAGCTAGTACGTGGTAGAGCTGGGTCTAGTCCACATCTGCCTGGCTCTGGGACTTGAGCTCATAACCATTTCACTGTCTTCTCCAGCATAAATACTCATGGAATTGGCAGTCTGGAAAATATCTTAGAGTTCTGAGGGTTGAAAAAGCTTGCAAACCTTGATTTTCCTCAGATTACTGGATGCGTATCCATTTTGAGGCAGGATGGAACAAGATAACAAATGTATTTTTACCAGTGGGTCTGCTTCAGCACTTATTATTTATAGGTTTGTATATGTAGCTTTTTCTAGTAGCTCAAAATACAATGTAGAGCAACATCACTGTACAACATTTAACTTCTTATCAAGGCATTTTGCAGGCATGTTATAAGCAGAATATATGAATAATATCAAGTGTGTGGGTTGCAGAATATTAAGGCATTGAAGGCTGGAGTCACCCATTCATGCATTCATCTAACAAAGATTTTTACGCACCTGTTCTAGAAGGCAATCTGCTAGACACTGCAGGGAGTACAAAGATGTGGAAGGCAGTGCAGGAGAGAGGAAGCGTTTGAGACTTTGGTGGCCATGGGCAATCCTGGGGTTTGAATCCCAGCTCTGCTCCCCACTCAGTGTGTGTGTGTGGGGGGGGTTGTCCCATTACTGAACATCTCTGAGGCTCAGTTTCCTCATGTGAAAAGTGGGGTTAATAACATCTTATAGGTTTGTTGCAAGAATTAAATGAGATGTATAGGTAAAGCACCAAGCCACCCAGGAAGTAGGAGGCACCAAAAAATAGCGGTGCCTGTCCTCTTCTTCCTTCTCATCTGTCTCCTTTCACCCTCTCCCTTCCCTCCCTTCTTCCCCCCAACACTTTCGGGGGATGGTAGAGATAGAGTTATCTAAAACCCAGGGTAGAATGTGATCATGTCCTTTAAAATAATATTTTCTGGTTCTCCCTCCTGGGGCCTGGAGAAACCTGGCTGCAGTGTAGGGTGATCTTTGAACTGGTGCTAGCTTAGGGTCCCTGTCATACTCGGTTGTGACCCGATCTGGCAGAAGAGGATGAATCCCAGGAGGCAATGGCAACTGGGAGCCCAGGATAGGTGCTTATGATGTACAATAAGGTTTGGGTCCAGGGGGTGAGTGGAAAGCAAGGTAGGCATATGAGCAGCCTGTTCATGAGGGGCTGAGGTGGGGTCAGGGGCTTAGTCGTGTAGCACCGGCTAGCGGGACTCTGCTGAAGAGCTTAGGGGAGCGCTGCAGCCCTCTGCACCCCCAGATTGGTGCATTGACTATTATGGACTGCTGGCTCCCTGGCTCCCTACTGCAGGGTTTTTCCAAAGCCAACTGCATCTCTGTTAGCAAGTATCTAAATCAGAATTATTAGTTGTCTGCCAGTTCCCACTTGAGATCTTCAAGGGGTAGCTGCGGTCACAGGAGAAATGAGCCTCTTTTTTTTTTTTTTTCTCCAGTTGGGGATTTGGTTAAATACAACCAGGTCTGTTTCACTGCGAGGCAGGGAGCCAGGTCCACAGGGCCGTCTGTATCGGGTCCTGTAGGCTGTGTTGTTAGATCAGGGAGGGTTTTTACAGAGATGTTCCTAGTGGTTTTATGATAATCAGCCACCTTGTTTGGTGTCCCCGGTAGATGCCGTGTGTGGTAGGGAGGGAATGTGGATTTCACAAAATCATTACAGTTCAGGAACATCTACCTCGCCAGGAGCAGGAAGCCTTGACTCATTATTTATTATGCCACGGCACATAAGCATAAACCAGCCCCGCTGTGAATAAGCAAATAGAACCTGCCCAGGTGCAAGAGAAGCTTGATTCAGGGTTGTTTTTTTTTTTTAAATGCCAAAAATTTAAAAACAGTATCAAATTGGGACATGGTTTGCTTAAAGCAAGTTACTGTAGTTCCCAAAAGCCCATTTTATGGAATTAGTAGAGTGTATTAAAATGAAATGAATGAGCAAACTTACAAACAACAACAGAAGGAAGGGTAGCTTAGTGGGAAGAAGAATAGTCCTTTAAATGAGATGCAAGTTAGCTCTTATGGTTCTTGGGAAGATTAGTATCATGAATGTATGTAGAGAATTCTAATAAGCGAGAAAGTAGGAGAACCAGTGAACTGAGTGAGGAAGGCAGCAGACTTGGCAAATGGGCTGAGGAGTTAGAGTCATACGCACAGGGACAGAACTCCACTCTTTCTGAACTGTGTGATATTGGGGCAAGTCTCTTAATTCTTTAGATTCTAGTTTCTCATCTATAAAGTGGACATAATCGTGCTCACCTTATTGGGTAGTTTGCAGATTAATTGGGACAATGTACATAAACTGCGTGGCACACGGTAAATACTTAGTACATGTCAGCTGTGATTATAATGAACCGGGCCAGGAAGGAAGGAAGCATGGAAGAAAAACAAGTATCAAGGAGCATTTGGAAGACTAGGAGGACAATGCTATTTTGCTCTCAATCTTGAATCTCCTAATTCTACTCTTGGATAGTTTTTTTAATGTCTAAGTTCTAGATTATTATAATCAAATGTGTCTCGAATACCCACTGTGCATGTCAGTGTGATGAGGTGCTTGGGTATGGAAGCTGATCTCAGAAAACCACCCTTGGTATCCTTGTGTAGCTTAAAGGTCTAGACTGAGAGGAGTGAGACAGTGACAAGGACATGTGTTAAATAATGAATTCCCAATGTCCCTTGGCTACTTTAATTAGCTGTACAAAAGATAGTAGTTTTCCTTTTCTCTTTTTCCCATCTACTCTATAAGCAAGTGGATGGGAAATAAATGCCTTCTTGGACCCTCCATAGACATAAGTAACTCAGAGTACACAGGGTAACTTTGCATATCGTATGTGCCTTAGAAGTAAGATTTATTTGAGTACATTTGTGGCTACATAATGGGGAACTGAGGGAGGAGACTTGTGTTTTGGGGGCTATTTCTTTGGATATATTCATGACCTCTAAGCCCTGGCCTCTGTCTAAGGAGGTTCCTTTTGTCTTCTCACTAAACTCATGGCATAGAGATTTCTGAATAACAGGAGAGAGCTGAGTTTGAGAAATTTTTTTTCTTTATATTTCTCCTCCAGATGGAGATGTAGACAAATGGTTCCAAAAGAAAACTAGATTGGTAGAGAAAGGATTCTAGAGCTGACTGCTCTGTGGCCATGAGCAAGTTCTTAATCCTTAAAGCAGGAATTTAATCATTGAGATGCAGGGACTGTTAAATGCAAAGCAATGAAATTTGTGGACTGTGAATTGATTCATCCATCCTAGTGGTGGCTGAAGCCAACATCTGAGCATAAAACTTGTTTCTCTGTTGGGTCAAGTAAGCTGGTTCAACACCTGGGGTTTTTGGTTGTCTCAAAAATAGTTTTTCTTTGTAGAGAGTGTATTATTCACTTAAATAAAAATCCTGAGGGTTTTTCCCATAAATATCCTTGGGTGTGCAGGAGAATCTATCCAACTTCACTGGAATTAGCTTTTTGCCTTCCTCCAAGAATGAGTCTGGACTAATGCCGGGGCCGTTATTAGTGTGGAGGGCAGAGGGCCCGGAGAACACCCGCTTATACCCTTAGTGCAGAACTGGCATCTTCATGTTCAGTGCTCTGATGGAAATGAGGTTAGAGGAAATGCAGGAACTGAAGGCTTTTTGGGTTTTCTCCCACTCAAGATGGTGACCTCATGAACCAACTGTAGAAATTATTTGTTCACTGAGTACCAAGACTGTGATTCCCACCCCCACACTCCATCTACCCAAGATGGTGAATTTTATTGTGGCCATGGGGAACCAGTGAGTGTTCGTACTTTTCTCCAGGGTGGGGCAGGTGGGAGGTGGGTGTGCATCCTTTGTAAAACTGTCTGGTTGCCTGGGAGCCGTGAAAAGGGCTTCTTTGGCCTGTGGAGCTGGTAGGTGTGCGGTGAAGGCATATGGAGGGCACTAGTTTCTTTAAACTCCTTTCCTAGTGATGGTTGGATTCTTCTTGGTGCAGATGACACGCCAGTGTGTGAAATGGCCATCGGCAGCTGCTGCTCTCCATCATGTAGGAACGAAGGGCGGAGAATGAATGGAGAAGCTTTGAATAAAGCTGGCCAGGCTCGTTTATTTAATTTATATGAACTAGAAATCTTTGAAATGGTAAAATCATGCATTTGAAAGAGATACTTTATTCCTGGAGGGCTTGTAGACTTCATTTAATAGTCCTGTCAATAACTTGTTGGAGTTAGAAGTAATGAGAAGACCATTGATTAGCAAGAATATATCAACAGAAATAATACCACCTCTGAGATCATTTTGTCTAATGTCAGTATTTTGCAGAAATAATAGCACATTTGAGATGATAGGGACTATCTCCATCATTTTCAGGTGAGCAGTGGAGGCCCACAGAGGCAAAGTGACTTAGCTAAGATGACCCAGCTACTTGGTGGAATGACTTTGTTAGGAATGGAACCCAGGTCCCATGTTTCCATCATTCTGCTCATGATGGGCCATGTACTGTAGTGAGTTGGCAGGTAATTTTAGGTGCCTCTACAATGATGCCACCTACCCAACTGCCTGCTCTCAAGTTGTTCAGCATCTAGTTATGGATTCCTACTGTGTGCCTGTCACTGTGCTTGGTGCTGGGGATGCGTAGATGAACAGACAGGGGATTCTGGCATCAGGAGCACATGGGAGAGTCAAATAGAAAGAAGGGAATATATTATCATGCCAGGGCTTAGTGACACGTGGAACATCTTCCCCGGGGATGGAAAGCCCTCACTGCCTACTTCAAAGCCATGGGGATTAGTTTTTATTTTCTGTTGATTTTACAACATCAGAAATGGAAATAGTGGCAGAAAGCTTCGTGAATGGAATTGACTCTAAATGATCTCAGCGTCATCTGGTCACATGCAGCTAGTGGATTAAAGTTTGAAATCCTTTGTACTTTAAATCTACTCACTTCCTAGAAACACTTGGTAAGAATAGTTCAGAGGAGTTTCTTTAGGGATGCAAGTCAGAAATGGAATTGTACCGCCCTAATTTGGTCATTCATTATACGTTGTGTGCATGTATCAAAATGTCACATGGCCCCTATAAATATAAATATAGTTATGTATCAATAAAAATAGGCTTATATGCACCCAAAGAGACCTAAGATGTGGATATGGGTATCATTGCAGCTAAGTCAGGGGTTGAATAGTTGGTTCTTCAATTAAAACAAAGTTTGTTTTTCTCCTGTTAATACAGAAAGGGCAGAAGGTTAGGAAGAAGTCTACTATATGTTAAACACTATTTGAAACAATTTATTTGCAGAAGGTTCAGATAGATGAAATACTTTGGCTGGGTCAGACGACTGTGACAGGCAAAGCCAGCATTTGAATATATGTCTGTTTGCCACTCTAAGCGTCTATTCCCAAGACTACTGTGGTACTTCCATGGGTACCAAGGTGATACATTATGAGGCAGTGGATATTTTAGCTGCTTTTATGTCATACGTGGGCCAAACTCTAGACTCCTGGAGGAAAGGGGTCATAGTTTACACAGTTTGTTGATGCCTTCCAAAGAGTATAGCAAGTATAGCACAGTGTGTAGGCACAGTAGGCTCTCTATAAGTATGTGTGCAGTGAATCATTGCAGCAATTTAATAGTCAACAGGGTTAAGAAACTGTGTTCATGAATGGGCAAATTGCATTTTAGGATCCTTGTATTTGAGTATAAAGCTGAGCTTGGAGAAACCAAACAGAAAACCCACACTTAGCAATCTCTTTTACTATAATTTGCAGTTCATATGCCTGCCTGGTTTTAACTATATTCCTGCATACTGTGTGTTTTCTTAAAAGCTACCTATAAACAAATTATATATTCATAATCTTGTGGCAGGCTGGCTGGATTTAATAGAGCCAGGAAGGCTTCCAACACATTAAGTGTTCTTGAAGGTAATAAAAAGGAGGACTAATTACCTAGCTGAAACAATTATCTGAGAGGTGTTGGATGTCTTGACTCTCTGGAGTTTTGACATCAGCAAAAGTGGTCAAGAAAAGACAGTTCTGAGAAAAAGCAAAGACGATCTATTTGAACCAAGTTATTTTATTAAATCTATGATGTGCGTGTATCTGTCGTCTACTGAGCAAGTGGATGGGACTAAATAATGCATCGAGTTTCTCATGAAATGGGGATTTTAAAGTACATGGCTGGTGCTCACAGCTGGAGCCTGTGAAGTTTTGCATTTAATGATTGTACCTTTCCCATAGTCATCTGTCTGTGTTTTTAATAAGCAATACTCCTTATCAGGCCTGATTTGTGTATATTGATTGCACCATTATACTTGTTAAATATTTAAGCACTTTTTCCCCTCATGTGAAGTCTAATTAGGCAAAGTGTTTAGTGCCAGCCTGGCATTATTATTCAGAGTCCTGGCCTTGTCATTACCTATGACATACCTCAGCTTCCTGGATAATTTGTCTTTTTTATTTTTTTCTCTCTCTCTTACCAGAGTGCCAGTGTACGAAATACACTGCATCAAAGTTTGATGAAGGATTCATTACTGTTGGGCCATTAAGAGGGACGATGCTACAAAGATTATGAAACCCTTTAAAAATGTGTGGAGAAATTTATTATCTATAGTTTTCATTTTCCATGAACCAGATTTCTGAAAAGATATGTATATTAGTTATTGGATGGCATTCATTTTATTAAATTAAAGCATCTTAAAATAGCTTTAAAGGATGAAAATACAAATGACAATGATGTTTGGAAGAAGAGAAAACCAGTCAATACCTAGTTACGTATTATACATGCTGCTAATAAAAAGAATATTTTAAGACATCAAACCACTGTCGCCTAAAGGTCTATGTGGTGGTCCATTACTTACTTTTCAGCTTATCTGTTCTGTGCAGTGAATTCAAACATTTATTTGCACCATTGATGTAGTAGCGAACATTTTATGAGTACAGAGCCAAAAATAAGATTATGAATCACCTAGTATCTTTGATAAGTTATCTAACATCATTTTGAGATAATCACTTTAATGAACATTGTCCTTTTTTGAAGCGTTCACAGTACCTTTTCATTTATTATTTAAATTTCCGGGAAAATCTGCAGTCTGCTCTGAGCATGCACATACACACAGGTACACACGCACACCTGTCGTCTGGGGCTGATTGGCATATAGCAGATTAGGAAGAGGACCAGTTTATTCCTTATTATTCTTAGGGAGAAAAGCTTTTAAGCCATAAGTTTCATGCAGTGTATGGTTATCAGGCCAATAGATTTTTCCCTCTCAGTGGTCATGTTGGGGTTTGGGAAAGTGTCTTTGTCTCTTCACAATTGCAAGTAGCAACAACATTGCTTCCCATTTATGCATTATGGAAACCAGTGTGTGTGTCTCCCTAAAGTGAGAATTTATTTTGAGTTGTTTTTGAATGCGGTCAAATCAAAATGAGCTTTGGCTCTGAATTACAACATGCATATAAAGATCAAAAAACGGAAGGGAATTTATAGACCATCTAGTCCGATTTTTCTGCTTCACAAAAGGAGAAAGCAAAGCTTCGAGAGGCAAAGTGGCTTTACCCAAGTTCACGTGGGAGCTAGTGGCAGAAATGGAACTGGAGCTTGCCTCATTGCCTGCACGGGTTCTGCGGGGCAGGGGACACCCTTGGCAGGTGGCGATGTTTGGACCATTTCTCATGGCCAGCTGAAGACAGGGTTGGGATAATCTGAATCTACCTGGGGTTACAGGAAAATTTACATATTTTATAACTTCATTGGCATGTTGCTAGAAACCGAGAACTCAATGGTGAAAAGTCCCATTGCAGCCTTTGAGAATCTCAGAGTTCAGTAGCTGGAGTTGGAAGAGGCAGTGGACAGCTGTCGTGGGATTATCCAAGGGAGGGCTGGCTGCAGCTGGGCCAGCCCAGGGCTCAGCAGGGAGTCAGGTCTCCTGCCTTCCAGGCCTGGAGTCTTGCATTTTCAGCCTACAAGAGGGATTATCAAGGCCCGAGTAAGTCATCTAACCAAGATGCCTGAAGGTTGAAGAGGACCCAGAGGAGATTAATGGGTTAATTTGCCTTGACAAATAACTGTCCTAGGAATACCCAGTTTATACAGTATGGTGGCTTAGCACATGGGCTCTGAAGTCTAACATCTCTGAGTTAGACCAGGTGCAATTTACTAGCTATGGAACTTAGGCAAGTTACTTTACCACACTGGACCTCAGTGGTTTTGTCTATAAAATGAGCATAATAGCAAACATTTATATTGTGCTCACTGGGTACCAGGTGCTGTCTCAGGGCTTTAGGAATATTAACTCATTTAATCCTCACAACAACTCTACAAGGTAGGTACTGCCATTATCCTTTCTTTACATTAAGGAAACTGAGGCCCAAAGAGGTTCAATGTCTTGTTCAAGGTCACATAGCTACTAAGGGTTGAGCCAGAATTTGAATCTTGGCCACCCATCTGTTGCTCTTTGCCACTCTCCTGTGCTGCCTCTTGATAGGATTAAGATTATTGTGGAGATCAAATGGGATAAGCACACCAGAAATATTAGCTCTCAGCATTATTAATTGTAATAAAGCAAACGTTGCCTTAATAATAACAATAAAATCCATGTGATCAGCACTTTCTTTTCCCGTAGACAAGCTCCTTGTATAAGAAGCCAGATCAGAATTAAAAATTTGCTTTGGCAATTACAAAAGTAATACAAAAAGAATTCAGAGGACTTTGTACAATGTGCCTGTAGCTCACAGAGCCTTGGTATAGCCGTGGTCGGCTGCCAGCAGGATCGATTCCTTTGAGTCTTTTAGCCAAGACTTCTTTGCAGCTCTGAGGCTGGTAGACTTTCCTGCTACCGACAGCTCTGAGGTGCCAACGATCAACTCTGTGATGTTTTCCTCTAGTCTGTCCTTCCAGATGATGACGTAGATTCGATATGTTAAGGGCATTGTCTGTGCCACAGAACCAACCACCACTACCGAAGTCCCTGGAACAACTCCCTGGTCCTTTAAGAAATCCTTCAACCTACTTCTAGAAGTCATTTTATGACCTAGCACCTCCTCCATTTTTTTTTTTTTAATTCATGACCTAATTCTCAGAGTACAATCTTATTTCCAAATTGCTTTGCTATAGAGTTTAGATATTATCTTGTGTCTGTTCTTTTTCTTTTAAATTCATAAATTATGAATACATACACGTATATTAACATATATATCCATTTTGCTTATGATAATGAAGTGAATCACTATCCTTAGCATCTAGAACAATCCTTTGAAGCCCCCGGCATGTGCTTCCAGATCATATTTCCTCTGACTCCCCAAGTGCAGGGGTAACCACTCTTCCAAATATTGTTAACTGTTTCTTTGCTTTTCTTTAGAGTTTTACCGCAAATGTGCATCTCCAAAGGATTTGTTTTTGTGACAGCCTGTTGAATTGGAAAATTTGACTTAGCACCTCAAGATACACTAGATAGCAGTTACTATTTAATACAATAAGTTGTGAGACAGACCAAAGTGGAGATTTTCAAAGGAAATATCTGAACAACTGGGTTCAAGCTCTTGAAAATCCTCCTCACTCTGAGGATAGGATAAAGCATCGATATAGGATTTGTAAGGGGATTGTTTATTTAATACTTGAAGAAGGCTCAGCTGTGAGTCTGTCACCCTCCCCTCCCCCTGGAGGAAGGGTGGGCTGGGGGTGCTGTCCTCACCCCAAGCCTGGAGAGAGCAGCTGTCTTGAGGCCACCTGGACCCACAGCAGCTCTGCGTCCCCTGGGGCTGGGCGCACGGTGGGCTGGCATCTGACTGGGGTGAGATATTTTGGTGGCAGCTGGGGCAGGACTTCCCTGCTGCCAAGTGTGTCGGAGAGATTTGTTTGTGCGATTTGTGTGCGTTTCCCATGGACCAGATGTGGCCCATGTGGGGATGAAGAGCCAGCCTGGAACCCTTTGACCTCTGCCCAAGAAGCACAGCCAGCAGAGAGCTTGCAGAAATGAATTTCAGGGCCCGGAGCGGTGGCAGTGTGGGCAGTGCAATCAGAGGACTTGAATGAATGCATCACCCATATCACAGGGATGTTGGCCAGAAGGGCCCAACCTGGGAGCCCGTGGAAAACCCAAAGAAGTACCCATGAGAAAGAGAGAGTCTTGGTTTAAGTATCTGCTGGTCCAGAGAATGTAAAGCCATTGGCACTAGTGAGGATTAAGTTTGCCTGCATATAAAAGAAAGAACAATGGCAACAACAAACTAGAAGTTGACTCTCTCTTAAAAAGAATAAGTGAGAAAGTAGGCAATTCAGGGATGAATGGGATGGTGGTTCCACGCAGTTATCAGGAACAAGCCTTCCACTTCACTGCTGCCATCCCCTATGAATGTGGTCCTCACGCTCATGGTCAGAGACAGCTGCTAGAGCTCCTGCCATCACATCATGTTCCAGGCACAAAAGGAAAGAAAGGGTAGAGGAATCAAAACATTTGCTGTGCACACATTGCAAGCAAGAGAGAAGAGACAGCTCTTGTACATTTGAGCCTATTATGATTGCACTATTTCCACAAGTTTTGAAGCATTTTTATTTTGCCTGAAATATGTTTTCTTGTATTATATTATTTTTACTTGAAGATTGAGTGTGAAATACCCATGAACCCCCAAATGTTGAAAAGTGATAAAGACAATAGTACAAAAAGAAGAAAAAATAAATGAGTTCAATAAACCTTCATGGAATTTTATGAACTTTGTATTATTTCTATACCATGTATTTATTCACGTTTAAATTGTTTTTAGTTGTTGAACTTGTTTTAATTATTCAGTTGATTTATTATTTTACCTGTAAAGACTGTTTGGGTATCATCCATTGAGATGGAATGTATTATAATTTTTTTCCATTAAAATTATTGGCACTATTTGTTTTTGTTTAACAACTTTTTATATAAAGTTGTTAAATGAGAATCAGATCTTCTTTCTTTTTTTAATATCTAAAATTTTATTTAGTTCTTTCGCAAGCCTATCTGATAATTTTTGATAATCTCTTTGTCTCTTGTTATACTCTTAGGTCTTTAAAAGATAAAACATTTTTTATTCTTTATCTGATGATTCTAATATCTGCAATTTTTGTGAATATGATTTTGTAGCTTGTGTTTTTCTATGTTTCTTTCTCATGGCAGCCTTATGCCCCAAGAGTTTTGTGGTATTTTGATTTGAGTTCTTGGTCATTGGAATGTTATCTATGGGAATATTTTGAGGCTCATGTTTAAAATGTTTGTTTAGGGATGGGATGGCGAGCATTTATTCCTTGGAGGTGTCTAGGAGGGCTGTGATCCCAAGATCTTTCAAAATGAAATCTTTGGTGTAGAAATTTTAGGGCCACAAAGATCAGTTCCAGCCCATACTTATGTGAAGGGGGCCTTGTCATTAGTCATTCTCAGGGAACCCCTTTTTCCCTTTTCACCCAGAGCCAAAGCTGGGATAGGCAAGTGTCTCCACTTTCTTTTTTGGGCCATATTTTGGGTCATATTTTCCTACGGTTGTTGTATTTTTGGGGTTCCAGTTCTGTACATGGGATCTACTCTGACAACCTCTGACCTCAGTATTTGCCCAATGTGTTCTCTCCTGTCCCTTCTATGTGGCCCACTAAAATTGATTTATTTCCAGGCCACTAGATGACACATTCCCCAAGAGCAAACCTCATCTTTCTTACCTTTTGGATTCATGTTTTCCCATCATTTCATGGCTCTGAAGGTTTCCTTTGTTTTCCTATCATTTCAACCATCCATTCAGATTTACACTTATGTGTGTGTGTATGTGTGTGTGTGTGTGTCTATATGTGTATATTATGTGAGTATTTATTTTCTAAAAATTCAGTAACTTTAGGTGTTTTGTACAGGTTTTCTTCAGCTTTCCTGTCTGCCATGTTACTGGCACCAAAATCTGCGTTTTCTTTTCCCTCAAATAGTTCTGTGACCTCTTGGACATTCGGCCAAAGTAAACACTAATAGTGGAAGGGAGGAGTGCTTCCACATTCCTCTTTGCTTTCTTGTGTTAAATGAAAAATTAAATTTAGCAGAGTTTATTTGAACAAAGAATGATTCATGAATTGGGCAGCACCCTGACCCAGGCGCAGTTCAGAGAGCTCCACCCAGCAATGTGGGCAGGCGGTGTTTATAGACAGAAATGGAAGCACAGACACAGCTTGATTGGCTATAGCTGAGCATCTGCCTTATTTGGGCATGATGTGATGAGACGCTTGCTTTATATGGACGTGGTCTGATCAGTTGGTAGCTGTGATTGGCTGAAGCGTGGCTGCTGTGATTGGCTGAGATTCAGCTATTTGTTACAAAAATATTCTCTTAAGTTAGGTTGAAGTTTGCTATGTAGGGATTCAAAGTACAGAGGCAGCTTTAGGTCAAATATAATTTAATTTAACACCTGGTACAAGGTGTTGATTTCAGATTGTAGGGATGAGGCTGCTACTTTGAAAGTTTTTGTTGAGACAGAGTCTCACTCTGTCTCCCCGGCTAGGGTGCAGTGGTGTCATCGTCATTGTCATCATAGCTCACTGCTACCTCAGACTCCTGGGCTCAAGTGATCCTCCTGCCTCAGCCTCCTGAGTAGCTGGGACTACAGGTGTGCACCACTGCACTTGGCTAATTTTTTTCTATTTTTTTGGTAGAGATGGGGTCTTGCTCTTGCTCAGGCTGGTCTCGAACTCCTGACCTCAAGCAATCCTCCTGCCTCAGCCTCCCAGAGCTAGGACTACAGGCATGCGCCTCCATGCCCAGCCTTTGAAAGTTTTCATCTCTAATTCAGAAGGCTTGATTCTAAGTTGAAAGTGAGATGAAGAGCAGTCATTCAAGTTCTGTTATAGTTCTGAAGGCCTGGCACTAGCCTGGCTCAGCGCCGTCCCCTGAGTGAGGAGTCTCGGGGGTTGTTGTGGGTGGCAGACGGATTGCCCTGGCTCCCTGGTATGCCGTGAGGCTGGCTGAATACACTTAGAGTGCATTCAGACCTCCCCCATGGTTTGGGTGTGTGCTCTTGAGTTTGGGCATAAATTCGGCTATGGTTGAGATAAGGCTGGAAACAAGTTGTTTTTTGCTTTTCCCTGTCCAGAGATGACAGCAGAGGCTCCTTCCTGGCTACTTTGAGGTGTATTAAGAAATAAAAAAGGTCATTAGTGACAACAAATAAAACTTAGTCCTTGCTCACATGAGCAGAAGCAAAACATAGAATTCTCACCTCGCTTGCAAGAGTTCAGTGCGTGTTTAGGTGTCTTTGGGGAATGGAAAAGCATGCACAATTCAGCATAAGTTAGCAGGGGGCTTTCCTCTATCAGCAGACGGACACAGACTGCTCAGCACACAGTGTGTTATGCCTTCCCTTTGTTACCCTCTGAGTACGATTCTGTCTCAGAAATTGTAGAGGAGGTTTGTGATAATCTGTCTTGGCAAAGGACTTCTTGTGTCACAGCCACTGGCTCCTAACTCAGAAAGTTTGAGACCGTGGGGTTTGATTTGGTAGGTATCCTGGATAGGGAATTGATTTATTCTTACTAATAGAAAGTATAGGTTTTTGAACTGGGAAATAATGGAATCTTCTTTATGTTTAAATAGAATTTTACATTAACAATTGGTAGAGCGTGGCTGTGATCTTGTAATGGTAACATACCGCAAGGAGCACGTTCCAAATTGACGAGATTGCTTTCTAAAGTGTATACTTAGAATATATGGATGGGATTTTATTTTTATTTAACTCAAATTTACTGGATACTTTCCATCTAAAGCGTTGCTGTGTAAAACAAAAGACATAGAAAACAATGTGTTTTGTTAGGTTGATACTGACTGTCCTCACTTCTGTCCAGATGTTCTACCCTTTATCAAGTTAGTTATTAATCCTCGGAAATCCTCTTTCAGCACCATAGCAGTCCCCAATGTATCAGTATAAAGGGGTAAGTAAGTAGTATAATCATTTAAAAGTATCAGTACTCCATTTTTTAGTTATTTATATTTCATTCCCTTTATATTCCAAAAGGAATTCAAAATATCTACTTTTCAAATTGGAATTCAAATTTAGAATTCAAAATGTTCTACTTTTAAAAAGAACAAATCAACAGCAACAAATCCACTATCATCAAAGTTATAAAATAGAAAAATTAGAAAATTATTCACATTCTTAAAAAAAAAGAAACAAAACCCAAACAACCACCAACTTCCCTTCATAGGATACAGCAATGCAATGTAATACAGATAGCAATTCATATCACAAGGTAATAGATTTTGAAATGACATAATTTATAAAGTTCCACATATGAAAATTTTTTGCAACTTGATCTATTGTCAAAAGTAAAGTGTCTGTGAATGCTTCTTATTTCTCAGTATATATTATAAACTTGTGACCCTTGATACTATTTAACCTGTTTGTTTTTTTAATACACATTCGTTGAGCCACTACTACCTACCTGCCAGGCATCGTGCTAGTGCTGGGGAAAAGTCTCATGAAAAGACACACAGCTGCTTTTTATTCTAATTTCAGAATTAGAGAAGACACTGTCAAGAGAATGGTCAGTTATTGGTCAGTTAGAAGTTTTCATGTTCTGGTTTTCAAGAGATGGTCCTTGAATATGACAACTAATTCTGGTACATATTTGGTGACAGCTGATAAATAAACAACAAATGTTGGCTTGATTTCGGAGAGACAGGAACACTCATACACTGCTGGTGGGACTGCAAACTAGTACAACCTCCATGGAAAGTAGTATGGAGATTCCTCAAAGAACTAAAAGTAGAACTACCATTTGATCCAGCAATCCCACTACTGGGTACTTACCCAAAGGAAAAAAAAGACATTCTATAAAAAAGACATCTGCACTTGAATGATTATAGCAGCATAATTCACAATTGCAAAGACGTGGTAACAACCCAAGTGCCCATCAATACATGAGTGGATTAATAATATGTGTGGGTACACCATGGAGTACTATTCAGCCATAAAAAGAAATGGTGAACTAATACCTCTTGTATTAACCTGGATGGAAGTGGAGACGATTCTTGTAAGTGAAGTATCATAAGAATGGAAAAACAAGCACCACACATACTCACCATTAAATTGGAACTAATCAATCAACGCTTATGTGCACATATGGAAATAGCATTCATCAGAAATCGAGGTGGGAGGGGGAGGAGGGGATGGGTAAATTCACCCCTAATGGGTACAGTGCACACTATCTGGGTGGTGGGAACACTCACAACTTTGACTTAAATGGTACAGAAGCAATTTATGTAATCAAAACGTTTGCACCCCCATAATATTCTGAAATAAAATAAATAAATAAATGTAACCACAGTAGATGTTTATTGATTTTTAAATTGATGTATTTTGTTGTAGCAATACTGTTAAAAACTCTTTAACCTCTGCATATCAGGAAATTAAAAATAGCATTTTTTTTGAGTACAGATTTTCCTTGTTAGTTAATATCCATCAAAGACAGCAGGAGGAATATGATTAACCATTATGCTAGTTTATTTGAAAACATGCCATTTTTAGCAAACTAATTTCTAGAAAAAGGGGAGAAGTGATTAAAACTAGATTGATTCAGATTGCAACATTAGCCTACATTACCTAATTCTCTTAACTTGGAAAATTTAGAATTGCCTGTGAGAAAGCGTTTGGCACATGACACATTTTTTAGAAATGGCCTTGTTTTCTGTGTGCTGTCATTGCATTATGGAGATCAAAGCCCCAGTACCATGCATAATTGAAATGCCAAAGACAGAGTTGCAGCATGGCCTGACAGCTTGGCTATTATTTGATTCAATATTTTAATTTATTTGCTAAATTATTAACCATGGCAACAGTTTAAAAGAGTTCTTAATATAAGATTATAGGGGGCGCTGACAAGTAAATATCTGCTGTTTGTTGATCAAGAATTAGAAGCGTAAGCAGGAACTTTTTTATTACTGTGATTTGGGTAAAATATGCATAATTCTTAACCATTTTTAAGTGTTGTGCACCCATCTCCATCATCCATCCACAGAATTCTTTCAAGGAGTTTATTTTTATTGCCGGTTATTTTGAGGCACCGTGTTCTGGCGAGCCTGGTGGAATTTTGTCATGGAAAAGTGGCACTGCGAGTTTCTCAGGTCTTTAAGTTGTAAGATGGTGTGTCACGAAACTCCCATCTGCAGAGGGCTCACGGTTCCCTTTCTTCCAGGGAATCTTTCCACTTCCTCACACCCACTGAGCCTCGTGGGGGTTTCTGTGAAGGTTAGTTCTCCACTCCCCGAGGCTTCAAGGAGTTCTGCCACCTCCTTCCAGGGTGTTTGCCAGCTGTTCCGGCGGCATGGAGAATGCAGGAGGCCACGTTCCTGCCCGAGCCGGGGGCAGGGAGGGCTGCTTTCAGCCTGCCTGTGAACTTCAGGGGTGGGGTTAGAAAGGAAGCGCTGGCCGGTGGCAGTTGGAGTCTGGTTTGCAAGATGGTTAGAGTGATGGAACACAGATGACTTCAGTGTGACTGCCAGATAAATACCAGTGACTTGTTCAAGGACACTGTGCTCTAAGAATACAGTCAGAGGGACGACCAGGGAGCATGTCACTCCTACTCCAGAGTGCAGGCTGCTCTGGATGGACCTGGGAGGTACAGCAGCCAGGCGGATGTCGTGTCCTCGGCTCTGCACCACGAGGACAGACAGTAGGCAGCTGAGAGCGATGACCTAGTTATTTCTTCCTGTGGGTTCACCTTCTACATTTTGCTTTTTTTGCTTATCCTTGAGTACATTTTTCTTTATTGGAAGAAGTCCACTGAGAGCAGCAGACCACTTAAACATTGTCATTCCAACCTCAGCATGGACAGGATACAAGTTTAACGACACAGGACGCTTTTAGTCACCTGGCATAAGCAGTTTCTATTAGCAACTTGATTGCAAGTCCTCCATTGCGTGCATTCTATTAGTGACCATGTTTCCAAACCCCTCCTCGGCCAGCCAGGGGCTGTACCAGGAGCCGCACGTCCTATTTCCCAGTGCTTGTTCTATGTCAGCCTTCATAATCCTTTGGTTGTTTCAGAGTGTGCAGATTTAGGAATGGTGGTATTGAGAGTCTAAGGAAGAGATGTGATGACTTTTAATGTGATTTGGGCTTTGCATTGTTCAAGCAATGAGCTTTCTGCTTTTCTATAACTGATGCAGTTGTGACTATAGATTAGGGGTCTCTAAACATTCCATGGGTGCTGTCAGTGAGATTTTAAAGGTTTTAGTCAGGAGGTCTCCAGTCTAGGGGGCGTCCAATGGCACCCCTTCTTGAGATCTCCCCCTCTGCATATAGAGGGAACAGCAGGTGACATCAGCACCCTGGTCCTGCTCATGTCCTGATTTCTCCTGCTAAGAGCTGAAGGTGCTGGGGAAGTGACAGATGATGCCACCTCACAAAACTGTGATGCTCCCTCAGTACAGGACGTTAGGAGCTTCTTCGTGGGATGCTGTTCAGTTCTTGTTTCTAACTGCTGTGGACTGACCCCTCGGGAGGGAGCCCAGGAATCCCTCCAGGCACGTGGCCAGGTGGGGCTGTCCTCTCTGTGTGGTTGAGGCAGAGGGCAAGAGAGGGAGAAGGGCATTCTCGCCACATTTGTAGCATGTACCCTACATCTCCCGTGGGAGACTACTCCTGGGCCAGGCAGTTCAGGACAAAAGCAATGCTAGATCAAAATGAAATGAATTCAAGCCTTTCAGTTTGCCTTGCTAAAGTCCTAAGCCCTCCAGGTTGAAAGGAATCAGAATCTAGTCCAGCTAGCCCTCTGCTACTTGAAGTCACTCTATAGCGTCCCAGGTTGTCCTGTCTGTTTGAATACTCCTGCGACAGCAAACTCACTACTTCACAAGGCAGGCCATGCTGAATCTGGATGGTTCAATTTGGGAGTGTTTCCTACGTTTTCTACAGCTTCAGTTGGTCTTAAATTCTGCCCCTTGCAGGAATGAGGAGCAATGACGAGGCATGGGTACCAGTTTGTGTATGTGCACTGTCTGCAAATATGCACGTTATCACTTAACAAGCCAGCAAGCGAACAAACAAATGAATAAATAAATATTAGAGTGAGCTGAGAGTCCTTCTTAGCTCCATATATTATTTAACTCCTGTGGCTTAACGTGTCCAGAGGCTCCTGAGTGTACACATTTATTTTCAAAAGACATTACTTTCCTTCCTTGCAACGGTGGTACATTTCAACGCACACTTAGTTGTATCTGGTAGGTCATATTTAACTGGTTTATGTTTTTATGGAAATATCTTCTGGGAGAAGAAATAAGAGGATGTTTGGGTTAATTGCCTTGGGGATATATTCAATCAAAAAGAGTGGGAACATTGAAAATGTCTCCTTTAGTAAACTTGTTTAGTGACATATTTGCAACCCATGGCTCCTTAGAAATCACCCTGCTTGCTCGAAGGACAATTTTATTTTAATTTCATTTCTAAAAGGGCCCAGGCAAAAGGGAGGTGAGTTAAGTCTTCTGGGGTTAAGGAAAGGGTTACTTTTTTTTTTTTCCACAGTGCAGTAATGTACACCTAAAAACGTTCCAGAATTTTTGGTAGGAATTGTAAGAAAGTATTAAAACTCGAGCAATGAATTAACAAGCCACCTTTTTATGCGGCAGCGGCCTGGCTCTGTATTGAATGAATAGCACTTTATTCTACAACTGCATAAATCGTGGGCTGAAATGCAGAGTGAGCGTGTGGCCTCTGAATCAATGAGGGTGTGTGTGTGTATGTGTGTACTCAGATTAGAACAGGTCTGTGCAAATAAGATTCTAAGTCTGACCTAAACACACAGAACCCTGAAATCAGAAGAGGTTCACAGTGTTCACATACATGAGTGAGTTTAAGCATGTCTTTGAGTTTCTCAAACAGATCACCCTTAATGTAGCATTAGTAATGTCTACCATGCAAACAGAGAATGCTTGATTATTTTAGCCTACATTCGTGCTCTGTTTTTATTTTTAGGGTTGACCTGTAGATGTGTTAATTTTTTCCAAATCAAAGAGTTGAGCTAACACTGTAAAGTATGATGAGGCTACTTCTTTTGAAATAATGTAGACATTGTAATAGCGCTTGCTTTGTGCCAGTCATGGCTGTATATTACGTGGACAGATTCCCTTAATGCTCACAACTCTATGAGATAGGAACTACCATTACCTCTATTTTACAGATGAGGAAACAGAGTCACAAAGTGGCTAAATAACTCACCCAGGCCATGCCACTAGCTGGTGTGGGAGCCCAGATTTAAGTCCTGGCTGTCCAGCTCTTGAGTACGGACTCTTACTCACTACATGACGCAGCCTCTCAGAGCATAGCTAGTAGAAATCCTGTCCCCCTTGGAATGACATCTTGCTCCTGTTCTATTCCTTAGGATAAATCCGGGGTGACGCAACGATCATTTTAGTGGCTTAAGGAAGTATATATATTTATTTCCCTTTAATAAGGTCTGAGGGGAACATTCCAGGTGAGCAGGGCAGTTTCGCTGCATGGAATCTTTCAAAGACCCAGCTTCCTTCCAAGTCCTTGTTCCATCATCTCTAGGGAACTGTTGTCATCCCTATGATGGGAGCTGGGTGGGGACCATGCTCAGATTCTACCCATTGGGCCCTTATTCCTGGTCTGATGTAGTTTATTGCGTAAGGATGAAATCAGGGTCAAGTTAAAGAGCAGCAGTCAGAGGTGGGTAGATAGAGGCAGAGGCAAAAGCAAGATTGAAGGTCGTGGGTCAGACTACCATGATGAAGCCGGGGATGCTGGATCAGGGGCAGTGGGGGTCCAGGAGATGCTGAGGGGGCAGCTTCCTCCTCATTCAGGGTGGGCCTGGAGAGTCATCCAATCACCAGCCAAAGAAGGCAGTGTGGGGGCACCAAGTGCACAAGACACTCTCTCCCTCCCACCTGACCTCCTGTGCCAGCCCTCTGGCCTCCCTGAAAGGTCATGACACATAGGCACGGCACACAGAGGACACAATGTGTCTGTGCAGGAAGCACAGGTCATTGGACCCAGAATGTTTGAGCAAAATGGATTTATATCGGTGGCTTGTTGTGAACTCCCTGCACCTTCTTTGTGTTTTGTGAATCCTTATGTACTAGCGGAGAGTTTCATGCTAAGCACACTAATGGCCCCAACGATGCCCACGTGCTAATCCTTGTAATCTGTAATCTGTTACTCTAAGTGGCAAAAGGGACTTTGAAGAGATGATGAAATTAGGGACCTTGAGTTGGGGAAATTCTCATGCCTTATCTGAGTGGGTTCAGTGCAATCACGAGGCTTCTTAAAAGAGTCAGAGGAAGATGTGATGGTGAAAGCAGAGAACCAGCGTGATACAGTGTGAGAAAAACTCAGCCAACCGTTGCTGGCTTTGCTCATGGAGACAGGAGCCACCAGCCAAAGCAACTGGAAAAGGCATAGAAATGGATTCTCTAGAAACTGGAGAAAGCAAAGAAGTGAGTTCTCCTGTAGGGCCTCCAGAGGGAACGCAGCTCTGCTGACACCTCGATTTTAGCTCAGGGGGACCCAGTTTGGACTTCTCACCTCTAGAATCGTGAGATAAGAAATTTGTGTTGTTTTAAGCTGCCAAGATTGTGGTCATTCATTACAGCAGTCGAAGGAAACTAGCATGAACCTTGCTCGGGTTATTGGAAATTGGAAAATCAGCGTGGAGATTCTATGCAGACACCCCACTTTGGGGGGAATTTTGGCACAAATATACCCAAGAGCCAGAAAATCCTAAGGTTTTAGAAATGGGAGATTTTAGGCTCCCTTCCTGAAAAGAAATAATATGACTACTTCTATTGATAGAAAAAAGTCTCCTACTCTTTAAAAATAGACTCTTTGGCTAAGAATGGAACCATAGGTCAGAGCTCTATTTAAAATCGACTGTTTATATTTTTATTTGAATTTAGAGCCAGGACTGTTTACAGGTTATAACATAGCCACTTGAATTTTCCAAAGTGTTTTTAGAATTTTCTCATGCACAGTACCATTAAATGGTGCAGGTGTATCATTAGACTTAATTATAAGCTTCTCAAAGGAGGCACTTTTTCCAAAAAGTAAGTGCCAGTGGGAGCGGAGCTGACCGTGATCTCTGTCCCCTTGCACCAGAAAGCAAACCTGTTGCTGTGCCTCCCTCCTCGTGGCTTCATCTTCTCTGTCTGTCCCGGGAGCGTCTGTTCCTTAGTGGATCATTTTATAAATTCTGGTCCCTTTTTCTGCTCCTGCTAGCCTGAGAAGTATCAAAGTCAGCTACTTTTGAGGTTTGAGGCAAACATTTATTCTCTTTTCAGAATAGTACCTTACATTTGAATAGCATGAAAATGATGTGGCATTTTCAGTGATATAAGTAATAATCACATGTCACTAAGGATCAGCGCCATATGATATTTTTTGGTTTTTGTTATTGGTCCACTTGCCTTTCATTAGCAGATTAAAAATATTAAATACACACATACCATATTTTTAGTTCTCTAGGCTTATACCAAAATGTCCCCCACATATAAAGGCTTAGAAATAAAGTAAATAAGATTTAACATCAATCCATTTGGGCTTTGGGTCAGAGCCCAGAACAGGGGGAAGAGTTCCCAGGACATGAGCTTGGGGGTAACCTGAGTACACCAATTAGCATATGCAAATAGAGGAGGCTTGCTCTGAAGTAGAGGTGACTGAAAAAGTTAAACACTGGAGTCACCTATCTAATCTTTGTCCCCAGCATAGAGATTGGTGGCAGGTAGTGACAGCCAGTAGGATTCAGAATTCTCGTCACTCTGAAAACACTTGTGATATAGTTGTAACCGCCCCTGTTCTGGTTTCCCCAGCAACGATCTCATGTTTACTGGGCTCCCACGTTGCAGATCTTGCTATTTGAGGAGACTGTGCTGGTCCCTGAGATGTCACCTCCCATTGCCAAGGAAGCATTGGTGTTCTAGTCATGCCCCGCACTGTGAGCTCGGGTCATCTGAGTGTCTCTGAATACTGACCCTGCCTTGCTGAGCATGCAAGGTCAGTGCCCATTAACGACCTTGGACTGTGGTCAATGCACCAGGTGAGGCCCCTGCAGGGTGGGCAGCTGGATGGAACCTGGCTGGCCACCAACTCCCCTCTGCCCCTCTTCTCCAGTAACCACCCTTGGGCACCAGGATGGGGAAACCATGTGCAGGGGCAGTTGCAGACTACTTTTGTGACCAGACCTGCATTTGTATCTTGGCTGTGACACCTAATACCTATATGACCTTGGGCACATTACTTAACTTGGCTGGGCTGCCATTTTCTTATCTGGAAATTGAGGAGAATATCTACATTTTAGGGTACCTGGCACAAAGTAAGCATTCGAGGAATTTTAGCTATTATTTTAATTAGCTAAAGGCATGATAAGACACTGCAGACAGCTAATTGATTCATTCATTACCTATATAAAAATATTGAGTGAGGCCCTCAATGTACCAGACACTACACTGTGGGAATTCCTGGGAACAGTGTGGCTGCAAGGCCTGATTCCTCTTGCTGTCTTCTTGATTTTTATGGTCTTTTTCTCATCTAATTAGGAAAACACACACACACACACATTGATAAATAAATACTTATTTTAAACCAATTTGAAATGTAAGCAAAATGCTTACATTGACCTTAAATCAGCATCAATTAATCAGCTTTAAATCACAGGAGAAAAAATTCAATCTCTCTCTTTTTTTTTTTTTTTTTTTGCTTGAGTTGAAGACTTACTAGGTATTGGTAGCCAGCATGTTAAGACATTTTACTACAGCAACATTGTAGATCTGAATCTTTACATTGGCTGCACCAGGGAGTTTGCTTTTATAGCCATGGATTTTTCTTTGGAAATTAATATGGCAAGGGATACATTTAATGATCTGTAGAAATATTGACTTTATGTAAAAGAAACAGCTAAAGCTAATTAGCATGTATTAATTTACATATGTAGTCCAGCTCATTAGGCATAAATGTGTTTTCAACGTAGGGCATTGATATTTTTCAACAACGTGATAGGATGAGAAGACATTGTCTGTCTTTTTGAATTTAACGTGTTAGATCAGCGGTCCCCAACCTTTTTGGCACCAAGGACTGGTTTCATGGAAGACAATGCTTCCACTGACTAGGAGAAGGGGGGTGATGGTTTTGTGATGTTAGGTGATAGATGTGGAATTCTGTTGATCTGTTATAGCCTGTGCATTTTAGGTAAAATATTTTCATAGTTACTGATATCACAGTGAAAACGGGTTTCCATTGGTCAAAATCATTCAATATGTGTGGGTTCGGGTAGGCAGAGGGCTTGGGGTCTTGGCTGGGATCTCAGGCCTGTTTCATGTATCTGGAGACCGATTTCGTGGTCAACAGGGTATTGTTTATAGCAAGTTTTGGAGACTGACGGTGACAGGACTAAGACAAGAGAGGAAGACCTAGCAGATATCCCCGACATGGTTCTTTGGACACCAGCCTTGAATCGAGAACCCAACAGGGAACATTTCAGGGTGGCTGAGTTCCAGCAGGGAGAGAGAGGGCCAGCTGCACCGTTCAGTGACTGTTTCTGGTGACACTGTACATTTATTGTCCAGGCCTAGTGGTTGGGGAAGACAGTTCTTTAAAGCCCTTTGTGTATTTTTTTGTCTGTCCTGGCTGTGTAGCTCCACTCGGAGATGAGATCCTGGTTGGGAGGGTGGGTCTCAAGGCTTCTGCACACACTGCTGTTACCACGATGGCAGGCCCCCTCAGGGCAGGTGTCAGGCTCAGACTCCTCAGCAAGGATTTTGTTGTGATGGTTTAAAACATGTAACCATGGATGTGAGCCAGCAGCACCAGAATTACCTAGAGAGGGATGGAGGAAAGTTTTTATGCTCTGGGCGCTAAGAAAAAACAAGTGGATGGAGGGAAAGAGAAGGGGAGGGTGGAGAGAGAGGACCAGAGTGACACATTCCCATGCCATGCCTGGCACAGCCAGGGAAGGGGACAGTGCTCAACCTACCTCCTCAAGACGTGCAATGAGTACACTTCTACCAGCAGAGATTTGTTCTCTTGGATTGAACAGTGTCTCTCTAGGTGGGTCGATGTGATATTTGGGTGTGAAGTGGCCCACTGTAAATGCTTTCAGCTCAAAGCCACTTCTCCTTCCTCTGAGCTCTCCTGAGCACCCCAGCCATGGCTCCTGTGCTTGTCGCATTCCATCTGGTATTATGATTATTCCTCTGAGTTTCTTATCTCTCCCTGATAGATTAGAACCATGTGAAGACTGGGGTCATGTCTTATTGCTCTCTTTTGTTATGAAGCACACCGCCTCCCCGCATCACTAGGGCTGAGTCTGGCTGCATGTGATGGAGAATCTAAAACGCCGGCTTGACACTTAGGGGTTCATTTCTCTCGTGCAGGGAGAAGCACAGGGGTAGTGGCCTGGGGCTGGTGCAGCAGTTGTTCTGTGTCACCAGGGTCCTTTAGGTTACGTTCTGCCTTTGTTATCATTCTCAGGTTTGCAAAATGCCTCTTGTCCCTCTGTCATCACATCCACCTTCCAGGTAGTCAGAAAGGGAAGAGGTGAGGTCAGAAGAGGTGGGTCAGCGAAATGGGTTCCTTTTATTACCAGGAAAACAAGAGCCTTCCTGCGAGGGCCTCCCCAGTAGGCTTCTGCGTGCACCTCGGTGGCAGGAAGCAGCTGCAGGAAAGCTGGGGAAATGAGGTGCTTTTTATTTTACTTTATTTTATTTTTTTAATAAAGGAGAACGTATTGCTGTCTGGAGCAAGATCAGGGTTCTGCTGATAAAGAAGAGAGGAGGATGTGGGCAGCTAGCGCGGTCTGTCATACTCCTACTTAGAGATGGCTCAGACAAACGCTTGCAGAGTAAGTGGCTTTAACTGTGGACAAGAAGCTATGTAGCAAGAGGGAAGATCAAGGTCTAGAATCCCTCTAGCAACACAAGAGATTTTTGCTAGAGACTGATCCTGCCATCATATCCTCATCCTATTATTTTGAACGTTTAGCTCCTGGCATCTGTTCTCTTGTGTGTGTGTTTTTTTTTTAATATCTTAAAGGAAAGGCAAATTTCTAGATCAGGGCCTCGTTGTTGTCTAACGCATCCAGAGTCAGGGACCTCATGAGTTCTGGTTCATCACAGCAGAGCCAGGCTGAAGAAGTGTGCCTTACTTCCAGGCACATTCTTATCTAATGACAAATATCAGCATGTTAAGATTCTCTTGCCAACTTTGCAGGGAGTTGGGGGTGTCTGTGCCAGGCATGGTCAGGAGTGAGTCTAGCTCTTTCTTGCTTTCACTCTTGTTGCTGGCTGCCTTCCTCCCTCCCCCAAAATGCATGCAACATGGCAAGATAAAAAATATTGTAAGTCAGAGAGACAGATGAGTGAAGGAGAAAAAAAGAGTAGGAAACTATGACTTGGAGCCAGGGCTGAAGCTGAAGTTAGTATTTTGTATAGTAGGTGTGTCTATTGTATATGTCGTCGTGAGGTCCCGTACACTTCCTAGAAGTGGGATACAAATTTAGCTCTCAGCTTTTAAAAAGCTCAACTCTTTCCAATTCTGAGATATGTTGTAGGGCAGAGAGAAGACCTGTTAATAACCATGATATATCAGGACAGCTTAGGATGATGAAGAATTTGAGTCGTCGGAATCCAGGTGAGGGAGGAAGTTCATTCTTGTTCATGGTGGTCTGAGAGGGCTTCCCTGGGGTGGTGACACTTGCAGAGGAGCAAGGGTAAAGGAGGTGAGATAAATCCAGTTTGGCCAGAGCAGAGCTTTATGTGCGAGAGTTGGGGGGGGGGGCAATTTGGGTGCATTTAGCGGTGGCTGAATGGTTTGGACTTTATCAGGTAAACAACTGCAAACTGTGAAATGTTTTGGGGCAGGGAAGTGACCCGATCAAAGCAGTGTTTTTAAAATTTACTAAGTGCTCACGATGAGAAAACATTGCCTAAAATAATTAATAATAGTTCATATGAAATAGAAGTAGTACATTGATGGCAAGAACAAAGCAAAGAGAATGTATTCAACTAGATCATCTAAAAATACAGATGCACTTCCTGTGACTATGTGTCTTGTTGATACGGCATAGGAATTGTGCAAATTCAGTCTTTGGCTTCTACTTTGTAAATAGGAAAATAGAGAAGAAATAAAATGTCTGTTATGTTTAGGCATCATAAATGGGGATCCTTGACCCTGAGCTCCAGGACTCTAAGGGAAAAGTCTGCTGAGGCCCCCATGCTCCAGGCATGTTAGTACTGGTGGATGGTGGACGGGCCGGGGGCCATTGTAAGTCTTCTTGGCCGTGGGGATACATGGTGCTGATACTTGTCCTCTGTTACCCTGGTACTGTGTAGCAGTGCCCGAGGCTGGCTTAGACTAGGGTTCTAGTGCCCAAGGCTAGCCTAGGCTAGGATTAAAGTCTGAGAAACTAGAAATTGTCTCTAGCCTTGAAGAAAATAGCCTACAGAAATACGCTACCGATTCACGGTCACTGGACCACCAAGCTGAGGTTGTTGCTGAGCTGGACTCCTATCAGGAACTTGGGGGATTGGGTTCTGGGAACCTGAGTTGGGTGTGTTGGCTGTTTAGTGCTAGCCTCATCCCCAAGCCACGCAAAGGGGCGGTGCGAGGGAAGTTCTGGCACGATGGAGCTGTTCTTCATGGTATCGTGGTGGTGGACGCGTGACTCATTGCATTTATCAAAACCCGTGCAGCTGTACACACACAGAGGCTGCAGGCCTGGCAGTGAATTCACAGCCTTGGAAGGTCACTGGGCCACCACCTCCCTCATAACCTCTTTGCGTAGCTGTTGTGTCTCTGTAACTCCACAGAAGATATTTAGTCTCCCACTATATAGCCCATGGCAGCAGTAACAAAGTAAATTTGTGTGTCGCCTCTGTCACACAAGGTTGATAATAATACATATGGCTTTTAAATTGTGAGTCTTAACTGAGACAGAGACTGCAAAAGCACTGAGCATTGTGCGTGGGACTCAGCAAAAGTTAATACCATGCCTGCTCTCTGCCAAAAGCAATCATTTCTTAAAACAATAATTTCTGCAAAAAAAAAAAAAACTCGAAAAAACTAATGTTTGCATAGTGCTTGTCACATGCATTATCTCATTTAATCTTAACAATTCTGTGAATTTTTCCCCCTTTTGTCCCCACTGAGGCTCAGAAGTTGAAGTCATTTCCCTAATGCCACGCACCTCCCGAGAGAACTGTGGCCCTAACACAGGACTGCTGACTCTTAGTCACACAGAATGATAACTATATCCTGATAACTAGCAGAAAAAGATCAGGTGAACCTTAACCTGCTGTGCTATTTGTGTATTTGGAGGTTGAAGGAGAGTACAAGGAAGTGTAAAAGGGAAGTGTTAATCTTAAAAAAAAGGAAAGTGTTTGCACTATACCATCAAAGAACAAAGGGTTTTGCTTGAGATACAAGATAAGCATATATAGAACAATTGCATAATAATAAGCTAAGACTGACGCCATAGGAAGACCTTGCATTCTATTAGGTGAGATAAGGCATATTTAGAAATATACTCCCTGCTAGACAGAATGTGCTAAGTGAAGAGAGGTAGATACAAAGGCAGGGCTCAGAGCGTGGAGAAAGGGGAGCTGGCACGTGGATGGGGAAATGCAGAATATTTTTGATCACTGCGATGGATTTTGATATTTGGAGATAAGCAGGAAGGTCGTTCTTGGTGGAGGGAATAGGATGAAAATGCAAAGAGGTATTTTGATTTCCACTTGGAGATGTAGAGGATGGAAAGAGCTGGAAAGAGCTTCATGTCCAACCTTACAATGAATAAAAGTGGGACAAATGGCAGTCTGACTGCTGTTTATGAACATGTGTGAGCACTGGGGCTGCGAGGCTCAGAACACAGGGAGGGACAGGCCCCTGAAGGCAGAGAGGTGACGCAAGCACTGACTTACCTGGACAAGAAGCTGCCGGACACTGATGAGAAGGGCTTGGCCAGGACAATTGGAGAACCGGCAAGGGGCAGCTGAGCATGCACTAGTGACAGTCAGTGAAAACCCTTGGAGTTGCAAATATGGGGGGATCTGCACACTCTTGAAGGTTTTTTCTCCATGTATCCCACTGATCAGTCACAGGAAAGATTCAGAGACTCCAGAAGTTCTTCCTGGTAGGGAAGAACCAAGGGAGGGAATAGAAGCAGCTCCAGGAAGGGGCAAGAAACTCTGCCTGCACTTCTCCCCTGCCTCTCCCCTACAGAACGAAAGCTTTACTTGGGGAAGGGCAAGATTACAAGCTGGATTCAGGACTATGCTTGAGGGAAGGGTAGAATGACTGAAGGATTGGCAGGATCATAGAAAATGCCATCCCGCCCCCCCCCCCCCATGTCCGGGAAAACAGTATCTGCCCAAGACCAAGGCTTGCTCAGAACAACAGAGGACACCTCCAACCCCACTCTCCACCACTAGGCTAACAAGGAATTTGCAAGAGACAGACCTTCTCTGAGGCATGGTGTTAAAAAAAAAAAAAAAAAGAAGAAGACTTAAGGCTGAGAGTGCAGCAGTCACTGGAAAACAAACAGACTCTGGCAACCCACCCTTGCCCTGAACACAGGGTGTCACTGGAGGAATGTGGGGCCTGTAGGGAACTACGGGTAACCATAGCAACAACAAACCTTTAAGCCACCCCAGCTCCTAGTTAGATTAGCTCAAACCTCACCCTAAAGGCCTAGCAGAACTAGCAGGAGGAAAGACATGCCCATTTATAGGCGTTAGAAAATATTTACCCTCAAATCTGCTTTCCTACACTTCCAATATATTACTAGGCATATGAAAATGCAAGAAAAGAAATAGATCCCCCAGGAGACAAAGCAGTCATTAGAATCAGACTCAGGTTTGTCAGAGATGTTGGAACTATCTGATAGGGAGTTTAAAATAGCCATGATTAAATAGGTTAAGGGCTCTAATAGAAAAAGTGCACAATGTGCAAGAACAGATGGGTGAAGAGAAATTGCCCAAACTGCAACATGAAGAGAAGGGAAGAAAAGGGAAAACAGTAAAAACAAAACAGAATGTTCAAGAGCTCTGGGATAATATCAAACCATCTAATATCCCCTTTATTGGAATTCCCAAAGGAGATCTGAGAGAGAGAATGGGAATGGGAAAAAAAAAATTGATGACACACACCAAATCACAGAACCTAGAAGCTCAGAGAATACTAGGTAGGATAAATACAGAACAAAGTATATGTAGGTATGTTGTATTCAAACAGTTTAAGACAACAACAGAAAAAGAAAATCTTAAAGGCAGCCAGAGGAAAAAGACGCAATACAGAGGGAAAAAAATAAGAATTCTAGCAGACCTCTCTTCCAAAACTATGCAAGTTAGAATACAGTGGATAGACATTTTTAAAAGTTCTCAAACAGAAGAGCTGCCAACCCAGAATTCTATCCCCTGGGAAAATCTATTTCAAAAATGGAGGAAAAATAAAAATTTTCTCAGATAAACTAAAGCTGTGGAAATTCATTGCCAACGGACTTACTCTACAAGAAGTGTTAAGGGAAATTTAATGTTATGGTAGGATTATGATACCAGATAGAATCTGGGATCTATACAAAGAAATGAAGAGCACTGGAAATGGAATAAATGAAAGAAAAATAAAATTCAATTTTTCCTATTTTTAATTGCTCTAAAAGAGAACCTGATTCAAAGCAAAAATAGTTGCAATGATTCATCTATTTCTAACTTACCTAAAAGTAAAATGTCTGACAATAATGGCACAAATGATAGGAGTGAGGAATTGGGAATATATTTCATACCATTGTAAGGTCCTTACACTACATGTGGAATAGTATAATATTATTCAAAGATAAACTCTGATTAATTAAAGATGTCTGTTGTAAACCTTAGGGCAAATACTAAGAATGATTGCCAAAACAGAGGTCTATACAAAGTAGAGTGGAAATATACCTAAGTCCTCTTGAACCACCAAAGGAAATAGAAAAGGAAAAATTAGGGAGGTGGCTGGGGAATTGGAGGAGCGTATTCTTCCACGAGTCAGAAGAAGAGACTATTTCGAGTAGGAAGGAGGTGGATGTTAGCGTTAGGCAAGGCAGAGAATTTGTAGAGAATGAGAATGAATGTGTCTATCGAGTCAGTGATCAGACAGTCTGATGAACACCCTCTCAGAGTAGAATCAGTGGAGTGGGCAGGAGGGATGATTTTAGCAGAGAGTTGAGTTGTGAATAGGTGATAAGAAAGCTGAGGAATCTAGCTTAGGCTGCTTTTCAAAGAACAAGGTAAGAAGGCAGGAGCTGGAGGGGAGGCAGCAGAATTGCAGGAAGTATATGTGGTTACACAACAGACAACAAAAGTTTATAATTACCGGACCAAGATATTGACAAGAGTGGGGAGAGATTGGATAAAGTTTATAGGTGGGAGAATTAGACCTTGAAAGGAGAAACAGCCCTTTTAAAAAACAAACAAACAAACAAACAAACAAACAATAGGATAAAAAGAAGGGGGGTGAAGCTAGAGGTGCAGGGAGGAGGATGTTGGGGGAAGCTCATTCTAAGCATCAGGCATCCTTTGAGTCAGGTAGGACACAGTCTTTAGCAGAGTCCGAGAAAGGCATTTTCTGAATGTTTTATGGTTCCCTGGTACCACAGCTTGGTTTTTCTCTTTCTTCCAGTCCTCTACTTTGTGGCAATTTCTTAGGGCTGCCGTAACAAAATAGCACAAAATGTGTCACTTAAGACAACAGAAATTTATTGTTTTGCAGTTCTAGAGGCCAGAAGTCTGGAATCAAGGTGCCACCAGGGCAGTTCTCCCTCTGAAACCTGTAGGGGAATCTTTCCTTGCCTCTTCCTGGCTGCTGGTGGTTGGCCGACAATCTTTGGTGTTGTCTTGGCTTGCAGCTGTAGCACCTCAATCTCTGTCTTTGTCACCCCATTGCATTCTTTCTGTGTGTCTCTGTCTTCACATGGTCATCTTCTTATAAGGACATCATTCACGTTGGAGCAGGGGACCACCCTCCTCCAATATGACCTCATCTCAGCTAATGACATCTGCAGCAACCCTATTTCCAAATAAGGTCACATTCTGTGGTACTGGAGGTTAGGACTTCAACGTAGCTTTTTAGGGAGACACAGTTCAACTCATAACACCTACTGAGTCTTCATCCTGATTTATAAAGTTTCTTTTTGGGGAGATCCAACTCATCATTTGAAGTGCACTGTGGTACCACCTCCCACCTGAAGCCTTTCATGAACATCCCTCCTTACCGCACTCTGTGTCACGCTCCCCAGATAAGTTATATCTTTTATGTGGCTCAGTATCCCTGTCTACCGAGTGTGGCTCCCCTTCCTGAGAGCAGGAATCGTCCAGCTGCTCTCTGCACCCTTCACAGAGGCCAGAGCCATTTCCTTCTGAAATGACTTAGGATCGTACAGTAGAGCATAACCCGTTATCTGGGAATTCAGAGGAAACTAATCTTTCCTGAAAGGGATGAGATAAGGTGTTGGAAAGATGGGAGGAAAAGAGAACATTCCAGTCTGTTTCTTAAAAATATTATTTCTTTGTTTTGAGGATAAGATTAGAACCACGCTTCCTCGCAATGATGTTTTTGAATGTTCTACACAGCCGTTCACCTGGAGCTATTCCATCAATCAATTAAGGTTATTATTTTTTTTTCCCCAACTTTTTTTTTCTTATTTTATTTTATTGTCTTTATTTATTTTCCAGAGGTGCTATCTGGAGAGGGTCTGTTGTTTACAATTACACTTTGGATGCTTCTTGCCGAGCTTGGCTCTCTGCACATTGTTGGAAGTTCCCTCTCTGTTAACTGTCCATGCATTTAGGCACCTCAGTGAGATGGTCTAGTCTTTAGTAAGATAATGGAAGTTTTCATCCATGCAATTTTGTTTTGATGCTGTTTTGGCCAGCAAGGCAGTTTTAAGAAATGTGGTGGCTGGTGTTTCTGGTTTTTGATGGTGATGGTTGGAGAGCAGAGACTTGGTGGAGGTAAGGCAGAGCTTGGTAGAGATGACTTTAGGATGTGCTGGATTTGGTAGACAAGGCCGCTTGGGCCCTTGGAGAACAAGCAGAGTGGATTTTCAGCAACAGAGTGCTCACCGCCCAGGGGGAAGCACTGTGAATTGAAAGGCTGCCATTATTATATTCTTTTCTTGGTCCTCTACTGCAGGCAGCTAAAACCTCTAGGCACAGCCATCTTCTTACTCTTCCTATGACACTGGAACATGAGTCAGAAAGGAGCATGAGTTTCAGTCATGAAGAGCTCTGAGTTCTAACCCTGGCTTCACCACTATTACTTCTGTAGTGTTGGGCGTGCATCATCCTCATCTGTGAAATGGGGATTGTACCACCTTCGGGGTTATTGGGAAGTGTCAGTGGGGTTAGATATTTGAAAAGTGACCATCCCCATAATGGCTGGCATGTCAAAGATGCCACACACTGTTAGTTTAACCTTTCCTAGTGTTGAAGAGATTGGGACGCTGTGACAAAGAGGAGTGAAGTGGCACCTGTGGGCATGCCACAGGTAAGCCTGGAATAGAGGTGATTTGTTTGGGTGATGTTTTCGTCCTCCATGAGATGCCAAGCCGGGATTCCATTCTTCAGCCGTGGGCATTTGCAGGGTGCCAGGGTGCTAGGCCTTTTTCTCCTCAATGTTCATTCTTTTTATAGCCTAAGATACACCTGGCAATTAAGCTTCTGAAAAACATTAATGTTTACATGTGATAATAATGCTGATTTAGGGATTTACACTACAAAAGCTTCCATATATAAATTTACGTTTTATTTGCAATGTTCCTTTAAACAGATGCCGCAGTGTCAAAATACATTACCTCCTGCCATTCAGCACACAGGATTTGATCTACTCTATTTCATCACCAAAGTGAATCCTCTTAAAATTTATTGTGGAACTTGTTAGACTGACTTCCTCTGTCTCTTCTTCTGTGTCTTCCCCGCCCCACCTTTCTGCAGGAGAAAAATGTTTTCTATGGCTGGAAAATTGATTGATAAATATTTCAAGATAAAAATATCAGTTTTAAAACTTTCAACTTCCATCTTTTTTTTTCCCCCTGGCACAACTCAATTGTCACTTTGATGATCACTGACTTTTTATTGGGCCTGACTTAGCACGAAAGACTATGAATTATCCTTTAAAGACATATAAGAAAGTTACAGTGCCCTCTGCAATGTATTTATAATGCAAGCATAAATTAAGGAAAAAAATGAATATGTAAAGATTGCCCAAAAATCTCTAGACTAGCAGCAGGGGTCTGGTGCAGCCAGGAACCACAGAGCCAATCTTCCTTCGAGGACGTGGAGACTATCTTATTAATCCTTCTTTCCAGCAGTACTTTTAGGAAGAAAACTCAGAGGGGAGCTGAAGGTAGTGATTCGATCAAATAAAGGAGGAGAATGTGAAATAGACAATCTAGGAAGTGTTTAACAGCACCTCCTTGGCCCTCCTGTATAAATATAACAGGAGCACAAATGCTAATGACGAATACGGAGCATCGCTTCTGAAACTGGCACTCAGCAATGGTACGAAGTAATTATAGGGTTTCTACCCAATTTAACACATTATGCAAAAAAGTGTTAAATGAAGGATTTCTACCCTTCAAACATGTTCTCTTTTCTTTTTATTTTTAACACGGAAAAGGACAGAGAGTAATAAAACAAGCATGCACGGACCGCTCCCTAAAATTAATAAATATTAACATTGTGTCATCTTTGCTTCGGATTCTTTTTAAATGAAAGAAAGAAAATATTTCTGATAAATGTGTTCCACGTTCCTCTCCCTCCCTGCTCAGGAGAAACCCCGGTGGCGAATTTGGTGTATTTCCTGTCACCAGGCAGGTTATCGTTAAGGTGATCTACTTCTTTTACAGGAACCATCCTTTTTGCAGATGATTTTATTGCTTTATCACATGTGCTATAAAACAAACTAGATGACTGCAGCAACCTTGCCGGACTGACTCTCAGCTGGTAATTATTTCTTGACACGTGGATTACAAAGCCTATTCACTCCCCATATACAGTCATGCTGTGTTAATTTTTAATTATGCATTTTATGGAATGACAGAGACAATTATAATTAATTTATGGCTTTTTGTTTGTTTGTTTTTTAACACTTTGAATCAGAAGTCACAGATAATTTCCAGGGATATGGATTAAACTGGTTTAGTGGCGATGTTTTCCTAGAAGTATTCCTTAAGGAGGAAAAATCAAGCCTTCAGGGAATAAATATTACACACATGTTGTCTTGCCTCCTTCCAAACTGTGAAGTGAAAATAAGTAATTAATTAGTCACTTACATCTGCTGCGGACCTCAGCCAGCCTTGGTTCTGTGATTGGTCTAGTCGCTGCCCAGGGGAAATGTTCTGTAGTGGCCCTTAGAAATGGGAGGCCTCAGTCTCAGGGCCCCAGGGCTCTGTCCTAAGCCCACTGACAGTCTTTCCTGACCTGGTTCTCAACCCTGGCTGTGCATTAGCAATGCCTGGGGAGGAGCCTGGAGAATTCCCCACGCCCAGGCCGCTCCCAGACAATTACATCAGCATCTCTTGGGGGGCAGACCTGAGCATCAGTGGTTGCTAAGGCCAACCTTGTGACACCACCGAGTGCCAAGCTGAGAAGCGATGCTTGAAAGCATTTGGCCATCCTGGCCTTCCTCTACGTTCTAGAACTCGCCAAGTGCTTCCCAGCCTCAGGAGCACTTGCTCTTCCCTGTAGGGGAACCTCTGTATTCTCTTAGTTCAAATCATACCTCTGCAGAGAGCCTTTCCCGCTAGGCCAAAGCATTGCTCCCTATTGATTTCTTTCTTTGCACTAGAGTCCTCTGAAATCGTCTGCTAATTTCTTTGCTTTCTTCCTGTTTCTCTCTCCCCTTACTAGGACAAAAGCCCCTTGAGGGCAGGACTCTGCTTTCTTATCACTGTTTTTCTGGTGCCTGGGACAATGCCTGGCCTAATAGATACACAGGAAATATTTGTTAAATGGGAATGAATTCTAACATCAAGATGCATTGAAGGGGCACCGAGCATAAGGTTACATCCTTTTTCTAAGACCTTCCTCAGTGTGCTGCTGTGAATATTCGAATCCTAGTGGACCTCATGGTAGTTTCAGGAAAGACCATGAAATCTGGAGTAGCTGTGCTTCCGTGGGTCAGTTTCAAAGTGTCTGACTGAGGGAGATTAAAACCACGCCCCTTCGCAGGCATCCCGGGCAGTGCAGTAGGCCCCGGGCTGCTCTGGTTCTAAGAGGGGTGATGGCTTCTGGATGCTCAGGTTGCCAATAGGCCCCTTACCTCGGAACTATGCGCCGTGCACATGCCTTTGCAGGTGGGAACCATTTGCATAATTCCACCATTAAGATATAAAAATATAACAGGGTAATGTGACTGCTTACCTTGACCTCAGAACCAAACTGAATGGCTTTCCTCCTCCTGAATGGTTCTACCTCACTTCCTCCCTCCTCAGTACCTGTCTGCCTTCCTCTGCTTAGCTCATCCTCTCGCAGTACAAAGCCACAGTGTGCTTTTGTTGTTTATATCTAATACGGTTTTAAGGGTGTCTTGTGTGTGGATTTAAAAGAGCATGTTGGTTAAACACATAATGTTTGTCAAGCCCTCCACGATTGATTTTGTTTGTATGTGTGCTGTCGCAAACACAGGGTTGTTTGAGGAAGGTGATTTAAGAACCTGGTCTGCCTGGGGCAGTCTCTGTTTGTGTCCGTGGTCCCAGCACAATTATTAATAGTGACTCCTTTTACTCTTAGAAGTGTGCTGGTTTGTATGCTAAATTATAGAGGACCCCTACTCCAGAATGATCTGCTCCCCAAACTCCCCAATTTTGATCAATGGCTCTAAATGAAAATGGCTTTCACCTCTGATACCATCTTACTTACCTGCAGGGCTACATAGAAGTATCAGAAATAATTGGTAGATAAGTTGGCTACTGTGGGTTTATTGGGTCCCTTGGTTCCAAGAGCTATTAATTGGGATATTAAGGTTGTCATTTATAACGCTTAATTACACGGTGATTTTGGATATAGAATTGCTTGATCTGTCGACCAACCAAGCATTTCCTGCCTTTAGCATCAGTATCTTCATTGACACTATTGGTGTTTTCAAATCCCATCGAAGTGCGTGCTGCTGTTCTGCTGGGCTACCTTGTGGATTTATCTGACTTGGATTATCTTGCTGAATAGATCAGAGAGGCAGCGGCCTCCCCTAGGTGCCGTTAAGAGCTTCCCTGGCCTCCCTCCTGCCCCTGTCTCACACATCCTTAGGGTTACGAGCTTTCCCCCTTTAGTTCTGGGGACTGTCCTGGTGTGGATTCTGATGAGATAAGATGCCAGGAAGGGAAGTGGGCACCCGCCACACCGTTCCTGGCGCTTGGGCTTCACACCCCTCAGGAGGACCCCAACTCCCAGACGCCCGGCTGCCCGCTGCCTGGATTTATTAATGCTATTTACTCCCTCGCTGTTGAAATGATTTCTCCTCCTCCCTCGAGTTTGGAGGCTAAAGAGAGGTTCGTCTGGGTGTTTTGTGGACTTCAGGCTAGGAAAAGACACTGCTTTAAACCTGATGGAGTGTGTTCCAGTGTGTGATTCTAGCAGCTTCTTAACTGCCTGCGCTGCGGTGGCCAACTGCTCCCTTAGGTTCCCTGTCCCTCCACCGAGCCTTTTCTTTGAGGAAGTATCACTTCCTTTGAGGATGTGGAGGAAATCGTGTTCGTGCCAACACAGATGCAGATCGTGCCTGGCTTCGGTTCACATACCACAGGGACAATGACTCTCTGCCCTTTTGTAAAATTCCTTTAGAGCATGAAACAGAATTCTCCCTAATCTAAATGAGCTAAATATTACATTGGGGAAGGCTTGGTGGGTTCAGGGACAAAGAAAGGGGGGTCCATAAACACTCTTCCTCAGTTATAACCCTTGCATGCTGTTTACGTTGTAAGGGGGCCCCTATGATCGGGAGGTAGAGAAGTCTATTTTTACTTTTATTTTATTTTATTATTATTTTTTCCATTTCTGAGTTTGTTTGCAGCTACTGCACCTCCAGATTTTCTTGCTTTTATCCTCATGTTGGAGGGGAAGGTCTAGGATTCAGATATTCAAATAGTACAAGGTAATTAAAGATAATCAAGGAAATGAAAAGAAAGGAAAATCAGTTGTGCCTTGTCATTAGGCATTCATTACTATCAACATTTTGGAATGTTTCCTCACTTTTATCATCTCATTTATATATTAAGTATATAATGATGATATTATATCTATTTTTGAAAGTCTAGCATGACATTTTTTCCTCTGGATTTTTTTATTGAGCATATGAGCTTTCTCTTTCTAAAAATCCTTGAAAAACATGTTATTGAGTGGATGCATAAAAATGCAGTAGAAAGTAATTGTTGGATATTTGTTTCCAATTTTTCCCTGAGTAAATGGAATTCTTATATATAAGTCTTTACATAAATAGTTTAAATTATTCTTAAGATAGATTCCAAGAGGCAGAATGACTGACTTACTTTTCTATTTCTTTATTCCTCTAGCTTTATTGAGGTATAATTGACAAATAAAAATGATATATATTTGACATGTACAAGGTGATATTTTAATATACTTATGCATTATGAAATGATTACCACAATCAAGCTAAGTATTGTGTCCATCACCTCACATGGTACCTTTTTTTTTGTGGTAAGAACACTTAAGAGCCACTCTCTTAGCAAATTTCAAGGCATAATGCATTTATTAATTATAGTCACCATGCTGTAGGTCTCTGGAACTTATTCATCTTATAACTGAAAGTTCGCATCCTTCGAACAAAATCTGCGCATTTCCCCCACCTTCTGATCTCACCTGGTAACCACACTTCTACTCTCTGTTTCTTTGAGTTCAACGTTTTGAAATTCCACATCTAAGTGAGATCGTGCAGTATTTGTCTTTCCGTGTCTGGCTTATTTCACTTAGCATAATGTCCTCCAAGTTCATCCATGTTTCACAAAGGGCAGGATTTCCTCATTTTTAAGGCTGAATCATATTCCATTGTATATATATATCACATTTTTTAATCCATTCATCCATCTACAGACACTTAGTTTGTTTCCATATCTTAGCTATTTGTGCATAATGCTGCGTGAACATAGCAGTGCAGATATCTCTTTGAGAAAGTGAGTTTATTTCTTTGGCTATATATCCAGAAGTGGGATTACTAGGTCTGAGGACTGTATACCCAGAAGTGGAATTGCTGGATCATATGGTAAATCAATGGGTAATTTCTTGAGGAATAGACATACTCTTGTCAATAACACCTGCACCGTTGTGCATGTCTACCAGCAGTGCAGTTTCTCCGCATCTTTGCCAACACTTGCTATTTTCTGTTTTGTTTTTTTTTTTAATAGTAGCCATCCTAATAGGTGTGAGGTACCTACGTAAGTTTTAAAGCAGTATCAGCAGTGCCTCCGGATTAACTTCTTTGAGAATCACTGCCTCTCTGCTTAATTCCTGTGCCTTCTTGGGCGATTTCTTAACACCTTAGCCTGCAAGGCTCAGTATACGGAGGACATATACTGTACAACGTGATGTCGGCATGGGAGGGTTATTATGGATATCATGAGATAATGTCCTATGCCACGTGTTCAATCAAGTATTAATTTTATTGCCCTGGAAAAGCTAAAAGCGTGAACAAATGTACGTTGTTGCTCACATTCTCAGTGTTCCCAGCTGTTGGTTTCTTCCTACATCCTAACCCCAAATGCAATGTTTCCACTTTGGAAAGAGCATTGGTTTTAAAGCCACAGGCATGGAACTGAAATCCACCTTTTGACTTTCTCATGGAGGGAACTTAGGCAAATTTCTGGGTCTTTTTTCCTTTCCCTGCAAAAAGGGCACATGGACGGGCACCTCGTGGGGACTGGTTTGGGCAGCTGCCTCCCCTGCCTCCCATAATCCTGCACTTGCTGCTGCCTTGTCCCTTCCCATTCACTCCTCAGCACCCTGCATTTGGAGCTTCCCTGGATACTGCTCTGGCCCCCTCACTGTGACTTTCCAGTTGCCAGATCTGGGGACGTGCTGGGCCTCCCTCTCACTTGACTTTTGGGCAGCATTTTAGTGTTTACCTCTCCATTTTTGACCTTCCTCCTTGCTTCTTGGGACACCATCACCTTTTGCTTTTCCTTCCCCTTTAGATAGCTGTCCCTCCCTATCCGATTTCTGACACTCTTCTAGTTCTTACGCGCTCTGGGTGGGACATCACCCACCATGTATTTCCTGATGACCCTTAAATCTGTGATTCCAGACCTCTTTCTCTGAACCCCAGACTCTGCCTGACCACTGCCTTCCAAGCTCTTTAAAGTCCACGTGGCCCACAGTGAGCTCCATACCTCCCACCCTGCTCAGCCCCCGCATGGGCTCGGAAGCAGCTGTACCCACAGCTGGTGCTTGCTGGGTGCCCCACGCAGGCAGCCCCGTGCCACTCACTCTGACTCTCCAGCTACCACCTGGTCCAGCTTCTAGATTTCCCTGACCATGAGTCTTGCTCTTCTTCTGTTCTAGCTCTGCCCGGCCCTGGCATTTGGTGCCCTGTCATCTTGCAAGGGGTTTTGGCTAACGTGGTTCACTCTTCTCTCTGGACCTTCTCCCAGTCCCATGCTGTTCTTCCACCTGAATTCCATCATGGTGTTGGTCCCACCATTCGCCTTTTGCCACGGCTATAGACCTGGATGTCGTACTGGACTCCTTGTTCCTTTCCCTTGTGACCTGCAGCTAAGGGTCGCCAAGACAGTGAAACTCCTTCTGCGTGGCTCCCAAGTCCACGCCTCTCCCACGCCTTCGTCACCATTCCTCTCCTCCAGGCCGTGGTCATCTCCCCTCATTGCCACTGCCTTGGCCCCTTCTCTGGTCCCTTTGTCTCCATCCTCGCCCCTTCCTGGTCATCTCCACTCTGCTGCTAGATCCGACCATGCTCTCACCTACCTGTGCTTGCCGTCGTGGGAATAAAGGAGGCATTCCCAGGAGTGGCACCCACAGGCCCCCTGCCATCTGTCCTTATGTTCTCACCTCCTGCCCCACAAGCCCTCACGGTTTACTTTTGAGCTACACCAAGGCTCTCGGGGTTGCTTTTCCTACTGGCATTTGGTGGCATGCGTTGCTGTCTGCCCGGAAGGCTCTCGCTGCCCCCTGTCTCCCTGGGAAATGCCCACTCGTTGTTTAAGAGTCAGCTCCACCGCAGACTTCTCTGCAATAATGAGAGCGGACGACACTTGTGTGTGCTTCCTGCGTCCCAGTCACCGTTCTAGATGCTCCACGTGAACTGGTGTGCTGCGTACTCACCGCCACCCTATGCGGGACCCGTAGGTAGGTGCCATTATTACCACTCTCATTTTATAGTTGGGAAACTGAGGCATAGAGAGGTTAAATGTCTTCTGCAGAGTCACACAGCTGGCAAGTGGCAAGCTGGGGACTGGAACCTGGCAGCCCCATTCTAGAGTTTGGGCTCTTAACCACCGTAGCAACTGTGGTTTGTCAGACGGGCAGCCACTTCCTCCTGTGCTGCCCCGCCCCCACCTGACTGTATGTATTAATATGTCTCTATCGTGGCGTTTCATGTACTGTGTTCCAATTATGTATTAAATGTCATGTTCTCCTGTTAAACAGTGATCCCTGAGGGCAAGCCTGACTTTAAGTCATGCCTTTATCCCCGGAGCAGTGTCCCTGACTTTCCCGTTTCTGTAGCCCTATGGTTCAGCAATGCACCTGGCATGTAGTATGTGCTCATTAAATGCTTTTTGGGAAAGAATAACTGAAGGAATATGATGGACATTAGTTGAATGAATGATTATTGGAATAATTTTATAAGATCTCAAACAGGAGTCAGCACACCACGGGCAGCAAATCTGGCCTGCTGCCCATTTCTGTGCAGCTCACCAGCTAAGAATGGTTTTCGTAATACATGTGGATGTTTGCAGACAATCTGATGAAAAGGAACACTAGCTCTGAACCCCAATTAAGTGAAATGTTACCCCTCCCAAAAGAGCGCTGTGCTTCCTCATTCGTGGATGTGTAGTATAAAAAATTCTACTCAATTGTTGTTACTGTATTTTGAATTTCATTAATGCCAAATTTGAGGAAATTGTTCTCTTGGTATTGTACACATCTACATAATAATATCTTCAATTTTGCCTGTTGGCCCATGAAGCTTACAATATTGTTCTCTGGCCTTTTGCTAGAAAAGCTTGCTGACACCTGCTTTAAAGTGCCATTTAAATAACAGCATTACTGTTACTGCTATCACTGAATGTGACCGAGTGTGGTTTTCAAAAAATGTAAAATGTTTTGGGCATACTCATCTGATTAAAAGGGATAATATTTGTGAAGCACTGGGTACAGGAAGTGCTTAATAAATGTTATTTTCCTCTTTCCGATCCCTAGATATAATTTAGTGGAATGAATAGTTATTTGGCTTCAGGGTATGTGACTTAAAAAATATGACATGTAGTATTTTGCTTTACTACAAGATGCTACAGTGATGTTTAGGACAAATTATATAAAATGTTCATTGGGCTGGGGACAGAATCTTTTTCCCATTTTTAGGTTCCCAAAGTCCTGATGACAGTGACTCAGACTGCAGGCTATCTATTTACTCAGGATACCGTGGAGAAAGGCAAAACTCAGTAATGGCCATAAGCAAGCCTGTCTACACATCACACACACAAAAAAAGACTATTTGTAGGACTGTGTCTACATATATATTTTTGCTACTGGCCTTAGATCTTTAAAGTCTTTAAAAATTTATATTCAGAGTGTTTTTCTGTTCATTTTTCATTTTATTAAGAAGGAACTATAAATAAAACTTAACAGTGCTGTTGTTTTTCATTGGCCCTAATGACTGTGTGACAGAATGAAAGCTCACATAGTGTAATGTTTGATTTTTTTCTTCCTCAAATGCTGTTGGGCCAGTTCATTTAGAAATATTACAAAATCTTCTGTACTGAAGGAAAAAGCTTTTGACTCCAAATTAAAAAAAAAAAAAAAAAACGAAACAAAACACATGTGCATTACATCATGTGAAACCTTAGTAACTTTTGGAGGCTGTTCCAAATCACCCACGTTCCTTTGTCTTGACATTGTTGTTTTTCTCTGAAATTCACAATCTCTGCCCCAAGCTGCGATGTAGCCTCCAAAATCATATTAGAAATCTAAAAGCCAGTGGTTTTTTTTTTTCAATGTGCTTTAAATTTACCTTGAATCAAAATTTCCATTTCTTTCATTATTTTTCTGGAGTCAATGGTACAGTCATTTTAATTGGAGCATTTTAGGCCTAGAGGGATCTTTGACATTTTTTTAGTCCAACTCCTCATTTTACAAGGAAGATACTCAGGCTAGGAGAGAGATTGTGAAATGCTCTCTGGTCACACAAATAGTGAGTGGCAGAGCAGAGACAAGACCCAGGAGGAGACCCACATGATAAATTTGCTAGTGGACTTTTTTCCTTCTCTTTTTTTTTTTTTTGAGACAGGGTCTCTCTGTTGCCCAGCTGGAGTGCAGTGGTGTCATCATAATTCACTGCAACCTTGAACTCCTGGGCTCAAGCGACCCTCCTGCCTCAGCCTCCCCAGTAGCTGGGACTACTGGCACATACCACCATGCCTGGCTAATTTTTCTATTTTTTGTAGAGATGGGGTCTTGCTATGCTGCTCAGGCTGGTCTCGAACTCCTGGCCTCAAGCAATCCTCCTGCCTTGGTATCCCAAAGTACTAGGATTGCAGGTGTGAGCCACCGCACCCAGCTGATTTTTCCTTTTTACAGGTTTCCAGAGACGAAACCATCCAAAAATTTGAGTGGGAAGACGTGATGAAAGTCCAAGTTCTTGTTTTTTTTTAAATGAGGTATTATGATTCAAATTATTTCTAATTCCGTAGAAAATTAAAAGTAAGTCTGCGGTTTTAGGAAAATAGTAACAATGTACTTCAAAAATGCACTGAATTTCGCATTGATGTGAGATTATATAGACAGATTTTGTTGGAGCTTTACATCCCTGCGGACAATGTTGGTGCTGTTCAAACACTAGGATCTCTTGGCATCCACATACAAAGCAAGCAGAGGAAGAACGGGCTATAGATGGGGGGCCTGTGGGCCTCTCAGCATCGGTCTTGGGGGGCTTGGGGGTCCTTGACTGTTGTGCCTTTGTGTGCCATCTTGGCTGCACAGCACAAACTCGGGGGGACCTTGTGTGTTTGTGCAGTGGATCGTTTTAGAAGATAACCTACAAATCTGTGCCTATTTCTTTTCTTTCTTCTTTTTATTAATGTGCTTTTCCTTGAGGTAGCTGCCTGCATTTTCTTAAGCATAAACTGAAACTAGCTGAGCAGCTAAAGAAGGGTCGAGAAGCCCATATTAAGGTAGTTGATCACTTCTAGCAGTTTACTTAACATTTAAGGAAACCCACGCCCTTTCTGATTCTAGAAGACCCCGGGGGCACCAACACAATATTTCCAAAGGCTGTAGTGCGGTAAGCAACACGGATAAATATAGCACTTGGATGCTTAGGAACGTCGTTGCATTTGCTAATCCTGGCTCTAGTCCCAAATCAGCAATCCACGATCCTCATTATGTGCCGTTGTCTCCGTTTTGTTTTTTTAACTTTTTGAAAAATTAATTAAAAGAGTAGAGCTTTCTAAGGTTGGTTGTTAAGGATAATGCAACAATTTCTTTTGGAATGTGAGACTTGAAAGGCGGGGGCACCTCTCTCTGCAAAGCAAGACGCATCAGGGAGGACTGTCATTATACTGTACTTACTACACTTAGGCGGGTGGTTGCCAAAAACATAATCATTTTCTGGAACACTGTGTTCCGACTTCAGTTTGTACATCTGTTGTATCTTTGTAGCCAAAAGGAAGTGGAAAGTTGTGAAAATATCAGGTGAGTTTGGGACCAGTTAGATAGTTATTTCAAATCATAAATTTCCTGTGACCTGATTAACTTAAATATTCACTTCATGGTATATGGTTGTTCCAGGAAGAATTTTAAATATAAAATATTTATTGAGAACCTCAGTGTAGTGTGTTAACTTAGTTACTGAGTTCAAGGAGGGGGCCAGTAGAGTCTGGCTGGTCCCAGGAGACGTGGAGGTAGATGGGTATCGAGTCAGGGTGGTGACGGTTTGGGCTAGTGTCAGGGCACAGTTGCGTGGGCTGGTATCAAAACTGGTTGATCACAAAGAGATAAGAACCAAAGATCTGTATAGGAATAGGGGCTTCATGTAGGAAAAGATAGGTCCAGGGAAAGTTTTGGCTAGGGAGCTGAGTCACTTGTGTTGGGCATCAGGTAAGGCTTGATCAAGACTGATTATAGCAAAGGAGTCTGCATTAGTCATGGCCCACACAATACAACAGAAGCACTTTCATATATGGACTTAGCTACAAAGATTTTGGAAGATCTGAAAAGCCATAGAGGTGATTTTAAGGTCACCCAGAGATGAGCAACAGGAAGCCACAACTATGACAAAGCGTGATGGGACAAAGAGAAGGGGTGGTGGTGTTACCAGAAGCCAACGCTGGATCTACGAGGAGATGCCTGGAAGCATCTGGGACCGAGGAGGGAAGGCCTGTCTGGTAGGGGCTGGAACCATGGAGAAGATGAAGCCACTGCTGGAGAAACCACCCAAAGCAGAGAGAAGAAGAGGAGGGGATACTCTGGCTTCTTCCTCCTTCTCATCTTCTGGTCTTCTACCTACACTTACCTGGAGTCAGTTGGCAGGTGAGTAGAAGAGGTAGTTTGCAGGTGAAAGGCAGGGAATGAGTCGGAGAGCAAACAGGCAAATGAGCGGCACACAGGCCCGAGGCTGGGGCAGGGTTGGAGGGAGGTGCGACAGCAGGTGCGTTGATGGAGGCCGCGGCCTGGTGCTTCCTGCTGGGCTAGCAGAGCGGCCTTCCCTGGATGCTGAGGGACCCAGAGCATCGGCTGCATCTGATTCTCAAGGCTGTGCTTGTGCCCTCATCCGCCCGAGAGCCCCTCCTGTGCCGGGAACTGTGCTTGTCCTCTGGGCTGCTGGAAGCTCAGCCCGAGTGTGGGGAGGTGGGTCTTTTTCAGGATCCAGGCACTCTGTTGGGTTCCCACCACCATGTGCAGTCTCGGCAGCTGGGCTTTTGACCAGGGCTCCAAAGAAAACCCCTTTAAATGGTTGAAGCTTTCTGGATGAACAATTGAAAATTCCATTGCAGTGACTATAAAATAAAGAAAAGTTCTGTATATAAAAAAAGCTCGCTTTATGCCTTTATGCCCTGGATGGCCACAGAAGCCACACCCTTCGAGTTATGCATATCAATTCTTAGCTGGGAATTAGGGCCTCCTCTGGCCCCTGTCCCCTCCCCTGTCACTCTGTACAGAAAAATCGCCACTTTAGTCATCCCCACCGTGATTTTCACCGTCTCCCTTGCCGTGATCACAGACGTTGAACACACCCTAAGGAGAGAGCACCGTGTTATCTGCATTGCAGAGAAGGGAGGAGGAAGGCTGAGTTCGGCTCTTTGTAAAAATAACTGTGCTTTAAGATAGTAGCTCAGTGGTTCTCAAATTTTATTATGCATCAGAAGCACTTAGAGGGCATGTTAAACTGCAGGTGGCTCTCCCTGACCCTAAAAGTCCTCCCACTCCATTTCTGATTTAGCAGGTCTGGGGTGGGGCCTGGGAATTTGCATTTCTTACTAGTTTCCAGATGGTTCTGATGCTGTAGTCCAGGGACACACTTGGAGAATTGCTGGGTGAGGGTGTTGGCTCTTGACGACGTCCCGGGCAGGTACTATCATCTCCATTCTACAGCACAGGAGCTGAGGCTGTAGGAGTGCAGTCACTAGTTCATGGCCGTGTGGCTAAGAAGCAGTCAGCCATGGCAGGTCATTGCTTGGGTCAACTCTTTGTGTCCCCCCCGGCCATCTGTGCATCACGGTCAGGCCTGGCCCATGCTCAGAGCTGTGGAGAGGCAGGACTGGATGGTGCCACACTCAGTGGCCCAGGCCTCTGGCCACCTGTGGAATATGTAGTTTGGTCTGACTTACTGAATTTCTTTCTTCAATTTTAATCTGCACTGAAAGCAAATTGGTGGGTTACATTTTTGAAGAAATTGGTTAGTGGCCTTTTCCCTTTTGGTATGAATGCTCCTGCTAGCCGAGGCTGGCTGTGTTGTCTGAAGGGTGAAATCTAGAAGCTCCACTCAGTGGCAGTCGGAGAGTGACACCGTGTGTGGTTGGCTGGACCCCGTGGGGGACTTCCCAGGGGCCCCGGTGGACACTTGGGTCGTGCCACCTGCTGTGTGGGGCATTTGACCCCACGTTCAGATCTCTTTTTTCTCCACCCAGGGTGTGGCCTGGCATTTCATTTCACAATCAATACACCAAGATTTCTAATAAACCCATCCCCAACGTTGACGGTTGCTGTGGCTATCCCAGGTGACCTTCACAGAGCAGTGATTTCTTCTCCTTATCCTCAATCCCAGACACCTTACCAACAAACTCTATTTGGGAATCTCTTATTTCCCCAAATTATCCATTGAACAAAACAATCCATAGGAAGATCTAGGACTTGGAGGATAAAAAGGGTAGGACAATACACCACCTCCTTCCCTACTAGATTTAAATCGCATATTAATTATTAATTCGGAGTATCTTTATTGTTCCATCTGCAAACTGCAAATGTGAATTCCAGCCATGTATTTTAAAACAGTTTTATTACGATCAGGCAAATCTGAACCTCTCATGGAGTTTATTACAAATGGGCTTTGCTTATAGAGGAAAAAAAAATCTGTTTTATATACGGTTTCTACTTTTTCATTTTGGTAGGCTGGAGCCAAATTCTGAGTTAGGAGAAACAGGAGCTATTTTACTACTTAATGGCTCCATATATCACACTTGCAGTAGCTTCTATCATGTCTTCTTTGCAGAAATGGAGAGTTAAGAAACAAAGTAGAGAAATCTATGTCTTGGGACCAGGATTAGATTAGAAAAAAAATGATGAATTTATAATAATGTAGAGAATTAATCTGGAATATGAAGATTTAAAAATAACTTCACTTGGCTATAAATGCAGTTGATATGGGCTTCTGGAGGGAAAAGAAGTGAAATTATTTTTTTCTGTTACTTTAGAAATTGATTCCAAAAGTATTCATGTGTTAATTGCTCTATCAATATTAGGAAATATATTGGAAAATAACTGCTTGCAACCTTTTCTTAAAAACACAGTTTTATTCAGATTTTGGTAAATTTACACTTGCAGTTTTCCAGCTATCTCTAAAATATAATATTGTATTTTGTATATAGGCTCTGTTAAAAAATAAAATTTCGACAAATAGAGGTTAAAGATCTAATTGGCTTTAACTAGTAGAGATTCATGAATTGGGCAGCATTTCATTGAAAGATTTAGAAAAGTCACTCCATCAGGCATTGGCTGAACAGTTGGTTTTTATTAAAGGAGCTTGAACAGGAACAAGAAAACATCATAATATAAAAAATGAATTGGTTAATGTCAGGTTATTTCAGGTTACTTTCCTTATAAAGGTTAAAGCAGAGAGGACTTCCTTATCATATCAGCTAACGCTGGCCTGTTTGGGAATTTAACTATTGTCTCTCTCCTGATTTCTTGGAAGGTCAGATAAAGAACTTTGTTTAGGTTTGATGACGTGGAACTTGAGCATGAATGCCTCGTTGTGGTCTGATCTGTTGGGACCTAGTGCACGAGCTCAGTCCAAACCGATGGTCTCCCATAAATCTTATTTAATGGTTTAACCCATTGAAAATTCTCACCATCTTTCTTTTAGAATTTTTAAGTAGAATCCAGAGTCTTTTATAGACCTATATATCAGTTATTTATGACCGCATAGCAAATTTTCTTTAAAAAAATGGCTCAGAACAACAGTCATATATTGAGTTCAGAAATAGGCAATGTAGGCTGGGTGCGGTGGCTCACACCTGTAATCCCAGCACTTTGGGAGGCTGAGGTGGGAGGATCACTTGAGCCCAAGAGTTCGGGGCTGCAGGGAACTGTGATCGCACCACTGCACTACAGCCTGGTGACAGAGTGAGACTCTGTGTTTAAGACAGAGGCAACCTGAATGCAGCTTTGCATGGAAGGTTTGTTTCCATGCAGTGTCCTCTGGATTTGTTCAACAGCCGGCTGGAGAATCCACTTCTAAGATAGCTACTCAATGGCTGTCTGAATTGGCACGAGCAGTTGATTGGGAGCTCAGCTGGGGCCAAGGGCCAGGGACCTCGGGTCCTCTCCAAATAGGCCTTTTCATGCAAGATACTCTGTGGGCTGCCTGGGCTTTCTCATACCATGGTAACTGTGTTGTAAGACTGATCTGTCCTGAGATAACCATCATACAGTCTTTTATGACTTAGCTTTGGAAGTCACAGGGCATCGCTTCTGCTGTGCTCTTTTGATTGGCCCAGATTGCAGGGGAGGGGATGATGGGAGGTAGATTAAGAGGAGTGTCAAAGAATTCGACAATGTTTTCAAGCTGCCATACCCCATTAGGAACCTCTGATGAACACTTACTTTAGCCAAACTGTGGCTTCTAAGTAAAAGACTCTTGATCACTTGTTGATAGGGGGAGGGTGCCCTGTCATCCATAATTATGTGGCCTGATTGGAACCAATCTGGGTTCAGTTAGTAAGCACTGAACGGTGTTCATCAGATTTGCACCATGGTGAGCCTGGATGAGCTTGGTGAGGGCAGTTTTGTTGGAGGGGTCGGGATGAAAGTGAGGCTCTGGGGCCACCAGGAACACCTGGGGGACAGCACGTGTAGACAGCTTTCAGAATGCTTAGCTGAGACAAGAAGGAGAGAGAAAGGGGTATAGCAGGCCAAGAGAGCATTCATATTCTTTTCTAGTTTTTCTTCTTCTCCTTTTTTTTTTTAAGGATGGGAGAACTTGCAGGGTGAAAGGAAGGAGCCAGTACAGAATGTAAGGTAGTATTGTTCCTATTCACCAAGGTGACTTAATTTCTCTTGTAGATTTTCCTAAGTGCAGAGATCCTGGCACAGCGCCATATGCAATATCCACTTGGTAAACATTTGCTGTAGAACAAAGGAATTCCACCTGTAGAAAATGTTGTTTATGGGATTGCCCACCATCTGCAACGACTTTCCTTCTTTTCTTTCCTTCCCCTTCGGGGTGGGGCCCTTTGCGTGCCATTTTGTTTCACAGTAGACCAAGGAGGTTTTTCGTAAAATCAGTCCCCCGTGTTGATGGAGACTGTGGCCATGCCCAGGGACCTCCGCGTAGGTGTGAGTTCTTCTCTGCACCCTGACCTCAAAGACCTTAGCAACAAACTCTATCCCTTTTCCCACAATTGCCCATTGAAGCAAAGCAGCCCATAGGAAGACCAAGGGCTTGGAGGTCTTCAAAGAAGGCCCCACCGATGGCCCCAGGGACCAAGTACTGATGTAGCCAGAGAGTTGTTCTCTCTCAGAGCATCTGTACAACCGAGAATGAACAGCTCCTTCAGAGTTGAGGGCTGTGAGGTCAATCACTCTTGTAAAGTGCTTTCTAAACTGTAAAAATTGCGCACTGCAAAGCACAGTACAGATGTTAAGACACTGATTCTTTGGAGCCCCGTAGGCCAGTGTGGGGGTTTATTAGGTTTTATCAGAAACCTGATTTTTCCTCTGAGGGTCATCGAGTATCTGCCTCACTCACTTTTCCATTTTTTGACTTATACAAGATATTGGCCAGAGGTGTCAGCAATTGAAAAATTGCCATAATTTTTTTTTTGCTTCAGGATCTACTGTTGTCATAGACACAGTAATAATAGTGCTCACTTTATGTAGTCTTTTTTTTTTCTTTCTAAGGAGTAAAAACCACTGACTACAGTCGATAATAAGAGGGTTCTCTGAAACTACATGTCTTTGGAAGCCGAATTTTCTCTGACACATGAGAAATGGTTGAAAATATTTCAGGAATTATTCATATTAGTGTGGTAATGGCCCGAGACGTCAAACATGGAGAGGGTAATATATCCAGTTTATAATTTGTGCTAATTAACTGCGATATGAAAAGAATTTAAGCCTGGTTAATTTCATTTTTCAATAATTTGTATCACATTTGTATAGTACTGTACATTTAGATTATTGTCATGATAGGCACATATATAGTATTTTTCAGTAGGACATCTCTTTCAGAGCAACTATACTTTTTTCTGTAGCAAAATTTATTTTAGGACAAAGGATGAGACATTTATTTCCTGTTATTCTACTTAGTTGAGGAAGTGTGTGCTTAAATGATCATATATAGAGAAGGATGCTTAAATGCTTTGCTGAGGAATTTGTCAAGGGGTTGCATAGGATGCTCAAATTAGAGAAAAAGCTCATTGGTGGTTTTGATGCCTCAATGATGTGTCGACTGCATTCTGATAGAACAAAAGTGACAAATACTGTCATATTATGCATGGTTTTTTTTTTTTTTGCAGTTCTTAATGCATACAGAGGCCTGAAGCTATGAATATGTTCAAATCATAATGACATTTAAGTAATATAGAGGGCATTTGAAAAGCATATCTTTGTTACCTGCAGTTCCTATGTGCTTCTGTATTCTATATGATTTTGTCCCTGATGGAAATCTCTGTGCCAAGTTTGAGAGGTAGACATTATGTTAATGAATTGGACATGGAGTCAGAGAAGGGAGAGAGATGTGAGCCACCTGGGGTTTTATCTCTAGTCTGGCAACCGGGTTGGTGATGACTCCTGTGATGTTCCCTGTTATTTTCTCAGGGTGGTTACTGCATTGAGGTTATTTGTAACAATCTGGGACTGTTATGTTTCTGAGTATTCTCTCCCTGGCCAGCTTGTCTTCTTTTATGCTATCTAGGCATGAGGAAGAGGTGGTGAAAGGCCCATCTGCAGAGGCATCTAAGTCCTGTGTGGCCAATGTTTACATACAAACCGCGTGTGGCGTTTGGACCATAGTGGTTGTTGTTTTTTGTTTGCTATCATTACCGTTTCTGGGACTCCCCTTCTAGTCTTGGCGGGAGGCAGACATTCGCTCAAGCTGGGCACAGACACACTTCCTAGGACAGCCAACTGGATGCATCTCCCTGGAGCTTTGAATCTTGTGCACACATTGCAAAGAAGAGAGTTGGTTAGAACGTGTTGGTGACCGCGGTCACTCTTGCAGCACTCTTGCTCCTGAGACTGGGGTGGGCTTCTGTGACCCTCTGAGTGCTGCCTCCTGTGCATAAAGTGAGAGTGATATTTCTCTAGTCTCCTTTTTTCCTAAGCTGGCAAGTGTTGGTTTCATCCTTTGTTATCAGGAGTCTTGACTGACATAGAGACCGCCTTGTGCTGCCCCGGGTTGCCCGTTAGTTTCTAAGTCCCTTTTCGGCCTATTTCCGGGACATCCTTGTCAGTCCCTAAAGCAGAGCGCTGACGTTGCCCATCTCCCGTCAGCTGAGCTCAGTTCACTGGAGGAAAGGAATTAGTTGTGTCTTGTCTTTGTTGTGTAGTCATGGCCGTAAAGGCAGAAGTTGCTGTGAATTTTACATTTGTGGGACACTCCACAGTCCACAAAGAGCATGCATGTACACGATTATTTTGGCATATGAGTATGGATAGATGCCATCACTCAAGTTTCACAGGTGACCAGATAGCCTCAATGTGATTAAGTGATTTGCCCAAGGTCGTACTACTATTGACTGGCAGAAGTAAACTTTAACCCAGGTCTCTTGACTCCAAAACCACCTTTTCTTGCTCATTCTGATTGGTTTCTCAAAGTTAGCATTGTAAAGAAACATTCTTTGCTGAGATGTCATGCTTGCCAGACTCAGAGAATCTCAGCAACCAAGACCTGTGCATGAGGAGCATTTGAGCCAGGGCAGTCCTGGCCAGCATGAGATGCCACAGCTGACTTGTTCTGAGCTCCCGGGGACATGTAGCTCATGCTCAGTTCCAGTACCTGGGAAGATTATGGGCTGGAAGGCTGGGAGTCCTCTGTCTCAGTCTCCATTTGGGACAACACAGGGCTCTGCCATGACAGTGGCTTAGAAGCAGGATCTGTACCCAGAGGTCAGGAGGGACCATCCTTCCCTGTAGTCTGAATCCATCAGAAACTCTTACAGTCCCCCATGATGGCATGAGAGCCCCGCTCCCCAAATTATGTCAAAGTTGCCAGGTTGCTTCAAAATTACTCCTTTTAAAGAGCCATGTAACACTAATTTAATAATTACTTAATACTCATTAAGATCATCCCAAAATAACTTTTCTTTTTCATTTTTTTTCAAATAGCATGTGCTTATTGCTGATGAGTTAGAAAATATGAATACAAATAAACAAAAAGAAGTAAAGAAAAAAACTCCAGTATCTTGCCACCTGGAAATAACTCCTTTAACGTATATTTTTTCAGACCTTCTTTCCATTAGATTTTGATTACTATGTATTAAGTGCTATTGTTAGCATCTCGACATCTCTAATCTCATCAAGTTTTCCCAACTTCACATTTCGAAGATTGTGCTCTTACCTGTAACCATAAATGCACCTGTTAGAAATGTATAGTTATTTAGTGAGTACCTGTTGAACGCCTCCTCCAAAACGTGTTCATGCTAGAGCAAGATAGATCGTGTGCGAAATCTAGGAGTGGCATGTTGCAGTGGAAAGTGTGGAGGCAGGGACGCATCCAGATTTTGTGGGGCCTGAGCAAAATTGCTTAAGCAATTTTGGTTTCTCTTGAAGAAAAAGAGTATAAAATTATGAATATGAAATTAGGTAAAAAAAAGTGAATATTTACTTAGAGAAAAGAAATCTGAACAAATTACTGATGCTTTGGAGATTCGGGTCCCTTTTTTCCTTCTGAGCTCTTTGTAGGCAGTTGGCCAGAAAAAGCTTACATGGAAGGTTTCCCTCAACAGAACATGGCTTTTACTCCCTTCCCAGAACCCTGTGCCCTTCCAGGGGCCAGGACAGGGAGGGCCTTGCTGCTTAAGCATTACTGACCTCCAGGAGGAAGGGGAGTGGGGCTGGATGCTTGCCTGGGGAAGCCTGGAACCCTGGGGCCCTGGGGAGGGTGGCAAGGAGGCATCTCTTCCTTTCCTCTCTTCCATCATCCATGCTGAGAGCCCTGGGGGTGTGGAGAGACACCCCAACAGGAGTGAAACGATTCCTCTCCTGCTCCGAGATGATATTATAAATATTTACTGGCATTTTTTTTCTTATAATCTTATCATTTCATGTCTGTCTTTGTTAGATCTACAGTTTAATTTGGTGAATGTTTTGGAGTAGAAATCTAATTTATTATTATTTTTTTTTTCCAGATCTTAACCAGTTGCTTCAATACCATTTGCTCACTAATATACCTTTTCTCATTGATTTGAAATGCCACCTTTACCATACCTTAAATTACTATTTATACCTGGATCTGTTTCTGTTGCATTGATTTGCCTATTACTGGATCATTGAACTTTATTGTATATTTTTATATTCGGTAGGATGGGGTCTTGCTCTCTGCTCTCGATAGCTTTTTCTTTCAAAATATTTCTTGACTTTTCTCACATAATTGTTACTCTAGAAAATCTTAAGAATCATTTTTGCCAAGCTGTAGGGGAAAAAAAACAAAAAACAAAAAAACGAAACATCCTGCTGGGATTTCATTGGGCTAGTATTCATTTTAGATTAATTTCTAAAGATTTGAAATCTATATCATATCAATTATGTTTTCCAGATACATAGTATATCTCTTTATTTATTCTTTAGCCTTTTATGGAGTTGGTAGGTTTAGTTTGTCTTTTTGGCAAATGTTTTATGTTCAGTTCTAGGTAGTTATTTTGAATATTTGTTATGAAAGGGATCTGATAGCCCTCTCCCACAATCTTTTCTAACTGGCTGTTACTGGCATGCAGGAAGGCTATTTTTCAAAGAACTTGACACCTTACCAAATTCCTCTAGTAATTCTAATAGTTTTTCAATTGTCAGGCATTTTTGCCTTGCTTCCGCTTTTCAAAATCCATTTTTGGCCGGGTTTCTGATGACTAAAATCCTGATAAAATGCTATGGTGACGGGCCCCTGAGGTGGCAAGGGTCTGGTGGCTGCAGGCAGGTTTCCTAATCATAGTAATTGCTGAGAAAGTCAGGTAACAGTGAGGTCTGCAGACCCTGTAGAATTTATCATAAATCATCAAAAGCCCGACAGTGCGAGTTCTGTAGCACAGATCAAATCACATCTCCTGCTCTGACGTTTCACTTGATTACAGCCCAGTAATAGTACACAGCTGCCGGTCAGCTCCACTGTCCATCTTGACAGTGGCACGTCGTGGTCCCCAGGGTCATTTAAAGGGATGCTGAATGCAGAGTGAACTCATTCTACCTGTTCTTCCCTGCACCAAACGGAACCAGCCCTAGATAAGCATAGACGATTGGGATTTCAGAAACGTTCAGTTTGCTTGACAGCGGTTGGACCGTGGGGACCTCTTGCTGCAGTGCCCTGGCTCCAAATGCAGACCAGGATTGCGTTGCTCCCTGTCTGTGCTTGCCAGAAAGGCTGCCTAGAACCAGACCTCAAACTTGGGCAGATAAGCTTGTCCCTGGCTGCTCAGGCTGTGCTGCGGTGCGGCCCTGAATCCCGCGGAGGTGAGTAACGTGAGACGTGTATCTACGGCTTACCTGTGGCTTTGACTGTTTTTGCTTGAATATTGTTTCCCACTGAAACAGCATGACTTGTGGGCTCTAAAACCCCCGTGTGCATTAGCGAGGGCTTTGCTTTGGTGGAAACCGTGGGAGTGGAGCTAAGAACAGGGCAGGGAGTACAAGCCCCAGGGCAGTGGTGAGGACAGGAATCATCTTTGTGATCCCTTGTGTCTGGGTGAGTGGCAGAGGGAAGTTTCCCTACTGGGTGTGAAATTTGGGGAAACCTTCTGTTTGGGGAATGGTGGGGGCCATTTTATTTCTAATTCAGAAATGCCCGAGGAAGGGAAGTAAGTTAGCTTGCCAACTCATTAGCAGCATTCTGATTACAGCTTCTCTGCACATTGCTAGTAGCTAAAAGCAGGGAGAGGGGAGATAGGCCCACTCCTAACACTCGTGGGCCAGGGCAGGAGTAGAAATGGGGGCTCACATACCATGAGTCTAAGTAACTATTTCTAAGTTGTAAGTCAAGGTTTCTGTAAATCAGGTTCTATGCTCCTGTCTTGGTACATATATCTTCATAACAAGCTGGAAGCTGGGTTCAAATTTAGAATTCTGACTCCTGAAGTTTCTTGTTCACAGTCTCCCTGGGTTACATGTAGACATCCCTGGTGAAAGGTCAAAAGTCTGTCTACACCCTTTAAACAGCCTCCCTTATGCAAACTGGTGAAGTGGTTCACCCTTGAGCGAATGGTCCCAGGTAGGTACTGTGGCAGGCCCAGGGACATGCTGTGAGGTCCAGAAGGTGGGGTGGCTTCCAGGTGGGCTTGTCTTGGGGACTCTGTAAATTCCTTGCCCCATGGACCTGGTGTGGCTGGAGGACATGTGAGCGGTGCTCTCCAAGCACGGTGCCCAGGACATGGGCCCAGCCTCTCGTCCAGCCAAAGATTCCCAGGGCGGGGGCAGAGATGCAGGTGTGGAGGGAGCAAGCGGGAGCCTGGAACTACATCCAGGGCAGGTGAGGTGCTGGAAGGGTAAGGTTAGGCACCCCAGGCTTGAGGGCGCTGGGTCGTGCCAAACAGTGGTTTTACAAATGCCCATTTATTGCTTCTGGATTTGGACAATATGCTTGCAGATTTACCACTTGTCTGATGTGGGCCCAGGGGCCTTGTCCTGCCCCTGTCTCTGACCACTCTCCTTCCCAGGTCCCCACATCCCCAATTCTTCCTTTCAGTGTTGTCCGGGTGCTGGTGGTAACAGAAGTCCATGGTGATGAAGGGGCTGGTGGTGGGGACGGTGGGGAGGAGGATGGACGCACCGTCTCCCTCTTTGCTGCCCTTCCTCGCTCTGCTTTGCAGATCCGCTGGTCTGATCCTCATCCTGTGCCTCGACCTCCAGCACCCACCCAGTTCCTGCCTTTCCACTTTGTTTCTATTCTTGTCTTCTGTTCCTTTCCTTGCCTGGGAATTTCTTTCTTCCTATTCTTTGGTGGTGGTGGCTTGGCAGGGGAAGTAGGGACTCTACGGGGGCCGAGGGGGCGGTAGGAGACACTTTCCTGCATCCCAATGAGCTTCTGTGATATTATCATAGCAGTACAGCTGTCTCTCGGTCTCCATGGGCGGTCTCCATGGGCGGTTGGTTCTAGGACCCCCATAGATACCAAAATCTATGCATGCTCAAGTCTCTGATATAAAATAGCATAGTATTTGCATATAACCTGTGCACATCTTCCCGTTTACGTCATGCACCACACAATGACATTTCGGTCAACGATGGACCACATTTCATGAAGGTGGTCCCATGAGATTAGAATGGAATATACAGAGAAACCTGATATGGCACTTGGTATTGGCATTGCAGATCAAGTAGGGAAAATAATTGATATTCAGTAATGGTGCTGGGCTGTTTGGTTTTCCCTATGGAAAAAATATATAAATAAAAGTATACTACCATTTAGGTTTATGTAAGTACATTCTGTGATGTTTTCACAGCGAGGAAATCACTTAACGAGCCATTTCTCAGAACGTATCACATCGTTAAGTGATGCATGATTATACTTGAAATCAATCTTAGATTACTTGGAATACCTAATGCAATGTGAAAGCTATACAAATAGCTGTTATACTGCATTTTTTATTCATATTATTTTTAATTGTTGTGTTGTTCTTTGTTATTATTATTGTTTTGATATTTTTGATCCATGTTTGGTGGAATCCGTGGAAGCAGAATCCACAGATACGGAGACCCACTGCTCTATATTCCAGTATTTTACAAGTTAACTAGGCTTTTGTGGGTTGACATGGAAACCTGAATATTTCTAATACTTGTATCTATTGGGAAGTGTATTCTCAGTTTCAAATAACTGATTTATAAATGGACTTTCAGAACAAAACATATCTGTCATTGCGACTGTTTTTAGAATTTTGCACCTGGAAGGGTGCTCTGTGTCCATTTGATTTTGTGAGTGGATTGAATCTACTCTAAGCTGATATATGGGGCCCCTTCCAGCTCTGAAGGGCTGTGATTTTCATCCACTTCTCTCATTTTTGTAGGCAAGGACACTGAGATCAGAGAATGTGAAGTCATTTGTATAAAGCCAAACATAAAGTCTTGCCTGGCCCCAGTCCTCCTGTTCCACCCTGCTGTCTTTCATTCCTGCCAGAACCCAGGAGTCCCATTTTGATGACCCGAGGAGTTTGAGCACCAGAATCCATTTAGGGGTGGCTGTCACATGGAGGTGTGCAGGGGCACATAATGCCTTGAACCACAGTGGGTGCTGCAGGCCACCTGTATGCACAGGATGAAAGGGTGTTTGAAGAAGAGCAGCGAGACTCCTAGCTTTTTAAGGGTGGCTCCAGGGGTATTTGATCGGCATTCTCTGTGTCCCCATTGGTACCTTCAAATGAGATTGATCTTCCTGTGGAGTTAAATTGTTAGAATCGTTTTCTTATAGCTTTGCTGCAGTCTTGGATTTCCTTACCTTTAAGAGGAGTTCCGGTACATAGCATAATAGCTACTTGTTTCCAGAACTTTATGAAGTTGGTTTTTCATAGTATCGATTGCATAACATCTATGAGGCTGTTTCCTCATCTATAAGACAGGGATAATGATACCTCCCACTTAATCCTTATATCAGGATTACATGACAATAGATGCATAAAGCTCCCAGCACAGAGCCTGGCTTTTATGTTTTTCTGCTGCCTCTCCCCTAAATTGGAGATATTTTCTATTACTCCAGAGCAATCATTTTCATATTCTGGAGTGCACTGTTTCTTGGGTCAAAAGGTTCAGAATTTCTTCTTTTTTAAATGTTTTTAAGGTTTTTGATTTGTTACACTCCAAGAACTAGTTTTGATTCCTCTCCACATCCTTGGAGTCCTTCCACTATGGCTTTCTTCTTGACATTTTCCTCGATGCCATTTGTCTTGGACCTTCCTCTTTCCTTAATAAACTGGGGGCTCAGGGATGTTCATTAAGCTTATTTACTTTTTCTTTTGGGTGCCTGATGTGCTTGTACAACAAGTGTAATTAGGAACTGCTCAGCTATGGGGCCAAAAGGAGATCTAGTTTTCTAAAGTTGAGTTATCCTTCTTTGCAACTTCACTTGGAACAGTTTTTGTGTTCTGTCGTGGGTTGATTTGAAGAATCCCCAATCTGGAATTTCCCTCTCCCACCCCAGACCTTTTCCTGTTTGCTAGGTGTCAATATCCCACACTACTTTGCACCATCCAATCTCCTTTAGGCCACAAAGTGAGTGTGCAGAGACCTCTTTGTACCTCCTGTGTTTACTGAAAAAACTTTTGGAAGAATTATCCACAGTCCCTCTCCTTTCTTTCTTTGATCCTCTTTGGTTTGGCTTTTGTCCCTATCACTTGGTACCAACCAGGTCTTATCAAGATTACTGATAACTCTTCCATTGTCAAGTCCAATGGTGGGTTCTCCATCCTAAACAAACTTGGTTCATCAGCAGCGTTTGACACATGGTTCACTCCTTTCTTCTTGATTTTCTTCACTTGGTTTCAGAACCCAGATGCCTAGTTCTCTTCCTGGAGGATCTTCTCAGTCCTCAGTCTAGGTTGATGGTTTCTCTTCCTCTTGCCAATGTCTAAACACTGGAGATCCCATGCTCAGCTGTCAAGCCTTTGCTTTTCTCTCTCCACTTACCTTCCAAATGTTCTTATCTAGTTCCATGACTCTATTTTCTCAAATATCTATTTTTGGTTTTAATGTCTTCCTCTGCTCCTTCTTATATGACAATGACACATATTAAATATGTCTTGCTATCAGTATACAAGTTCCTGAAGTTGAATTTATCATTATTTTTCAATCTTTGTTCTCTCTGTTCTTCAGATAGGGTAATTTCTGTTGATCTTCAAATTTACTGACTTTTCTTGACTATCATCTCCATTCTGCCGCTGAGATAATCCTGTCAATTTTTGGTTTTGTATATTCTAGTGTTTGGTTCTATAATTTCCATTCAGTTCTTTTTATAGTTTCTTTTTCCATGCTGGGAATACCCAGTTTTCCATTCATTTCAAGAGCATTTACCTTATAGAACATACCCAAATAGCTGCTGTAAAGCCTTTGCTTGGTAATTCTAACATCTGGGTCATATTGGTTGGCATCTGTTCGTGATCTTTAACCTTGGGAACTGGTCACATTTCTCTAGTTCTTTGTATATCGAGTCATCTTGCATTGTCCTGAACATTGTGAATGTTATCTTGTGCAAACTCCGGGGTCCTTTTGTAATTCTGGAGAATATGGTTTTTGTTGGTTTGTTTTTATAGCAGGCAACCAACCTGGTTAGGTTCAGCCACAAGTTCTGTCTGGGTGGTGTCAGTTTAGTTTTCAAAGCCTCTACTTTCTGCTTTGGGTCTGTTCTACACATGCATCACTGGGGGTTAGTCTGAGATTTGGGCCCTGGTGCAGAACTTGGTTCAGTTCTCAGGTCACTGTTGCACTGTTTTGGGTCTGTCCTACATGTGTGCAACTCAGGGGTCAAGCTGAGACTGGAGGGGTGGTTCTGGCATCGAGTTAGGGGATCCCTCTCTCTAGCTCTCTTCTCTCTCTGGCTCCACCCACACTTTCTGACTCAGGGGAGCCCCTTTTCCTGGTTCCTCTGGCCAGGCAGATGGGGTTTCTGCCAGAGATTTATCTGACTGTGGACCTGTGAGCCTGGGGCTCATCCTTGGGGCAAAGCTTTTAGCAAAGAGAAAGCTAGGTGGTGGGAGGGAAGTTAACCCCTTTGTAGGTCACTTTTCCAACTTTTGACTGATTTCCACAATCTTCTGGCTTTTGTTTTCTTTTCATAGTTCTCAGGTAGTTTCTTTTTATATTTTGTCCAGAGTTTCAGATTATAATCAGAGACATTCACCACCATGACATTTCCATGACTTTAAACGCCTTACTTGTAACTCCCAGATTTCTGTCTCCTGCCTGGATCTCTCCAGAACTCAACATCTTCTTCTGGATGTCAAACAGGCATCTTGACTTACTGAGTCTGAGGCTGAGTTCTTGATCTGTGGACCTGCACTTGCTCCCATCTCTCTCCCCACCTCAGAACAGGCGCTGCCCTCCTTCCATCGCTCAGGCCAGAATCCTCGGAGCCATCCCCGGCTCTCTCCTTCACACATCCCACATCCAAGCCATTAGCTCATCCGGACAGTGGTTTTCGAAATGTATCTACAATCAGACAACTTCTTCCCATTCTCAAGCTATCCTCATTTCTCACCCATGGAGCCACCACCACCTCCTAACTGCCCTCCCTGCCCCACTCTCTCCCCTCTGTCCCTTCTTCACCTTTGTTCGACCCCCTGCCCCCACCATCAACTACTCATCTCCTTGTGGATAAAGTCATCTCTCACTATCACCTCTCATCACCTGCCTTTTCCCAGCTTTGCTCTTCCCACTCCTCTGACTGTGTCACCCAGCTCCTGGCAGTCCTTGTCTCTCTTGTCTTATCCTCCTCCTGCCTCAGGGACTTTGTATTTGTCCCTCTTCCTCCCCCGCCCCCTAGAAATCTGCGAGGCCATCCCTTTCACCTACCTGCCGGTCTTTGCCCAAATATCGCCTCCTCAGGGAGCCCCTCCCTCATACTCTGCGGCATTCATAGCACTCATCAAGCCTGACTTATATATTTTATTTCTCTTTGATAACAAGCTCCTCACCGTTATCTTTTAGGTATCATGTGTTAGGTGCCTAGAACAGTGCCTGGCATAGGATAGGCCCTTCATAAATACTTGTTGAATGAATGAACCAAAAGACAAATAATATATTCAGAGTAAATTCTTCACAAAAAGGAATTTGGTAGAGTTACCTTCTTATCTTTTCCAAAAATACTATGCTAAGGGAAGGCTGCAGACAGTGGAATGGTAACAAGTGTTCTAAGACGTTGGCATTCACGAGTGCACCTTTGGGGCACAGGACATCGGTGCACTTGTGGAAGCAGACGGATTAATTGCTAACTCTTATGTGCTTGGACTGGGTTGCTTGGTCCCCATTGGGCCATTTCTAGGGACAGCAGTGGGAATCAAAGATGGAAATATTTGGCTATCACTTTTGTCTCTGCTAATCTAGAAGACTGAAAAGAAAGGGACTTAGCAGTGTGTGGAAGCCAGCCTAGACCACATTGTACACAGCGACTTTGGCTTCACTATCCCTGCCATCTTATCCCACTGTGACCAGGTCCCATGATGGTGAGTGACGGAGCAACGAGCTGTTGTGCACATCTACAGCCCTGAATGTGAACAACCTTAAACGATCACTGCTGAGGCTACAGTCCTCACCTCCTCTGCTTGCAGCACCTCTGAAGCACAGCCGGGCTGGCTGTGAAGCTGCGGCAGTTACGCAGCTCAACTCCTCACACCCAGAAACCCAGTGAGGACTCTGCAGTCCAAATTCCTCTTCGTTCTTTGCATCCTAGTCCATTTTTAGTGCAGTGGATGAATGACCACATGGGTTATCCACAGAATGGACAGTTGTCACCCCACAGTGGGTTCTCACTGCTGGTGTAAGAGGACATTTACCTCTGGTTCTTTCTAGCGCTGCATTATAGGAGAAGAAATCTTTTGAGATGACTTTCTAATTTTACATCTAACTCCCGAAAGGGGCCTCAGGAAGGAGGACTTTGAGGCCATTAAGAGCAGTGAAGTATGGGTACGACTCAAGTCTCCCATTGGCCCAACAATAAAACTATTATTACTCGGTGGTATGACCCCATAATGAACCAGCTTCAAATATAAATAACTGATGTATCCTGTTGTTCTTTTTTTTTTTTTTGCATTTTTGGCATGCAGTATTTTATTGCTTGCCAAGTTTTATACAAATCGTTTTTAGGCTTTTTCCTACTTCTATGATAGCATAAAAAATACATTTCTCTTTGATAAGAGCAGCAGTTTAGTAGTGCTATGGTTGGAACTTAAGAGGAATAGTGATGTGTGAACTATTAAAAATATACTTCTCATTTATATGTTGAGGCGTTATATAATTGTCATCTGTAAGTGACTCCAAACAGGGAAAATAATGGAAGTGCTTTCTGCCTTGTCTCTGCGTGCTATTTAGCATTTACTTTAAATAGTTGATTGTATTCTTTAGCTGCCCAGGTTGTGTGGTGGTTTCCAGCATCCTAAACACATGAAGGGAAACACTTTGCAGCCCTGTTAAGAAGATGCTGAATATGTCTGACATATGAGTCACTCCCCTGGGTGGAAGGAAGGGAGGAAAAAATTTCCAAGCGTCTCCCTGCCTGTACGCAAGCCAGAATGTTTTATGAATACTCATTCATTTCTTTTTTGTTCATTTATTAATCCGATGGGTATTTATTGCATGTTCTGCTCTGTACGAGTTACGGTGCTGGGTGGGCGTCTGGGAAGAAGTTTCCTTTCTAATACGCAGAGTATTTCTGATATACGGAGTAGCTGATGATGGAGAGATGGGAGAGCCTGAGCCGTTCTGTAAGGCTGATGAAAAGATTGTCATGTGTGGGTGGTGGGAACCTTGATGGAAAGAGGAGAGAAAGGAATCCAAGCCCACTGCTTCCAGATACTGATGCCCTATGCATTTAAAGTATATCATGAGTCTTAACATTATTTGCACCCAATTCTATATAATCCCACTTCTTAAGGAAATAAAAGCATTGTTTATAATAGTTTTTTAAAGAAGAACATCTAATTGCCCCATAGAGCAGGACAGCTAAATTAATTATGGTACATTCATGAGATGGAATTCTCTGCAGTCATTAAACATCATATTGCAAAAGAATATTAGTGTCTTGGGGATATACTCATCATATAATAGGTGGGAAAAACCAATAAAACAGTGTGTTCTCAATTTGGTAACACTATGTTCTCAATTTGGCCCACCTTCACTACTCTAATGAGATTTGCAGCTCCCCCACCCCACCCCTGCACTTGTGTTCATCTGTACATAGTCCTCACTCACCCCCTTCTAACGTACGATACAACTTACTCGTTCATGTCATTGCTTGTTGTCTTTCTCGCCTGATAGAATATAAGTTGTAGGAGGGGAGGGATTTTTGTCTGTTTTGTTCCCTGGGGTGTCCCAAAAGCCTAGAACACCACCTGGCACACAGCAGATCCTAATAAATATTACACTTGTTGAATAAGTGAATGAAGGAAATGTGGTGGTTGTTTTTTTAAGTTTTCTGAATTTTTCCCCATTTTCTATAATAAATATGGATTACCTCTGTCATTAGAGGGGAAAAAAGCTTGAAAAAGATATTGTTGCATGTAAATTCCTCATTTAGACCTACCTAGTTTATCTGTGAGCAATGACCCAATGGATTATTGAAGAGAGCAGAATCGAAGCTTTCCAGTTGTGTGCAGAGAACATTGTCTTAGGACTGAGATCTTAGGACCCCTGGGCTCTGGTCTGGGTTCTGTGCTTGACTAGCTGCTGAGTTCTGAGCCTGTGGAGCCCCGTGTTTGCCCCATGGCTCTTCCCTGTGCCCAGCAGGCCAGTCCCTTGACTTAACTCTGCCTGCACTCCACTCCTGCGAAGCGTGTCTCCGATAGGGACACATTCTGCTTTCTCCTTCCTAGGCCGTGTGATTCCCGGTCACCATTCCAAATTTTGTGTTTTCTTCAAATGCCAATTGAGTCCTGCTTTCTTTTTATGGTCTTCTCTGACCCCTCTGCCTTCATCCTTCCTTGAATTCCCATGGCCCTTGAGGGTCATGCCAAGCATACAATGCACTTCCCACAGCTGGGCTTCAGGGGAGCCATGTTTGCAGTGGACATTAACCAAAGAGGCCAAGAGCTACTGCTGCTGGGAGCCAAGTGGAATCTGGCTCAATCTATTTTAAGACAGAAACCATAGAAATACTTTAAGCACATATGCTCTACTTGTCTCATGTGTTATCTTTTTTCTGCAAGTAAATGACAAGCTGCTTGAGGAAGAGGTTTCTATTTTCTCCTTTTCTTGTCTTCCATGGTGCACAAGCAGTTCTAGTCTTAAAGCTGCTATCACATACTGTGGATAAATTAAGTGTTGTTTCTGATCCTTCAGAGATAGCCTAAGACTAATATAGGGGCAGTGATTCAAGCATCTTAGAAGGCATTATAAATGTATGCACATATATATTTAATGACATTTTCTTATTAATATTTAAAAAGCTAATAAACTCAAGTGAAATGCTAAGGATATAACTTGACTGCAGTAACCTTCTGCTGTTAAAATTGTATAATTTTTATTCGGAGAGTATAGATTGATTTTGGGGAAACAGCATTTTTTGGGAAGCAGGATTTTATGTAACAGATTATTCAATTCAATAAATGCTTACTGAGATTCTACTATTTATAAGGTACTGCAATAGGAACAGAAGGGGATCGGAGAGGTCAGCTAAAAATAGTCCCTGAACTCTCTGAGGTGGGATTATAAGCACAGAAACAGTGCTCAAGACCAGTAGGAAAGACACATTATTGGGGCTTTAAAGAAGGAAGAAATGGGATGTGATCTGGGGAAAAGTGAACGTGCATAGACAATATTGCATTAAGCATACAGCATTATGAATTTTGGTAGGTGGGAGATGGTAGACATGGGATAAAAAAAGGATTCCAGGTGGAAGTAATAAAATCAAAAAGGGGTAGAGGAGGCATTTGAGGGGACAGTGGGCTGTCTGTGGGCACGACTGCAGGGAACACATAGGAGAGGGAGCTGAGAGATGAAGCTAAAAGGTAGGTTTGGGAAACAGATGAAGGGGCCTTCATGCTGCAATTAGAAGCTCTGTTTTCAGCCTCCCAAGGGACTTTTGGATGTTCTGCAACATTAGAGAAATGTGTTTTGAAAGGAAAGGTTTACAATTTTTATTTGGTTTGATAAATAAAGAGTAACCATACGCTTTTGATATTTGTGGTATTTATGACAATGCCCTTTGACTCCAAATGAAATTTATTAATCCAGGGTGCATAAAATCAAGGAGAGAGTTGTTTGCTCCCAGAAGCTTAGGTTATACTGTATCCACTGGGTTGGACTACTGTTTGCATTTGCACATCTACTCAAACTACTATTGGGGAAATGGAGGTAAATTTTAAATGGTTAAATTATTTTCTAAAAGTCAGATAGCAAATTATCAAAATACTTTTGGACAGAATCCACGTGCCTGGACTCTAAGAAGCCTGCTATATCCGAGACCTGGGGATGATTTTCAGTATATTATCAATAGGATTGATACCATGTATGTGCAGTGAGTATTGTGATATTAATATTTCTGTCAATTGCTTTGTGCGGAATTTGTCTTACAGTCAATACATTCTCATCTGTAACAGGATTTTTTTCATTTTTGAGAGAGATCTAAACCACGATCACCGGAAATTTGTAAATTATTTTTCATAGTATTTCAAGTGGTTTTGTAGTATTTCAAGAATTATTTTTCATAGTATTTCCAGAGGGTATTCCTAATCCCACATGATTTATATCATTTTCACATTTAAAATAGATGAGCAGTTTAGAAGTACACAGCTAAGAATCTTTGGGGTTGAGTTTACTCATGAAGCAATTGATCAACTACTTAAGAATCCTTTTGGGGGTATTAGTTAAAGATTCAATTTATTCCTTATTTTTTAAAAATTTTGAAATTGTAAAATATATTTAGAAAAAAACAAATTGAGGACTCATGTGGAATGTTTGCCTATTTTTGTAAAGTGTGTGTGTGTGTGTGTGTGTGTGATGGGTCTGGATGTTGAACAAACACACTGAAGAGTGTCTGCTCCCAAACCACAGCCCCGAGGTGACTCCAAGGATGAGAGGATAAAAGTGGGATTGAAGGAAAGAGAAAGGAATAGTCACTTCTTACTGGACATACTTTAAATAGAAATGGAGAGATTATGTGTGATTTTACCTTTCCTTTCTTGCATTTTTGAATAAACAAATAAGAAAGAAAATACTTTTCAAAACAAAACATTGTAACAATTACCATGTCTTCTGAAGCCAGTTTTTTTTTTCCTCCCCCTCTGGAAAAGTTAAAGGATGCAATATATGCTGGTCAGGTTTTTACATTCTCCCTTTCTAGCTGCTGCTTCTAATATTTGAATTTTTACGGTTCCTTCAGCTCTACTCCACTATCCTCATTTTCAGAGGAGTTGTGACCTGTGCTTTAATTATTTTTCCTTTAAAAATATTCAGCTGGAGGAAATTCCAGGATCACTCATGGAGTTTAATATTTTTTTCATATGCTTTATCAGATTTTTGATTTCTTACCAATACTTAGTAGTCTTATAGTGAAAATATGTGGATGGTATAATCTTACATTCCGTTCTCGGTGGTGTAAGTTATCGTGATTTATGGCCTGAGATTCTCACATTTTCTCTCATGAAGCAGCAAATGATCTTTTCAGCACTTCGAAAGTGCTCCTGGTTTGCGGGAGATACATTAAGCTTTGAGTTTCCAAATCCTGATGGTAATTTTGCGGTCATATTGCATTAGGGGCCTTGACCTATTCGTACTTCCGTCAGATGTGGTTCAGACGGGATGTAGCAAGACGGACTGTCATTGTCATGTGTGGCTGTTCACTCATTGTTGTGAGAAGAAATAGTTGAATCACTTCATCCTGTGAGTGCTAAGGTAGAATAGAAATTGTGTCTCAGGAGGAGAAAATGTTAACAGATGACGTGGGAGACGTCGCCAGCCAGAACCTGAAAGAGCAGAAGAGATGGGGCTTCTTTCATGGAACTTGGTGCAAGTTATTTCATTTCTCTGGTTGCCTTAGTTGTATCCCAAGGGCAATGGGTGCTTTGATTTCCCTACAGCACTACCGTCTTATGGTCTGTGTGCTAAAGCCCAATAACTTGCAAGAACAGAATACCCTGTTCTTTTTCTTCTAGGATGTACTCCCAGGTTCCATGATTGGAAGGACACAGAACAGTCTCCTTTTACTCATTATTTTCCATGAACAAAGGGAAGTCTCTTGAAGGCTGCCTGGATCTAAACTAGACAAACAATTTGAAATAACTCCAAAAGGAATGGAAACAACCTAAATCCGGACTTCTGTGTGAGAGCTGTCAGGAAGGATGTCTAAAAAGATGGGGAATCTTTGATGGGGAAAGACAAAAGATGGAGAAATGAGAAGTGTTGGGAAATCGCCAAGAATGTGGTTAGGTGAATGTTGGCCCATTGACCTTGGCCTGGGAAGTGAGATGCAGGGGGAGTTGAATTGTTTAAATGAATAGAGATATGCTTTTTTTTTTTTAATTATAATATCTTCATTATCCCAAATGTAACTAACCCACACCATTACATAATGTATTAAGACACAGGATTGGGGAAAGTTCATGTCCCTTGTGTGGTTAACAGGGGAAAGGACCACATCTTCCTAGGCTACAAGTTCATCCTTGGTTCTGATGGCAGAACCAAATTCTGTGGTAGGTGGACTGGTTTTGCCCCAGGGTTGCAACTCAGTGATGATGTGGGAAGGTCCCTGGCTTCCCAAGCTTCGTGGTCAGGAAGAGGCGTGTTGAGTCATCCTTAGGCAGGGAGATTTCAACACAGGCCATGAATAAAGAGCATTTATTCCATCAAATGTTCACTCCCAGCCTGAGTACCTTTGAGGCAGTGGCCTTCTCTTAGTCCTTCCTTCTGAATTTTGGCCCCTATATATTATTTTAGGAGGCAAGCTGTTCATACATTGACATTTTCTAACTATTTCAAATACGATGTTAAAAGCCTGGAAGTCCCATGAAATTTAATGCAATTCACTAGTGAATACTTTTACAAGCAAATTTGTCTTTTATTTTAATAAATCCTTGAATTTACCTATCAGGATAGTTTGCAACTGAATAAAAATGCCATTTCTTTATCCAGCAATCCTGCAAAACCAGTCCTGTCTCCATCCCACTCCTAGATTTACAGCTTTGGAAAAAATTTTCAACATAGAATGAGAGTCTGAGGAACATTTGGGGAGAGTATAGCACTATCTAGAGGTAGTGGGAACAAAACTGCTCTCTTACTAAGGGCCTAGGCTGAGCCATCACCATCATGTGGGCACCTGGCAGGGTGCAGAGAGGGTCCTCACCCACCCCCGGCCCACATCTGCCCAGCTGCAAGTCAGCCCCTCTGCCAGTAATTGGGAAAAGGCTTCACTAAGATGACAGAGTCATTTCTAGTCTCATACAGAAAGTGACATTTGTCTGTTGCTTTAAAACTGCCAGTGTCTACTTACACCCAGATCTGAAGGCCATTTTGGGACCCTATCAAACATTAAGAGGGGAGAGTTGTGGTTATGGAGGAGGAGGAGGAAGACTAGATTATCTACTTGGCTCTTGTCTCTTTTCATAACTAAGATTCCTTCTTGATAAATTGAAACTTTTTGCACAACAGAAATGTAGTATTACATTTTTCCCCAGTTGTTTCAGGTAATACAGTGGTCTCTTTAAGTATTATATATACGCTTTCCCTTATTCTGTCTCTTCCTCCTCATCAATTATTAATAGTAATCATTCTTTCTACCTTCCTCCAAGGCTTGAGGCTTTGAAGCTTAAGAAAGTGCCACCATGTGTGACTAGCCTGTCAGCAAGGCCTTTGCAGCCTCCAGGGTGGTCTCTTCCCAGCCTGGGAAAGCACAGATGCTGTGGGAAGGGAGCCCCTTGTAGGAACCCCTCATGCTAGGGGGAAAGGCAAATTGGGGTGTTTGGTCATTGTTTTAAATTTAAGATTTGCTCTGAATATATTTACTTGTAGTCAGTGATTTTCAGTAAGTTTTGTTTTTAGGTTTTGCAGGGAGGGAGACTTAAAAGAAAAATAATCACCCAAAGCAAACAGGATTTTCATAGTATTTTATCCTTAAAGCAAAATAGGAAGGAGATTAAAAAAAAAAAAAACAACTTAGGATACTTCTAATGCTCACAGGGTGGTTTGGAAAAGAAAAAAGGAAAAAAAAACTTTAGATATGATAAGTGCAGGCCTGACCCTACCTAAGTCATGGAAAATGGATAGAAGTAGTTATCTTTTTAATATGTTGTTTTAATATGTTGATGTTCCATGGAAACATTTTCCCAACTGTTTGGAGGATTCGTGGCATTGAGAGGCAGAGGGGTCATAATTAATGAGAAACATAATAGATTCATAGACAGAGAGCATCCTACATTGTCCACTGTGTCCCCTTCCAGGCATTTGTAGTGCTGGCATTTTTTTTTTTTTTCTTTTTCCTGTCCTTTCATCATTACAGATGTGTCCAACACTGCATGCAGTTGCTTGGGTTTCTGCCTTTGGGAGAGCCAGGTTCTCTCTCGAGAGTGACGAAAGGCTCAGAGTAGCTGGATGTGGGGCGTGGGCTCCTGAATGGGGAAGGGGAGAGTATGGTGGCCCTGCTCATGCCACAGCCGATGGCCTCACCACCTCCCTGTCACTCACAATGGGTGGTGATGAGGCCAAACGAGAGTATTACCAGTGTGGACTACCGTTCCCAAAGGACAGCAACTAGGTAAGTATCTATCTCTTCCAGATATGTTTACGACATACTTCAGCATCCACTTGGTAGACACAGCTGTTTCACTTCAGGATTGAAAGATTTTCTATCAGGAAAGAGGAAATAGAATAATAGGAGGCTTTCCCAAGAAAAGGAAATACTATTTACTAGTAATACAGAGTTATTCACTATTTAGGTTGCATGCAATTATTGGATGATATGAACCTTTTTTAAACAAAACACTACCCTAACATTTTCACTTTGACTATCAAATCAGTAAGAGTGTTGAGAACATGAAACTGTGTTGCAGATGTGTTTTGCTTCTGAATCTCAATAAAGAGCTGCAGCTGGTGAAAATGCAGGGGAACAACTTGAAATAATAGTGGAAAAGGGGTCGCTCTAATAGGGACAATCTAAAAATATCCGACCTCGTAATCCCAAAATAGTGAAAATTAGGAGGGAGAATGATTGACACGAAAGATGGGCTTGTTCACTGAATCTTGAAATACTAGGACAAAGGGGCAATCTTTGGTCAAAACAAGTAAGTTACATGGGAAGAGTCACTATTTACCTGGAGGCCCAAATACTGGTGAAATTTATTATGGAAGAGGCAGAAGAGCAAGACAGATCCATGGCTTTATGTGTGAGTGGTAGGTCCACAAGCAACTTCTACTAGAAGTAAATATATACCGACTTTTTTAGAGTTTCATGGAAGGGTATTCTTTGCATGCTAGAAGAATATTCCATGTGTCTGTCTTGTTATTTTTATAGGGAGCATAACATAGATGATCATGAATGTAGATCGGAGATGGAAATCCTATGTCTCTCACAATCCAGGCTGCATGTTGCTTGTGTTACTTAAAAAACTCCAAATAGCAGTAATAGAACTATATTCCAGGACATTTGAAAAGCTCTGGAACGAGTATGAGCCATGATACCAGACTCTCACACCAACACTGCCGGTTTGGTGCATTCCTTAGATTCAAGATGGTTTTTCATTTTCATTTTTTACGATCCTTTTATAAACAACTTTCCTCAGTGCTGCATAGTGAGTCCTTAGAAGGACTGTGCGACATTCCTTGGAGGAACTGGGCTGGGTGATAGCAGGAGGGACTTCCCACTCGGTGACTCATCTTCATGTGCTCTGGGCAGAGCCTTTGCCTGGCAGGGGTGATGGATCGAGGCTCAGAGTGAGTCTGTATAGGTCCCGGGTGCTAGAATTGAATGGTCGGTCCTCTCTCCATAGAATGAGGTCATTCTGGGAGGTTTGGGAGATGCACACCCTGCGTATGAACCTTGTGTTCTCCTGTGCGTAGAAGGGAGCGTGTTGTTCTGGACAAAGGAGAGCCAGATGTTCTAGGGGCTGTTGATTCTCATCTGTAATACCATCGCCTTTGGGGTTGGGGCAGGTAGGCTCTGAGCATTCCTTTAGCTAACCGGAGCTGTTTGTAAGAGGGGAGACTTTCTTTGCTCTCCAGTGGGTCTTGTGTGTTGGCGCACCAATGACCTCAGAACCCCAGATTCTTTAGGTGTAGTGGGACCAGGAGATTCTGGTGGGGGGTACAGTGGCCCCGAAACCAGCTGGCAGCAGTGAAGCATTGGTATTCCCCCCAATTTTGGAAGATGCTAATCTTTTGGCAGATGTGGCACCACAGTGTTGCAGAAAGATTATGGGGTTGAGTCCTGCTTCTGCCACTCATCAGCAGTGACAGAAGGTATAATTATCCCCAATTTACAGATGAAGAAATGGAGGCTTAGGGAGATTAAGCAATTTGCCCGAGGTCGCACAGTTAAAAGACCCAGGACTGTAACTCAAGCCTGTCTGGTCCCCAGAGGCCACTCTTAAATCTGCTGTACCCTCTGATCTTTTTTGGTGGAACAGACATTTTTTAATCTCTGTGATCTCATGGCAGGATATGTGGGATGACACAGCATGCCCTTCATGTGTGCATGGAATTTTGGATACGATGTGAACTCCAGAGCACAACAGATTGACTAGGTTTAAGTCATGGCCTGGCCACATCTGAGCTGTAAGATGAGGCAACTTAACTTCCCGTGACTCAGTTTCCCCATCTATAAGACAGGGACAACAAGAGTATCTACCTTGTAGTTGTCAGAGTGCTAAATGAATTACTACTACATAGAATGCATTAAAGCAGAGTCAAGCATACGATAAACGTTCAGTAAACATGAGCCATTATTATTTTTGCCATAATTTGCTGCCATTTCTTCAGGCAAGAAAGTAGTCAGGTCCTCTGTGGTTGGGCAGGAAGCACAGCTCTGTCCCCTGTGGAGGTGCATCGCTGGAGGGTTGTGTGCTTTGGTGGCCACAGTCTGGGTGGACAGTGCTGAAGCAGCATGGCAGGCAGGTGGCCTTAAGCTACCAAAAACAGGAACACCTGGGTGACCTGCCAGCCTTTAGCCAGCACTGTATGCAGACATTCACAGGATGTGCATTCTATATTCTTATTATACAAAAAAAAAAAATGAGAATTTAAGCTGATACTGATTTTGTTGAAAAAATACTTTCATGGTAATTTATAAGATCCAGGCAGATTCAATTCAAATATTTTTAGAGTCACTAGCAGTACAGTAGCACAAGTGCTGGGGGATTCATACAACTAATTGTCTATTCCTGGGGGACATACAATTTTGTTGGAAACACACACAGTTTGCTGCAAAAGGCTTTGTAGATGAGTTTGAATTGGCAATGAGAATTCATGTTTGGGGTTGGTGCAAAGAGAGTGTGGACAGCATCTAGGACAGAGCGAGGAGCCTGGGTGAAGGGCGTGACATAGTTGGATCAAAGAAAGTGTTGCTTGGAGTTGAGAATTACAGATGGGAAATGATGGGAGACACAGAAAAGTGAGGCTGGGTTAGAGTCCTGCTGTCTAGTTTGGATCTAATCTGATGGGCAAAGAAATACCATGTACACTTTCTTTCTGGGAGATACCGTGATAAATTTTCCCAAGCTACATATATCCCTTTAAGGGCACAGCAAACTTTAAAATGCCAACTACATGCTGCAGAAAATGTACTTGACAAAGGCATGTAAGTTAAAAAAAAAAAACCCAAACTTTTGCCTTTTCAATGAGAATTGAACAAGAGATCCTGTTACTCAGATTGATGGAAAAAGCATTTATGAAGCTAGTTATTCCTAACTCCAACAAATGTAACTGGCCATAAGGTACTGGCTTTTGAGCATCACACCCAAGCACCTATTCAATTTGAAGTTTTACAGATACGTGTTTGAAGGTGAACACTGTGCATTAGTTTTTGGGCTCAAAATTCCCTTAAAGGAGTTGAAGCTTCCCAAATGCCACAGCTGATGCAGATCTGGAGAAGCATAGCTCTCGCTTGGTGTTGGGGATTCTTCTCTTTGACTTTTGTGGGTAATTACTCTTAATATCTTGGAATATATCTTATTAAGTATGATTGGTAGAATGATAATTGTATTCATCAGCTCATGCTGCTATAACAAAATACCATAGGCTGGGGAGCTTAAACCAGTGGTCCCCAACCTTTTGGGCACCAGGGATTGGTTTCATGGAAGACAGTTTTTCCATGAACTGGGTGGGGGCATGGTTTCGGGATGATTCGGGTATATTATGTTGATTACATTTGCAGCCACTCCCCAGCACTAGCATCACCACCTCGACTCCACCTAAGATCATCAGGCATGTGATTCTCCTAAGAAGTGTGCAACCTAGATCCCTCACATGCACAGTTTACAGTAGGGTTTGTGCACCTGTGAGAATCTAATGCCACCGCTGATCTGACGGGATGCAGAGCTCAGGTGGTGATGTGAGCGATGGGGAGCGGCTGTAAATACAGATGAAGCTTCTGCTCCCTCACCCACTGCTCACCCCCTGCTGTGCAGCCCGGCTCCTAGCAGGCCAGGGGACAGACTAGTCCGCAGCACAGGGAATGGAGACTGCAGGCTTAAACGACAGAGATTTATTTTCTCATAGTTTGGGGGCTGGGAAGTCCAAGATCAAGATGCTGCCCTATTTGGTTCCTGGTGAGGGCTTGTAGATGGCTGCCTTCTGGCCATGTGCTCACCTGGCCTTTCCTTGGTGCAGGTACTTAGGGAGAAAGAGATAGACCTCTTAAAATGTATCCTTCTTCCATTCTGCCCAATCAAATCCTGCCCAGCCTCAAAGCTTCACTTGAATACTCTATCCTCTGAGAAGACAGCCCTGAATTCCCCAACTCTAACCCCAAATGGCATCTCCCTCCTCTGAATTAGCATAGTAGCGGTGGTACATTTATCACAGATTTAGTACCCTTTTTTTGTTTATTATTCTTTCTTTATCTTATCTCCATTAGCAGATTGAGAGCTGCATGTTTTATTCATATTTCTATGTTCCATAGCCTTAAAGAGATAGTTGGAATATTTTTGTTCAATAATTAAATAGAAATATTTAATTGAATAACAGGATAGGAATCTACGAAACAAAGCATTAAAAAAGACTAGCAATTAGGATGGTGCATATAGTTTCTGTAAATCTCATGGGTATAGTTTAGAAAGGTCATCAAAGTGAGTAAAATCCTTCTCTGGGTGCTGGGATAATATGTCATAAAGGGTTTGGATTTTTTGGCGTTTTCTCAGTGTCTGAAATGTAGAGTGGTTTGGCAGAACTTCTGTCCTCTCATAATAGAGTCAGAGATGTCTGCTACAGAGGAAAATCTTTGTACCATTCCAGGAAAATGATTTCTACCAGTCATTATTTTTTTCAAAGAGAGATTAAGCCATACTGTTCTACCAGAATTACTGCCCTAAAATTTATTTGATTATTACTCAATATCTTTTACTCAATTTTATTAAATGAAGAAATGTATATCATAATTTTTTTTTCCTTTCTACTTCTTTCCCACCCTCAGGTGATTCTAGATTTTTTGTTCAGTAGAACTGAAGAAATGCTTTCTTTAAGATCTTGTTTGATAATATATTGCTTTATTTGACACTTACAGAAAATTTACTTTGTACTGGGCACTTTTTATAAATCACCTGATGTAAATCTTCAAAGATTCTACAAGACCCCCATTTTAAAGATGGGGAAACTGAGGCAAAATAACTTGTCCTGGTCACTCAACCATTAAGAGGTAGGGCCACTGCAATGCGGATTTAGGTTCATCTGACTAGAGAGCTTTGCTCTCTTTCCAGACATCACACATTTACAGACCTAGCTTTATGGTAGGATTTGGCCAGATTTTAAATGTTAAGCATTAAGTATGTTTGAACTCTTTCATCTCCCATTTGAAATTCAAAGCTCATTAGTATATTAATAGGACATGACCTTGTAGGAAAGTGATTGAGCATTTCCAGTTTCTGTTGTTTATTTTGAACTTGGAGAAACAGCTGGAAAACATTATGTTCAATGACTATTATTGACTTAATGACTCACATTTATGTCATGGTGTAGAGGTCCTCCACACTCCCAGAGTCAGTAGTCAGTGATCATTGAATAAGGCAGCTTTTCATGCAATGCACACGCCATGGGGGTTGCAGGATTGTGGTTGGCTGGGTTTGGACCTTGCAGGTCCCCGTAGAGGGAGGTTGGGGTTGGCCTTGCGTGAACCACCAAGCATGGCTTCCTCACAAGGAAGAGTTCCACTGCAGAGGAAGGAGGGGCATGGAGGCATGTCAGGCAGTGCAAAACTACAGCCATTGTCCTGGACTTCATGATAACTCAACGGAGATGTGGGTGGGTAGCAGAGGGAGGGGTCTGGTGCTCGCTCAGGGGAAATGAGTGGTTGAAGATTCTGATTTTGGCTCTTCAAACATATAGATGGGACTTACAGCCATGGGGTTAGGGAAGGGCCCAGGGCAGGACCGTAAGGCACACAACAGGCTTTGGAAAAGGAGTCTGCAGGGAATAACTGGAAGAAATGTCTGCAGAGGCAGAGTATGGGGCTTCTAACATCCATAGAAGGGAGAGTTGCCATCTGACGAGTGCTCAACCACGCGGACAGGCCATGTGGATATTGCAGAGTATTCGTTGGCTTCATTTAGCAAGACAGGAGAACTCTGAGAAAGCTAAAAATGACAGGCGATGACCACCAGTTGGAAACGTGGGTTGAAGGCAAAGCAAAATCTAGAACAGAAGTCCTCTGGTTTGACTAACCATGTGGACACTGGCTCCATCAAGAGGGACAGTGAATAGGGCCAGGTGGGGCGGGTTTGAAGACAGAAGATGAATTCAGTTTTCATCAGCTCACAATTCACTTCCACGGTTTTCATTATAGCTGTCAGCTTGCGACTCTCAAACCTATCTTACGTAAATGGTTGTGTGTAGAGGGAGGAGGTTCAAAGCAGACACTTGGTCAGTGGAAACACTTGAGGGGGATGTAGGGTGGCGTGTGAAGAAGGCTGGGAGGCCGGAGAGGCACCCAGTGATAGATGCTGGGGTCGTCTGCTGAGCCACGTGGAAAGGGTTTGAAGGAAAGTCAGCAGTTTCCATTGCTAGAGAAGGGTCAAGTGAGTTAACGACTGAGAAGTGTCTATTGATTTTGGCAAAGACTCTTACAGAAGAGTGATGGGGTCAAAATTCAATTAACACAGGGATTTTAAGTGGAAGAGCAGGGGGGTGGAGCAAGTGAGTGCAGACTGCTATTCCCTGAACTTGGCCATGAAGAGAGGAGTGGTAGCTAGAGAAGCATATGTCAAAGAAATGAGACTATGAGATTATAATTTTGGGGGGGCTGTTTGTTTGCTGTTGGAAACAGGCAATAGAGAGAGGGTGGCTGAAGAGACTGGACAGAAGGAAATTTAAGGAGTGAAGCCCCAGGGGAGGTAGGAGATGGATGGGAGGAAAGACGGTGGATCCAGTTATTTAGGAGGGTTGCAGATGAAGACAGGTGAGGATGCGTCTGTTTCTAGACATACATAGAAGGTCCTGGTTAATGAGTATTTGAATTGGTAAACAGTGTCACATATAAGTTACATCAACTCTCCCTCCTTGATCTTCATTCCAAAATATTTACCATTAGGAAAGGTATTATTACTTCCATTTCACAATTCAGGGGCATTGGTAAAATCCAGAATTTTGTGAATACAGTTTTACTGGAACCTAATCTATGGCTGCTTTTGAACTACAATGGCAAAACCTAAAACATGCACTGTCTGTCCTTTTTCAGAAAAGTCTCCTGACCCCTATAACGTTGATAAAACTGAAGCCCAGAGGAAATGTTGGCTCCAGAGAACCCCACCCCCAACCCATCTCTGAGCCTATTTTTCCCTTCTTTTTTTTTTTTTTTTTGAGACAGAGTCTCACTTTGTTGCCCAGGCTAGAGTGCCGTGGCGTCAGCCTAGCTCACAGCAACCTCAAACTCCTGGGCTTAAGCGATCCTCCTGCCTCAGCCTCCCGAGTAGCTGGGACTACAGGCATGTGCCACCATGCCCGGCTAATTTTTTCTATATATATTTTTAGTTGGCCAGATAATTTCTTTCTATTTTTAGTAGAGACGGGGTCTCGCTCAGGCTGGTCTCAAACTCCTGACCTTGAGCGATCCACCCACCTCGGCCTCCCAGAGGGCTAGGATTACAGGCGTGAGCCACCGCGCCCGGCCTATTTTTCCCTTCTGTGTTCCTTGACATTCTCCTGAGGCTACCAGCTCTCTTAGAATTATCTGGGAACACCTCTCTCAAGTGCTTTCAATAGTTATACTTGCTAAGGACAGGGAGCAACTCGTGACAATTTCCCCGTGTTCTGGATGTGCAGGTTTAATCTGTTGTACTTGTGTTGTTTCTCTTCACTTTTTCTAAGAAGCCAGGACTCGCTTCCTCTCTGAAACCATTACCCAAACCCCCACTCTTCCTTATTCCTTATCCCAAGCAAAAGACACAAAGTGGTTTTGTTTCTTTGCTTTGCATTTCCTCAACACTTGAGTGTATTGTTAACAATCCCACACATGCTTTCTAGCATAGTCTGCCTCCCATGAGAGTCCCCCCACTGTGACAGGGGCTGTCTCCACATCTAACAGAAGGCTTCCTGGAGGACAGGGACCACAGTGCCCCTGTCATCAGCCTCTTGCATTCCACTGTTTCTGAACTTGCTATTGGCACTCATCAAATGAATTTTGATTAAGTCAAAAACATGTAAGTGCTTCAAAATTGCTCACTTATGCCTAAAACGGCGTGCTAATCACCAGCCTTTCTCAACCATTCTTGAGACCCGATCCCCTCTTGAATCTTTTGAAATCCACTTTGAATTAAATTTCACCAAATTTAAAGCAATTTCAGGGACGTCTTCTCTCTTTATTTCACACTTCTCACAGTTTTTGAGAGAAAATACAAATCTCTTCCCATCTATTTCTTTGCCTAGCTTTCAAAGGCTTCTGAAAGGTTTAAGATTTTAATAGTTGCAATTTTGTTCTACAACTTGATTGGTGAGATTATCATTGTATTTAGTTATGTGTATTGTCTAGCAACTGGCTGCTCGTAGTGTAGTCTGCCTACTGGAAGGTTAATATCTGCATTGCTTGGGTGCTTGTTAGAAAAGTGAAGTCTCGGGTCCCACCCCAGATGCACTGAATCATTTCCACAAGGTCCTGGGTGTTGCATGTCTATGTGAAAGTTTGGGAAGCAGTGTTCTGGGCTACTGATGTTGTGTTCCAGAAAAACACACACAAAAAATAGGTCCCTACCTCACTTTTATATGTTTTCTATATTATCAGGATGTGGTTTTATATTTTAGGGTGAATGTTTTCTGAATCAGAAAATATTGCTGTTTTTCTTTGTTATTGTTGGAGATAATCATAATTAAGAGACAAAGAGAGTATGCCTTCATTCTTTTTTCTCCCTTCATGGTATTTAATTTCTCCGTTCATGTAGAAATGAAGTCTAAAACTTCTGTGTTTGATGAGTGTCTCGGATGATCTGAAATGAACAATTTCAAGCCTTACCCATAGCAATAGGCTTAAAGCTGTGTATTTGTGTGTGTGTTTGTCCATATTTTATCATTCCCCTTTGATTACTTTGGAAATTGCTTGTACTCCTAACTGTGGATTCTTTATGGGAAGAAGTTGGTATTTCTCATTTTTTTTAAGTCCTTGGAAAAAACTGGGAGATGAATTATACAAGTACATGTAGGAATAAAACTGTATTTCTTTAAGAATACCTAATTCATACATAGCATTATTCATGTTGTCCTTCTTGCCAATTAATCCAAGCAAGCAGAGGAAAAAATTACTGGATTTATTTATTTTGGGGCAGGTCATGCTCTTGTACAGAATTCAAAAGATTCATGGAAATGTGAATTTCCTTCCTGTCTCCACCTTCTAGCCAAGCAGTCCCCTTCTCAGGGCAATTGCTCTTACCTGCTTTTCCTGGGCACTTTCAGACATTGTATATGTAACAGGAGGTTCTATGTAGTCACGGCTAAGAAGGTGGGCTCTGGGGCCAGACAGAATTTGAACCCTTGCCACTAGCTTTGCGACTTTGGGCATGATACTAAAACCTCATTGTGCCTCAGTTTTCTCATCTGCAAAACGGGGCTTTTAGAATTGCTGAGAGGAACAAATGAGATAATTCATGCACAGTGCTAAGAAAAATTTTGTTGACAGAATATAGTCAACAAATAGTAACTGCTAGTATTATATGTGAGCCTTTCTTTATGTCTTCATCTTTTCTATATGTAAATAGTAACATACATATATTTAAATACCTTTTTTTAAAACCATAACCATGTGAGATTTTCACTTAACACTGTGGAGATTAGTTCATTTCATTATCTAGAGAGCTGCCTCATTCTTTTTGCTGGTTCCGCCCTATCCTGTTTTATGGATATAGTTTATTTATCCAGGCCCCTGGTGATGAACATTTAAGTTGTTTCCATTCTTATGATATTATAAAAAGCCTTGGTGAAATGGAATGTGTACATGTGGTAGTGTGTCTGTAGGGTAAGTTTCTAGAAATGGAATCTGGAAATGGTCAAAGCGTAGGTTTAAGTTTTGATAGTTACGGATGAATTGCTCTTCACTGAATGATATACTCCTACCAGCAAAGTATAAGAGTACCTGTTTTTGACAGTCAGAGTTTAATTTTTTTAAATTAAAATGCAATTTTGTTCGGGAACAATACGTATTTGAAAATTTGATTAAGATTGCTGGATTCTTTGGAACAGGTTGGGTGGTAGGAAGATAACACTTAAGGTAACACTTTATTCTTAAGTGTTGGAAGGAGCAACAAAGTGTCTAGTGAGCTGCTTTAAAAGAGGAGCTGGATAATATGTAATACATTGTCACTATCTTCACCAGCTCCCCAAGTATCTTTGAGATATTGAAACAAAATAAAGAGTTTGGAAAGAGGCGAACAACAATGTATTTCCTTTTAGTTTGCACCAGAGCCTGGCCTCTCAGATGCTTCTTGGAGTATCTTGGCTTAGCAGTAATGTCATCTGTGTCCAGTGTCTAAGATTGGCAAGACATAGAGAGGCCCTTTCTTTTATGCAAACGTCTAATTATGCAAATTCTTGCTGCGAACTGAGCTGACCATACAGCTTTCGTTTAGGATGTAGGTGAAAGTATCTTCTAAATACTTTCAAATATTAACATAGTCTAAGTAAATCAGATCTAAAGCTTATATCAGAGTCTACTATCCTATACCATATGACCCGTGCTTAGTAATTTTTGGGCAATCCAAAATATTTGCAATCCCCCTCTTACTTGTTTTACATTTTATAAATAATTCAGCGCCACTGAATTTTGCAGAGTTCATAATATACGGCTCTCCTGAAACATAACTCTAGCCTGTGGTGAGAATTAGGATTAGTACTGAGATACACACTTTTAATCCATTTGGCAGATGATCACTTGGCTCATTTGGAATATTCAGAGGAGCTGAGGAATTGAAAGAGGAGAAATAAAGATAACATTCCAAGAGACAGATAAACACATGGCTGTTTTAGTCACTGGCATCAATCAGGTAATACTTGTTGGATATCAGGTGTGCTAATAACCATGGCACCTGGTCAAGGTGAGAATCTGTGGGCTGTCAGCTGACCTCTCCAATCTGGTAGGAATGCTCTAGCTGCTTCAGGACCCCCGGAGCTGACCATCAGCTGGCCTGTGTTGTGGCACTTAGCCACTGTGGGTTTGTAAAGTCTACTGTGGGGCTTGTTCTTGGCCCATGTGGGCTTCTTAATTAGGGGACCACTAGACAGGTAGGGTTCACAGATGCTCAGTGGGCAGCTGAATCACTCAGCCATCTAGTGCTCACCATTGTTTCAAAGGCCAAAGGAAATAACACATGTATTCTCCATGGAGCTGAGCACCAAACAGTATTCATCAACATGACTGTTATTCTTCTTAGCAACTTGACAAGATCTTGGCACTGAGAAAATGTCTTTTATCCCCGTTTTTAGAATCTAATAGATGTTGTTAGGCTTCATAATAGGTACCATTTTTTGTAGCTCTTTCTACGTGGTAGGTCTTTTTGTCAATCAATTGTTAATTGTCACAGACACCAGTGAGATAGATATTTATGTACCCCTTTTATAGATGAAGAAATCGAGTCTTCGAATAGAGAGTTTGAGTAACATATGCTAATGCTCTTTCTCACACTGAAGGTGGAGCTTCCTTATCCGCTATGCTATTCCACCAGCTAAAAATAAAAGTGCCATACCAATTTAAAGAACTGTCACATCTGTTTGACACAATTGTTTCTTCTAAATAAGGACTCACTATTACTCCCGGTTCAACTACCCTTAATGAAATTATGATCAATTTTAATGTTGCAAATGATTTTCAATATCTCTTCAAGTTATCTTTATTACTTCTCTGAAAACTGAGGATTCATTCATTGATGAGTTGTCAGAATTGCCCTTTCGCTAAAGGCAGAGATCAGCAATGCCACATGGGATGGCTGGAGCTTTGCAACTCTCTCTCTCTCTCTTAGCAAGGTCATTGTCTAATTCTCTTCGGATCCTGAGGCACACCAGGCAGCGTTCTTATTTTACACACACTTATCTTGTATTTCTAGTGTTTTCCTCTTGTCTTTCTACTGAGTAATTGATTTTTAGCTTCATTAATTCTTCCCATCACCGCCAATTTGCTTCACCTTTTTATGTTCAACATCTCTTTTAAAATGTTGTTCAATAGACTTAATTTAGATTTGTTGATTTTTTTCTACTCTTAATTTATTTCTTGTTATTTTTCTTTTAATTTTAAGGCTTATTGTATTTTCTGTAATGTGCTTCCTCCTCTTTTCCATGGTTGTATTGTTCCTTCTCTGGTGGGATTCTTTTTGCCATTTTCCCACTTTTTTTTTTTTTTTTTTTTTTATCTCCAGCTCTGTTCCAGGCTGTGCAGGATTGGGACGTTAGGGGCAGAGTCCAGGCCAGCACTGCCCTGGGGATGGGGAACCAGCAGGCACTGTCAGGGACTGGGATCTTCATTGTCACTCAGGTTGCTGCCATGTCATTCTCTTTCTACCTGTCCCAACCCTGACTGTCAGCACCAAGAAAAGCTTTGCACCTGTGCCTGCAAGTCAGGCAGGAAAGGGAATGCGGTCCCCAGAGCATCAGGGAACCCTGACTGGCCTCTGTGGTCCCCAGTCTCTCATAGGGGAGTTACAGCTTCCATTCATTCGTTGTTAGGCCCACTGGGCTTTGAACCAGGCATCTAATATCCACTATCTCAAACCTTACACCCACCCTTCAAGGTTAATTATTATCTGTGTTTGACAGCGGAAGAAAATGATTCTCTGGGAGGTTAAGAATCTTGCCAAGGAGCACACAGCTTGTAAGTGGCTGTCCTGGGATTCCACCCTATGTCTGTATGACTCCAAAATCTATTCAGTTTCCACCACAGCATCTTTTCTGCTCTAAAGGATTTGGTACTTAATTATTTTTTTACCCTTTTTGTTATCTTCAGTTGGGTTCTATCTTTCCTATCCTAATTGGAGGGCGTCTTAGATATTCCCTACTGCTGTATCTTAATCCTGTTGTGTCATGCTTCCTGCTCTTATTCTTTTTTTCCTATTTGATTTGTTAATAATCCTAGAACATTGTTTCCTTTGTTCATTGTTTTAGAATCAAATAACTGGTGAATCCTGTTTTCCAGCTTCCTGGCACAGTGAGAGCAAGCCTGAATTCATGATAATGTTTTGCTCTGACAGTCTAATAATATCAGAATCAAAGTTATTGATTATTTTCCTTTTAAAGGATTCAACTTTGCTGCTTACAGAACTTTCACATCGATCCTTTAGTTTTTATTGCAACTCGATTTTTACTTGTAAACCTGTGTCTTGCCCAAATAGAGCACTGTGCTGAAATTGATGCAGGGATATTATTAATACCTGGCTGACTGCATGTTGGGATAAGACTTTGATATATTTAGGATATGCCTCAATTTCATGAGATAATTATAATGATTTTTAATTTGCAACACAAAATCTTCTTAGGTTAGTTGCCCAGGGTAATTTTAAGTTCTATAATTCTGGTTTAGAATAACTTTTGGCTTGATGAGTATCAACATTTTCTTTCTTACCTTTTTTTTTTGTGTGTAGGGAGGTATCTTTCACATTTACATTTTCTGATTAGGAAGTTAATATATACTAATTGTAAAAAATGTAGAAAATGTAGAAATATGTAAAGAATAAAATAATAGCTACCTATAATCCTACCTGAAATTTAGTGGGATTATAGTGATAAGCACTGTTACTCATTTTGGTATATTCAATATTTTCTTTCAATCTTTGGGGGGGGTGTGGTTTTCTTTTACCTACCTGACATCTCAACACGTTTAACATATATCATAATAAATTTGCCACTATTAAAAACTCTTCATAAACATAACTTTAATAGCAATTAATATTTCATAATATGTATATGCCGTAACTTACCATTCCCCAGGGTTAGGCATTTAAATTGTTTCCAATTTTATGAATAATGCCCTGTGTACCATCTTAGTAAATTGTTTCCAATTTTATGAATAATGCCCTGTGTACCATCTTAGTGCATATACATCTTTGTCCACATTGATGATGGTTTCATTACTAGGTCTAAAAGTAAAGATACTTGATACTTGCCAAATTATTGCCAAATTATTCACTAGAGTGACTGGGCCAATTTCCATTCTAACCAGCAGTAGCTGGAAGCCCAGATTCCCCAATAGGCATTGTGCACTAGCATGGCTAATTTGATCAGTAAATACTAATGATGTTGTTTTAATTTGCAATTCTTTGATTACCAGTGAAGTTAAACATTTTATATCTACATATTGACTTTTTTGCTACTTAGAAAACTGTCTACTTTGTATCTATTGAAGTTTAGTATGTTTCTTACAGTTTGTAAGAGATCTTTATAGATTAAGGATATTGACAGTTTCTCTAATATATTTGTTGAAAATATTTTCCTAATTCATTGCTGTTGGCTTTTTCCTCATGATTTTTTGATGTTTAATTGACTAATTTTTGTTTAGTATTTTAATTTGCTAAATAATTTATAGTTTGTATGTACTATATAATGTATAAGATACTATATAACATATAATTTATTTATAAAAATAAATTTACTAATTTTTAATTTTTAAGTAGTCAAGTATATCTTATCTTCCATAGCTTTAGAAAATCTCCCACACAGAAAGAAGATAAATACTTAACTATGTTTTCTTCTAGCTCTTCTAATGGGATTTTTAAACTTGGATTTTATTTTGATTTACTTAGAATTTATTTTGAAATATATTTTGAGGCAAAAAAAAAAAATCTAGCTTTATTTTCCTCCCATGGATAATCTATTGACCCAGCAGTTTTTTGTTGAATAGCTTTGTGTCCCCACAGACTTTTGTCATCTTGTCATCATGTATTGATGTCTTATGTATCTTAGGATCTGTTTCTATGCCATTTTATTTTATTGATCTATTTCTGATTTACCCTAGAATTGCTCTCTTCCTTATTATAGGTTTATAATATGTTTTACTTTATAGGTTTATGTTTTACTTATTTGAGAGGTTGTATTTCTCCTTTTTACAGTTAGTTTCTAGAACTTAGTCATTTTAATCTTTGATTTTACTTTATATGAAATATTTTGCCAGATTCTTCATCCCCTATGTCCCCTGACCTCCCCTTCTTGCTGAAAGCAAAAACAAACAAAACAAACACTAAAAGGAAACACAATCAACTCTGGGATTTCTCTTGGAATTCTGTAAAACCAATAAAATGATTGAGGCAGAATTGAACTCTCTGTTAGTACCTATGTAGCAAGGCACTTGCCTTTTGAACAGAAGCGTCTCAGTTTTCTGTATTTTGCTTAATTAATCAATTTGTCTGGTCAGAGAAGGCCACCAAACATTGCTGTCTGAGCATGAAAGATGTTTTTAGGCAGGGCTGGGCAGACTCCAGGAATAGCCCTCAAGCTAAGGGTGTTTACATTGTAAAGGATTGTAGAATAACCAAAGAATAATATGCAACAGAAACCTTATGCAGCCCACAGAGCCTAAAATATTTAACTATCTGGCCCTTTACAGGAAAAAGTTTGCTAATGGCACTGTGCAGCAAAGCCCGGGCCAGCAAACAGAAGGCATTTGGAGTTCACTTGTTCTAATGAGTCACTTTGCTTGCATTCACTTTCTACCTCTTAAACACATTCTCTAAGAAGGTGTTTGTTTGTTTGTTTTTAAAATGCATTTAAAGACTGGACATGGTGGCTCACACCTATAATCCCAGAACTTTGGAAGGCTGAGGCAGGAGGATCACGTGAGCCCAGGAGTTCAAGACCAGCCTGAGCAATATAGCAAGATCCCATCTCTACAAAAAATAGAAAAATTAGCTAGGTGTGGTGGTGGTGGCATGTCCCTGTGGTGCCAGCTACTCAGCTGGCTGAGGCAGGAGGATCATTGAAGCCCAGGAGTTTGAGGTTGCGATGAGCTATGATGACACCACTGCACTTTAGCCTAGTTGACAGAGTGGGACCCTGTCCACCCCCCAAAAAAATAATAAAATAAAACAAAATGCCTTTAAGGTAATCTTATGTGAGGATATGAGTGAATACCTATAGGTTTTGTTCCTTTCTATCTTTGTTTTCTCCTTAATATTTCAACATGATGTTTTCATATATTTTAAAAAATGCCTTGAGTGTGTGTACTGAAACTTGAAAAAAATGTACTTCTTTTTGAAGGATCATGTCCCCTCATGTGCACATCTTGTTCGAATGACCTTTCCCATGCAGCAGGGCTGGTGAGGTCAGCAACTGCCCAGACAGAAATATGTGAAGGGCTCCAAAAGTACAGTCCACCAAGGCCCACCCTGGTGCTCCAAGTCCCAGCAGCAGTGTCTTTTCTGAGACATCTTCTTAACTAGATTAAGGCATTTTGTAAATCTAATGTGATCTGGAATCTGATCCGATTAACTTCCATCTGTTATCACTGGAGAAAGCCCAGACTCCCAGGGACGGGCACAGGGGGTGGGGATGGCAGCATCCTGTGAGGGTGGCACAGCAGAGAGGCTCTGAGTACCCTGAAGGAGTCTGCAGACTTTTGCAAGATCTTGCTGGGAGGATGGGTTGGGAAGAGAGACAGTAATTTCACTGTTACAGGTCACATGGGTAGATTCCGTACCCCGGGGAGACCCGAAAACTCCGTGGAAGGAAAGACTTAAGACAGATGAGCTAGAAAACGATTCTCCTTCATCTTTAAGCAGCCAAAGTGTCACAGGGTAGATCTAAACTCTGATGAGTTTCACTGGGATTTCTCTCCTGTGTCTTGGAAAATATGATTGTTCAGGTATCAAATCCAGCCTTTTGGATAATCTGAAAGGAAAAGCAACCAAAGTTTAAGTCTTGAGCTCATAAATTTACTTTCTGAAATATAGAAGGTGTTTGCTGGAGCTTTCATAATCTCTTTCTTTTTTTCCAAGTGTAGAATTATTCAAGAATAGTGTAAGGTCCTGCAGAGCTTGGTTAATAGAATTTACAGCAGGCAAGTCAGGCAAAGACCTAATTTCATGGAAACATTCTAAAGCAAAGTTCTTAGAAATTTAAATTAGATTTGAATGTGCCAGATCAACTACTGAGAAATGCTATAGTGTCTCACTGTTAAATTCTATAAGATTCTGCTTGGAATATACATATACATATATATATATATGTATATATATGTATATGTGTTCCATATGTATGTGTGTGTATATATATATTTTTTTCTGATACAGTGGAGTACTGATTTTGAGTCCAAGTATTATACATTTTCCAGATGTAATCATTTTACCTAAGTAAATGAAAATATGGCCATATTAGGGGCTCAAAGTTATCTCATTGAGAATGTGTTTAGCAGCAGTTTGATGTTTAGTCAAGAATATTCTAGCAGCTGAACTCCAAGGAGTCTTTGGAGAATTCCCTGCTCAAGAAAAGTATAGTTTCAGGAGTCAAGGAGAAAACAGTAAGATTAAAACGCTGAGAGATTTACATGTGTGGGATCATGCACTTTACATTTCTTTCCTCTTTAGTCATTTTCCATACAGGTGTGTTCATAATAAATTTATATATAATACGTGTATACATATTTCTTAAAGTGGGCTAGATATACAAATATTTCTTGTTACACTGACGCATGGCTGGCAACTGTTACAGGATGTGATGTGAGATGTTAATGCTAATAAGCTATTGGTTCATTATAATATCATTGATGGAAATTAAAGATCTTGTGTATCTTTGTTATTTCTACCCAGCTGCATTGAACATTGAAGGCTCTTGTCTGCAAGTATGGTGGTTTAATGACTCAGTGAATGAGCAGAGTTGAGGCCTTGGAAGTTTCCAAGATGGGTATGGCCAGGGCAGGATTTCATTCCTTCCCAACTCACCAAAACATATCCCTGAATATTCATGAAGATTGCACTTAAACTCTCAGAAAGGAATGTCTAGACAATTTTTAAAGATGTCATTTATGTCTTGAGGCCACATGAGCCACTGTGTCTGTTTTGCTCACTGTGACATAGTCAGCTCCCAGCAAAGTGCCTTGCACATGGTAGATACTCAGTTAACATTTGTTGAGGTCATTAATGGACTGTAAGTTTGCTGTCTTGAGATTATGATCTTAGTTCTCAGATTCAGCCATTGTATCACTATAATTATGGGGGCTGACATTTATTGATTGGGGACTATACAAGGTACTATATCAAGAACTTCTTTTATAATTTCATTCGATCTTCACAAAAACTCATGAGGAATGTATTAGTCAGGATATGCTAGGGTATGCTGTGGCCTCCACTCCACAGTTTTGGTGGCTTTATCCAACACAGCCAAGTCCACTGTAGTCTGGGAAAGGTGATTCAAGGTGATCTAGGCTGCTTCAGTGTCAGATGACTCTGCCATCTCAACCCAAGTCTAGGCAAGAGAGATGATAGATCATCGTGCATGGACTTTTCATTGTCCAGACATGGAAACAACACACCACACATCTGCTCCAACTGCATGGGGGCTGAGACATGCAGTCTTCTGTGTTCTGGGAAGAGAAGAAAACCCAAAAATTGGTGCATAATGATAATGGCTATCATAGGTCCATTTTACAGTTATCCCTATTTTACAGATGATAAAACTGAGGCCCAGAGAGGCTAGGTTACTTGCCCAAAGTTACACAGCTGATATATGTCAAAGCCAGGTTGAACTTAGGGTTGTCTGTTTTCAAAGCCCATTCTCTTAACCACCATACAATTCTCCCTTTCTTAAGGAAGGTAATTTTATTATTGTGAAAATCTGACCTAATGAGGAGAGGAATAATAAACGTATTGAGTTAGGGGTTTAGGAACCTGGTTTTATAGGACTGATTCCACCACTGACTTACTTTTACATGTAGCTAAGCCACTTCTCTGGGCTGATTTCCTCACATGGGAATAATAATTACTGGGATGGTAATATAAAGTGATGCCTATAATAGCACCTCGGGAAGCATAAAGTACTGTATAAAGATGTGACGGTGTTATTACTGACACCCGCTTTCTGAACTGGTCTGGTGCAGGTTGCTCCGCACGTAATAAGCTTCAAGATTCTTACAAGGAAATTTCTTCTCTTCTCGTGTAACAATTAGACCCTTTAAATTGTCTGGGTGCATTCAGTTGTTTTCCTGGTGAAAGAATATACTATATAAATTACAATAAAAAGCTTCACATCATTAGCATAATTTTTTCAGACATTTCATTAGACTGAAATGATATAATGTTTTGACCAGATTTATTAGTTCTCACCTTCTCTGTCTTCTCCCTTTTTTAATCATGTGTTTAAAAAACTGTGCTTAAAAGCCAGTGTCCCGAAGAGCATTTCTAGATAATGCAAATGGATATATCACTGTCAATTCGGGAAACTCCTTAATATTTTGCCATTTGTTTATGGTGGCGTGGAGGAGATCAGAGCCGCTGTGTGTTTTCTGGGTCCTAATGCAGGAAAGCAGCCTTTTTCCCCTGGAAGAGGAGAGAGAGGGGGAAACTTTTCGTTAAATATGTTAAATTATCACCCCCAGCTCCCTGACTCCCCAAACTTGGTGTGATGCTGCAGTTCCCAAAATTCATCTCCTACTTCCGGTATCTCCCCAGCTTGACATTTTGTGAGCACTTCTTTCCTGCAGTCATGCCTGGCATTAGAGTTCTCTGTCCTGCTGGAAGTAGGGGACCATGCCCATGGGAGCCCTTGCTTTTGTGACCGTCCTGCCTCCACATTGCTTCAGCTATGATATAATAGATTTCAACAACCATTTCACTTCTTCCTGGCAGTGCTTAATAGTGCAATGAATAATATGATTAGAAAAGAAAAACGGTTCTGTGGAAATTTGGGAGCAAAATTTCCATCAGTCCATGCACGCACATACACAAAAAAATAGCAAGCATATTTTTCTCAGACCTCACCCTATAGACATGTTTGTCCCTTATTGTTTAAATATAACCCTTCCTAACCAAGGGCAGGCATGCTATGGCTTTCTCCTCCTCTCCCATTTGTACATAAAGCCTGTTATTGTTGACTGTTCTGTGACTGGATTCCTTGAAAATGAGATTTCATTTAAGTAGAACATTTTCCTTACAGGATAATGGGCCTCTTTTAATTTTGTACTTTTAGAGGGGCCAGGACAGCATTTACACCTACTCCCAATTTTCCCTTTTCAGGGTCCTGAAGAGACAGGGAGCATTCATTAGAGGAGAGATTATCATGACATACCTCTTTATTGGTGAGCTATGAAAAACCAGACTAAGAACACAGAAAGTAGGCATATCTAGTCTTAAAAGCCTTTGGCAAATTATATATTAATACGGGGTGGTTTTAACTGACCGTGGAAGCCGTTAACTTTGATGTGCAAAGTAAGTCTTTGTATTAATATGTGCTTTTATATCAGAATGTGGCCTATGAAAACGATGATAATCTATTGAATTTACAAAATCTCTTCCTAGAGTGCAGCTCTTTCAGGGTGGTGAGCAGTGAATTGACGCTCTATGTCTCGGCTGGGAGAAGTAACCACTCAGTGACACCTTCTTTCTATTCTTGCCTCTTTTTGGTTCACTTATGTAATTGCTTCTTGCCAAGATCTCATAGAGCTGTTTAAATTCCAGATGGGTCCATCTTTTGTGCATTTAGATTTCATTCATTTGCAATGCATTTCAAGTATCCCTTGCCTCCTTTTTGTTGTTGTTGTTTTTTCTCTTGTTCCCTTTCCAATTTCTCCTTACTTTAGGATAACATTTTTTTATGCTGCTGAGAACCATAATTAATTAGAATAACGAGCCAGGTGAGGTTAAAAATCTTAAAGGGCAGGAGAAAGAAGGGGAAGTCCTGGGTTAGGTTGAGCCCAAAGACAAGGAGGAATTGATGGGGTGTGGCTGCTGCTTGGGGCAGCCTCGTGTCCTTCCCCACAGGTTTGCCTTTTGGAGCAGTGGACACAGTTGGGACAGGGGCCGGTCAAGGTCAGCCTCTCTCAGCTGAGACCTAAAGGGGGAGGGAACATGGCTGTGCTGAGAGGTGGGGCAGGGAATTGCAGGCAGAGAGACTGTTCCAACATAGGCGAGGGCCAGAGATGCTAGAGATGAGTCTTATATAGACAGTCCCTGGTCTCAGGGAACTGACAGTTTAGGCTGGTTGTCATGATTTTAGCTATACCTTCACTTAACTTCCTCTCTCCCCTTGACAAAAGCCACTAAGCCTGATTCATTGCCACTTCTGCAGCCCCGAGGCCTCTGGCTTCAGTTTAACCACTTGTGTTGGAACCAGTGATCTGGCTCCAGATAACCTGTCCTCCGGCCAACTCAGCTCAAGTCTGCACCAGGCACCCACTTCTTGTATGTTTGTTAAAAAAAATAATAATAACAACAGAAAACTGGTCAGGTTAATTTAGAGTAGACTCTCATGCAAGAGGTATATTTCTCAGGTTGTAAATTTCCTTGTCAGTTGCAAATGATGCTCAGAAATCAGTCCTGCCACAGCAGTGACAAAGTCATTCCCAGTCATTTGTCCTCCCCTTTACTTATTACCTTTCTAAAATTTAGGCTCAGTTTTACAATTAAATCAGCCCTGAAGGGAAGCCCCTTCCTAGATGTGCTGCATTAGGCTTAATTTGCATGGAATAATATTAACGGTATCTGTGGGCTTATTTTCCCTTATGTGCATGTGACCACATAACTGTTCTGCTAACATTAAGTTTTAACTGCTTTTATTTTAAATATCAGCCTTCAGGGGAAATAATCAAGACTTAACAGAAGGGAAAATTAGGCTTATGACATTATCATACGAAAAAGAGAACATTATCATAAGCTGGAAAGAAAAACAGTAAAATAAAAATCTTACCAAGTGCATATGGTAAATAAAAAAGAATGATTGCTGCTATTACTAAATACTAAAATCACCAATGCTAAATTGAGAAATAAAGGTTTTTCATGGGAAAGGAAGCAGTGGTTTGGTTTTCTACTAACTACAAAAGGGAAAGCCTTTTTAATATGGAGCAATTTCCTTAAGACTTTTTAATAAAAATAGATGAGGCGGCATAAGTCATTGCTTTCTTTAGTGAATAATACATTTGAAACAATTGTCACCAGGATTCTGATTAGCCTATGAAAGCATCTGTATTCCAATGGTATAAAATGATGCATTGCGTACTCAAAATAAGAAACTTCATAAAACCTCTAAGAAGGAAGACTTTCAAGCTATTCATATTGCATAGAGAATTCTAGAAAGATGTTAGAAAGATCTGTCTCAGGTGGGGGAAGGCACTATTGGCTGTGTGTGTATCTGACACCGAGGTACTTCAACTGCTATGAATGTTGGCTTTGGGAAGGCAGGTCTTGTGGTCCAGGTGTAAAAAAAATAAATCAATTATCTCTTTGTGGGGAACTGTCAATACTTTTCAGAGACAGAAAAACATAGAATATAAAAAAAGTCAGCCTTTCTCTATGAAGTGAATCCAACTATACAAAAGTGGTGCTGATTTTGGTACTGTTTTCTCCTGGGTTTTGGTATGTCTTGTACAGTGGTCCTCTCTTATCTGCGGGGGATATGATCCAAGACCCCCTGTGGGTCCCTGAAACCATGGATAGTACTCAACCCTATGTATAATGCTTTTTCTTATACATACACACCTATGATGCAGTTAAATTATAAATGAGGTACAGTAAGACATTAACAATAACTAATACTAAAATAGAGCAATTATAATAATCTACTGTAATTAAGGTTGTATGAATGTGGTGACTCTCTCTCTCAAAATGTCTTTTTTTTTTTTTTTGAGATGGGGTCTCACTATGCTGCCCAGGCTGGTCTCTAACTCCTGGGCTCAAGTGATCCCCCTGCCTCAGACTCCTGAATAGCTGGGATTACAGGTACGTGCTACTGTGCTGGCTAAAATAGCTTATGGTACTATACCCTCCTGTTTTCCACCTGTGGTTGACCATGGGTAACAGAAACCTCAAAAAGTAAAACTGTGGACAGGTGGGGACTACTGTATACCTGTATACAGTTAATGGGAATACTACCATGACATTTGAGAAATGATGGGAGAGGCCTTTTTAAAAGGAATGAAAAGATGAAGAGGGAAGAGGAAGGCCTTCGTCAGTGCCCGCTCTAGATGCCTCACATCAGTTCCCTCTGCCCATCCCTTCTTTATGAAGTGACCCCGTTTATCAAGGAGGTGGACCTGATTTGGGAGGTGCAGGGATGGTGGGGAGGGCAGGAGCACTAGACACCCGGTGATGCTGTAGACAATAAGAGGCGACAGGGGAGTTGGATGCAGAAGCAGCTTTGCCTCCCCCTAAGCCCCTGACTCCAACAGGCAGACAGTGTGTGCCAGGGCTTTCAGACCAGCCAGGTGCAGAAGTGCTATTTTCCCTGGGGCACCAGGCCCGGATCAAAGTGGGAGCAGAACTCCCAGGAGGCAAGTAGGACTTGGCATCTAGAGTGGGGTCAATAGACACCAGGGGCTGTTAGAGGCAGGAGTAGGCATCAAGGAAGTTGGACAGAGAAGCAGCCTGGTCCAGCCCTTGGCCCATGGCCTTGCACGGCCTACTGACTAAGGGCTTCAGGCAGGTGCCCAGACCCAGGCCAGGGGCACTTCAACCAGAGTGTGCTCGGGAGAGGACAGGGCAGCTCTCCTTTCCCTCCCTCTCCTGTTCCGCATCGCCCCGACAGCCAGCCTCAGGGCACAGGGCAGTGCGGTGCAGCACGGAGTGAACACATTTTATTTATTATTGAACGCAAAGAGCCACAGCAGCTTAATTTAAGCCCAGTCATTTAGACGTTTGTTGTACTTAAGACACCTGAAATTCCCAGCAAGAGAGACCCGACCCAGATGATGTCTGATCGCCACTGCTGCATTTCAGGTGTTTTCATCATTTCATTAAATTGTGACCTCACTTATATATAATGACTCTCCTAGTCGCCTTGGGCTGCCATGATAAAATACCGTAGTCTGGGTAGCTTAAACAACAGAGATTTATTTTCTCACAGTTCTGGAGGCTGCAAAGTCTAAGATCAAGGTGTGATCTGATACTGGCTTGTAGATGGCTCCTTTCTCTCTGTGTCCTCACATGGCCAGAAAGAAAGAGGAAGCTCTTCGTATAAGGCACTAATGCCATCATGTGCACCCCACCCTCATGGCCTCATCTAGACCTAATTGCCTCCCAAAGGCTCCAAATACCATCACGTTGGGACTTAGTACTTCAACATTTGAATATTGGGAGGACATAATGCAGTCCATAGCAACTTTTAAGCCAAAGCTATTATATATATATAATTAATAAAATATATTTTTAGGATTAACAAATATGACAAAGTATTCTAGATATACCTTAGTTTTAAGGCAAAATTATACATTTCCTAGATTATTTTGTATTTATTAAAAATCAACCAAACAACGAACTTAAAGTCTGAGAGGGGCTTCATGGGCTCTGCCCAGAGACCTTTAGGTAGCTTCGCGGGAGGCTGTGTCCCTGCTAAGGGAGGTGTGGGGACAAGTAGGAAGGCCCTGACCCTGGGTCTGGGCAGGATTCTGATCCTAGGGGAGGAGGTTACTGCACCAAGGCTGGGCCCCCATCCCAGAGGAGCTTTGAATGCCACCAATTTGAACCCCCGTCGGACTCAAGAATCCATTTGTCACGAAGTATGTGTGTCAGTCCCCCAGGGCTGCCATAGCAAATTACCATAAGCTGGATGGCTTAAGACAACAGAAATGTGTTGCCTTATAGCTCTGGAGGTTAGAAGTCTGAAATCTGAAATCCAACAGTCTGAAAGATGTCAGCAGGGCAATTCCATCTCTTGAAACCTGTAGGGGAAAATCATTCCTGGCCTCTTCCCAGTTTCCGGTGGTGGCATTCCTTTGTTTGCAGCTCTCTAGTCTCTGTCTCTGTCATCATGTTTTCATGTCATCTTCTTATAAGGACACCAGCCATAGAGGATTAGGGAGCTACCCTACTCCAATAAAACCTCATATTAACTTATTATTAATACATCTGCAATGGCCCTATTTCCAAATAAGTTCACCTTCGGAAGTACTGGGGGTTAGTACTTCAACATATCTTTTTTAGAGTGAAGCCATTCAGCCCATAACAGTATGATAGAAAGTTGTTTTTTTTTTTTTTTTATCTTTAGGGTGGATGGGAGTAGTATGTTTATCAAGCAGTAGGGTGAGGAAGGGAAGGACTGGATCACAAAGTCATCCGGCTGCTTATACTGTATTAGATGCTTTGCAACTTTCCTGTCCTGGAGACTTCACAATAAAATTAGTTAAAGATATATGGTTGACCCTGTGAAGCAACCTTGAAGTTAGCAATAATAATCAAGCATTATCATTGCTAAGTTGCCCCAGGGAAAACAGCATGGGGGCAGAGGTCCCTCACTGTATATTTTTTAAAAAGTTATGCTATCTTGTACTTTTTCCAAGCCCAGCACTCCCTTAAAAAAAAGCGCTCATCAGAATGCATAGTCACTCTGCTTAGGTTGACAGGAAATTACACTAATGGGGAGAATTTTCTTAGCGCTGCTGAAGTGTGGGTGTTTCAGCATCTCACTTGAGGTTTCTTACACTACAGGGTGTTGCCATATGAAATACAGGGATGCCTAGATTGTTTCTTGTGTGTAGCCAGTGGCTGAGAGCAGAAGTAATGAAATTTACCCTCCAAAATGCAGTGATAAAAACCAAGAAATGGTATTCCAAATGTTATGCTTATTTCTGGCAAACATCTCTTTGATGTGTCTCTTAAATGCTCTGTCATTTGGTTTGGAAAAGTTTGCAGGCATCTTTGCCACCTAATTATGGACTATTTCCAAGGTTTTTGAGGTGCTGCCATAAATAGCAGATACATAGTTGAAGAAGCACTTGTTTTATATGGTTTGATTTTGCTTGTTAAGAATAGGAACATAAAATGGGCCATTCAAAAAATTTTAAGATCTTTGTCAACAATTTTTCAAGGTAGATGTGTTATGTGACTTTGGATTGTGTTTTTTCCTAATCACAAAGTCATAACTATGGAAAGTTCACATTTGCAAAAAATATGAAATTGAATGACTTCTGTTTCTTCAAGATTTCTTTTAGTGCTTTATTACCCAAATCTTTGTAGAGTTAATGAGCATCAGAACCATTATGTAAACATGCAGGTGTGAAATGCAGCTTTGAAATAAATAGAGTAAGAAAATATCTTTCACTATTTGAAAATTTAAGCCATAGCAGGTGTAATAACATACAGCAAAAACTTTCTTCCTATTATTCTGTTGTTCCAGTTTCCATAAAAAGTGTCAGAGAACATCTGTTTAAGCTATAGAAGGAGGAAAAGCCGGATCACCTTCCCCATCCCTGCCCTTTAGTGTCTTAGAAACGATGCAAAGTAATTTAGGATAGTGTTTGTTTAAGCCTGAGAAAAGTTTTGAAAAACAAAGTCAAATCTAGAAATGTTAAAGAAAATGCCTTCATCACAGCACTATTCACAGTAGGAAAGATATGTCATCAATGGTTGGAGAGAAAATGTGGTATATATACGCAGTGGAATACTATTCAACCATTAAAGAAATGAAATCATGGGCAGGTACAGTGGTTCACATCTGCAATCCCAGCACTATGGGAGGCCGAGGTGGGAGGATCACTTGAGGCCAGGAGTTCAAGAGCCACCGGGGCAACTGTTTAGCACTTCACTGTTGTAATCCAGAGAGAGCACGGTCAAGTATAGCACAGAGTCACCTTGGAAATTTGTTAACAGAGCAGGTTCCTCTACTCCAGCCCTGGAGACTCTTATCCGGTAAGTGTGGCGTGGAACTCAGGGACTTGCAATTTGAAGGGGCACCTCAAGTGACTCTGATGCAGGTGGGCTGTGAGCCATGTTTTGAGAAACCTGAGATAATAAAGGAAGAAACACAGGCATGGATGTCAGACAGACCTGGATTGAACCCCTGACTTTTCAACTTCTGTAATGTCTCTATGCTTCAGTGTCTTCATGTATAAAATGGGGATGATGACATCTGTTTGATAAGTTTGCTTTCTACTTAAACACAGCACATGTAAAGTTCTTAGCATTAAACTTGGTGCCCCAAATCAGTGACTGCTACTTCTTTTCCTTCCTTCCTCCTTACTAAACTGTGAAGTTTGGGATCTATTCCAGGTAGACACAGTGTGATGTGTGTCACAGACTACTTCACTTTCCTACTGATCACCGGGGAGACTATACTTCCATTACCTGTGCATCTAGGTAGGGCCATGTGACTCAGTTTACTCAATGGAACGTGAGTGGAACTGACACGTGTCACTTCCAGGCTGAGGTGGTTAAGTATTTGATGTGACTTCCCCTTGTGCTGCTCTGCATGAGCGAGCTGATGATACCAGGATGACACTGAAACAAGATGGTAAAACCACAAGATGAAAGCAGCCTGGTTCTCTGAGTCACCATTTGGAGGAGGCCCCAGACTCCATTAACTCCATTAGACCGAGATTCAAAAGGGAACTAAACCTTTGTTGTTCTAAACCGCCAAGATCTGGGGGAATGTGTTACCGCACTTAGTGTTAATTACTCCAGTTAATATACTGTGGGCTGTTTTGAAAAACTTAAAAATTATCTTTGGAATATTATCTTTTCCATAATAGTCTAAATGCTTTGTGATTTACATGAGCTACGGGAAGTACATTAAAACCTGTAAGCCACTCAGTAGGAGGCTAAGGCATGAGAAGGTCTTCATTTGTTGTGAGTACAGATTTCTTTTTTAATCTTGAATATTTTTGTGGGTTTTATGTATATAATCTCAAGCATCAGAGGCAGGTGTCTCAACCAGGTGAAAGTCCAAATAGTCCCCTGAGGAGAAGGCCATTAGGAACCAGAAATGGTAGAAAGTGTAGAATCTCAGAGGGTCTACATGGTTGAGTGGTCCAAGCATCTAGTAGGGGTGGATGTTCTACCACTGGGAGAGCAATGCTGGCCACTGGAAGGAAAGACAAAGGGTCTTTAGCACATAAATAATTATGCCATTTCTCACTATAAAATAGAAGAAGATTCTTGTCTTCCATGGAGTAGCTGCCAGGACCTGGATCTAAAATATTTAGCCATTTGCCTCAAATGACCTCCTAGACCTAGAACTGGGTGAAGCTTCTTCTTAGACACAGGCTCAAGTGTATGGTCCATTAATAAAAGAGAAAGGTCAGTATATCATTGCAGGGGAGCAGATATTTCATCAATTTCAGTGAATGAATAAAAAGCTCTTTCTCATCTTAGAGGTTTCTCCTCTGGAAGGATTTTTATTTTTATTATCACTAAGTTCTAAGTAGTTTTTCATTCATGAATAATTGAAAAGTTTATTGGTTAATATCCAAACACCTGAGGGTTTTCCAGTTATCTTTCTGATATTGATTTCTGGCTTAATTTTACTCGGGCCACTGAACCCGCTCCGTGTAATTTCAATGCTTAGAGATTTTTCTGAGACCTGCTTTCTGGCCCAGCATGTAGTTAATTGTTGTAAACATTCTATTTGCTCTTGAAAATAATTCATATTCTACAGTTGTTGTAAAGAGTGTTAATAGTATTGTTCAATTAAAAATACGGCAGGCCACTTTTGTGCTGCTTGTGAGAGACATTTCTTAAATTAAGGCTCTAGAGAGGTTAAAAGTAAAAGGATAGAAAAACTTCAGTTTAAAAAGTCTGTATCTTCGTAGATTGCTTTCCTGTTTAATCTATTAGCTCTGGAGAGAGGTGTGTTAAAATATCTCCCTATGATTATTTCTCCCTTTAATTCTTTCACTTTTTGCTTTATATATTTCAAAGAAGTGTTATTAGATGCATACAAATTTAGAAATGTTATATTAGTCTAATGACAATAATTTTCCCCTTAAAGTCTACTTTGATTAATATAGTTATCTCCCAGGTTTCTTGCAGTTAGTGTTTGCATGGTATATCTTTTTTTTTTTTTTTTTTTTTACTGTTTACTGCCAAATATTCTGCATCCTTATGTTTAAGCATAGTTAAATTTTATTGTTTTATCTGGCCCCTGCCAATCTTTGCCTATTAATTGGAATATCTATCTATTTGCCTTTAAATAAAATTACAGTTTTGGGTTTCAGTCCACCATCTCACTATTTGATTTCTATTTTTCTCACCTGTTCTTGTTAATTTTTCTCTCCTTTCTTCCCTTATTTTCAATTAAGTATATTTTTACTTTTCCATTTTCTTCATACTCTGTATTGGCTTGTTAGTTAAACATTCTTTTACATTCTTTTAGTGGTTGCCTCAGACAGGGTACATTCATCTCTGACTTATTAAAGGCTAATATAAACTAGTACTTTAATCACTTCCTGGATAATGCAAGAGCCTTAGAGTACTTTAACTCCATTCATACCCCTCCCAAACTTATCTGCTATTATTTTGAATAACTTCAAGAGTGTAGATAATAGTAAATTATAGAAAAATGAATAGGAAGTGATGAATCTTAAATAGATGAATCTTTTTAATACTTTTGTTTTACTATGTAATTTATTTAATTATAAGTTTTTATGATTTATTTTTAATAATGGTATGTTTACCAACTGGCTTGCAAAATTCCTGGAAATTTAATAATTATCTCTCATGAACCAATAAAAGCTGGCTCAAGTACACCATGGAGTGAAGTCATTTCTTAGAATTGTGGCCAAGTTTAATATAGGTAATCCTTGGAATGACAAACATCTCAGCATCCAAACGTGGGTATTTAGGATCCTTAAACAATAAAACAACAACCGTGTTTAGGCAAGTTCAGCAAATAGGGACACATTTTCACTGATGACCTACAGGAAGGAATTGAAAAGGAGTTTGGAAATGTACAACAAGGAAGTACATCATATCTGTGTGGTGGAAATACTATATGATCGTATGTTACTGTGCATTTCTTCCAAACTCTGTGTTTAACGGTGGTCATGCTGAAGCTTGCAGTTGGCCACAATTGACTATTTACTTCATGGAGTATTGACTACACATCAGGGTGTGATTTATTGCTTTACTGTCTAGACTTAAGAAAGTGATGAAACCCCCAAGATTAAACTTAATAGTGTCTCCTGTCTGTGTAGCATTACATCCTGAATAGCACCAAAAATTGTGGAAAGTATTCTTCTAATATTCAAAAACAATGATCTGACTAAGCAAATGAATCACTCTTACCGTTCAGCAGTGAGTGATGTGTTGTTTTAACGTAAAAGAAAATATCGACAAGTATTCACGTTGGAAGTATACTTGTTCATCATTTGCAGCCATAGATTTTCTATAGATATGAGAATTTTGTAAAAATTAACAAATCAATTGGATATATGGAACTTAGGCTAAAGAATATTATATATTTTATCATGTAAATTATGTGTTACAGATTCCTTACATCAGTAAAATTTATAATAGACTTATGTACATATTTACACATACACATGCATTTTTTTTCTCCCGGAGAGCTGGTTGTTAAACATTTGCTGGTATTCTAATGACCTCACTCCTTCAGAACTGCTGGTAAAAGTTGTGTCATTGTATCATACTACTGACTCTCTTAAGAATCCTAGGATGAAACTTGACAGGTGTCACTGAGTTAAATGCAGCAATTACTTTTTTTTTGGGTTCTTTTTTTTTTTTTTTTTGAGACAGAGTCTCGCTCTGTTGCCCGGGCTAGAGTGAGTGCCGTGGTGTCAGCCTAGCTCACAGCAACCTCAAACTCCTGGGCTCAAGCGATCCTTCTGCCTCAGCCTCCCGAGTAGCTGGGACTACAGGCATGCGCCACCATGCCCGGCTAATTTTTTCTATATATATTTTTAGTTGGCCAGATAATTGCTTTCTATTTTTGGTAGAGACAGGGTCTCACTCTTGCTCAGGCTGGTCTCAAACTCCTGACCTCGAGCGATCCACCCGCCTCGGCCTCCCAGAGTGTTACGATTACAGGCGTGAGCCACCGTGCCCGGCCAGCAATTACTTCTTTATTAATTTCTTTATTAGGGTTTTCCTAGAGCTCGGACTAGTTGTCCACTTGCCATTTCTATAAAAACTACCAAGGCCTCGATATTTTCACAATGTTTCTACAAATTTTTAAATAGTATTCAGTTTCTCTGCGTATCTGTTCAGAATACAAAACAGATAATTCCCTTCCTTTTGCCTGAAAGAGTTTTCTGTGACTGTGACATCACCCTTTCAGCTTTTGCTTCCCAGAGTTCTTCTAGCAGATTCTGGGTGTGAGTGCATCTTACAGTCCCCATTTCACAGACCTTTGCTTTCATCCTGGTTAAAACAGAGAGGGAGCATCTGATGATAGCTTGAAGTCAATTGCTACCTACCAGCGTATTTCTTGCCCAATACCCATAACTCAGGATGTCTTAAAAATGAAAAGCTAATATTTTAAATTAAGAAAAAGATTTGTTCTTTTATAGCCCTAGGAGATTCTCTGTACTCTATGAAATAGTCATTTGATGAGGGTCCCTGGTGGATCAAACACCATATTTTGCATTTTCTTCCTGTATCAGCCTCCTGATTAATCTCTTCAGGTAGGTTCTATTATTTTCCTCATTTTAGAAATGAGAGAACTGACATTTAAAAGGATAACCTGCCCAACGTCTCAAGTGGTCAGACTGGGATTTGAGCCCAAGTTCATCTGGCAGCAGTATAACCACTGCATTGTCCTGCCTCTTGTAAAAAAAAAAAAAATCTGTGATATTTCTCTCTCGTCTCTCCATTAACCTCTTTGGCCTCTGCTTCCCTTTTTATTATCCATATTTAGTCAGTATTCTTTGAAATTTAAAGTGTGAGGACAGGGTCATTTTGTTATTGTGACATTATGGGGTAAAAGGTTCACAAATGTTTTTTAAAATAGACGAAAGTTAAACTTTGAGTCCTCCCTCTCCCTCATCCCACATGAGAATGGTCACCAAGCCCTGATTCCATGCCCAGAACGTGTCTTACACCTGCCCCTAGTCTGGCATCCGTCCTCAGTTGGGTAACTGCTGGAGCCTTCTGGTTGGTTCCATACCTTCAGTCCTCATCTCTCCAGTGTGAGATCCTCATGCACCCAGAATGAGCATTTAAAAATCTGTCACAAATATGATTCATTTCACGTTTTATTTATTTATTTTAATTGAGACAGAGTTTGGCTCTGTTGCCCTGGCTAGAGTACAGTGGCTGATCGTAGCTCACAGCAACCTCAAACTCCTGGGCTCAAGCGATCCTCCTGCCTCAGCCTCCCAAGTCACTGGGACTACAGGCATGTGCACCAGCATGCACGGCTAATTTTTTCTAGTTTTAGTAGAGATGGTCTCGCTCTTGCTCAGGCGTGAAGCCTTGAACTCCTGGCCTCAAGCAATCCTCCCACCTTGGCCTCCCAAAGTGCTAGGATCATAGGGGTGAGCCACCGTGCCCGCCCCATTTCAGTTTCTTACTTAAGTTCCTTTGGTGGTTCCTTTGCCCTTAGGTTCCACCACTGAGGTTTGCAGCCTTCTCTATGGACTCCACTTTCACTTTCCTGTAGGCATCTGAAATTCCAGCCATGTGGAGCTCCTTGTTGGTCCCTAACTCTGCCACGTGTTCTCGTGTCTGTGCTTTCCCCCAAGGGTCCGCCTGCCTAGAATGCTGTTTTCCTGGCTCCCATTTCTTCCCTCATCCGTGCTCTTACCTGCCTTTGGGACTCAGGTAGCCTAATCTGATCCGAAGCTCCTTTCTCTCTCTGCTCCTGTAGCACCTGGTGCATGACGTCTCACATCCATAGCTTTGGAGTTGTGGATGGGGTCGGGGTAAGGAATAATCTGTGAGCTCCCCAAGGGCAGTGACTGGAGCCCATCAGAGCTCCCCCATTTGCAGGCCCTCAGTACGTTTCTGGCAGAGGAAGAAGGGACAAGAGATTTGCCTATTCAGTCATCTGCTCTTTGTTCTGCTAAAATTTTCTCTTCTCCTTTAGAGGTGAAGAATTCAGTGTGGGAAAAAAAAAACTGGATGATGGTGATAATTACATTATGTAAATCCAGCAGGAAGGAGAAATTTAGAAGAAGATAGTTACAGATACAGCTGTGCCAGGAAAAAATGCTAGCCAAGAACTTGGAGGTGTCATGTCACCTCTCTGGACTGTGTTTTTTAGGAGAGTGGAGAGTCCGGTGCCACCATTGCTAAGGAAGGTTCTTCTGGGTCCATGCATACCAGCCTTGCAGTCACAGGTCCTAGTCCTGTGCATTATAGTTTTCAGGGTATATAATTTGCAGAGATATAACTTCCCCAATGCCCTGCAATCTGATGATTTCCTGATCATAATAGTGACTACAAAGCTCATGTTAAGCATACAAGAATATAATGAATTTATTAAGTTCCTCTCTTAAAAGCTTATCCATTCTTCCTTCAGGTTGTTAAATACATGACACGTTAACATAAATCGGCGCAATTTTATTTTAAGGTATCCTAACGTGTCAAAATATATAAATCAAAATGCATGCAAAGTAATTCAATGAGATACTTTGGGAAGCTATTCCCATGAGACTGCCTTCGCTTAAAATATTTTTGGAACTTCTTACTCAGATTTATCCTAGAGCACTTGGCACATTCTTTTTTTCTAACACTGGCAAATCTATGTCTCTGTAGGAGAGATTTGTGAACCAAGTAGGAAATTGAACTGGATTATTGTTGTGCTTCTTTATTAATTTGCTTTGCTTATGAAAGTAATATATGTTCCTTTGGAGAGCATAGAATAAAGAAGAAAACTGAACGTAGTCTATATTTCAGTTAAATGTTAACAAGTTCTTGGAAGAAAATAATAAAAATCGTGGGGTTTCAGAGCCTGAAGGTGCTATGAAGGTCAGAATTCTCATCTAAGACTTTTTCTATGACTCCCTCATCCGTGCTCTGGGATGGGATTTGTCTACATCGGGACGTCTGGCTGCCTGGATTCATTTGAGGAAGCTATGTCTTTTAATGCTATCTTTTCATTTATCTTGGACTACAGGCCTTTTTTTTTTTTAATAGGAACAATTAACTTAAAGAAGTAACTAAAGATCTTCTCTAATTTAACCAGAGTATTATTTTGGTATAATTTATCTAGTTTTAAAAATATCTTATATGCATATTTTATCTAAGCTATGTTGAGATCCTACCAGAAATACTTTGTGTCTTGTGTCTTTCCTCTTTTACTTAGTATTTTGTGATGAGTATGTTGCCGTCTCATTAAGTGTTTTCTAGAGCATGTTTTTTTAATGGCTGTATTTTATTCCATCATGGATATCCATCCACACTGTATTCGTCACTTTCCTATTGTCTTCTTAGAGTAGACAGTATGGATGTGTCTATTTGGCTGTACCCTCAATAATAAAAGTATTATAATTAAAAAATATTTGCTGGCTTGATAAGTTAAAGCTGTTTCATAAAAATGGAATTTTATTATAAGCAAGGTTGAAGCTTTTCACCTATTCTGTGTTCTGTTAAATGTCCTTTTGCCTCGAATTCTGCTTTGTTTGATATAATGTTGTCATCCACACTTTGTTTTCATTTGAGTTTTCTGGACATATTTTGTCTCTTCTCTTATTTTTAATTTCGGAGTCATTTGGTTTTAGGCCTGTCTTATAAACAGCATGTTATTGGATGTGGAGTACATTTGTCTTTGTTAAGGGTGTATAGTCTTTTCACATTTATCATCATATTTGATAGGTTTGATCTTCTGTAAAGTTTAAAAAAAATGTCTACTTTATATACTTTTTGCTATTCTGTATTGCTTTCATTATATGGATTATATTTTTGTTTTCTTTCTCGTGATTTGAAAGGTAACACATCCGGTGTTTATTCCATTGGTGCAAATTTTGTAGTTTTTAAACATAAAATTGGTTTGTTTTACTCATATTAGCTCTGAAGTTAATCTCAAAGAGAGTGTTCAAAAGAAGTCATGAGCAATGGAGGCATTATTGGAATAAGAGTCTGTCCTCCCAGGTAGATAACTCCGAAGAGCAAAACTCATTTGGTTTAAAAGTGTTGATATTTTAGTGTTAAAAAAATAATATTTTATATTAAGGTCAGTTTAATGAGCATTTCTCCACCAATTTGACCCTTCGGTTACTTCAAGACTTATTTAAAATAAAAATAACGGTTAAAAAATCTTTATGCCCCTGCTATACACCCTGTATTCTTGGTCACCCCTCACTACATCTCTAATACCAGAAGTTGGAGAGTAACCAGCCCGTGGCCAGCAAGGGCAGCATGGTGTGGCAGAAATAGCTCCCAATTGTTAGATCCTAAATCACTTTTCTTCTTGGCTTCAGTTTCCACATCTGTAAGTTTAAGAGTCTGGCACACATAATCTCTGTTGTCACTTCTGATTTCAACCTTTTGTGATCAAACGGAGTTTATTAAGCACCCATTTGAATAGCTTCAGTACCAGGCCCTATACAGAATGAGAAGCACAACACCAATCTATATTTTTTTTAAAAAAGGAAAGAAAAGATTCTAAGACGATAAAAAAAAAATTCTGTGTCTTGATCTTGTCTTGTCTGTGATGGTTACACCAGTATATGATATGTAAAAACTTATTGAGCTGTGTCTGAGAACTCTTTACTCACTTGTGTATTTCTATTTTAATAAATAGGAAAACTAGAACCCCCATCCCCCAAATAAAAGAAAAAATAAAAGAAACTGGCAAGATGTTGAAAGGTTATATTATGAGGATGGTGTAATGGAAAATGCCAGGAAGAAGATAGTGAGTTTGAATCATGACATCACATATTGTCCTTGGAATCTTGTGCACATTATTTAACCTTTGAGTCTCAGTTTTCTTAGTAAAAGTAAGATTTGTACTATCTACTTTATGAGGTGGTCAGGAATATTGAATGAGTTATGAGGCATAGAAAGCACTTGGCTTGTAGTAGGTGATCAATACATATTTTTAAACAGGGGAAGTGAGAGTATTGCACAAGCATGTGGCGGATTCAAAGAACTAAAAGACTCTACATCACTTTTTTGAAATCACTCCAAAATAAATTAAGCCCGGAAATCCCAGTGTTAAAGAGACCATGAAGAAAAAGCTAGGCTCATATTTTGCCGGTGACATTGCAAATTGCTAATACCTCTTTTGGAGAGCCATCTGGCAATTTATAATAAAAGTCACAGAGCTGATTATGGTCTTTAAACTGTGAATCCCACTTTTCAGATTATAGCCTAAGGAAAGAACTCAAGAAAGGAAAAACAAAATTTATTTGTTTAAAAATGCTTGACTGGGTTATAATGATGTGTGGAAACAACTAGCTGAAAGATGGCTAATTAAACTGTGTTTTAGCAATGCAATGGAATATTATCCCATTGCACCATTTAAAATGACATATATATGGACTTTATAGATAAATGGAGAAGTCATGCGAAAAATTAGAACATAGTGTACACATAGTGTATCTGTGCACTGATAAAGGTCAGAAGTGAATTTTGTAAATCTCTGGTTTTACGTGGAAAACAGATGATCTATATTTCAATTTTTGATTTATTGTACTGTAATGATTGCTAAACGACTCAATAAAGTAAAAACATAAATTATATATTGTCAGATAGAACAAGGTGTTTACGAAACTAGGCAGAGTGTATAAAATATAGAATAAGGATGTAGAGCAGATATATAGGTAGAGTTATAGAAAAATAGACATTCTATGCCTTCTAGTTTTTAAGAATTTGCCTCACCAATGCATTGTGAAAGCAGTTATCACACTTGAGAAATGTTTTGCTGGAAATAACTTTCAATTGAGCTTAAACCCCAAAATATGGAGATGAAAATTCATGAGAGAAGTTGTTCTTAAAGATATCAAGTTCCCTGTCAGTTGCACTTTTTCTCCAACTGTTTTTCCTTTTTTCTTTTCTTTTGTGATAAAAGGGAAGGTTTTGTAGATGCTGAAATGGTTTACAACTGCCTTATTTAGTTGCTTTTATTTTTTACGTTTCCCCAGAGGGTCACAAAATCTATCTATTTAAAAAGAGAAAATGATGTGGTTTTAGTGCAAAGAGAGCATAGCCACTGTCAAGAGCCAATAGAAATGGAAATAAATGGAATCTGGCAACTTTAGCCACCACGTACTAGTACTTTTGATCATCTCAGATGTCAGAAGCTACAGGGGGAAAATGGAATGAGCGGTTGGGTGGAGGCTGCCTCCTTTTCACCCCTTGAAAGCCCACATCAACTCTTCAGTGTTTTTAAAGTGAAAAAGATTGTTTGAGTGCACAGGAGAACGCAGCCATTCCTAGCTGTGGGCCTTCCTTTGGAGTGTTCCTTGTGAATGGACAACATTGGGGAAATAATGAAGAATCTTGTTAGGTGTGGGAGGGGTCCAGGTGTTTCAGGGGACGAAGAAAGCTTAGTATCTGAAATGCATTGGTGTCGTGGAGAATTTTTACCCTGAGTTACAAAATGCAGAGGGTCTTCCCCAGAAGAGGATGAACAGAATCACAGAGCTGGAAGGAGTCTTAGAAATCGATTGGTCCAGACTCAAGAGGAAACAGACTCAGGAGGAGAAATGGCTTGCCCAAGTGTGTGGTCGTCAGTGAGGACATGGCCAAACCCAATTCTGTTGATTTCCGATGACTTCTTTTCCTGCTACACCTTGCTATAGTTCCCTTTCCCATCCGCAGTCACTTTACTACCGACCTTCTCTGCTGCTACCACTGAAAAGATTAGCCTTCAGACTCAGAAATGTCGCTGCTTGATGCATGAAGATTCTCTTTAAGCCTTCAGAGGTGTGAGTCGGCAAATCATACAATACAGCATTTTTCCAGGATCCTGTTTGTCTAGTAGAGGGCAAGAAGTTTAATTTCAAGAGCTTGACTCTGGAATGAGACCACCTGGGTTCATATCCTAGCTCTACCGCTACGCTGTTGGGTGACACTAAGCAAGTTATTTAACCTCCCTAAATTGCAGGATCCTCATCTTTAAAACAGAGCATCATAATTGGACCCATCTCTTAGGTTCCTTAGGCAAGGATTAAATGAGAGAATCCATTAGATTGGGGCCTGGTTTATAGCAAGTGCTCAATAAATGCTAGTTACCTATTGTTATTACTACTCTGAAGGTAGTTAGAACTATTTCTGTTAAAAATCTTAAGGAAGCCAAATGTGGTGGTGCATGCCTGTAATCCCAGCTACCTTAAAAAAATGCTAAGGAAATGAGAACAACATTTTTTTGGGGGGTGAGTATTGTTTAGGCACACTCTTACAGTGCTCAGAAAGACTTCCTGGGATTGTCAAACCTCCTGAGGTCCCAACAATCAGAAATCTTTATCTCGTAGTCTTATCTGTGTCTAGGGTAGCTTATATTTTCTGTAGCTTTTCACACAATGGCTGCCTTAATTACCCACACATTTAATTACTTCTTGTCTTTAGATATTTTTTTCCTACTTTTTTCTCTCTACTCAAGAATTTTAGAGTTTTATTGAGGTATAATTGATACACAATAAGCTCACCTATTCAAATCAAACAATTTGATTAGTTTTGACATATGTGTATATGAAGACTGGCTCGAAAGTATCCAGCCATTGTTACTATAATGAGAACATAGTGCCTGGCGGCTGGATACTTTCCAGACAGCCCTTGTGCATATGAAATCATCACCACAATGAAGGTAATGAACATATACATCACCAGCTAGTCTTCACGTGTCCCTTGGTAATCTGACCCTCTTGCCCCCCTGGGTCCCTCTTTTCTCCTCCTACCCACTAAGCCCCAACCCCAGGCAAACACTGAGCTGCTACAGTTTTACGTAAATGGAATCATGCAGTGTGTATGACATTTTTTCAGCATAATTATAATCCATGTGGTTATGTGTGCCAATAGTTCACTCCTTTTTATGAATGAGTGCTCCAATAATTTTTTCTTTGATCACCTTTACCCCTACCTTGATTACCTGCCCATGGTATGCAATGAAAACACATTTTAAGGATTTAAAAATATTTGTTGATTACACATCCATTCTTATTCTTAATTTCATTGTCATCTAGTATACACAGTAAATAATATACGACAATTGCAGGGTCCCTAAGGGCAACCCCCATTTACATTCTGTGTGCATAGATTGTTTTCAAATAATGTCTACAAGCCATATTACTATTTATTTATTTGAACTTGAGATTAAAACTGTTTCCTGTCTTCCTAGCTTGCCACATAAAAAAAAAATCCTTCCATCAGCCTAACCCAATGGGTTGATTGAATAAATTCAATTATATAAATATTTACACCAAGTTTTCATTTTCATGGGGAAAGATTTATTCTGTTAACGTTACAGTCTTGTTTTTGAAAATGTGGACAGTATGTTCTCAATTCCCTTGCAGTTGGAGCAGAACATGAAATAAACTAAAAAATTGATACAGCAGAAGTAATACATTTGCAAGATAATGAGAGACCATTTGGGAGACAAGTCCATTTTTGCAATGACTTTTTACCGTCATCATAGTATCTCTCAACTACTGACATTCCTGCATCTGGGAAGGAAGAAGATAAAAACTGCCATTCAAAATGCTTGTTCAAGTTTGGTGAAAGATTTAATTTCTTCATCTATCACAGCATCACCAGTCCTATGAATACTATACCTCAAGCCTCACTGCCAGAAGTATGGAGACTTGGCAGTGTAGACGGTAGCATTCAGCCACAGGGAATCATAAAGAAGCCAGAGAAAACAAACTCGATCCATTCTGCATCTCAAACTTGTGTTCTGGGCAGTTGTCCTGAGTGTTCTCTTTGCCCGAAAAGCCTGGAAATGTGGTAATTTAAAAATACTGAGTGGGGAATGAAGATGTATGTATTGACCTTAAAGATGCTACAAGGATTCTAGTAGCATATAGATTTTTATGTAGAACAATAAAAAGTAAGTACAGTTTTTGTACTGGGAGGTAACTTGGAGATTATCTCGTTCATACTTTTATTTTGCAGGTGACTTGCCCAAGGTCACGCAATTATTTAATGGCAGAACTGTGATTAGACCTGGCATTTCTGAAGCACAAATCTGTGCCCTCCCCATGTTGCTTCTTCTGTTGAGTTGGGGTTGGTATGTTGGCATGTGAAGTGTTGACGTATATAATTTGTTCTCTTTGGGCTGCCCAGTGTAGGGTCCCCTGTTGTCTGGGACTTACATCCTTACATGAGCTACTCTTCTGTAACCTTGTGTCTTCTTTGGGAGTGAGATTACTTTTCTAAGTGGAGAGTTGTGCCTGTCTGATTCTGTCAGCCAGTTATGTGACAGAAAGTCCACGATGAGAGGTGACATTTGGGTAATGGAATAACCATGGTTGTACTATTCAATTGTCTAACTGTGCTTTATCAATGAGCCTGGTGAAATCTTGATACTCAGGAAGTCCATAACTTTTAAGTGTTACAAGAGCTTGTAATCTTTTTAAGCTCCTCTTCCCTAGTCTTCACGTCTAAGTCTAAATGCTGTCTGCCTCTTCCACCTTTTTCCATGCAGCTTGTTCTATAACATATCTATAACAGATCTTCTTGCACACAAAGATTCGCAGCTGAGATTCATCCTCCCTCGCTGAGAATCACTGATTCAGTCCAACCCCTTCATTTTACAGATCTGGAATCCAACTCATAGGAGTTAAGGACTTGTCTGAAGTCTCAAAGCCAAATTTCGTGTTTTGGACAGGATTAAGTGTAGCAGATCTCCCTGAAACACTGTTCATGCCTCATTAGCATCTGTGATGGTATCTGGCACCAGCTGAGCAGCTGCAATATCTGAGAGGGGCAGGGATGGCTCAGAAGAATTTATTGGAGGAGGGTGTCTAGTAAAATGAACAATTGCATGTGAGTGTAACTATGGCACTGCAGACTGTGCTGGAAAATAGGTCTCTTTTATGGAGGTACATCAGCTGTCTGTCTGGTCTTGACTGATTTAGGAGAAAGCTTGTGTTATTGGTCTCACAGCCAATGACAAATAGAAGCAATTTAGTTTCTTTTCAAGAGACTAGTTATAACTCTGATCCTCTCCAGTCTAAATTAGTCAGCCTTTCTTTATACTTTTGCAGCATATTATTTGCATCTTGAGCTAGCACGTGGTGGGAGCCACTCCATTCTCCACCATGTTAGCAATTCCCATGTTGACAGAATGAAGGGGGTTTAACTAGGGAATTCATGGAGTCCCCACTGCCTAGCTGGGGAGGCACTTGGCAAATCTTTGCAGTATAAGGAAAATATTATTTGATACCCTTTAAGGCAATAGTAGACCTGTACATCTTAAAAGAGACTTCAAATAATTTAATAGCATAATTTTGCAATGTGAGATTCTCTCTTATTTATCAGAGCAAGGAATTGAAGTGAAGACAATCAGGGTGACCTACTTCAGGGGAAGAATTAGGAATAAACAATAGATTTCTTCTCATTCAGTCTGCATCCTGTAGCCTCTAGACCGGGACTCGCAGATCCTGTTTTTCATTTCACAAAATAACACAAGAGTAAACGTATACGGGGGAAGAACTCATGACTTTTTAAAGTCAGTTGTACTCCAAAACATACTATTGCAGTAAAGTTATTTAATGTGGAAGGAATGTGGTTGAGAATACTGTATAGTAACATGCAATTTATAATGTGTAGCCTCAAGGGCCCTTTCTTTTCTGAAACATATTCTTGAGAAAGATAATTTTAGAAGTTGAATACACAGTTCCTGACTCTATCCTTGCTCTGTCTTCCAGTATTATAACACAGAGGGCTCTATTGATTTATACAAATACCATCAATAGTTAAAAATATACATATATTATTATCCACATATGCACAAAGAAGATCTTACCAGGCAGCTTTAATTGGCAGACACATACCTTGTCTCTTGGAGTTTTTCATTTGTTATTAATATTTTAGGCACACTGACGGTGAAGAGGCTTTCTAGTCTTCTCTGAAATGTGAAAACATTTCAGGCATCAATGTGTTGACACACACACGGTTCAGATGGGCTAAAGATTTAAGCATTGAAATTTATGAGGGTGAGGAAGCTTTGGAATTTAAGGCAGCTGGGTAGGTATTTTCACACCATGGGACCAGTCATGTTTTTGAAGCTCTTTGGAAATTAAAATGCTGAGAACTTTCACTTATTGGCTGTACATTGAATAGAATGGTTCTCAGATTGTTAAAATATTGTAGATCTCAATGTACTCATTTTCAACATTTGTGATTGCTGTTTTTGGTAGATGATTTTTGGTAGTCTTCTTTTAACATGATTAAAAGCTGACTTATTTATGGAGGACTGCTAATGAATGTACGCCAAACACTATTACAGTGGGAGTGTGGGATGGGGACACTTCCCAACCTTTAGAATCCCAACTGGGAAACTTCCAGAACCCAAATATGTGATTTCTCCATGGATGTCCTATCAGCCAGTCTCACGCACATCTGCCTTCTCTGGCCCACTTCTGACCATAGCTTAAACTTTGAAGCCACCTCAGCTCCTTCATAATCCTTGTTCTCTGTGCCAAACTATCAGGAACACACTGACATCAGAGGATGGGGAGGGGACTCAGACCTGGACACAAGTATTTAGACAGAGGGATGTGGTTGTCACTTTCTGAACTCAACAAAGCAAGAATTGTATCTGCTCTATGTTCCTGTAGTTGCTTTCCTGGATTTAGCTTTTATTTTTAGCACATTCTCATTGTCTGTTTCCTTGATACTCAGGAAGACTTGTGCACAGGTGTGTTTTTGTCACTGTAATTTCTTATGAAGGGTGATCAGAGGGATCAGGGGAGGGCTGTGTTCCCAAGGCCTCAATGGCCACCTAAAGTTGGTGGCCGTGCATCTGCCCAACCACCACTTGCATGCAGCCACCTTTCTATCAGCCCCATACTCAGTGTTCAAGAACCACGCATGAAGGCTCAGACTTGGAAGCGAGGGCCTCGGCGTGGGGGACAGAGGGAGGGCTTGCTTTCATTGTTCTTTTTAGAGTTTTGGTTTTGAAAGTCAGAAAAATCCTGGGTTTATTATGTTCTAGCTGAGCAGGTTTCTCAACACCTCTGAGCCTCATTTTCCCCTTTTGTAAAGTGGCAATATTAACACGCATGGTAGTAGTGTTGCCATGTTTGAATGAGTTGATATGCGGTGCAACTTGCAGAGTGTATGGGCACATTAGAGGTGTGCTATCCATGTTCCTTCCTTTTCTTTTAATAGGGTGTCTGTCCTATTAGATAGGAGAACACACCCACCTCTCCTTAGCATACCTAGGGTTCACATTCTAGAATTTTCCATGATGCTAGTCCCCTGTCACCTTGATCTCTAAGGGGGTCTTGTCAGTGATTCTGCCTTCTAGTCTCTTTCCTTTTCAATTACTAGCTTGAGATGACTCTTCTCTGGAGGAACATGATGCTCGGAGCTGCTGAGTTGACATGTACTTCCCAGAGCTGCCCCATGGTATTGCTAGTACCAGCTGCTCAAACTTGAATTACCACGTGCAGATGAGAAAACTGAGAACAGTTTTCCTCAAGTTGCCAGGGTGAGAAGTACAAATTCGATTATTAATGATTGTATATGGAGGCACAGGCCGACAGTCTATTTGTTTTCATTATTAGAACAAGTGTGTTTTAGATGATGGAGGTTTTCCCCTTTTTCACTGAGATGGCAAAGGATATTCATTAAAGCCATCAATAAAGACCACGCCAGTGATTTAGCCTCCAAAGCTGCCCCCCTGCATGCTAAAAGACAGAAAAGAAAATTTAAGTGGTTGCAAAGGAGAATGTGAGATTGATTGGAAGCCAATTTATAAACTCATTTCAACTCCAGGCCTGCAGGCTCTGAAGTAACGTTATTTGTTGTCAGGGATGGAAAACAACTCAGATTCGGGTCCAAGTGATTATTCCACTTGGGCACTGCTGCGTTTCTGCCAACTGCAATTCCGTTCAGACACAGATTAATTGGCCGGGCAGAGACGGAAGTGGGTGGGGAGAGCGAAGCAGGGACCGCAGTGGGGCCTGGAGAATGGGCCCCAGGCGGTTGGCAACCGGCTTCTGCGTTAAACCCACAGTGCACGGGGGTAAGGCTGTGTCGCTGTACAATAGACTCTAAGTTTCTACAGTGATGCACCTTACACTTCTGCTGACTTTGTTCGCGTTAATGACTCAGAGAGAACCTTAACACTTAAGTGACCCGGAGGCCGTCCCTGTGGAGAAAACAGACCAGCAGTCCGCAGATATGAGCGGCTTCTAATCTTTCCTCTGGCCTCATGTAACCATTCTGGACCTTATTATTATTATTATTCCTACACGTGTTTATATTTATATATGTATTTTTGCTGCCAGTTGAATTATAAAGACAGATGGGATAAACATCACGACGACTCTTGGGAAGGAGGACTGTGCATTAGTGCTCTGAAGATAGTGATATTAACACGTAACTAACAAGAAGGGCTCAGTCCCTTTCCGGAATGTTTATTTCCCACTCGCCTTTTTTATTCCAGCTTACTTTGCTTGCCCCTCTTTCCCATTCTGCTCTTATCTGAGTTGACACATCGATTTCCTCCAATGGGATTCCTAAGAGGCAGGGACTGCTGGGGCCGGTCCTTGTGCCCTGCACGGGCGCGCGGTGGGCGGGCGGGCAGGGCGGGGGTTGCACGCCCCCCGCGGGGAAGGCAGCAGCCGGCAGGACCCGCGCCCCTCTTCCCGCGGGTGTTTGTGCTCCCCGGGCTCGCGGCGGCTGGAGCGGCTGGGACGGTCCCTGGCGCCCGGAGCCCAGCCGTCCTCCCGGGGAGCCGGCTGGCGCCAGCGCGCGGGGCTGGGCGCTGCGGGCGAAGAGCGCGGTCCTTGCCGGTGGCGACGCGCGCAGCCCTTGCAGGGGGACCTCGGGACCGCGGCGCTCCCGGGGCCTCCCACCCTCTCGAAGCGCGTGCATTCTTTCCTTCCCTCGGGCAAACGTATATGAGGATTTCCTATTTTTTAACATTTCATGTCATTCCGTGAAACCATTTTTATTTTTATTTTTTTAAAGTGGTGGCGCTGAACGCGATCCTTTCGGAGGAGAGCAGCACTTTCCCTCCTGGCCCCAACCTGGAAGCCCGGGTGTGACTTCAGCGCTGTCGGAGCATCAGAAGCAGAGCAGCAAGTTAGGCAGCAGCACGTTGGCGACTGCGCACGTTTCTTTCTTGCGAGGTCGGCGGTTTTTTGTTTGCTCTTTTTCACGCGAAAGTGTTCAGCTTTGTGTTGACACAGCCTTCTACGTGATTTGCATTATTTTAGGCCTGGATGGTTTGTTTTTACAAATATTTTGCATTTCACTCATTAAAATATTGAGGAAAAAAATACCATCCTGCTTTTGGGGGTAATACTTTCAGATGAATTGTATTTTATAGACGAAATGATTTAAAATTTGCCCATATTTGTAAGATCAGTTAAATTTAAGTCATGAGACTTTACAAGGATTGCCTCCTATTTTTATTTTATTTTATTTTTTGTATTTTAGGGGCCTTTCCATTTCAAGGAGAGAAGCCAAGGTAATTTTCACCCAGAGGAAGAATGATGTAGCTTCATTGTAACCTTTCCTTACACTTCCAGGTAAGTGAATCTGTTAATCATAAGTTCCTCAAGGAACAAAAACCTTTGTATGATCTGAGTTATATTTTGTATTCTGGATATGTTTGAAATGTTTCATTTTACTTTCAATAGTTTGATTAATACCAAGTTACTATTTCAAGATATTGATACTTTTTCAAAGTAATATTAATCCAATAACTTCACTCCTCTGAATCTTTTTCATTCACCTTGTAAAGGCTGTAATCTACATTAAACTTTCCCAAATGTTTTAGGATTTATCTCTTCTCAGAGTGGCGAGTGACTTGAACCAATAATATAGCTGGAAGAGCTATGTAATTCTTTTTTTTATGTTTATTTAAATAGAATCATTTGTTCTCCTATTGCAAGTTGGGAAAGAATATTAAGCTTTCTAAAATATTCACCCTATCACCAAAAGGTTACCATAATTTTGACCATGCCACAAAATAATTATTTAAATAAAATGGTTTAGGAAATTGAAGAATAATCTTTCTTTCTAACTTATAACATCTTAGGGGTGTACTTTCTAGAACTCCTTGAGAATAGTACCCTAATGGATTATATGGTTGGCATTAGTCTGGGGACAAATGGAAATCTCTGGAACATTGTTTTAGTTCTGCTCTCGTAGCCAGTAATTTTGAGTTTCCCTGCAATGAGATATTTTATTACATCTGAAAAGATTAAACTTAAAGAAAAACCCCCAAACAAAACAAGAACCTTAAAGTTGAAATGTAACAGTATGAAACAGGAAGTTGTATATATGGTTCCTATCTTCAGCAGAGAAATCCTTTTTTAGTTTTCTGTAGAATTGATTCAATAGACATAAAATGAAAATAGATAAGCTGTCTTCAAAAAGCTCCCTTAGCCTTCCCTCTTCATTTAACAAATTTCTATTGAGGTTTTGTTGATGGTTTTATATTTTCAAAATATTTTTTTGTTACACCGATTAAGATAAAAGAATGAAAGTCAAAGTATTTGCTATAACTTGGTTTTGCATTAACGAACTGCCTTGAACTAGAATGAGGGAGTGTGTGGAGTTTTACAAGGGACCGTATTTGAGTTAATAATAGAAAAAATAAAAACAACCTTGGCGAAAAGTTAACAATACAAACAAAAAGAATTCTCTGCAAATTCTTTTATCAGTAAAATGTCAAGTGGGTAAGAAGCCTGAGCCAACTTGAGGGGCATACAGAATTGTTCTAATCTTGGGCCTTGTGATGTTTACTGTTTTTGAGAATGACTTGGATCATGTAGAAGAGAACAATGTCATTATAACACCATGTAGACCATAATCATCAAAACCTCAAGATAATATTAGAAAAGAGTCAAAGTAAACTTTGCAACATAGAGAAGCAATCCAAAGCTGATTAAGGTCAACTTGGGCAAGTACAAATTTATGGGATGTTTATGCTTTAAAATTAAGCTATTAGAGCAGGAAGATGGGGAATGTCTGGATGGCAAAAGGGCAGGGCTGTCCGGCATTGGCTGGAGTTGCTTGGCGGTCATCATGCTGCTGAGTCCCAGTACAGAGATGGGGGTGTTGCCAGGGAGCTGAGAGGTCCAATCAGGGGAGCACTAGCTTGGGAAAGCCATCATTTTCCAAGGACTGCTCCTTACTTTTATAGACTCCGGGCTTGAATGTCTTTCAGCAGTGGACCACACCCAGACCCTCAGGAAACCAAAGTGTAAATTGAGAAGTGAGTCAATGACCTGTATTCTTGCTCTTTAGGTAGAGACACTGCACTAGTGCGTGCTTGATGATCATGGAATCCCAGCAAGGGGAGTTAATCATTTCATTCAAATATTTAATAGCATTAGGCCTTAAGAGTTTTGCAATAGGGAGATCCTTGCATCTTAGACATGTCCTTCAAAAGCTTGTCCCACCACGATTGCACACCATGTTTGTCCTGCCATCCTGTATCTCGTCATAGCTCACTGGTGTATTTCCTGCTTCTCTCTCTATCCTGAAATGTATCCACATGTCCACATCCTTTATTCCTTTCCTCCTGTCAAAGAAAAGATGTGCTTTCCCTCCCTGACCGGTGCTCTTGGGCCCACCCACTCCTGTCTCTGGCTTCTGTCCCCCTTTCCTGCCTGTTCCTTCCCAACTCACTGTCACTACTTGAAGCCGTGTTGGTCTCTGCAGTCTTCTTTCTGCCTAGAATACTTTCATCTTGCCACCCACCAGGGAGCTTCTACTCACTCCTTAAAACTCACTTCAACAGCAATCCTTAAAGTGAAGCATTCCTGTATAGACATCTCTAGCCCTGAAAACCAGGGCCAGGCTCCTGAATTAGTGAGTGAGTGAATGAATGGAAAAGTGGACAAGGGGTTGTCTCCTACCTGAAAGTTCCTCTGCTTGTTCTGTTAGCCCCTGCCACATTCTTCTCTGCCAGGACATGTCATTGCATTATTAGTACTGTTTGCACAAGGGTCACCTGAGCAGGCTGCAGACCTTTCCTTTCTGATTTAGATGGTCCAGCTCCCTCTGGAGTGTCTGGGGAGTAGAGACTCTGTAGACACATAATCTTGTAGGTCCTTCGCAGTGCTATGAGCCTATGAAACATAACTACCAGGTAACATAAAATAGTAGCTGATTCAATCTTTTTTGGAATGAATGAGTGTTATAGGTAAATAATAATATAAAACTAAAATGTACTAACTTGGCGAGTTGCTCATATTTGAAAAGCCAGAGAACTAAGCAGGGCAGTGCATGTTTGACAAAGTGGCCTTCTTTTGGACATGGTTTAGACCTTTCAAATGTTGACAGTTAATGGAATGAGATGTGACATAAAGTCTGTAAGTTTGTAATCAGTGTCAGCTTTTGCCGCTTCAATTTTCATTTATGTTCCTGAGCCACAGCTGGTTCTCGGCGGATGAGGCTACTCCAGGAGAGTCACACTAGCACCAGAATGGGTTTCCGGTGATGCGAAGTGTGCCTTCTAGCAGGGTTTCACTCTTCCTGTTGACCGATGCTTAATCAGGTCTTGTTGCCTGTCTTTCCTATTCTCTTTGGGCTCTGCTACTGGGATTCCCTTTTCATTGCGTTAGATTCTTACCTCCACATCTTGTTCTGCTGTCCCAGGTCCACAGAACCTTCCTGTTGACACTTGATCCTTCCCTGGGACTCAGCTCAGAGGGGAAGGTGGGGGTGACAGCCAGACTGAGCTTCAGCCTGGAGTGGGGCTGAAGTACCTTTTAGAGTTGTTGTAAGGATTGAGATTAGTGTCTGTGACATCCCTGGCACGTAGTAGGTGTGTAATAAATTGCTCTTGGGATTAACTAACATGATCTAAACTTTTACAGTATTCTAAAGCAGAAAAAAAAAATCTCTGATCACTGTTTCCTTCCTTTTCCCTTTCCCAACTTACATAATTGAAAGAATTCAATTGCTTGTTCGTTAATTAATTAAATAAATAAACATCAGCCCAGATGTCGACCATGAGCAGACAGTGTGCTGGATGCTGGAGGTGTGGGGCGGAATGGGACAGTCTTTGCCTTCAAGGAGCAGCGTAAAGGGAGAGACAGGGAAGGAATGAACAGTTTTTCAGCACAAGGGTGAGAAATCTCACGAGATGGGTGGGCTTGGAGAGCAGGGAGAGGGACCTCTCACCCGGCCTAGAGGGAAGGAATGTAAGAGTCAGTCCCACAAAGTGATGCATGAGCCAAACTCTTGGAAGGTGTGTGGGAATTAGGTAGGCAGACTCGGAGGAGTTGCTGGTGTCCTTTAACCTCAGGTGGCCTTTTCTCTGTACTGGGTAATTTAAGCTCATTTCGGATAAGCTGAAATTCAGCTCATTTAAGATAAAAACCATGTTTCTTGATGTCATTCATACCCTGCAAGAAATCTTGGACTCCTTTACAAGAACAAACTATTGTCCTTTAAATAGGGCTCTGGGGCTGCGGGTGACAGCCAGAGCCTGTCATCATAGTGTGCTCCTTGGGCATTTGACAGCTGTCTTCTGTTGCGCTTGAGAGTAGTCAAGATTCCCAGTCCCACTGCAGACCGACAGAGCAGAAGCACTTGGGAGGCTCAGCTGTTGTGGTTCTGCCCACAGGAGTACCACAAAATGATGCTGATGTCACTTGTGTGTGGCGAAACTCAGCAATCAGAGCTAGTATATCTTGGTATCTTCCATTCTTTTCACTGTTCCTGCACATCACATATTGTAGAACCTTCAACAGGCTGATGGTAGAACTGTTTGTTACTGTGCCTTGGTACCATCACACTACTGATTTATAGTGAACTTCTTGTCATTAAGACTATGACTCTGTAACTATACATATGTAGTTTAGCTGTGGTGCAAACATCCTGTGTAGTTACTTAACCAGTTGGCTTCTTGTACCCAAATGTGATGCATACATTACTTTTTTGAAAATATTTTATTTGGAAATAATTTCAAATTTCATATGCTCCTTGACTTGGGATGGGGTTATGTCCCAATAAACCCATCATAAGTCAAAAAGTAGTAAGTCGATCCATCGTAAGTCTGGAACATTCTATATAGCAATGTTGCAAAAATAGGAACAGTACAAAGAACACTCATATGTCCTTTACCCAGATTGACCTAATGTTAACATGTCGTGCCTTTTGCTTTTTGTTTGTGTTCTTTCCCTCTCCCTCATCGTGCATACATAAATAAAAAACAAATATACATTTTTTTCTGAACCATTTGAAAATAAGTTCATACATCCCAGCCCTTTACCCTGAAGTAGCTCACTATGTATTTTCTAAGAGTAAGAATATACTCTTACATAACAACAGTGCAAGTATCAACATCAGTCAATTTAACATTTATTTCAATTTACCGAATGTACCATGTGAGTTCCAATGACTTAATGTCCTTTATAACATTTTCCACCTCTAGTACGAAGGTCAGGTCTTGCATTTAGTTGTTATATGTCTGTGTTTCTCTAACCTAAACATTTTCATAGCCTTTCTTTGTCTTTTGTGAAAATGATGTTTTTGAAGAACACAACTTTTTTTTTTCTTTTAAAGAATATTCCTCATTTTGGGTTAGATGAGTGATTCTCATGGTTGGATTCGGGTTACGCGTTCCTAGCAGGGATTCTACGTTGGTGGTGATGTGTGCTTCTCAGGGTATCACATCTGCAGGCACACGTTGTCCATCTGCCTCTTGCTGGGGATGTTAATTTTGATGACCCAGTCAAGGTGATGTGTGATTTCTTTACTGTATAACTACTATTTTCTCCTTGAAATGATTATAATAATGACAACCATTAATAATAATAATATAATTATTAATATCAATTAACAATAACATTAATAAACATCAATATTAATTATTAGTGTTAATAATATAATAATAATTATTAGTTATTATTATAATAAGAAGAAACAGGCTGCTTTTATTCCTTTTTTTTAAGACTTATCACTCAATCATTAGCCGACAATTAGCATTCTTAAATACTCCTTTTTACAATTAAGAAGTTGGCCCTAGAGCTGAGGCTCCCACCTAATCTTTATCATATGGTGAAAGCTTCAGTTGAATACATTGAAGATGGAGAAATATAAATACCCAAAGAGGAATTTAAGCAACTGTCACTGAAATTTTTAAAAGAATGTGTCTATTTTGTATCATGGTGAATTATTCTGAAGAACCCACAGTTTCAAGTTCATAATGCAAATTGCAGTCTAGTGACCATTGGCTTTTAGGCTGTATTTAGAATCTATTTCAGCCATTCTTCCCTTCCATCCTTGAACCTTCCAGAAACAGAGGTGGGAGTAGCCATGCAGCCTGGGGAGCTAAGCATCTGGGTGCCCCGACCCTTCCACTGCAGCTGTTGCTACTGTTGTAGCTTCGTGAAGAGGTGGTCCGGGTCCTGATCTCTTTTTCCAAATATCTGCTGTTTGTAAAAGAAACCTTCTTATTCTTTGCCTATTTTGGAGATTGACAAAGAGGTTTAGGTCAGAGGTTCCTCAGCTTTCTCAGTACATGCTGCCATTAGGGTCCTCATTAATTTTTCCGACATCCCTTGGCCAAAGGAAATACCTAACAGTTTTTTAAATTAAGTAGTTAGGTCCATCAGCTACAAGTATTATGTCCTAACAACTTAGTAGCTGTTTGAAAAAGTAATAAAGTAAATTGAAAGGAAAATAATAGTTTTTTTCTTATTCTTAAATAACCACAATTACTTAAGTAATAGAATATGTGCTCTCTGAGTTCTGCACAATGCCTCAGCCTTGGAATCAGATTATACACCGACAACCTCATTTTGTGCAGCAATTGCTTTTTTTACAGGAGCCACTGAAAAGGCAGTTTTGCAAAGATATATTGCCAAAAGGAATGTAGCCTAATCTAATTCTGAAAGTGTGAGCTACCTTGAGCTAGTAGTTTGCATAATGTCCAACAGATGTCTAGTATCTCTAGATTTTACTCAAAAATTTAAAATATCCTGAGGCACCACTGTGAATTCCCTTTGGTGCCTCAGGGTGCCTCTAGTGCATAGTTTGGGAACCATCAATTTAGGTAAAAGAATCAGTCTGGGGCTGTTTTATAACCCTTGTATAACTCTCAGCCACCCAAATATGTGTTTTAAGGGCAGGTTGGTGTTAAATAACACTAGGAGAGAGATGATAATGTCACCCCATGTGGGCAGGAGGCAGAGATAATAGTGTGACATTTCAACCTAATTGGTAGAAGGTGAAAATTCCTTCTTTCATTTCTGCTGTGTCTGAGCTAGACAGGCCTGATTTTTAACCTCTCGGGCAGTGTTACATTACATCCTACTCACCAGTGAAGCAAAGAATAGCTGTTTAACTACACTGTTGATGTGATAAGATTTTCTTACTTAACCTTTTTGGTTTGATTCACATATTATTCTCCCCGAGAGCTGCCTAATTGCTGTGGATTAATGATTTGTTTGTAAAATATTTTAGAATTATCCACTTCAGGCTTTAGAAGAAGGCTATACATCTCAAAATGAGGGTTGTAATACTGTTTATATCTTTTCATACCAGGATACAATAGCTGTACAAATGAGGTAGGTCCTCGTAGAAATTAGATCTAGGTGACATGATCATTTTAATTGCATTTATTTGAGCATCAGCTATGAAAAGACTTTCCTAAAAGGAATCAGAGGATAGTTTGCAAGTTTGGGTAGCTTTAGAATGATAACCAGGAGCTGCCTCCTTTACCTAGTATGAGGTTTTCAGAGGAGGGGTCTTGGCACATGGCTTTCCCTTCAAAGGCACCTCCATTGCCTTACCTGGCTGATTCCAAATGAATGGAAATCAAGACGATCCTGAAAAGAAGGGAAAGTCATGGTGTCTGGGATAGGGCCCCAAACGGTGGAGTGTCAGCAGATCTTGGCTCTCACAAGCTCCAGGACCCTTTGATAGGCTTGTCGTGTGACAGGCAGGACTTTTAGCATTCCTATGCACACTCAACGATCATGTCAACCAGAATGCTTGCCCATCTCCACACACTGTCAAACACCCCTCAACTGCTGTATCTGAGTCAGACTCTAATCCAGTCCTGTTTGACAAATGGGGAAACTGAGGCTCAGAGACGTAACGAGATCTGCTAAGGTTGTGTAAACAAGCGCAGCTAGGAGCCAGGTCCTCTGCCCACCTGTCTTGAATTCATGCTGTGCACAGAGCTGCGGAAGTAATTTCTTTCAGCGCTAACATTTCAAGATTTTTGAGATCGATGAAAGAGAGGAGTTATAGCAGTAAATAAACCTTGCCAGAAAACTGAAATGGTAAAAAGTCAGTTAATTTGTTAAATATTAGGATTCCCAGATCTAGAATAAAAGCTTCATGAAGGCAGGGGTTTTTATGTCTTGTTCACTGCTATAGTTGCAACTCCTAGAATACTGCCTGGTGCACAAGAGATATTTAGCACATTTTTTGATTGAGTGCATGGACACACTGTAAGGTAATTTATGGGTGTAATGCTTATGGGTAATATTTACATTTAGGTAATCAGTATTCTGGTAGGATGTAAGTTACTGGATTCTTTCTAAGTTTGCTTAGGTGAGCTTTCTTTCATAAATTACTCAAATAATACTCCACAGAAATAATAATCATGTCTGTAATGAGTTCTTCTCACTGGCTAGAATATGATATTCAGGGTATTAGTGTGATATTAGTAGTTTTGTCATCACCAACTAAATACCCTGCCTATGGTATTTTTTCATTGTATATTTGTAATGCTGATCACAAAGGGAGTGCAAATATGAAACTGATTATATTAATAGCTAGGTGTCTATTACTTGTGTTGAGAGTTTAAAATTCTGACTCTACAAAAGAGGGAAATATGAGAAGAAAGCCTTGTCCCTTGATAACTGTGGCATTATATGCCACCTACATTGGAGCGTACTGTCCTTTCAAAGGTCTCTCTTGTAATGCAGGGGTATTTATGCCCTTGCTACTCACTAGTAGAATAACAGCACACAGGGTTTTTACAACGTCATCTTTATGTAAGGAGGAAGGTGCAGGTTTGCAGTATTGCCGAGAACATGAATATGCCTGGCAACTTTATTCCAAGAAATTCAGTGATGTGTGCACCGTCTCATTTTCATTCACAACTTGCTAGTTATTACTTATTTATTACTTAGGTTTGTTTATGTCGGGACCAAGTTAGAAAAGCGTTGAGTTGCTCAGAATAGCATCCCAGGTGGGGAGAAAGAGGAAACAGCATCCTCACCACCTGGTTCTAAATGAGTCTGCAGATGAAGTCAGTTTTCAGCGATTATTTTCCCTGTACTCAAGCCCTGACTATACAGAAGTGTGCAGTGGAAAGCCCTGAGGACAGGAACACAAACGTGTTTTTAAATGACTGTTTTCACCTTTGTGTCCTTCCAGCTAGAGATAAATATTGATATTTATTTGTTTTTACTAAAAACAGTATTTTGTTGTTTAATTGAAATAAACAGATAACGGCATTACATGGCAAGATAAAATACATAATACATGTCATGTATTTTGTCTTTTTTTCCTGTTTACTTCTTTTAAACATTTTTTTATGTTTAATGATTAGGGGTACATAGTAGTTGTATATCTTTATAGGGTACTTGTGATGTTTTGATACAGGCATAACCTGTGATTAATCAAATCAGGGTAATTAGAGTATCCATTACCTCGGGTATTTGTCATTTCTTTGTGTTAGGAACATTCCAGTTCCATAGTTATTTTAAAGTATACCCTAACTTATTTTTGATTATAGTTGCTTTGTGGTGCTATTAAATATTGTCCATTCAATATAACTATGTAACTGCATTTTTGCACCCATCAACCATCCCCAGTTTATCCCACTCTCCCTGCTACCCTTCCCAGCCTCTAATAACCCTCATTCTACTCTCTGTCTCCATGAGATCAATTGTTTTTAATATTTAGCTTCCACATATGAGTGAGAATGTGTGAGATTTATCTTTCTGTGCCTGGCTTATTTCACTTAATGTCCTCCAGTTCCATCCATGTTATTGCAAATGGCAGGATTTCATTCTTTTTATGGCTATGTAATATTCCATTGTGCATAGTACCACAATTTCTTTATCCATTCATCAATTTAGGTTGATTCCAAATCTCAGCTATTGTGAGTAGTGCTGCACTAATCTTGGGAGTGCAGATATCTTTTTGATATACTAAATTCCCTTCTTTTGGGTCTATACCCAGCCGTGGGATTACTGGGTCATATAGTAGTTCTATTTAGTTTTTTGAAGAACTTTTGTACTGTTCTCCATAGTGATTGCACTAATTTACGTTCCCACTAACAGTGTACGAGGATTCCCTTTTATCCACATCCTGCCAGGATTCATTATTGCCTGTCTGTTTGATAAAAGCTGAGATGATATCTCATTGTAGTTTTGATTTGCATTTTAGAGATAAATGTTGAAAGACAAGTACATGAGACCAGTCTTTCCCGAAGTGTTTCCCAGAGATGACTAGTGCTATGAGATGCTTTTTAAGAGGAGATTTTTGTGATCAATTAAGTTTGGAAAAATATTGTATAATGTATTCCTCTCTTGTTGGATACACTGTACCTTAGTCTGTGAAGTTTCTTGGGAAAATAAAGTAAAGTTACATGTTTCATTTAAGCTGGGAGTTCCCAGCTTTCTTCTACACAGGATCCTTTTTGAGAATGACATTTCTCAACCTTCTTAAGAACAGGGTCCCACTCACTAGCTTTGGCAAGCACTACACTTTGGGAAAATGTGATTTCAAGTTGGATTTATACCTCCCTGGTAGAGTTTCTGATTCTGTATGCCTGGGGGGGGGGGGGGGCGGCGCCAGTGACCTGCATTTTTGATTAAGTGCCCCAGGGAGTCTGGTATGTTCCAGAAGACGTCGAGAGTGACTTCATTCGGAAGAGCAGTCTGGGTCCTGTTTCTTTTCTGGAAGGCTGCAGTGTGTTTCCATTTCACAACTCTTTTAAATGCTGAGCATGTTTCCCGAAAAGAATTAGTTTCATGTTGAGAGAAAACCGAGGTGACATGAAGGCTTGGAGGTCCTCAGCTTCCAGGGGACGCTCCCTGTCTTTGCAAGCTGGGCACTGGCATGGCTCCATTGCAGGTCCGGCCTAGCAGATTGCTTCAGGATGTAAAGAAGTGGTAAAGAGAGAGCACAGTTCAGGGTGTTTCCCGAGCTCCTCAGGGTGGGTGTCCTTGGGACTTCGACCTCTGCTTGGTCATTACAATGGGTAATTTGGTAATACAGAGGTTGCGTTGAAGCTCTCTTGGAGAAATATTCTGTGTGATGGGTTCTTCTCACCTTACACCTTATGGCCAGGCACGTCTAGAATCTCTATTCCTTGGCAGTCATGCCACGAGAAGCCAGGCAGGAAGTAGCTCACTCAGATTAGCGGGTTTTTATAGTTACCACTCAGGGAATGAATGCGGGGGTAGTAATGTGCTGGGCCACAGCCACAGGATTCTCTGATGGATTTTTCCAGAAAGGGCTCAGGTGAGAACGTGGGGAACTGAAACCGAGTCAGACACATCCCCCCATGCTGCAAGCGTTGTGTCGTCGCTTGTGGAAATGCCCACGTGGCTAAACGCCTCATCAGAGGCAAGAGAATCGAGCTTGTGCGTGTGTGGCCGATGAGATGCTCTAATGAGGGCCATTCGTGCCTTTCCCTCTTCAGCCGCGTGTGGTCCCTAGTCTTGCCACGGAAATTATGCCAGGAGCTACTCGCAAGTGTAAACTCAAAGGGAGAGGCTCTGCCTTCCTGTTAGTCTGTGATTGGAGGAGAGAGCCTTTGCTCATCTGCATGCTCCCGTAGCAGTGCTCGGCAGTGATTGCCCCAGGGTGGGCCAGAGGGAAGGAAAATGAAGCCAGTTTTATAGAGTATTCCAAGCACTGTGTAACCTATTTCACATATATAATTCTATTCTCTTCCGTAGCCCTTGGAGTACTTCTTAGCAGCTTTTTTTTTTTTTTTTTGAGACAGGGTCTCACTCTGTTGCCCAGGCTAGAGTACAGTGATGTCATCATAGCTCACTGTGACCTCAAACTCCTGGGCTCAAGCGATCCTCCTGCCTCAGCCTCCCAAGTAGCTGGGACTATAGGCATGTATCACCACGCCTGGCTAATTTTTCTATTTTTAGTAGAGATGGGGTCTCACTCTTGCTCATGCTGGTCTCGAACTCCTGACCTCAAGTGAGCCTCCCACCTCGGCCTCCCAGAGTGCTAGGATTACAGGTGTGAGCCACCACACCTGGCCTTTCTTAGCAGCTCTTTAAATAAAGATGAGATCCAGAGGCTCAGGGGGATAAAATGACTTGTCCAAGGGCGCACAGCTAGAGAGTGATGGGGCTAGAATTCAAATTTAAATCTGTTTTATTCCAAAATCCACTTGGATGTCCCCCACCCCATCCTGCCTCTACAGGGTCGCAGGTAACCACTTTGCTGCAGGTAATCGTCTTTGCTGTTGAGCTGGATAGCAAGCTCTTAATTCTGGTGGGGAAAACAAAATAAAGACATGCCTTATATTAATACTTGATGCTTTAATGCTTATTATACAGAGCTATCGGCTTAGCACCGAGACTGCTTTTGATCAGCAGTCATTTTGGGACACAGTCTGGAAAAAAAATATATAGTAGCAAGTCAGCGGATCCATACATTTATCTCCACTGAGTATATTTAGATTATACTTCTTTTAGTTTTTGAATAGGTAAGTGATGGTGTTTACTAGCAGTGTGCCTTACAACTAGGATTTAGTGGCGTTAGCTAGAATTTTATAATGGCATAAACAGTTTCCTGGCGGAAATAGAATATCACTGTGTGATATAAAGCTAACATTAGTAAAATAAATATTAATTCAAGGTTAACTATTAGCCTAAGCTTTCTCTTAATTCAAATTCCAAGCTAAACCTTACTCTGTCAAAAAAAAATACTTTATTTCATCTCAGTTTGACATTCTAATATGAAAATCACCATAGACTTACAAAAGCACAGTATGAGTAATATTAACTGGCTCTGTAACTTAATTACAGAATACCAAATAATATTGCCCAGGGGCACATGACTCTACGAATGCTCAAATGTTGGCTTTGGGAGGTGATCATTTAGTTTGACTCTTACATTTGCAGATAGAAAAACTGCAGAGGTACGTGAACTTTCAAAAGTCACAAGGCTGGTGGGTGACAGACATGGCTTCTTTACTGCTTTTATTGTCACCTTTAAAATGTGTTGCCTTTAATTGGAGTATTTTTAAGAAACATTTTAGCCAAGCCTATTAATGTCGCAGACTGTTAGGCTTGGCCCAGATTGTGCTTCTTATGTGTCATTGAATCACAACTGAGCAGCCTAAACATACCCCAGCAGCTGGAGGCTGGGTAAAGTTGTGGTTGTCAGTGTTCAGCCTCGCTGGTCTGCCCCGTCCTCTCAAACCCACAGTAAGAGCAGGTGGTCAACAGATTTTGGAAGGCTTTGAAACATGATTCCAGTTGCTCAGTTACTTTGGAACGAGTATCGGTTCTTGGTTGGCAGTTCCAACCCAAATGTGGAGGGTTTGTGGCTGGTGCAAGGTGGCAGGGAGGTGAATGCAGAGTTTAAGCTGAAACTGAATGCCTGCAAATGAATATAATCCCAAGGGAGGCCCGTCGTCAAAGTCATTTGATTTATAGCACTGATGATTTTTATGAAAGTTGACTGTAGTTCTCTGCCGTTATGTTGTTCTGAGCTGTACCCACTTATTAGTATCAGACAGGACTGAGAGATTTGGTAGCCTGATAAGTTTTGGGAAAGGGTCAGTTAGAATGGAATCAAATGACCTTCTTTTATGTTAATGCTAGAGGCAGGTCTGGTACCATATAGAGGCCATAGTTTTGCATGAGATTCAGGGCAGCTTAGAATTTATTTTCTCCAAAGCATATGTGTCCTTGTCAGTGGTTGCCCTCTGGGTCTCATCTGACTGTTGGCCCACTCCGCTCACCAACACTTCCAGCTGAGAAATCTTTTGAGGCACCTCAAAATGGGACGTGTTAAAACGGCTGCCTTTCTCCAGAGTGAGCATATCAGTTGGGACTCGTTCTACTACAAGTGACAGAAAACCCAGCTTATACTGGCCCAAGCAAAAAAGGGAATGTATTGATTTATCTAAATATACAGGGGCAACTGGCTTCCGGGATGCCTTGATCCAGGGACTCGGATCCATTGGCTCTGTTCTTTATGTTGGCTTCATTTTTAGGTAACACAAAAAGGTTCCAGCGTCTCCAGACTTCAGTCTAGCTGAAGGGTGAGCATGCCTCTTTCTCTACCTCCCAGCAGATCCCAAGACTGACTCTCCTTGGCTTTGACTGGGTCAGGTGTCCATCTCTAAGCCAGTCGCTGTGGCTGGGCAGAAGGGATTACTCGGTTGACCAGATCTTGATGGTGTATATTACTTCTGAAGCCAGGAGATTTCCTTCATGTAGGAGCTTAAGCAAATATTGGTTTTAGGAGATGCTCTCAGGCTCTTTAAGTTAAAATGTCAGAACTTTGAGGGAAACAACAGATGTTCCTTTCCTCAACCTATACACACACTCCAGTGTTGCTAACGTACATTACAGGTTTTGAATGGTCTAAGTAGTCAGTCTTTCAATGAAAGTAGTTCCCCCCCCATAAGGTTCTTCTATTGGTTTCTGTGAATCATCTGTGAAAACTTCAATCATATCCCTCTGGTATGCTCCATTCACCAGGACAGTATCTGTGAACTAAACAGGCATAATTCCTGCCCTTGGGGATCTCGTAGTCTAGTAGCAGAGACAGGAGTTCTGCATTGGGTTTGTTAACCTATTAAACATCAGAGCACAGAGATTAAGTAGGAAGTTGCGTAAGTGTGCCTGAAACCTGGAGAAAAGTCTAGGCAGGTTTAGGTTTAGGCAGAAGTCTCAACCCTAATGGGGAGATTCGATGGTCTTGCCTAGGACGAGAGGGAGAGAAAAGGAATAAGTCTTTGAGAATTCGTGGTATGTTACCTTCTGGTGGTGGAGTGCGAGCTGGCAGAGGAGAGTGAGTGAAATTAAACAGGCTGAGAGGTCAGGGGCCTCCAGGAGAGGGTGGTGTCGGGAACCCACGAGGAGGCCTGATGGGAGGAGGTACGGGGTTGTTGGCAGTGGCAGCACTGCCTCGAGATCAGGTGGGATGAAGACTCAGAAATGTCCCTGGGATTTGGCGATATGGAAATCAGGTGTGACCTTAGGAGGGACAGTGTGAGTGGGGCGTTGGAGGTGGTCATCCAAAGTCAGACTGGGGACTCAAGAGATAAGAAAGTGGAGACAGCTAGGGCTGCCCGGTTCCTGGAGGCTTGGCTGCGAAGGCCTGGAGAGAGACGTGTAACACACACACACACACACACACACACAGGAATGTAAGTCCACACATAATACGGAGGGGGTAGGATCTGCAGTCCTGCGGCACAGAATCTATTCATTTTGCTTGTGTCTTAAAGTCCAGGCCAAGCTACCCCTAAATATGGTGCCTTAAATAAAAGTTAATTTCTTTCACTTAAAGTGCAAAGGCAATGGTTCACCCTACATGCAAGAGAGGCTGGGAAAATCAATGTCTTCTTCCTTGAAGCAGCAGGGTCATAGGCGGTTGGCTCCTAAGCACAGGAAGGGAGTACCCAGAGTCCCCGAGCATGACAAATGCCCATTCCTAAAGTCCTCCACTTTGGCTGTGTGCTGGCCAACCTCACATAATAGGGCTGGGCTTCAGAGAGAGACAGCATTAGAATTTGTGATAAATTATTACTGTCAATGCACGTGGCATAGTGACTCACCAGGGGAATAGGATTTGATGATGGCATCTGCAGCCTACATGTTGCCTTTTGCCTTGGGGACGGCCGGCGAGGCCACCTGCACCTGAACCGCGAAGGCTGCAGCTGATCTGGAACACGCAGCAGCCCACCTGCCGAGGGAAAGCAGGCTACGGCGGTGGCATCTTTTTTTCCACAGCCCCAGTCCGTGCAGCCACACCTACAGGACCCACTAACCCTGCGTGCCAAGAAGCTCTTTATTTTAATTTTGTACTAACTGCCAGTAGCTGTGTTCAGGCATTGGGTGTGAGTGCTCGGGAGGATCTGGGAGGCATCTCAGCCGCCTCTCACTTTAGAGTCAAAGACACAAAGCCTTAACTCCAGACTCTGCGACAGCTTCTTACTGGAGTCAGACAGCTGGGAAGCTGCAGATTCTGGACCCAAACCCATTGTTATTTCAAACCCAGTGGGAGTATGTCTTATTTGCCGTTATATTTTCACTGCCTGGTGCGGTAACCTGACACCTACGACAGGGACAGGGTGGTAGGAGTTGCTAATTGAGATGTTCTTTGCCACTCCCTCCAGCCCCAACAGCAGAGCCAGGATCCTGCTGAGAACAAAATTATAAATTCTCCAAGGCCAACTACAACTCCCAGTCTATTTGCATGTGGAAGAAAGTGCGCTGGTTTGTCAGCCCTTGACTGGTGACAGATGTAGAGGACACCTGGGATAGAGGAGGAGGTGGGCTGTTTTGTGGTGAGCACACTCTGTGCAGATAGAGGAGGTCCCCCTCTCTCTCCTTCCCAAAGGGGAGCAGAGGGGCTAACAGAGCTTGCTATTACTGTGCTTCTGAGCTGAGGTGGGGGTGGAGGGCAAGACAATTGCTTATATAACTTGCGTGCTCTCTTCTTGGGTGTTTCCTGAGGGACTGCACTTGCTGGCCTGCCCCAGCGCCAACGGAGGGCAGGAAAGAGCACTGGTGAGAGAATGGGTGCTGGTATAAACAGTTGCAGGGGAAACAAGACAGTCCCCCTCCAACCCATGGTCTCTGACAGATATGCAAGTAGGAGCCCACTTGCGAGCAGGCCCAAGCGTTGACCCTGGCCCAGGCAGGTAAGACTGGCTTGGGCCATCGCCAGGTGGGGTGGAAAGGCCATCGTATCAGAGTGGTGTGGCATGGTGCTGCCAGCTGGGGGTCAGCTGGACAGTGCAGTGAGCCCTAACGGGAGATCGTCAGTGCCCAGAGGAGCTGCTCGGGGTTAAAGCCCCTGCCAGCAAGGCTTGGTGGGACCTCCCTCTGTGCCAGCTGTGGTGACCACCAGAGAGGTGACAGCAGGTGGGCAGTCATGAAGAGGGTAGGATAGCAGCAATGGCAATGGCTACTAATGGTGGGGAAACATCCCCCCAGCCTTTTCCCAACTCATTCATCAGAGGAGTGAGACCAGAGAAGGGGGGCAGTGTGAAGAGCAGACAGCGCCCCCTTCCTGACCTCTGCCCCCCCACCCCTTCCTGACTTCTGCCCCCCCACCCCTTCCTGCCTGAGCCATTAGACCACCCACTTGGCCTGCTCTGCAGAGAGGAGGGCAACTTAGAATTGAGCATGAGATGGAAATGTGGACCTTTTTAAAAAAAACTTTTTATTATTAAAAATTTTACATATACATATCTTAAATATAGTTATGTAATATATTTAATATAAATATTTATATATTCTACAGAAAAGTAGAATATAGGGAACTCTCATGAACCCATCACCTCACTTCAACAATTATCAGCATTTTTCCAATTTTATCTTATCCGTCCCACCCCAGCTTTTATGTTGTTTATTTAAACAGAATTTTGTGTGGGATTATTGCGAAGGAATTCTCAGCTGTTATGCCGTTTCACATGTAAATGCTTTTGTATATATTTCTAATGGATAATGAGCTTTCTTTTTTTTTTTGCGAAGCTATTATATATTCTTGTTCCTAACAAAATTAATATTAATTCTTTAATATCATATAATACCCAATCCATATTCTAATTTCCCCTGTTGTTTCAAAGGTCTCTTTTTACAGTTGCTTTTCAAATTTATATATAAATAAGGTTCACATTTTGCATTTGATTACTCTGTTTTGTCTCTTTTTTATGTAGTTGTTCTGTTATAATATTTCCATCTTTTTTTATGATATTGATTTGAGGGAGAAGCAGGTTCATTTGTCCTATATAAAGTTTTACCCTCTTAACTGATTGCTTCCTAATGGTGTCATTTGACTCGTTTCTCTATCCCTGGTGTTACCTGTGAGCTGGTGGGTAGATTTAGAAGCTTGATTAGGTTCAGACTCAGTTATTCTTAGGAAAGAATACTTCATAGGCAGTGCTGTATATACTGGACTATTTTAATAACCAAAATCGACTAAAATGTTTTGGGATGAACTGAGAGTTAAGGTTACCAACTTCTCAGGGGAAAAGGGGACATCCAGCATGCAGCTAATTGTCAGTTATTGGAGAAAATAAAACCATTGTGTTTATTACTCAATACGTGGAGCCTCTTCAGCCACTTGGTTATAGAGGAGAGGTGTAATGGAATTTTAAAGTTGCATTTTGCACTATGGATCCAAATTCAACAGATGTGTGAATGGGCAGACAAGGCAGTTTTGAAAACCAGCTCTAAAACAGTCCAACTACGGAAAGGAGAGAAGTTTTTAAAGAGAAGATTTTGGACACAGCCTGCCCCTCTTATCCTGAACCTTGCGGATGGCAGCGGGGATCCTTGGAGTGCGGGACACCTCCGGGTCAGACCCCTGAACCTCAGGCAGCGAGAGGTGGGCTGGCTGCGGCTTTGGTGCGGGTGCCATGCAGTTTATATACTGGACTATTTTAATAACCAAAATCAAAGTGTTTTGGGATGGACTGAGAATGAAGGTTATTAACTTCCCAGGGGAACAAGGATTTGTTGAGCAATGTGAGGCTGAGTGATTGTATGAGCCACACATGACAGAGCAGCATATCTTCTTGGTTCTGTCTGATAAATTGGGCCACCCAGAGGGACGCCCCTGGGAACAAGATGTTGAAAACTGATACAGTTGCGGAAGTTGTTGCAAGAGACCATCAGCACTAGGATGTTTTTGCCCGGGTCAGAGGACCTGCAGGAGAGACGGTTTCCAGAACTGAGACTCTCCCAAGGCCCAACTGGAGCAGCTCATCCAAGAAAGAATGAGCATTAAACATCTGCCAGGCCCAGAGAACGGGTCACCAGGGAATGAGGGAAGCAGTCCTAGTAAGAATTGTCTTATTCCTTTTCTTCTTCCATCATTGCTCCCCAACGCCTGAGAGGGTTCACTGCTGTAAGGAGGGAAGCCCAACACACCCCCTTCCTGAAACCAGCCTAGCCTCGGAAGGAGAGATGGAAATCTTCGATCAGATTTGGCATATTGACTATTTAAAGGAATTGGAATGTTTTATGACTTTAAGTGACTCTTAAAGAATGAACAGAAAGGCCCTGGCACTGGCCAAAGATTCCATCCAGAGTGAGGGGAGGCCATTTCCCACTGATGGATTAATATTCTGTGTTGATCAAATGGGGAAGGGCTAATTTGCTGGGTACAGTTGGGTGAGGAGAGGATGAATCAAGCCGACTTCATCTTTTTCATGTCTTGGAATCAAAGTAAAACCGCAGCCATAGGAGTGTACGACCCTTTTAAATGATCTGCCGGCGGGAGGTACAAAAATCACTTCCAGTTCATTCCATCCTCTGTGCCCTGTGTTTTTATCATTTAGTGTCATTTCCCACTGGTTGTAAAGAGTATCATTTTTGATTCGGAATCCCTCATACTGTCTTCTTGCTTTTTAAATATGATTTTCAAGAGCATGGCAATTTTCTAGAGAAAGTACTCAACTACATCTCATCATGGGTTATTTATCTTCACTGAGCCACAATGAAAAATAGTCTCTTTTTGTGCTTTATGGACTTCCATGAAAAACTTTAGTGAGAATTATCATGAGTGACCCTGAATAATGACATATTAAGTGGTAAACATTTACTAGTCCTGTGAAATGCCATTGTTAGCATGTTACTATCCAAATTTTTTTCCTTTTGCATGAAAGTAGAGCTTGCAACATTATCCACCTAAAGGGTAAAAGAAGAAATTGTTTTATTTGTAATTGGGTAAATAGAATTAGTTTGAACTATTGGAATAACTTATATTTGCTGAATTAAAACTCATTCTTTGTGAATAGTATGTACACATAAAGTGGTTCTTTTGCAGGTCAGAGAAGCCAGTGTCTGTTTATTGATATTTGAGCCTTGGGCATCCGTAAACCTTGTTTCCCAGGACAGACTCTTGAATCTTGTTGCTTGTTGCTTTCTTGATTTCCTGTGTTTAACCTGTTCTGAAAATTACTGTGATTTTCCTCTTAGAATCAGTGGTAAGGCTAAGATACTGTTCTTCATGCCTTGTGTCATATCCATGAAGAATGACAAGAAATGGAGAAAGTTAATGGTGTAAATTTTAAAGTTTTCATTTTTTTCATCTGGGGAGATGAGATCTGATGGATGGATGAACATGCAGGTCTTCCGGGGAAGTGGTTCTATGATGTTATGGGTGTGGGGGGCTGGGACTCTAAAATCTATAAGGCATATGAAGACATGATTATTATTTCAAGGGAAAGTATTTAAATATTTTCGTTGTGTTGCTAATGTTTTTCTGGCTGACTGGCAGATTTTACTTTTTTCAACATGAGAAAAATATTTGACGGTGCATGATTTATATCTAGCCATTTAAAATAAGAAATTATGATGTGACATGCTGTGTGTTCCCATTCATATGGGACATCAGCTAAAGGACCCCCTCAAAATAATGTAATGACTTGTTTTTTTGGTGAATATGAGACAGGTGGTTTTAATCCAAATAACTTGAAATGAATCCATTTTGTGTTTGTAGGCCCCTCGGAAACTTACAGTATCTTCTTTGAAGAAATTCAGGCATATTATACATTAGCTTTCTGAGATGGCCATTGTCTGGTAGCCAGGAGGGCAAAGGTTCCCATTCCCATTTTGCTGATGGACTGTAGGTTTGCTTTAAAGCTCTCTGAAGTCAGTGGCTAAACTAGCCGAGGTCATTTTTCAGTGGGCTTTGGCTGTGAAAGCTGAAGGTAATGCCTTTCTCCGCGACTTCCCAATAGCATTTTTCTACATATTGGTAATTTTCATCTGGAGTTAACTTTCAAAAAGGCTCCTTTCTGCTTTAGTCATTAACTTAAAATATATGTGTAGCACCTTTTTAGTGCAAATGCAATATTAGCCATATTGTCAGCAGACAGAGAGTGACAGCTCTCCTCCCTGGTTCTGATTTTTGGTGGCTCTTAATTGCCTTTTATACTTTCACCATACAGACATCAGACTTGTCAATAACAGTTCCCAAGCACCTCCCACTGTAGGGTTCTAAGACTCCTTAAATCATAGGTCTTTAAGTAGGGACTGGCTTATATAAGATTCATACCTATTTAAATTGAGAGCTTCAAAAATCAGAACTATCTCTATACATGTCTTATTAAATTAGTAGAATCCTCACAGCATGAGCCACTGCCTTAAACACCTTTGGGGGCCCTTCAGTCATGGAGTTGGAGGTACTACTCATTCGTGTGCCTGTCTTCATCATCTCTTGTTCTCTATTTGCGTCTGGAATTGGGTCAGGGCTCCTTTTAGATGTTAATGAGGAGAAAACTGTTGAGAAAGTTAGAATGGCTTATATATACCTGTGTAGGGAGTAGAGTACTATCCTTGATTTGATTGGCTAAAGGATCCTTTCAAGTGTTTAGACATTCAAATTATAGCCAAAAGCAAAAATATGTTAAAAGAAAATTGGCTTCCCATAATTAAAGTGATTAAAACAAATATTAAGCATTGGGAAACAGCCAACATTTCTTCTTTTTAACTTACCTTTTAATGATGTATAACTTATATAAAGTACACAACCTTAAGTGTACAACTTAATAAAGTTTTACATAATAAAGTTTTACGTATGAATTTACCTGTGTAATCACCACACAGATCAAGATGTAGAACACGTCTAGCACCAAAAAAGGCTCTCTATCTACCCCTCCCTCAAATTAATACTCCCTTCTCAAAGATCACCACTATTCTGTCCTCTAATCTAATCTAACATCTTGGATTAGTTTTACCTGTTCTTGAACTTCATACAAATGACATCATAGGTGTGTGCTACTTTGTGTCTGGCTTCTTTCGTTGCATCTTTGAGCTTGATCTATGTTGCTGCAAATAACAGTGGTTTGTTCTTTTTTGTTGCTGTAAAGTATTGTATTAATATACTGTAATTTAGTTATTTATTCTACTGTCAATAGTTTGTTTTTGGCTATTATGAATAAAACTTCTGAATATCCTTATACATGTTTTCTGGTGGACATGGGACATGTCTCTTCTTGACTTACTGTCTTATAGAGTAGGCCTATGTTTATCTTTAGAACACACTGATAAACACTTTTCCAAATTGGTTGTATCCATTTAGACTCCACCAGCAATGTATATGAATTCCAGTTGCTCCACATCCCTGCCAACACTTGTGATTGTCAACAACTCACTTTTAACACTAAAAAACAAACAAACAAACAAAAAAAACTGAAATGCCAGCTCTAATTTAAAAACACAATTTTTATCAACAAATCCCAAGAGCTCAATAATTTGTTTTGAAATGATTTTTTAATTCATCAAGTGGTATTATTGAATACCTACTGGGCTCAAAGTGTTTTATTGTGCATGGGTCTTATATAAAAGAATAAAACATAGGCCGTGCTTTGATGGGTTTACTGTATAGGGTGTCATAAATAGCCCATCAGCAGTGCAAGTCAGGTTATGATAAAGGGCTATGATCAATGGTCTCTCAAACATGTCTTGACAGCAGGACCAAGTCCTCAGTGAAATTGTCAAGTGCATTATGCTCGTTTCTGTCATCTTTTCACTTTTCCTTTAGCACTGTGATGTTGCAAACTTTGTACTTTCCAGGATACCTCACTGTGCCAACCCATCTGGTTAATGGTAGCACAATGTACTCCAGATCTGTCTCCTTAAAAGTTCTTTTGTTAGATTTATTGCTAGGAATTTTTTATATGGTTGCAAGTGGAATCTTTTTTGGGGATTTCATTTTCTGTTTGCTGTTCTAGACATATAAATTTAGTTGGTTTTTCCACATTGCTAAATTAATTTTCTACACTGCTTACCTCTCCTAACAGCTTGTCTGTAAATACCTTTGGATAATCATATCATTTGGGAATAATGACAGCTTTGTTTCTTCTTTTCCAATCCTTGTGCCATTTATTTACCTATGTCTGACTAAAGGGCTAGGTTTTAATTTGATGTTTGCTGTTAAATATTGCAAAGTAATGCTAATGGTGGACATCCATATCTTGCCTCTAATTTCAATTAGATGGGAAATTTTCAGCATTTAAACGTTCTTCAGAGACATTGGTTTGAAGTTTTCCTTTCTCATGCCATCTTTGTTGTTAAAGAAGGGCATTGAGATGTTTAATTTCATTCCAAAGTACCCCAAGGAATAAAAATTTTTTGACATTATAGGTATAGTTGCATTGAAATAGAACTATTTACCCATGCATCTAGTTCAAAAAATATCAAATTTTTGGAAGTAGATTCCTTTGGAAAAGTTCAAATCATGTTCATAATGTTTTTTTCAGTTTGGCTAATAATGAGAAGATTCCTTTCTATAAATTGTTTTGTGGAAAAAAAATTAAGAGTTCTTTTCAAAATACCTTTACAAGAATGTTGATGACATGTATGTACTGGCCTTATCCTTTAATGAAACCATTTTTTTTAGATAATTAGATTTAATTTTTTTTAGTATTCTATTTCAATCTCTAAATTAAATGTCAGTGTGGAAAGAATTTTTCTTGTCTTGAAAACCCGTGACACTCATAGTTTGAGTGTTGAGTCAGTAATTGAGTATTTTCTAAAAATAGTTTTGACTTTTGGAAACAAAAGACAAATGTTTGAAGTTAAAAAAGTAAAAATCTAGATAAAAGCCACATAATGTAAAATATAGGATATAATTTTGCATTGTGTTAATTAACTGTATTAATATATTCAAGGTTTGTTCAGAAGTCACGTGGAAATCCTAATGGTATAGCTTTCTCAGCTGTAGGGACCCTTGGATCCTTAATTATTAATTTAAAAGACAAATTTCTGAAATAGGGTCAGGAAAGGCAATAGGCAAGTAGCCTGAGAAAAGGGTTCCTATTTCAGAGGGGGACTATGCAATGGAGTATATAAATGTGAAACATGAGACTGACAATTGAAACAAATTGGATATGTTAAAGAACCATGAATCCATAAAAAAGGGAAGTTAATACAAAGTGTGCTAGAAGGTGGTTTTAATGGTAGCTTCCCAACATTTTGTGATGTTGATAAATCGATTCAAGAAATATTAGAGTTTTAGAATGAGATGAGTCATTAGCAACCATACGATCTAATTTCTTAGTCTAAGAGATGAGACAAGTGATTTTCCTAAGATCAGAAAGGCAGTTATTGTTAGAGTTGGGACTATATTTATTTACTTATTCATTCCTTTATTCAACACCATTTATTGAGGACCTATTATGTGTGAGACACTGTTCTACATACTGAGGATAGAATGGTGAACAAATGAGGTCCTTCTCTCTTGGGGCTTAGGGTCCAGAGTAGGAGATTGACAACAAAGAGCCATGTAATAAAATGACAGGTGTTGAGAAGTGGCAGGAAGGGACATAAAGCAAGAGAAGGAAACAGAGGAAACAAGGAGGACCATTTTGGGCAGGATGGTTAAGAAAAGGTCAGTGAGGAGATGACCTTGGAGCAAAACCTGAATGAAATGAGGGAATAAGCCCTGTGGATATTTGGGGGAAGAATGTTCTAGGAAAAGAGAAGAAAAGTGCAAATGCTTGGTGTGTGCCAAGAACAGCGAGAGGCCCGTGTGGCCAATGCAGGGCAGACTGCAAGGTGGGAGACCAGATTGTGGGCCGGGTCGCCTAGTGTGGCCTGGGGGCCATGGTCAGGGGTTTGGGATGTATTCCAAGTGTAGATATTGGAGAGTTTGGAACAGGGCCATAACACAATCTGGCCTGAGTTTAGAAAGGATCCCTCTGAAGCGAGACAAAAGTGGAAGGACAGGAATGACAGACCAAGGACAGGGAATTTCAGGGAATTCGGGGTAGGAGTGAGGTAGTGGCAGCTCGATGGCTTCCTGATATGTCTAAAAAGTAGAGGCCACAGATTTTCAGAAGAATCAAATGTGAGACACAAGGGAGATTCCAGGCACCTCAACAATTGTGCCAATTCTGTTTCACGTTCCTAACCCATATTAGAATATTTGTCCAAGATTTAATTTTTCTTTTCTTCTCTGAAGAATGTTCAGGTCAAGGTTTAAGACTTTGTTTGCTTGGCAGATAATGCTTCTCATCTGCAGTGGTGTGGTTTGTTTACAGCACACCTGCCCACAGGTGTCACTAACTTTATATCTGATTGACTTGAAATCTCTGCACCTGGTTCAGTTTTCATTTCCATCTGGAAACTTCATTGTGCTTTACTTGAATCTGTGCATTGACCTGAAAATTGCGAAATCTTTTTGAGGTTAGATTTGCCGCAAGATAGATGGTGCATTAATAGGACTATGGAAGCTCTGGGTGTTGGCGCTAAAGAAATTATCCTGGAGAAAAAATCAAAAAAGTAGAATCTATTATAGCTTGTGTCTGCTTGCAGCAGATAGAAGCTTGCATACAGAGCAGTCCCAATAATGCTGAGTTTTGACTGTGCCAACTCATTAAATCGCCCAGAGAACAACACTATTGGTCAGCAGTCCCGGTTGCCTTGGTGCAGTGACACTGCATATTGACTCTGAATTGATGCCAACGCCAAGTTCATTGGATTTCATTAACACTGATTGCCGTTTGCTTTCTCCCCCTCTAGAATGAAAAGAACACATGCTGAAATAGGATTTTTCCATGATTAAATAATCCATTTTAGGTGGTTTGTTCATGCAGGATGTTGCATATGTTTGTCGTCACAACTTTCGGTGCTGTTGTTGTTCTTATCTTGGAGGGAAACATCCACCACAGAATACACATTCTAGGTGGCTGTAAAATGGGATTCCAGAAGCAAAAGGAAGATGAGCATTTAACTTCTCCAGTTTCTGTGACTCTCCTCCCACTGCTGAGTTTCCAAGGGGATGAATGTGAGGACTTGGCGTGTTTCTACAGAATTGCATTTTAAATAGTTTCCACACCAGGTTGAATATTTCCTGCAAAACGGACATACTGTGTTTTTAGGCAGAGGCTCTAAGGGTGACAATAGATTTCATTTTATAAACAGTTACAGGTAGAGATAGATCTTAATCGCTTGGCACCTAAGCACCCATACCATGCCAAGGTAAGTCTAAAAGTGTATCGTTTGGATCACAAAAGAGCATTGTAACTGCAGAGGTGCATTTGCAAGCTCACAGATGTTTCCAGTTGAGCCAGTGTCAAGGTCCTCATTTTATATTTTTATTAGATATGCTGGGAATTATGCTTTGGTATGTTGGATAGACTTTAAATGCTTAGATCCGAGAGTACTATGGGCAGCATGTGAAACCTTGCAAAGTTAGGGAGAGATAGTGCTTTCAAGTGGACCTCACTATTGCATCTGATAGTTTGTCACGTTGCTTCTTCAAACTCTACCCACTTGGCTTCCGTCACAACCAACATTCCTGTTTCTCTTTTGCAGGCTTCTCCCTCCATTTGACATTGATAGTCTGTAGGGTTTTATCTTTGGTCCATCCCTTTAATCTCAGCGCATATTCTTTCTGGGCAGTTTCACTTACCTCTTGGTTTTCATTGACATATAGACAGATGACTCTAAAACTGTCATCTGTAGCCCCAACCTCTCCGTTAAGCTTTGGGTCTGTGTATCCAAGTCATTCCAGCTAGTTCTTTCCTCCTAGGTGTGCCACAGGCACCTGAAGCTCTGTAGGTTCTAAACCACACTGTGCATTTCACCCACAGCCTGGTCTTCCTCTCAGCGCTGACTTGGTTGGTGGCACCACCATCCATCTGTCCTGTCATTCACAGCCTTCCCTGCAACAGCAAATCAATAACCCAATCCTACCTATTTTTCCTTCTAAATATGTTTTATAATAAGCTTCTTTTTAATATTTTACCAAAGTAGCTCATGCCCATGGTTAAAATGCCAAACAGTGCAGAATGGCTTATAATAAAAAAACAATGGTTTCCCTGTCTCACCCCTTCTTACCCCCATTCTTTCCTGCAGGAAGAGAACCCGTTTGAACTCTTGTAACTGCTTTTTCTGATCTTATCATCAAATCTCGGAGCTCTGTGCTTACACTGTTAGTTCCTGATTTATCACTTTGGGACAGTGTCTACCGGTTTCCTGCCACACTCTGCTGTCTCTCCTCCCTCCTTTATTCAACGTAGTTGCATCACAATTTTGAGTTCCTCTGTTTAAGTAACTAAGAGGTATAGTTCAGCTCTCTGAGAATAATAATTATATTTTAAAAACTTCTAATTTTCCCTGAGCTTTCTATTATCTTTGGGGTCCCATTTTTTTATTTTGATCTTTTTCTTTTATAGTTGAAATTTAAAATCTCTTACTGGTTCTTGCCTTAATCATCCTTGGGTGTCTGCTCATTTATAAGAAAAAAGCAGTAGAAAAGCTGACAGTGGGTTGTATATAAATGGTTTGGGCCTTTTATTTTTTTATAGAGACAGAGTTTTGCTCTGTTGCCCAGGTTGGAGTGTAGTGGTGCAATCATAGCTCACTGCAGCCTCCAACTCATGGGCTCAAGTGATCCTCCTGCCTCAGCCTCCCGAGTAGTTGGGACTACAGGCGTGAGCCACCGTGCCCAGCGTTTGGGCTTTTTGACTGCTGGGCTTTGCTTCTGAGTCAGAGAGCTGGGTGGAGAGAGGGATAGGGTGTGAGGTGGGAAACCCTTGTACTTTGGGGTACCTGAATGCTAGAATGTAGAAAGCTTTCCTCTGAGGTGCCAACTCCCCACCAACAGGGCACTTGGTGAAATTTTGATTCATTAACATGGAAAGGAGGTATATCTTTTGCCATTGTGGCCTGCCTTTTACTTCCTTCAGGCTATCATTTAATTAACAGACTTTATTATTTTGATGCAAGTCAAATGATCGCTCTCTAGGGTTATGTTTTCTTCTGTCTTGTTTAAGGAACCTTTTCCTAAGCTGAGGTCAAGAAAATATTATCTTATACTGGTTTCTGAAAGCTTTGTTTTGTCTCTCACATTGAGGTCCTCCGTCTACCTGAAATTGATTCTTGTGTGTAATGGGAGGTCAAGTTCAAATTTCTGTTGTGAAATCAAATAGACACAAACCTATATTTCTTCAACGACAGCAATAACCAGATAAAAATCAAGCAGGCAGTGGAGGCAGACTTCATCTGGTGGAGCCTTCTCCATGTCCTCAGGGCTATGTCATCCGTCTGTACCAAGTCCATCCTCCCCTGCTTCTGCCCCTCCCAGTGGTCCACGTCCCAGTACCTTGCTGCTCTGAGTCAGTGCATTCTCTAAGGAGTAGCTCTTTGCAGTTCACTTGGGAAGGTGAACAGGAAGGGAAAGGTACCTCCTGATCATACAAGCATTCTTATTTAGCTATAGTTTGACTTTCTTTTCATGAGACTTTTTACACAAGGAAACTAATACTTTTTTAAAGAGCAACTTATTGCAAAGGAAAATCTAAACGTCAGCAATGCTAGCGTCCATCTCCATATCAAAGTGCCACTCACGTTTGGAAGGTAGTCAAGTTTATAACAGGTAGAAAGTCAACCTTACATTTTCCTGAGAAGTTATTGGAACTTGCAAGGATGTATCTTGAAATTGAACTGACCTTGCTTTAGAAATAATCTTTCTTCTTTATAGAAGAATGTTTCTATTAGCAAAAAGCAGAAACTGGGAATAGCACTGATTATTTTCTGCATGAAGGTCTGTTGGAAGGATAAAAAGCCAAACAGCTGGAAGGAATTTGAGATGTCAACTAGTGCAGGATTTTTACCTCTAAGAAGTAGATCATTCACACTTTTAATATCATTCCAGAAAAGAAAATTTCACACCCTCTTCTGGTAATATTTAATGTATTTCTCTGTTAGTGACTTTTCCTTATGCTATGTCTTAAGTCCATTTTCTTATTCTGTTTGAAATGGAAATAGAGAAATTGGGCCAGCCATCTTGTGTCTATAATAATCCTACATCAACTTGATGGCTGTTATTAAATCCCCTATTAGTCTTCTTTTCATGGTACAATCTAATATGTTTGTTTAGCTCTTTCTCTAAAGCCAGTTTCCAAATCCTCTAATTACAGTTTTTTAATCCTATCTAAATTCTCTGCAGGCCATTTATAAATTATGATTCGTAGACTCAAAAATTGAGCATAATACTTTTGGCAGGCTATGTCCCAATGCTAGCTAACCTGTAGGGTTGATAGTCTAGTTTAGAGAGTTCACCAACCAGGGCGTCTAACTTGAATTTTTTTCATAATAAAAAGACATTTGGACTTATGATTATGTATAGTGTATCGCTACTTCCTCCTAAGATGACTCAAAGTAATAGGTAAGAAGTAAAACAAATATACATCCACACGGGCAAAGAAAATGGGATAGAAGGTTTGGTGGATGAGGTATGTCAATGAATTTTTGCAAGATGGGAAGCAAAAAGATGCCTGAGAACTGAATTAGCAGAGACGAGAAAACCAAAAGCCAAGTGCCTAGAGGGAGGGAAGCCAGGCTGAAGCAGACTGATTTGAAGCCTCCAGACCTGGAACCTCAAGCTCTACTGGAAGACAGGTGTGAAGGATGGGGCCGAAAACATGATTGGTGGAAATCTGAATAAGGAATAGTTAGAGCCCATCCCATCCCAAGTGGCTAGACAAGTACTCTGGCAGGTGTATTTTCCAAAGAAGCCTTGACTTAGAAACAACAGATACAGATGAGAAAATGGATAAAACATCGTAGAGAAAATGGGAGTTTTACATGAAAATCTACATATGGAATGGCGCCATCTGCCTTCTGAGCACACAGAATTCTGACAACCAGGCTTCTATTCCTCCATCCCAGGATTAGAGGATTCTTTTTTTGGAAACTGGCAGGTTGAAGACATTCAAAGACCACCGCATAAAATGGTGGGGTCCCCACTCAGTCACACCACATAAGCTCCGCTCTTTAAGTCCCATGGTGGACACCCGCATATTTGAGGATCATTTTCAACATGAACAAATGACACCAAAATAAATCAACAAACAAGTAATCAGGAAAGGTGGCTCAGAGGAAATAAGGGGGAAAGCAGGGAGGGGAAGAAAAAAAAAAACTTCAAAAAACTATAATTGATATTCTCTGAGAGAGTAGAGAAGAGGGCTTGGAAATCCTTCAAAGAGGACTTAGAAATCACAAGTTTGATAGCAGAAATTGAAAATTCCGTGAAGAGTTGGAATGTGGATGAAATTGCCCAGAAAATAGAATGAAAAGACAGAGATGGAAAACATGAGAGGAAAGAGGAAAAAACAAGAATCTCCTTTTAGGTAGTCCAAAATCAGATTAATAAGAGTGTTAGAAAAAGAACAGAGAAAATGCCGAGAGAGGAGTATAGAGGAATGTCGCAGAATGCTTTTCCAGAACTGAAGAACATGTATTTCCATATGGAAAGGGGACTTTAAGCATACAGCACAATGAATGAAAAAAAAAAAAAAATAAGACCAACTGTAGGACACATTTGATGAAGTCTGTGAATTAAAGAAAAAAAAATTCTTAAAAGTTTTAACAGAGAAAAAGTAGGTCACATACAGAGGTTCAGCAGGCCAACATCTGACTTCTCAACAGCAACAGTGGAAACTGGAAGGAATAGAGCTGTACCTTCCAAATCTGAGGAAAAATCATCTCCTGTCTGCAGTCCTATAACCTGGCCAAATTGTCAACCAAATGCAAGGACAGACTAAGGATATTTTCAACCAGAAATACAAGGTCTCAAAAATTGGCCTCCCATGCACCCTTTCTTCGGAAGTTCCTGGAGGAGATGGTCTATCAAAATGAACAAAGAAGCCAAAAAGTATGCAAGAAAGTGCAGAAAGCGAAGGAAGTTCCCTGGTGGGAGGTAAAGGGAAGCTCCAGGGTGACAGCTGAACGTCACCTGTGTCAGGCCTGGAGAACAACCTTTCTAGGTTGGACAAGAGGGTGGGGAGGCCAGGAGGGATGACCTAAGGCGCAAACCAAACCAAACAAACAAACAAATCAGAAAGATGACCTAATCTGTTTATCTGTGATGAGATGAGTTTTCTAGTTCTGTATGAGAGTGTGGGAAGAATTTATGTTAGATACACAAAGAAATCAAGCAAATAAAAAATTGAAGCAATTACTAACATCAAGAAAAAACCAAAAGGCTATACAAGAAAACTATATTTATAATGCACATTGGGTTCAGTTAGAAACAATATTTACACAGACATAATATTGTAATATATGTAGTATTATTATAACCAAAAATGGAGATTTAGTTAAATCAAGAGGATTGGAGGGGGCAAGGGGGAGAAATATGTATAGAAGGCAAGAGAGCTAAATCCTCATCTTCCACAGTAGGAAGCCAATCAGTATTAAAAGTGGATAACAAATGGCAGTTGAAGACTATTACTTTAAATATGAAGGTAAATACTAAAAGAAACAGCTAAAAGAGTCCAAAGTGATTGCCTTTAGTCACTGGGACTCCAGGAGGTTAGAGGGTCAAATACTGCTATTTTTAATTAGCAGCTTGGTAATACCATTTGATTTTAAAATTATGTGCATGTATTATTTTGATTAAAGTAAAATAAATCTATTTATATAAAAGCATGTTTACACATGGAAAATTTTAATGCATTTCACCAGTATTTGTAATTGTAATATTTATTTGAGAAAAACTAACTGCCTTGAGTTTTTGGAATATATCAAAAGGTAACATATTTTTTAGTTTTGTGTGAATCATAAATTTAGAGTCATGATTGGTTTGATATTTGACATTTGACATTGAAATTTGTAAGAATATAGCTTTATTATTCACACTTACTGTGTCTAACTTGTTCTTTCATCTTTATTAAGCCTTAGAAAAAGGTGCCAGAATCATTGGAATTCAAATGCACCTTCCTTGTGGAAAATTCCAGTTGTAATGAAATGGGCAAGTTGCCTCTTCTCATTCTAATGATTAGTGTTTGGCTGAAATATAATCCAAATGCAATACTTATTTGAAACATTTAATACTCAATCCTGTAATAGTCCTACTTCCAGCTTTGGATACCTCCATACTTTCAACTGCACAGTTAGTGTGAGCAATGTGTTACATCACATGTGAATTTCTTACTGTCATGCTTGGAATATGGTAGAAACTTTGTGAAGTTACTCTTCCTTCCTTCCCCTCCTTCACCACCATCTTCCTGGCAACTCACCCATGTCCCTAAGGGCCTGGCAGTGGCCATCTGGTCCTGATTGCCCTTTGTGTAAATTTTGCTCTTTCTTTCACTTCTTCATGTTACTCACTAGTCAGAAATTTATTCTACAAATCAATGATCCATCTTCCTTTTTCCAAGTTTTTAATTTTTATTTTTGATATAAGTGAAAGACCCTGGAATATACTGTACTGTATTCTACTAAACACTTCCATGCATTTCCGATTCCAAATAGTGACACCTTGAGCCATGAATGAGGAGTTAGAGATTTTACATCTGTTCTTGACTTGGGTATGTGTTATGTTCTGCCTCAAAAAGACCAGCAAGTGAGGAGCAGACTGTCAACCAGGCAGCACTTTTATTGTAGCGTTGCCCCTTGGCCTCATGGAACCCTTTATCTCCTGGCTGTATTTCCTAGCCAGTACGATTCAGGATATCTCTTTATATCTGTTATATTCTTGCATGTAGAAGTACCAGGAAAGTCTACCCTAAGGCACTGGTAAGTTCTCAGAAGGTGTTTCTGGAAAACCACTGTCAGATATTCCAGAGAAGAGGCTTCCGATGATGAATTAGCATCTTGATGGTCAATTGATAATCTGAAGCCATAGGAGCACCCTGTACCCTGGACCTTAGGTGACACTGATCTGGTGATCTTAGTGATAGTGGCAAGACCTCAGCTTGGTGTAGATTCAAGGCTCCTTAAAAAGAACAGTCTCCCCAGTCAATTGTGTTTGCTTTTCAATTGTCACCTGAGTTTGGAGAGAGATTCAAGGCAACTCTTAAGATATTATTTTATTAGCAATTTAGCAGGACTGTATGAATAATTACATGATGAACAAGGAGTAAATGGAAGGCCACGTGGACAGAAACATGGAAACTTTGGCCAGTCCTTTAAGCAGCCTGATTCTATACATCAGTTATGATCTGTACCATTTTGTAGGGATTGGTTCATTAAATGTAGCATTGGCTGTGGGGAAGCTCAGTTGCCAGCTGATTGAATTAAATTGGGAATTTGTCACATTGGCAGGGCCAGTTTTTGTTTTTCTAAAACAGCTTTATTGACATATAAATTTGTATACACTATAAATCACCTATTTAAAATGTAGAATCCAATGATTTTGGTATATTGCATTATTAATTTTTAAAAAATTCTGGTAGAATATATATAACAAACTTGGCCATTTTAACCATTTAAAATTCTAATTTAAAAATTAAAGAGGGATTTTTTAATCATTGGAAAAAGTCTCAATTTTAAAATTAAAACATTTTAAAATATGTAACATACAATTTACCATCTTAATTTTCAAGCATATGGTTCAGTGGCTTTAAGTATATTCACATTATTGTGCAACCATTGTTATTGTCCATCTCCAGAACTGCTTTTCATCTCGCAAAACTGAAATTCTGTACCCATTAAACAATAAATCCCCTTACTTCCCTCCCCCAGCCCCTGGCAACTACCATTTTACTTTCTGTCTCTATGCATTTGACTACTCTAGGTACCTTATATAAGTGTAATCATATGATATTTGCCATTTTGTGTTTGACTTATTTTATTAGCATAAGGTTCATCCATGTTGTAGCATGAGTCCGAGTTTCATTCCTTTTCATGGCTGAATAATATTCCATCATATGTGTGGACCACATTTTGTTCATCCATTTATCTGTTGATGGACATTTGGTTTGTGTCTGTCTTTTGGCTATTGGCATATGAGTATCTGGTCAAGTCCAGAAGCGCTCATTTACTATTCACTCTTCAAGGTCCCTATAACCCAACATAGAGGAAAAAAGAATTTCTCTTCTATTCTGTAACTATTATTTAGGAATGTACACAGTTTAAAAGGACTCCATGGCGAAAGATGCTTGGAGCACGTACTGAGAAGAGAGAGTATAGGAAAGGGAGTAACTTTTTCCTGCAAGGAAGAAATGATTTCAGGAAGGAAGGAGAAGATAGTGACAGGCAGAGAAAAAGAGCATCACATAGAAAAAAAGAACTATTTCTTTTTTTTGTCTTTGCTTGAAATTTGAGGTTTGAGCAGGAAGCCAGGCTTAGACACTAGGCATTGAGGAGGAATAAAAAAGTAAGACAAAGCCCTTGCTGTCAGGAAACTTGCTGTCCAGTAATTCATCAGACAAAAATCAATGAGTGTGTTTTATACTTTCTTTGCATTAGTTATTATCAAAGAACAAAAGTCATAGGCAAGGGGCTGCTTTCCCAAGATAAATCTGTAGGAAAATTCTCACCATCTCATTTTTCATGTATGTGTTCTCTGCAAATTTAAATCTTCAATTAAACATTAATCGTTCTATAGAAAAATCCCTTTTCTGGGATTTCATTCATCTCATCTCTGCTCAACCACAAGGACATCCTTCCTCCTGCTACAGCAGAGGTGACATCAACTGTGGTGGCCACTTAACTGCTGAGAATGAGCCTCCTCCCTGGTGGCAGGCAAAACTCAGTCAAGTCTAGAGATATGATTTTAACAGTTCTATTGGAGAAAACATGTATTTTCTAGCCTCCACGGTGGCATGGGGTTGGCTTTACTGTGCTTCAGAGAAGCCCCGAGGAGTTGCTGTGGAGTTGTGGTTTACTCTTGTCCTCGGAGCTAAATTATTAAAAATAGAAAATATCTGAAAGAATGGATTGGCTTCTCCCATGGTTTCCACTCGTTGTCTTTGAAAGCTTCTCTTTTTGGAAGGGAAGGGGCCTGATGTCTGTTCTGCAGACAACAGGCTATTTCTTTGTTGTCTTCTCAGTGGACTCTTTTGTGTGTCTTAGAAACATAGCTTCCATTTGGAGGATGAAGTTGTCTGTCTGTAGTTATTGAGCAAAATGAATGAAGGTTGGTCCTATTATAATAGTCAATCTCTATGCAAAAATTATTTGAAGTGTTAGCTGCTAGAGGTTTATTAATTCACCCCTGGCATTTCCCCAGCATAGCCATGGGGGTATATTCCATATGACTCCAAGAAATATAACAAAACATTTGGATAAGCCAGTTTCAGATTTTCTCTAGAATTTTTAACATCAGAGAGGTTAAAATGCAAGAAGGTCATTTAATGAGGTAGATATATACTTGGAGCTGGCTGTGATTTCATTTTATGTATTTCTAAAGGAGTAAAAAAACCAAAACGAAACAGAATTTTCTTCTTCCAGAGTTATTGTGAAGCTGTATAGGTTTTTTCCTTCACCACTGGAGAAAAAATTTAAAATTTCATATCCTTATTATTTTAAACATCTGAGTTTCACATTTAATATGTTCAGTATTTCAGTAATAAAAAATATTTAGTGATTTGTTCTAATATCTTTTAAACTCCATATTTAAAAAAATAGTGATGAGTCCTATTAAATTATATTTTCTTAAGATTGAATTACAGAAATAAAATCTTAGTCTCTATGGTGGTAGCACATATTCCAGCTGTCAGCTTGGCTTTATTTTGTTGCCTCTGGCAAGGGAGCAGATTTATTATTTGGGCTCTGTCTAAATCTATAGTTTGACAACATGTCCTTGTGGTCACCAAGCTATTCTTTTTCCAAAAACTAAATAACAGCAAAACAACCTATAAAAAAAAAGTTACAGTTGTGTCTCCATAATAGAAAACCCATTACATTAGCAGCATCAGGCTATAATGTATTTCATGAAAGGAGCACAAACATCTTTATATCTCTCATGAAGCTTCAAACTGATTAGGCAGGATTTAATGTCAGTACTCTACTTTCCCATTTTGAAAAATAAACAAATACAAAATATTTACTCATTAAGAGTTAATATTTTGTTTTTGGCCTTGTTTCAGGGGGTCCCTAAGACCATTCTCATGTTCGGTGAGTCACTAAAAGGACTTAGGATCAGCATATAGTTGCACTAACAGTTAAGATTAATTGCAATGAGATAGCAAGGACATACAGCCAGATCCGTAAGGGCAGAAGACAGGTGGAGCCTTAAGGAATCCATGGGTAGTTTCTTGTGCTCTCTGTGTAAGGCTACTTAGAGAGCGCACCCTCCCCAACTGTGAAAAATGCAGCCACGTGTTTGCGGTGTTTCTGCCCAGGAAAGCCCACTGGAGACTCACAGTTTAAGATTTTTATTAGGGAGATGGTCATGTAGGCATTCTCTGCCTAGTAATGCCTACTAAATACCAGGCTCACCGCTATTTAGTGGCAGGTGTTCCCATAAATCCCTTTGCTTGTACAAACAGCCTAGGCACAGTGAAACAACCTTATCAGTTAGGGAACTGTTCACATCTGCATAGGGAACTTTCTACAAGCCAAGTTCCCAGGGGCCGGTTAATAGCCAACCATGCAAGCAGGCCTTTCTCAGGATTGCCTCAGGCTGCTTGCTATGTTAACACTTTCTTGCACAGGCCTGTGTTTTGTTTTTGTAAACAGCTTGCGAAAATACACTGAACCCTCAGTGATAGGATGGAGGACAGCAATGCGATTGTTTCTCTGACCTGCCATCAAGATCAGACTTTGTCTTTGATAGAGCCTAAAATGAGAGCCTCTTAGGATTATCTGTATATTATATTTCTATTTTTAAAAACTCCAAGAGCCTAATATTTTTAATTATAATTCAGTCATCATCTGAGTTCCATTTTGCATCTGCAGGCGACTACTTCCAAAATTCTCAGATTCGGGTGTCATACAGTTTAAATTGGGTCTTATTGCCAGTAGCTTAGTTTAGACCATGCTCTCTGCTTGCTGATAGCTCATACCTCTCTGATGCTTCATTACTGAAGTAAGAAGACCCAGTTGGGTTCTCAGGAAATAATTTGAATCTAGAGAAGGGCTTCTTGAAATGCATACAATGTTACTTTTATAAAATTAACCCACACATTTTAGAGCCATTGATGCACTTAAAACAATTTTGAAATTATGTTTTTTTCTTGTTTTGTTTTGAGTAACAGCTATTCTAAAAGTCAAATGAATTAAGAGCTTTCAGGCAGGAAAATGAATAAAAATGATGGGATAATGAAGACACAACTAACAGAAGTGGCTGCTTGTTTGTCTTTCTTTTCTTTTTCTTTCTTTTTTTTTTTTAAGGCATCTAAAAGACAAATGGGTTTCCCTCCTCCACACAGATTCTTAAAACTCCCCCATACATATTAATCGTCATCCTTGTATTTGTAACTCCATTAGGATTTCACAGGGTGTCATTCAGAACCCCTGGGGGGTTAAAACAAGGGAGGGGAGCAAGAATTGGTGGAGGAAAGGAACCATACGGCTGAGCCTCATGTTTAAAATATTTAATGATCCCTTTGCTACTAACACAGTTTCAACCTTCTGTGAAACGAACATTCTTCCCTTCTTGTTACGGCTTAAGTGACACAGCTCTGATTTGACTGACAGTGTTTTCTTTATAGAGAATTTAAATGGCTTTCCTTTGAGCTTCACTAAATAGGCTTCAGTGAACAATAACACTGTGTGTGTTTGCGTGTGTGCATGTGTGTGTGTGTGTGTATGTGTGTGTGTGTTCCTTGTGCTTTCTCTCCTCTTTCTTGGGTACTTGGAATGAAATTCTTATCTAAACCAAGTAGCTCACAGAAGAGAGCATTCCAAAAACAATTCCTTGTCATTTAAATATTCCTTTCCCTTCCATCAAAAACTAGACGACCTCCTTGGGTAGGGAAGATTTTTCCATAATCAGATTGGCTCATGCCAAAGTTTCTTCTTTTGTATAAACATGTCTTGACTCCATTGCAGACTTTGTTGATAACTGAAGACCTTTTCTGTCAAATGCTATGAGATTCAAATAAGAACTGCCAGAAGCAATATTTGACACGGGCCTAAAGGGACTTGTTTTAAAGGTGTCCCTTCATTCTTCTACTGCAGGCACTTATTTTTAGGGATGGGAAAATGGAAACATCCGAAAATGATATATCTTTTCCTACAAAATATATGTTTATTAAAATAAACATTGAAAGCTTACAGGAGCCAAGCTAACAACAATAAAAATTCTTTAATAAAGAATTTATCACCCAGAGAAAATATGTAAGTATAATTGTGCCATATGTATTATAGACATAATTTCCAGTGGTGGGGGGGGTAACAGTGAATAAAACACAATTCTTCCTTTAAATGACCTACAGTCTGGGGACAGGGTGGAGGGGTGGAGAATGTTGAGGGAGGTGTGCAGTGTTAGGAGAGCTACACTGGGACAGCTGGGCTCCCAACAGCCTTCCTGGAGGTGGCATCTAAGCTGATGCTGAATATTATTTAGGCAAAAGGAGAAAGATTCAGGCAGAAGCCTCTTCCCAGGCAAAGGGAACAGGATGCACAAAGCTCTCCAGCTAAGAAGAAAGCATGACACGTTGAGAAATCATGCATGCGTCAGTGTGGCCGAAGCCCAGACTCCAGGGCGTGAGGGCTGAGAGTTGAGTGAGGTGCGGGTCAGATCACAAAGAACCCAGCACACCACATTAAGAAGCTTGAATTGTTTCATTTTGGTGTTTTTCCTTCCAGTCTCTCACCCATGCATAATGGTCTCTCCTTCGTTGTAATCACAGTGCAAACATTTATTCCAAACAAGTATTTATAAGCAGATACTATGTGCCAGAAAATGTGAGCTCAAATTTAGTCATTTTGGTATCTGCACAGTGAGCCAGTGTGGCAGGAATTTGGGGAGCAAGGGGAGAAGGGGTAGAAGGCCCACTTTATAATCCAACATTAAAGCATAAATACTGGTTTCCATGTTACCACACCATCTTTTTAATAAACATTTTAACATCTATATAATAATCCAACACACAGAGCATAATTAACTGGATAGGACATGATATTTAAATAGTTAGACTATTTTTGTAGCAAGGAATCGACTCCCAAATAATGGGAGGAGCTGGGATGTTGTAAAAAAATACATGAAAAAGGCTGGGTATAGTGGCTCATGCCTATAATCCCTGCACTTTGGGAGGCTGAAGCAGGAGGATTGCTTGAGGCCAGGAGTTCGAGCCCGGCTGGCACAACATAGTGAGACCCTGTCTTTATAGAAAATGATAATAAAAAATTAGTTGGTCATGGTGGTTTGCACCTGTAGTCCCAGCTACTTGGGAGGCTGAGGCAGGAGGATCACTGCAGCCCATGAGTTTGAGGCTGCAGTGAGCTATGACCAAACCATTGCACTCCAGCGTGGGCAACAGAGTGAGATCCTGAAAGGAAAGAAGGAAAGAAGGAAGGAAGGAAGGAAGGAAGGAAGAAAGAAAAAAGAAAACAGGGAAGAGGCAGGAATCTCTTGGGAACCAGGAATGGCCATTTTTCGGATCAGGGACAACTATAGAGATGTTGGTTAGCATCAGGGATTTGTGATCTTTAATTTAGTGTTTTGTGCTCTGCTACTCCTTGTTTATCTCTGTGTCACTTTCACCAACCAGTTGACTAATTCTCTCAATATCTCTTCTTTCAAGAGGGAGGAATCTGATGGGCCCAGCTGCTCACCCCCACTCCTCTTAGACAGAACTTTCCTTCCAGGCTACCTCATAGGCGTCTCCCTTTAGCCCCCTCTCCCTCCAAGACCATCTTACTGGTCATCTGTGTTCAACAGCCCAGGACTGTCCCCTCAGCAGGGCATGGAGGAGGGGCCTCACCTCATGGAAGGGGTCGGGGGAGTCACAGTCTTCCTGGTTAACATTTCTAGTGTCAGTTGTTTCATTTTTTCCTCCAGGATGAATATTGCTGTGTTGTGTATCACTAGGCGTACTCCCCTCGTGGTCTGACTAGCACAGTATTTAGTGGGACTTCCACCTCCTTTAATCTGGGAAGCACACATTTATCAGAACAGTCTTGGTTGCATGACATTGCTTGACACTTTTTAAGAGGACATTTTTCTACTTAACAATCCTTGCCCTATTCATGATTTGTAGAAGCCTTGCTTTAAATTCCCTCCCCTCCTCGTTCTTAAGCATTGCCTTCTGTATGCCAGGGCTTGTCCTAAGCACTGAGATTACAGCAGAGAATACGACATGGAAGACCTCTGTTCTAATGAACTTAACTTTCTTGGGGGGAAGGCAGACAATAAATAAAATTAATAAGATAATTTCAGACGGTTTTCTTCTATGAAAGTCAAAAGGTACAAACTTGCAATTATATAGGATGAATAAATCTAGAGATCTAATGTACATGAGGACTATAGTTAATAATATTGTATTCTGGAAATTCGCTAAGAGTAGATTTTAGGTGCTCTTAACACACACGCACACACACACGCAAAGAAGTAACTGTGAGGTATGTTAATTTGCTCAACTGTCATAATGATTTCACTTTGTGTATGTACACCCAAACATCATATTGTATACCTAAAATCTATACAATAAAAAATAACTAATTTGAAAAAGAAAGAAAATAAAACAAAATGTGATAGAGTATCTTGTGGTCAAGTTCTGGTGTCTGGTGTACAACAAACACAGGTTCTTTAAGGAGAAAATATCTCAGTTGGGACCCAAGAGATGAGAAGTAGCTGGGAGGGTCACAATCTCAGAAAGAGTGTTCCAGGCAGAGGGAAGAGACATACACAAGCCCAGAGGCAAGAGTGACCTTGGTGGGCTCAGAGAAGAGACAGCAAGTCCATGTGGGGACATCCAGGGTGCAAGGAGACAAGGATAGAAGGTCTATATCACTTTATAACCTTGACCCAGGTGTACAGAGAGAATGATGCAAACCCTGCCTTTTTCACTGATCTTGCAAACTTCTCCAGCTTGCTTTTCTCAAAGCACAACTCACTGTTGTTTCCTCCTAGTCCGTACATCCTCCAGTCTCCTTCAGCTCAGGAAATGTTGCCCTGAACACTCCTCCTTCCCCTTGCCCCATCCAACTGCCAGTCCTTGAATCCTGCATCCAGCATGGAGCTCAAGTTCATTCCCTTCTCTCCGCACCCACCGTCCTCATCCTCATCACCATTATCTTTTATCTACTTCCTTCCCTTGGCCTCCGGCTGATTTCCCACCACAGTGAAATGTCTGTTCTTGTCTTTTGTCCATTTTCTAACAATTAATAGACTGGATTTTTAATACTGTTGCATTTTGAGGCTGTTTTATGTATTCTAGGTGCTAGTCCTTTGTGGGATATGTGATTTGCAAGTATTTTCCCCCAGCCATAGCTTCTCTTTCCATTCTCTTAACAAGGTTCTTTTGCAGAGCAAAAGTTTTAAATTTTGATGAAATCTGCTTTATTAATTTTTCCTTTTTTATGGCTTATGCTTTTGGTGTCAAGCCACACAACTCTGTCTAGTGTTAGATCCCAAAGATTTTCTCCTGTATTTTTTTCTAAAAGTGTTGTAAATTTAACAATTTACATTTAAATCTGTGATCCATTTTATTTAATTTTTGTATAAGGTGTGAGACTTAGGTTGAGGTTCTTTTTGAATTGGATGTTCACTAGCTCCAGAACAGCACTGTTTGTTCAAAAGGCTGTTCAGCCCCTATTGAATTTCTTTTGCACCTTTGTGAAAAAAACAGTTGGATATGTCAGTTGGGCTTATTTCTGGGTTCTCTACTCTGTTTAATTGGTCTATGTGTCTATCCCTCTGCTAATACCATAGAGTTTTGACAGCTGTAGCTCCATAATAATTCTTGAGATGATTCCTCTCAATTTATTATTCTTTTTCAAATTATTTCCACTATTCTAGTTCTTTTGCTTTCTCGTAAATTTTAGAATAATCTTGTCTATATGTAAGAAACATATAGACAAGATTTATATAGGTACTGTGTTAAATCTGTGTATCAATTTGAGAAGAATTTATGTATTTCTGATCCATAAATACATTTTCCATTCCATGAATCCATTTATTTAAGATCTTTGAATTCTTTCATCAGTGTTTTGTAGTTTACAGCGCGTAAATCTAGTACATGTTAGATTTACACCTAAGTGTTTCAATTTTTTGAGTGACTATGAACCTGTTTTATTTTTAAATTTCAATGTCCATGTGTTCATTGATAATGTGTGGAAATGCAAATTGATTTTTTTACTTTTTTTTAGGTTCACAGCAAAATTAAGAAGGTACAGAAATTTCCCATAAACCCCCTGCCCTTACACATGTGTAGACTCCTCATTATCTACGTTCCCCATCAGAGTGGTGCATTTGTTACAACTGATGAATCTCCATTGACATGTCATAGTCACCTGAAGTCTGTAGTTCACATTATGCAATTGATTTTTGTATATTGATCTTGTCTCCTTTGACCTTGCTGAGCTCACTTATTTGTTCTAGGAGTTTTTTTGTAGATTACTTGGGATTGTTTACGTAAATAATCATGTCACATGCAAATATGGACACTTTTATTTCTTCATTTCCAATCTGTGTGCCTTTTATTTCCTCTTCTTGACTACTGCACTGGCTAGAACTTCCAGTATTAGACCTAACTAAAGCTGTGAGATGCACATTCTTGCTACGTTCCCAATCTCACAAGGAAATATTCAGTATTTCATCATTAAGTATCATGGTAGTTGTAGGCGTCTTGTATTCTTTATCAAGTTGAGGAAATTTCCTCTATTCTTGGTTTTCTGAGAGTTTTTAACCATGAATGGGTATTGAATTTTGTCAAATGTTTTGGCATCAGCTGATAAGATCGTGTGATTTTTCTGGTATAGCCCATTAATATGGTAATTAGATTAAATTCATGGGTTCAATTCACCATTTTGCAGTTAGACTGTTGTTTTGTTTAAAAATTTCCAGAAATTCAATTGGATCATTGTATTTTGCCTCAGTGATAAGAAACAAAGTGTTACTTCTCAAGTGTTAATCTGGGTCCATTAATCATTATTTCAATGATTTTAAATGCTTAAAATTTTATTGTTATTAATGGACATTTAATTGAACTAGTGATTTCGAGAATGAGTGTAGATGTGTATATTTTTTTTCTAAACTTTCTCATCAGGAGACCTCAGTTGATGAATCACCCCTTCCAGGGAGACCCATTTAAAATAGTCATCAACCTTTATTCCATTTGTTACTGTCATTGGAATAGAAGTTGTAAATTACTAAGTTATCTTGAGCCACTGGTTTTAGAAATAGTTTAAGGAACATCTTGGATGATGAATCTTTCTTTGAAGTGCTAGAAGAACACCCTTAAATTTTTTATTTCAGGCCTCCGGAGAGCTGAGAAACTTCACTGATTATTCTATAACATTAAGCATGGAAAACAATGTTTCTTTTCTCTCTTTTTTAATGTTGTAGTCCACATGCCGGTAGTAGGCACAGGGCTGATCATTTGGAAATGGTTTAAAAATGTGCAAGTGTATTTCTTTACTCATTCTTTCCCTTACTGCAGATGATTTCAAGCCTTTGCAATTCTCCTTTCTGAATACCCCTCTGGTCTTCACTGCTAATTTTGTGCCTTTATTTACTTTAATCTGGCAACATCTTTTGGCTGTGTCAGGCACTGCATATACTCTGGCAGCTTTCAGGGATTTGAAGCTTCTTCTGGGAAGAAATACTGTGAAGTGCAATGGATACACACAAAATATATTGTTATAATCACTAAGGCTGTGGGGATTGCAAACTCCCCACTTGACTTGAAGAGGAAAAATTATTGCCAAATGCAAGATTAATCCTAATAAATGGCTTATGATTATTATTGGTTCCAGGCTTTTTTTTTTTTTTTAATGCCTCTTTAAACTGTCATTCCCTGTGCATTTTAGACATGTGTGAGAGAGTTTAGGTCACTTGGGGCTTTTCCATTTCTGATTCAATTTTCAATTCCTTCTGCTTTTAGTTCTGCCAAGAAATAGTTCTTGGTGGATTTCATTTAATCTTCTCTGGCCCCCGGCTTAATGGCTTCTGCAGGGTCATGGTTGGTCTATTTTCCCTATTTGCATACCACCGTCTATAGCAATACGAGGGATGGGCGTTGGGTTCCCCGGGAATTTTCTTCTTTACTATATAAGTACTTTTATACAGCTTAATATTATATACAACTATGAGCTTGCTAATGTCAAGTATTTTTTTTTAAACTTTAGTCTATATTTCACACATCACTGAATATATTTTCAATATTATACTTATTTTAAATGTAGACTTTTGCAAGGAAAAAAGACTAAATGATGCATCTGAGAACCTCAAAACAATTAATGTGGTGTGGGGGAGAAAGCAAGGAATGACTTGCCAGAAAGTTCTGGGTGGCTGTATTTTGGTGTAATACAATACTAAAGATTCTCTTTTTCTTCCCCTCCTGGTTTTGACCATCTTATCCTTTTAGCCTTTTTAAGAAGTTCTTTCTAAGCTTTGTTTTTCATGTATTTAATTATTTTTTCCCAATTTAGATTGCTTATTTTTTTTTCGAAGAAAAGACCTTTAAAAATTTCTTCTGTATTTCCAAAGCAAGGAGCATTTTAAGTATATTGTGGGAGTGCAACAAATTGAAACTGAGTGTTATTCTGCACCCTCTATGCTGTTCATGTACGGAATAGGCAAGAGCCATTCCTTGTTCTCAAAGAGCTTACAGCCCGTTAGGAGGTTATGAAGTGCATAAGACTATATGGTCACAAATATGTGATATGGGCCATGGAGAGATACAGCCAAAGTGCTTAAAGACTAAGCAGGATAGAATGTACAGTCGTCAAGAAAAGCTTTATGAACAATTTGGTATTTAAGATAAGTCTTAAAGAAGGAGTTAGATTTAGAAAGGGATTACATTAAAAGCAGGGAAGGAAAAAGAAGAGAAGGCTATTTTAGGCAAAAATTGCAACTTGGATGAAGGTAGAGTGGTAGGGAAGTGCTGAGTCCGATTAATAAGTGGCTTGGTTTCTAGTTCAAGTGTAGTACAGAGAAGTGGAGATATGTGTGAACATTGTCCTCGGGGCTAGATGGCTCTGAATCTAGCATTTTGGGTGATATGTACCTCGCTACACCATCTCTGCCAAGGGGCCAAGCAGTCTGATCGTGTGCATCCGTGCAGACTGAGAGCTCACTACCTCTCAGGCACCTTCTGCCATCTGGGTGCCCCTATGGTTGGAATATGGTAGGAGGCAGGGCGGGAAGGTGGGGGGAACCCCAAGTTAGGGAGACTGTGAGAGTCAGCACGAGGACTTTGCAGTTATTTATTTTTGCAACTCATGATTGAAGCTGCAGTTTAGTAAAGCTCTAACGGCAGCTGCGGAGGAGGATTTGGAGTGGGAAGACCGGTTAGGGAGCTCTTTTGTAGTGATCAGAACCTAAAGCAGAGAGATGTCTATGGGAATAGAAAAGAGAGGACAGATATGTAATAAAAGGCTTTTGTAACATGGAAAATGGTTTTGAAAATACCAGACTCCTATGCTCTCATTCCCAGTAACCCCTAATTGTTCCTCACTGCCCTGAAGGTTTCCATCCATTGAAACTGGCATCTTTATTGTTTCTGGGGGAGGGTGTGTACAACCTGGGTGAAGCGGCCATGGCTGGGCTTCCAGGGTCAGAATGAGAGTTTGTTTTAAGGTCCACAGGGAGACAGCAATCTGAAAGCCAGGCTTGTTGAGACACAGAAAGAAACAACAACAACAATAAAAGATCTGTGCTTTCCAACAAGCCAAAGCTGACAGTCCAAGCATCCCATTTACAGTAAACTATAGTATTGATGCACAGGATATGATGTCAGGACTGTTTTCCTGAGAATAGAAAAGAAAAACTCAAGCAGCAGGTAGGAGGTAGAGAGATTCAGAGGGGTCAGGCTCCTGTATTCAGTTCGGGAGCCTGTGCATCCAGGGAGTGGGGAAGGAGCAGGCAGGAGAAACCGTCAGGCACTATCTGCTGCACTGAGCTCCGGACTAGACAGTGGCTGGTGTAATAGTTCCCGAATCTCACTGAAAAGAGCCACTGGATTGCAGTGAGTAGAACAAAACAGGACACAATGGGTGGTTTGCTCCATAGAAACTTGGGGCGTGAAAGCAAAACTGGATTCAGTTATAGACAATAAAGTTCTTTTCTTCCAAAGAAGTCATAGTTGATTATAAAATGTCACCTTGGCCACATGCTGAAGAGGTGAGACGATGAGGGACGCTGCCTTGAGATGGGTCAGGTTTTGCTTCCATTTACCTTAAACTTGAGAAACTTAGACCCAGAGAAGTTCAGTGATGTACCAAGGTTATTTAGCTGGGAAGGGGTGTGGGGAACAGGACATGGAGATGCCACTGAATTGTAAATTTTTATTGTATTTTCCAAATAAGGGAACTTAAGTGAATGAAGGGACCCACTCAGAGCTGTGTGTCTGGTTAGGGCTGAGCCGGGCACTCCACCTTCGGGCCTGGACTTTCTACTGACTCTAGGATACTTCTGACCCGCACAGCAAAATTAACGCCCGCTCCATTTGACCTACATTTACTTTTTAAATGATGTGTAGATGTGAGTGACATTTCTGGCAGACTGATTAATGATTTTACATTAATCTAAAAGGCATATGCTTTGGGGGCTTAAGTTTTTCCATCTCTAAAATAAGGATGATGGATATCTGTCTCCCTTCATGGAATGGGATGAAGATTTAGAAAATAATCTCATCTGTAAAGAGTTTTTGAGCTCCCTGGAAATAGTTTTAAGTTTTTCATTTTTTAATTTACCGTCCTCATGTTTTCATCTGATAGGAGATAGCTTTACCGAGTGACCATTGATTCAGATTCTTAGATGGTCAGGCTCGAAGTTCCAGGCTTGAAAATCAGCTGGTCTCTTTTGGGTGCATGAAGTGGGCAGTGCCAGGGAACACACCTTAGCCTCAGGACAGCTGTGCTAGAAGCGGTGACTCCAGATTGCAGTGAAATATTTGTGCTGAACAAAACTTCTCCTATTGCTCGTTTTGTGTGACTCTTCTCTTCCCCGATTGCTTGCTCATTGGAAAGTCTATGAGGTGAGATGTAAAGTCATGCTAACTTTGGGGACAGTCAACTGTTTTCTGCTTTGTTGTGGGTTCCACATTTTTTTTTGGAGGCAAGGGTTTAGCATCTGAATTATAGTAAAGCTTATATGTCATGATTATCATTTATAAATGTAGAGACTGAATCATAAATGCCAAGTCTATTACTTGTCTGTGTTAATGAAGGAAAGAGTTGCAGATAATATGAAATCATACGTATTTGTGTGTGTGTGTGTGTGTGTGTGCGCACGTGAGTGTGTGTGTACGTTCAGCACTCTGTACCTGCTGGTTCCACATCCTCAGATTTAAGCAACTGTGGATCAAAAATATTTCAAAAAATAAAATAGAAAATAAAAAACAACGCAACAGTAAAAAATAATACAAATAAAAAAGCCATCGTATAACAGCTATTTACAAAGCATTTACATTGTGTGAGGTATTATAAGTAGTTTAGAGATGATTGAAAGTATACAGGAGGATGTTCATAGGTTATATGCAAATTCCTCACCATTTTGTATAAGGGACTTGAGCATCGGAGGATTTGGGGTACTGACGGACAACTGCGTGTGTGTGGATGTGTGTTTGGGGTTTTAGTGAATAAACACCATTTTCCCTCATCTTTTTGTTCACTGCTATTCTTAATATAATGCTTACTGGTCAGTAATTGGGAAGAGCTTGCAGTAATGATTAATTAAATGTTATTAATATCAGGAATCCAAATCATAAGGTTAGATGAAACAGAAGGAGACAATGTCCTCTTCTTGGTTTAGGTCCCAGCTGTGTGCAGCCAGTCTTGAGCAGGACTCAGGAGTGACTAGGAGGAGGTGACATCTAGTAGTAGCTGAGGCCACAAGTCTGATCACTAGCACGGATGTCATGGGCTTTTCCCTATTTAAACACCTTTCCAACTGTTGCTGTCTGTCACTCTACCCGCTCGCAGCTAAACTTCTTGGAACAGCTATCTGTGTTCATTGACTCCATTTCCTTCCCACTCTTTAACTCACCCTGGGCTGCCTTTCACACCCAGCAAATCTCCAAAAGACCTTTTCAATATGTTACCAGTGACCTGCACGTTGCTCGACTCAGTGACGATTCTTGCAGTTCTTAGCTTATTCGATTTCTCAGCAGCGTCTGACCTTGTTCATTGCATCCTTCTTTTTAAAAGTTCATGGTTAAAAATTTCAGGCTAAAAAATTTTATTAAGAATGACAACACCATATATCACTTAGTTTACAAAAAAAAGTCTTTTTTCTTTTTTTTTTAACCTGAAAAGCTGCTAGTTTTGAGAGAAATAAAATTTTAACAACATTAACAACTATTCCCCTGTACAGCTTCAGAAGGCTCTGTGCCTTCCCCAGTCATTTCTCCCCTCCCAAGGGATAACTACTGTCCTAACCTTGATGTCCGTGGGGTTTGAGGGATCAATATATTTCTCTGCCACATCTGAGTTCTGTCAATTTGCTCCAGCCAAAGGCCATCAGGAACGCGCTGCAGTTGGACATGGGTTAATCGCGTGTTGCTGCCAAGGAGAATACACACCATGCTGTCCCAATAAGAGGGTGTTGGAGAGAATCTATTCCGTGGATTTGGGCCTCAGTTGGACTATTTGGGGGAGTGTCTAATGAAGGAGAGATTTATTCTAGAGTAGATGCTGTTAAAAAGCAGGGGTAATTCTCTGAATAGTTATCTCAATAAATCTTATCTATGGGGGGGGCTAGAATGAGGATAAAGTTGTAACTAGTAAAGAAGTAGCAGCCAGTCATTGTGGCCAAGAGAGGGAATGTCTGGTGTTTTGCGGGTGATATATTGACTTTGTTTTTGTCTGTGTTTGGACAAGATTACGGAGTGGCCTTACTTTGTCTCTTTTTGTCACATTCTCAGCATAACCTTGTCTGAGGCTGGAATCCTTTGAGATGGTTTATGTCTCACACCAGAATAACACGACCTTGCCATGAGCAAGCTTCTGAATCTCAGGGGTTGCTTTCTTTTCCTTTCTCAGTTCTGAACAAGTCGAGAAACAGTATTCAGGCAGATCGAGACCCAAACACTGGCTAATTTGGGGAACCTGACTTGGGTATCTGGCAAAATGGGCTTTCTGATATTGAAGCCAGAATTAGTCAGGCTACACCACTCAGTCGTGGATTGCACTGGGATGCCTAGGTCTGACTCGCTCAGGCAGGGTCTTTGTCAAGTTCATAACGGTATAGCACCTCTCTGAAGTTCCTTCTCTGTCTGCTTTGTGGGCTCATCTCCTCTTCCAGCCATTCAATGGTGAACAATTTCTGCCTGCTGCGGGTGTGTCTGCCTCGTGGGCCAGGTGCCCATCCTCGTCTCGAGAGGACGGAGAAGGCACATTCTCTGCCCATCCAGCAGGGTCTGGGGTCAGTGTGAGATTCTGGACAGGGACCCAGGTAGGGAAGGCCCCTCAGAACACACGTAGCACAGCAGGTGAGGGATGGGAGGGACAGTGTGCCTGTAGGGGCTGCTGAGTGCCGCACATCTGGGAGGGAAAGGCAGGTAGCTGGTGCCCTGTGAACAAAGCATTGTTTGCACTGTGATTCCTACATAAGCAAGGAATTTGTTTTTTGTGACTATCACCTCCTAACTTGGTTTTCTCAAGCTAGATTCCTTTGAAATTTCTGCAGGTTCTTAGCGTGCCAGTCAAAACAAAGATAAAAGCACTAATGATGCTACGCCTTGTGAGCATTTTAGTTTGAACTCTGCAAACCAGTTTCCCATTTGTTTAAAGAAAGTCAGCACTACTTTTTTTTATCAATTTTGCAACAAGGATTGTGTGCCCTGGAAAGAGACCCTGGCTTGGCAAAGAACACAAAGTTTCCATACCAAAAGGGTCATGCTTGCTTTTCCTCTATTGCTAGAGATAAAGTCGTAACAAAGCGTAAACCACATGCAACCCTGAGAACTGAAGATGTGGTCACTTTGTGCTTTGCACTATTTCTAGATGTCCTCGGTTGCTCTTCGGAGCTGGTGTGCTGGTTTACAAGTGTCTGCAGTGGGAATGGTCTTTTTTTTGTTCTGTTTTCTTTTTAGCATCTTTTGTCTGATTCTTAAGCTGAGGCTGTAGCATGTTGGATAAAGGTTCGCTTGGTTTTGTTATGTTTTTGCTTATGTGAGTCGTTTATCATTGAGCCAGCAAGTTGGAAATTAACATCTGCTGAGCTTTGGCAAGCCACAGCCTTAGCCCTCTGTAGCTAAGGAGACTCCTTCAAAACCTTATCTCATTAGAGGCTTTTAATGGGGATAAAGCAATGTTTATTAAAAGCTGAACCCTCCTTAGACTCACTACTCTACAGCATAATTGCGTTTATATCAATCTTGAGACCCATTAGCTTAGTTTCAAGAAAAAAGAATTCCAACTCTCCTTTCTGCGTAGAAGGAACTAATATTAAAAAAATAAATAAGGACTATGACAAGTCCCATTGTATTTTTGCCTTGCCCAGGGGCACATGAAAATGGTTTGAAAGCTAAGAGACACAGGCTAGAGAAAAAACAAATCTAGAAAAAAGTTAGACATGGTCGATAAAATGGTGACTTTTTACAGTCCTCTATTTTTCTCCCTTTTTTATTAAGATAATATGCGTCCTTAATAGTGGAATTGGGGTGGGAATGGAAAAATCTTAATTAGATCTGCTGCATATTTCATATCTGTGATCATTTAGGTATTCTTCCAAGTGTTCCCACCTCTACCCAACAAATAAGACTCATCTTGAGAGGCTCAGCTGAAACTTCTCTGACTCCTCCAACCAGAAACAATCTTTCTCTCCTCTGAACCGCAGCGGTGTTTTGTTTCTACCACTAATGATTGATCACATTCTCTTGACATTGTAGTTGTTTTTAGACCTATTTCTGCCACTGCCCATTATACCCCAGCGAGGACAGAGACCTTGACTGTGCCTTCTCCTTGTCCCCTGTGATAGCTGGCATGGTCCCTTCCACACAGCAAGCATTTAAAACAGGCTTATTGATTAGGGGGATACAATTCATGTTAATTGCAACATTGTTAACTGAATTGCATAAAAGTTATTTTCTGTGTTCATGGTACTATTGTACTAGATACTTCTTAGGAGAGGCCCCCATGTGGCTTTTCTAATAAAGCAGGGTGGGTGTGGAATGAGAATGTGGTGCTCTCAGAACTCTTGCTCATCTTCCACAGCGACCTGCGTGATGATGCATGTCACTGTCGCATGAGGTGGAACTCTGATTGTTTTGTTCTTTTGAGAGTTTTGTAATGTGGTGGTAGTAATTCCAGCAATTGTTGCAGCTTCACATGAGTATAATGAAGAGGATCATATTCCAATTTATCTTGCAGGTGGAGGTGTGTTTTATGCCCGTCCTGGGCAGCTTTGAACCGAGACCTGTGATACTAATATATCAGGATAATGATGTGCAGTCCAAACAGGGGCTTGAGGAACTGCTCTCACCAGAGACATCTTAAAGCCATATTTGGGGAAGAATCTTTTATTGTTTAAAAATATTTTTTGAGCCCCAGGTATATGTCTAGTACTAGCAGCTGCAATTAGAACACAAGTGTATTGAATCATATTTTGAGCTACCAGAAAATTGCAATTCAAAAATATCTTAGGAGGTTTTGAGATTTCTCCCAAATGTGCCTGCTGCACTTTGGATGGTGACTTTGCAAGGTCAGAACTTAGCTGAGTTGTGCCCGGGGTCCTCCTGGGAAGTCCTCTGGTGCAGAAAAATTTGCTTTCTGCTTGCGGTCTCGTGTCTATAGCTGTGGAATATGTACATCTGAGACCCAGTGTGCCACCTGCCCCCACCATGCCAGGACACTGGATTAAGCTTTCACTTACACTGCTTTATAAAATCTCCCAGAAATCCTAATAAGATCTATACCTCTTTGTTTAAGTAGCATTTGGGGGAGAACTTTTCAGATTTATTACCGTTTTCTTTTATTTCCTTAAACAGATTTTGGGGGAATGATAGGATCATAACTTCCTCAGATTTAAAATTTTGGGAGTGCAATGTAGAGGCAAGAGATGGGGAGTCTTAGTTCTGCATTCTAGTTCTGACTGTGCTTTTAGCCAGTTCGAACCCTTTGTATCAACATCAGCTATTTCTCAGTGGTTGATTTTTCTCATCAGTAGAATGAAGTCAGCGTCACGTTTGTCTCTGATCTGGTTTTGACCTTGTTTTGGCTCACGCCGATTGCATGTGAACTTTGTCCCGGGCACTGTGCTGAGTGTTTCACGTGCGCTGTCTCGTTTTCTCATCATGGGGACTCTGTAGGATAGGCCCTTCTGTGTGCCCCGTGTTTGGGAGACAAAGGCCGTGAGAAACCAAATAACTGTAGGTTCAAACGATCTGAACCCCAGAACCTGCACTGTTAATCACTGAACTATTCTACCAGGATAAAAGGAGATACAAGATACGAAAGTGCCTTAGAGTCAAAACAATTAGACGTGCAACGTCTCATCACGTCTCAGGGATTGGCAGAGCAGGCGCTGGTCTGCGCAGATAATTTGAAGAATTCAGGCAAAGCCCTCCTCCCAAAAGCCTCCCCTCTCTACCCGCCATTCCCGCAGGCACTGCAAAGCCGGCGTGCCCCAAGCCAAACTTGTCTTTCTCCCAGATCTCCTCTCCTGGGTGTTGTCTTTTTCAGGGGCGGCTCCATCCTCTGAGTCACACGTGCTGAACCTTGGGCGCCGTCCTTGATGGGTGCTCTTTCTCCTCTCTCCTTGCGTGATGACTGGTCTTCAAGTTCTGGGGTGCAATCTGAGAAATTGTTCTTGAATCCCTCCTCACCCTCTATCTTTAGTGCTATGGCCTCCCCGGCCCTCCTGCGGAATACTGTAGTGGCCTCGTACCTGGTGTCCCCAGCTTTTCTCCTCCAGTCCCTCCCAGCACTGCCCATTTGCTAAAATTCAATTCTGATCACGTGACTCTCTTGTTTAAAACTTAGATGCCTGGCTAGCCATTGCCTAGGGGATGGAGTTTAAATTCCCTTCCATGATTTAAGGGCCCTTTGCTATGACACCTCCCCTCGACCTCCCTCTTGTCCCCTTGCACTCCGGCACTGCACCTGGAGCAGACATCATGCATATCTCAGGTTAATCTCTCTGCCTCTGTGATTTTGCTTCATGATGAACACGCATCTGTTAAAGCACATAAATTATAGAGAAGTGGTGTGGCTTGGTGATTAAGAATGCAGGCAGCAGAGACACATTGGCTTAGAGACCCGGATTTGCCATTTAGTTGCTGGGTCAGTTGGGCAAGTCTCAATGTCCCTGTCTGTAAAATAGGTATGATGTTAATAGAACCTGTCTCACAGGGGACATCAGAGAAGTGGGAAGAACATGCAGATGGAGTAAGGCCATAGCTGGGAAGGGGCACAGCTAGGAACTGGACGTGCTCTGCAGAAAGAGCATGATGCAGAGAGAACATATCAATGCAATGTTAAATGTATTAAATTGTAAAACAAACACTAAATAACTGTTCTGTGCCATCTATCTGGGTGTAGAAACAGGACAATTTCTATTGCAGATACATTTCTTTACAGGCACAGTATTTTGAAATATTTTTAGCTAGTAACTGAATAATCAGTTAACCCCCTAACAGGGATTGTCTGCAAGATAGGATTGGCAGCAAGTGTCAGGAGTGGGGAACTAAAAGAAGGATAAAAAAATGCCAGGAGAGGTGCTCATAGGTGTGGTGGCCTGGAGCCACCTATTGTCTGCAATACTAACTGGGTCTTTTTTTTATGAAAAATAACAATGCATCTTCCATTTATTTGTTATTGGGCTTCTTCCTGTTATTTTTTTTCTCCTGTATTTTTGGTCCTATTCCCATATTCAGATAGGTGGTACAAAGAGAGAAGGCTTTGTTGATCTAGTCTTTGTGGAGTTTCTAAAATAATTCTGCACAATACGTGCATTCTCTAGTCCTGTTATATAATAACCCCTTTTGGAAAGCAGGCCCCTCATTTGGGTGCTGGTGTCTTTCTCGTAGGTGGGGAAGGAAGAGGGGAACTGAGAGGAGTGAGGCTGTTTATTTTGTCTCCACTAAAAGTAGCAGTTTCATTCTTAACCCCCCTCACCTCAAACTCAGCAGCAAAACACAGGCAAGTAGTCACCGGAGTGGGTGTTGGCAGCTGTCGCTGCTCTGGGGCTGTGCTGGGTGGAGTCCCTTCTTCCCTGAGACCTCAGGCTTTACTCACCAGCTTGTCACTGTTTGTGCCAAAGCAGAGTGTCTCACCTGGGGGAACCCAAGAGGGAGAGGGGAAAGGTGGAGAGTGTTGCGTGCAACTGTCACCTCCCCGTCAACGCGTGATTTAGCACTTTCGAGACTGGTATCTGTGCTGGCCGTTCTCTTTAGAGGCTTTGTTTTGTCCTGTTTCCAGGGTTCCCTGATACATGTTTTCCCAACTTCCCCGCTCTTTCTCTTTTACCCTGCTGTGGGCACCACCTTCCCCTTTGCTGGTCATGTCTAATTCCATATATGTGGGGCAAACTCTCTCTGCAGTGCAAGGCTGGTGGAAACAGATGAGTGTGGCAGTGTTTTGGGATGGGGGGCCTGCCAGCTGTGTGGGCGTGTCACCCAGCCCCCCTGAACTCAAGTTTCCTAGTCTTGGAGAACAGGGAGCAGAGACTTGCCACTGAAGTGATTATGAGGTTTACACGAGACAGCAGGGAAGGTGGGGGCGGGGGGGGGGGGGGTGGTCCAAGGATCCTCCAGCGGTCCTTGCTGCCTAAAAGGGCCCTGGGCTGCTACTTTAGACTCAGCGTACTTGACCTTCACCTGTTAATGAATTGGGCATTCTAGCATGCTTTGTTCTGGGAGGTCAGCGTTTGAAAAATGTTTTGAAATTGTTGGTAAGCATTGCTTCTCATCCTCCACCTCCCTTCTCCTATCTGCTAATAAGGTGCATGGATCATTTTATCAAGGAGGAGAGAGCTCCGTTTTTCTCTTCTCTGTGCTGCTTTTTACTGTAAATACATAAAGTTGAGCCTGTTTCACGGGGGAGCCACCTTTGCCCTTGGAGCACGGTGTGGCGTGACTCACACCTCTGACCTCACCTTCTACTTACTCAGCAGCTCTGCCTGCAGCCTGCTCGGGGCCCTGTGCTTACTGCTTAGCTGGAAGGTACTTGGCCTTGGAGCAGTGCTCACTTTTAATTAGTCCCCTCCTTGTTAATTAACAGCGTGCATTTTCCTGGAAGCTGTGCTGGGTGACCTCGGGACCTGATCTCCCGGGCAAATGCTTTCCTGAGTCTCTCCGTGCTGGGGCTGACGCCTGCCTGCACACGAGGATATTAGCTTGACACGCGGAACATGGCCATGGCATGGGCATCCACTTTTGCAGTGCTCTGGAAGAGGGAAGAGGGAATTCCGTAGTGATGCCAGCCATCATTTGAACCGACCTAGAGATGTTCTCTTTTTGTCCTTCCAAAGAAGAATATCTCTCAGTTGATTAAAAATTCCACTTGCGAGGATGCTTTTTAGCTGAGATGTCTTAAACCTGATGTGTGGGTGTAATCCCCCGACGTCTGCTCAGAAGCCCTTGGGTGTTGCAGAACTCTTCTGTCCAGACCCCAGTGATGGGGCCAGAGCGAGGCTCACCCTGGGCCTGGCTGGGATGGGCTTTATTTATCGGGATAATGTGAGTTTGCATAGCTGTTAGGAGGTGTGGAAATGCAAATCGCAGCTAAATGGTGAAGCAAAACATGATAGCTGGAGAAACAGTGCTTCATGCCACATTTGAAGCATGAGGGGCCAGCGAAGCTCATTAATTGGAAGACTCATCAGAAACAAGAAATACTGGGCACATTGGGTGCAGAATGAGGAACAGGCCTCAGCAAGCAGTTCAGGATCATTAAGGGTGTGGAACAGTGTAGCCTAGTGGGTAGGAGCAGGGTTTTAGCATCAGAGCTGGGTTGGAAGCTGGGCTGAGCCGCTTGCCAGCCGTGCACCTTGGGCAAATTACTTCACTGCTTTAAGCCTCAGTTTCCTTGTCTTTAATGAGGATAATAAGACTTAGCTCATAGGATTATTTTGAGGATTAAATGAGATAATGTTTGTAAAGTGCTTAGTGTGATGTCTGGCCCCGAAGGAAATGCTAGTGGCTGCGATTATGACCAATAGGAGGGTGTTGGAACCTGGTTCGGCGGGGTTCTCGCTTTGTGGCGCATGGTGGCCCCACCAGCTCCCAAGACCCCTGCAGGACCCACGGCGAGGTGGAGACAAGGCAGGTCTCTGCAGGGCTTGGCAGCTGACTCAGCCCTGCCGATGTGCTTGAGACATCTTCCAGCCGGGAAAAGGTTCTTTATTCTACGCACCTGCTTGGCAGTGCCATCTCACGCCACTGTCCTTCCCGCCTTGCACCCTCTGGGGTCCACGACTGCTCACCCTAAGTTTTCCCGAAGCAAGGGTGGAGGTGGCCAGGGGTGGCACTAGGAGGTCTGTGAGGAGACAGGCAGACCCTCCGTATTGCGTCTTCTCTGCAGAAGTTCGCCAGCAAATTAGAAAACCAAAATCAAAGCAAAAGAGAAGAGCAAAAAGGGCTTGGATCTAGTTCCTGGCCTTTCGGTGTGTGTGGCTGTGATTCCTCTCTCTGCCTTCATTTTCTGATTAGAGGAGCCAGTTTCTTTTTGCCGCATTTCCCTTTTCTTGCTTCAAAGTGGGGGAAAGGGAATCAGGAGGATTCTTTTAGGAGATCAACGTGAAGTTGAGGGGATGGAGAATGCCTCCCAGCTAGAGAATTCCTGACCGAGAAGGAATGAGCCAGCCTGTTCCACAGGGCCGGGCTGCCTGGTCCCTGGGGAATGAAGTTACAAGGGAACCTCAAGGGCAGACTCTTAAGGAGCATCTTAAAGGCCAAGGCCAAGTCTTCTTGGTGAGGAATGGAGGGACGTAGTTCCTGGCAGAGGCCTGGCAGCAGGTGGTGGGGACCCTGAGATGGAGACATGGGGTCCAGAGGTAGAAAAGTCACCTTGAGGCTGGGTCCCCTGAGGAGTGGAGGATGGAGGCAGGAGCCTGGTGCTGGGGTCCCAGAATCAGAGCAAGACCTCTGCCCCGAGGAAACTAGTAATGCAATGAGGAGGTCACATACTCGGAACCTACAGCAAAGTCCCTGGGGTGCCCAGATGGCCTATCGGGTGGCAAAACATTATTTGAAAATATTTCATAAATCATTATTTTAGAACTATTATTATATAAATACATAATACAATAATATTGCCAAGCATATGTAATTTATAAATGAATAGATTTATTTTACCATTGTGTTACAGTTGCCGACAGCATTCGGTACAGCCACCTGCTGTCCAGGTTTGTAGCCAGGTCTGTACCACACAGCCCAGGTGTGTAGTAGGTTCCACCATCACTCTGTGATGTTTGCACAATGATGACATCACCTAACAATGCATTTCTCAAAACATATCCCTGTTGTTAAGCAATGCATGACTATACCTCAACCCTAAGCTAATTAAGTGTATAAAGAGATTACTGTGGACTCAACCTAGCAGTTGCAGGGATTGGTTGTATATACTCATTTTCTTTAAGAGAAGGCAGATGGCAAAAATGTGTGTGTGTGTGTGTGTGTGTGTGTGTGTGTTTGTGTACACATATAAAGAAACGTCTGTGAACAGAATGCACTGGGAGTAGGAAGTAGGCGCATTAGGGTCTTTCAGCCCTTGTAGGGGCTTTTGTCTGTCTTCTCTTGAATTTTGCAGTATTTTCCTCTGGTCTCAAGGCCTTTGCTGTCCCATATTATGTCCCCTTTTCCTGTGTCGCAAACTGAGAACTGATAATAGTAATGTCTTTCTGGCCTCCCAAGATTATTGTATCATTGGACATAAGGCATATTACAACGTTTTATAAAATGAAAAATGCTGTGTGGTTGGAAGGCAGCATTTTCAGTGAATCTGCAGTCTGTGAGTGTGTGTGAGTTCCTCCCCACACTCAAGTGCAGTGGCTACCACACTGTCCAGGCAGGACAGGATGGAGCCTTGGCTAGGGTGGGAGTGGAGCCACAGACACGAGAACATATCTGAGATACATTTGGAAGTGGAATCGTGTTGACTTGTGATAAGTCAATGGCAGAAGGCGACGGGCCAGGGGGATTAGGGAAGGTTTCTGTGCTTCTCGCTTGAGCGGCTTGGTGGGCGCTGGTGCCATTCACTACAGTGACAGTGACTGGATGAGAGGCAGATGTGTTCTGTGTGTCACCAGGTGTCAGTTGTGTGGCTCGTGTGCTACAATCATCAGCTACTTCTACACAACACTCCATTGTTGACTCCAGTCTTAGGGACAGGGTACCTCTAAAACATAATGAAAGTTTTTGGTTGAGTTTTACTGATTTCCCAAAATGTTTGACATTCACAACAACAAAAACCAGTTTTGGATAAATAACCATCGCTCCAGAGTAGAAATTTGGAGGGCTTTGGAGGTGTGCACTGTGGTGGAAAGCACATTGGGCTTAGAGTCAAAAGACGGTGTCTAAGTCCCAGTTTTACAATGTACTGCTTGTGTGGCTTTACACAAGTCATGTAATTTCTCGGAGCCTCAGTTTCCCAAATTGAGAAGTGAGTCTTGAGATGTCTTTGTGGCCTCACAGGATTATTGTATCATAGGATATAAGGCATATGAAAACACCTTAAAAATTGAAAATACTGTGTGGTCGGGAGATAGCATTTTATGTGCATCTAAAATCTGTGGCTGTGTAATCATTCTATTGGTAGGTAACAAATTACCCCAGAACTTGGCTTACAACAGCAAACATTTATTGTCTCATGGGGTCTCAGGGTCAGGAGTACAGGAGCAACTCAGCTGGAAAGTTCTGGTTCAGGGACTCTCCCAAGGTTGCAATCGAGCTGTCTGGCTTCAGTCATTTCAGAGCTTGATTGTGGCCACAGAACTCACTTCCAAGCTTGCCCACCTGGTTGTCGGCAGACCTGCCTCTGTCCCTTGCTGGCTGGAGGCTGGAGGCTTCAGTTGCTCAGCCCATGAGCATTTCCACTGGGCTGTTCCCCGCATGGCACCTTGCTGGGAGAGGGCACCCAAGACCGAAGCTGCAGTTTCTTGTAACTTAATCTCACAAGTGGTATCCCACCCTCTCCGCCATATGTTGTTGGTTACTCGCATGAAGCCCCGAGCACAGTGTGGGAGCAAACACACAGGCGTGTGGATACAGGGAGGCAGGCATCGCTGACGGCCATCCAGGAAGCTGGCTGCCATGCCCGGCTTGCAGCAATTACACTGAGGTGGAGGGACTTGTCAATGAAGCCATATGTTCGAATAAAGTCTACAGTGCTAGCTTTATATCCGTTTTTGAGAGCATTTGAAAACTCTTTGAATAAGAATCCCTTCCACACACATTCAGGATGGTATGTTTATCCGAAAGATATGACTTCAGTTTATGTTCCATCGGTACAGCCAATCCTTTGACTGAAGGTTGGTTTGTGCCCTTGCTGTCAAAGAGCTGATTGTCTGTGCCCAAGTGGCAGAGACTCGCACGGCGGCTTTGGGGCTTTGGTCTACCACTTCCTGACCCCGTGGACACTGCTTGGCTTTTTCTCCATCAACCCTTTTGGCTGTGCCTGCACACAGGGTGGAGATGTCTTGTAGAATTTACTGCCACTCCTTGAATAGTTTCTTTTATCACTCACAAGGCCTGTCATTGTAGTGTGTAGCGCTGCCTGGCCTGGTCTCGCCATGAAGCTACCGTCCTTTCTGCCTGCCACCGACCCTGACAGTGTTTCACCAGGGGCGCTTGTCCTGGAGTCCTTGGTGATTTATGAGCTGCTTCTAGACGTTAGCAGACACGTCTCTGCAGCCTCTCTGTGTGAGCCTGCAGCTCCTGCACCCAAACGCTCACTGGTATCTGCAGAGTGGAATGCTTACGTTCACCGTAATAGCAACTTTTCTGTCCTTTGTCATAGAAATTCTCATAGCCACTGGCTATATTTGGGTTAAGTCTTAGGGTCTGGACCAAACTTAGACCTGCCTTGGCTTCACCTTCTAAGAGTGTCCACTTTAAGATGAAATGAGAAATAGTACCTGTAGCCGCTTGCCTATCTTAACCAATATTAGTGAGTCATAACATTTATCTGAAACTTTCGTCATTTTAAAATTTATTTATTTTTATTTCTCAAATCCTCCCCTCTGCCACCCTCCCCCATACATTTGGTAGGTGGAAACACTTCATTAACACTTTGTATCAATGGTAATGGCATTTGTTTGTTTGGTGCTCAAATTATAGTTATTTGAGAAGACCTTAGCTCCTCTACAAGCTGGTGAGCTTGCTGAGACTGGAATTTGTGCTTGGGTCGCCTTTTCATCTCTTGTAACTTCTCATGCAGTGCATTGAAAACAGTAGGTGCTCAATTCCTGTTTGTTATATGCGTGAAAAAAGGCACAATCCTAGACGGAGTTGACTGTGTCTCTGATACATTTTGAGGTCATTGCCGTGTTCTTTGGAGATCTGGGTGTTTCCTGGTCTGAGTGGGATGTCACAGCTGTTACATGACTTCCACTTGGAGTCTCTAGAAACCCACTCCATTGCTGGACCCCTTGGCATGAGCCACTGGGTTTTTCAGATTCTCTTCCTTAAAAGCTCAGGAAGTACTATAAGTGCCTTAAGCAGCCCCTGCTGTGCACCTTAGTGAAAAAGCTTCTAGGGTTGTTCTAACATGAGAATGATGGAACAGCAGTCCACACTGAGAACCCTTTTCCAGTCTGAGGGTTCTTGGAATAACCCTGTTGTAGGTGGACTCAGACCAGAGTGGGCACTAGAAAGCATTGCTGTGCAACAGTGTTTTGCCTTCACGGAGGACTACAAAGAAGACTTTTTCCCATTGTTTTGCTGCCCAAAGATTGTAAGAATGGCAGTAAAGGCATTGAACTTGGATGTCCCCTTCAGTCCAATCGATAAATCTACTCTTTCAGACATGGTGCATCATAGAGCCGTCATTGACGGCTTGGCCAGGGATAGGAAGGTATTGGGAAAAGCAATTTAGCAAGGATGGACGTTCAAAAACGTCAGTGGCAAGAAACCTGATGAGCACAAGGATTTTCTACAATTAAAAATAAGAATATGCATCTTTCTTCTTCTCCCAAGGGTCTTAAAATTGGTTGTTGACAGGGACTTCTTGCTCTCTCTCTCTCTTCCCTGTTCTCACCACCCCCAAGAGACTGAGCTCGTCTAAAATCTGGGGGCCTTTCTAAGTTTTTAAAATAGTAGCACAGTGCTGCTGTGATCACGTTAAGCTGTATTTTCACTGTCATCTCTAACGTGTAGCAGTCCTTGGTAATTACATGGTGCTTTCCTTCTGCAAGCCTGTAAACACAATATAAATGTTAACTCTTTTATTCTCCCAGCATCTCTATGGAGAGAGGGAGATTACACGGTGCCTTAGTGGTCTAGGTATACATTGGTCTGGTGACATCTCATCAAGATATTCTATCCTGAAGCTGGCAGAGCTGGCAAAGTGACACCCACTTTTAAGAATGATGTTCTGTGCTGCCAAACGAAAACCCTAAAGTCTCCATAGAAGCAAGAATCCAGAGGATAAGTCTCTCCTGACTTCAGCAAGGAGACACTCCCAGCCTCCGCAGGACAGCCAGTTGTTACTATTTCTGATTACAGATTCGATTGCTGGCCTGGTTTGGAAACATTTTGTCTGTTAAGGAATGCAGAGTTTTGTGTCTGACATCCGTTATCAGCTCTTGACATTTAAAAGGGAAAATTCATCACTGCCTCTTTGGCAGCAGTTTTTATGGCTTTTTGTTATTTCTTTTAAAGAGTCCATTCTGCTTAAAAATCTGGGTTTTTTTTTTCTCCTTTTATTCCTTTTTTCCAAAGAGTAGAATACCAAATAACCTCGAAATTTAAACTAGTGAATTTCAAAAGCCAGACTAGATTTTGAAGAGACTTACGAGGCGAAACAAAAAGAGATATTCTAGTTTTAAATCTCTTTAATCATAGATTATTTAATCATTAATCTTTAAACATTATTTTCAGTTAACATCACAGTTTTAATCTTTTATGCAAATATAATAATTATTCCATTTTAAAAATCTGTTGGAAAAATCGCATACTTTAAGTTTCTACAGCACAATAAAATACATGGAATGTTCCATTTCTGTTTTTTGATTTGCCTATTTTGTCTTTAGTGACAACCTATTTAAAGTCTTTAAAGTGGTAGAATAACATGATAACATGTCTTCACTGGTAATTTAATACTTGGATATAATGGGTTTATCTGAGAGATTTCATTAAAAACAGCAAGATGCCTGAACACCAAAGCTGAGATATTTTTAATCACAGAATTATAGTAATTATACAAATCCCGAGATCTTCATCAGATGGAAAAGGCTTCTAGGGCTAAACATGCACTTTCAACTTAGTACTAATAACTGTGTATTGTTCTAAATTATAGTAGAGAGACTCTTCAGGCCAAGGGAAATATTGGAGAGAAGGTTACGTGTTGAATTTTTAAGGAAAATTGAGAAATAAACTATTTTGATAGTGTAGTGGTATCGCCAAGAGATGCACCTTCTGGGTAGCAGAAGAAGAACTTCCACGTGCAGACACAGTATATAGAGGTGAATATTCAAATAGAGTCAATGAGGCTGTTAGCATTTACTAAATCTTCAGAGCACAACAGCTTTCTCTTTTCTCCCAGGAGTCCCGACGTTGCTAATTGACTGAGCTAGGTGCCTTTTTCCCGTCAGGAAATGGGACAGATCACCAGTAAATGAGATGGTTATTGGCCCAGAATCTGGCTTTCTGGGTTTGGTGAAAGACTCTATAAAGAATAATTTAGGTATTGTGAGGATTATTAAAAATGTCAAGTTTTTCATAAAATGGCAAAGGCCCAGTTTCCTTGGGGAACTTGTTGGTAAGAGAAGTGTTACACAAAGAGGCACCTAGCCGGGCGCGGTGGCTCATGCCAGTAATCCTAGCACTCTGGGAGGCTGAGACAAGAGGATCACTCAAGGCTAGGAGGCCTCCTAGCTCTGTTGAATATCGATTGCTGCAGAGAACACAAGGGTGTTGTTATTTTGATTAAGTGTCGCTGTCATTTGTGTCTCCTCCAGGTCCCCTCTTGCGTCAGCCGCACACCCGGAAGGCTATGATGGGAATGAAGGTGAGAACTTGGAGGTGTCACTTATCTCATTGCTTCTGCCTGCGAGATCCTCCTTTGGAAGCACGGAAGCCCTTGCGTGTGGTGGTTGATGCCAAGGGGCAGGTCGCGTTCTAGAAGGCAATGGACGCAAGCAGCTCCGGGGGCCCCAACCGCACGCGTCCTGTGGTCTAGCGCAGGGAAGGATGTCGCCGGTGCTGGACGCGTGGCCGATGCCTGAATGAGGATGCTCCGCCGGGGGCTGCTCGCGTGGGTCTCCCGGGTGGTGGTTTTGCTGGTGCTGCTCTGCTGCGCCGTCTCCGTGCTCTACATGTTGGCCTGCACTCCGAGGGGCGACGAGGAGCAGCTGGCGCTGCCCAGGGCCAACGGCCCCACGGGGAAGGCCGGGTACCAGGCCGTCCTGCAGGAGTGGGAGGAGCAGCACCGCAACTACGTGAGCAGCCTGAAGCGCCAGATCGCGCAGCTCAAGGTGGAGCTGCAGGAGAGGAGCGAGCAGCTCAGGAATGGGCAGGACCAAGCCAGCGACCCCGCGGGCCCGGGGCTGGACAGGGCGCCCCCGGAGAAAACCCAGGCGGACCTCCTGGCCTTCCTGCACTCGCAGGTGGACAAGGCGGAGGTGCACGCGGGTGTCAAGCTGGCCACTGAGTATGCGGCAGTGCCTTTCGACAGCTTCACCCTGCAGAAAGTGTACCAGCTGGAGACCGGCCTGACCCGCCACCCCGAGGAGAAGCCGGTGAGGAAGGACAAACGCGACGAGTTGGTGGAAGCCATTGAATCGGCCTTGGAGACCCTGAACAGCCCGGCGGAGGGCAGCCCCAACCAGCGCCCTTACACGGCCTCGGATTTCATAGAAGGTTGGCATGTGTGTGGATTGGGGGGGCAAAGTGGGAGCAAAGGCATCGGGGGGGTCCTGGCACCCAGGCAGATTCCAGCTGCAGGAGGCTGGCAGCTGGCTCTGGGCGGGCTGGTGGAGAGTTTTATGGGAGCGCCACCAAAGGTATAGCATGGATTTTTATTTTTTAGAAACATCTGTTTCCACTTACTTTCTCATGGAAACCACAGTCATTGAGTGGACAGTTTCATTGTTCCTTGGCAGAAGGAGGTAGAACTTCTTGCTTTCGTTTTTCTTTTTAAAGAAATAAAACAAAATAGAAACATAAAATTTTGGAACCCAGATAGAATAGGATAGGCAATTTTAATGCCCCCTTTTCACAAGTACTTCTAGTAATTGGTTCAGGTTGCCCAGCCCTCGAATAGAATAATAGCAAGCGTGTACTACTGCGCTTGCATATCCCAGGCGCTGTTCTAGGAACTTTATACTTAACTGATTTTCTTTTTCATAATGACTCCACGAAGGCATGAGGAAATGGAGGTATAGATTAATTAAGTAAATACCTAAAAGTTGCTCAGCTAGCAAGTGGTGGAGCTGGGATTCGAACCCAGGCAGTCTAACTCCATAGTCCATGCCTTTAACCTCTGCATTGTATTGTACAGATTGTCAGAGCATGTGGAAACTAGCAACACGAATGGCTTAGCTTTTTTCATGGGCACAGGACAACGTAGTATTAATTCGTGTTTGTGCCTAATTTTATTTTATTTTATTTATTTTATATATATATATGTATATATATATATATTTAAAAAGTTTTTTATAGACAGGGTCTCATTTTGTTGCCCAGACTGGAGTGCAGTGGCACAGCCACAGCTCACTGAAGCCTCAAACTCCTGGGCTCAAGCAATCCTCCTGCCTCAGCCTAGGACTACAGGCATGTGCCACCATGCCCAGCTTTAAAAAATTTTTTGTAGTGATGGGGTCTTGCTATGCTGCCCAGTCTGGTCTCAAACTCCTGGCCTCAGGTGATCCTCTTGCCTCGGCATTGCAAAGTGCTGGGATTACAGGCATGAATGACTGCACCTGGCCTATGTCTAGTTTTAGAAGACAGCAGTTTTGTCTAATTTCTTGGAAGATGTTAATATCTTCTTATTAACTTACCTATTGATACCAGTTCAGAAATTAAGTAATAATTTAGGGGAAGAAATGTCTTCAAGGGCATCTAGTTCTTTTCCCCATTTCTGGATAGAATCTACTTCAACTTGCCCAAGAATATAGCTGTGTCCACCTAACCCCACTCCCTACTTCCGTCTTACAACCACCAAATTGTGGGCCTCTGACCAAGACAGGCTCTCTGTAGTCATATCAAAAGCCCTCTTGCTGTTATTTATACCTGTTCTCTTTGGGCACTTTACCATCTTATGTTTTTTCCACTTTATATATGAACCATAAATTTATGCAATTTTAGTGTATCATTATTTTTCATATGCCTAGAGCCAGGTAAAGAAATCTCTTACTAGATCAAGCTTTTGGTGTGAGGATTTTTTTTATTTTTATTCATTTTATGAGATATTAAAAATGTCTAGAACATTCAGCAGCTAACCATGGTGAGCACTCAGTAAGAGTTCAACATATAATGATGATGCAACATCACATTTTATAGTGCTTTACAGTTTATGAAGCATTTTCACATATATAATCTTGCTAGCTGACTCCCAGGGAAAAATCATTAAATATCGTTAAAAAACAAATCCTGGTTGCCACTCTCCCTGGAGTGTGCTACATAGAGCTGCCCATATACAAAGCAATTTCAAAAGAACTTGATTACAAATCAATGCCTATAATTTTGAATGTTTGACCTTGTGATTTTCAATCTGCATTCATATTTGGAATCTCTGCTTCCCTGTGCACGACAACTTAATACCTAAGGCCTATCTTTGTCAATCAGCAGTGACACCTGCCTCTTGTCCCTGAGCTGATTTGCTCTGAGGTTTGGCTGACTTTCTGTTAGAGACATTCTCATCGTAACTACCCAATGTCAGTTTCATGTGCAGCACACGGCTGGTATTTTAAGGCAGATCAAGCCACATGTATCTCCCAAATTTGGTGAAAGTCTAGTCACCTGTTTTCATATGAGTAAATGAAGATAAACACTTTAAATATGTTTATACAGATTTGACTGTCATAAACAGCACAGTTTATTTCATTTCTAACAATTCTTATCAATAACACAGGATTGTGGAGGCAATTTTATATTTACAGAAAAGTGGGACATTCTGAAAGATTCCGGCAGTCAGAGGAAGCTTCAGGGAGGTAGAATTATGTGCAATATAAGAAGTAACTGTGAAAATAGTGATTTTTCAGAACAGAAGTGGGATTTCGGCCACTACAAGAATTCTATCATCACCTAAGTGACCATTTGGCCAGGAGGTTATAAATCATGACTGTAGCTTCAGAGAGGTGGTTAGACTGAATTACACTCGAAGACTTTTCTGATTCTGGTTCACGATTCTTTGATCTACACCTAGTTAAGGAGAAAGAAAGAGGAATGGAAAAGGTCTGATTTGAGATCTTTTATAATGAGTTAGAGCAAGCGACAGGACATTATAAGGGTGGAACAGATCTTTAAAATAACTTCTTTGGGTTTCCAAACGTAACGTTAGAGTCATTTTTTGTTCGGGGTTGCAGGAGTCCAAAAGTTGGAGCAATTTTGCAAAAGTCCAGGGGAAAATTTTAGGTTAGAAGCGGGCGTGTTTTGCCCTCTCAGAAAGTTCTAATCTAAACGAAGGCAACAAATTTGCTGAACCCTGAACTAATATGACAAAGGTGGTGATTCTTTGTGTTTAAAGAAATAGGAATAAAAGCCGGTGGCAGGCTTCCAGGTGATAATAGTTATGTAGAACTTAAAGCTGACGGTAAGGCATCAGGAGCTGTGGGGCTTTGACCCTCCGCTCAGTTTCCACATCTGGTGACAAGAGACTTGACACTGATGTCCTACGCAGCCCAGCCTCCAAGGTTGTCTTATCTGCGAAATGCAAAGCACGGCTTTGACTTCTTGTCTTTGTAGCTTTGCCAAGCGGCCATCGCTGAGGGATGCTCTGGCACCTACTCTGCTGGGTGACCCCGGACAAGCCACCCACTCTTTGTGATACTGCTCTATAAAAGGGAGGATTCAGAGAGATGATTTATAAGGTCTTGGCTACCCTCCTGTGCAGCTTGGAGAGGGAGAGTAGCATATGGATTACCGTCCAATGTATCTACATTGATCTAATTATCAACTGTCTCTAAAACAGGGGGGGGAACAATAGTTGTCACCTTTTCCTTTTCCCTAGATGCTTCATTGTCGCTGACATTTGTGTTGGATTCTGACACGATAGCGCTAATTTTTTACAACCATCTGGGAAAAGAAGTAGAAAGTAGAGACACGATCGGGTCCTGTGCCTCAGGATGCCTGTTCATCTCGAGTAAACCGAAAACCCCTTTCTTTCTGTTTGTGCTTGAGTTATTCCTTTAGTATGGGACAGACCAATACTGAAATCTGAGTAGCACATCTTTTGGTTTTATTTTCGTATTTTTAAATAAAACCTTTGGATATAAGTTTGACGTCATTCCATGCAATAATTTAGCTTTCTGAATTCTTCCTTGTTTACAATTCAAAGAGCTGATAACGTGACTCCTATGGGAGGCACTGTGTGCACTGGTGACAAGGGGTTGCTCTGTCACCAGCCCTCCCCCAGCCTCAGCAGGGTTAGTGGTGAGGCAAGCGTGGGTCCGATGCCAAAAGACTTGATCCACAGGCAAGGGAAGGGTTTGAGGATGCTATGGTTTGAATGGGGCCCCTCCAAAACTCAGGTGTTGCCAATGGGATAGTATTAAGAGGCGGGGCCTGTAACAGGTGGTTAGGCCGTGAGGGCTCCTCCTCCCTCTATATAAGGGATTAAGGCCCTCGTAAAAGAGGCTTCACGTAGTGCGTTCAGTAGCTTGTCCTTCTGCCATGTGAGGACACGGTTTTTCTCCGCTCCGGAGGATGCAGCCCTCCTCAGACAACTGAACTTGCTGGTGCCTTAATCTTGGACTTCCCAGCCTCCAGAACTGTGAGCAAACAAATTTCTCCTCTTTATAAATTACCGTCTTGGGTATTTTGTTGTAGTAGTACAAAATGGGCTAGAATGTATGTCTTAGAACAAGGGCATATGGAGAGAGTTATAAAAACTTAGCCGCAGGCTGCACAGTGAATGCCGGCCGCCTGTAGTCTACAGCTGAGACCGTGTGGAGATAGTGAGGTTTTGACTTCCATTGCTTGTGTATCACCAGGTCACCTCTAATGGACGCTCTGTGACCATGTGGCTAACGCTTTTAGGTCTGGGGTGCTTGGGGAGCAGTGTGCCAGGGACTATAGCAGACAGGACATGGGCCCTTTCCTCTACGTGCGTTTCAGTGATAGCTGTCTTCGTTTGCAGGTTTGTGACTTGGGGTGGAAATGGTGAGAGAGGTTTTCGTGCATTGCTGGGAGTTTGGGGTGGGGATATCTGGGGATCTTGGTGCAGACATCAGGGAAAGTGGGGATTCGGCACAGTGGATGGGTCTCACCTGTGTGTGGGGTGTGGAAGGGAGGACTCAAGCAGGCAGAACAGCAAAAGGACTTCAGGTGGTGAGTTAGGCCATAAATTTCTCAGCTAACATCTCCAGGGAGGTGAGGGCGGCAGAACTTGCCAGAACGGTCTTACTGCTCATCCCTCATTCACTGTGCGTGTGCTGAACCACCATGTTGGTTTACCATTAAGTTTGGAGCAGGCTTGTGTGACCTCAGGTTTGTCTCTCATCCCTCTATGTTATGACCTCCTTCAAAATGTCCTCATTTGTTTGCTGATGATTTAAGTTCCTATAAGGAAGGAGAAAGGCTTTATATTTCAAAATTAGGGAGAAGAGGCTTAAATGCAAATAAATGGTCTGAGGCTACACTTTGTAGAGTGAAGTCTTCCTTGTGGGGAAGGTGAGAAAAACGCCCAGCCTTGGATTTATGCCCGTGGGCAGGAATCCGACCCCCAGGCCCTCCATAGAGGCCCTGCAATTGAAAAAGCCCCGTGCTAGAATAAATGCTCTGTTGTTGCAGAATATTTTTAAGTTCTTAAGTTTTGAATAAGGGCCGCCACAATTTCATTTTGCACAGGGGCCCTGCAAGCTGTGAAGCCAGTCGTACCTCTAAGGAGATGAGGACAGCAGGGAAAGTTCTAGAAAAAGGAAGACGGAATTAGAAGACTCCCTGTCCAGGCAGGCAGAGGGCGACCTCCACACGGTGCCGGGCAGGTGCTGCTGCTCACACTTCACCGTCTCAGCCGCGTTGGGTAGGAAGCATTGTTTGTAGGAAAGGATCTGTAGTTTTTTAACCAGATTGCCAGTTTTTCCTTCATTAGGGTCATGGGTGAGTCCTGTTCCAAGGCTTAACTGAAAGACTGATGGGGTGCAGTGTGCTTTAGCATTGGCTTCAGCTGAGTAGATGGTCGAGGAAGATGTTGGAGGAGGCGGCAGCTGTGTTGGTCTTGAAGGGTGAGAAGGGCTCAGCGGTGGGCCGCAGAGGGTGGGCACCAGAATGCACATGGGCTGGAGAATGGGATTCAGGTGTAGGGTGAGGGTTGAAACCAGCATAAGCAGCAAGCAGGATCTGAGTATGCTGGGATTGTAGCTCACGAGGACCCTGGGACCCTCTGGCTCCGGAGAGTCACCGTAGTTACAAGACCTGGTCCAATTCTGCATTCTTTCTGGTGCAGAATCCTTCACTGGAGAAATTCTGCCTCCCATCCTCTGCATAGCCAATGTTCTACCTCCTGTTCCTCTTTGAAATCTCTTATTCTTCCAGCTGGAAATCCTCTCTCCTTCTTCCCAAGGTAGTGTATTGTGCTTGTGGGCACTTATTTCTCCAGCTAGGGTTATAGGTCTGCGTTCAGATGGAACCAGTCTTCCCTGATAACTTCTGGCAACAGTCATTGACAAACAGGTTTCCCTATTTATTAATTGCATATCCCTCATGGCAATCCTTGCATTCCTTATTATCCCATTTTGGACCTCATTATATATATAACATATCTATATTATACATATATAATTATATATAATATACATCTATATTATACAGATATAATTATATGTAATATACATCTATATTATATAATTATATATAATATATATCTATATTATACATATATAATTATATATAATATATCTGAAAACCTTTTAGGAGAAAAATTTATATAAAATCCATGGTATACACAATACTCCTTACCAATTTATTCTGCTCTTCCAGTTCCATCATAAATTAGTTGCTTGGATTGGAGGATTGTTTCCATAGAGGTAATACTATAAATAGTACTTAGGTTCCTGGGATAGGCTACAAATCTGATTTAAAATTCAAACTCAAGAACTCAAATGCAGGGTGTTGGGGGTAAGCAGGGGTAGAGAATACCTTCTTTAGAAAGTCATTTTTTTCTTTTTCTATCTCAGGCATTCCTGGTATGTTCTCCATATAGTACCTAACACTAAAACTGCTTGCTGAAGACTTTATTTTGGAATCATTCTAGAATTATAGAAGAGTTGCAAAAATAGTACAGAGTGGTCCTTCCCCCTTCACCCAGTTTCCCCTGATGTCAACATTTTACATAATTGTGATACAATGATCAGAGCTAGGAAAATGACACTGGCACAGTACTATTGACTAAATCAGGGGTCCCCAACCTATGGTGAGTTGTATAATTATTTCATTATATATTACAATGTAATAGAAATAAAGTGCACGATAAATGTAATACACTTGAATCATCCTGAAATCATCCCTTCCCCCCACCCCCACTCCGGTCCATGGAAAAATTATCTTCCATGGAAACAGTCCCTGGTGCCAAAAAGGTTGGGGACCGCTGGACTAAATTATGCCTAGGCTTTGCTTTGTTTTGTTTTTGTATTTCCCCTACTTGGCATCCTCTGAGCTTCTTAGATCTGTGGAGTGGTGTCTGTCATTCATCTTGGGAAATTCTGAGCCAGTATTCAAATATTTCTTTCTATGTTCCTTCTCTCTTCTTCCGGAATTCCAGTTATGTGTATGTTGCACTACTTAACCTTGTCTCGTAGCTCTTGGATGTTCTGTTTCTTTGTTCATTTGCAGTGTTTTTTCTTTTTGTTTCAGTTTGGATAATTTTTCTCGACCCACCTCAAGTTAACAAATTCAGCAGAGACAAGTCTGATGAGCCCATAAAAAGGCACTTTTAATCTCTATGACTGGATTTTTCATTTCTACCATTTCTGTTTGATGCTTATGTTAATAATTTACATCTCTCTGCAGAAACGACCCATCCGATCATACATGTTGTCCACTTTTTCCACTAGAGGCTTTAACATGTTAATCACAGTTATTTTAAATTTCCTGTCTGATAGTTCTAGCATCTGTGTCGTGTCTGAGTCTGGTCCTAACAATTGCTTTATGTCTTGGACTCTTTTTTTCTTTTCCTGATGCCTCATACTTTTTGTTGAAAGCTAGGCATCTTGTGTAGATGGTACAGACTGAAGTGTTAATATATAGTGTTTATGGATGGAAATGGCTTTTCCCTCTCTTGGAGCTTTGGTGAGTGTGTGTGCATGTGTGCACATGTGCCACAGGCTTCAAATTCTTTTAGCAATACCTTGTTTTCAGCGTGGAGGTTGTTTTGCCTGACCACTGTCTGTTCAGCCCTACAATTTAGGTCTTGCCTTTGCTCTTATCTCCGAGAAGATCTCTTGGCATTTCTCTCCTTTCCCACGCCCCAAATGTGCTGCTGTTCCCTGTTACTCAAAGCTCATTGGCTTAGCTGTGCAGGGCAGTGGGGCTGTCTCTGATGTTCTGATTAAATCTCAGTTCCAGGCAGGCACCATGTCACTGGGTCTTGGGGTGTTCTCCTGTCCCACCCTTTCTTCCTGCAGCTGCACCCTGTCTTCACCAGCTCCAAGGTTGAGAACGTTTGTTGCTGTTTCCCTTCTCCAGTAAGGTTTTGGTTCCACAGAGGTGGAGGGGAAGGTCTGGGAGAAGTTTTTTGCCCATCCCCGCCCCACAGCTGCTGTCCCCCTCCCTCAGGCCTGCATGGCTTGGGCACTTTCTTAATGTTCTTGCTGATCTTTTTTGTGACTACCCAGTGGAGTTCCTGGAGAAAAAGCCTCCAGAAAGATGCAGACTTCTCCACTTTGGGGGACCCCAAAGGGCTCCACTGTCCTGCTTGTCTGCACTGAGCCTCCATCGTTTCATTAATCGCTTCTTGCCAGTGGCCAAGCGCATCGATCCCACTGGGCGAGGGCTCGTGTGTCCTCTCTCCCTGCCGGCACTGGTCTCTCAGATTTGGGGCCAGCTGTTTGCTCTGTGACATCAACTTTCCACTAAATTAAAACGAAGCCTTGCATTTGAAGGTGGTCCAGCCCCTTTCATTGTAAGGGATACTTCTTTCAGCTCCTGATATCCTGGAATGGGAGCAAAAGTCTGAAACTACTTTTTAAAGTAATAATTTAAAACTTATTGATTACTTTGTCCACTTACACTGCTCTACAAATCAATAACCGCTTCTTACAACCTCACAGCCTCGTGTCTGCCATCATGCACGAGCCAGCAGTGCAAAAGGACTGAATTGCTTTGATTTGACTCACGAGTGGGTGCGTTATGGTAACGCCTCAAATCCAGAAGTCCCTTTGCAGATGATTTTCTTCTGAATGAAAACCTCATATCCTGTGATCTGGGTTCTGTGGTGATGAATTGAAGAAATGACATTGTTTGCAAAACCCTATCTTATCTCAGATTCCTTTTTTTTTTTTTTTTTTTTTTTTGCGCTTTAATGTTATAAGTGCTGGGCACTTGGATTTCTTCTCTCAAATGCTGTATTATCATAAAAAGGGAAACTATTATTGTGGTAATTTATGACGTTGCCCCAAACTGGTGGTGTTGAGTCAGCCTTGTCTTCCTCATTGGCAGAATATGGGGTCACTCTTTCCTGTCCCTTTCTTCCTTTCACCGTAGTCTACCTGGAACCCCTTGTGTCTTGTTCCACTGTTGACACAGTCCTGTGTTTGCTGGATTAGGGGAGTCAAAAGCAGGGAAGTGGTGAGAGAGGAAAAGGTAACATCTCCTTCCCACCTGAGCTGTCTGTCTGTGTCCTGTATTTCCCCTCCTCCTGCCGGAGACACAGAGGCGGCCGATGTGTGCCCCACTGCCCCAACTCTTTACCACCACCCTACACAAACCCTTGGTGCAGAAATAAAGCCAAGACCGGAGGCTACACACTCCCTTCCGAATCCTGTCTTGCTCCTTCCTCTGGGACTCTGTCCCAGGCAGTCATCTCTGCTTCCTTCCTTTCCCTGCTCCTGTCCCCACCATCTGGAGCCTGTGCCCTAAGGAGGTCACCAGTGACTTAGAGCTCCCCTGTCCCCAGCCCCCTCCTGCCTGTCCCATGGAGAAGGAATCATCTTCCTCTCAGTGCACCTTGTGAGCTGTCACTCTGACTTTCAAAGTTAGAACCGTGAATGGATTTCACAGTTGCATGCTCGGATCTATTAATATAGCACTGGAAATGCAGTACTGTGGGCACATCATGGGTTAAGAGGTTTCGGGCTGGTCTGAGGACTTCGCCACCACAGGCAGTATTGTTTCTGTGCTTTCTGAGTGACTTGCAAGTGAATGTTGGAACACAACCCATTCGTAAGTGGAGAACTAGCTCCTTGTATTTCCTTGCACCGTGAATGTCGCTGTCAGCAGCAGCCAATGCTTCTCTGCACCATAAGTCAGAGTCTATCTGATTTACCTAGAGAAGGGGAGCATATGGATGGCGCTGATGAGATTATTTTGACTGCAAGCAAGAGACAGGGTCTGTGAAGCATCCTTCCTCCCTCTCCATCTGTTTCCGTGAACATTGTTCATCAGAAGTCAACATCCGTGGAGAGATTTGAGTGTATTCTTTGGAGGGAGGGTCTGCTGAGCCTTGTGCCCAGATGACTTTATTCCCACTGTAGGAGGTGTGGTGGGAGAGGGTTAAACCCCAAGGAGGGTGGCTCCATCCTGGAAAGGTTTGCCTAAATCCTGCCAGGCCCTCCTCCTTCCCCCAGCTTCCTGTTTTCACTACAGGAATAGGTGAATGGAAGAACTAGACCTTTCTACCCTTGGAGTGTTCTGTTGGTTTATCAATGGCGTAGAAAATGCCATTCTCAGAGGTAACTTGATCTGAAGGTGTTTGTAGGGAGGATACTGATTGTACAGGACAGAGCCAGAGGAAATTAAATTGCAGGAGGAGGCAATTAGGTTAAGTGTTGCTGGAATCTCTGTGGCTTGTTAAATGGAGGAATAGATGTATAATGGGATGCAGTGAGATTGATGCTTTGAGATTTTTAAGGACTTGGCTGTTCAGTGGTCTCTTCATTCATTGAACACGCCTTAGGCATCATCAGTGCTGGACATGCACAAAGTTGGACAACACTGTCCTGAGACTAGCTAGCTTCCCTGTGACAAGCCCAGCAGCAGGGGCACCCAAGCACACAGGTAAAGACAGCACAGGGTCATACATTAAACACAAGGAACAGGGCAGAGATAATTAGCCATAGGGTGGAATGGTCAGAACATGCATCACAGGGAAGACAACCTTTTAGCATGTTTTGAAAGATGAGTAAGAATTGGTTCAGGCCAAGGATGTGTTTGGGGGAGGGAGGAGTTTTAGGAGCAGAAATATCATGGGCAAAACAGGGAGGCATGTAAAGGCTCGGTACGCCCAGAGATCCACAGGTAACCTGATAATGCTAGAGTACCAAGTAGGAGAATTAGAGGTCCAGGTGGGAGGAGAGGGCATGGCAAGGTGACAACCCTGAAGAATGAAGCGCAGGGCCAAGATTATCAAACATTTTATGTTAAAAGTTTGTAGTTTATTCTACAAGGCATGTAGAACTATTGACCATCTTAAATGTTGGGGTTAGTTGCTTTCTAACTTGGTCACTGTAACAGCAGGTAGAAGGTATATCTGGGTTAGAGTGCAGGCGGGTTTGGAAACCAGTTTGGAAGTTCCTCAAAGTGTTGAACATAATGCCCCAGCAGTTCCATGCCCAGGTACATACATGAGAACATACATGCACCCAACTTCTACGTGAATGTTCACAGTAACATTGTTCATGATAGCCAAAAGGTGGAATCAACCCAAATGTCCATGAGTGGATGGATCCTTAAACCAAAGTTGGCATATCCACACTATAGAAAGTTGTTCAGCCCAAAAAGAAATGAATTATTGATAAATGCTACAGCATGGAGGGCCGTTGGAAACACACTATGTGAAAGAAACCAGACATAAAAGACAGCATATCATATCATTCCATTTCTCTGAAATGTCCAAAATGGGCAAATCTATGGAGACAGAGAGTAGATGAGTGGTTGCCCAGGGAATCCGGGTGGGGATGGCGAGTGACTGCTAATGAGCACAGATTCTCTTTTGGGGAAAGATGAAATACCCTAAAATTAGATTATGGTGATGGTGGTACAACTCTGTGACCATACTAAAACAAATTGACTTGTACACTTTAAATGGGTGAATTATATGATATGTGAATTCTAGCTCAATAAATAAAAATAAGACACAATCTGTCCTCAAAAAAGAAAAAAACTGAACAGAAAGTAGGAGACTAATTAAAAGGTTTTAAAAAATAGTCAAGGTGACTGCAGGGCTTCTGACTGGAGGCTCTTACCTTGAGATAGAGGGGAAGGAGGGAGGCTAAACGTGTTCAGGAGATTGTAATTCTTTAACTTTAATCTAGGATCCTAGGCTCTTGAATAGACGTGACTCGAGTGTTTTATAAAGTAGTGATTATGAACATATTTACTTATGTGATAGCTTTTTGAAAAAAGAACTGAAGGCGGCTTTAGTATTTATTGGTGTCAGTTCTCTGCCCCACATATGTAAGTGCTAAATCGTAACGTTGTCTTGGAAGACACAAACATAGGCATATGCCGGACAGAGCAGAGTGGGGCAGGGGCTAAAAGCAGGAAGACCCAAATCTTATTTTTCCTATAAGATTAACCCAACAGACGAAACTATGAAAAATCCCTGTTGGCATTATTTCTGATCATCATCAATGGGTTACCATCGAGGTGAATTTCCAATTCGGAAATAAGTTTTCAAAGTAGAGTGCAGGTGGGTTTGGAAAATAGTTTGGCAGTTCCTCAAAATGTTAAACGTAGAGTAACTGTAATGACCTGGCAGTTTTACTTCTAGGTATATATGACTAGTTTCACTCCCATCACTAATTCAAGGCCAAACATTCAAGCCTAATAACCAAAAGCATTATGCCATTGCTAGACTAGTGGCTGTTGGTGATGGAGATCCAGGAGCTGGGCTGGCAGCATGGCACAGCTACAAGACCAGAACGCAGCTGGACCTCCAGCTGGTGTTGAAGTGGAACATACTCTTGTCATGAGAACCTTTAGGGCAAAGCCCAAATCGTACTGGGGCATTGGGCACAACACAGGTGTAGGCTGGCCCCGGCAGGGTAGATGGCGCAGAGTTCCAGAGTCCAAGGGCTGGACGTGGGTAGAGGTTTAGAGTTCAAACTAGACACTAGGAAAGAGGCAGAATATATGATCTCAAGCAGGAGACCAGGAGCAGTGTGCTAGAACCCAAAGAGATAAGGGAGTTTAGCACCCTGGGATAATCATATGTTCACCAAACATTCACTGAACATCTGCTATAGGCCATGCACAGCTCAAGGGTATGTTGGTTGATCCCAGGATGAGGGCTGTGTGCTCCAGACCCTAGCTACATGCTTCTAGGAGCAAGAGCCTTCATGGCTCTTTTTATGGTTAGTATTTTGTTCCTTAAATCCTGCACATTTCTAAACGTTTTTTGAAGGATTCTCACAGGTTACCGACGTTCCCATAAGGCTAAAGTGTAAACACATTATTCATTTTCAAGTTCATGGCTGAACCTCCTTGAATTATGAATATGTTTATGGTCAATAAATACAGTTTATTAATAGCACACAGTGTACTTTGGCCTTCTCTCCGTGTTTAATGAAATCATTAATCTCTGTAACCTCTACCCACAAACTAAATTGCACTGGAATTCATGAAAAATTGCAAATTCTATGGCCTCATATAAAGTGTATGGAATGTAAAAGTAGGTCTTAGTACCCTTCAATTATGTACCAAATTTATTCAGAATCAGTCATGTCCTTGGCAAATTACTGGGCAATGTGAGACACACATGAAATTCTAAGAGTGAAATGTAAAAAGACTGTACTTTATTTGGTTAAAGATATGAGCATGACATAAGTTCTTGCTTAAACTTAAAAGCTGACAAACATCGTAAAGATAAATGGGAAAAAAGATGTGACTGAATCATATAGGTGTCTGATATACACAGGAAAAAGGGTTCATTTTTTCCTACCTGAAAAGCAGAAATTTTTTTAAAAGTAGGATATTAGACTGCAACCTTTTAAAAAAAATGATACGTGATATTGGAAAGGGAGGGTGAAATGAAAATTCATGCTTAGTAATGGGAGAATAAATTGGTACAACCATTCTGTAAGGTAACTTGTATCAGGAGGCTTCAAAATGTTCACGCCTTTTCCCAGTATTTTCATTTCTGAAAGCTTATTCTCAGAAATCTCAAATGTCCTTGTATATTTATATCAAGAATGTTCATCATAGAAGCATTTATGATAGTGACAAATTAGCCTGGCCTGGTGGCACACACCTGTAGTGCCAGCTACTTGGGAGGCTGAGGCAGGAGGATCGCTTGAGCCCAGGAGTTTGAGGCTGCAGTGAGCTATGATTGTGCCATTGCACTCCAGCCTGCGAGACAGAGTGAGACCCTGTCTCAAAACCAAAAATAAAAATAGTGAAAAATTTAGAAGCAACCCAGATGTTTAATAATAGGAGATTGGTAAAATTATGCAAGATCTATATAGCAGAATATCGTGTGGCAAATAAAAATGATTTATTCAATAAATATTAAGTAACCTGGGGCAAAGCCTTGCTATGAGAAAAATGTAATTTTAATTGTGAAAATAATTATAAAGTTTATATCTATGTAAAGAAAAAAGATCAAGAGGATAAAAATATTATACCAAAACATTTATATTTTTTTCCTGAGTGGTGGCGTTATGGGTGATGTTGTGTTTTCCACTTTGAAAATCTGTTGCTATTATACTTTGCAATAAGATATGATAATGCTTGAATGATGTTGACTAAAAAAGAAACGAGTGTTTGACTCCCTAAAAGCGATGAAATAGAGTAGTCAAAACAGATGCAGGACTGGAGGTGGCAGGATCACTGGACTTCCTGCCTGCTGGCCAGGCTACCTGGGGAATCCAGAAGAGAAAAGTAAATGACAGGTCACTTCTCAGTCTTGACCCTAAATACTGAGACTGGAGGAGGCAGCCCGGAAAGGTGAGGTTGTTTCTAGAAAGGTGATTATCAGCATGTTGAGAGGAGTTGGAGCAAAGCTTCTCTGTGCCCTGAACTCATCCCTCCTCCATCACCGTGGGCTGCAGGTGAGGGACACTCAGCACAGAGCCCTGAGCTGGTGCATGGTTACTCTCACCAGCTAGCTCTGCAAAAAGTGTTCATGGCCCCTCAAGAGCAGTTTGGGAGAACCAGTGGCTCTGGTGTTTTGTCAGAGTCCCTTTCCTTGTGACATCTTACGATGCTTTCTAACTTTTTCCCTGCACTCCTAGGAGATGAATAGGAATTTTAAATGCAAGAGGAAAGAGAACAAAACACCTTTTCTTCCTTCCCTTCCAAAAAAATTTTAAGAAAAAAAAAAAAAAAACGCTACTGTCAAAAGTGCTTTTTTTTGACATTTTTTTTTAGCCTGTCTCTTCCTTTTCCCTTCCTTCCCAAATTCAGTTTGGCAGTTGGTTTGTGAAAACCGGTGTGAGCCACAGCAGCCTCCTCTCCTGTACCCCCTCCCGTCTGCAGCCTGGTCTCTACGATGAGCCGTGTATTTAGAACGCCTACCTCAGTGGTGTTCCGTGTGCTATTTAAAGTGGAGCTGGAAAGTCAGGAAGAGCAGGGCTGTTGATCAGGACTGGCTTCTGCATGTTGCTGGCTCTCATCCTTGAATCCCGGAGGCTGGAAATATTCTGGGGCCATCAGGAGAACAGATGGTCTGTGAAGGCAGCTGGCCCAGGCGGTAATGAGTCCACAGAGGCGATTGGTCATTGTGTGAGCTTGGAGCAGGATGTTGCTTCTCTTGGTGACGTTCAAGGTGTGGGGAGAGCCTTGGGTTAGAACACACAGGGCTAGAAAATGTGTGTGAATGTGTCATCATGGCTGATAGCAGCTCAGTTTGGCTTCCCAAGGAAAAGTTTTCCAACAAAAAATGGAAGGAGGGTAGTTTTTTTTTGGTTTTGATTTAAAATTAGAGATACTCAACTATGTTTGATAGGGATAAGGTAAAATGATATTGTAAATTATAAAGGGAACTAGTGAAAGTACAATATGGGAGCTTTGAGGGTGCAAAACCGCATGTATTATACTTCTGTTTCAGAGCATTTGTGTCCTGTGATTAAGTTATTTGGATCCCCCCATGAGGCTGAGATGAGGGACCATTTCTCCTACCATGTTACGGCCCTAAGACTAAGCAGAGTGCATAGTACATAGACTTGATGAAATGTTTGTTGAATGAATAAATGAACTCACAGAGGGAGTAGGAACCGGGAGCACAGGTAGAGGGATTGGCTTTGGAAAGGAGGAAGGAGACTGCTTCCTTTGAGACCAGAAGAAAGGATGGTTCTGCAGAGTGATGAGTAAATTTTTGTTTATTTGCTTTTCTTTTGAGGGAGAGAGAGATTAGGAATTTATAGTCTAAACATATAAAAATAACCACTGTAATAGATATTAAATGTTTGACAATGGTGATTTCATATGACAAGTTCATTCCCCCGTATCTGTGTATTTTGATTTGACTCCTTAAAATAGAAGGCTAATGTAATTGGAGGTTTGGTATTTCTATTTTAGTAATCATCCTGATTTTCTTACTTGGTCATAACTATGTATTATTAATTTTCAAGAATCCCGGCCCCATGTAAAATAAAAACTCTTTGATTTTACTGTAACTCGTGAGCAGGGAAAATTGATTAGACGATCCCATTGCAGTCCTGTCTCCGCATGAACTTGGCTTTGGAGTCGGGCTGCCTGCATTCAAATCTCAGCTGACCATTTAATTAATTGTGTTGTGTATCCAGGGTGTTTAACCTCTCTGATCCTCAAAGTGTCTAGCTGTAAAACTCACATTATTAATGCCTACCTCATGGGATTGTAAACAACATAGGGGTTAATACACACGATGCTTTTATAGCAGTGCCCGGCATAATAAATGTTATAATTGTTACCGTTTTTGTTATTTGTTGCTAGGAATTTGGAGAACGGATTTTTATAGCCCTAGGTATTTTGTAGACTCCTTCCCTGGTTCCTCTTACCATTCTGAATGATAGTTGATTTTCTCTAAGATACTATTGAGTCGTGGTAGGTCCATTTCCCTTTCTGGAAGCATCCCCAAAGTGTCATTTAATATAAACAAAATTGAACATCTTTCAGCGAAGAGTTTTAGAAGTTCTCTTCACAAAGTTAGAATGCCGAAGTAACCCTGTGCTGACGGTGTGGCTATCAGTGGTTGTGTTGGAAGCGTGGGGAAGATGTTAATCACACTTTGTGTGCACACAGTACCTGGTGGGGTAAGAGGGTGTCTCTTGGGAGGTGTACGATATGGAGAATTTTGGATCTAGGGAGAATGTCAATATTTGCTTATATTTGTTTTCACACATCTTGGAATGAGTTTTTGATCTTTCTTGTTCTCATGCTTTGGGCTGTCGCGTTTCTGTTCTAAACCCCCAAGTCATCTTCGACTACGGAGATGAATGATTTTATGATTCCCACAGTGTTTTGCTAATTAGAAATCATCTTAGGAGGTGGGTGGAGTAGAAAGCATCTCTCAGCTGGCACCACGGGAAAAGACAGGCTTGCTGAGCTGCTGTGCACGGCAGAGGTGCACCTAAGCTGAAGCTGAAGGCAAGATTGGTAGTGCCGTGGCTTTTCGCCTGTTGGTGTTTATCAATAATTCACTCTTTCAAAGCCTGACCGTTTTTCTTCTCTGGAATTTTACCCATTAGCCCATTGTTCTTATTGACTTTCCATCCATCATGTTAATTGCTATTAGGTTCTGGCTACTCCAGCCCAGAGCTCAGTTGTCTCGCCCTCTGCACTAGATGCAGGATCCTCCATGGTCTTGATGCATGGTGGCCCCTTCCTCCACCGTGGGCCGTGTCCTGGGACCTCCATGTCATGGAAACTGGGCGTCCAGTGCTCTTTGGATCTGGACCCAGTTTGACTAAGCAAGAGCCCCAGTAAAAGGAACTCATCCTTTTATTTCTGGACACGACAGCTCCTGTTGGAAGGTGAAATGTTTCATTGGGGTGTTGGTGGGAGTGAAATTGTTTGTCTTTTTAAGGCAAAGCTGTGTTTTAGGATATTAACATGATAGATGAGTCTCTGGGGCAGAACAAGAGTAAATGTTAAAGCAAAAGCTTTCAGGGAGAAAATTTAAGCTCTTTAGAGTTGTCAGTTCGAGGAAAAAAATGGAGGTAATTTTTCAGAAGGGAAGCATTGTATGAAAGTGCAAGTTGGCATCTGAATGTAGGTTAACGTTCATCCCCAAAAATAATGGCTAAAGGATTGCTCTTTGCCTTGGCTTCCTAAGAGGACAGGTAGTAAATCCTGGTACCTGTTTGCACAGGTGTTAAAGAGTAGGTAGCCCTTTCCTTCAGCAACTATTATTGAGCACCTACTGTGTGCCAGGCACTGTCCCAGGCAGTGGGGATCCAGAAGTGAAAACTCAAAGCCTGGCTTGCGGAGCTCATGTCCTAGGTGGGGCAGAGGATAAACATAGACATAAGTAAGCACATTACATAGTAAGAGAAGGCATGATTGGCTTTATAGAGGAAAGATCAATGTGATTAAGGGGTGGGGGCATGATTAAGGGAGGACATGACAACCTCACATAAGATAGGCCTCATGGAGAAGGTGACCTTGGAGCAGGAAATTGAAGAAGATGAGGGAGCAAGTCGTTCCTATACCTGGAGGGAAGGGGGTGTCCAGACGGAAGGACCAGCTGGTGTTCAACTCTTGTGCAGGCAGGTGACCTGGTGCAGGTGGAACCTGCTAAATGCGTAGACCTAGAACCCCGACTCCCATGGGAGACCCAGGACAGCAGAGCACAAGAGGGAGCCTGTCGCTCTTACCTGCCACAGATGTAGTGTGAAAACTTTAGAGCAACTGTTTACTGGGAAGAAATATTCCTTTTTCCTCCCATGTTGGTGGCGTTGCTCCTAATCTTCAAGATAACTTACTGCTGCCTAAGCTTGGTGGGAGCGAGAAGAGAAACGAGCCCTTGTTTATACACGTTTCACTCCCACAGAGCTGAACGCTCCACGTCCCTGAAACTCGGAGAATTAGATATTCCCATTCTTCAGCATCTGTGCTTAGTTAGGTTTGTATAAAATATGCTACTTGTTTCCTATTCAGAATTTCAGAATGGAAGCAACTGAAATACGCATTGCTGTAGTTATTTATAATTCATGGTGAGGAAAATAAGCTTAGCGTGTTGAGACTTGCTCTTTTAGAGTTCTGTACGCTACAGAGTATCTGTCATCCCGCTGTTTGTATCACACCTGGGTCTTTAATGGAGCTCCAGTGTGCAGGGGAACGTCCTTCCTGAAGACAGGCATTAGTATGACCCATGGAGAGAATTTTGTTTTCAAACCTAAGTCAAGAAATAAGGCTCTCCCTTTGAGTTCTTGTTAAATCTCAGTGCCTCTGAAGGTCTTTAATGAGGAATACTAATGATCCGGGTTTTCCCTGTCTGGGTCTGCATAAATATCCTTTAATTTAGGGTATTTGCCTGGTTAGAACAACACTTCTTCCACCTTTTGTGTGACACCAGAATTCTTCATAAGCCTCCAGTACTACAGTTAAAACGTAATAAGCAAATGAAGGAAAGTAAGAGAGAATTAATGAGAAAAATGAAGTGATATCCAGGTTTTATAATAGTCACGGAAGAAAAAGAATAAGTCCGGCTGTATCAAATTATTGGCATTGGTTAAAACCAAAGGCCAGTCTGCAAGGCACCCAGGCTACTGGCCCATGATGGCGCTTTGAGAACCCTGGTTGTCACTACAGATTTGAGATTCTGAGTCCTTAAGAGACCTTTCCCCGTGGTTTACCCAGGCCCTCGTACAAAGGCGAGACAGACTGGAGTTTTCTTCTTCATAGCTGTGGCTGTTGAGATGTCTCAGTCTGTGTTGGTGACAGCTGTAATGATTCCAGCTCTATGTAAGGGAAGGGACAGACAGGGCCCTTGACCCAGAAGACAGCTTTGTTTTTTTTTTTTTTAACATGAGTCTTATGGATGGCTTTCTGCCTGGAAGTGTAATATTTTCTTGTATCTCTTCCACTTCCATCTCCTCACATCATCACAACCCACATGTTCTATCTGTCACTAATAGATCGTTTACCCTTTGAGGTTTTAACTTTGCATTCATGTCTACAGCACCATCAAATAAGTCATTCTCTAGGCGTTCGGGCTTTCGTTGCGCTTCTCAATACTCCTGCTACATGTTCTCATAGAAATGGCCACCATCCAAGTGTTAACAACCTACCACACGGCTTTTCTACTCAGGGAAAACCAGGGTCTATCAAGACCATTATTGTTAAACACAAGGGAAAAATGCAGACTGTATTTTTTAAAGAACAACAAACACAGAGGAGTGGAAGCTCACCTTGATTTCAATGTTGTTTACTCCGTTTCAGTTGAATATTAGACCTTCAGGGAATAAATACCTTTGTCACGTTGGGCCTTGGCAACATTAATGATCCTTTACCTATGCAATTTATAGTCACAAAGCAATTCAGTGGGCAGAGAAAGGGGAGGCATTATTTTTGCCATTACTTAACTTCCAGAATTACTCCGCAGAGCAGCAATACGTTATTGGCCAAGTGCCAGTGCCCCTTGACTGCCTGCAAATGCTCTCACCTCCATCTGGGAGTCACTAGATGGTGGAAGCATTAAGATGATATTCCCTAAAGCGATGCTTTCCAGCCTTGGCTGCACATTACGGTGTCTTGGAGAGTCCGGGCCACACTACAGAATAATTAGAATCTCTAGGAGACCGCGGGGCCCAGAACATCAGTATTTTCCAAGCTCCCCGGGTAATTCCACTGTGCAGCCACAGCTGTGAGCCACGGCTTAAAAGGAATCACTGGATCTGGAGCTGGAATGACTTTACATCTAGCGGTTCCCAGGCCTGTGCTGTGCAGGGGTGGGGCCCCTGGAAATCATCATACTCTTTGTCAGACATCACGAAATACATTTGACCTTCTCTTGTAAACTGTTACATGGCTTCATGCCATTTTGGGGGGAAACTGAAGTGTTTTGTTTCCCACACCCTAAAATACTATTCTAATGCCTGACATTTATCAAGTGCTTGAAATATTTCACGTATTGTTCTAAGTGCTGCATACATACTTCAATACTCACGACAACCCTATGAGAGAGCTAGTTTATTATGATCATTCTCATTTTAGAAGTGAGCACACAGGCAAAGAAAGGTTAAGTACCCTCTCCAAAGTTACACAGCTGGGACTTGAACCCGTGCTTCCTTTTAATCGGTAGATTTAAACCATTTAGTTTTAAGATAATTACTGATGAGTTAGTGTTTATGTCTCCCAAGTTAACTAATCGCATAACCAAGGTACGTTTTTATTTTAGAGAGTTCACCAAGAGACTAAATTAAAAATAGCTATTTATGAGCACTTGACCCAGGGGTCTTCGTTTATTTACTTGATTTAATGTCCAAAGTAAGAGTTTGATATTATCCACTTGAAAAGTTTTCTAGGCTAAATTTACTGTAGCCATGGCCAATTGTGTGGAATTTTGGGGTCTTGGCCAGCCATTTGCCCATGTGTTTAGGACCTAGAAATATTTTTTCGGAGGAAAATCATGGTCCGACCCAGGACACTTCCACTGCCCAGCTCCATGTAGAGATCGAGTGGCCTTATGTTCTAGTACCTGCCTGGTGTGTCATAAGAGAATATCAATGATACCAAAAGCACGATAGCTGACTGTGTCTGCACCTGCTCTTAGTGTAGCTTATATATGTGCCATGAACTTGTCAGAGAACACAGTATCAGATACTCATGTTCCAGATGATATTGCCATGTTACAAATTATCCCAGAATTTAGTGGCTTAATATCCCCATTTTCATATGCTGACAGATTCTGTGGGTCAGGAGCCCAGAAAGGACACAGTGGGGATGGTCTGTCCCTGCTCCAACATGTCTGTGACCTCATTTGGGGGTGGGGGGTGACAGCTGGTGGCTCTAATCATCTGGAGGCTTGTTCACTCTCAGATCTGGCATCTGGCCTGTGATGACAGGAGGACCAGGACAGCTAACTGGAGTGGCCTGTCCACGTTGCATGACGTCTTCACAGCATGGCACCTTGGGGTAGTTGTGCTTTTAACGTGGTCATCTGGGCTCCAAGAGAGAACGTTCCAGCAAACAAGGTGGCAGCTGCATCACCTTGCTCTTTTCTTAGTCAAAGCGGTCGCAAGCCCCTCAGATTCACGGGGAAGGGGACAAAGACATCTCTTGATGGGGTCATGACTCATTTGGGAAAAGAACATTCAGGAAGTACCACCCAAATAGGCTAAATATTATCTATTCCTATGGGTTCTGTTTTTTTTTAAATCCTTATATTAAACTATTACTTGAAAGTGGCATATATAATAGACCACATTTTGACATCTAATGGAATTGTTTTTACTCTTGAGTGGTACACCGTCAGTCATATGATATGTTAATAAAGTTACCGTAGGAGTTTTGTAGAGGTAGTGTCTGTCATGATCCTAAGATTGCAATTTTCTGTCTTCTGATTTATTGCTTGTCGTGGACACAGTGAGTCATGTATTGTTTAGTGCGTACGTTGTATAGTTGGGGAAACTGGGGCTTTGAGAATTGACTCTGCCCAAAATCTTAGAGCAAGTTAATGGTTGAATGGAATTAAAATTCAGGTCTCTCTCCTGTGCCAGACTGTCTCTGTAAGACGTTTCCCTGGCTTTGTTATGTGAGATGTCACTTTACAACTTGCTGCAACAGGAGTTTGGCATGACTGCAACATAGTCTGGCATCCTGAGCAGATGAGTCTATTGAAAAGGACGTTCCTGTTGGGTTGACGACCCTCCTAGCTGCCAATGTGCAGTATTTAAGTGGTTTCCTTTTATGCTCTTCACGCCAAAGGAAAGAGGCTTTGCGCTTTGTCATTGTGTCGTACTTTCCCTTGGTGGCCGGTGGAGGTGTGCGTCTGCGTCTGTATCTGTGTTTCTAAGGATGTGGAGGAAAGTGTGGCTCAAGATTCATCCTTCTAACTGCAAGTTAATCTCTGTGGGTTTCTCCTCAAAACTTTACGGTGACTGGAACATACTTTTTTACAGCTTGACAGTAAGATTGTTACAGGTTATGTTTTGGCTATAGGGATTATCCAAAAATAAAAGAAAACCCCAAACCAAGATCTAAACAAAACACAAAACCCAGGTGGTGGCAAATGGTAAGACAGCCTTAGCATGATGCACGGGTTTTCCGTGATTTGGAACCTTCATGGCCCCCAGCTTCATGTCCTACTGTAGTCTTCAGCTGGCCCCTCTCCCAGCCTTGCTGGACTTCTGTTGTCTTCTGAATGCACCATACTCTTCCTCCGTACTGTTGTATATTCTGGTCAAGCAGCCTGGAAAGTCCTCCTAGCCTGTCCCCTGCCACACAGCTCTTCCTCCTCACCTTAAATCAAATACTTCCCTGTCTGGGTGGCCTTCTGGAAATCTCCCTGCAGAGTTAGGGGTTTCCACCAGTGCCCTGAGCCCTGATCATGGTTCTATAGCTACTAATTGCTGTTTCTGTGTTCCAAATTTGCACCCTCTTACACAGTAGGGTACCTATTTTATTCATTTTTGTATACCCTAGTCTATTACCAAATACAGAAGGTGCTTATTGAGTGATTGCTGCATGCATGAATCACTGGATTAATGGGTTAATCAGAGCATAGCTTTCCGTTCACTATCATCTTGCCTTTAGCTACTGCCCTTGTGACCCTACAAGGTTTGCAAGAAATGATACATTGTTCAGATTTCATTTAAAATACTGCCAAAGTTTGGACTATAGCTTTAAACTTTCTCTATATTAGCAAGCAGGTATTCAAAGGGCAAAAGGAGAATTGTGTCTACAAGTATGCTTTCCCCATTGACTTTCTAGGTTGGTGTGGGTATCAATTTCTCTCCCTTTTTGTGACCTCCATGGAATCAACAGAACAGATCCAGACTTTGTAATAGCACCTGTTTAATGGGCAGTTGGTCATAGCTCTCATCAGAAATACCATTGACTTAGACCACTATTATTATTTATTAAAATGGCTAGTTCTTCATTTTTACTGTCTAACATTTACTAAAGACTCGCCCCGGGTACCAGTTTGAGGTAAACCAGGGTTTCCCAAAAGCTAGTCCTCAGACCCAGTTGAATAGGTCTGGTGTGGGGCCCGAGAATCTGCATTTTTCAAGCTTACTGGTTTCTCCTGGCATAGAAGAATATGGGTCAACTCATTTCTAGCATGGTAGAAAATTGTGACCTACTTTCTAGGCTTATGATTTTTTGTTTTTATCTTCAGTTTGCTGTGGTTCATCTGTGGTTTAGAAGTTCTACAGAAATACACATGTATTTTCCCCAAATGTCCAGTGGATTCAGTCTTAAAGCCTATTGATAAAGCTAAAATGAATTCCTACCACTGATTAATTAGATGAATCTGTCCAAGAAAATCAGTGCTTGTAAGAGATGCTACTTATGACTTTCCCTGAAGCACAAAGCAGTTGATGTTGCTTTGAATGTACACTGTAATGTAACTTCTAAGACCAGAAAGTAGGAACCCTGGGTCATTAAATGTCTTATTTAAGGTGGTACAGAGTCAGTGATGAGGCCATGGTTAGGGTGGGAGTCTCTGGAATGGGTGTTGGCCAACCACAGCATCTGTCTGGAAGAGCTGGGAGACTCCGTGTGTCTGACAGAGGGAAGGACTCTGTTATAATCAGTGATTGTGGATGGTGTGATATGGTGCCGGGCTTTGCTAACCAGTATGGATGGTTAAGGGGGAGTGGAGATAAAAAGTCATGGTACATGACAGAGGGCTTTGGGGTTAATGATTTGAAATTTTCAGTTATTATACATCAGAAATGAGTTTTTCAGACAACATCTAAAAAACATCCTATAGCAATATTGCTAAAAAAAAATTACCTTGACCCAAATATTACATATGCTAATATGTAGATCATGAGGCATTTTACCAGATTATCAAAAATGTTCACATCTCTGAGTCCACAGGGGCAACTGTAAAAAGATTGGTAATTGGATTCTGCTTTCAAACATATTTAATGCAAGTACAGCAAGTGGAGGGGCTTGCTCTGGAGTCCTGACCTGCTTGAGAGCAATGATGCATTAAATGATTGATGGGGCAGTGTGGAATGACATGATGATAATGTAATGACAGTTGTTACTGCTAACGTCATTGATTACTTCCTGTGCATTAGGCATGCATGTTTTACAAGGATTAATTCATTTAACCTTCACAATAGCCCTGTGAAGTAGGTATTATTATTGATCCCCTATCTTAAAGAAATTGATGTCAGTGAATTGATCAATAATATATTATCTTCCTCTTCAAAGGTGAGTTTTAAGGCTGACTTTTCTCATATACTTTGGAAAGTTGATAAGCTTTTTGAAGCATCTTTCCTGATGTTTTTCTGTTCTCAAAAGTCAGTCTCAAAAAGAAAGAGCAGAAAAGAGTTATAAACATCCTTTTGATGGTAAAATTGATTTACCTTTAAAGAGCTTTACTGACATTGCTCTTAGAGTCACACTCACGTACCCATCAGTCTGTGAACGTATCATTTGTAACCTTGAACAAGTTGCTTTTTTAACTTCTCCAAAACGGGTAAACACTCTGGAAAATACTTTAAAATCAAGATATTTGTGAACGTGGTTTGAAAAATAGACATGAATCTCAGGGGTAATGTAAATTTCAGTAAGGCTCTATTCTGGCGGTAAGTTGCGTACGTCGTTGGCATGGACGAGGGCGTCAGTTGGCCAAAGACAATAGCATGGTCACACAGTCTCTGGGCTTTGACCTTTTAACTCTAGCTCATTGCTTCTGCCTCTATCTTAAGTTTTCTGCTTTTCCACAACATCCTGGTTGTGCTGTTCCACTGTGATTTGAGAGGAAGTCCCGCAGCTGTCCGGAAACGTGCGCTGATAATGGCCGCTCCAACTTCCCTCCCTCGGATGTTTGTTCTGGAATCGCTACAGAATTCCCTGCCATCCTTGCCTCTGCCATCACTGCCTGGCCTCTTACACCCCATTTAGTCCAAGTGGGCATCTAACGTGTAATTTCTAACCTTTGGTGTCTTAAGGTCCTGGGAAGAGCTGGCATCTCCACCTAAGAAACCCACAATTCTCAAATAATAAGAACGGAAGGTGAAGCTGTGCACTCAGGGGCTCAAGTAGCCTGTGGTCTGGGTCTGGCCATCGTGAGACGGCATTGAGGAAGGAAAGTGCAGAGAGGCCCGATGTCCTGGATCTTTGCATCTGGAATAGGTTAAATGTAAACATCCTCAACATTCATTTCCCCCCCATCCCTTCTGTTCATATTCCTGACTTCAGTCTTGTTTGTTCTCACTGCGTCTACACCTTGACCCTTTCCTGTCCTTTAACTGAGCCTTTCCTCAGGCTTCTCCAGCCTGGACCCCACAACACATTCCTTTCACCACTTGCCTCCTAGCGCCTGCCTTCCCTGCCCTCATACCTCTCCCACAGAGCCCCGTGCTAGCTCATCAAGTCGCCATCGTGTCTCCTCCTCCACCTGTGTCCCTCATGCCCTGGAGAGAAGGTGTTGACCGTGCACATGGGTATCAGTGCAGCTTCATTCCCTCTGGCCCCGCTGCCCGTCTGTGTAGCATTGTCGTTCCTTTCCACCTCCTTCCTCATCTCCCATTCTCCTCCCTCCCACCCCAGCGCCAGCACTCCTTGCCAGCCTGTAATTGCACCCTTAGTGCCCTTGCTCTGTCTCCCTGAGAAACTGACCATGAGCCTCTCAGGCTCCTTGCCCCAAACTTGCACTAACTGTCCCCCTGCCCTTCTCGTTCTTCCCCACTTTGGGGATGAGGTGACCCTTCCCTGTCCAATACCAAGCCCTTGCCCGGGTTGTAGAGCCCACCCACCTCTCACTTCTCATTCCGCCTGTCCATTTCTGCCTGTTCCTCCCACTCAACATAGGAAGGAATTGTTTCCCTTTCCATTTCTTTTTTAAACACTGTCAACTCCATAAATTCCTCTAGCTGCTTCTCCATTGCATTTATTGCCTTTTTAGTCAAACAGCTTCCCTTTCTTCTCCCCTCCCTCCTGTGCAGCAAATACTCACTAGGGTTGCAGGCACAAAGTTCTCTGGTTTTCGTGGCCCCAGCCTTGCAGTAGAGTGAACAGTCATGTGTACCTAGGTGAGTGAACACATTTGGACAGCGTGCCATGGACAAGCTAGACCGGGGTCATGTGAAAGAGGTGACAGAGTGACTGGGGGAGTGAGGCTAGAGAAGGTCTCTTTGAGGGGTGGCATTATCGGTAAGATCCCCAGTGATGTCCTCCTTGCCCCATCCCGGGGGCAACTTTCCTCTTCACCATGCTTAACCTCGGTGCAGTGGTGAGCAAGCTTCGTTCATCCACTGCGTTCCCCGAGCTGCTGTCTTCTGGCTCTCTGGGCACTGCTGCCATTTGGGACTTCGCAGTCTCCTTTGTGTATCCACACTGCCTGCCCCCGAAGGCTTGGTATGTCCCGGGCCTGCACACTGGACTCCCTCCTCTTATTCTACCGACTCTTCTTGGCTGATCTGACCCCCACTCATAGTTTCAACCCATGCAGCAAGGACCCCTAAATCTATGTGTCTGCAAAAGGCCTGCTGAGCTTCAAACCTGCTAACCTGCCCCCTCAAATCAGCACATGCAAAGCTTAGCTCATAATGCTTATGTCGCCTATAACTGGAGCTGGCCTGCTTTTCTCCCACCCTCTCACCTGCCATCCTGGTTTCTAACCAAGTTCTCGCAAGCTTTCTTCCACTTCTCATCCTTTCCACTGCCACCGTCTCAGTTCAGACCTTTGCCTTTCCCTGCTGAACCACGGTGGCTCTTCCCTCACTGCTCTCTGATCTCTTCCCTGTCATTTGCCCACGCCCACACTGCTGTAAGGTGATAGTCCTAAAAATCTCATCCCTGCCTTGTTGGAAGACTGGCTTGGCTCCCCTTGTGCTGCAGAACAGTTTGTACCTGTCACGGTGACTTAGTGGCATCCCCCCACCCCCTGTCCTTCCAGCTTCTCTCCCTCCCTCACCTGCCTGTTGTACTCCAGCCTTGTCTGAAGTTGGCCAAACATGAACAAGTCGGTTTTTGTTTGTTCTGTTTTCTTAGTATCTTTGCTTACACAGTTATCTTTCTTTCAAATGCTCTCTGATGTTGCAGTCTTGGCCAGCACCCATCAGCCTCCAGTTCTGGTGAAACATCCTCTATCAAACTGTCCAGACCCTCCACCAGGTGGAGACTGCCTCCCTCCTTGTCCCTTTACACCTGGGACAGACTCCATTGGGCACTTGTCATATTTATGCCCATTTTGTCTACCTATCTGCCTTCCTCTCTAGAATGTGAATTTGGAAAACACGATGATTTTATCATGTTCACCTTTATATGTCTAAGGTAGAGCATACTCCATGGTAAATAATAGCCATAAGAAAAATCAGTGAGGATGAAACTAACCATGTCATTTGCTCATGAATCGTGTGAGGCTGGCAGGTCACCTAGTGAGAAGCCCAGTCCTTTGCAGCACTGGAATCTTAACACGCCTTCGTTTTCTACGCATTGTCAAATGCCCACTGGCTTTTATGAGGTGATACGTATGTTATAGTTTTCCTGGGGAGGGGGAAGGGAGAAAGACTCAGAAAAGCAAGTTGACTGCTAGTACTAATGATCAGGTGAGAGAGGAGCTCTAAGTCAGTGAGGTTCTTAGAAAGTTCTGATTGATTCGGAACCAGAGACTGGATTTGTCGGATTGGATCTATGACATGAACAGGTACACAACAAATGCGATATATAGAAATAAGAAGGTGATTCATGAATTGTTTCAGCAAGCACGTCGGTCAGTGCAACTGTTTCTTATAAAGTGACAGACACTTTCAGTTCAAGTTGAAACAGTAAGAAACTGAGTCAGGACATGCCCAGAGCCACTGCTGCGAACAGATAACCTGTAATGCAGGAGAGAGGAAGAAGAGCCTCAAAGTGGATCCTTTTTATTGCTTTTTTATGGGGAAAATGATTGACTTTATAGGTCCTGAGCATTTGAGCATTCATGGCAGTCTTAGGGCATCTCTTTCATAAATGTTACAAGTTTCCTACTTTACCTGTGAAAACAGCTGGCAAGCAAGCAGTGGCACTGTAATGATGTCTCGTTTATCTCACCTGGTCTGGCCTGGTCTGAGAATGAGATATGCCATCTAAGCAGGGTCTTCTAGATAACCGAAGCAACAAAATATTTACAAAAAATACTATTTTGGGGTAAAATCTTAGGTAAAGCAGAATATGCATTTACAGAGTAAACAAGTCTATGCTTTCATAGTGATATGTTCAAAGGCAACTTACATGGCTGGAGTGTTTGTTTATATTAAATGTTCATATTAAGGAATCTAAAAATCAGATTCATAAGACAAAGTAATGAGAGTTTGGGGAAACATGCTAAAAAGTTGATGTAATGGCTGTTTCAAGGCACAGCATGTGGAAGACGTTGAGAAACAGCCTAAACTGCAGTGTGCCAGGTGACACTGGGTGCTGTGACCTTCCTTATGGGCACAGGAACTGCTGACCACAGCTGGGGGCCTCCGTCACACTGGGCTGATGACAGCTAGTGTCCTATAGTTACGAAATCATTATGAATAAGACGTACCCCATCCTCTGGGTTCTTTGTAAATAGCTCTGTATCTCTTGAGACAGGTTTGGGTATATTGCTACCCATATTTTCAACTCTGTGCATTTAGATTTTAAAAAGTTAATGATTCTTATCCTGTCTCTAAGAAGGAAAATGACTCGGTTGAAAAACTACCCCCTGGCCCACGTACGTTTTTATCTGCACGTTAAACTGTCAGCTGTCACTTCCATGTTTGCTGCCGCGTGAAGTTTCGCTGCTGACGCAGAAGCTCGATGAGACACAGACGCCCACACGGGCAGGCCTGTCCCAGTTGTGCTGATGATGCCCTCAGTGACCGCAGGGGGTCCTTTCTGACTCAGCCCGACCGCACTGGGCCCTGGGAGCTGGTGGTTCACCTAGTTTCTCCAGACGTCAGAGGTGGGGAAAGAGCCTGTTCCCAGAGTGGGTGCTACTTGCCTAAGAGAATCAACAGACTTTGAAGGAAACCACTTAATGTTTCAGAGAAGTCCTTTGAGCTTCCTAAGAAATGAGCCGTCTTTCTTCCATGACTGGTCCCTGCAGGGACTCTGAATCCTTTTTCCAACATGAGTTGAGCAAAACTCTTTCAGGTTGTCTGAGGGCGGTTGGGTAGTATGCCTGTCACCCAGGGGGTCGGAGAAGGCTTCTGAGGAGAACTTAGTCCTTGTAACTGTGCTTGGGTCCTTATCCCAGCCGTGTCGCTGCTGGTGGGTTGCGTGTGTTGGGTGTTCAGGCAGGCCCAGGAGACAATGGGGAGACCTGAGACAACCTGGAAAACTCCCAGCACCAGACTCCTCTCTGTGGCACCCCCAGGAGATGCAGACTTTGAACAGGATCAAAGAGGCTGTAAAACCGGTGCTGTAGGCTGAAAAGCTCCTGCAAGGTGAAGAACAGAGAAGAGAACTTGGCAATGTTTGCGAAGAAGGACGTGCAGTTCCCACAAAAGACAAGAGAAGGGATAGTGAGGAAGAAAAGAGAAGAGGTTTGTGAGAGATCTTGAGAAACTCTGACAGACTATAGGTAGACATTTTTCCCTGCAGATTTTTATTGCTACTCAGAGACTGGGAGGTACATTGCTCAGCCAGGGTGGGGGATAAGAGGAAGGAGACGTGGAATAGAAAACATGGGGCAGTAGGAAATGTCCCAAGACCCCCAGTGGATGCCTGAAGCTACAGCTAGCACCGAATCCCATATCTACTATGCTATGTCATACATACTGATGATAAAGTTTGATTCATAAATTAGGCACAGTAAGAGACTAACAACAACTAATACTAAAGTAGAACAATTAATATACCATAATAAGTTATGTGAATGCAGTCTTTCCCTCTCTCTCTCAATATCTTGTACTGTACTGCAGGTATCTGAAACCATGGAAAGCAAAACCATGGGTAAAGGGAGACTACTGCATAAATCAAACAGAAAAGCTTTTCTGGTGATTGTTGAATTTTACCATTGTTGGCATTTTCTGTTTCTGACTACAGAGAGAACACCCCTAATACCAGTGACGTTGGGAAGGAAAGGGATCTTGGACATCAGGGTCATCGTTTTGCTCATTAGTAGGGAAATACTGTCATCTAGGCCCTGGTGGGGGACTCACCCTGAGAGTGCAGCTGAGATGCTAAGCTCACATCTTCAGGCTGACAAGTGACGCTCTGTGGCATTGCAGTACCAGTGCCACAGGGTGGAGCACAGTTCAGAGGGTACGTAAGCAGACGTCTCTCCTGCTTCTGCACCTCCTCAGAAGGAAGGCTGTGATGACAGCGAACATTTATTGAGGGTTTGCTGTATGCCATGTCCTGTTCTAACCTCTTTACATCTATTCAACTGTGTGCTCTTCAGAGGAACCCATGGGGAAGATGAGATGCAGAAAGGTTGAGTAACACCCAGAGTAAACCTGTGGGGCCAGGATTTGAGCCCAGGCAGTCTGGCTTGGGAGTATGTGCTCTGCTTACAGATAGGAAGGAAGGTAGGAAACTAAGTATGACGTGTGCCCATGTAAAAGCACTGGGTACTTTGTGTGTTGTCCGTTTTAATGCTTTTAGAAGCTTCCAGAAGGCCCCACAACCCACGTGACCAGCCCTGAGCTACTCCCAGGTTCCCCAAATAGATCATTACCGTCCATCTGCAATGGCCATGATTAATCATAATTTCTAAGAGATAATTTTAACACATACTTTTTAAATTAAATATAATGAGGCTGATATTCTCCTAATCATGTTGCAGAAAATTTGGATAATAGCACTTGAAGAGAAAAAACACATAATCCTACTCCACATCCTAGTCTTATTTTGACATATTTCCTAACAGTCCTTTTTTAAATGCCTCCGTATACTATAAATACAGTTTTGTATCCAACATTACCAGCTTTTTCCCATGTCTTTATGAAGTCTTGGTAACTGTGATCTTGAAATTGATATTTTTATTTCTCTTGGTAGTTTTAGTTAGGAGCGTTTTGAGTTTTCTAGTAATTGTTAGATGTAGAGATTGAATCTTCATTTTTTTTTTAAAAGGCATTTTGTGCTAGATCTCGGTTAGAAAACACTCAGCGGCCAAGGTTAGTTTTTATGACTGCATTCTCTTGTTTTTCCCTTAACAGGGATCTACCGAACAGAAAGGGATAAAGGCACTCTGTACGAGCTCACCTTCAAAGGGGACCACAAACACGAATTCAAACGACTTGTCTTGTTTCGACCGTTTGGCCCTATCATGAAAGTGAAAAAAGAAAAACTCAACATGGCCAACACGCTTATCAACGTGATCGTGCCACTAGCAAAAAGGGTGGACAAGTTCCGGCAGTTCATGCAGAATTTCAGGTCGGTTTGTTTGCATATGTTTATCTTTCTCTGTGCGCTGCGTGTTAGAGCTCTGATATCATTTTCCATCATGTCCTTCATTTCCCCTGCCAAGTACAAAGGCCCCTTTCTCTTGTTGTTAAACCTTGTTTTCTTCACATAAAGTTTATCATTTGTGTTTGCCTTTCCCTAACGCAATTAGAAAAGTCCCAGATAAGCATATTTACCTTCAAGAAGGAAAAATAGGAAGGACTGGGTTTCCATCAGGATCTGCAAAGATGACCTAATGCCTTTGTGTTTGGTTCGGATGCGGATTTGGATTCAGGTTTGGGGACAACAGGAACTGATCGCAGGCAAGCAAGTGGCCAAGTGACAATGTTCTAAGTCTTGAGAAGCCAGGGAGGAGCTTGCTGGTGACAGAGCCCACACTGACAGTGGACATATGCTAGAGGATGCTCTTGCTCAGTTCTGGGCTGCTTCATCTGCAGCTGGGATGGACTGAATCATAATCCATATTTTATTCTCCCCTACATTGCCTCAGATTTTAAATTTAGGGTTATGCAAAGAAGCACTCATCGTCCTAGCTACTCAATAAGCCTAAGCCGGGTTTTATTTTCAAATACACTAATGTAGTTTTTACATGTGTGTCTTTAAGCCCCTTTATTGTGCAATGTTGGATTTTATAAACTATGATGGCTAACATTCACATATTAGCTGAGGTTAACCAGCTAACGTATTTAACTAACTCATTTTAAAGATAGAAAATCATACTATCTAATTATAAATCTTGGAAGACCAAGCTGATTTTAATCTTATTAAATTCACATTATTAAAAGGCAGTAGTGGGCAGCGTAAAGGTGTGGTTGATACCTCTCAAAATTCTGGTTCGTGAACACATTTTTTTTTAATTTAAAGGATAACTCATTTATAATTAAGTTTTTTTAAGATCAGAAGCAAATAGGCTTAGAAGAATCCTTGGAGGTCACCTGGTCTAATCTTCCCTTCATTCTGACTCCCTCTGTAGCATCCCTGACGTGGGGTTCTCTAGGCAACGTGTGTGTGTACCTGCCTCCTTCACAAGGCAGGCTGCTGGTTTGTTGACAAGTTCTAAGTAAAAAGTGCTTCCAGCCTGAGCAAGAGCGAGACCCTGTCTCTACTAAAAATAGAAAGAAATTATACAGACAGCTAAAAACATATATAGAGAGAAAAAATTAGCCGGGCATGGTGGCGCATGCCTGTAGTCCCAGCTATTCGGGAGGCTGAGGCAGAAGGATTGCTCGAGCCCAGGAGTTTGAGGTTGCTGTGAGCTAGGCTGATGCCACGGCACTCACTCTAGCCCGGGCAACAAAGTGAGACTCTGTCTCAAAAAAAAAAAAAAAAAAAGTGCTTTATTGTTGGGACCTGAAGTCGGCCTCCCTGTCACTTCTACCCGGTGGGTCTAGTTCTAGCCTCTGGAGAAATGACTAAACAAATCCATTTCCTCTTAAACACGATAAGATTCCAAGTATTTGAAGACAGAAATCACAACTTCCCTTGTCTTTTTCTCTCCAGGGACAGCGGCGCTCACTTTCCCTAGCTTTTTTCATATTCCCTAGTTCTTAAACTTTTTTTTTTTTTTTTATTAGTTGCAGTTGTGCCTTTAGCCATGATATAATCCAAAGTATGCTAGGCTAATCTGTTCATCGGTGCCCAATGTATAGAATGCCACTTTGTACACAATCATTGACCTGTTCCCCCGGCTCCAGTAATTGAAGTGAGTGTTTATGTAATTTTGGCTTTTTCAACCTACCTTTGCTGTTTCTTTGTTCTCTCTCTACATACATATCTTCTCTTTGGAATGGCCAGATGCCGCTGGTTGATCAAACATTACTTCCTGAGAACAACTGAACCTGTAGTTGTCGCAAGGTATTAAGTCAAATCATTACTCTCAGTAGCTGGTATATCCATATTTAGGACCAGGTTACAGCAAGTCCTTTTGTCTAGGAAGCTCTCTACAGCTTGCTGGATTAAGGGTCCTGAGCTTCGATTCTGCCCATAGGCCAGTCACTGGGCACATTGGGTTTGGTAAAGTAGTGCTTACGCCAAAGAAATGTCTGCTCAATAAAGGGCCAAGTCTTTGGTATAGGACTCAGGGGGACTGAAAAAGCAGGATTCTCTTGGGTATCTATGGACAACTGCTTCCTTAGTGTCATGTCATGAGAATTTCAAGTAATTAACAATAGGAATAAAACAAGGAAGTATTGGTGAGAAACATAAAATTAGTAGCTTACAAGGCTCTAAAATGGAGATGGTAAAATGAAATGTAATTCTAGTCAATGTTTAAAACAATAAAACACAAACACCTCAGGGCATTTTTTCTTGACTTTTACAATTCATACATCCATTGCTTATATAGGTAGGAAGGGGTAGGTTGGAGAATTATTATTACTTGGAGACAACTTTTTAAGAGCCTATTGCATGTGCTAGACACATTACCCAGATGTGAGGGATAAGAAGATGAATTTGAGATGTGATATCTACCTTCATAGAAAGTATTAATAGAATCTGAAAATACGGAGCTGGGTGCTACCGTGGAGATACAGACAAAAGACAGTGGGACACAGAGAGTCTCCCCAGGACAGACATTTGGGCTGAACGTTGAGGGGGGAGAGTTTACTCTGTAATCAAGGAGTTTCTGAGCACATTAATGTCTCCGAAAGAACGGATGCGAGAAGGTAAAACCTGAGAGTATTTAATTCTACATAAGAAGTTAGTAAAAGTGGCATTTCAGATCACCAAAGAAGGGGATTATTCGGGGCTTGGTGTTAGGACAAGTAGCCAAACATTTGCAGGAAAAGTTTAATTCTTATTTCACACCAAAAACCAAAGTAAACTCTGGTCAATTAAATACTTAAATGCAATTATTCCAACCATAAAATGTGTAGGGGAAAACATAAGGGGCTACTTATTAACTATTTGATGTTTATGAATTGGAAACTATTAACTGTGACTGACACTGAAGATGACAGTATGATTTTTATTTCCTTTTTTCCTTTGTTTTGTGAATTTTTATGTAGTTGCCACATGCTTTACATTTTGTTTGAAGACTCAGTGAAAGATTGTTTTGGGCTTTTATAATTTAAACATGACTTTCATGAAAAGTGATTCTTGGCTATAAGATGTTTAAGCAACACAGAATAGTACAAGGAACAAATTATTTAAAAAGTCCCTCCAACCCCTGCCTCCCAGAACTAACCATTATTAACATTAGTCGAATACCATTCCAAGTACCTATCTTTGCATATATGCAGATAGAAGCATATCTCCCTAGCTGGGAATAATTTAATGCAATGTGAGATACACATTCTATTTCTAATTAAAGAATGAAAATTTATCTTTCTTAGATTTAGAAAAGAGAATCTGAAGTGTAACAGAAAAAATTGCTGAACTTTAAGAAAATATCCCTTCACTGTAAGAGACTGGTTCCTAAGAGATCCCTTTGAAGTTAATGTGATTTCTGCAAAACAAAAATGGTCGGAATTTATTTTTGACTACATATTTTAATTTTAGACTAGATTGAAAAATTGCAATAAGAAAGGGAAGTCAGCACTTACACTTTCTGCCTCCTGTATGTCTCCTCATCTGGTTTTTGTTAGCTCTCTATTGTTCTGACCTTTGTTGGGGTTTGCAACCTCTATATTCTCTTTTGTAACTGCAGTTCCTATAGTTCTAGCTCTGGGTTTAAGTGGACTTAGTGTATTCATTAGCAGTCCTCTTCTAATAACTTTCCATTCCTGAGTTCTCAGTTGGCTCTATTTCCTGGTCAAGAAATTTTATTTTTAGCCTGGGCAACAGGGTGAGACCCCATCTCTACAAAAAACTTAAAAAAAATATTAGCTGGGCATGGTGATATGCACCTATAGTCCTAGCTACTTAAGAGCGGACATGGGAGGATTGCTTGAGCCTGGGAGTCTGAGGTTGCAATGAGCTATGATCCCACCACTGGACTCCAGCCTGGGTAACAGAGCAAGACCCTGTCTCTTAAAAAAAAAAAAAAAAAATTCAAGAAGGACCACAACTGTTTGAGAATGGGATATTTACTTATCTTTATAGTAAAAGGATAGTTTGGCTGGGCTGGCAATTTTGGGGACACACTATCTCTCTTCGACTCTGTAGATATCCTTCCGGCATTTAATGGTACCAAGGAGAAGTGTTAAGACCATTTTACTTTGTCTTTCCTGAAAATGACTGGCGTTTGCCTGAATACCTGCAGAATTCCTTCTTTAGTCTTGAAACACAGTCACTTAATCATGATGTCTCATCTCAGCATCTATTGTTTTCTATGCAATCTTCCTGGAGTAGAGTTTCCTCTTTTGTTTTGTGGGCTCTTGCATTTTGGGGAGATTTTTTGGTGTTTCATATTTAAGTACTTCTCCTGCTCTGTTTATTGGATTCTCTGTTTCATGGATGCAGCTGTCTATTTCACAGGTCTTCTCCATTTAGTGCCTTCTATTTTTTTTTTTTAATGCCTTAGTCTCTTATCTGCTTTCATTTAAGCATTTCCTTTATGTCAGTGATTCAATTTTTCAATATATCTACTCTGTAGCTTGTTATTTCTAATGTATTACTTCTGCTTGTTTTGGCTGTCAGTTTATTTTCTGAGCACACAATGTGCCTGCTGATCTTACGCTGTTGTTTTCATCACTTTCCTCTTTGAACTTTTTTTTTTTTCCAATTTGTATTTTTGGTAAGAAAGTATGAAACATGAGAAATTTTCTTCTGTTTATGTTTTCTTTTGGACTCAGTGTTTCATTTGCTTTGAATGCTATTTCTTAAATCTATTTCTCTATTTTTCTTTAATTTTGTTCTGATTTTTGGGATACAGTTGCCTGTGATGCTTTGCTTTGTTTTATCTTTGCATCATATGCAGAGGACTACTCAGGCTTTCTGTTTGCTCTGACATAGCATGGGTGGATTGGCTCTCTCCTCATCTTGACTGAGAACGCTGTTCTATTTTAAGGACAGGGTATATTCTATTCTCTTTATTTGTAGCGTGAAAGGATGGGCGGAGGAGAGAAAGAGCTCAGCTAGAACTTTGCACAGCCTTTGTTGAAGTTCCCAGTTCTTGTGGCTCTTCTGAGCCCTGGGGTGATATGTGAGTTGTGCCCAGCTCACTCTGCCTACATGGGATGCATCCTTTTCTCGAGGGACAGATGTATGTGGCACCCAGAATGGGCCTCAGCTGAGGGCTAAGGCCTGGAGCATCACAATGAATCGGCCTCACTTGTTCACTTATTTCACCTGTCTTCAGTTCTTTTCACTTCTACCAGTCAAAAAGAAGGAGGAAAAAAAAGTTTGGGCCCTGGTTCTGTGGTTCTTTTGGGGGCGGGGGAGATACATGTAAAACACTTCATCTACCTCTCGGTAGTTTTCATCCCTTTCCTCTTCCTGCTCTGACAAAGGATCTTTCCTTGGCCTCCCCTCTGTGAGGTTTATGGCAGAAGATTATGTCCCTTGTGTTGGTCATTATTGGTGGCAGGATTTTTGCCATTTTCTGCTTTTTGGGGGATACAGTTTCCAGTGATCACTGCTTGAGATTAATTTATTTAAAGCGTTACCCTTCCAATGCATTGCCTTTAATACAGGGGTCCCCAACCTATGGTGAGTTGGATAATTATTTCATTATATTACAGTGTAATAACAATAGAAATAAAGTGCACAATAAATGTAATGTGCTTGAATCATCCCCAAACCTTCCCCTTCCCCCAGTCTGTGGAAAAATTGTCTTCCATGAAAACGGTCCGGGGTGCCAAAACGGTTGGGGGCCGCTGCTTTAATATGTCAACACCTTTCACTCTGATACGATTGGCCGAGGAATCCTTTACGCATCGTTTCATATATCTCAGCTTTAGTATCTTCTAGAAAACTGAAGTATTGGTCCAGATGGGCCCTGGCCCCCTTGCAGCTCTGTGCTGATTATTGTAAGTAGTTTTAGGTTTTTTAACATCAGCATCAATTTGTTCATTATTCACTTAGAAAAGACTCACATGGCTAAGTCTTAGAATCAATCAATCTTCTTGCAGAGAAGAAATAGATGTGGAACCTGAAATTCCTAAGGGAGCAGGCTTGGTCATGAGCTACACAGTGGCCTGGGGGAAGGCTAGGTCTGCACCAATGAGCTCCCCTTGGGTGACGGCCAGGCATGGGGCACAGTCTATAGGGAACCAAAGGCCACTTTTTTTTTTATGCCCCAGAACTGTGCTTGGGTTGGGCCCTGTGGACAAAATTGATTCCTGGGTGCATGAGGATTAAGGTATTTATTATCTTTATTTTTTATAGTCATATCAACTAATCATAAAACTTATGTTTACAAAAAAATACAAATTTAATAAACTATTTTATAAAGTTCAATGAATGAGGACTCAATAACAATATGGGAAGAGGGACAGGTACATAGGGATGCTGGAATTAATGAAAACAATGCAAGTGTCAAAAACACCAGGTTTCTGAGCTTCCCTGCAGGCAAGGAGAAAGGAAAACAAAGCCTGGTGCATTTCAGCTCTTAGTATTTAATGAAAAGAGGCCTACCATTCATTGGTTGAGATGAGCTTTATTCCTAGCACCAGAACCTAAGGAATTTCATTTAAGGGGCGACAAATACCAAATGAATGACGTTCCTAAGATTGACAAGAAATCGTGATGCTAAAGTTTGAGCATGGTCATCTCCCTGCGTAAGAATAAAGTCCCTGCTGCACTGCTTGATAGCAACGCGGACTGCTTTGTTCTCGGTGTCGCGGGGTTACTCACGCGCTGCGGGATTCTGTTTCTGTCTGTGGAGATGACATGGCGGATGCCACAGCGGGCTCCTCCCCCCTTGCTTCGTTGTCCTGGCCCATGTGGGAACCTCACAGGCTTCCTGTGCCCTTTCCCCTCCTACGAATGCCCACATGCCTCCCTGGGTCCCTGAGGGACGCCATCTTAGGACTCCCTTACCCGCCGCCAGGAACAGCGGACGCTCACCCGGAAGAACTTGCTTCAAAACTAGTTCCGGTATTATGTGTCTCTCTTTTGTCCAGTAGCATATTGGCTTAAACCTGCTTGTCTTTCTTCTTTTTTTTTTTTTTTTCTTTTTTTTTTTTTTTGATCCTCTCATTTTGCCTTTAAAACAAATTTCACATATCTTCTTTGGTTGCTTCATTTCTCTTAGAGTCTGTGTTATAGTATTGTAAGCTCATCTGTTTTTTCATTGTGTGTTTTGTTTGTGATAACAGAAGGCATCTCGAAAGAACAAAGCTGTGGATTTTCCTTGGGTCTTTATCTCTGAGTTTCTTTGAGGGGGGGGAAAGATTTTTATGGAAAATATTCTTCATGATTTTTTTTTTTAAATCTTTCTCGGTTCATTCCAAGTTTGCTTGATTTTTATTTTGACTATTTCCAGCTGGACTCAGAACCTTTTTCCTGGTTGCTATGTTCCTCCTCAGACTTGACTGGCTATTTTTGTTTTAATGTTCTTCTTTGTTTTCTCCTCCTGACTCTCTTCTCATCCCTCACAAGGCATCTGTGATATTCTAATGAAGTATCGAGGAAATCTTTTACTTGAATTTTCAGTAGCAATTCTCTTTTATTTCGTTTTGGCCTAAAACCATTAAGATAATTCTGGAAATTATCGAAAGTTTCTTTTTAAGGCAATGACTGTAAAATCTCTGAAATTGAAATGAGACTGGAGCATTATGGCTAGGTTGGTGTAGTGACAGAAAGGCCACAGGCCATCAAATGTTAGATTGCGGTAGAGATTCCTCAATTCCTTTGTGTTCCTTAAAAGGAAAATAATGTATTTTGCATATTATACTCTTCCCACCTCACCCAACCCCTTTCCCTCTCCCATAGGTCATTTCGGTATTGTACACTATGGTTGCACCAAGGAATTTTTATGTCTAAAATGCTTGAGAGACACTAATCTGCATCAGTCACTTTATTTGGGTAAAGGTTTCTCTTCAGGGGCTTAATAGAAGGTGGTTTTTATTTCATGTGAGCCACAGGTTATGTAGAAACCTCTATCCAAGAGTTAAAAAAAAAATGATCAAATGGAAAATCTCGTCTTCTGATTTGAAATGGGCAATCGGGAAAGTAGATCCCAATTGCTTGATTGAGAGTCAAAACTCACTCATTTTTTAACACTGAGACTACATAAATAATGTAATACAAGAATTATATATTGATTCATCTTGTTGTGGAGAGGGGGGGAGAGGACCCAGCAAGCCAAAGAAAGAAAACTGTTTTTTAGGCCGGGCGCGGTGGCTCACGCCTGTAATCCTAGCTCTGGGAGGCCGAGGCGGGTGGATCGCTCGAGGTCAGGAGTTCGAGACCAGCCTGAGCAAGAGTGAGACCCCGTCTCTACTAAAACTAGAAAGAAATTATCTGGCCAACTAAAAATATATATACAAAAAAAATTAGCCGGGCATGGTGGCTCATGCCTGTAGTCCCAGCTACTCGGGAGGCTGAGGCAGTAGGATCGCTTAAGCCCAGGAGTCTGAGGTTGCTGTGAGCTAGGCTGATGCCACGGCACTCACTCTAGCCTGGGCAACAGAGTGAGACTCTGTCTCAAAAAAAAAAAAAAAAAAAGAAAACTGTTTTTTAAAACCAGATTTCAGAAGGCCCCCAATAACTCTCTGCTCTCTCTCCAAGGTAGTACCTGTCTCTGATTTCCAAGCCATTCATGGCTAAGGAATTTTCTTCCTGTTATCATAGCAGACATAGGTAAAACTTGGGAATTGATGAGATGTTAATGTATCACTTCATTTGCATGGGACACTATCTAAAGCCTAAATAGATTTTCTTCTCATACCTGAAACATTGGAGTAGAAAACTGACTTAGAAAAAAAACACTGTTGTGTATTCCTTGCAAGTGTGCCTTTTCCCAATGGTGGAAGCCCTTTCTCTTCTCTCCACCTGTCAAGGATCAGCTTGGATGTTCCTTTTTCCTTAGCACCCCTTCCCCTATACCCATTAGAAATTAACCACACTCTCTGCATCCTCTTGGCTCCCTATACCTCTGTTACCATGGTTACTCCATCCTGCATCATAATATAGCTCTTCAACTGTCCATTCCATTCCATAAACTGGAAAGTCCTTGGGGTGGCCAGGGTGACTGGTTGTCCTAGTTTGCCTGGGACTGAGGGGTTTCCTAGGACGAGGGATTTTCAGTGCTAAAATCTGGAGAGTCCCAGGCAAACCTAGATGGGTGGTTCCCCTCCATGGACCATATGTGGTTATCCTTTGTAAATCTTACTCCAATAGGAACCAACTGGTTCCCATCAGGCAACTCAAATTGAACAATCCTTCCCATGGCCCATGTGCATTTGGAGTTTTGTTGAGTTTTTTTTCTCCCCTCTCTGGCCATATAAGCCACTCAGCTTGTAGTGAGTGCTACACAGCAAGACCAGGCTGTCAGATTTCCTATGTGCATCCCTCATGTGGTTCAGGTGACCTGGGCAGGTGAATACCAGGTGAGCCCCTAAGAAACTGGAATGTGTACCTGGCCACCTCCCCAGCTTGGGCAGGTCATTGGAAGTCGTTTCCTTACCTCTACACTAAGGATGTGAACAGTGATCAACACACAACTCTCCACAGGGAAGTCATACCAATTAATAACAGAACTCAAAGACCGTGAAACGGCTCTTGGCTTCTTGGGAAATAGAAATACAGGTGTCTAAGTGACTGTGATACATGTTTTATGACAGGAAATATATCTTAATTAGTCTCTATACTCTGTGTTACAATATCTTGGGGGAGAAGGAACTGGGTTTTTTTTTTGTTGTTTTTTTTTTTCTTTGAGGAAACAATATCCTAAAAAGATAAGGTCTTTGTGGAATAGAAACAATTTCTGGGCTTCCAGGTTGAGGTGGAAGAATGACCACGTGGGGGTTGGAGAGCTTTGTGTACAGCCTCCATGGGAAAACAACTAGCCCCACGAGGGTTCCTGGGAAGTCGGAGTTCCTGAGATTGGTTGCAAAGGTTTCACGTACAACAGTAACAAGTCGTTCATAGATATCTGCTACCAGAGGCACATAAGTCAACTTGGGATCCACGTAGCATGTGTCCAGCTACAAATAGTTCACAGTGCAAAGGAAGAAGTCTGCATATACAGGAACAAGATTTTGTACCTTTTCATCCCTTGCACTTTACTTTTTAATCTTTTACCTCTAAACCTAAGTCATACTCATGAAAACAGTCACACACATGTATACTCCTTGCACACATCTTTCCAGGGGGTGGAGTCGAGTGACAATTGTTTTGAACAGGACAAAGATCACTCAGACAGCGATGGTGTTTCCATAGCACTGGGCCCACACTTCCCTGGAGCATTTGTTTATGACATCCTGGAGAGTTTAGTTTTGCACAGTAGATGGAGAACTTCTCAAGGGCAGACAGGTCTTATTTTTTGAGATCTCTTGATAGAGTATCCAGCATATGGTATGTTGTCAACAAGTGTATGTTGAATGAATGAAAGAATAAATGAATAAATGGAATAGAAACCTGGAGGGTGGGGCTCAGAACAAATTCAGCTTTGCCTTTTTTTTGGGAAACGTCACCTGGTCACCAAGAATAAAGGCCCAATGCGTCTCTGTCTTGTTTCTTACAAACAGGAAGTGCTTTGAATGGATATAAAAATACTAGAGAGGGAGACAGCAAAGATGTCATTAGAAAAATGAGACTGCTTTTTATTCAGGCTCCGCGGGTGACCCTCTCCTGATGCTGGGATGGATTTTTTCCAACTGCACACACAATTTTCAAGCACGGTTTTTCTGGCACTTGGCCTTGTATGCGTGCTTTTATTCTACCCTGGCAAAGGAAGTGAAGGCATTGTCTGGTACGTTTGTGAAAGGGATCTTTTATGTGCAGAGAATTCTGTTGTTGGTTGGTGATGATTCAATCTGCAGGGACCATGGTCTCAGCTTGGGAAGTGTGTCCTGACACCCTAGGCCTCTGTTCCCAGTCGCTTGTCTGCTTCTAAGACCTCCACCGTCACGCTGCGGTCCCGAAGCAGCTCTTATCCTTCTTCCTGAATTTCTCAGAATTCTAAGAAACAGAATTCTCAGGAGCATCCTGTGACCAGGGGAGCCCTGTGTGCCTCTTGCCCAGTCGAGATCATCTTCCCTATTTCCACCATCTGGGATGCTCTTCTTTCTCCTCTCTCCCTTTCTAACTCCTGTTCATCCTTCAAGACCCAACCGTTGCAGCCCACAGGGTTTGCTGTGCTTTGTGAATTCTATATTCTTTTTATCAGTGTCATAAGGTATCCACGGATTTTGCTTGAGCTCATTTTATTTTCCCACTAATTGTTTTGAGGGTAAGAACCACACCTTCTCTTGCTTTGCATTTCTTCCAGCGGCCCCAGGCAGGCAGTCACTCTTCTTTGGTATCATTATTCCAAGCACTGAATAAACCGGCCTCTGCAATTACAGCTCTGGGATTTCTGCAGAGCTGTGATGTGGATTGTTGTTTGGGGTTAAGGAAAGTAGCCAACACAGAGATTTAAAAAAAAAAAAAAAAAGTGGAAGGACAAAATAGACAAAATGCAAAATGTCACAAAATATCATCCTACCAGTAGAATCTTTCCATTAGCTTGTTTCTAGAAAATGCATATTAAAATCATACACATACACTCGGCCCCCTGTATCCATGGGTTCCACACCCTCCATTCAGCAAACCACAGAGCAAAAATATTAAGAAATGGATGGTTGCATCTGTCCTGAGCATGTATAGACGTTTTATCTTGTCATTATTCCCTAAGCAATGCAGTACTGTTTACATAGCAGTTACATTGTATTGGGCATTAAAAATAACCTAGAGATTGCTTCTCGGCCTTTTGGCTAAGGTCAAGTGTTAGAGATGATTTAAAGTGCACAGGAAGATACGCAAAGGTTGTATGCAAATACTACTCTGTTTTATATTAATATAAGGGACGTGAGCGTCTGTGGATTTTGGTATCTGCAAGGGGTCCTAGAGCCAATCCCCCATGAGTACTGATGGATGACTGCACATACATGTACACAAACACACGTTTACATATGTATTTACGTATATACACATACATTTACATGCATATATGCATATATTCACATACACACATTTATGCATACACACACGTGCATGTATGAAGTAAACCCCAGCAGAGGACCTTACTAGATTGATTAGGGGTTATGGCTGAGAGGACGGGACACGGGCAAACAGCCAATAAGCTCTTGTGGGAATGCAGGGGAAGACGGCCCAGAGCCAGAGGGTTGCTTTGTCGGGACCCTGGAGCATGAGGTGCCAGGTGTCTGGGATAATCAGAGTCACAGGGGAAATGGGGACATAGTGAAGGCGATTGCGTCTGCTTGGGAAAGGTGAAGCTCAACCACTGTGCTTCTGCCTTGTGACTCCTTGGACAGTTGTCACACTAGATGTGTCCAAGGGTTTCTAGAGTCCTAAACAAAAGAAATTGTACCTTCACTCATTCAGTCTGTAGGACTGTTTGTGCTCAGCCCACCCGAGAGAGGAGGCGTAGACAAGTATGCTAGTCTTACCCTTTGTGGACTGTAGCTTTCTCATCTGCAAAACGGAATTCTCCTCTTTTGTATTTCATAGACTCCTTTTGGGGTAAGAACCCCAGCCACGTTCCATGGGACTGTCTGGTCCCAGGGGGCGAGGCCTGTGGCAGGTGGGACCTGTAGTGTCTTGCATCTGAGTTTTGATTTTCCAGATCTGCATGTTTAAATTCCCTTGTTTTCCTGATGAGATAAATATAAATGCAGGCAGTCGGGATGCCAACCAGAAATGCCTCGGCTCCCCACCTCTGCTGTCCTGGCTGGTTACTTACTTTACTTCAAGACCCTCTTGCACTTTGTAAAAAAGGTGTTTGTGTTAATGTGAAAACAGGAACCAGACATGCATGTGTTGTTTTCCAGGGAGATGTGCATCCAACAGGATGGGAGAGTTCATCTCACCGTTGTTTACTTTGGGAAAGAAGAAATGAACGAAGTCAAAGGAATACTTGAAAACACTTCCAAGTGAGTACGATGTGGAGCTACAGTAAGGAGTCATGGTAACTGAACTCAGAAGTACACATCCACGGCTGCGACGTCTGCCTGGTTTTATTTTCCTTAACACTGTGGGTGAACTGGGGGATTGACTGACTGCTGGCCTTGTGCAGGGGGAGGTCTGTGCCCTCCCTCCCAGGGAGACCACCCTGTCTGGCACTGGTCTTGATTGTGCCGGGGTGATGGCTTTGACAGTGGAGACAAACTGCCCTGCAGCAAAGTTGGGGGGAGTGTGGCCTCTTTCAGCTTCTGCATGACTGGATGTGATCACTCTTATCACCATGGGCTCGGGGACTTTGTCCCAGAGTGGGAGTTACCTAGAGCACAGCTATGCAGTGAGCTCCATCTCAGCCACAGCTTGCAAGGCTGAGTGATATCCATGCTCAGATCTCATCCGCGTAGCAAGTGGTCTCACCTTTTGGGCTTTCATTCATTATTTGTTTGGAGACGTTAGGGCAAAACCAGAAGGGATGACTGAGGCAGGATCCTCAATTAAACCTATTCAGTTGAACAGAAATGATTTAACCCAAAACTTTAGACTTCAGGTTGTGTATTTATACGTGGTTAATGATTTGCATGGGGAATAAATGTGTCCAAAAGCAGCACAGATGGATTTTTCCCCCTATCATAATAAATGAGTAACTGCTGTGGCATCTTCTACCAGTGAGGAAGCCAGAATGGTACTGCCACCCTCACCAGGGAGGTTTGCAGGGCTCCAGCTGAGTAATCAGGTGGGTAGTTTCTATGTAAGTGAAGCTGTGGCATTGATCCAGTGGTACGTAGTGGTGGCAATAGTATGGATAGATCCATAAGATTTAGATTAAACAGGGCTCTGTTTTAAGTTTCTGGAAAATTACAATTAGATGATAGCTGAGGGAGAAGAGTCAAGATTGAGTGTAATTTTTGTATTTATTTTCATGCTTTCTTACTAGTTTTGCATTAATGGGCCCCAGATCTGAATGCTAATTGTAATTATTGAAATATTCTATAACAGAGGTCTGCAAACTGCAGCCCACTGGCCACCTATTTTTATAAATAAAGTTTGATTGCAACGTGGGCACACTCGTTTGTTTACATATTACGTATGGCAGCTTTTGTGCTACAACTGCAGAGTTGAATAGTTACTATAAAGACTGTACAACTCACAAAGCCTAACCTCTTTAATATCTGGCCCTTTATAGAAAGTTTGCTGACCCTTGCTCTAAAGCAATTTAAGCTATGGCCATCTAATGGAGATAAAATAGGATAAAATTATTGAACATCCTAAATGTAAGTGAAATAGAAATCCCCCAACTCCAATGCATTGCAATGTCCTTCTCTTCTCTGCTTAGGAGTGAAGAGCATGCATGGTTAGAATTGACGTCCTCTGCTGGTGTCCATTCCTGGACATGGATTTTTTTTTAAGTTTCTCAGATGACTCTACTGTGAGGCCGAGATTGAGAACCATTGTATTAGAAGGTGGTGGTCCCCCGGGGGGCTGCTTTCTGCTCTCTGGCTAGCTGCCGTACCCTGAGGGATTTTAAGCGGCTCTCCCGGTGACTCTGAAGAATAGCCAAGAGTGACAATATCCATCCTGCTGGGTCTGACAGATTTCCAGCACATCCAAGAATGACCATACGTTTGCTGATGGTTACACATGACCATAAACCAAATTTATACGAGTCTGATGGATAAGTAGAAGGCTAGTTTAGACCCTTTCTAGTTTCAAGAGTCAAGGCATTCTTCTCTGTATCAAGGTGTACACTGGCAAGCTGAATTCTCAATCCAAAGATGTGGCTTGGTGTGCAAAGAATGTGTAGAATCTGAACAAAAAAAGTAAAATTATTTGAGTGCTAAGGATGGTTTACCTAAAACTTTGGAAAACAGTCAGTGATCAGTTTATCTGTAGAGAGAACTTCATGCTAGAGGCTAGTCAATGCTTTAAAGTAATGTAACATAAACTTTGGCAAAACCAATTCAAACCTCATTTTTTGTGTGTGTTGATATCCTCATTCTGTAGTATTGATGTCACTGATGCTTTGGGACAGATCCCATCCCTCCCATGGTGTTGCTTTGATTAGGTTGCCTCTTTGAGGAATGCCAGAGCATCACAGCCAACCTCAGTTTACTCCACACTCCACCTTCCAGATGAATCTTCCTACATCACCCATTGCCTTAGCCTGGCCCCTAAACTGGCTCTTAATTCTAACCTTGCCCTTAAGACTTATTGCTCCCGGCCAAACTGGGGACAGAGTGGGCCCTGTTGTGTGCACTCCTGTTGTTCTCCTCTTCTCGGGACTCCCTCCACCCTCCTCCTTGTTTGCTCAAACCTCAGTGCTGTTCCATCCCCACCTCTAGAAACTTCCTTCCTGACCCCCAGTGCTTTTCTGTCTGCACTCCGACTGCACTCACTTCCAGTACCTCTTATGGTCAGCACTTAGCAATTCTTATTTCTTTTTGTTGTCCAACTTTGCAGCTAGAGTATAAGCTGTTCCATGAGAGGTACTCTGTCTCATGCCTCTTTGTAACTCTAGCACTTAGCACAGTGCCTTATGTAGAAAAGGTTTGTTCCCTGAAAGAAAGATAATGCCAGGGATATAGTAAATGTGTATACATAGTAATCTATATGTAAGCTTATAAATAAGGCTTTATTTAAGTATCTTATTATTCTTCTCAGGTGGTAAAACTTTTGTTCCAAGGCATCTTGTTTTTAAATAATAATTCTATCATTATTATTATTTGCATGAGTTACCTTGTTTAATGTTCACAACCACCTTATGAGATAGATGGTGTGATTAGCCCCACTTCATAGATGAGGAAACTGAGGCTTACAGAGGTTGTTACTCAGGCTGTCATCCCTGGCACATGGGAAAGCCAGGATCTGAACCTCATCTATTAAGTTCCAGGACTCAGGCTTAACATAGCATCAAATTTTCACTCTGATATATGGCCCCTCCTAAAACCCGTAATTGTTAGTTGAAGGTAATAAGATTTGTAATCATACTAAATGAAATTTATTTCATTTGGAGATCAGTATTGTGATTAAGCTGTTGTAAATCCACCTAAGTGCATATATTTTAAGAATCTCTTTTAACAATCTTGTTTAATGACTAGCATGCAGTGTTCTACACTCTCTTCTTAGGTCTACACTTACTCAATTGAGCTTTACATTTCAGTTGATTTCTGTAGATCAGTGTTCGGCAAACTCCAGTTTGTGATTCATTAGAGGGTTGTGAAATCGCCTTAGTGGGTTATGTCCAGTGTTCTTAAAAAATAGAACAGGATAGGAAATATCAGAATGAATCGCAACTAATAAGGATAAATATTGTTTCGTGAAACTAATTTCAGAGTGTGTGTGTGTGTGTACTGCCTCGTGATGTATAATGTATTCCTTTGGAAGGATTGTGGCCAAAATGTTTACAAGCCACTGCTCTAGATAACAGTACAAATCGGTTCTCAATATCTGGTTCTTATCCTGCAGATTTATTTTCAAGCTCAGATTAAAGCCCAGCACAGTGGTTCTTAAATATTTAATATCAACATGCTTTGAAATAACCTGGGGTGCTTTTTCAAATGCTGATTCCTGGGGTCCAGCCCCACAAACCCTGAGTTGCTGGGCCTGAGACGAAGCCTGGGATCCAATACTTCAAAGTAGTTTCACGTGTGATACTGACATGGGGGATCCATGGACCATACTATAAAAACCACTGGCCTACTAGATATTTGCTTGGAGCTGTGCACTAGGAAATTTTTTTAAAAATGTGACTGGTAGATGAATTGGCAAGAGCTGACATTTTCTACGTTGCAAGTTCATCTTTGTCCAGTCACAAGGACACAAAAGCATCTTTTAGAGGAATCAACTCTGAGATCGAGGTACTAGAAATGAGACACTTCGCTGCCATGGAGTGTATGTGATGGTAAGAGGGGGGTGGTGGCAGTCGTGGTTATCAGGGACCTGCCTGGCCACAGCGTTTCACACATCTTTGAAGTGATTTGTTTGAACAGTAACTCCAGGGAGATTTTTATCAGGACACCCTAAAAGAAACATTGGGGGAAAGGTTTTGTTTATTTTGGAAATTTTAGCGGCACCTTAAACAAGGAATCTTCAGATAAGAATCTCATCTGTTAAAATGAAATAAGCTTCACAGTAAATCCCTCCCAAGCAGGTAAGGGATTCTCAGACCCTGGGAAACAGAAGCAGAGATAGCCCCTCCCCGATTAAAGCAGCATCTTAGGCCTCTGACCATCTCACCTGGCATTTGCCAGAGGTGGAGCTCAACCTGGCTCTGCTTGGTGGAGTCCAGATAGGATAAATTCAAAGAAACCCACACCAGGTATATCATAATCAAACTACTGAAAGTCAAAGTCAAAGAGGAAGAATCTAGAAATCAGCATGAAAGCTGCCAAAGCCATCTTGATTAGAAAGAACAAAGTTGGAGAACTCACACTCCCAATTTCAAAACTTACCGTAAGATGACAGTAATCAAGATGGTGGTACTGGCATAAAGATAGACATATACATCAGTGGAACAGAATGGAGAGCCCAGAAATGAACCCACACATTTATGGTCTTTTGATTTTTAACAATGGTCCAGGCAATTATGGTGGGGAAGGAAGAGTCTTTGCAAGAATGGTTTTGGGACAACTGGCTATCCATATTGCAAAGAATGAAAGTCACCTTCTGTACTTGGTGTGTATATGTCACATCATATACAAAAGTTGAGTTAAAATAGATCAAAAACCTAAATCTTCTAAGAACTCTAACTATAAAATTCTTAGAAGAAAACATAGGTGTAATTCTTCGTGACCTTAGGCAATAGTTTCTTAGATATATGACATCTAAAGCACAGCAGCTAAAGAACAAGTAGATAAATTGGACTTCATCAAAATTAAAAACTATTGTGCTTCTGTGAAAGCAAAACGATGGCTCCACATAATGGGAGAAAATTCTTGCAAGTCATAACCTGATAAGGATCCAAGGGTTTAGTATCCAACATATAAAGAGAGCACCTAGAATTCAACAGTAAAACAACAAATAACTCAATTTAAAAACAGACAAAAGATTTGCGTGGACATGTCTCTAAAGATGATACACAAATGGCCAATAAGCACATGAGAAGATGTTCAACATCATTAATCACCAGAGAAATGCAAATCAAAACCACAGTGCAAATCACACCTACTAGGAAGGCTGTCATCCCGAAGTGTGCATGTGGCTAGCGTGTAGAGAAGGGCAAGCGTGCCTCGCGGTGGAGGGTAGACAGGAGTAGGGATTACACACCCAGGCTTTACAGGGCAGGAGAAGCTGCAGTTGCATGAGCTGTCTGAGCATTGAGGCCACCGGAAGGGATCTAGAGGAGAGAGGGTTGAAGGATCGTGTCCCTTGGAGGCAGCAGCCTTGAGGCCGCCACCCGGGTTCTTTATGTTAATCTGTGTTGGCCTCCACCTACGGTGAGGCCATGAGATTTCTTCTTCACTTGGTGGTGCTGGGCGGGGGGATTCACTGATCAGGAAGGAGGCTTCATTTCCTCGCTTGCCTTCTTCGCAATCACTCGCACTGTCCTTAGCAACAGCGCATAAGGGCTCGGTGTGGCATTCAGATTGCCACCCTCAATTTTTTTCTACAAAAACTCCATGGTAGAGGGTCTCATGCCAGAACTTTGAATCTCATGATTTTTCTGTGCCTCAGAAAATTAGTTTGGTACCTGCCAAAGCTGGCTTTGATTTCTCCCATTTAAAACAAAACCAAAACAAAACAAAGCTGTATACATAGAGTGAAAAAGAAGAGGCAATCTGAGCGTTTAGCCAGGAAGATGGTGAATTCTAATTAGCTGTGGCCTTGCGTTGCAACTCTTCTGAGGGTCACACACATTTGCTTGCAGTCGACTGTGCCTCCTTTTCACATGAAATCTGAGAACCAGTGGACAGGCAAAAATGAATTCCCTAAAGAAATTTGCTAAAACAGGCTTATATAAGCTCAGAATCCAGAAATTCTAAATCGTTTAAAGTACCTACTATGAAAAATTGGATGACATGTTCAGTTTTCAATTTTTCACTGTAGTCAAATGTTTTCAGGAAGTAGAACGACTCATAAGTGATTTTAACATTTAAGGCTGTAAGATTTAAAATTTAAAATTGCACACCGGATAGAATAGTTTCTATGTACATTTTAAAATTTTTAAAAATAAAGGGCTATTGTGGAAAGTGACATTAAGGGAATTTCCTTGCAGTTGTGGGGAAGCGTCTGTATGAGAGTAAATCATATTAGACACTGAGATCTTTTATCATTTATAACCCAGCAATTCTGGGAAATGTAAATCAATTAGGGAAATTAAATCTCCAGGAGAAGGAGCTTTCTCAGGTCATTATAACCTCTATAAAAATGACTTTGTATAAGTTGGAGTTTTCATGCACCAGATTTGTTATATAAAAGAAAGGAATTGAGTGAGAAATTCAAGAGTTTTATCCATTGATAATACAATGCAAGAGGAAAAGAAGAAATAATTATGAACAACTCAGGTGGTCTTTTAGAACTGCACACTCAGCTTCGTCACAGGAAATTACATAATATAAAATGCAGTGTCCCCAATCTACCACGATAAGTGCTCATTTCTTACTCTGCCATTACTTTAGGCACGACACTAAATATTCCATTTCTTTGAATGGGTAATTAAATATTTTGGACCAAATTGCATCTTATTTTGCTCGCCTCTTGTTTTTCTTTTATTTACGTATTTGTGGTTACCTTAAGAGCTTGGGCTTGTGCCTGTCCTTCAGAATCTGTGGGTCGCAGCCTCTTTCTGGTGTGGGAGGTGGGCGTGTACAAAGGGCAGGGGCTTCCCCGGTGCCCACCTGAGCAGGCTGTGATTTCTTGGGAAGGGGGAGGCATCTTCAGGCAGCGCCTCCCATCAGGGTGGATCTGAAATGTGCCTCAGTGATTTCCGTCTGTTCATCTCCTGGTTCATCTGGTGTTTATTGATCATCTGCTATGGCCCTGTGTGTGCATTTACCGCACAGTGCTTGATAATGTCTAACAGAAAAAAGAAAGGAAGGCAGTTGCTGTCCTTGAAGGGTTTAGAGCCTGCTAGAGCAGATGTCCGTGCAAGCAGGGGCACAGAAAGATGCTGGGACATGGGAGGGACAGAGGCAGGCCTGGGGGCAATGCTTGGGAGCCCAGAGAGGACACTGCAGTTTGTAGCAAGGCCTGAGAGAGGTGGTGACACTTGACGTGCCCTTCAAGATGGTGGGATTTCCATGGGAATAGACAAAGAAAGCACACTCTGGGGAGGGAACAGCAAGCACGGACAGGAGGCCCTGGGCATGTCCATGCCTTGGCGACTAGTCCCTTGTGAGCCTCCTGGCTGGTCACCGTGGTGGGGGCGGTACCGAGACAGAGGACAGAACAGGGCTCCTGCGTGTGCACCCCATGCTCTGTGTTTAGGAGTTGCAGCCTCACGGCCAGGTACGCTGTGCACGTGCCCAAACCAAGCCACACCACCACGCTTCACTGGGCAAATCAGTATTTTGAGTTGATCTGTCATTGCTTTTTTGTGGCTTTGCTGCCTTTTAATACACACCGTTGAGTAGAGGGCTGCTCTGGTCTAGTGAGCGAGCCCCCTGCCCAAGGAGCAGCGTTTCAGAGTGAAGAGCAGGGGCCTGACCATTGTGCAGATGCCAATTCCTCTTCATCTCGCTGCTTCCTGTTTGGGAACCCCCTGGCCGGTGCTGGCAAGTCTGAGATGAGGCCGCCCACTTCCCGGCCCAGAAGGTTTGACGGTGTGTTAATCTCTCTGCTTTGGAAAAGGGAGGAAGTTGCCCCGAGTCTTTTCCTGGCATTTCCAACTCAGCCCTCGTTCTTGGCAGAGAGCACTTGTGAATGATCAGAGGCCCTTCCTGATGGCAAGAGAGCAGAGGGAGGGGTTCTTCTAGATTACTGGTTAATTAAAAGAAGCCTTGGGTGGAGGCGTCAAGAGGAAAAATAGTATCATCATTATTCAGCTACAGACAGACATGTAGCTGAGCATGGTGACGTGGCAGCCACACTGGGAACCGCAGGTGGGTGACAAAGTTGGCACTCTGGGCCTGTGACAGGCTGTGGTGCTTCCCAGGCCTGCGATGACTCTGTCCCCACCCTGCCTTCTGTGCACACTCACGTCCAGCTCCCTCATCAGGGCCTGGGGAGTTGTCAGGGCTTCAGAACGGAGCCAGCATAGACACGGGCTACCAGGTCAGCAGTAACAACGCATGTGGCCTCTGGCCAGTGTTGGCCAGGGTGGATGAGGGTCCCAGACAGAGCTGGATTGGGACCGGGTCCTGAGCAAGCAGAGGCTGCTGGTGCCATGTGCACACGGGCCCCCCCGTGGCCCCCGTGGAAACAACGGGCAGAGCTGGGTGCTGCTTCTGGGGCTTTCTCTGCACCTGCAGACACCCTGGACGGCGGGTTTGAAATGCATATGCACATTGGCTGGTGCCATGGGTATAACACGGGTTGTCCCATCCTTGTAGACAGGTTGCATAAAGAGAAAGGAAGCAAATTGCCTTTTGCACTAGGCCATGTAAAAGGTTCTCCAGCAGCTATCTGTTTTCCTGAATTTTCTGTCTCTATAAGTAACATGTTGAAGCATAGAGGTCAATGTTAAAAAAAAAAAAAAAAAATTGAGATGAATGAAGATCATCCCAAACACTGCACGCCATGAATTTTTCCAGTGACTGTGGCTGACAGGCAAGCCCAGCACTGCCCACCCACCCCCCCCAGAAGAGCAGAGAACAGCATTTATTAGGAACAGCTCAAGCCAGGGTTGGGGGATTTCTGTATAGAACAAACTAGATTAACTTAAATATTGTGTAAGCAGATGTACCAAATTACCACTTTTCACTCTAATTTTGTAGCACCAACAGTCTCTCTACCATGAACTTGGCAATTAATCACCTACAGGCTTGTCATATCTTTACTGCTGTTACCTCGGTTTCTAATGCCGCCTTGTATCCTTATTTAACCATTCAGCATGACTTGACTTTTGTAAATATTTGGCATGTCTGCACAGGTGGACTGTAAGCTATCCAAGCAGGAAAATCCTGGTGCTGTGGTTCCTTTAATGCAGTGTATTAAGGAGCTATGCTCCTCTTCCCTCGGCAAAAGCTGCTTGCTGTTGCTCAAATATAAAGTATTTTTATAGTTGAAATTTCTAATGATAGATCCTGGAAAACCTCTTGGAGAAGGTACCTGAATTAGGGAGTTAGATACAACCTGATTGAGGAAGGGTTTGCGTATTCATTGTGTTTGGGAATGTCTGTCCTCCTTGCCCTGCAAGTTAGTGAACAGATGTCACTATGGAACCAAGGGTAGGGTGGGGGTCTGGAGGGGGCGGGTAGCAGGGGTCCCAAAGGTATAAGGTATAAACCTTGAAACAGATAGAGCTGCTACTGGCTGTACATGTTCAACATACAACAGGTTAAAGCAAGATGGGCCAAGGATAGTAGACAAGTACCTGTGAGATGGGTTGGAGATGCCCTTAGAAGAACAGGTAAAATCCAAGCACTTTCCTGGAAACTGACCAAACAGGGTAGGGAGAGATGGGTGTAGCTGACCTACAGGAGCTGTGGCTGTAGAAACCTCTAGAAGATACTGAAGATGCCTGGAAGGACCTTGGGCCCACCTAAATGTGTTTGGAGCCAGGGCAGTAGCACTGCCCTTGACCAGGGCTAGACCTAGTATTGAAAAGGCTTTGGGGCACAAGTTCAGTGCTACTCACAGAAAATAGGAACCGGGGCCACCTACCCAGAGAAAAGGCTCAAGGTAAAGTTCTGGAAGAGGAGAAGAATCCCTCCAAATGTAGAGCAGGGCTTCAGGGAATGCAGAATCATAGTTACACTAACATTTACACATGTTAGTGTGTAAATGAGCCTTTGAACTCTGTAACTGCTGGATTTTGCAAAAAGGAAACTAACAAAAGATGGGGAGTGACTTGCCTCAAATGAATTAGAGGCAGAGCTAGGGGTAGAATCGTTCATATATTCACACATTCATTCGCAAACACATATGGGGCACGTAGTGGGAACCAGGTGCGGTTCTAGGCCCTGGATCCGGGTTCCCTGACTTGTAGACCTGTGCTGTTCCCATGGCGAGGCCTCCTACCTTGAACTACATCTGAAAGGCACGTCTGGCATCAGACGCAGACAAGGATGGGCCCGCAGATTCCCAAGATAAGAAACCAAGCTCACTCCCAGATCTGAGAGAGCAAGGTAAGTCAAGGAGGCAAGCAGCAAAACTAGTTTCACTGATTAAATTACCAGATACGAGCACAAAATAGCATTTTAAAAGCTTATGACTCTATATCTGTGTTGACCTTTACCCAAGATAGTTACTTGGAACACAAACTTTTAAAAATGGAAATGAGCTTCTGTACCTTTCGAATATATCAAGATGAGAGAGAAGTTGGGGAGGGAAGATGGCACCAGGAAAAGGAAGATTTGCCAAGTGCTGGGTCCCTGCCCAAGTAGGAGCTAGAACAGGACTGAGGGTGATTCTCCAGTTCTGTTGGGTAGAAGACAATCTCTGTCCCACTAGGCACTGATTGAACTCCTGGAACTTTTGCTCAAGACATGCCCCATTCCAGAAGGTTCTGCCATTCCTGGGAAAGAACAGAAAACTAAAGAAACATCTTGGCTTTGCTACCGGGCCTGGGAAACCTTGCCTGTGCTAATAGCAGTAGCTGATGCTTACCGAGGGCTTTATGTTCGTGGCACTGTTTATCTAGCTAATAGCCCTGTGAGATGGCTAAGGAAGGTGTTATTATTCCTGTTTTGCAGATGAGGCAACTGAGCTTGCGGAGATTAATGGGCTGGGCTAGATCACAGAGCCGTCTGTAGGAGAGCCAGGTCGGAGCCGTCCTAGTGTTCGAACTCCAACTGGTGGCTTCTTCCGCTGTGCAATGCTGCTTTCCCAGAGGGTGGGGAGGCCATCCAGCCTTAAATCTGTTTGGGGACAGATACCCATCAAGAACATCTTGCCTGGCTCCTGGGTCTCAATGCAGATGAGAAGATGCTAGGTGGAGCCATTGCAAAGTTATTTCAGAGAGTTCGTTTGGGGGCCCAGGAAGCATGGAGATTTTTCCTGGGTTGCATTGCTAGTCTTCACTGAGTCCCATTTTCCCCATCACAAAGAATATTCATTAGTGATGACAGTACACGTTTCAATGTGAAGGAATTGCCAGAAAAATTAGAAATAAGACTTCACTGGGTGTTCTTGGTACCTTTGATCCCAATGGGTTTCCGGTGGGTCTGGGTCATTCTGCACCTGCTGGGGTAGCCCCAATACCCTCAGGGCTACAAAAGAAAAGTGACAAGACATGGATGGGCCATGGTCACGTATTTTTCCAGGGGACACTGTCAGCCCATGAATCGTGGGCACGTGAGTGACTGTACCTGGTCTTGCCTTTCAGAGCTGCCAACTTCAGGAACTTCACCTTCATCCAACTGAACGGAGAATTTTCTCGGGGAAAGGGACTTGATGTCGGCGCCCGCTTCTGGAAGGGAAGCAACGTCCTTCTCTTCTTCTGTGACGTTGACATCTACTTCACCTCTGAGTTCCTCAACACGTGCAGGCTGAATACACAGCCAGGTACGGGGCCTCTCAGCTCACCCTCGGGTGGCATTCAGCTCTCTTGTGTTCATGCGTCATTCTCTTCATGGTTTGCTGTGGCATCCTCAATCAGCCTCTTTTACCCCATTGGCAAAGAGAAAGAAAAACACCTGGTTTGAGTTCTCCTTTGGGGCTGTATTATGGGCCTGTTGGCCACCATAGTTCGGGCACTGTTGTCCCAAGTTCATGTTCATGACCCATTTTCCATCTCCAGCTGGGAGGTCAGCGTTGCTGAACATCCACAAGAGAAAGGGTGGTGGGGAGAGCATGAACTTGGAAAAGCTGCCTGGATGTAAAGAGAAAAGAGTAGCCTTGGGCAGGGACCAAGGGCAGAAGGGCTCTGAGCGGAAAGAACCCCCAATACGGAAATTATCTTCATAGACCTGACTCATGGGCAAGGCAGACACTCAGCCAATGATCACTAGCGTGACCATGTCAGTTGTCAAAATACTGAAATTCTTCTGTGTAAGTTGCTCTTGAGCAACTTCCCTGGGATGTCCCCATAGTCACTCTGGAGACTACCCCATGAGCCAGCAAGTTCAAGGGTTAGTGTTTGGCGGGGCAGGGGGCACCGGGACTCTCCTCCACACCTACTCCCATTGGTTGGTGCCCAGTGCTGGAGCCACTGACTGTCAGTATTTTGAATATTATTCCTGTGCTGGGAGGTCAGAAATATTTGAGAATCTCTCTGGTCTGCCTGCTGCTGTACTTCTGAGATCTACTTGAGGGTTGAGTGGAGGGAGGAAAAAAGAAAAACGATGCAAATATCTGGGGTGTTTCAGAAAGCTAAATGCCAACGAGCAAACCTAGTCATTGTATCTGTCACTTCAAGCAAATGTTTGTCTTCCGGTTTGCAGGGAAGAAGGTGTTTTATCCAGTCCTTTTCAGTCAGTACAACCCGGGCATCATATACGGCCATCACGAGGCAGTGCCTCCCTTAGAACAGCAGCTGGTGAGTAATGACCCCGCCGATGCCTTCGTGTGGCTGGTTAGCGCCTTTCATTACCAGGGGCACCTGACCGTGAGCCACAGGTGAGTGGGAATCTGTGGAATGATTCCCTTAGTGGATTTTCGGTTTGGCAGACGTGTTAGCCTTTGCTCCTAGCGCCTTGTTGATTAAAAGTGCTTGCAGTATTTAAAAGTGGAAAATAAATGGGAACGGTACTTTACAGGAAGGTAATTTCACACCTTCATAGTTTTCTTCTATGGTTTTTGGAAACTAGTATTAATATTATTGCATTATGGATGTAATGCATTTTCTCTTTATTACAAAATCCTACAAGGTAAGAAAGGGGAGGGACTTATGTTTCCGTGTGTCAGATGGAAAATGGAAATCAGCAAGGGGTGGGTTGACCCAGTGAGGGCCAGATGCAGTTCTCTGTGCCCTTCACATGGTGCCACAGTCCCCTGCATCACGGTGCCTCAGGTGCACGCTGGCATCAGAGCTGTCACGGCAAGGTGGCTTTCAGAGGAAGATTGGAGGGACCTCCCTGCTACACACTCGGCTGTGTAGGTGATGGATAGTGGGACCACATGGCCCCCAAGGGTCCTGTAAGCTGAGATGTCTCCGTTGTCACAGGCAGCAGTGCAGAGAAGCAGTACAGGAGCGGAAGGAGGCAGCGAGCCAGACTAGACTCTCTGTGTTGCGTAGACACACCCCTCGGAGACAAGGTTTCCCATTATTGCTGCCAGCACGGACAGAGAGAAGACCCTTCGCCCACCCCAAGCTCTGGGCTGTGATCTTTTCCTGTTGGGGGATCATCTGGGTTTGTCTAAAGCTGGGTGTGGCTCAGGCTGAATCTCAGGGCGTCGTTCTCATCTGAAGGCCACGTGTGCTTCCTTGCTTTGGGCAGCTCTGCCTCCTGCTGGGTCAAAGCCATGCTTCTTCCCACGGCGTACCTCTTAGGGTGGAGGAAGGACATCTGCGTGAACCTGAAGATGTCGTAGGACCAAGTCTCTCATGTTTCCGTGCAGTGGGGAGAGTAAACTGATTTCCACGGAAATCGCTTGTGAAATTCTCTCGGAGGACTGTGTTTAAGCTTCCAGAAGCAGCAAAACCTGTTCCCCCCATCCCATCCTGTGGCCTTTGCCCTCCCTCTGCCAGCTAACCCTGGGCAGCTGATGCAATGATATTTTCCAGAGAGTTTCAGTTTTGAGTGTCTTCAGGTTGGACAAGGTTCATTTCTCACCATGTCCTGGCATGATTTCTCTTTGGGCTCAAGCCAGACAGTACATTCATAATATAGCTTCCTCTCCCCTCAGTGAAATTTTAATACCCGGATACACTGTGTATCTGTTTGTGTGCTGTATGTATATCTCTGCTTTATACATAAAAACAGAGTTTTTCACTTGAACCACTTTTTTTCTATAGTCATGTGTCACTTAACAACAGGGATCTGTTCTGAGAGATGTGTCATTAGGCCACCATTGTGTAGACATCATAGCGTGCATTTACACAAACCTAGATGGTGTAGCCACTACACACCTAGGCTTGTATGGTACAGCCTTTTGCTTCCAGATTATAAACCTGTACAACATGTTACTGTTCTGAATATTGCAGGCAATTGTAATACAATGTATTTGTGTATCTAAATGTGTCTAAACATAGAAAAGGTACAGGGAAAATATGGCATAAAAGATAAAATGTGGTACGCTGGTATAGGGGCACTTACCGAGAACGGAGCTTGCAGAAGTTGCCCTGGGTGAGTGGTGGGTAAACGTGACTTCCTAGGACATTACTGTGTGCTACTGTAGGCTTTATAAACACTGTACATTTAGGCTAAACTGAGTTTATAAAAAAATTTTCTTTAATAAGTTAATGTTAGCTTCCTTAGATGGCCACCATCATAGATGCACTTGGTGGTGGACCGAAATGTCGCTATATGGGGAGTGACGGTATTTACCAGCAATATCTCTCCCCCAGAGAGACAGAAATGTCTTGTTTCAGTCAGGCATGGTAGCATCCCAGCCTGTAATCCCAGCTACTCAGGAGGCCAAGGTGGGAGGATCCCTTGTGCCCAGGAGTCTAGTCTGGGCAGCATAGTGAGACCCCATCCCTTAAAAAATAAAAAGAAAAAAAAAAAGAAACTTCTTGTTTCCTTTCCATAAGAGTTATAAGCTTCTAATTGGGTTCAAGGGAAAAATAAGATATAGGATTTATTTTCTTTCAACCAATCATAATAAAAGATCCTCTGGCTTTAAATAAAGTACTGTTTTACATTTGATACCCCATGTGATTAATGCTTCCACTTCAAACTCATAAAGACCTTATTTGCTTGCAAGAATTCTTTTTATTTAACAATCTAAAGGTTTTAGCCTTTTATTATTATTCCTGCAGAGAAGCAGGTGGAAGGAAAACCTAGAGGTGCAGCACAGTTGGGCAAGTTTCTTAGAGCCTCAGAATTAGTGGTCAGGGCAGAAACAGCTCAGATGCCTGGTGTCTCCTGCCAGAGGCCTTGAATTATCCTGCAACCTTTGACACTTACTTCCAGATATGCTTTCAACCTTTTCTAGAGTACACAAGCCTGATATTTTAGAGTTCGGTATTTATGACTATTTAGTCTGAACTAGCAGTTCTCTCTGAGACAAAAGTGGTCCCCATCCCCAAAAGAAAAGTATGATCATGTTCTTGACTGGATGAATCATTTCTTGAGCACTTACTGCCTACAGGGGACTGGTCTAGGTGTTAGTGGAAGAGTCAGAAGAACTTAAACAATGTCACATACACAGAAGTGATTTGTGGGGACACTTCACTGACTCTCGTCTTTTTATAGAGGTGGAACGACTTGTCCAAGATGGCACAGAGAGCCAGTGGCACTGCCCAAACCAGGCTTTGCTCGCTCTAGTACAGTGGAAAGAGTTTTGCTCAGGATCTAGATGAGAGCTGACATATAAAGGAAATGGCCCGACAAAGATTCCAAAGGAGAACATCAAACTACAGAAATTAATATAATGGAAATATAGATGGTGTCGGTGGTGAGAAGGTATAAAATAAAAAGTAACGATTGGAGATGGATCCACTAGGAAAGACTTCCTACCGAGGGTGCGTTTGGGCTCAGTGTTGAAAGAGATGCTGCGTATATATTAATAAACCCTTAGTATAGCCTTCCCTGGAATATATCAGTGTCAAAGGCGAAGGGAGAACGCAGCTCCAGAATGCAGCTGTAATAAAAGTTACTTATGCAAACAAAAGACAACCTTTTCCAGCAGCCCTGGAAATATGACCTCGTTAGCGTGCTAGTCATTCTTTCTCGTGGCTATTGCCACTGTCACTTGATAACATTTTGCCTGCAGACAGAAGCCGGAAACCAAATATATGGTTTTGTGTGTATATTCAGGCAATTTGTTTTTTTTTTCCTTTGAGTATAAACCCCATACCTTGAATTCTTGTTGCAATTCATTATCCTCCGCAGACTGACTGGTTATGGAGAAAATGCCTGGCACGTGGTACCAGCTTCGTAGACACCCAAGCCAGCCCCGCCGCCAGGTGAGCACACCTGCTCAGAGTCTGCTGGGACTGTCATTCCACCTCAGGGCCACCTCCTCGCCATGTCTAATGTCCGCGGTGTCTGATGCGGACATCGCAGTCTGCTGTGCAGTGCCAGCAATTAACTCTGATGACTTTGTGTCCCTCTGTTCGGTGTGCACATAGGGTACCAAAATTAATATCAACAAGAGCCTTTCCGTGAGCCAGCACTGTGCCTGCACCGTCTCATGTAACACTTCGTAAGGTGAAGAGGAACTATTGTCATCTCACAGGTGGGGAATTTGAGGGTCAAGGAGCGTTAAGTCACTTGCCCAGACTCCCACAGCGGCTGAGTGGCAGAGGCACGAACTCCAGTGCCACGCTGTGCACTGAGCCGGGGCTGAGGATGCCGAACAGCAGGGGACACATCCTTGGCCTCCAAGTGCTTCAAGGAGGGCAGTGAGTCTAGTCTAAGATTACACGTTCCTGGGAATGAGAGATTCCAGATGGTTCCTTGTCCGGCATGGTACCCTCAGAAGACACAAATTTTTTTATACCAATACTGATAAAAGGAGCCTTGTAGAAAAAATGTGAGTCAGTAAAAATCTGGGAGGAGTTGGCATTTGAGTTCATTATTAAATCTTTGAAAGCTGTGGCTCTAGAATACCTTATTTCTCAAGAAATGGAACGGTCACAGCAATCCTAGGGTCGGTCTGTGCTCGGCTACAAGTGGCTGAGTGATCTTGGGCAAGTCATTGTACCTCCATACGAAGAGGCCACAAGAAGAGGACGTGCCAGCCCTCCTGGAATCTGTGCAGTGTGATCACCAAGCTCTGAGGACCCAGGTGATAAGGAACGTGTAGCACAGGGCCGGAGGGCACCCAACCCGGACACAGAAGCTTTTGCAGCTCAGGGTACGAGCAGGCAGGACCTGCTACGCAATTGGCACAGCCCAGTGCAAAATGAAAATGCGGGCCCTTGTTGAAAAAGTATTAAGAATTTCAAGATGGCGACAGCAGGCGTGAGGCCTTCCGTGCAGGGGGGGGCCCTGTGCTACTGCGGGGGTCACACGCCCATAAACCAGCCCTGCTCACAGACTGGCCAGACACAGCCTCAGGTCTTGGGAGACTCGCTTTGATGTAGAGGAGATGCTCAGGCAGGGTATTTGTTATTTATTTTATTTTCGGGTCCAGATTGCTTCACGGGCAGCCGTCCAAGTCCGGCTCCCCACGCAGCTAGCTGCAGGGCGGCCACCTCCCCGCATCTCTGGGGAGAGATGCTGATTTGTGCTTTGTGTTTGGGTCCTAATAGAAACTAATCACCCCTGTCACGTGAGTCGCCCACAGAGCTGGGGCTCTGGAAACTTCCTGTGGGAGAGCAGGCCTGACAACTGTCCTTTTGTGGTGCATCCGTACCCTGCAGGGCTCTGCTGAGACCTCAGGTGGGGACAGGAGGGTGCTGCAGAGAGAGCCGAGAGGCGGCCAGCCATCAAAAGACATTTTTTAAAAAAATGAGAGTAGAGCTTGAAAACAGATGAGTGGAATCTAGGACAGGAGGAAGAGATGCTTTTCTTTTAAAGTACAATCTTTATTGTGGGGTTTCTTCTTCCTTTGTCGCAGCAGATGTCATTGTCATTGGTGTCTGTCTTTTCAATGCTTGAACAGAACAGTGGATCTCCTTACGCCTGGGGCAAAGTTTCTGAGAAGTCAGGCGCTCTGCCTTAGACCCCAGGCAGGTGAAAACATTTTTGTCTGTTGGGCCAGAGCCACACGATTCTGAGAGTTGGTACCGCTGGGCTTCCTGGGCCCTTGCTGATTACGTATCTCCTCCTTGAAACGTGTCTGTTTGTACTGGGCTTAGAGCCATCTCTGCCCTGGGACTGCTTCCTGCTCATTCACTGAGGGTGCATTTATTGAGTGCCTGCTGTGTGCTGGACAGGGTGCTGGTTGCTGTGGACGACACCAGGTCTTGAGGTTCACCGGCGGTGGGGGGTGAAGACAGTCAGCAAACAGGGAAATCAACGCATCCACAGTGTCATTTCAGAGAACCATCATTGTTGGAGAGAAAATAAACCAGGGTGACGGTGTAGAGAGTGACGTTGGGGTGGCGGGTGCAATGACACTGGCAGGGAGGGTCAGGACGACCACTCTGAGCAAGTGACATTGGAGCAGAGCTGAGCAGTGGGCAGGGAAAGGGTGACCCAGGCAGCGGGGACTGCACGGGGGGCTGGGAGCCTGGAGACCCCGAAGGGCAGAGGCAGGGCATGTACAGGGCAGAGGAAGGAGCAGGGATGAGATGGCCATGGCAGGTGGGGCCGGGTCACATAGGGCTGTGAGGCTTTCCTATGGGTTTTCTCGGAATGGCATCGAGGGTTTCCAACGGGAAGGCGACGTGCTCAGATGTACACTTGAGCACACTTTGCCACCAGGCTGCCCACCGAGGGCACCGTTCCTCCTCCTCCTTGGCAAAGCACTCCTCCAACCGTGCTTCCCTCTGAACTCCACAATAGTCAACACAGAAGGCGGCTTCTGTGACCACATGTGGGGCTTTGCCTCCACACACCACGCAGCGGACCCCAGCGGGGGCGTCGTCTAGTTCAATTCTGACACTGTCTATCCAGAGATAGCATCCGGTCCCACAGGCTCAGGGCTCAGTCCCCAAGACTGACCCATCCTTTCCGCCAGTCACGAGTCCAGGCCTCCAGAACTTCTGACCAACTGGCTCTAAACTGGAGTTTCCGTGACCCCCTCTTTGGGTTTGATTAATTTGCTAGAGCGGCTCACAAAACCCCTGGAAACATTTACTTGTTTATTGCAAAGGATACAGAAAAACAGCCCGATGGAGAGATACGTAGGGTGAGGTCTGGAAGGGTCCCAAGCTCGGGAGCTTCTGTCCTCATGGAGTTGGGGTGTGCCCCACTCCCGGCACGTGGATGAGTTCTTGTTCACTTTCCTGTCTACCTCCATGTGTCCTGCTCTCCAGAAGCTCTCTGAACCCTGCCCTTTGGTCCTTTTATGGAGACTTCAATGGTTTCCTGTGACTGAAGCATGGACAACCGTGTCAAAACATGATTGGACACAAACCACTTGATCTAAACCCAGCAAGGCCTGTCTGCTCAGATTCTTCCTGGCCTCTCTGTGCAGCGTTCCATCCTCCAGGGCATGGGGCAGGACCCTCTCTGGAATGAGGGTCTTTTGACCCACACTCAGATTAGAGTCCTGCCTGGAGCAGGAGAAAGATTCTGTTTCCTGAGGCCTGAAGGGCCCCAATGTTGTATTTATAACAAAGACTATGGAGTTATGAGCCAGGAACCGTGGACGAAAACCAAAACATATATTCTAACAGCACAGCAACTCAGCACAGCTGTGGGCAGTAGAACTTCTAAAACGTGAACTTGATCTTGCCCTGAAATGATAAGCTATGGGCATGACCAAATGTTTCCACAAAGGGCTAAATTTCAATGAGCTCTTCAGATAGTGGCTTTTTGTGGCTTGCCAGCTTTAAAGCTGACTTTAATAAGTGTTTCTGTAGCTCCCTCCCCAGCTGATAAATCAGTTTGTCATACCGTTCCCAGCTGAGGGTCCCCCTTGACCTTGCCCAGCCTTGTCAGATGCTACATTGTCTCAGTCCAGAGTCTTGGGAGAGCTGCCTCTTGCCGTCCCTCTTGTCCTTCTTCCCAAGCCCTGGCCGATTATTTTTCCTGTTTGGAGCATTCTTTTTAAAATTCCACGTATACTTCAGCCAAATATTTGAAGTTTGGATACTGGCACTTTTCCTTGACTCCTTTTTGATCCAGAGGCTTGGGGAACTTGCCCAGGTCCTGGCCGGCAGAAGGGATATTGAGCCATTTGCTGCGACAGAAACGGTGTACCTGGTAAGACAGGGATGGAACAAAATCCACATTTAAAAAATAAGTCAGCAGAGATTTTTCCAGACTTCCTTGCCTTGCAGAGTCTTTCTAGTGGATACTAATGGAATTATCTTGTCCTTTGGGAAATACTGTGTAACAGTCCTTTGCTCAGAAGTAGAATTGGCAACATGTGCTGGGGACAGCTGTGACCGACTGAACCTCTCTCGGTCCTTATTTTCCTTAGTCAACAGTAGTGTCAGCGACATCTACAGGGAGGTTTCATAGGTCACGGAGTATGAGAATGTTTAAGATTCATTAAGCCTTCTGTGAGCCATTTGTCAAATATAATCAGCCTGTGGTGAAACTTCAGGAAGGTGGAGTAAGGGATATGATAAATGTTTAGATGTGAGAGCTGGATTAGGAGCAAGTTCACTCAACCCATTTTATTGGGAAGAAAATAGAGGCTCGGAGAAGGGAAGGCAGAAAAGCCAGTGGTCGAGCTGGGACAAGACTCTGGTGCTCCTGCCCCCTCACGTGCTGGTTCTAATTAGTGGGGCGCAGAGCCACCTGTCCCAAACAGAAGACAGACATCTGAGGGAATGGGGACCTGCTGAAACTCCCCCCTTCCCCAGGGGAGGGAGTGTCGTTTTGTCTAGGCACCTATGTCAACGACAAGAACGAATCGTGAAAGATAACTATTAAGATCTCAAACCCAGAGTTATCTCAGCCACAAAATATGTATATAAATAAACCACTTGAAAGGCAGCTTCAGCAGATAGATTGGAAATGTACTTAGAGGAGAGGCTGAGCACTGTTTGGATGGCCTCTCGGCCGCCCTGCAGGCTGGCACCACTGCAGATGCTGTGGGGACCAGTTTGGTTTTTAAATAGCGTCAGGATGAATGGACAGTCTTTCTCCAGAACCTAGACTTTTAGTGCCCTTTCCCTCAGCAAGCGAGAGCAGAGCAGGAGGGCTGGTGACATGCCGAGGTCTCTCCCGTGACTTTTTATTCCCCAAGGGAGTCCTGTGTGTGCATCGCGCCAGGGCTGCTGAATTCCAAGTTGTTCTCCAGCCCTTTTCTCAACTTCCTGAGCCCTTTGCTGGCCCCCTGCCTGGGCCTGTGCAGGGGCCCAGGCCTTCCCCAGTCCTCCCTGGCACTGGTGTGGGGCCAGACATGTAGGTGGCTTTTCCATGGTGCTGCTCAAAAACTTGCTCTCCCGGTTTGTTTTTGATTATGCGTGTGTGTGTGTGTGTGTGTGTGTGTGTGTGTGTGTTCATGCCTACACCCTAGAAACATTCCGGCCAGGGGTGCCAACAATCACAAGGCCCCGTTTGGGGACGGGTGCGTTTACTGTGTTCCTGTGGTGTGAGGATCCACGGCCATCTGCGTGTCCCCCACGTGGTTGTGGCTGTTTAGTGGCGACGGGACCGGCTCTGTGCTTTTTGCTCACATGAGTGTGTGAATGCTCCTCCCTACATTTGTCCACTGTATCCTTCCCCCTCACAGGACGGTGCTTTCCTTGCAGGTCATAAAGAAAGAAACTGGATTTTGGAGAGACTTTGGATTCGGGATGACATGTCAGTATCGGTCGGACTTCATCAACATAGGTGAGCAACTCTGCATCTCTGCTGCCACCTACAGGCCACCGGGCTGTGCCGCCCTTGAAGGAATTGAGCAGATTTCCAGAGTCTGGTGGTAAAGGTGGTGCCATTTCCTTTAAAATAATAATAATTATAATAATTAAAATGCCATTCTTTGCAGTGTTGTACTTTGTGCAAGTGTCTTACTTGTGAACCTTGTATTGAATAATTTATGATGATAATAAATCAATTTCGGTTAGCCAAACACTGCCCCTAACTTGTTTGGTTAGGATACCTACTTCATTTAAGCAGAAAAAAAACTAAAATTCAAGAAAAGTTAAGTGGCAGGTTCTAAGAAAACTAGGACACAAATTCTGGAGCCCTGACTCATATTTTGCCCACCATGGAGGGGTCACGGTCACTCATATCAACAGCCCGGGGGCTGGTCGGTTGCAGTTTTCTCTGGGCCTTGAACCCCCTCTTAGGTTCTAGCGATGCCCCAGTCAGAGCAGCACAGCTTGGGGTGTGCAAGGAATAAACAGGCTGCACGAGGATGTCTGAGAAAATATGTTGAGAATCATTTCACTGTTTCTTGTATGAGTTAAATAAACTTCCTGGGTAAGAAAGAGAAAGGACAAAAAGAGGCCAGTGGCTCTTTGGTTCCATCTGGGACCCAGTGGGCTTTAGGCTAAGAAAAGATGTAGGGCATCTCAGCTTATAAAGGCGAGACTTCGCCAGGCCACGACTGACTTTGTGAAGGAGTTTATTATAAAATGAAACAACAATTTTTTTTTTTTCCTTTAAAATGGCTGATTTTGCCAGCTGGTTGTGAAGTCACAGCTCTTCAGCACCACTTAGGTCTGTGATAGGAAGAGGGCTTCAGTGGGATGTGACTCGTTCACCCTGCCATCCTCTTCACTCCGTCACACTGCAAGTCCCAGGTTTCTGCAAAGGCAGGCGGAGGCCACATCCAAACACAAAGACAAGAATCTGCACCGGGAGGTTTCAAGTTGAGAAGTTGGGCTGCTGCTGAGCTCTTACAGGGAGGCCAGGGCTATTCATGCGCGTTGCTGGTGGCTCTTTGAAGCCGGCAAATGCTTGCAATTTTGTTTGGGGTCTTGTTATCTGAGGAAGTTGGTGCTGTCTGCCATGAAGGTCATCTCTGTTTGGGATTTCCAGGGCCTCTGGGCTGGACAGCCACTCCGGTAACTTGGGGGGCAGAGAAGCACACATGTCCCCTGAATGTCTCTTTGAGAAAAGTTCTGTGCTTGTGCAGCCGGGAGAGGCGAATGCAGAACAGGAGGTGCCTGGGCAGCATGACTCAACAGGTGTGTTCTCTCCTGACAGGTGGGTTCGACTTGGACATCAAAGGCTGGGGCGGAGAGGACGTGCACCTTTACCGAAAGTATCTGCACAGCAACCTCATAGTGGTGCGGACGCCCGTGCGGGGCCTCTTCCACCTGTGGCACGAGAAGCGCTGTCTGGACGAGCTGACCCCTGAGCAGTACAAGATGTGCATGCAGTCCAAGGCCATGAACGAGGCGTCCCACGGGCAGCTGGGCATGCTGGTCTTCAGGCACGAGATAGAGGCTCACCTCCGCAAGCAGAAACAGAAGCCAGGCAGCAAGAAGACATGAACTCCCAGGGATGGATTTGGGGAGACATTGAAACTTTTTTTTCCCTTTTGCAATTACCGGAATAAGTGGCTGCAACAAGGAAAAGACTTCCAAAAAGGGCGAGAAAAAGAAATTTGATTAGTTAAAAGACCGAGAGGAGAGAGCCTCCGATTTCTCTCTGGTTGGCTTTTATGCAACAGAAATCAAAATCTCCATTCTTGCCTGCAGACGTAGCCCAGTTGCACCCGTGAAGTGTCTGACAAAGGCAGAATGCTTGTGAGATTATAAGCCTGATGGTGTGGAGGCTTTGATTGTGTTTACAACAAAATGAGAGCTCTTGTTTTCTGTGCTCATTGAAATGCTCATGAATTAAGACCAGTTTTGTACAAAGTTCATTAGAATGAAAGGCAAGCACGTTGCTCCTCTTACAAATGGTCATCTCAGTGGGGCTCTAGTTTCTAGAAATGCGAAAATATCAGAGGGCAGAAGAGGAGACACGACTTGTCACAGTCCTCGTGAGCATATTAAACAACATCAAATGGACCAGAAAAGAAATCCTAAATATTGTGTCATTTTTTCCCAAGATCAATGAAAAATAATCTCATCTTTTTGGTGGTGGTTTTAACCATCTCCAGTTTGTTTATTTTATTTAAAAACGCACTTTTTTGTTTTTGGCTTGTGAGTTATATTCTGCTTAAGTAATTACTAATCTGCAAGCCTTACAAGAGAGCACAAGTTAGCATACATTTTTATATTTTTTAAGAAGATATTTTAGATGCATTATGAAGACTTTCAGTTCAGAGCATCAGGTTGATACCATATCCAAGGACGTGCCAAATGCTGATCCTGTCGGGCACTGAATGCAGACCTGGTGACACGTGGAAGGCATGGTTTGCAACTATGGGTTGACACACATGGATACTGTATCTGAAGACTGTTTATGAAGAAGGGGCAACTGAGCGCTGGAGGAAAAGAAAAAGACCCTTTTCACTTTACCAGAAAAGGAAACTCGTTTTAGACCGGTGATATCGTGATGTATTTAAAAGTCAGAAAATACATTTCCTCCTTAGAAAATGGGGACCACTTTCTTACCTGTTCAAATAAACCAAAGTATAGACTGTGTGAACCAAACAATCTCTTTTCAAAGCAGGGTGCTCTTCCTGGCTTCTGGCTTCCATAAGAAGAAACACAGAAAAATTTGTTTTATGAAAGATCAATTCTTCTGCCAGAGTCTAGTGGGATGGAAGATTTTGCTACATGTTCATCCACCCCGGGCTAGGTGGAAGTAACTGAATTATTTTTTAAATTAAGCAGTTCTTCTACTCAATCACCAAGATGCTTCTGATAATTGCATTTTATTACAGTTTCAAAGTATTTTTTAAAAATACAGTTAACACGGAGCAGTTTCTACATTCATGTGAAAATTATTTATTTATTAGCCAGCACCAGATGCATGAGCTAATTATCTCTCTGATTCCTTGCCTTCTGTTTGCCCACAGTAAACTCATTGTTTAAAAGCTTCAAGAACATTCAAGCTGCTGGTGTATTAAAAAATGCATTGTATTGATTTGTACTGGTAGTTCATAAAACTTAATTAAAACACAGGCCCTGAATGGAAGGTGGTATTGCACAGCTAATAAAATATGATTTGTGGATATGATTTCTTCTTGGAGTAAGAATGGCATGTTTTCAGTTTTTGGAAAATAGTATTTTGGGCATAGACCAGGGTTTCTCGACCTTGGCACAACTGATATTGTGGGCTGGATTGCTCTGCTTGTTGGGAGGCTGTCCTGTGCATTGTAGGATATGCCCAGGAAGCACTGAGCCTTGGGCTTGGCTAAGGCCCTTTCCAACTCTGTGTACTCTCTCTGTTCCTATTCTGTTCCTATAAATTGCCCAGTAACCAGCCCGGGTCATCTTACTGAGCTGGGGTCTCTAATATATGGCAGTTTGCTCCCAGCAGTAGTGTGCTGCTACCATAGCCTCCTGGGAGACAATTATCAGTACTACTTCTCAATCCTCACTCAGGTTGGTAGCTTCAAATCGACCAGGGTGGGAATATTTACACCACAGAAATTGGCAAACATTACAAATCAGGCCTTCCCTGCCCTGTCGCGTTGTTAAGTAAATGTTATCAGGGTTCAGTAGTGCAATGTGGTAGCTAATGTGGTTTCTCCAGCCAGACAACCTGGGTTCAAATTCCAGTTCTTTCACTTGCAACTTACATGAGCTTAAAGGAGTCACTCAGTGCCTATGTATCTTAGTTTCCTCATTCAGGGTGATAAATGCAGTCACTTCTATGTCATATGATTGTTGTAAAGATTAAATGAGCTCGTGTGTGTGAAGTACTTAGGACATGAGAGGCACATAGCAGGTGTCTGTCTAGGTACCAGTCCTCATTTACGACTGTGTCGCTGGCAGTGTCTGTTAACTCAGTGTGCCCAGGGCTGCTTGGACAAAGTCAGAGGGCCATTATGGGCCATATAGTTGAGATTATGAAACCATCACATACACTGTTGTCCTGTTTTTGTCATTCTGAACACTGTCTGAAGGCAGAGGTTATTAGGAGTGTGAAATATAATGGATAATTTCTACCTTAAATTCTGAGCTCAGTCATTGGAGTTGATGGCTCCCGAGGCAGTCGGGAGGCATTAGAGGTTTTCAAAGGAAGGAGCACAGCTGGGAACCTCGTGTGCAGAATGCCAACCTTCTAAGGTAGGGAATATCATTACTTCCACTCTCTACGTGCAGAAACTGAGGCTCAGAAGTGTTAATGAACTTGTGCAGAGGCCCGGCCAGCAAGTGGCTGGCTCCGGGGCTCAGATGGCATCTCCCACCACGTGGCCAGTTCCAGATGGGCTTGGAAGGTCTGGGGCAAAGAGCTTTGGCCTGGAGTGAGTCCAAGGCCTGTCCTCTGTTCCTCAGTTTCCCACTGTTTCTCTGCTTTCCAGCCACGCCCTCTCCGAAATCCCCTGACAAGGAATAGAAACTGTTTAACACAGTGATCCAAGAACAGTTAATCAACCCGACCACCTCCCTCCAGCCTCTGCGTAATTAATTGCTGGTGGTGTTAGGGTTCCATGTGGGATTGGAGCCCTAAGACATTATATTTAAGGACTGTCTTGAGTAGGAAGGGACAGCAGGTGGGAATACTTACTTTTAAATAAAAAGACTTGATACTGTTTCTGAGAACTGCTGATTAGACATAATGACCTTGGGCAGTTTTTTGTAAGGCTGGGGTGTGTTTTACTCCCAGCACACATCAAATAACTGGCAGCGTTGCGTGATCCATATTCCGATTAGCTTTATATTTTAATTCAAAGCTGTTTCTCCTGGCAGGGCTCAGTGCTTTGCTGTTGCTGCCAAAAACTGTGGGGACTGTGCCAGTTGGTTGGGGCGGGGCGGGGGGTTGCTGGTGGGTTTTTTTCCAACATACAGAATCTGTTCTTTCCTGTCATTAGAGGTGCCTTTCAGACTCTGCATTGCTGATCCTTTGAACGTGCCCTCTGCAGTAGTTGAGCCCGGTGTCGTCTTGGCTGTGTGTGGCTCTGCTGTTCCAGCAGGAAGATGGACGGAACAGTAAGAGGGGAGGGCAGCCCTGGGGAGGGTCACAGCCTACGGGGAGGGCGAGCCTGGCCCTGGGGAGATAAGCCAGGTTGTGCTCCTCCAGGGCCCAACTCCAGCTTCCATGGTCACCCCAGAGTTCCAGGGAGGGCCAGGCCACCCACAGCAACCTCTGCCCAGGATGCACCAAATGTCATTCAGCCCTGGCGTGGGACATTTTGTGAACTGGATTTATTCTTCATCGACCTGAGAGTCAGACACTTTAGCTTGAGCTAAGGGAAGTGCAGCGGTGCCAGGCAACTCCCTCCTCCACCAGGCCCCCACCCCCACCCCCAAGCTTCTGCCCCACCACCAACCCACCCTCTAACCCCAAGGGCTTAAAAAACGCCAACAATAAACATCACCTAGCCTGCTAGAATATTAAATCCCACTTCAAAAGCCTAAAAATCAGCATTAAAAAAAATAAAACCTCAAATTCAAAGAAAGGCTGAAGGAAAAATATAACTACTGCATCTTTTTTCTAGTAATTAGCCTCAAACGGAACCATGTGAACATCACGTCAATGGCATGTGGGGCTGCCAGGAACAGCAGGGAGTGGCCTGGGTGGGAAGCTTCCCTAGGGCCCTGCCATGCTGCCGGGAGAGCACCCCCAAAGGTAAGGCCTTTGCCATTCTGTTTGGTTACTGGGATCTTGACTCCATTGGTAGGAAGACTTCACTGAGGAACATCTTTCCAGTTGAGGGGAAGTAAAAGCTGATTTGAACTGACAAGGCTTTTGGGGGGGCTTGCTCCTCATTGGCAGTTTGTCTCAGCATTGGCCCTGCCTGACCTATTTGGGAGACAGGTGGAGCTAATCCCAAAGGGAGCTGGGTTTGCAATAAGTCTTCTGCTCAGAAAGGGGGCAAATAGGTGAAGATTTGTGATCAGGAATCCCAGGGAAAATGAACCAGTTTGCCAATGGCCAATTTGAGGATAAAAGCTGGTTCCTCTCAGCTTGGGGCGTTGTCAAAATCAGACACGAGCAAATGCCCCCCTCTGTGCCAGTTCAAATCCAAACTGAGCGAGCCATTTCTCCGCAGGTCAACTGGCTAACGTACTGCATCATTCATCATTATATCCCTTACTCTTGAAAAGTTTCCCTTTCTCCTTTAAAATTCACCCCAGAAAGTCTAGGAAATGGGCCATTGGGATATGCAACCCATTGGTTACATTAACCGTGCTGATAAAGGAAGCCTGGATGTACGGATCCTGGTTTTGTTGAACTCCTGATTGTCTAGGAGTACTTTTAATTACCATTTATGGGGTACTTTCTCTATGCCAGGCATTTAATAGATTTCTAATCCTCAGAACCTAGGTGACTTTAGTAACTCCCGTTTTAGAAATGAATAAGCTAAAGCTCAGACAGGCTTAGTAATTTTTTCCTTTATGATTCCACTCAGCTATTAATAGTTGATGGCATAGCCAGGACCCAAACCGCTGGGTTCTCTGTTGTATCAAGCTACCTCATGGTCTAACGATGTTTTTACCACCTGTTAAAACAAGGGGACTTTTCTCATTTAAGCCTCCTGATGGTTTCAGTCTGGGGCGGCCATAGGAAGTCTAAGGATCTTTGTGTAGGGAGAGAAGGAAGGATGGCAAGTAACCTGGAAAGGGAACAGTGGTACTAAAATCCATACTGGAGGCAGTGAAGGGCAGAATTGACATTGCAGAAAACGTAATCTTCGACATGGACAGGACAGGGATGAGAAGTTCTCCTAAAATACAACAGCAAAGAACAGAGAGGAAAACAGGATGAGATTACAACATGGAAGGCAAAGAAGAGAAATCAAAGTGAGATTTGTAGCGATTCCTGAAGAAGAGAAAAGTTCAATTCAAACACAAGTATTAAAGATAAAATCGTAGAAAACTTGTGTTTGGAGAAAAGACCTGTGCATTGCAGACTTAAAGTAAAGCATTTACCATGTGTTTGACGAGAATGAAAGCACAGAGGCCGCATGGAGACATATCCATGACTAAATGTGTGTCTTCTCTGTGCACCAAATGGCAGGAGCCCCAAAGTATGTATGTGCGAGGACTGTGAAATATGTTTGGACTCTCGTGCATGATGAAAGCTCCATTATAAAAGGTGGCGATTGCTAAGATTTAGGCCATGATTTTTCATTTTAATCTGAAAACAAATTTCATGCCATGTTAGCACATGTGCTATTACACTAAAAGGATGGTTACTTACAAAGCATCAGCTAGGACAGGTGATTTTTGGTGTAAATGCCCGAAATTTTTTTAGTGACCTGTCCAATGTCCACCTTCAAGTTTTCTTTCTCTTGGTCCTTTTTCTTAACTGTCTCTGTACTTCCCCCCTGTCACCCCGTAGGGTAAGGGTTGAGCCAACTAACACTTCTTGACATTGCTTAGCGCTGCTGTTGACACTGAGGGACAAGCTAACTTTCTGCTGCATCCTACTGTGGCAGGGCAGGAGACAAGAACCAGGGGCCTTCCAGCAGACACGATGGGAGTGTGATGGGTCTGTAAGGGTCTGGCAATACGGAGGTGACAGCCAGAAAATCTTTTAAGAGAGAGATTCCAGGATCTTATTCAGGGAGTTGAGGGAGAAATTAAACATGGGAAGGGAGTGAAATTTGGGCAGAGTCCCAAAGAGTTAGAGCCCCTGGGAACCTTGATAGTAACCTGAGGGCAACACTTCAGACCCAGAAACCCTGGGCAGATGGGTCAGGGAGCTGGGTTTGTGGAGGTGACTGGAGGTGACAGAAGGCGAGGGGTCAGGGTTGGGACATCCTCGCCTTGGACCATAACTCAGGTCAGGCACAGGCAAGACTGAGAGTGCAGTGGAGGCAGGATGAGAATTCAGGGCTGCTCAACCCCAGAAAGCAAGCAATTCTGTAACCTAGTCCTTCCCTGTGAATTTCAAATATTAATCCCGACCCTCATAGCATCCAACACCAGACAGTTGATTCCTCTAAATATCAATAACCAATAGGATAAAAAAGCACAGAACTCAAATCTGCTCCCCCTTGCAATATTGGGGTAATTCAGTTGGGTCATTTCCTGTTTTCTATTAATGTGTCTTCCCCAAACTCCTCCGGCAGGCTGTTGCTTAGTGTGGTTACGTCTAGATGTGGTCATGCTTATTTCCTTCAATATGATTTTAGGCAGAGGGTGGTACTGGAATCTTATGTCTTCATAATTATCAGTGACTGTTGGGTACTTTGTCTTCATTCCAGTGAGCAACTGAACCTCAAAATTTTGAAGCTGGACGAAAATAATGAAGATCGCCCAGTTAAAACACCTTTTTCCCACAGCAAAAACGGAGGCTCGAAGAGGTAAGGGATCCTGTCTGAGATAACACAGAAAATGGGGGAAAGAGATGAGAATAGAAGTTTCTGAATAATGCCATGACTGTTGAATCACTAATAGATGGAGTTTTTGTAATAGTTTAATATAAACCATGTGGAACATTACGAGAAACAGTGATACAAGTTTAAAAGCTTTCTTGTTACACAGTCCCTGAGTGCTATACCCAGCCAGCCACCTCGTGAACATACGGCTGTGTCCTTCTGCTTTCATTTAAGGGCAAAGTAAAAAGCTGCTGACCCAGGAGTCAGTCCTGAGATACAAGCAGATTTCCATCCTCCCCCCCGCAAAAATGATCTTGAGTGGCTGAGAGCGGCCTGGGTCCCTGGCCAGAGGCCAGGCCCAGAGTCGCTGGGGGTGGCCTAATGGACAAATCTGTCCCAGGGCCAGACTAGCTGGAAGGTTTTTCTCAATCTCCCATTTTTACTTTTTCATGACAGTGGTGGACCGTGTAACAATGAAAGATGTCTCACGTACGTTGGGTTCCATAATTAGACCGTATTAGCTTTCTGGGGCATCAGTAACAAATTACCATAAACTCAGTGGCTTAAAACAAATTTATTCTCACAGTTCTAGAGGCTGGAAGTCTGAAATTAAGGTGTCAATAGGGCCATGTGCCCTGCTGTGAGACTCTGGGGAGAGGGTTCCAGGCCTCTCTCCTGGCAGTCCCTGGTGTTCTCTGCCTTGCAACTGTCCCTGCAGTCTGGCTCTGTTGTCCCGTGGCTGTCTTCCCTCTGTGTGGGTCTCTCTCTCTCCTTGTAAGGATGCCACTGTGACCTCATCTGCAACGACCCCATTTCCAAATAAGGCCACAGTCACCAGTACAGTGGGTTAAGACTTCAATACATCTTTTTGGAGAACACCATTCAACCCCCAGTAAATAGCATCCAAACAGTGCACTGATCCTGTCTACGCAGCGGTAATAACAACACTGTATGTGAGCACGTGCTTCATCCTTTTTGGTGCACTCTTGGGGAGAGCCTGCACAGTCCCCCCTCTCTCCAGTGGGAGGAAACACACATACATGTGTGCTTTCCTGCAGTCCCCATGTATTTTTATCCACGTTAAGCCTCTCATCCTACATTTTAAAACTTCTCCTTCAATTTACATTCATGGCTTGTTTTTGTGGGTCTCCCATGTCCTGGTTCCAATGTGCACAATAAGCGACATATATTTCGATCATCTTGCCCAGTGAAGGTCTCACCGCTAGCATTTCTAAGCCAGCAGGGAACTTCATGTAATTGGGACTCTGAGCCTGCTGGAGACGACACAAGAGAGAGCGTAGGGGTCATAGAAGAGTCCATACGCGATCCTGTCTTTGGAAGTATACCTTAATTTCTAAAAGGTTTCAATGTCATCGTTGTTCATTTTATCTTAAAGTCATACCCTTCGTGTTAGGTCGCACCGAAACTGGAACTTCTCTCTGTACTTCCGGAGCGCTTCTGAGCAAAGGCGATTTTCTCCTGATGTTAAACTCCAGCATTTGTGCAGAAGGAGGATTTCAGGAGGAGACTCCGTGGATACCTTCACTGGATCAGCACTGGGTCTGCTGCAGGGTGACTTCGGCTTCACACACAAATGTCAGCGGTGTCTGTGCAGGGGAGAGCCCAGCCGGAGGTTGCAGGATGACCCGGCCAGAGGGGGTCACTCGAAGAGCTCCAGGTAGTCGGGCGGCTGGTCCTGCTGCCCACAGGGGTAGAGAAGGAGCTCCTGCCCCAGGGAGGTGATGGGTTCCTCCTGCCACGCAGAGGACACGGGGTCAGAGGGATAATGAAATGCCCTTCCCTACCTCCTTAGAGGCTGGCACTCCCTGGCCACCCTTGATTTAAGTGAACTTTCCTTAGTTCATGACTATCTTAAAAGATTTTTCTTTTCCACAAACTTTCCCTCCAGGGCTCAAGCTCTAACGTAAGACCATTCTCAGATGTGATCAGTATGTGGTTTTCCAGCGTCTCCTACGATCTCTGCCCCAGTGGGGGCCCCCTGAGTATCGGAGGAGGAAACTAGGTTCTATGATAATGGCCATGCAATTAAGAATCCTGATTATCGGGAGGAATTATCAAAGACTACTCCCTCTTTCGTTAGTCTCGATTGTTCTGTCTTTCCTTGCTACAGGACAGTAATGCACCGAGCCTATTAAGTTTAGCACTGGTCTCACCTTGTGATACTCCACCAGGTCCGCCAGGGTGGCGTGCTGCAGCTGGTCCACGCCCAGGAAGCTGTAGGAGTCCGCGGAGGCGTCTATGAGGAAGTGTTTGCAGCCCTCGGCCGACAGATAGGACAGGGCGTAGCCTTTGATCCTCTCACTGACCCGGATCAGAAAACTGCCCGGCCTGCCCGTGCTCAGGAGCAGCTCGTTTGCTTTCTTGAGCGGGACAATGCCTGTGGGAAAGAAAAATGATGGGCCTTTCATCTCCGGTTAAATCCAGCCCTGTGGATCAAGTTTAAGAAAAGAAAGCAATGCTAAATGTATTTTGGGCTTCTTAGGAATGCAGTAAAATATTCTTCTGGTACTTGGTTACAGGACAAGGGGAGGTTACACAGGTAGACAGTGTGCTTAAATGTTTACCCTTAAGCAGACACATTTTCACTTCTACCCCCATTGATGACAACACAGTTGGTAGATGGTTTGTGAGGGTCTCCAGGGAATGCAGCTCTATTGCACTGGGTCCCAGCAAGGTGACTGATGCAGCTGTGTCACATAATCAGGTCCAGCCTTCTTTCTGCCCATTCGCCTATGAAACTGACCCACTGGATGTGCTGATGCTGAGTGAGCCTCTTCGGTCAGATGCCAGACCAACCACTCAGTGTAAGTTCCAATAGATGATACAGGCTGCTGGTTTTTTCCCAGAAAGCCACTTAAATGGGCTGCTGCTTTTGTCTATTTCACCTTCCTAAACATACCTGGTCCCACTGAAAAATTACACATGATAACCATAAGTTGAAACAAGGCAACCAGTACCAGCTTATGTGGGGACTGCATGTGACAGAGGTCTAAAGACACTGCATTAGAGTGTCTATAAATCCAGGAATGTTCTTCACTGACACCAAAACCCTGATGAAGGAAATCAGATGACACAAACAAATGGAAAAACATATCATGCTCATGGATCAGTACAATCAACATTGTTAGAATGTCCATACTACCCAAAGAGACTTACATATAAATGCAATCCCCATAAAAATACCAACATCATATTTCAAAGCTAGAAAAAGTAATTCTACACTTCGTTTGGAACCAAAAAAAACACCCCATAGCCACAGCAATCTTGAGGCATCACATTACCAGGCTTCAAACTACTACAAGGCTGTAGTAACCAAACAGCGTAGTACTGGTGCTAAAATAGAGACATAGACCAATGGAACAGTAGAGAACTCAGATATAAAACCATCTACCCACAAGCAACTGATCTTCAACAAAGCAGACAACAACATACACTGGGGCAATATTCAATAAGTGGGGCTGGGAATGGTGGATAGCCACATGCTGGAGAATTAAACAGGACCCCTCTCTCTCACCACTTACAAAAATTAATTCAAGATGGATGAAAGACTCAAATGTAAGGCATGAAACCATAAAAATTCTAGAAGAAAATGTAGAAAAAAACTTTGGATAGTGTAGAAAAAACTTCTGGATATGGGCCTACGTAAAGAATTTATGACTTAGATGCCAAAGATAATTACAACAAAAATAAATGGACCTTAATTAAATTTAAATGCTTCTGCACAGCAAAGGAAACACTATATAACCAATAAAGGGCTAATATCCAGAATATACCAAGAACTCAAATCAGTAAGAAAAAACACCACCATTACAAAGCTGGTTGGTGGAAGACTCAGACTTATAGCCAGGCAATGTGGCCCCAGACGTTGTTCTTATTTCTGCCTTCTCATTCCCTGGCACAGAGAAATATTGTCCAATATTCTCTGGCCACAGCAAGAGAAATCGTCAAGAAAGCACGTGATGCTAATGAAATGTCTGACGACAAAAGCATGGTTTTTACAATACTTCTTTACACAGTAGGATCTTCTTTCGGTACAAAATTCTGAGTAGAACCCCCAAAGCACAGTCATTCTCCTTCACCTCTGACACTCGCCTTGCCTTGCCCTGGGCTCTGAGGCCCCTCTGGGTAACTCAGGACTCCAAGAACACATGGGAACTTATAAGACAGGGGAGTCCTGGGCGTTTGCAATGGGAAGGTTGGAGCTCCCGGGCACAGGTGGTGAGGACTCAATGGCATCCCTTGCAAAAAACCCGAGTAGGAAAGATCTCTGGGGCTAATGGACTATTCTCCACATTAATGGAAAAACACAGTAACCTTTCTGTAGAAGTTTGCTGCACTGAGTACTTTATGAGAAAAATGAGGGTCTTCCAGAAAAAAAAAAGCAAGGCATAGAATTTTCTGCAGAAAAGCTAGCTCTTCCCAAATACATGGGTGTAGCTTTGACCTCTTTATGTTTCATCTTCTCCTGTGACTTCAAAATCTGACCAAATACTAGGCAGTTACAGAGGAGGACTACAGAGAGGAATTCAGACAGAAAGTGCTCTGCTAAAAGGAGCCCTACTGGGCTGTCACAAGGTCAGGGCAGTGACTTCCAGGGAATGGACTTCCAGCTGTCCTTGTCTGCCACACACAAGCAGTGACAGATTCTTGCTGCTGGACACAGCCTATCTGCTCCACAAAATATATGAATTGCACTTGTAAATGAGGCAGGATGTGTATGTTGTCTGAGGCTTAGGAACAAAAAGGCTTTGAGAAGTCACATAAATCTGTAACTTGTACTTGGTGAAGACAAAAGCTTGAAAATCCCTTTGGGACAGATGGGTAGAATTTTGATGGCCCCACAATAAAGAAATCTCCTCTCCTCAGCAAAATAGTCAAAGGACAGATTTTCACGTATGGGCATCACTTCCCAGGTTCACTAAGATTTTAGCCTGAGAGACACTTCGGGAAGCCTCCGTGTGCCTGTCTTAATGTGATCTATTCAGTCATATCTGCTCAGTCAGTGGTATCTGGTCCCCCTGAAGGAACTGTGGGGACACAAACTTCCAGGAGGAGAGACAGGAAGGGACACAGGACTCCACCTCAACAACTGCCTCTGGGGAACTTAGGTTCTAGAGAATAACTTCTTCCACAGACATATTTATCCCCCAAAGAGAATGAGACAGCAGGATGTGTCAAAAATAGAAGAAATCAAAACAGCTGAAGTGTGAACTATAATATGTTGGTATCCCACCAAAGTTAAAGGGGTTTGCTTTTTAAGTAACTTAAAATATTGGGACCAAAGCATTTAGAGGGCAGGTTCAATTATATGCCACGACAGCAAAAGCCATCCATACAAAACAAAGATGGAAATAAATCATGAACAGGCCAATTATATCCATATTTGAATAAGAAAGTGTTGATTACATTATGAGAAATAAACTATTGATGCACAGAGTAAATACGTGAATTCTCTAACCACGGAAACAAATTATTATAGAAACTTCCTAAATCAGACAATTTTTTATGCATTTTTTTAATCCACCTTCCTACTCCAGTCCTTGCCAATTTGTAAGCTCCTATATAGTGCTGTATTTTTAGTAGGGGCAGGAAAATGTTGATAGAATTACAAAATGAATCTGTGGGTTTCTGGACAGAACTTCAAACTCCAATTGTAAATATTCTCTGGCCCTCAACCAAAAACAAAAAAATTCAAAAATAGACAAAGAACTTGAATAGACATTTCTCCAAAGAAGATATATAAATGGCTGACATGCAAAGATGCTCAACATCATTAATCATTAGGGAAATGCAAATTGAAACTACAATGAAATACCATCTCTTACTCATTAGGATGGCTACCATCAACAACAACAACAACAAAAAAAACAACAGAAAATAACAAGTGTTAGCTAAGGTGTAGAGAAATTGGAATTCCTGTGCACCATTGACAGGAAGGTAAAATGGTGCAGCCACTATGAAAAATAGCATGGCCAGTTAGTCAAAAAAATTAAACCACAGAATTACCATATAATCCAAAAATTCCACCTCTGGCTAAATTCTCTAAAGAACGGAAAGCACAGTCTTACAGAGATATTTGCACACGTATTCTCACAGCAGCACTATTCCCAAAGCATGCAACATGGAAAAAACCCAAGTGTCCATTGACAGATAAGCAAAATGTGTAGGCTGGCAGTAGATAATTATTCAGCCTGGAAAAGGAAGGAAATTCTGATATACACCACAACATGAATGAAACGTGAGGACATTATGCTAAGTGAAATAAGCCAGTCAAAAAAACAATATGGTATGATTCCACTTATATGAGGTATTCAGAGTAGTTAAAATCTTAGAGAAAGTACATACCATGGTAGTTGCCAATTTTGCTGTAATGTTCTGACCACACTAGGAGCCCTTTAGGAAAAAGCCTATCACAAGAAATTGTGTTCCATTTAGAAGAGTTTGCTATGCTCTGTGTTTAGGAGCTTGCTTTTTGTGGTCTATTTATGTGTGAGATGATACTACTTAGAAGGGAGCTGCCTTAAACATCATTTAAACCAGACACCCTTAGCACAAACATGCTCTGTAAGAGAACTAAAGCAGCTTCTGTTGTACACACAGCCAATTAGTCCAATTCAACCACAGATCTCATAGAAGCCATTTGGGGCCAGAAGCCACTAACTTTTCTCGACATCCAAGAAACAGAAGTCAGTGAAGTGTGAGTTGGGTAAAAGGCAGGCTTGACTTAACTGAGTTTCTTGGGTCAAATACAGAAACGATTTATTAGTTTAATCTCTACTCAGGATCCCTCAAACCCACCTTGCAGCCTTAACTATATACCAGAAACAAGGGATCAAAACCACAGAATTTTTAATGTAAAAGCTCCAAAAGTTCAACTCCTTCATTTAGCTGATGAGGAAAATGAAGCTCAGATAAAAACGATTTGCTACATAAAAAGAAAACAATTTGCTCAAGGTCACTCAACTAGTTAAAGGAGAGCTGAGTCTGAAGCCTGACAACCCAGTGTCCTGCCCAGCACATTCAGCCACCATCACTCACTCCTCCTGGGTGGAAGGAAGACGTTGCCATTTGACAGAAGTCACAATGAAGCGCCCTAGTGGCATGTCAGTAGGAAGTACTGCTTTTCTCACCCACCCTGAGACGTGTTATTTGTGGTAATGAATTAACCCACAGCACATACAGTGGCCATGAATGCTCACTGCTTTCTAAATAGTCATGAGAATGCATCAGAAACCTTTGAAAAACTGCTTTGTGAAGATAATTTAAAGATTCTTCTAGGTTAAGCACAAATATAAAAGGAAGCTCTGATTCTTTCTGCCTCCCTGATGCATTAGCACAGTTTCATCCACCCTTGGATGAGGTTCCATTGAAGGAACCTCTGCACTCACCGTGGAACCAGGGAGCTATGGTGTCTGAGGTTTTCTCGTAGCCTGCTCGAAATGGTAGCTGCTCCTCTTTAAACCAGCGGATGATGTCCTCCTGGGTGGAGCTGGATGCCGTCCTCGTCACACCCTCATTTCTGTTGTTTATAAAAGTTTTTGAAGTTAGATTTAACTAATTTGAACATAATGCCCTCAGAAATATATGTCTTTATACACACACACACACACACACGCATACATATATATGTATAGACAGAGACAAAGAGAGAATTATAGACATTTCAAGATGTGATTACATGGGCTGCGCTAATGGGAGTTGGGCCCCCTGCACACCACCATTATACAACTTCTCAAGGGCAGAGAGGATGGGACATTAATTTGTCACTTGTTCTTTCCATCCTAAAGGGCTAGTTATGGGAATGAGGCACTTCTGTGTTAATGCATAGATCTAAATTCATTTTTAATATGAATTAGAAGCTCAATTAACTCCCAATTAAAATTTGATAAAATAAACATTAAAAATTAAAACACACTTTTACCCCAACACTATTTTCCTAGAGAGCATGTACTTGCAAACCAAAGAAATCAAATATAAATCATTGCTTGCCTAACATTTTCATTATTTGATTTTTCTCTTCTATCTCTATTTCCATTAACCTCCCTGATTTGCTCTCTTCTTCCCACACTTTGAAGACTGCTAAAAAACAGTCTCAGAAATATGAAGTAAAAGGAAGAAGAGTGTTTGAAGACTGGTAAGAAACAGATATAGGCAGCAGATCATTTTGAAATAAATTCAGTAGCCGAACTTAAGTTGTGGGATGTAAATCAATTTCCACTACAGAAAGTAACACAGCAATGTAATAAACATATTTCCAAGTCCCATTCAACAGCCTACTGACTTTGAGCAGAATTCAATTTAAACACAGCACCATCCCCACTGCAGTCAGGAAAGTATCCTGTCTGTGCAGAGACCTGCTGGGAAACATGCACCTGTCTGAGCCAACAAGATGGACTCGCCAGCCTCCATGATAAAGCAGATCCCGAGGGGGTTCCAGTCTCAACTCCAGCCCCCTCACTGCAGTCAAGGACCTATCCCATCTGTGCAGGGACCTGCTGGGAGACACACCTATCCACACCACTTCTGTACTTGCAGCCTTCACCAGGTTTCCCAAACAGCCCCAGTACCCTCCTTAGGCCTTCACCATGTAAACCCTGGAGCTCAGAAGAGTTGCAGCAAGCCTGGACTTAGAGCACCCTCTAGCGATGAGACAGCTGCAGTGTTCACAGGCTCAGGAGACACAAGGGTCAGTCTGCTTGGAATGTCTGGAAGGCCCTCTGAAGGACAGACACAAACAAAGCCAAATTGTGAAGACTCAATAGATACCGAATCCCTCAATAAGCAGGCATCGTTGCACATCCACGAGCATCAAGAACGTTCGGTGAAATATGACCTTACCAAACATACAAAATAAGGTGCTAGAGATCAACCCTAAAGTGATGGAGACGTGTGATCTCTCAAAGAATTCAAAATGGCTGTTTTAAGGAAGCTCAACAAACTTAAAGAAAACACAGAGAATCGATTCAGAAATTTATCAGAGAAATTTAACAAACATTGAAATATTAAAAAATCAAACAGAAATCCTGGTGCTGAAAATTGAATGAAACAAAAAATACAATAAAGAGCATCAACAGCAGATTTGATCAAACAGAAGAATCAGTGAGTTCAAAGACAGGCTATTTGAAAATATACAGTGGAGGGAAAAGAAAAAAGAATGAAAAGATATGAAGAAAGCTTACAGGATCTATGGGACATGAAAAAAGCAAATATTCAAAGTTATTAAAGGAAAAGGTTGTAGAAGGCTTATCCAAAGAAATGACAGAAAACCTTCCAAACCTGAAATAAGAAATATCCAGGTACAGGAAGGTGAAAGGTCACCAATCAGATTCAACCCAAATAAGAATACCCCAAGACACACTGACCTCAAAGGTCAAAGACAAAAAGAGGATCATGAAAGGAGTGAAAGAAAAAAAGAAAATAACATATAAGAGAGATCCAACATACCTGGCAACAGACTTCTCAGCAGAAACCTTACAGGCCAGAAGGGAGTGGGACAATATATTCACAGTTCTGAAGGAAAAAAAAAACTCTCAACCAAGAATACCGTATCCAGAAAAACATTCCTTCCGAAATTAAGGAGAAATTAAGGACTTTCTCGAACAAAATCTGAGCGAATTCATTGCTACCAGACCTGTGGTATAAGAAATGCTAAAAAAAGTCTTCAAGCTCAAAGAAAAGGATGCTAATGTGATTGTTTTTCTTATGTTGTAATCATGGTATATAAACCACTTAAATCTTTAGTATGAAGATTAAAAGACAAAACTATTAAAAATAATAATTTGTTAAGAGATAGGCCATATAAAAATGTAAATTATGACATCAAAAATTCAAAATGTATGGGAAGACTAGAGTTAAAGTGTATATTTATTATTTTGTGTAGTTCTTTTCTTCTTTGTAATCAAAGTTAGTATCAGTCTATAACTTGTTATAACTATGGGATGTTTTTATCAGCCTAATGGTAACCACAAAGCAAAAACCTATGATAGATACACTAAAAATAAAAAGTAACCAAAACATACTACTAGAGAAAATCACGTAACCACAAAGGAAGACTGTAACAGAAGAAAGACATAAAGGATCTATATAACTAGAAAACAAATATCAAAATATTAACAGTAAGCCCTTACCTATAAATAATTACTTTGAATTAATTGGAGAATACAAATGGAATACAGTCTCCAATTAAAAGACATAAAGTAGCTGAATGGATTTAAAAGAAAAAAAAAGCAACACTCAACTATATGCTGCCTACAAGAGGCTCACATCATCAGTAAGGACACATACAAACTGGAAGTGAAGGGATGGAAAAAGACGTTCCATGCAAACAGAAACCAGAAAAGAGCAGGAGTAGCTATATTTATATCAGATAAAATAGACCTTAAGCCAAAAACTATAAAAAGACACAAAGAAGACAAGTATGTAATGATAAAGGGGTCAATACAACAAGAAGATATAACAATTATAAATACATATGCACCCAACATAGGAGCACCTAAATTTAGAAAGCAAATATTATTAATAGACTTAAAGGGAAAGATAGACTGTAATACAATAATAGTAGAAAACTTTGACACCCCACTTTCAACAATGGACAGATCATCTAGACAGAACCATGCCCTAGACATTTACAGTACATTTTATCAAACAGCCACAGAATACACCTTCTTCTCAACAGCACATGGAGGCTATTCCCCAGGATAGATGTGTTAGGCCATAAAACAAATTTTAAAAAATTGAAATCAAGAAATTAACAGGAGGAACACTGGAAACTGTATATACATGGAAATTAAACATGCTTCTGAACACTATAAAACACTGATGAAAGAAACTGAAGAGGACATGAATAAATGGAAAGATATCCTGTGTTTATGAATTGGAAGAATTAATGTTAAAATGGCCATACTACCCAAAGCAATCTACAGATTCAATGCAATCCCCACTAAAATACCAATGACAGTTTTCACAGAAATATAAAAAAAATTCTAAAATTCATACAGAACCACAAGAGACATCAAATAGCCAAAGCAATCTTGAGCAAAAAGAACAAAGCTGGGGGCATCATGCTGACTTTAAAATATACTACAAAGCAATAGTAACTGAAACAGCATGGTACTGGCATAAAAACATATACAATCCATGCATTTACAACCAACATATTTTCACCAAGAACACACAATGGGGAAAGAACAGTCTCCTCAATAAATCGTGCTGGGAAAATTGGATACCCAGATGTATAAGAATGAAACTAGATGCCTACCTCTTACCATATACAAAAATCAACTTAAAGTAGATTAAAGACTTGAATGTAAGACCTCAAACTATGAAGCTACTAGAAGAAAACATAGGGGAGATGCTTCATGACACTGATCTGGGCAAGATCTTTACAATAAGACCTCAATTTTACAGGCAACAGAAACAAAAATGGTCAAATGGAATTATATCAAGCTAAAAAACTTCTGCACAGCAAAGAAAACAATCAACAGAATAAAGACACAACTTACAGAATGGGAGAAAATATTAATATTCAACAAACTATACATCTGACAAGGGGCTAATATCTAGAATATGTAGGAACTCAAACAACTCAATAGCAAAAAACCAAATAATCCAAATAAAAAATAGGCAAAAGACCCAATAGACATTTCTCAAAGACGACATACAATTAGCCAATAGGTATATGAAAAAATGCTTGGCATCACTAATAATCAGGGAAATGCAAATCAAAATCAAAATGAGATATTACCTCACCCCAGTTAGAATGGCTATTATCGAAAATACCGAAAAAAACAAATTCTGGCAAGGATGTGGAGAAAGGAGAACTCTTACACACTGCTGGTGGGAATATAAGTTAGTAGTACCTTTAATAACAATAGTATGAGCTTACCCAAAAACTTTAAAATGGAACTAACATATGATCTAACAATCCTGCTACTGAACATATATCCAAAGAAAACAAAATCAGTTATGTTGAAGAGATATCTGCACTTCTATGTTTATTACAGCACTATTCCCAATAGCCAATATATGGAATCCACCTAAGTGTCCATTAATGGATGAATAGATTAAAAACTGTGGTATAGATACACAATGAAATAGTATTCAGCCATGAAAAAGAACAAAAATACTGTCATTTGCAACAACATGGGTGAACCTGGAGGACATTATGTTAAGTGAAATAAACCAAGCACATTAGGACAAATACTGCATGATGTCATTCTTATATGGTATGTAGGAAGCAGAGAGTAGAACAGTGGTTACCAAAGGCTGAGGAGAGTAGGGGAGGAGGGAGGGAGGGATGGGGAGAGGTCAGTCAATGGGTACAAAGTGACAGAAAGGAGAAATAAGTTCTGGGGTTCTATTGCATACCAAGGTGACTGTAGTCAACGATAATGCATTGCACATTTCTAAATAGTCACAAGATATGATTTTGAATGTTCTCACCACAAAGAAATGACAAGTGTTTAAGGTGATGGATATGCTAATTATCCTGATTTGATCATTACACAATGTATTATATGTATCAAAACATCATATGATAGCCCATAAATATGTACAATTATTATGGATCAATTAAAAACAAAACTTATTTAAAAAAACAATAAAAAGTTTGGATAAGCCACTGGAAGTGCCGGTAAATTAACTTCTGGCTCTTTATGCTATTTATGGTAACATGTTACCATGAGTTGTGTATGACATATATATCATGCAATACATAATACATGTATTATTCCTCATGATTTTCAGAGTCTTTTGGAGAAAATGTCCTGTCGTATTTGACCTTCCTCGGAAGCAAACTCTGCATACACATGAAATTATATGATAAATTCTCATTCTAGTTTCCAAATTAGGTTTTTGGCTGAAGTCCTTGGAGACCAAGCCAAACTCCAAAGACACTGGAGAGGCCAGTCTCTTTCCCGGGCTGGCTCCACGCTGACCTCTGCCATTAGAGTTGGGAGCCCCAGCCCTAAACCCACCCAGTCTGACTCACAAGCAGCACTTCATGCAGTGTCTTAATTTGGAAAAAGTGAGCTGATGCAGCACAGCTTAAAACAAGAACTGCCCTTTTTTGAAAGGCCACCTTCATTGCTGTCCGTCAAATACACTGTGCTCTAAAAATGCTGTGAGAAAGGGACATCTTGCAAGTCGTTTTTCCATGCTACCCTTGGAAGAGACAGGGAACAGGCGTGAGCCACACACACCGCCCCGGAGGCTGTGTGGCCGCGTGCACACAGATGAGCCCCAGCACCCAGGGGGCCGTGGGCAGGAGCCCACACACCTCCATGACCTGCTTGTAGAATGAAGGGAACACCCATTTCCTGACTATGTTTCGTGTTTTCTTGTCCATAAGAAATAAATCATTTCCCAAACTGTCACTTTGCATAACATGGTCATTTAGTGTTAGTTCTCACGTCCCAAAATGGAACCTTTCAGTTGAGTAAGTACAAATAATTACAGTAGAGAAAAAGGTTCACCTTAGTGTTTCTTCTGAGGTCATCATACCCATTAAAAAAAACGATGTCCCAATTACTCTGATTTGATTATTGTATGTTATATGCTTGTATCAAAATATAACATGTACTTCATGAATATGTACAATTATTATGTATCAAAAAATAAAAAACCTTGACGATTACTCACTCCAAGCAAAGGGAGATTTTTGATTTGTTTTTCATTTCTCCATACTCTTAACAGAGAAGTATTTTTCATTTTTATTTCGGAGGCGAGGCTTTAGACAGTTCTGTTTCTTTCAACCAACATTTGAATTTAAATATTTCTAAATATTAGAATATTAAAAATAATAGTACCAATAATCAAGGAAAAATTTTATAATCAGCAAACATAAAGGATATGGGTTTTCTGCTACAGAATCATTGTACTTTTCTTCAGGGATGTTCTAAAACAAATTGTTCTTTCTAACTCCTTCACAGCCTCAGAGGCAGAGGTACCTTCATCACCAAAGCAAGAGTTCTTTCAAAAAAGGAGTATTTGTAAATTCTCAAAAGATGAGCTTGGCTACATGTCCCAGAATGAGAATTACTGTCAAACTTTCAACGCTCAGCAGTGAAAACAGAGTCCTACTGATCACGTGAAAGTCGGCAAGCCCTGAGGTGCCCACCTTGATATTCTTTTACTACTAAGGGTGACCTTGGGCACTGGCGGAACCCCAGTTGTCCCCTCTTATCCCCTCTCTGGCTTGCTTGCTGCCACCGGGTGGGGGTGGGGCACAGGAAGTCACCTGGCTTGATGGGCATCATCACCATGGTATTGGGTTTACTCATTATGACACCTGTGGGCATTCTGCAGCTAGGAGGGCAGGAAAGCCCGACCAGGTACCCAGGAAGAAGGCTCCCAGGTGAGAGAGGGCTACACAGGCAGCCGGCTGGTCCTCCACTCCCCATGGCAGGTCACACAATTTGTCTCTAATCCACCATTTCAATGCTTCTGCCTAAAGCCACCCACCTGCGTGGCTTCTTACCTGAGAGGTTTTTGAGGGTGTCCCGCTGGGTTCAGGAACTGAGGCTTGGGTGGAAGGGGAGGTCTTTTTTGTCTCTGTGGAACATTCGGGGGGCTTTGCAGCCTGTCACCGCCTCTTCCTCTTTGGGCTGCCAGGGACAACCTCTTGTAGTCTTCCCGCGCTTGCCTAGCCAAGGAGCGTCTCTTCTCATCAGCTGCTTTGGATTTTCGCACTAGAAAAACAACAGAGTTTTGAGAACTGGGGTGTCGTCAGCCCACAGAGAGATGAGAAGTTCTCGCACAGCACAAGGGACAGCAGAGCAGGCTCCCGGCAGCTTGTCATCTGCTCACAGCCATGAACAAGCACTGTCAACGCCTACTGTGCAGAAAGTGGTTCACTGCAGGGTTCCTCTCTTCATACTGGGGTTTGGGGATTTTCTGAGACGTAAGGAGGAGGAAGAAAAGGAGGAAGGGATGAGACAGAAGTGGAGGAACGTGTGCAAGAACTTCCAGCAGTCGGCAAGACTAAGTGACGAGTCCCAGCCTGAGTGAGAGTTCAAGGTGTCAGGTGTTGAATAACAAGGGGCGACTGTCGCATGCCTCTCACAGTCACGTTCTGACGCAGTGGGCCTGAGCCACCAGCAAAGATGGGGCAGTTGGGGCGACTCAGTGGCACGGGGGTGCGGACAGGGTGAAGAGCAGGCAGCTGGACCAAACGTGAGTCAGCCCCGCAGACAAAACAATATGGGATGTTTAACCACAGGTAACTGCAGGACACATTGTCTTGTGTAAAAGTACTCCAAGGCTGCCTTTGAATATTACAGTGACATGTCACTTAATGACGGGATCAGTTCTGAGAATGGAGTCATTAGACGATTGTGTCCTTACCAACATCAGAGTGTACTTACTGACACAGACCTAGACGGTATAGCTGCTCTACAGCTAGGCTGCAAACCCGTACAGCATGTTGCTGTGCTGAATACTGTGTGCGGTTCTGACAGTGACAAGTATTTGTGTATCTAAACACAGAAACGGTACAGAACAGTAAAATATGGTATAAACGACAAAAAAGGGTACACCCGTCCAGGGGACTTACCATCAGTGGAGTTTGCAAGACTGGAGAGTGAGTGAGTGGTGAGCGAACATGAAGGCCTAGGACGTTACTGTGTATACCACTGCAGACTGTCTACTTGGGCTATACTAAATTCATAAAACTTATTAACATTTTAAAATTTATTAAAAATTTATTAAATTTATAAAAATATTAAAAATCATTACACAGTGCATGACTACGTTGCAAAATAGAGGAGCTTTTTGTTTTAGCAACGTCATGTTAAAGACTCTAATGCAGAACAAAAGGATAATGTCTACTGAGTATATTTACATCTCAGGCATTATTGGTCACATCCTGTTAGGTTTGACTTCGCAGCGATACCAAAAATACTCCATTATACTAGGATTTCATCGCAGAGCACGAGGCGGCCATTGGATCTCGCAAATGTTTCCATGTCACAAAAGTTGTCATTTCAATGGCATTTGCTACAACGGAACTGCAGGCTAATTTAGGATTCTGAACATCCTGCCAACGTTGCCCTCTTATTCCCTTCCTCAAGCTGCCTCAGGGTTGATCTGGTAGTTCAGCCTTCTTTGTTCAAGTCAGAGGGAAACCCTAATCCCTTCTCAAACCTGAATTCTTCTAGCATCTGGGAGCATTCTCTGCTCTGCGGTCATTTCCACGGCTTATTCTTCTCCTCTGAGGTTTCTCTCTGGCAGGGTGAACTCCAAAGGGAGTCAGGGCTGGGTCACAGGCATGGACAATGTATCCAGCCTGTTACCCCTGTGTTCTTCTTATTACAAAGTTAGAATGTATTCACTGTTGACAATTTAGGGGGAAAGAACCCAGAACAGAACAAGAAGAAAAATTCAAATAAGTAACCTCGAATCCCACCCTCTCCAAGAAAACTAGTGTTTACGGTTAACTTTCCAATTCTTTTCTCCTTTGTGGACTTAGACATTTTTAAACAGTGATATTTTTCATACTATTTTATAATGTTTTTCTTCTCCAAACTAATGAGATATAAACATATTCCAAGGTCATTACACGCTCTTCTAAAATATGTTTTTCATAGGTACTTACCATTCTATTAACATAAATACATCATAATCTTGAGGGTACAAAAATGAATTCTGCTATTCAAATGTAGCTCGTAAACATCTGAGTATTAATTTAGTAATAACATGTGAGTAATAATTTATTGTTAGGATGTCTCTCAACAACCCACTTTAAGTGCCTCTTAGGGTGATCATTTTATTAAAGAGAAAGAATCAGAGGGGAGAGTCCAAGGTTCTACCGAGGCTCCTGGGTACTCACGAGATGCCTGCCACTCGGAATCTTCTTTCCAGTTCTTGTAAATCTGCTTGGTTTTCTCTTCATCTATTTGATTCATTTCTTCATCTTGTTTTTTCTTCGGGGATTCTTTCTTCTGTTTAAAAAAAAAAAAATGAGAAACAAACACTGGTGAGCAAATCTGGCAGCTATCTACAAGGAAAGGATCCTGAGCACATCTGCTGTCTATCATTCCCTCTGGCCCACTGGGGAGGCAACGTGGGGTGTGGACAGAGTGTGGACTTGGGAGCCAGAATGCCTGCAGCTGGCTCTGCTGCCGCCCAGCAGAACCACCTTTGAGGTGGTTCAAAAGGAAGATTTTTGTTTAAAAAAAACCCTGTAGATATAACCCCAGGGCCGATCACTGAACCTCGCCTGGGCTATTTCCCCATAAGTAAAATGAGAAACAATATTTCACAGGGTTATAGTGATGGTTAAATAACTTTTATAAAAAGTACCTAGCACAGTGTGCTAAGAACTCAACAAATATTCCTTTATTCGCACACATAGCACTTAGCTGCTTCAAATTACTCCCCTGCTTAAGTAGTGGTCTATTTCATGAGACCAGTGTAAACACTATTTTACAGCAGGGGTCCCCAACCTATGGTGAGTTGTATAATTATTTCATTATATATTGCAATGTAATAATAATAAAGTGCACAATAAATGTAATGTGCTTGAATCATCCCAAAACCATCCTCCCCACACCCCAGTCTGTGGAAATACTGTCTTCCATGAAAACGGTCCCTGGTGCCAAAAACGCTGGGGACCGCTGCTTTGCAGGACCTGACAGGTTGCCCAGAATAAATGCACGTTCTCAGAGCTGTCCCAGCCAGACCTCTACAGGCCCCCAAACCATGTGTCCCAAAGATGTAGTACTTACACGTGGTTTGAGGTGGTTCAAAAAGGAAGATTTTTGTTTAAAAAAAAAAAAACCCAGAAAAACATTTTCAAAAAGCATTCTTTGAGAAGGGAAAATATAAAATAAGACATGTGAGTGTTCTTTTAAAAGGAGAATTTGGTTTTTTTAATTAAGGTAAAAGAGACATAACAAAATTTACCATCTGAACCATTTCTAAGGGTAGTGTTCTATGGCATTAAGAACATTCAAGAAAATGTGTTTTAAATGAAAGAGGAAATGAACAAACCAAATCACTTAGATCTGAAAAGTACTTTGTTTATTGGGCTACAGCCTTCTGAGTGCTCCCAAGAAAAGTGAATTTACAACTCGGTGAACTAATAAAAGCCTTGGTTAGCTAAGTAATAAAACAAGCTGAAAGGGCCAAGACAGACTGACTATGCTTCCTGCTCTCTCACAAGTGACAGGTTTTTTCATTTGTGTTTTCCTCTAGAAAGATAAAAACTACCCTATTGTTAAATTATTTCACCATGTCTAAAACATAAACCTTGATGTTGCGAAACTTATTTTTGATTATCATGGGAAGTCATAACTCACAGTTTATGCAGTGGTAATTCATAAATTGCACTTCACTTTAGAAGTAACTAAACTTTAGTACATTTGCTATTTTCATTTTTTTTTCTTTACATTGTTTTCCTCCCTGGAGCTAAGTTTGCACCATAAAAACCAAAGAATAGCTTTTGGTGTTTGAAATGACTGTTAGAATTTGCCATCCCTTTACTGAAGCCGTTTACAAGCCTGACATAAAAGTGCTGCTAGCAATTTCTAAACTTAAAGAGAAAATAAACTTAAAAGTGGAGCCTTGTTTGTCTCCCACATGCATGTGTATTTATTTTTAAATGATTAAAAAAACATATACTTAAAACATCAAGCTATGATTATCATGGATATTGTTGCTTAGGATGAACAAGATGTTTAAAAAAATGAGTCTACTTAAGGAAAAATATTAAGTAAATAATAATAGATGTGGTACTTGCTTGTTGAGACTCAAATGCCTGAGAGTGCTGTATTTTGCAAACGTACTCCTTTTAATCTGCAGTGTAATTATGTATAAACACACTGGAAACTCAGAATTAATGAGTTTCACAGAGTAATAGCAGATGAGCGCTGGCCCTGACTGCTGTATTTATTCAAGGCAGCCGGAAAACTTAAGGAACTGGTCTGAAGTTTCTCTAAGAAGTCCCCCAGAAAATTTACTTTTAGCAAAATCTTTAAAAACTTATCTTTACTTTCTATACTCAGAAAACCATGATTTCCTCTTCCTCTTGAGAACTGCTCTGCTGGAAGCACGTCAGTCAGGGACTCAGGACTGTGAGTCAAGCGCGGGGAAACCAGGGGAAGGTTCTAGAGTGAAGGGGCAGAGGGCCGAGGCTGGATGCTGGTCCAGACGCCTGGGGTTCAAGGGCTGGAGACCCAGGCAGGCAGTGCGAGCTGTCAACACGAGCTCAGCTCAGGGGACCAGAGAATGAGGCAAAGTCGGGCCCATACAGACACCCTCTTGTCCCAGCCTGAGATGGAAACACAGAGTGACTTCCCCCCCATTTCCTTGCAGACACTCACAAATGTCTCCCCTTTATCACCTTGACTCTCCAGGGAAGCTTGGCAAGTGACCTGCTCATTCATTCTCTGGAATTGTTTGCTATTCTTTAACCATGCCAAGCGAGTGCTAGGCTCAGTGCCCTTGTATCTGCTGTTCCCTCTGCCGGGAACACCCCCCCTCCAGACATCCCTATCGCTCCCTCCCTCCCTCCCCCGGCTCTTTGCTCCAATATCGCCTGCTCAGAGCGGCCTTCTCTGACCTCCTTTCTAAAACACCCATTCCCCTCCTCCTGAGGCCCTTATCCTGCTTTATTTTCCTCCACGGCACCTACGATCACCTGACTTCATGGATAGATTTATCATCTGTCTCTCCATCCAGAATAGAAGCTTCCTGAGGGCAGGGATTTCATCTAATTTTTCCATAAAACGTGTCTCCAATTCCTGTAACAGTGCCTGGCACACAGAAGACACTCCATACGTGTGGTTGCGTGAATATATGGATCCTTTGTCTTTCTCAACTGTCATCGTTTCAGATGCCATAATGTCATCTGAGAGATGTCACTGAGAGTTGCCTTCAGATCCTCCACTGCTGCTGTTTTAGGAAAAGGTGTGTGCCATGGCGGTGGTATGCATGTAGGGACCACAGTGCTACTTCATCGTGATTTCCTGAAGTCTCAGAAATGCAAGCTATTCATGCATGCGTGTGCCTACAGAGGCGTCGGGGACGGATCACACCCTCCATGGGAACACAAGCCTCTGGGCCAGCCTCCCCCACAGCCCAATCTCAGGCCATTCAGAACTTTCCCTTCCCAGGCTCACGTCTTACCCTGCTCTTTCAGACATCCTGTGGGTCAAATCCTACTGCAGCTTCCAAGTGCCTGTCTATGCCGCCTTTATTCTGAGCAACTTAGGATAACGACAGGCAGCTAGCATGATGGAAGAAGTGGGCTTGGCCTGTAGGGAGAATGTCACATCTGGACAGAGACGGGGGAGGAGTCCAGTGGACGTGGGGGCACAAGAGGCTGTCCATCGTAAAGGGACAGGTTCACAGCAACGGTGAACACAGCAGTAATATAATCTGAATTCACGCTTTCTGCCAAGTCTAACGCTGCATCTCTCGCTCTCTGAAACCAGTCCCCCCTCGGTGTCTGCAGCAGCCCCAGATATCGCCTCTGTGCTAGATCTTCAGGGAGGAGCTTCGCAGACACGTCTTGGCACCTTTTTCCATGACATCCAAGACTTTTCCCAACTCCAGACAAATGGGTGTGTTTGCAGTGTTTAAGACAGATTGCACGTTCTGCTGCTTAATTTCATTTCTGTGTAGGACTAATTAACTAATTTGTGAAACATTAGTGGAAACAGCGATGCACATAGCCCCCTGGAGACAGGATGCCGGTCTTTTTACCTGGTGAAATCCATATGCTTTCATACGACTGATAGAATCGGCCAACATTTGTTGAATGTTTCTTGAAGAACTGGAGGGTGACTAAAAATTAAATGAAACACATTTTGTAGCATCTGGAGCTGCAATGCAATCTCAGAAGATAACCTGTCACTGCTTCCCTCCTTCCCTTCTTTCCACATTCCCCAAAGCGGCCCCCTCCCCCGCAGCTGGATTCACCCCAGTTTCCCACTGGTACCTGCGTTTCGATGTGAGCCTCAGCGTCCCCACTGGGTAGAGCTTAGAAAGGAATTATCACCCAAGAGCCAGGAGCTGCTGGTTTGGTGTGTCTTGATCACTTCTAGACATCAAATTACCCCTAATTTAATTCTATCCTTGCTTGATCTCAGCATTCCCTGTTTAAACTCGGACCAGAGAAACTCCTTAGTCTCTGGCATTTAACTGCATAGCCCCTTGCTCCCCTTCTAGGGCTGGAGACACGCCTCGGTGCCTGGGAGTCCTGCCTACTTTCCCTGCCTGGGTCACACTCCTCCCCTCCCCCTGCTCTTGTTACTCAGCCTCTAGTTTCTGCCTTGCTAGATGCATTTCCCAGGAGGCAAATCCCCCAGCGGGGTTCCCTGATCCGTGGCCTAGATTCCCCGGTGGCATTCCCACCTGCCGCATGCCAAGCTCTCTGGCATTGTAACTGAGCCAGCAAATCAAATCGGGTCCCTCCTAAGACACAGGCCCCCACCACTTTGTCCCGAGTGCACAGTCTGAGCCAAGGCCCGGCATGGGTAGCCACATGCCCTGCACAGCCAGAGAGAGCCCCCCACCACCCACATTCCCACGACTTACACGCCTCGTGCCTGAGGACTCAATTCTGAATTTTGGCATAGATCAGAAACTGTCAGCAAATTTTCAGCAAAAGGTCGGTGCCAATGTTCGGTGAGGAGCACAGAGGGTGCTGTAGGGTTGTTACTATGCCACGCAAGAAGCCAGTGTAGCAGAGACTGCCAGCTTTCTCCATCACACCCTTTTTTCACAGTTGCTGGCATGTGGCTACCCAACCATACTGCATGCATTTCCCAGCTGCTCTAGCAGTTATCTCAACATAACACAGGTGACGGCTGGCATTCGCCGGTTCCACCCAAGCCCTTAACACCTCATTCCAGATACTTCCTCGTTCCGTAGGGCAGGAATGGTGACAGTAGCCATGCTACTATTAAAGACAGCAAAGCCACCAAAAGCTTGAGTCCCTGAATAACTGTGTGGAGCTGAACCCTCCTGACCCAGCACACTTACCTGGGACTGTTATAAGAGAGAAAAATTAATTTCTATTGTTTTTTGGCCATTGGGTTTGGGTCTATTTGTTTCAAAAGTTTAGTTTAGTTTAACTGATAAAACTGGCCACAACAGTTGCTGGTGGCATGCTTTGAGCCATATGAGAACTTTTTACTAATCATGGCTAGTGCGATTAATGCTAATTCCACTAATGGCTACTAGTTGCTGAAGGCATGTTAAGCCCAGGCACCGTGTTAATGAGTTAAGTACTATTTTTATCCCATACGACATCTCTGATGGATGGGCAACATAACGCCCATTTCCCCACGAAGAAATGGGGTCTCAGAGGAGTCGTGGAGCTGGCTCAGGGCCACAGAGCTGGCTCGTGCCTCAGCGGATGCTTTTTCTCTACTGCATAGACATTGCAGTGATGTGAAAATGAAATACAGGTCAAAAGATTTCTTATGCTTGTTACTTAGCAAACTAATGAATCCTACAGGTATCACAATCACCATTTACTACATTATCTCGCACTTTTTTCTCATTTTAATATTATAAAAGGATACTTAGCTGCTCTGCTAAAGTGTTACAATGTACATTTTAGTGGAGTGTTTTTGTTATCACTAGTTGTTATAGTAAAATAAAAGATTTGAAATGAGGTATCAGAGCCTTGAGGCAGTGTGGAAAGTGTGCATGTGTGTGTTGTGTCTGCATGGCATGTGTTTGTGCATGTACTTGTGTGTGCCCATGTTTGTCATGGGGGTGGACACCCAAGAGGTCCACTTGGGTAAAGATGACCTCATGGGACAGGCTCTTTTTCAAGGCTTTTTAATCTGCCAGCTGCAAGGTCTTCTATTTTTTTTTTCTGTAACACTTCAAAGCCCAGATGTTTGTGTTCTAATTTTTTTTTTAATCTCCTGTTTTGCAGTGTGGCCTACTCTGAAGGCCATTTCTTTAAAAATAATGAACAATTCTCTAAAGATAAAATCTAAAAGTGAGCAGATATAGTGTTATTCAAGGTCTCCTTCAGGGCAAGGACAGTCAGTCTACCGATTAACGAGTTCCCAGACTACAAATCACACAGACGCAGAGAAACACAGAAGGGCTTATCTTTGAATTAGCACACTCTGCCGTTCTCCCAACCACACTCAGAACGGGCTCTATTCTCTCCCAAGTTCTCTCGTGGGGAGAGGGGGAGGAAACCACTGACTGCATTCAGATGGCCGTCCAGACTGAGGGTCCCCCTAAGGATCCCCGCTCAGCTGCAGGGTGTACCTGGCTCTTACCCAAACTCCCCCAGGGAGGGTGAGTCTGTTCACACGGTACGTCACCTGTCATTTTCTCTGCGTACCACTAACTCCTCGTCACATTCCTCTCTGCCTGGGAATGGCATCTGCTTCCCGACCCGCGTGTCTCAGAACCTGGCAGGATGACAGCTAAACACCGCTGTTGCCATCACTGCCGCTTCAGCGCAGGCTCCCGGTGACACCAAGCGTTTGCTGTGATCCATCGAGAGTTACAACACTGATGAAATACTAGGCAGAGCATCATCTCTGAGTTTCCTCAACTGCGTCACCACTGCCAAAATGTGAGGATAAGGCAGATATTTTGCAGAAGGCAATAATTTTGCAGAATAAAAACCATATACTCAGTCCTAATCCAGATGCTATTTCAGCCTCCTCCTCGGCTTGGACAAACCAGCCAGCTTTCTTTTCTCTCCAACTCTTCATCCAAAAACTGAGAAGGACCACAGCTTGGCTCGTGATAAGAATAGCATCTCACAATCCAAGGACCTCAGGGGACAATTGTTGCTGCTCCCAACAGATGTTACTGGGCAAACTTCCTCATATTTACAAATGTTTTCAGCTTCCTTTGTAAAGGAGCAATGTTACTAAATTTAATCCCTGTTTTATAAAGAGAACTGATTCCTCAAGGATACTGCCCCACGTCACAGAGCTGCCTGCAAGGACTAAAACTTCTCTTCCCAGACTAGAGTTCTTCGACTGTGTTGGCGGCACGTTCTGCAAGTATCTGGTACTTAACTAGGTGCTTTTAATTTTGGTTATTTGGTATAATAAAAACGTCAAACCACCACAAATATATCCTTTAAAAAAAGTAAAATCTTTTGCAAAGATTATCTTGAGTGTGTAGAAAGATGCTCTGAGACTGGACCTCAAATTTTCTAAAGCTGATAGCAGGGATCAAGCAACTTGCCTAAAAATTCCAAGATTTGCTTCTCACGGCCGTAGGGGTCAAGCAGAAATTCTTCACTCTTAAAATTGGGGGCAAATCCTTTATTGTTCTGCAATACATCCACTAGCAAATGGATGAAGCCATTTGCTAATGAAGATATAACTCGACTTACATAGTATAAAATAATCCAAATGCAAATCTATGGACTGGGCTACTTAGTGTTCTGGTTAAAACTGCAGAAACCGTTCCATGGAGGGTGTAGAGCTCTCTACATTTTGTTAATATGTGAGATTAGCTATTTCCCAGATGAACCAAGAGATAAGTTTTGAGTCAGGGGTGGAGGGCTATGGTGAAAAGCAGCTCAAGACAGGATTGCCGCTTGTCCGAAGAATGCACAATTCATGATTTACAGAAATGGGATTGAGTTGACCTCCACCATATACTACTGCTGTGCTTGTACATTCCACCCCTGCCTAAATGCTTTTCGAATACAAAACTCTAGGCCTCACACTGTGGCCTATCCACTCAAACTGTATGGAAACCCTCCTTAATAGATTTTAAGCCTTGCATACACGGCAGAATTTTAAAGACGTGACAATATCCTTTTAGATATTATAGTTAAAATAAAGTATAGCTGAAACTTGGAAATCTTTAAACCTGAATTATATTTTTTTAATTTCAAAATATTACAGGGGTACAAACATTTTGGTTACATAAATTGCTTTTGTACCATTTAAGTCAAAGTTATAAGTGTGCCCATCACCCAGATAGTGTGCATTGTGCCCATTAGGTATGAATTTACCCATTCCCTCCTTTCCCCTCCCACCTGCTTGATTTCTGATGAAGGTTATTTCCATATGTGCACTTAAGTGTTGATCGATTAGTTCCAATTTAATAAGTACACGTGGTATTTGTATTTCCATTCTTGTGATACTTCAAAGAATGGTCTCCATTTCCATCCAGGATAATACAAGAGGTGCTAGTACACCATTTTTTTTTTTTTAGACTGAGTAATACTCCATGGTATACATATACCACATTTTATTAATCCACTCATGTATTGATAAGCACTTGGGTTGCACATCTTTGCAATTGTGAATTGTACTGCCATAAACATTCAAGCACAGATGTCTTTTTTATAGACTGTCTTTTTTTTCCTTTGGATAAATACCCAGTAGTGGGATTGCTGGATCAAATGGTAGGTCTACTTTTAGTTCTTTGAGGTATCTCCATTCTACTTTCCACAGAAATTGTACTAGTTTGCAGTCCTAGCAGCAGTGTGTGAGTGTTCCTATCTCTCTTCATCCACACCAGCATTTGTTGTTTTGGGACTTTTTGATAAGAGCCATTCTCACTGGAGTTAGATGGTATCTCATTATGGTTTTGATCTGCATTTCCCTGATGATTAGAGATGTTGAGCATTTTTCATATGTTTCTTGGCCATTAATCTGTCTTCTTTTGAAAAGTTTCTGTTCATGTCTTTTGCCCACTTTTTAATGGGGTTATGTGATTTTTTTTTCTTGTTGATTTGCTTGAGTTCTTTGGAGATTCTGGTTATTAGCCCTTTATCAGATGCATGGCATGCATGTATTTACCCCCATTCTGTAGGTTGTCTATCTGCTCTATTGATTGTTTCCTTGCAGAAGCTTTTTAATTTGATTAGGTCCCACTTATTTTTGTTGTTACTGTGATTGCTTTTGAGGTCTTCTTCATAAATTTTTTGTCTAGGCCAACATCTGTAAGAGATTTTCCAACATTTTCTTCTATATTTTTAAGTTAAAAGAATTTATGGGGAAAAGGAAAGTGGGCTAACCAAATATCTGATATCTATTAGACATAGAATTATCTCATTTCCTCATCACAGAATTCTACCAGATTGCATTAGTGTTCTATTGCTGCTATAATAGATTACAACAAACTCAGTAGTTTAAAACAACACAAACTTATTATCTAACATTTCCGTCGGTCAAAGGTCCAACACTGGGCTGAAATCCAGGTGTCAGCAGAGCCGTGTTCCTTCTGGAGATTCCAGAGGAGAATCTTTGCCTTTCTGTTTCTTTGCCTTTCCAACCTTCTAGAAGCTGCCTGTGTTCTTGCTTCATGTGTGGCCCTTTCCTCCATGGTCAAAACCAGCAACATCGCATCTCTGACCATCTGTAGCCACATCTCCCTCCGACTCTGACCTCAGCCAGGAAAGATTCAGTTTCCCAGGACTCACACTGTCAGGTGGGGCCACCCAGTTACTCCAAGATCCTCTTCCATCTCACGGTCCTTATCATTCGTCACAGGTGCAGAGTCCCTTTTCCCACGTACAGTAACGTATTCACAGGTTCCCGAGATCCAAGTGTGGACATCTTTGCCATTTTCTGCTTCACAGATTATCTATTCCCTTTTTATAAATGGAGAAACTCATGAGTTCAATGTTACAGTACCAGGGGATGAAGGAGGCAGGATTCAAGTTATTTCTGGTATTCCAGAAAGTATGTAAGTCCCTCTAAAATGTTTGCCTTTCCATTTTAATAACTATTTTTTATTAAATCAGGGTAGCATGATGAAACATTTCTGAGAAAGCGTGCTGAAAGTAACTGCATTCCCTTCCCAGGGCTGCTGCAACCAATTACCATAAACGCAGTGGCTTCAAACAGCAGACGCTTATTCTCTCACCGTTCTAGAGGCCAGAAGTCAGAAATGGAGGTGTCAGGTGTCGGGCAGGGCTGTGCCCCCTCTGAAGGCTCCAGGGGAGAATCATTCCTGGCCTCTTCCAGCTTCCGGTGGCTGCTGTCTTGGGCAGCACAACTCTACTCTCTGCCTCTTTCTTCACCTGGCCTTCCTCTTATACAGACACCTGTCATTGGACGTAGGGCTCACCCTAAATCCAAGGCAATCTCATCTTGAGATCCTTAATTTACATCTGCAAAGACCTATTTCCAAGTAAACTCACATTCTGCGGTTCTGGGTGGACATGAATTTGAGGGACACTGTTCAGCCCAGTATAGTAACACATAGGAGCTTACAATAAAAATACAAGTCTACCACTAAGCTGGCTGTGCAAGAGACAGAAGACGGCCTACTACTTAAATGCTCACACTAGTAGCTGTGAAGATCACCTGTCTCCCTGTACACCCTGCTGTCAGAATGAACTTCAGCAAACATCACAGGAGACCTTGAGAGCATCTTCTCTAACACAGGGAAAGATGAAAGGCAGAAATATAAAAACTCTTCATCCATTTATTTCCATATTCCTTGCAGCTAAATATTTCCCCGTCCCCTGCCCCTCTCTCTCTGTCCATTGTGACAGTTTAGCTGACACCTAAGGGATGGAACAGCACCGCTCTGCCTATAATATCTATGAGATGGTTAAAGAATAATAACCATGGTGTCTATTTTAATTTTCATTTTAATCTTCTGGCCTATTTTTGAAAAATTTTTTTGCTAGGAAAAGTATTGTAATTCAAGCACGAAGATGAGCATGCATACTTAATGCTCTTGAAGGACACTCGTTGTTGCTGCTGTTCTTCATTCTAGGGGTGCAGGGAAGGCAGCTGCTCGGAGGGGTGTTGGTGTTACACATGCTGGGTACAGAGAAGGCCTGCAAATGTGGGGGTGCCTCACTGGGGATCTGGGGAAAGAACCCAGGGCTGCCCCCGAGATGTAAACCAAATTTTAGAATTTCATACTCTTAAATATTTTGAGTCTCAAGTTTGCAGCCCTTTATAAAGCTTCTTCATATTCCTCATATTAACAAGGCGATCAAGTACAAGAGTGACTAGTTAAGGAATGACCTAGGGGTCCCGCAGACATGGGTTTGAATAAGACCTCGAGCAGGTGTATAACCAAACACACCTGGCCTCAGCTTCCTCACCTGTAAAATGGACAAATACCAACAGTCTCTAGTTCATAACATTGCTGTGAGGATTAGGCAGACACTCAGCTGTGTGTTCTGCTATGTAATAACCCGAGTCATGTTGGTTATTAGATTCGTACGAGACCAGTGAGGTAGGGAGGAGATAACCACATCCCCATTTGACAGCCTCAAAGAGGTCATGAGCACACATGACCAGTGTCACGGGGCTGGGGACTCGAACACAAGTCAAACAACTGCAAGTACCTGCTAATTCTCGGTGTAATTAAATTCCTGGCAGAATAAGGCATTTTGTAGTAGTTTTATCATTCTTCCAAACCATAATCCAAGCAGCAAATTATGGTTGAGCTTCTTAAACCACCAGAACCATAGGAGAATTCATACCAGTTCTGAGTATAAAATTCTATTCTGCTGGGGACATAACTGTCCCCACAATCACGGGCACAATCTGTGAAAGCCAATATTTAGAGCACTGATGTTTCGAGTCTGCAAAAAGAGGGGAAGACTCAATAGAACACGACCCAAATCACGAACGTGCCCGATCCAGCCCTCTGCCTGTCTTTGAACGTGAAGTTTCATTGGAACGTAGCCACACTCACTCCTTGGTGTGTAGCTGTGACAGAGACCGTGCGGCCCACAAAGCCTGACCTGTCTACTAAATGGCACTTTACAGAAGAAGTCTGCCAACCTGTTAAAACAGAAGCTATATAAATGGCGGGAAGGGGGGTGGAGGGGCACCTGAAAATATCTTAAAATGCCTAATTTTATTGCTAGAGTTCTTAGTACCATCAGTCCCATGAGAAAGGGGTGTTGTCTTTTTCACGAAGTCACAGAATGAATCCCCCCAGAATGAAATGAACAGCAGACCCTTGAGGCCGGGCAGCATCCCACCCAGTTTCAGACCCTGATGCGTGGCCACATTCGTCTCCGGGGCCCCAGGATCTTTATCTGCCCTAGTTATGAAATTCTGCACATTCACAGACGAGAAAGACTCACTCGGATTTTCTCCTCTCCCAGCGTTGGCGCTGGGCTCGGTCCCTGCCGCGGTTCCTCTCCTGTCGCTGCCTTGCAGATGTTCTGAGCCTCCCGGTGATCTGCGGCTTGTAGACCACCGTCCTGTGATTTCGTTTTTAAGCTATTGGTGAATTCTGCAGACTGGGTTTTTCTGAAGAGAAACAAAAGCGGAATCATCATAAACATTCTTCCACCGGGACAGCTTTTCCAAAGCAGATGTCGACATTCAACATATGTGGAGACACCATTACTGAGGGCTTATGATAGGCTGGGTCCTTTGCTAGGTACTAGTGACAACAGCTCAGTCCTCATAACCACCCTGTGAGAAAACCCTGCTATCCTCACTATGTTATAAGAGGCTCAAGGAAATGTTATGATTTCTCCAAGACAACATCGTGGCACAGCCAAGACTTCAACCCAGGCCCGCCCCGCTCCTGGTTTGGAAGCTAAACAGCCAAAGCACACTGCCTGCTTTTGATGAGTCAGCAAATCATCCCTTTGTCATCTGTCCTTATGCAGTTTGAAAGTCACAGGCGTTGGTGGGCAGCATCCCCAGCCCTCGGAAGTCCACTGCGTGGCAGAGCCCGCTCCCATCACCAGCCCTTGGGAGCTGAACCCAGGTCCCTACGTCCACCCGATGTCCACTTCACCAGGTCAGGGTAGGGCTGGCACCACCACTGCCCAGAGCCAGAGGAGGACCCCAAGAGATAGAGGGCTTCACAGAAACCACCACAGGCACCATCCAGCAGCAGGGCTACCATCACCTGCCTCAGTTTCCCTATGAGTTACCCTCCTATGTCTCCAGTTGATGATGTCGCTTCCCTTTCCAAAAACCTCCTCAATGCCCACAGCATAAGGTCCAAACTCCTACATCTGGCCTTCCAGCCACTTTAGAGCATGGCCCGTGTCTTCCACCTCTTGCCTAAGTGTACCCCAAACCTCAGAAGACCCCACCATTCCCCAAAGGACCACCCGTAGTCAAGTCTAGGGGTCTCAATTATGCCCTCTGCCTGCACGTTCCTTCCCGAACTTCTGTAGCTGGAAAATGACTTATCTTTCAAGGTTCAGTTCAGATTTCACCTGTTCTGTGGATCAGAATGACAGACTCCTACCTGTGCTTGGTTAGCTCTGTGTTTATCCCTTAATTATAGCACAAATCATAGCCCGCATTGGCTGCAGCTAGTTGTGTATCTGCCTCTTGTCCCTCCTAGACTGGAAGCTCCCTGTTCATCTCTGAATTCTGTTCATCTCTGAATTCCCACAGCACCCATTTATTCAGCTGTCTGTATCTGAGCAACCTTCTTCTTAGAAAGTCCAAAGCTTGAACAGTCATTGCATTTCTCACATACATTCCTGACTCAGCTGTGTCAGCCTGTGTTGCTCTAACATGATTCCAGCAAAGCCAATGATCATCGATGGGGAATTTGCATACTTATATCAAATCTGATCACAAATCAAAACTAGAAGCACACACAGCAAAATGAAGCAGCTGATCTTACAGCATTGTGAGAATGAAGGTCTTTAGACTAAAAGCCTAAGGGAACTTTGCAGAGAGATCCAAAATGATTCTGTGATCCTCAAAGCCCACCTGGCTCTCCCACCAGATACTGTGAGCGAGAGGCATCTTTTGCAGTGTTTTCTAAAGCATGGACAGTTTCTAATGTCTCTCGTTGGTTTGCAGATCTCATACCTGAGCTCTTGTGCCTCCTGCTCCGCTTTCAGCCGGGCCCGCTCGGCAATGATTTCGTTACAGAGCACGTCGTAGGGCTTGTCGAGATGGTGTTCACCCATCACCCACACCCAGACTTCCTTATCGGCTCCCAGCTTCCAATGGACGGATTTGTCATTTTCTGGAAACAAAAAAATTCAGATTGAACAGATACCTTTAGTCATGGAGTATGAGGTTCCCCATCACTAAAGTATTTAAGGTCTGTGGGGAAAAAAAATATTAGATGAGGCCAAGCACTTCCAACCTGCTTGGGAACTGGCAGCATCCACAGGTAGCAATGGCAGAGGTGGCAGTGGGTGGCAGCTAGAGCAGGAATATTTGTTTAAAAAATATCATGGGTATGGTTTTCACACATGCCTATTTTGTAAATGAAGAAATTGAGATGGGAAGAAAGTGTTCACTGTTTGTATTTTTCTTTCGGGTAACAGAGCTAGCATCAGACTCCATAACCTCTTAAGTCTAAGAATCTCCCCGTAACCCAAAGTTGCACAGCTACCCAAGGGTTTGGTGTTTCCATTATCTTCCCTGGTTTCACGGTTGTGTAAAAAGCATGCATTTCAGAGTTAGACTGCCTTGGGTTCAAATCCTGCCCCTGCCACTTACTAGCTATGTGACTTGGGCAAATTATTTAATGTCTTTAAGACTCAATTTCCTCATGTGCAAAATGGGCACAGGAATACACACTACGTAGGACTGCACTGCGGAGCAGGCAGGTGCTACTATGCCAAGTGCTCCCCGGTGCCCGCCACGTAACCGGAGTTCAACAGAGGTTAACTGCTATCGTGGCCACCCTATTACTTACTTATATGGCTGCCTCAGAGATTCACACCAGCTTGTGAGAAGATAATACCACCAGGTAGTGTGATACCTGGTGAAGCCACTTAAATAACCCTTGTTTACAATCGGTCTTGCAGGTCGGGTTACACTCTAGCGCTTCTGAAATGCGGGCACACACAGGTCATGCCCTCTGCAACCCGAGGCAGGTGCAGTACACCTAGCCGAGCCCAAGAGGGACAGCCCCTGAATATGTCAGACCCACTTAGGGCCACTGTGGTCCAATGTTAGTCCACCCAAGACCCCAAACTAGCCAGCGGTGCTGAGTGTGTGGAACAGGGTACCTGACTAGTGGCTTCAAGGGTGAGACAGCCACACGAGTTGTGTCTCGTCTTCTTACACTAAGTACAAGATGGTTTCCAGTTAAAGTGTCTTCTGTCCAAGGTATTGGTGGCCTTGTGCATACTGTACCCTCTGGACACCTTACAAAAGCAGGCTGCTCGAAGCCAGGCCTCTCCTTTCTACTCTTGCCAGTGCACGGGACACTTCTGCAGTATAATCGAGTTCTGAACAGAGTCACTGGGGGCGGGAAGGGAAACAGTCTCCTAGTCTGCACTACGAGAAAAAGATTCAAATTTACTGTTTTCACAAACAGAGAAACAGCGAGAGTGGCCCCCCTGGTAAGGAGAGGACGGATCCCAGCGTGCCCGAGTGGGGCCGTCCCCCGGCACGGCCTTGGCGAGCTCTTGTTCTGTTCAAGGCTGTGCCAAACGGTTCATTAACTTTAGAAAGCTGTCATAGCTCATAAAATTCCCCTTATTACATTCTCTCAGGGCAACTAATAATATTTTTATTATGTCCATCTCTCAGCCTTCACCTAAGTAGGTCTTTACCGGTATTTTTTTGACAGCAGGAAGAAGACGCCCAGAGAGGACGGTGGCAGAGGGCCAGGGGAGTGCAGGGGAGGACGGGAGACTCCAGCGGCTCAGCCAGCACAGCCCCTGGCACAGTCCCCCAGGGAGCGCCGCAGGCTGCAGGCGACAGGAGGAAGAGAGGAAGCCTAGGTGCCTGTGAACAGAGCAGGGGGCTTAGAAACTGCAAGGAGGGAAGAGAGCAAAAAGGCGAGCAGTGAGAGTATGATGTAGATAAAGAAACAGTGGCTCTTGGACAAGGAGAATAAAATGCAAAAGTCAGATTTAGCCAGATGCTCAAAACTGGGCTCTTGGCAGAGCGGCACTGGCAGTAAGCTCTGTCCTGACCACTCCTGACCTGCAAGACCTCGTCAATGGGGTCAGAAAGCAAGGATGTTGGAGGAGCTTCCGGTGGCTCCATAGGACTCCCTGAAGTTGCAGGAGGGCAGGGAAGTCAGTCTAGCATAAGGCGTGTGAGCTCCGACACCCTCGGCTTCACACCCAGATGAGGGACTGATCACCAAGCCCCTCACTGTAGTTCTTTCCATGCAACTGAGCTTCTACTATGAACAAGATGTAGAGCCAGACGCTGTAGGTGACGTGGGGGTGAAAGAGATGCGCCCATTCTCTCGCAAGTGACCTAGAGTCCACGAGAGAAAGAGCAAGGCAGTACTTTATTTAATGAATCTCATCACACGTCTACCATGTACCAGGCACTGAGAGAGGCTCAGGTGAACACTCAGGACAGCTCCGTTCCAGCCCCCGGGGAACTGACATTCTAGGTGGAGGAGGCAGACAACGAACAACTAATTATAAAAGTAACATGGCTTGGAATGCGGGGAGGCGGATGCTCTGGGATGCTTAGGAAGAGGAGCTAACCTCGTGTGGCCCCTGGAGGGCCAGAGGGACATATATTATAACCACAATTGATTTCCTGTTAAGGGGATTCGGGGGATGGAGAAACTGCTTTGGAAAGAGAATTACTTTGCAAAGACAGAGAAGAAATAAGGAAAGTTCTTGTGTTGAGCATTAGAGGGTGTATATGGAATGTAGACAGAGTAGGGATGGGTTTGATGCTTGACGCAAGGAACAGCATGACCAAAGATCAGAGAAGGGAATCAACGTGGGGTTCTGGGGAACAGGGAGTCAGGGTGTCAGCCAGAGCTGAGCAGTGTGCTGCAAGTCACCCGGACATGCCTGGCATGGGCTGAAGACCATGCAGGGGACCAGGGCGCCCCATAGTGCAGGGGGTCCCACACACCTGGCTGAGGGATTTCAGTTTAGCTCTGCACTACCACTGAGCCAGAAAGCTGTATTAAAATCCTAGTTTTCCAACTAGGTATGTGACCGTGCAGACATCCCTTTGTTTCTGAGCCTGAATTCCCTCCACAATAAACAGACATACTAAAGTCCTACCTACATGACAAATGCTCAGAAAGTGTTAGTTCCATGTCCTTTGTCTGAGTGGCCAAGGAAGAGCCCGTGGATATTCTAAAGCAGGTAGTGCTAGGATCAGGAAGATAATTCAGGAAGTTCTACTGCACAGCACCAGGCAGGCTGGACCAGGGTGGCCTGCCATGGGCGGTCCGGTGTCTGGGGCAAGAATGGGGACAGACTAGGGGTGAAAAGGCCAGGCGTGAGGTGGCCAGGTCCTATGCTGGGCGGCAGTATAAGGAAGGACAGTGTTAGAAAAGACAGCAAGGTTCAGATGGTCGAATGCAAGGATGGACTTAAAGATCACGGGAAACATTGAAACTAACGGGGAAGGATAGTGGAGTGACAGGAAGAAACAGTGACATTAAGAAAATAAATGTGCTTGAGGCATAAGATAATGAGCCACTTTGGAAATGTAGAATCAATTATTTTTCCTTTTGCTAGAACTTCCACGGGGAGATTTTTCTGTGGATACCTGGACTACAGGACTGGAGTTCAGAAGTGAGGTCGTGACCGACAGTGCGGGTTTGGGGATCACTTTACAGATGTCATCGTTGAAGCCACTGGCACACGTGAGTTCACAGACAGAATGCAGCCAAGAAAAGAACCTTGGAAACGCATGGCTTCCTTCAGGAGGCAGAAGAGAGGGGAGGGAAAAGAAAGTGCTGATCAACAATAAATAATGAAAAAGACAGAGGATTTTGATGCCCCAAAATAACTAAATAATGGGGGAGGACACTGGAAGAACACACCTCCCTGCAGCCCAGAGCAGAAGGAGAACTGGCTGCTGCCGAAATGACGGGGAAGGATGTTACAGACTGAGAGAGACCTCAGGCAGCCTCGGCTTTCACGGGGAGTCGTTTTAGGGAGACAGGTAGGGGACAGTGCCCAAGGCGGAAAGAAAAGGATGGTGAGACCCGGAGCCGGCAGTAAGTACGTGCTCTGGAGTCTATTCGTGAAGAGGAAAGAGAAGATTCAGTCATTTGTTCAGCAAATATTTACTGAGCGTCTGCTACGTTCCAGGCACTGCCCGATCGGCCTAAGTGACAGGCAGGGCAGTTGAAGGGCTCAGGTGGCTGACAGATGCCTTTACACAGGGCAAACATGGGCAGGGCTTATGTCACAGCTGGGTTGCCAGAAGGGGACACAGTAAGGACCCCAGGGAATGATGGACAGATGGAGGCACAGAGGATAGGTGGAGAAGAAAGTGTTGACAAGATGAAAAAAGCTCCAGCCTGGTAAGAGAGAAGTTGAACATGGAAATGCATAGAACCATACTTCTGTGCCCAGCGCACCTCCTTAAGGTAAAGACATGAGCTCAGGGATCCTAATGGGGCACACTGTATCTTTCCATGCTTTACGATGGTCCAGGCATTCTGGATTTTCTGTCAGCCTCACCTTGAAATTACATGTACTCTTTAATCACAGGACAGTGCGGGCGGGGCCTTTCCGTGGCACTTCCATTTAATTATAAGGGTTTTCTTCCCAGTGCTTGAATCATGTCTGTACTCTGCGGCACTGCTCATGTTGGCCATGTTAGGGATCCTTGAAACGTTCTGAAACCAACTTTGCTAGAAAAGTGGATCAGTCCTGCTCGGTACCACACGACAAAGAACTGCTGAGTAGAGACACGTGTCCATGCCTCATTATGCAGAGAAATTTCCTCTCAGGTCTGCACTAATTCCTCACTTGGGAAAACGTCCCATAAAAATGGAGTGGCACACATCTTTGGCAAGGAAATGGCCAGGCTCATCCCAGTCTTGGGTTGCAGCGTGACATGGCTCCCGACACTGTTGTGTCCTGTTTATCCCCACATGGCACGTCCAGCCGAGGAGCAGGAGGGAGAGAGGGGCATGGGGACGTCTGTGCATCAGGGAGTCAGCACCAGGTCTCCATCCCAGCGTGATCCAACTCGGAAGGACAGCCACGGCAGGAGCCGTGTGAGTGCAGGAGGAAGGTGGGCACGCACACGCCAGCGGTAGGGGGAGGACTGTGAACTCCATCTCCGCAAAGAAAAGACCAAAGACTGAGCCAACAGAAGCCAGAAGAGAGTCAATGCTGGGGCCTCCTAGGATGGCCTGGGACAGTGGTAACAACGTCACACGTTAGCTACAACGGGTCTCGTCAGGGCTGACCGAGCAGGTGCCTACCAGCACCGAGGTTATGTACAGATAGACGTCCATAAACCACTGTCACATTGTCCCAATAGTACCTCCCTCCTGGCCTCTCCTCTAGGACACCCCACTCCCCAACTGATCCAGAAACTGAAAGATGAATCCAGGCCAGCAGGGCTTCAGGACTCTGGGGCTATGGCCACGTCCCTTCTGACCGGGTGAGGCCTGTACCTGATCTTGTCATTAAATGTCACCCTAGACTGTTACTCACCCTATGTCACAATGAGGACATTGAGGCTCAGGGAAGTTGAGGAACTTGCCCAAGATCACAGAGCCAGTGAACACCAAGATGAGAATTCAAAACCCGCCTGCGTGGCTGCAAAACCTGTGTTAGGGGCAGCCTTGTCATGTGTGGGCCAAACTGAAACAGTTTTGAGAGTGAAAAGGGAACCAGCCGGAAGGGATTACGGGATAACAAACGTAAACTGGCCCCTGTGGGGCAGCTGGGATGCCCAGTCACCATCATGTCCTTTCCCATCCCTGCAGAGCAGGACGGGGTACGAAAAGGCCAGGTCCAGCCCAATGTCCGTTTTAATGAAGACCAAGGCCGATTTCTATCAGCACTTCCTGAAATTACTTAGGACTGTTGCTTTCCCCATTGTTCACCGTATTTGTTAACCTGGGTAACAATCCTGGAGTTATTCACACCAAAACTTTTATGTTTATTTGAGAGACAAAAGGAGAGCTGAGGGCCTGCACTGCATCAGGGTCCCGGGAAGTGGAGTTGGGGGGAGCACAGATAAGCAAGATCTTCAGGCAGAAAAGTATACAGAACACAGAGCTGGACAGAGGAGACCCCCTGGGGCCACGGGGCCAGGCAAGGCCAGAGGGACACAGGGCTCAGTTATTACTCATAGCTGGCACTCCCCATGTGGCTAAGATGCTGAGCCCAGCTGAATCCTAAAGCTCAGAGTTAGGGAGACAGATGCTGAGGCAGGAGAAGAGGGGCCAGGACCAACGGTTCAAGACAGACATGAAGTCAAGCTGGACCCGAGTTCAAATCCTGGTTCCACCACCAACACACACAAATTACACCTCTAAGTGTGTTTCTTTATGTAAGGATGAGAGAGACAAAGCTGAACTCACAGGATTCTTGTGAGGATTAAATGAGATAATCTAAACACAATGCCTGGCACATTCTGTTAATAACAGACCAACGCCTTGGGAGGGGAAAAGCCCTACAGAATAGGACAGATGAAGCAGAATCTACAGGATTCAGTGGCCAGGTGGGCAGGTGAGGGTCAGGGGTAACCAGGTGGCTCCAGGAGTCTGGCTTCAGTGAGTAGGGACAGAGCATGACAGAGCACGAAGGGCAGGATGACCAGAGATGCTGGGGAGAACTGGGGTGATGCAGATGAATCGGTTTTGCACCAGGCATGCAGGGCTCACCAGTCTTCTGAGCAGAAATGCTCTCTAGACAACTGACACTAAGACCAACCCCCAAGTGAGAGGTCTGCCCAGGGCAACATGGGTTTCAGAGTCACTGCCTCATAGGTGGCGTTTGACCTTTAAAGACAGAAGAGCTGCCCCAGGGAGATAACACAGACTCTTAACCAAGGATCTCCAAACCCCCGGGGCATCTAAGAATGAATGGGCTTTAGGGAGTCTGGGAACAATGGGAGATTATACGCAAAATGTTGTGTGTGGTGGTCCTGCGGCCAAGCTTTCAGTAAATTCTCAAAGTAGCCTATGAGCTCCCCACCGGCCCAACCCCATCTCACAGTTACAGACCACCAGTGTAGAGGGAGGTACCCCCAGGGGAACGCGGGCATTCAGGGGGGACGGGCAGAGATGAAATAGAAAGAGGGAGAAAGAAGAGACTCACGAAATGAGTCTCTGAGTGGCAACTCTTAATAAGGTCAGATATGGCTGAGGAATCAATTGAAAAAGAACCGAACGCAGCAGCGGAGGTCCCTGCCAGCCCTACTGTGCGCAGTGGGTTCACGAGGGGAGGGAGGGAGAAAGCAGACACCACCAGAGCCACAAACCAATGGCTTTATCGCTATTTCATGGGAAGAGAAGGCTTCCCATAAAAAGAACTTGCCCACTTGGTAACCATGAGCATCTAGCAGGTGAAGTTTTGCAGATCCAAGTCTGTTTCAAGGGCACACGAAGGAGCCCCTGCTGCACCAGGCACAGCGACCAGATCCCACCCTTGTCGCATTAGGTTTCTACCAACTCGAGAGAGACTCCATGAAACAAGCGCTGGGAAACCCTCTTCTAAGTGAGGGTATCTTCTGTTTGTGTTACCAAATAAAATTAGACAGGAAAAGAGCTCCATGGCGGATCCCCAACACAAGCATACATTTTAGATGTGTGCTGCAAACAATAGTAATTCATTAAGCTCCAGTTCAGCTCAACATGCAGCATATTTGTCAACAGTGCCGGCTTTGGGAGAACCAGACTCAGGGGCTATGCCAGCTCTATCACATACTAGCTGTTGCCCTGGCGAGTTAATTCACGTCCTGAGCTTTACTTTCCTCATCTGTAAAATGCAAACAGCAATTCATGTTTTAGGCTTGGTTGTGATTATTTATTGAGATAATATATTTAAGTGCTTAACTCAGGGTCTGACACATAGCTTAATAGACACTGGTTGGTGTTACTATTCTAGTCTGGAGCAACAGCCCTGTGCAAATACAAGCCAAATCCATAATTATAACTTTTCTAGTAACCACATTTAAAACATTAAAAGAAACAGGTCAAATTAATTTTAACAATACAGTTTACCCAAGCTCTCCAAAATAGTCCCATTTCAATAATACAATGAACATGCAATTATTAATGTGGCATTTTATCTTCCTTCTACCAAGTCTTTGAAATCTAGAAGTTTACACTTACAGCACCCTCCAACTGAGACGGGGCTCCCCTCGTGCTCAGCAGCCACACGTGGCTAGTGGCCACGGTCCTGGACAACACAGCTCTAGACCTCTGGTTATTCCCTAGCAAGCACAGTCGTTCCATAATTCTCTCCTTAAGAACCACATTTTCCCCACTGCAAAAGTCAGAAAGGGTCTTCTGATGCATTTCTAGGTTAAATCTGTATTTCTGATTATTTTTTAGCCTCTCCTGCTTCATCCTTCAGATGACTAAAATGTAGATAAGACCCTGTGATACACAATTCACAACCGTTTTAGGGACACTCAGTGATCTATGTATGTAGAGAAAAAAATGACCAGATGACAAGGATAGAAATTCTAAGTGATGACTACAGGGCGTACAGGAATGGAGGTGGGTATACGATATACTTAATGAAAGGACAACAGCCAAAGCCACAGCCTCGCTAGGAACTCCCAAGAAAAAGCAACACTTAGCCCAATACCAGCCAGGGAGGCAGGAGTGGAGGAAGCAGGGAGCACAGGCCTGAAATGAGCCAACACACACAGTGAGGTCTTGGCCCGTAAGGACCATGGGCTTAGTAGGTCTGCAGCACAGACAGCACCTCTGGGTGGCACCAGCCTTGACAGCGTTGCCTTGGACCATCTGTGGCTTTATTGTCAAAGAGCAAGATGAAACTCAGAGAAGTAGTGTGCTTTTAGGGCAAGTGGAAGAAACCTTTTCCTTTTCTGTAGCCAGAAGAGGAACTAATGTCATGCAACATGTATTTTTCCAAGTGTTACATTTAAGGGGATAATAAACTTTTGACATGAAATATTGATAGAACTTTCATGTCCAGATTAACATACTTGTCTAATGCTCATTAACTAATAAAGTAATACAGGGTTTCTGAGAGATAGATTCAAAACTTTACCAAGGCAACACTTAAGCAAAGAAACTGAAATTGTCATAAGTCATCACAAGGAGACCAATTCTGCAAACACAAGAAGCCCAAAGTCTAACAGGGTTTCTGGGCCGTTGACTCTGGGGCAGAACCCTCCAGCTCACACTGCAACGTGTTATGTTCACAGTGAGCATGGCGCCCAGAAGAGGCCCAGTTATATCTGATAAACTGACTACAGAATACAAGGAGAGATGCATAAACCAGCTCAGAAAGACAAAAGGGTTATGCTTCAGTTTGGACATGGTATTTGTTGAAGGAAAAGTTCTATTTTGGATAGTGTAGAATTGGGTGAAATCCGACAGATCTGGGCATCTATTCGTGGTGTGACCTTGCATGTATTACTTCTCTAAGTTTCTCCATCTATAAAAGAGGATGGTTAATACTGACCCTGCAGAAATTTTGTGAAGATTAGACATAACGTATGTAAAAGTGCTTCACAAAGTATCTGAAACAGCAGGTATTTAATAGCTGTTATCGATAAGGATAGTATGTGAGATACTTATATTCATTTCCTTATTATAAAGGCTTCATTGAAAAAAAGTTTTAATAAAAGACAGTATAAGGTAAAGGTCGTTAACTGACTTCCTCTTTGAATCTGTGCACATAGCAAGCATGCAAGTCAGATTCATTTTCTCAACCTCTGAAACCATGATGTTATAAACTTATCCCTGGTTTAATGAAAAGTGAGAAAAAATTGGTCTTGAATGCCTCTGTAAGTGGCATGGAAAATTGTGCTGTGTTTTAACAACTTAGGTATTCATCTATGACAAATTTTGCACGAGGGGCGGTAAGAGAGGCAGGGAGGGGGAGGTTAATGTGTGCTTTACTGTATCTGTGTGTGAATATGCTTTAAGTCTTAATGTACAAATAACTTCTCCCCTATGGTCTCAAAAGAACCCTCTTAAACTTCCAGGAATTCCTTCAGTCATGAAGTACACTGATTTAAAAAAAAAAAAAGAGTATTATGATTTTTTCCTTACAGCAGTTCCTTACATTTTAAAAGGGGGCATCCCCCCCCAAAAAAAAAAACAGATAACTCAAAGAAAACTCCCTTCAGGTCTATGAATTGCAAATACAATTGCTATAAGGATGCTAATATAAGAATGTTGTGTTCTAGTAGTAGAATACTAGGCATCTATAGTAGTAAGGGGAACAGAAACCTTCCTCAATACCCCTCAAATCAAACCCCATCAGTGACTTTCTACTTCAGGGTAAGGTCAGTCTAGTTTCAAGTAAGATCTGCTTATAGCTGTGCAGAAACTCCATGGTGAATGGGGTGCGTGTGTGTAGACTTCAAGCTGACAAACTGCACCATTAGAATGTCAGTAATACTTAGGACTCATTGCACCTGCTTTGCTTGTGACCAGCGTGAAATTGTCAAAGCAAGCTGGGAGCTATTCTACCCACATTCGCGGAAGCGCCGTGGCTAAGTTTACCTTTCTTTGGTCTGGATTTCACTGGCAAGGACTCCTTTCTTTCCATTGCCGCTTCTCTTTCTTTCCATCGCCGGATCTGTTCCTCCCGCATCTTGAAGAACAGGATCTGTTTCTGTTCTTCGCTGAGCTCTGCCAGTAGATCGGGATCTATGTACATCTCGGCTAGTATCTGTTTCAGCATCTTCGCGGTTCCGGCGTCTTTTACACCTGTGGCAAAAGTTCCCGAAAATGGCTTCCTGCTGTGCCTCCACGTTGGCCTGCACCGGGTGTGCCCACAAACCTTCCCGAAGCCTCACGATCCCGGCTGCGTGGGGCAATAATTCCAACAAACGGGCTCCTGAGACCTGGTACCAAATATCCTGTTCAAAATGCCGTTCACCAAACCTGCAAAGAGCAACAGCCCCAAATGAGGCAATGTTAAAATGTGTGGACACGGCAAGGACAGGCTCATAAAGAAAGCTGGGAGGAGACACGGTATCAGTTTTCATTTCAGGGGCAAAGAAGAAACGCTGAGGCACCCTTTGTTATGAGTTTGTGTAACCTCTATCCTGTAACTTCCAAAGATACTGTATCAAAAAAACAGAACAAAACAAACCCCAACTTTGTACGGGTCACTCTCAGGGAAACAAAAAAATTAACAGAGGTTTGGCCTTCTCCCAACTAAGCAAACATTACTACCACGGAGCCTAAGAAACCACCAACTGTAAGGCTTAAAAAAGAAAGAAAAAAAAGTCACAAGAAGTAATTAAAAAGCCTCTCTCCAAACAACCTGTTGCAAAAGAAAATACCATTTTTGAAATTTCACAGTTGCTCACCCTAAACCAAACCAAAAAGGAGCCATGCTCAAGGAAGAACAAAAGAGAAATAAAAATGAGACTACAATGCAAATTTTGCATCTTACTTAAAAGCAGCACTAAATAAACACAATTATGTACTTTCTTCTTCACAAAAGGACAGTGTAATTTCCAGACAACCTACTAGAGCCATGAAATCGGTACAGGTGCAGAGGAGAACATTCAGGTATATTCTGGAAGGTCACCAGGTTTTAGGTGTACCTTTTCCAGATAAGCTAATTTAAAAATAAATCTAAATTTACAGACCAGATAAACTAGGGAATGAAGAGGTCACTAAGTTACTAACAAAAGATCCTTGATTTATAAGAGTTCACTACAGGGATCCTTTAAAAAGAAGTCATGGGCCGGGCACAGTGGCTCATGCCTATATTCCTAGCACTCTGGGAGGGCAAGGCAGGAGGATCACTTGAGTCCAAGAGTTCAAGACCAGCCTGAGCAAGAGCAAGACTCCATCTCTACAAAAAATAGAAAAATTATGCAGGCATGGTGACATGTACCTGTAGTCCCAGCTACCAGGGAGGCTGAGGCAGAAGGATTGCTTGAGCCCAGGAGTTTGAGGTTCCTGTGAGCTAGGCTGATGCACGGCACTCTAGCCTGGGCAATAGAGTGAGACCCTGTCTCAAAAAAAAAAAAAAAAAAAAAAAGGAAAAGAAAAAGAAAAAGAAGCCGTGGACTTGGCCTTGCAGAGGAATTCACAGAGGTCTTACTGGGGCTGGCAGTTCCACTGAAGTCTCATTCTACTTTACACATTTCTATTGGTTGATTTTAAAGAAAAATACCAAACCTTCATACTTTTATAATCAGAAAAAAATATGCATATATTTCCATTCTGGGGGGAAGAAAAGGCTTTGGTTTCAAAGTAATAGGATATACAAAAGTCTTACTGCGACTTACAACTGTGTTGTAAGAAATTGACAAATAATTTGGTGCTTACAATGCCTCAATAATCTCTCCACCTAGCCATGTCCTCTCAAATATCTTGTTTCTCTACACTAAGTTCAAACACTCTCAAAACTTCAGACTAGTCCTTTAGTCCTACCATGGCCACAAAAGTTTGCACTCCTCTTATTTCATTTACCTTATCATTCATACGGCTAGATTTTTAAAGTTCCTTTCACAGCCTAAGGAGTCCCTCTCATCTTCCCCCTTGCAAAGCCATTTCCTGACGGATGCCAGTCTTTTGACACAAACATGCTCTGTAGCCAGGGTACCACAGCCTGGTGGCATATACAGCACTTGGATTCACTAAGTATTCATTATGCAGCAGGGGCCGTTATTGAAGCTGCAACTATTCTTACCAACTGCAACCTCTAATCTTCTGCAGCACTCAACTACCGGAACTCAAATGGAACAAAATATTAAGAGAAAATTTAAAAAGAGTGCAAAGCAGTGTCACCGACTCTAACTCAGAAGCGCACGCCTCTCCCAGCCCCCTTGCTGACTTTGTATTTTGCTTGGAGTTGACCCTCAAAGGCTTTCACAGCCACGAAACTGACATCTTATAATGATTTCTTAACTTTTGGATCCTAATAGTTTCTCAAGGGGTGGAACCGGCTAAATCCACACGCTCCAAGATAAAGTGGTAAGAAACCCAAGGGAATGACTCCTTGACATGCCAGTAAACATCCTCGTGTTGGCACTTGTCATGACTGCCATGGTTGACTTTCACAAAAATAAAACACGTCGGAAAACGAGCAGCTCGATGAGGTTTGTTCTGCTCTGTTCCCCATTCTGAATGAGGTGAATCCTGTTCAAGGGGTGGGTGGAGCCTAAAAATTAAAAACCTGAAAGTGCCAAAGTCACATTCCTCCCCTCTTCCCCACCCAGAGCACTCCTAATAACAGAGCTAACACTTAACGTACCAGGCACCACCTTAAGCACTGTATATGCATTAATGCACTTAACCTTCACAAAAACTCTTCGACTTCATCACTATCCCCATTTTACTAATTAAGAAGACCTAGTACAGAAGGCCAGTAGCTAGAAAGCGGCATAGTTGTGCAGTCTGGCTCTAAGTCTGCTCTACTGTCTGCCACAACACAGAAGCCTTGTGAGTTTGTGAGCCCAGAATCAGAACATTAGGATGTGGCGCCACGTGTGAAATTTCAGCATGAAGACTGGCAAATTCCTGCGGGAACGCCGAACTGCAGGTTCACAAACCTCACCCCGGTCAATTGGCGGCGAGAAGCTTAGGAGAGGCCAGGTGTTGAAAACGCTCCACCTGGGAAGGACAGCGAGGAGCTGTCACGCTGGCCCAGGTGTGCATGTTGTTTGCCTACTTTATTCAACGGCACTTAGTTACCTCAATTTCTCCTTCTACTTAGTCATCTACTTGGTCTCCACAATTTCCTCTTCCCAAACACCACGGGGAGCAGTCTAAATAATACAGGTCTGAAGAGTTTCACAGCACCTCTGTGATTAAATGCTCAAGCTCTTTCCCTCTTTCCGTTTTAATTTTGCTTTGTTTTGCCTTTTGTAGCAAACATGGATTTGCAGCACGAAAGTTAACTAGCCAATCACGAAGGAAAGACACTGGCCTCGGAGAGTACTTGGAGGACCCAACTGAGGACTATCTGTGGTCCGGCTGTTGACTATGGGGCCCATCTGAGACTGTAGATTAACTCGCCCCCCAGCCAATTAACCTCACCCCAAGGCTTCACGATGGAAACTCAAGCACAGCAGTGCTCACAGGACGATCAGCAGGGACTCCAGCCTCCACGCCCAGCTCTGCCTCTCCAAGAGCCCTGGGATTCTGGGCTGCCACTTTGCTGCCCTGGACTCAGTTTCCACGTCTGCAAAATGAAGGCCAGTTCAGTCTGAGAAGCTCCATGATTTGTGCACTACGCAATATAATCTAGTGTGAAGTGAAGAAGTAGAGCCAGGGTAAGGAGTAACAAATGAGGAAATTAACTAACCAGGGTTTTCCCCACTTTCACTCCCGGACAGGACAAATAATCATTGCTGATTCAAACTCCAGTGGCTTTCCCCTAACCCATTAAGTACACAACAAACTTCCAGTTATTCAAGATCCAATAAAGGAAAAGCTCTGCTAACTCGGCTTTCTTCTAGCACAGCACCTTTTAAGAGAGCAAAACAGCCCACACCTGCTATTTATTCCAAAAACCAATTTCTAAAGGGTCATAGGATCAGTTAAGTTTTCCACCATCCCATAGATTGGGCCTGATTCTCATGCCTTCCACTGTTCTACAGTTGTGGTTATAATTCTACATTTTAAAAAATTATCTGCACTTTTAAATCACTGAGACATTTTGGTAAGTTTTGTAAATATATACCGTTCTTAAGAAACTTGAAATTACCATACACATGGATTTACCTAGAAGATTCCACTCCTATGCCAAATCTATGCCCATATATACCTTCCACTTATTTATCTGCCTTTAAAAAATGGCTGTATCCAAGTCGTTTTTTGTATTAAACAAGCAATCAAATAAAAGCCTTTTGGGAGATGAGACTGTGTTCAGAAGGTGCCGCTCTTGGTCCTTCTCTGAGACCCCTCCCTGGGAAGGGAGGGACAACTCTGAGAAAACGCACAAACTGTGGCTCCTCAGGGCGCCCACTTGGTTGAGGAAGGTCATCGCCCACTGGGGACACGAGCTGGACCGGCCTTCCAGCGGCTGCCGAGGTCCCGGCCCACGTCCCGACCCCACATGGGTGCCCCCTGGCTGGTGCCGGCGCTGGGAAAGCGCAGCGGGGGTGCAGCACGCGGGCGAGCTGGGTCGTCCCGGCACTCGAGGGCCACACGGTCCTGTCCCACCAGTGTGTGCGGGAGGCCGAGCCACCCAGGTAGCCCCAAGGCGCCCGGGCTGTGCTCCCACCCGAGTCCAGAAACTCCAGCCCGGCCCAGAGCCTCCCGGCCACCGCCCCGGCTTCCTGCCGGCGTCCCCACGGGCCGCGGGCGCGCACAGCCCGCCCGGATCCCAGAACTTCCCCAAAGGACTCGCTGGTCCCCGCGGACGCCCCCGCCCCCCGCGGAGGAGGCCTCTGCCGCCACCCCAAGCGCCCCCAGCCCCCTGGGGACCGCCACTCACCCAGCCGGCGGCTCCAGTCACCAGACACCCGACACCGCCGCGCTCGCCGGCTGGGGCAGCACCTGAGCCCGCCCCGGCGCGACGTGGGGGCCGGAGGGAGGGACGCGCAGCCACCGGCCCGAGGCCTCCCCGCCAGCCCGCCCGGCCCTGCGCCTCCCACGCGCCCCCCAGGACACTCCCCACCGCCACAGTCCTCTCTGGGCCTTCCCCCATCCCCCATCCCCCACCCCCGCCACCTACCTGGGCAGGGTGACCCGGGCACCCGCCGCGTCCAGCTGCGCCGTCAGCAGCTGTCGGGGAAGCGAGGGAGGGACGGGCGGAGGCGGCGCAGCGGGGCTGGGCGAACTCGGCCGCGGCTGCCATGGGCGTCCCGCCGCGCCCACAAGCCGGGGTGACTGGCTGGGCGCTCGCTCAGGGCCACACCCGGCAGCCTGGACACTCTCCAGGGCCACTCGCCGGCTTGGCTGGGGCGCCCGGGCAGCCGGGGCCGCCTGCCCCGCGCGCGCCTCCCCTGCACGCTCAGCTCATGGGAGTGGGGTGTGCACTCTGCGGCCTGTCGCGCCGGCCCCGGGGCCCGAGGGACACAGTCACAGCCGCGGGGTGGCCCCGTCTCCGCGCCACAGCTCGGGGCTCCTTGCAGGGTGGAGTCCGCGGAAGTGGGCCCCGCAGGCCAAGGTCGCTCACCCCTGCGTCCCCACGCATCTCCAGAGCTGAACTTTTTCCTTTCTTCTGTTGACATTAAGTAAATTATCAAACTCTGGGGCCCTTATCAGCACAGGTGTGGCTTTGCAGGACAAGATGAAGGAGGAGGAAGGCTGGAAAGGTAGGGATGCAAAGCAGAGATGGGGAACAAATGGAAGAAACCTGCGGGAAAGGAAAGACGGGACGGGCACGGTGCCGACGGCAGCGGGGACAGGTTGGGTGGTGTCTGAGGACCCCGGGGAGGAACCCACAGGCCACAAGCAAGGACGGCTTGGAGGAAATCCGCAGAAGCAGAGTGGACAGTTTGGAGGGCGGTTTCCATCGTAGAGAAACATTCAGAACGAGCGGAGGAAAACAGCCTGCCCTGGGCAAGCCCAGACTGCAGGCGTTGGGAGAGATGTAATAAACAGTGCGCAGCAGTAGTGCTCTGACCGCCTGATTTATTCAGAACCATGACCTGCTGGGTGCAAAAATAAAACGTTCCCATACCTTAGCCTCTCCAGACTGCGGAAGAAATGCAAAGTTCCAGCGCTGGAGCTCGATCCTCCAGTGGTCGGGAAACAAGACCCAGCTGTTTAGGAACCGCCCCAGGGATCCGATCAGGGAAGAATTTCTGGTCTAGGGTTTAGTTCCCACAGCTACCTAAATGAATGGCTGTGTGGCGCTTTAGGCTGGAGTGTGATTTGTCCCTGGTCAGCTGCCGTGGCCAGCTCAGAATGAATCCGAGCACTTCATGGGTAGACCAGCTGGAGAACTATTTAATACAAAGGTGGCTCATCAGCCAGTCAACATGCCAGAGGACACTGGTGACTGCAATTACCTGCCTCTACACTCAGTCTCTCTGCATGTCCTGACAAGTCCTTCTTCCTAACGGCTCTCATTATGCTACTAATCTCTCGCTACCTCAGTTTCCTCCTCTAGATAGTGAGTGCCTATGTTAAGTTGTTGCAAAGGTTAAATGAGATAATATTTGTAAAGTGCTTAGAACAGTTCCTGGCATGTGGTGAGTGTTCAAACACATAAGGTCACATTATTTCACACCGTGTGCTATACTATAATTGTAGGTTCTTACCACCCCACACCTGGACTGTGAGTTTTGCCTACCGTGTTAGCTAGACTCCAAGTTATTCCCTGTGATCCCAGTCTCCTGGTCTTAACACCCTTGTGTAGCTCCCTCCCACTTTTTACCAGGTTGGTCTGTTTAACCCACAGAAGATGGGAGAAGTGATGGTGTGCCACTTCGGAGATTAGGTTAAGAAACATCCTATAGCTTCTGTCTTGGTCTCTCTCTGTACCTCTCTCCCTGTCTCCACCCCTTCCCTACCCCGTCCTCCTTGGATCATTCCAAGGGGGTTGGCATGAGCAGCCCTATGGAGAGACACAGAACCCCTGCCCACAGCCTCAGGAATGAGCTTGGCAGCCCCATTAGTGCCTTCAGATGACTACAGCATTGGCCTATAGCTTCCTTGCAAATTCATGAGACCTCTCAACTAAGTCACTCTCAAATTCCTGCCCTATAAACATTGAGATAGTACATTTGTGTTGTATGAAGCCACTAAGTTCCGGGTAATTTGTTACACAGCAATAGATAACTAATACACCTCTTCACTGGCCTTGATTCTAAGGCAGCTTTAGCTAGCTTTCATGGATGGGAAACTTACCTAGGTAGCTTATTTCAACAAAGATCCTGGGCCTCACTCCAGAGTTAAGAAATATAGTATCTGCAGGGCCCAGGATCTGCATTTTGAACAAGCATTCTAGGTGACTGGGTCAGGGATGGGGTTACAGATCATGCTTTCAGAAACTCTGCTCCAGCCTCTCCAGGACAGATATTTCTGAATGCGGTTGTCAAATTAATCTTTTTCCAGCCTGGGCAACATAGCAAGACCCCATCTACTGTGGGGAGGTACATGGGAGGACTCTGCATAGGGGCTGGCCACTGGCAAGTCAGAGACATGGAAGATGGGTGTCCCTGCACATGTATTCAGGAAGGTTCTGCTGCACATTTGCTGCCAGTGCCCAGAGAAGCTGAATATCTATTTACTAAGTACTAAAACTTGTGATATATTGTTTATTCACAGTAATGGATACTGAATCAAATAGCCTACATTTTAATGGACATGTTCTCTGATATTCCATTTAGAATGTTGCTTAGTAATCCTGCTGCCCAGGGTTCTTGAGTATATCACATTTGTACAACTATGGGGGTACCGGGCACAGAGACCACTGTGTGTAAGGCACCCCCTGGAGTTGTGCAACATGGCAGCCCTATTGCTGCCAGAAAGAGAGGAGAAACCACTTTTTACTTTTTCTAAGTTAAAGGTCAGTTTGTGTTTAAGTTCTACAAAAAGTGAAAATTGGCTTCAGATATTTTCTTTGCAAAAGAAAATATTCATAGGATAACCACTGATAAATATTTTTCTTGTCATATTTCTTTATCAGCAACAGAAACCCAACAGCTTTTTTAACTCTTAGAGAAGTTATACTCTTGTGCCACAGTGGATGCGAGTTAGAAGTGAAAGGAGAATATGAAAACATTTAAACTTTACTAAAAACTGATCAAATCTCAAATCTCAGTCAATTCATCAAACATTTTAAAAATGTATCGAAGGTCTACTGAGTTTTCAGCCTTCCGCCAGCAGTTAGGTTTGATTTTCAACTGTGTTCAGGCCTTTATGACTCTGTGTGGGCCTTTATTTCTCCATCTTCATACCAATATAAACAATTGGTCTTCACATTCATCTTTGAATCAGTTAGATCACTCTGATTTTTTAATGTTTTTCAGTGAGTTACCTTTATGGAATTGTACCTCATGGAAAATCCATGCTCTTGAATTGCTCATAAGACATTCCTGGTTTCTCGTGTTTCTATAATGCGTGGTTAGCAGCCTGTGAGGCACTGCTGACCTTAGGCTTGTGGGTGTAATTGGACAACCCTGCCCCAGGTGATACGGGCCGTCTGTGATTGCCTGTGGTAACCAGGACTTTTTTAAAGTTTGAGCTATCGGAACGGAGAAGAAGCAAACTCTTTCTAGAACTTGTCATTCCTTAGATCTTCCCAGGCAGCTTTGAGTAGGTCTGTTAGAGCTGATATTAACAAAACCAAAGTCTCATGTTTTCCTTGGACCAGATTCAGAACTGGGTTTCAGTTTCCTAGTTCCTCTCTTAGGTGCCATCTTTGCAAAAAAGTGTACAAATTCATTTTACCTTTATAAGTGAGTACAGCAATAGTTCTCATGCACATATTAAAGTAACCTAGGAGATAATTTATTTTTTCCATTTGCCTGTTGCCCACTCTCCTTATTTGATTGGGATGAGATGGAACACAGACATCAGCATTTTTTCAAAGCATTCGGGAAGATCCTAATGTGTGGCTAAGGTTGAGAACCTGTAAAATATATGGAAACAACTTAATTGGTTATGATTAATTTTGAAGGAGTAGTAATGGCAGCCCCTGGGCTTTATTAAAATATACATGAGGCTGGATGTTCATATTCTTGATTCTGTTCTTCAAGTAAGTCCCATACCTAGCCTGCGATGGATGTTCCACCAAATCTACCTGTTACTTAATAGGGTAGGAATGGAATGAGATGTCATGTATCTGGTTCATTATGGACACTCAATACATACATTTTGCTTCTTTCCTTCCTTTCATTGCTTGCTGGTTACGAATCCCTGATCTTCCCTTTGGGCCATTAGTGGAGGAAAATGCTTCTCTCTGTGGTCCCGAAGACTCCCCCACCCACACCCTCTGCGTGACTCAGATGTCCTCAGTCACTTCCTTGTCTTTCCTGGCGCTAGCTCCAGTTCTGCCCCCAAGACCTCCTGCATCCACCAGACGATTTCCCTCGGCTTTACCCTGTCTGCCTGAAGACTTCTCTAACTGAAGTTCAAATTCATTATGCTCTTGGGTAAAGTAAGACATTTTGCTCTTCCTCTAAGTGTATGTTTCAGTAAGAGCCAGCTTATGGCCTCAATGGTAAGTGCCATTGTTTAATTTAACTTTGGGACAGAGAGTTGGTTTTTACTGGCACCTTGGTATTTTAAGGACAAGGAAATATACACAGCATTCAGTACAGCTCCTGGTGGAAGGACATGGCCAATAAACGATAGATCATGCTATACAAATAGAGAGAGATGAAAGAGCACAGACTGTCTGGACCCTTTGGAGAAAGGGGTCTGGATCCACATAGAATTTATATGGCTACACTCACCAACCCTCATTGGGAATGCACACTACATTCTTACAAGTCCTCATTAAAAGATAATAAATCATACAAGTTTTAGGGCTAGGAAGAATCTAAACATGATCTGGATTTATTTTGCAGCTGAGAAAAAAAATGGAGGAAAACGAAGGTGAAACATCACCGAACTGGTTAAGGTATAGTCAGAATTAAAACAAAGAGTTCCGGACACATAATCTTTACATCAGGATTATCCTATGTTAAGTTAACTAGCCCATTTACCCCACTGAAGTAAAATATAGACAGCCTCACCTGGTTTCTTTTCAACCATAGAACACCTCTGTCTTTTGACTGAGAGGCAGATGGGAGCTGTGTCCAGGGCTGTGCTAGTTTGAGGCTGGCTGTGGGTGGACAGGACCCCACTCCAGGCTTCACTCACAGTTTAAGGCCTGCAAGTCACACGTCAAGCTTTTGCACCCTGAATGGAGAAAACAAAGCCAAAGCTGTGACTGCCTTGAGTACAATAATCAGATATTGATGGAACAACCAACCCATCCCAAATGTTTCCTTAGGTCAAATTCTGACCAAGGCAGGAAGTATAAGGAAAAAGAGAGGGAAGGGAGAATGGGGAAGGACAGAAGAATCAACACCAGAAAAATAAACAGAATGGAGGGAATTTGAAAAAATAAATACGTAATGTAGTTGATGTTTTAAATGAGCTTTAGTTTGCCTTTGGTGCTTTCCTGTGAAACCTCAAATCCATATTTCTTTCTTTTGCAGGGGAATGGTTCACATAAGAGAGGAAGGAAGAATGTATCTGGTGACCAGAAATTATTTTGAGAGTCTTTAATACAAGAAGAGAAACTTCTGTCCAATACTGGGCTGAAAAGCAAGAATTTTATTATTAGTTTTTATACATGGTGAGCAGCCTTCGTTAATTGTAGGAATAAAAAGTCTACATCCTTCATTAATTGTAGGAATAAAAAGTCTACATCCCAGGAACAAAAGACTCAAATCTTACTGTTTTTTTAAAAAAGTGCTATTTCCTTGTTAGATCCCAAGGAAGTAACAAATGTCACTAAAGTTTAGATAACATGCAAAGGTCAGATAGTTCCTAGCCCTCTGAGTGTGCTGTGAATGACAATGACACCACGAATCTGTACAGGTTAACTTTGCAAAGCACTTTCAGGCCAGTGCTTCATTCGGTCCTCACAATACTAGTGGGTTGGCAATACCTGAAGCTGGGTAATTTATAAAGAAAAGAGCTTTATTTGGCTCACAGTTCTGCAGGCTGTAGGAGAAGCATGGAGCCAGTATCTGCTTTTGGGGAGGGCTTCAGGGAGCTTCCAATCAAGGCAGGAGGTGAAGAGGGAGCAGGTGTGTCACATGGTGAGAGAAGGAGCAAGACAGAGAGGAAGGGGTGCCAGGCTTTTTTAAACAACCAGTTCTCACGTGAACTGAAAGAGAATGCACTCATTACCATGGGGAGGGCACCAAGCCATTCATGAAGGATCCATCCCATGACCCAAAGTCCTTCCACCAGGCTCTACCTCCAACACTGGGGATCAAATTTCAACATGAGATTTGGAGGGGACAAACATCCAAACCATATCAGTGAGGTTGGCCTTTGTGATCTTAACTGACACGTGAGGACACAGGTACAGGGCAATTCAATGATTTGCCTATGTTTGTTTACACAGTAACTCAGGCAGCGGTGGGACCAGGGCTGGGACTCAGGACTTCTAACGTCCAGTCCAGGGCTCTTTCTGCCACACCGTACTGTCCCCGTACTTCCTCATTTCCCCGTGAGAATGGGTGCACCGAGAAGGCTGGAACTTTGCTTCAATGTATTTATGTCCCCTGGGTGTAGCCCAGTGCATGGTATATACTAATAGTAGGTATTTAATACATATTTGTTGAACAAATGAATGAATCTAAATTTGGGCTAGCCCAGAGAGAACCAGTGTCTCTTTGAATAGTCTGGTGAGCTCATCTTTAGAAGTTAAGCCTAAGTGGCTTTGTAGCTTAAGAAATTATCAATACATTTTGAGTGGAATTACCTTCACCCCAGGAATGGCTCGGGTAACTTACATGTTCTGAGATGAGATGCTATGATGTGTGCATATCATCTCGGAATGGTCTCATGGGGATTATGTTATTATCCTGTCACCGAATCATACGCTTCTGTTTTTATTTTCTCTTGAAGTTTTATTATTTTTCGAATTATCATTCATTACATGCAATGATATAAATCTTTTATCCCTAAGGTGTGAGTGATATACATTTGAGTAACTATCATTTTGAAATATAGCCTTTCTGAAACTCTGACCCAGAACGATTGTTTATTTCTATGATTGGTCTTGCAATTTTAGTAATATACCATCTTGAATTATTATTCCACAGTTCCATTGTTCTTGGTTCCCCAAGCAGATTGTAAATTACTTTAGATTAAGACATGTATATTCTATTGACTTTATATGCCCCTCCTGCGTAATGAAGGACTGACTGCGCAAAGATAAATTTCTGAGTTTACAAATAATGGCAAACAATGTAACATTCCCTGGATGCAGCTCTCAGTGTAGCTTGAAAATGCTTGCGAGAGAATTTTCTTTTTAATTTATCTTGATCCAACTTAACAGAGGCTGTAGTTGGAATGGAATTCTATTCTATTAAACTCCTCATAGTCTTTCCTAAGAGTTATATTTTTTTACAATGGAAATTTTTGTTGGGAGGGCCAAATATATAGACAGAATTGAGGGTGCTCCTTCTAGGATATTTGAGTTGAGAAGCCACACGTGGGCCTTCCCCTTCCTTCCCTTCCTGTTTTGCTTCTCTTCCATCTTTTCCTTATCTTCCTACTCAAACATGCTTAAAACCTACAAGTGTGTCATTGCCCTTAATAAAGTGAAAGGGAAATGAATGTTGGATGTTCATCAAACATGTAGTAAATGCCTGTTATTGCTTGGGGGAAATGAAAGAAAATAGTCTCTGATGGCAATGAGCTTAATATCTGAAAGGGAGAAATGTCATGAAGAAAATGAATTATAATGATTTTAATAAAGGGGTAGAAGGTAGAGATACCACAAAGGCCACAGAAGCAAAGCTGCGGACATTCAGATGAAGATAGATTAAGTCAACTTGGAGGGGTCAGCAGAGCTCTTAAGGAGGACATGGAATTTCAGATGGACCTTAAGGAGGAGGGAACCTGACTTAGACAGAAAAAAGCAGGAATCAGAAGCCAGGACATTCCAGGCAAAGATATTCTAAGAGGTAAGAAAGATGGCCTTATAGAGAGAATTATGATTCTAGCATGATGAAGGGTAGTTAGTTAGTTCTTTGACAAATGTAGAAACTGAAGACCTAGAAGGGCAATGCTTGCCCATGCTAACTTAGGGGACATTAAGGACTGACACACACATCTCCCAGGTATCACTCTAGTGAACTTTGCATAAATGATCTCCCTCTTCATGCCCTGTGGATCTGTGATCTTGTTATCTTGGCTTAATTGAAACTATGCATTTGAAAACTTCTCGTCTAATGTTCTATGTGGTTTTCTATGTTTTGAATTATTTCATTTGGCATTTCCTCTACTTTTCAATACTAAAAATGATCTCTCATTAGTTCATCATTTCTAAATAATTTCATTTTTGTCGAGTTTCACATTAACTAGTGGAGACAGTAAAGAGAAATGGCTCCCAACCAGATCTTGTAACACTGAACCAGTCTCGTTCCCAAAACTGTGTACCCTCCTGTTGATTATTAACTTGTATTTACCTCGCTTTAGCTGGTATTCTGACTACAAGACTATGTTCTGATACATGATAATTTGGGTTGTTTTTCAGAAAAGAGGTGATCAATTTGCCTCGAACAAACTTCAACTTGTAACTATAAGTGAATTCAAAGTACATTTTTTATTGATTTTATTTTTCATTAAGCCTAAGGGTATAATTTAACAAGCAACAGAATGTCAAATAGAAGCAGGATGTCGTGTGTTTCTTTCGCCTGTGTCTTTTCTATGAGTCAGAATTTCCCAGTTATGTAAGCCAGTACGTAGGAATAAGTCAGGCATCTCTGGAAGTCACATTAACACTGTTGGCTTGTGCTACCTGGTCTACACCAGGAAGTAACTTGGGCATTAGAATAGCAGGTCTCTGAGCAAGTCAAATATTCATATATATATATATATGGCTCAGATTAAAACCAAAACCAAAACCAAGACAAAACAAAACCCCTACTTGTTACCTACCTCCTGAGCGCTAATGCTAGTTCCATAAGATACCTGTCCACCAAGTATTGATTTGTTTTCAGTTTCATCATCGCCATCATCGTTACCCATATTGTTCTCCTTGTCATCAATAATCTGGTTTTCATTCAGACACAAGCACATTTGAAGGAAACAGAGAGCAGAAGGTGGGCTACACACAGACAGTGCTGCCAGGGTCTTTTCTTGGCTCAGCCAAGGCAATATCAAGGTACAGAAAAGAAAGGTTAGATATTCCACCACATTCTCCTTAGGTCTAATGGCCTTGAAAGAATTGTGTGATTTTGAATGCCACATTTTAAGATGTCATCAATCACAACCAAGTGCAGTGTTTTTTTGGTTTTTTTTAGAAAGGAATGAAAAAGTGAAGTGAGGGTTAGTTAAAGAAACAGAGGATGTTTAGCCTGAACAAAAGAAGGCTTGGTATTATGTAAACACATCTTCAAGTATCTGAAGAAGTCTCACGTGTGTCTGGCTTAGTTAGTTTCAGCTCTGGAAATACCCTGCACAAAATTAGGACATTGGAGACTTGAGACCAGTTGTTGCTCACCAAGGCTTTCTTCTCTCCCTGTGGCAATCGTCACTTACTAAACGAAGGACGAGAACCTCACTGCCACCTTCACCCTCTCCTGGCCCATTTCCTCATTTCTGCTGCATGGGCTTTCATCATCATCTCCTTTCTAAATCTTTTCACCTAAATTCATTTTCTAAATTCATTTTCTCTTGTACTCTGATCTCTTTTAGTCGGTGATGCCAACCAGCCCCTCCAGTTATTTTTGGCTTCTCCCTCTCCTTTACTCCCTATCGTTTCATGTCAGTTCTGACCAGGCTGTGTCGATTCTAATGCCTAAATATTTCTCGAATTCTGTCCAGCCTCTCCAGCTTTACTGGCATTGGTCCAGGGCCTCATCATGTCTTTCTGAATTTCTAACAGCTATACTCTCTCAACGGATCTCCCTTCTTCTCGTCTTACCCTCTTCAAATCCTTGTCTTTTACATAGCCACAAAAAGGAGATATTAAAAAATGTCAAGCCAGCTGTGTTACTGCATCTCAAAACCCATCGCTGAGAAAGTCAAAGCTCTGTAGCCCCAAGGCAAGCTCCTGTCTCTGTCTCCAGTTTCATCCTTTAAACTGTCTCGCACTTTTGGCTTCAAAACACTAAATAATTTATCCAGTTTCTTGCACCTCCGTGGTATTTTTGGCTTCTCTGTCTTTGTACCTGCCCTCTCTTTTGCCTTGAACGTTCTTCCCTTTTTCTCCTCTGCATTGCCACCCCAGCCCCCAAAACAGAAGCAAGAACACTATCTGGCTCTTTCTTACCCTTCAATACTGAGCTCAGCCCCTCCACAAAGCCTTTCCTGACCTCTTTTCTCCTGCCCTGTAGAGTTATATACCCCTTTTGAGGGTTCCCATAATGCCTGTTATGAACTCTTTGAAGTACCTACTCATTATTTTATGACATCAAGTTATAATAGTTTTTTACACTCTATTAGACTGCAAATTTCTTATGGGCAAAATGTGTCTCCTTCCTGGTTGTAACCCCAGAACGTGGTAGAGTACTTGGCATCCGGTGGACACTTGATTAATGTCTGGCAAATGAATCAAACAACAGATTATTTTTATAAACCCTGCACTCAGGTTTTGGTGCCAACATGCTAACTCTCTCATTGTCCCTCATCACCACCCTGACAGCAATCAGGCTCTGTCATCTCATCATCTTATGTATGGCTAAGACTCACAAGGCCACCAAAACACATTTCCAATAGCACTTTAAAAGCTGTCTACGCAGTCACGCCATCAGTATCAGAAGCACGACAGGGTAAAAACTGCGCTTTGTCTGAAATTAAGAAGGGACTCTAACACTAACCGGTGGGCTTTGCTGGATAATCACAGCACGTCCAAGGTTGGAAGGCAAAAATGAGAAGGAAGACGATGCCAAGAGAAAGTCAAATAGCCAACATGTTGCAATCTTTGGGCAAAACCAGAGCTGGTGAGAGTTTAAAAGATCAGCTGTTAAACGACAAGATAGATGAATCATTAGGAGAGAGAATGGAATAAATAGCATGGTGTGGTAAATATATTTCCTTTAGTCACTCAAAAAGGAAAGGAGTTCTTATGTCATGCAAAGAAAATGGCACAACTTTTAAAGGTTTGTAGGCTCCTTGAATTGACATGCTTAGTCCTTACATGGTCTAACCCTTAGCTGGGGGGTTATTTTGAAATCCACTTGAAGACAATCACCAAGCAGAGCTAAAGACCACCGTACAGTCATCAGAATGCCAATATCCCAGCTAGGATTCACAGGGACCCAAGTGCTCCATCCTTTCCCTGTAAAAATGAAACAGTGAAGACCCCTGTTGCTACACAAAATACTGCCGGACCCCTGACATGGCCCCATAGCCAGACATTTCGAAAGTTATTTGTTTATTTATTTTGATGAAGGAAAATGTTGAGTTCTTCATTTTCCTTAATTGTCTATATTCTTGTGGGTCCCCATTGGTGGAATCCGGGCTTTTAGAGCAAATGTCACCAGGTGGAAAAGACTTTTTCTCTTTATTTAATAAACTGCCCCCTTCTCCAGGCTACAGGCTGTAGATATTACAGTGCTATAAAGATGACAAAAGTGTGTTACCAGGCAGTAATATAAAGTTTTGTAGGTACAAATGTTAGGTTTGAGTTGCAAGCGTGTAACTGGTTTTTATTAAGACAGAAAGGGTTGGTGGGCTATTTTTATCTTTGAATAGTATAGCTCATGATAAACTAGTCACTCTCAATAAATAAAAGCCATGGCTACATCCATCAGCCCCATTATGGACGGAGCCCTCTGGTTCTCTTTCTTTAGGGTATGTACACTCTATGGTGTATGTACACTCTGCTTATTGCTGTTCTGTTAAACATGTTGGACTCCTGATAGAACTGCTGTCCTCCCCTTCCTGGGTCATGCCAGCTCTTGGCCTGAAGCTATTGTCCTCTTTGGCTTGCACTGTCCGCTTGTGCCACCCTCTGCCCAGCGTGGTAGGAGCAGTAATGCTGTACTCTTCCCAGCTAGAGACCCGCGTGGGTCTCAGTTTTGCAGTAGGCAGTGTTGGGACTGGCTTCTGTCTTTCCACATCTAGGGATGGGGGCATGGGGGCCGGCTGTGTTCTTTGGCAGGGAACTAACTTCATTAGAGGACAAAAGAACCTTTTTACAGCTCCGCTTTGGGAAGTAGAGATTTAATCATTAACTAGAACTCATATCCAGTGTTTGTGAATATGAGTCCCCCCAAGCTGAACACTATTCTCTTATAGTCACCTCTCCCTCCAGCCCCAGTGTCCTTATCTACATGATGAAAGAATTGCAAGAAATCTAAAAGTCCAAAATTCTACAGTTCCATGAATCTTGGAGAGTAGACAACTAATTAGCCCAAGAGTCTGAGTTCAATGTGATTAAAAGCATATACAATAAATTTCTAAGTTCCAACAAATAGTCTGTACCTATTTATAATAAAGAATAAATGGAAAAGATTTTTTAAATGTCAATAGTCTGGTTTTTCCAGCCCATGACAAGATGTATCCAGTTGTCAATCTATGTCTTTTTCCTCCCACAACTCAGGCAAGGAATGGTTTGAGGTTTGAGCGTGGAGTGATGCAAAACTAGAAATTCTGGTTGGGTCAGGACTCAAGGTGTGTTCCTATAATCACTTCACTTTTTCTTTTTTCATTCTTAAAGATCGATCTGAAATCCGAAGTCAGGCCAGTTCTATTGGCATTGGTGTGTCACAGTGATGGCAGTTTGCTGGAGTGTCACTAAGAACAAGCGTCTGGGAGGACATAAATGTCCTTCGGGTGTTTCTCATGATGACACACTTAGATGGATTTCAAAACTGCTTTGTCATCTGCCAAAGGTCATATGCGGTCAGACTCAGTTCCCATCGTACAGTGGTGATTAGAGAGAGGCCGGTGATATATAAGGCTTTGGAGATTAGAACCCTCGATGGGATTCCAACATCTGGACGTCCTTTCCAAATCCTTTGTATGTTCCCAGCTTGCCTTCTGGCACTTCCAAAATACGTGTTACCAACGCATGGGCTCCCATGTGGAGCTGAACTGTTCAGATTATTCTCAATGACAAGTTTCCAAGATCCAATTCAGCAGTAAAAACAAAAATATGTGCCGAGTGCTAGTGTGCTCTGAGCACAGCGGTTGGTATGGGGAAAATGTGAAAAAACAAGACAGACAAGCTCCTGCCCTTAGGTTCTAGTCCAGGGGGAAAGGGAAGTGTTCTTCAGATTAACTGAGCAAAGATTTAAGCAGGTTTCTACCAGACTGCTGTAGCAAAAGACCAAGGTTATTTGGGCAAAAAATCACTCAGACTTTAAATGTCTTGCTCACCACCTACTCTCCCAAAAGTGGTTACCTGGAAGGCCAACAGGCCACGGAAGGGCCATAGGTCGCAGGATTGAGTTAAGTACTCAAAACACAAACAAGGTCACTTCTTTGCTCATCTCCCTGGGAGGCCGCGCCCCTCTTTCCTCTGACTGCCTCTCATTTTGACCTCTGCGTACTGTATGCTTTGAGATTGAAAACATGGACTAAATGACCACAGTTTATTACCTCCCTCCTGAAGGTTGTTTGCCTTGAGACTTGCGTGGTTCTAGATCACATGGCATGGATAGACAGCAGAATGTAGACTTACACGTGGGCAGAAATAATATGTAAAGTGCATGCAGCACATAGTCACGTGAGCTTTGTCATTCCTCATCCTTCCTCTTCTCTTGCTGGTTTATACAACTTGATGTTTTCCTTGGGAAAAGGGTCGGAGGCCACTGCTCTTGCATGGACTGGTGTGTCCTTTAAGAAACAATTCAAATGGCCTTCAGTGAAACAATAACTTACATTGGTTGAGCATTTACTACGTGCCAGACACCACGTGTCTTACATGTTTTCATTCATTTAGCCATCACACTAAACCTTTTGTTACCTCTGTGTTACAGATGGGGAAACCGAGGCAGAGAAGTCACTTGCCTGAGATTACACAGCTGAAAAGTGGCAGAGTCTTGGCTACCAGTCCAGGTTGCTAGACTCACAAGTCAGTGTCCTTAGTCGTGACACATTCTGCCTTCCTGGAGTGAAAAATGGATTGGGAGTCTTCGTTGTCATATTTCACCTTCCGCTTGAATTTGTGTCAACTAAGCTGCAATCCTAAAGTGTGCTTGGCGTCCACAGAATGTAATCTATCTGCAACGCCAGCCTCCCGGCCAGGAAGCCACAAGCAGATACCCCTGAGTCACTCGTGGTGTGAGCATCGGGCTGGAACTGCTTTCCAAGCCAGCATGCCTGCCTGGAAGGGAAGCTGTCCAACTGGCTTTTCAACTGACATCACACAGGGAAATGATTTTTTAAGGTGTCTGTGTACTTTTCTAACTTCCTTGAATAATGCGGTAATTTCAGTGGTTATGAAACATGACTTGAAAATTATTCTTCTTTGATTTAAATCCTTAGAGACTAATAAATGAAGCATATCAATTGTTAGAGTCATTGCATAATGTTTTGCCTCCATTGATTGTACCTGGTAATTTGGACTGTTGAATGGTCCATCAGTGTGATGCTTTTGAGAGGGAAACCATTCTCTGAAAATCCTAAACATGTTTATATGAGCATCTCGTGCTTCTTGCCCTCCGTGGGATGTAAATCTATTCTGTCTTAGGTTGCTCTTTGATTGTTTGTCATGTGTAAATCTTTTCTCCACATCTAGGTTTTAAATTCCTTAAAGATGTGTCAAGTAAGATCAGCGCATAGTAAGTGCAAAACCCGATAAAAATATTGTTGCTAAACTGAATCGAAAATATATAGATACTAAATTATCGTTAGGTACATAAAATATGACGAACAAAACTTCAGGATTCATTTTGGAAAAAAAAAATGATATTCTCCTTTCCTCCCCCCAGAAGAACAGTCTCCATTTTTATTTCTCTTTTCATGTTGAAATCCAATGGCCCATCTTTTTGACTATAATGGAGCACTTATTTTTAAAAGGCATCTTTAAGAAAAAGTTAAAGAATAACAGAAGTGCGTGAAAGATGTCATAAAATCCCATAAACAAATGTACTAGTTTTTCTTACAGTGGAATTTAAAATAAAATACTCAGGCCTCATATTTTAATTTATTTTATTATTTTTACCAAGAAGGCAATTTCTATTACTATTCCTGCTGCACCTTCGCTTCCCGACCTTGGTGGAGCCGGAAGCTCTAATAGCACCATTTACAGGAAGGCTGTGTAGACACAATCTAGTTTCTTTCCACTGTCCTATAAAGAGGCGGAGCTGGAAATAAAACGTACGTCTTTGAGCTGGAAGCATCAGCGATCATCTTCTATTGTTAAAGAATTCAGATCACGGGTTTTAATTCTTGGAACTTTGGTGGGGTATCTGGCAAGTTCATGCCCATTATCAACGATGTCTTGTTCTTAAAGAGCTGGACCTCAACTAGGAAGCCAGTGAGCACGTGACCTTGAAGGATGCCGGGTGATGGATGGCTGTGGGGAGACAAGGGCAAAAGGGCTCTAAAGGCAACACGTGGTTTATAAAACTCCTGGCTCAAAGCAGGTGAGGAAAGGCGTGAGATGGTGATGGTGTGTCGTACTGCGCTGGCAGGGGATGCAGGCGGGGTGGTGAGGGGCACATTCTCCCCAGAGTGCAAGCAAGCAGGGAGAAATACAGGTCAGGAGAGAGGCAGAAAAGAGAAGCTTGACAAACTGGTGGGAGAGAAAAGAAAGACGTGCCCAAGGAAACCCAAAGAGAGCTCCTCGGGGCAAGTAAGTCATCTCCAGGCCCCAGTTTTCTTAGCTTTAAAATGAGCAGATTGGATTATGGCTTAGTCTGACAGTAACTCATAGACATTAACCCCAACTGACTACTACAAGAGCAAGAATGTACCGGAAGGAGGCAAGTTGTTCATTTGTCTGACAAATATTTAGAAATGCTCACTGCATGGTGGCCGCTGTGTCTAGCCGCTGCAGATGTAGCAGTAACAAAAAAGACAAAATTTCCTGCCCTCTTGGAGCTTATATTATACTGAGGGAACAGGACATTAAACAACATGGGTAAGTAAACCATGTAACACCTTTGAAAGTAGTAAGTGTTGAGGACAAAAATAAGGCAGGGAGTGGGACCTGGCCGGGATTGCAAATACAGATATGGTGGCCAGGGAAGGCTTCCCTGTGTGGAATGTGCGTAAAACCCTAAAGAAGTGAGGGAACAAGCCATATAGAGTCCACCGGTCCCCAACCTTTTTGGCACCAGGACCAGTTTCATGGCAGAAATTTTTTACACAGCCCAGGGGTTGGGGACTGCAGAACAGATATCTGGGGAAGAGCTTGAGGACAGAGGGGACAGCCTAGACAGGGGCCCTTAGGCGGCCAGAGTGCTTGGAACAGAGAAAGGGAGAGGGAGAACCGGAAGAGAGGGGGGCAGAGAGCTGCAGGTAGGGGCTGGGTGGCAGATCAGAGGGGGCTTGCAACGATATATATTTTAATGACACTCCTACTCTGTAGCCTTACATTGCTCACACTGTCTTCTCACACCATGATTGAACTCTTTTGTTCTTATGTAAAATGTTCCGTTTGATCTCTCTAAAATGCTCATTCTGAAAACAGGGCTTGTGCCATGTCTGTCTTTTCAACTTGCCTTATCTAGCACGGTGTCTCTCATTAAATTGATTCCCAATAGATGCTGACTGATGGATGCAGAAATTCCCATTTGGGCTCCAATTTGCTACAAAAAAAAAATAAATCAGCGACGTCCGTTCCTAGCATCATGTGAACTGTTAGAAAAGAGACCATCGCTTTTTCATTTGACAGCAGAGTGAAATCACCTTAGCTTATCTACATAGTAATAATAACTCAGGCCATGCCCTTCAGGAATAATATCTTAGTTCATCATTCAAACAATGAAAAAACAGAATAATTTCAGCGTCTGTTTAAGCTTTCAAAGAATCATTTGACCAGCACCCCGGCAATATTCGGCACCTTAACAATGGAGGCTGAGCGTGCCAGCCCGGGGCCGAGATTGATGAGCTTAGAAGCTGGCAGGGCAGCTGCAAACCTCAGCGAGCAAAAGACCCCGAGTCAGCTGCGCTCATACATCACCTGTCTCTTTCCAAGAAATGACAGCCTCAGTCCTGTGCCGTGCTGAGAGGCTTGATTGAAATTTCTCGGATAAATCACAATGAACAAGATGTGTTTGCACTTGAATCGAAATGAGGTTTCCCAGTAGCTCAAGTAGAGAGGAGGAATATGTAGCCGAACCAAAACTCAATTTATTTTATAGCGGTGCTATTATGTCTTGCGTGTTCTCTGGTCCACAAGGCAGCCTGCCTCCCTCAGGATGTCTTTTTTATTTTGGTGTCTCTCCCAGCCCTACAATTCCCTGTCCCGTCTGTTTTCTTACCATTTTTTTTTCTCTTCATCTAGTAGAATTCCGGACTTCATTTCTTCATGTCTTGATTAACTTTCATACCCCCACTCTCATACGCCCTTTTCCCCCCAAATCTACCCCACCAGATGCTTGGCCCCCGTACAGGAGGGCACCACGTTCAAGAGTTCTAACTACCCACCCCTGTCCTATTCTGCTTTTGATAACACTGAACACAGAGTAGATTCACATTGTTGTGTTGTGTAGACAGCTAGGGACCTCCAGCCCCTCCTGGGGACAAGGCGGGCAAGTGCCATACCTGGGGGAGGAGGGGACACCCTGTGAATCTGCCTGTCAGAACTTACTGCGCCAACTGCAAAACACTGCAGAGGACTCTCCAGCCCATGGGCCAAGCAGCACAGGCACGATAGAGTCCAGAAAATGACCTGTAACAACCAGCTTTCAGAGAGGCTCATGGGAGGTCCGCGTGTGCACCGTCGTGAGACTCAGGTCATATAACTCCCAACTGTGCAATCAAAGTGGTTCCATGGTGACATCTGAGCCACGAGGAGGGTCCAATCCAGACACTATAAAACAAGACCCAGACCAGAACCGAGGTCTTTTTGTTGCAACAAGGGTTCTGTCCATTCTTCACCTGTGGCCAGTGTATCTTGCTCTCACTCTGCAAAGCTATATCTTGCTCTATAATCTTATCTTTCTTTCCTCAATAAACCTCATTTTCATGCTTATCTTGCTTTCACTGTGTCTGGTCATTGTTTGGCCAAGAGCGCACCAAGAACTGACGTTTCAGACTGTGACCCAACAGTTGTTTTCATCTGGCTGTTTTGTTTATGTAGATAATCACCTTCTTCCAACAGGCATGTGAGATGGCTGTGGAAACACGCATAGTTCAGTATGATATTGAACCAAGGTCCCAGTGAGGGGACAGGGGTTGAAAACACCGGTCTTTCTCTCATTTATGCTTCTTCCTTAGGTCCTTCCCACACCGTGTGCTCTTGTGATGCAGCAAAGCCTCGATTCCACGAGCCAGGTCTGTTCATAAACACCTCTCTCCACCAAATCCATCCCAGCTGGGAGCCGGCACAGGCCCGTAGCTTGACTTAACATAGGGAGGCTGTGTGTGGCCCAGCCTGCTCTGTGCAGTGCTTGCTTTGAGATATTATGTGCTATCATGTAATCGGTTTGGTTTCCAAGACTAATATTTTTCTTCTTAGGCATTGTGTCTGCAATTAAGAAGAAGAAAAAAAAAACTACCAGGTGAACAGCGATGTCTAGCAGGCCAAAACTTCTTGCATTTCATTGTGATGGGGTTAGTTGTGTCACAAAGAATGAAGTGCATTTTTCTAACTCAATTATGGTGTACTTTTTACTTTTATTATAACAGGAAAACTGCAGAACATTTAGAAAGTAGAAAAAGTTACCTAGCACCCCAACTCATAAAGGCAGTTTTTAAAAACATTTGCTTCTCACATTTTTTACGAGTTGCAACAATAGAGTTTTGCACTGGGTTGTGTCCTTAACATTATTTCCTGTACAGGAATTTTAATATCTGCATAATATTCCTTTTATGATTTTCCATAGCCATTCTCCATTCATTAGCATTTAAATTCCTTCCAATTTTTCACCATTATAAGTACCGCAGTAAGCATCTATGAGCATATGGTTTTTCTTATACTTTGGATTATTTCTTTAAGATAGATTCCCAGAGGTAGCGTTATGGCCAAAGGGCTTTGATATTTTTATTGTTCTTTACACATATTACCAACTTGCTTTCCAAATAGTCGTACTGATTTACAAAGCCACCGCTGATTTAGGAAATACTCTGCTTCATAGAGCCCCTGCCAGCTCTGAAATTGTGTTAAATCTGTAAATTAACTTGGGGAGAAAAAATATGCATGACTCCATTCAGTCGTGCAATTAAGAAATAGATCTATTGCTCCATTTGTTTTTGCTGCAGTTGTTATTTTGCTATATACACATATGAATTCTATGTATTACATATACATATATATATATATATATAAGATGCAAGCCATAAGAGGATGCTTTGGGCACCTTTTCTTTTCTCTTTGCTTTTTCTATGTGCTTCCTGTCTTCTCCCAGCCCAGAACACCCTCTTTGCCTTGTCTCACGCACACACACAGAGCATCTTAGCACTTCACAAAGGTAATAATAAACCACAATAACTGAGTGGCAGAGATCACAGTGCATCCAGGCGTGAGTAAAGCTCTGGGCTACAGACGTACTCCCAGTAACTGGAATCACACGTGCGTTGATTAGGTCACACTGCCTTGGAATTAGAACAGTGGGGCTGCAGATTCCCAGGCCACTGGCTGGTGTGAGAACTGTGGAGCATCCTTATGAGGGTGTCAGATAGTACCTGAAAAGAGTCTCGGTCCTCTGGCTCGTGTGTGTGTGTGTGTGTGTGTGTGTGTGTGTGTGTGTGTGCATGCCTGTATGTGTGCATGAGTGTGAACTGACAAGAGGTGGGTTCCCAGCACAGTTCCTCAGCACGATCCTCTAATCTTAGGGACAGACGATGAAAAAGGTCAAGTTTATGAAGCTTCCACACCTGCTGTCCCCCCCTTTGTTGCACAAACTCTCCTCTCCTGGTCCCAGCCATTGCAAATCGAATGCCTGTACCTGACCTGGTCCCAAGGCCCGAAATGTAGAATCTCAGAGCTGAACAGGCATCTCAAAAGTCACCTGGTCCAACCCTTTCCTTTTGCATAGATGAGAAAACTGAGGCCAAGAAAAGTAAAGTAACTTGACTCAGGTTAGTCTGTGGCAAAACCAGCACTAGAACCAAGATGTCCAGGGTGAAAAGACTTGGGGTAAACTAAACAGTTAAAAGACAGGGCTTCAGATAAGTCAGCCACTGAAGTTTGCTCATTTACATAATTGTTTTAACCACATCTGCCTATCTGTTGCAAGGATCAAATTAAATAATGGATGAGAACATGAATGAGGGCTTTAGACACTGCAAAGTGTTCTGTTAATGGAAGATTTTTACATTGGAATATGCACGGTCAGTAATGCAGCAAGGAACTGGCAGCGGGTTCAACCAGCCTCCTGCGCAGATGATGAGGGGTGTGTGATCTGGAGAGAACCTAAAAACAATTATAGAACCTACTAGAAGTTAGGTTGCTTTTTGTTATCACTGCTTGGCAGTTTTAAATAAGGTCAGCGACGAAATACTCTTCCCTGAAAAATTCTTTCCTAGGACTACATTCCAAACAATTGTGGTTACTAATTTTAATAATATGTGTGAAAGCTTCAACTTAGCACCTTTTTGTTTCTTAACTTTCCCTAAGCTTTGTATTCTCCATGAAAGTTAATTCAGAGATCGCCCAGGTAGGGTGGCCAGATTTATCAAGTAAAAATACAAGACGCCCAGTTAAATTTGAATTCCAGGTAAACAATGAATACTTTTTTATTATAAATATGTCTCGTGCTTATTTGGGGCATACTTAAAAAAAATTGTTGTTTACCCGAAATTCAAATATAATAGGTGTCCTGTGTCTTATCTGACAACCGGCCAATTATACATGAAGATGCAGCTATATACATTCATTAGGGAAATAAGTTCAAGTTTAGAATGATATGAACTTACTTGAGACACAGTTTATGTCTCCAACCCTGGTAGTATTACACATATGAATTTGAACAGTAGATGTGAACTAAAGATAGCACGGGAATTCTAAAGACAAAGAAACCCAATGTGAGGCCTTCAATTCTGCCATTCCCCAAATGGCCACTTGGAGTCTTTATGTTTCTGAAAATTGAAGAGTGTGAACTGCAAGGTATACTATTTGTGTTGGGCCAAGTGCAAATTTTAGTTCTTATGATACATGAAACATTTGGCTGAATGTTATGGGTTCAACTGTGGTTTCCCCAAAAAGATATGTAAAAGTCCCCAGTACCTTCCAATGTGACTTTATTTGGAAATAGGGTCATTGCAAAGGTAATTAGTTATATTAAGAGAGGTTATACTGCAGTAGGGTGGGTCCTTCATCCAATATGACTAGGCCTTAAAGGAAGAATAGAGAGAGATACTGAAGGAGCTTAGGAAATTTTACCCCCAAATATGACTCCTTGGTATAAAGAGTATTTTGAATTAAAGGGCCTTAGAGATCAATAGGCCTCAGAAGGGGCTTTCCCTCTATCTGCATAAACCAGATAGACCCATAAAAAAGAACAGTTGACTTCCCTTCCCCTCCCTGTTATTTCAATATATTGCAGGAAAGAAAATCAAGAATGCAACCAGACCTGGCCCAAATCATTCTAAACATAATAGCTGTCTCCCAGGTTAATTATAAGTCAATCTGTTTCCCCATCCATTCGTTCTCCCAAGTATCAGTTCATCCTCCCTAGCAACCATTTATTGCCCCTAAACAGACTTATCTATATTCCTCATCTCCCCTGGCCCTCTTAACGGTATATAAATTCCTGGACCTCATTGGGACATTGAATAATCACTCTATGATTCTCCCCCTGCACACGGTAAATAAACCTCTTCCTCTTATTAACCTGCCTTAATTGAGAGTTGATCTTTCAGCGAACTTTGAGGGGAAAAGGGAAGTTTCCCCTCCCCCCACAACACAAAGGTGGGACGATGCCAAGTGAAGACAGACACACCGAGAGGACACCATGTGACAATCGGCAGCTTGGCCAATTTCCTCTGTCCTCCCACATCAACACCTTATCCTCAGTACCACTGTCGTCCTTATTCTCTGGGCTCCTTCCTGAGCCTGGCACTAGGATAAGGGTACCACATACTTTCTCATTTGCTTTCCACAACTTGTTGGGAAGAACTTACATGGTAGTCCCATTTTACACCTGAGACATACAACGTTCAGAAAGGTTAAGTCAATTTGCCAGTGCTGCCCAGCTGATATATGACAGATCTGGGATTCGAACCCAAGTTTCCCTGACTTCAAAGCTCATGTCCTTTATAGTACCCCAACCCGACTTTTAGAACCATCTATGCTGACAGTGGCAGACGGAGAAACTAAATTATATGTGATTCTTGCTTTAAAGTTGTTTCAGGAGTCTGCACTGACCTTTTCTTTCAAGGCTAGAATTGCTACAGCAATAGGACTGAATGTCTAAGCTGTTGCATCATACTGAAGAACCCAAGGAAGGTTCCAGATCCTTCTGAACAAATGAGGTGGCCCAGTCTGTGAGGCAGGAGATGCTACAGAGACCATCGGAACCTTAGAGGCATCTCAGCCTCTGACTCTTTAAATAACACTTTCTCTGAGGAACCTTTACATAACCGTGGAAGGACTTTAGACTTTTCTGGCGTGCAGCTAAGAGCCAAAGATCCCTCATTTTGAAAAATTCTACATTTTTCCCTCCCTAACCCACTCTGTTCTCAACAGTATCATGATCAGCCTTATCTTTAGCAATTTTGTTAGTGTTGTTGTACTTAGGAAATCTCTGCTATTGAGAGGCATAAACAGAATGAATGACTTTTCTAAACGTAGAATGAGGGACTAAATAAAACCATTTTGCTTTTTAAAGCCAGCTTTGACATTCTTATACCTACACCTATAAACAGCATCATCATTGTCAAGGGGTCATTGCTGTGGGTGACAATGGTGGTGATCTGGTGTCCCCTGGCCTAGGTCCCACACCGCGGTCTGTATCAACATCTATTTCTGCTTACAGAACGGAAAATTGCAGATTAAAATGCCCAGGATCATGACTTGTTTTTTTTTAAGGTTTCTGACTTATCCCAAGATTAAAATTTTCCTAGGTGTAAAATAGCTGTGTTATTGAGTACCGGCCACCCCACTGAAACAGTGTCTTTCTTTCTCCCTCTTCGAAAGTTGCCAGAGCCTGTCATTTTTGCTTCTAGCTGGAGTGGTTCCTAGGGCTGTATAACTTCCTTGCAGTTACTTTAAGAAAGACTTATTCAGTTGAGAGTTGTTTTGATTGGCTTAGAGCCTGTGGTTGGCATAAAATGTATTATTTGTCCATTGGGGACCAGGTTCATAGGTTCTAATATCTTGTTTTTGCTGTTTTTTTTTAATAGGCATATGTTTTCTATATAATATCGGTACTGTTATTTCTAGGCAGCCCATTAAGCTGCCCAGCTGTGCATTGGCTTAGAGATAGCACGTGCAGGACACCAAACATGGTGACTGTTTGGAGCTGAACAACAATCGATTTTTCCCCCCTTCCTACCTCCCTCTCTCCGTATCTCTCATATCTCTCTCCTTTTAGCAGATTCCTCCTTTATAGACTGACCTCTATTTGCCCACGATATGTGGGCATGGACTGGGTGAATGATGGCTTTTGCATTTTTGTGTGAGTTTCCAAGTTTTCCGGGTTCACCACGTTCAACGTACTGAAGTTGCACGAAATAAAATGTTCTGCCAGCAGGCGGCGCTGGAGGCTTCTGGAGGCTTCGAAAGCCGCTGGCTCCAGGACTACAGGCAACTGCCCCGAGGCAGCAGTCAGAAAGGAGCCTCTAGGACAGTCACGTGCCCAGGATTGCAACCTGGAATGAAACCGCATCGTTATATGATACTTTTACAGACAGGACTATCCATCAAGGCCATGCAGGAAATTGGCGAACGCAACTTTCCTAAGTGCTGCAATCCCAAAGAAAGAGGAACGACGCAGCCAAAAGTAGGCGCTGAGAATAATCTTGGCAAAGCACTGAAGGTTGGTGGGTTCAGATATGCTGCGGTAACAGAAACTGGGCTGACTAAAGGGAGTGAACAAACCAATGAACCAAGTAAACCAAACAATTTACGTATAAATAGAACACATGATAATACGGTAGTTCTTATTCATCAGAAAAACCCTTAAGAGCTTAAAACAAGAAAACATTCCTGATCCCGTTCCTGAATATTCTGATTGAATAAGTCTGGGTGGGACTTGGGAGTCTGTAATTTTTCAGGTTCAGTAATGGATTCTGATGCACACTCCTGGCATTGAGTACAGCACACAAAGACCCTTTGTCCCACTTGTCACCCTCCAGTTTGTGTGATATAATGGGAGGAATAGGTCACATTTATGTGAGCTTTTGCGTTTCCGAATCAGTTCACTCATCTGTAAAATGGGCCGAGTTGCAGAGATGAAATAGTTCCTCAGACTTTGGGATCAGATGCCCAGGCATCCCCTCCCGCAAACAGCAGCATGATTACGCAGAGTGGAGTTACATCACTGTCATTAAGATCCCTGCCTTCCTGGGTGATCAATTATAATAGAGGGATGTCCTTAACAGGATTAACATGGTCCTTTCCATGAGGTTTGTAAGTGTTAGAAAATTGAGCCTCTTTCGTGTTATAGTCCGAGAAGTAGCAAATGAGTCTTAGAACATTGCTCCGTCGGGTCACTAATTACTTAATGATTTGGGAATCAGAGACGCCCAAAGGAATAATTAAATCTATTCACAGTAGGAGGAAAGTAATGTACGGACATTAGTGATTTTGTTTACTTTTATCAAGAGAAGAGACTAGAAGAAGAACTCCCTGAAAAGGCATCAAGCCTCTGAACATTCAAGGTAGACACTCTCAGGCACCAGCCAGTTGACCACCATGGGGAGGGGCGGACTTTCCTCTTACGTCCATCTGCACAGCTGGAATTTGCTCTGCTGTATGCAACACAGAAGACAGGATTACCCAAAAATCCTCCTACTGCAACCCGTTTGCAGTGCTGTGTGGCAGATCACAAACAGCCCTTTCAATGCAGAGCTGAGCTTGGAGGAAAAAAAGAGAAATAATCAGGCACTAAGAATGCAAAGGGTGCAGAAAACCAAAGTGGTTTTGCCTGATGCCTTGGCTGCCTTTTGGGGGGTTGGCCTGAGATAGGACATGAAGCTTCGGGCCCACGGGCCCATGGGTGAGGGGGAACGAGTGATCTCCCTCACACAGGCCAGGCCTGGGAAGCGCCAACCCTACCTAGGAAGAGAACAAGGAAACACTTTGTTTCTGCCGAGGCTCTGGATAGGAATAAAAGTCTCCCTGAGGACTTGCAATTTGTAATTTACTCAAGTAGAAATTGTAGTTTACTCAGTAAAATTAAAAATGAGTCACAACAGCAGAACTTTTCAAAAATATCCTGTGTTTGTAAATTAACATCTTACTAAGTACACTTCGGTTTAAGAGGAGCTACAGTAAATTAATAAATGCTTATAATTAAAGCATAATGAAAACACTGCATGTCAAAATGTGTGGAGCAGCTAAAGAACTAATTTTAGGTAAAATTTTAATTTTAAATATGTTTTATAATGTTAAAAAAAAATCACAGGCTAACTGCTCAACTCAAGAGCTTGGAAAAAGAGCAATAGAACAATCCAGACCAAAAAAAAAAAGTCATGCAAAGGCCCTGAGGCCAGTGTGGCCGGAGCAGAGAATATACTGAAGAAAGAAGTAGGAGATAAGATCAGGGAGGTGAGAATGCTCTACACACAGGAGGACCAGATCTCGCAGAAGCACTGGGCCATTGTAGGAATATGGCTTTTACTCTGAGCGAAATGTGTAGCCATTGAAATGTTTTCACTCATATCTTGCATGGATCACTCTGGCCGCTCTGTTGAGAACTAGGCTGTAAGTAGGCAAGAATGGCAGCAAGGAGACCAGTTAGGAGGTCGTTGCAATTATTTAGACCTGCTTTGCTGGTGGTGGCTTGAACTTGAACCATGGGAACAGTAGTTTGAATTTGTGGTTCAGGGGTGAGGTCTAGGCTGGAGATGGTGGTGTCTAAAACTACGAGACTACTGTGAGTATAAAGTACATGCACAGAGAGAAAAACCAAGGTCAAGGGCTGAGCCCAAATGACCTCCAATGTCAAGAACAACAGGTAGAAATTAAAGAGCCGGCAAAGACAACTGAGAAGGAAAGGCCAGTGAGTTCAGAGGAAAGGAAGGAGGGCACCATTTCCTGGAAGCCAAGTGAAGGAAATATTTCTTAATTTTAATTATAATGGCTTTAAAATTTCACCCTTTAATAGGATGCTTGCTCTTGTTTTTTTGTAATCTATATCACTTTGATGTATTTTTCCTCTGTTCCTATTTTACTTAGAGTTTTTATTTGAAATAGCCACTCAATTTTGTCAAATGCCTTCTTAGAATATGTCAGCATTGTTTTTATCTATAATTTATTAATACATTTTTACATTTTAGTTGATAGTTTCCTAACATTAACATCTTGGAATAAACCTTTCCTTGACATGATTTTTTTTATCTTCATATACTAATGGATTTGTTTGTCTAATATTTTATTTATAATCTTTGCATATACATCCTTAAGTAAATTTAGGTTATAGCTTTCTTAGTTTTGCTCTTTTGATCAGGCTTTGATATTAGGATTAATTGCTGCCTTTTAAAATGAATTAGCAGCTTTCTTCTTTTTAACAAATTAAAAGAGTTCAAACAATGTTGAAATCAGTGTTACAAAACCAATGGAATCAGCTAACTCCAATTTTTTCATTATTTATTCAAATTTTCTATGTCTTCTTGAGTTTATTAATTTATTTGTCCCTAGAAAATCTTCCATTTCCAATATGTTTCTATTTGTATTTCCAGAGAGTCGTATGTAATAGTTGCCAACAATTTTTCTAATCTTTGTTTTTTTAAATAAAGCCGTAGATATAAATCAGAGCCCACAACTCAGGCATGTAACAAATATAACTATTTTAAAAATAAGTCAACTTAATTTCCATACCAACCCCAATTCTCCCAGGGGGCAGAATCTTACTCTCTGTTAATTTGAGGCCCTTCTCTTCCCCGATTGTCTAAGTTGTAGATCACTGATGAGTATGTGTGTTTGACTCCCCTGATATGTCCTGAACATCTTTAGGGCAGAGACTTTGTCTTATTTATTCCTAGTATAGTACAGTGTCTGGGATCAGTTAGGTGCTCAATGAATATCTACGGCAATGATTCAGATTGAAATGAGAATCTAATTCAGGATTGTGGAGCATTAGGAACAGAATTCAGAAAGGCATGGTAGAGCTGGATTTGGGGAGGCTTTAAAAGCCAAATCCCATTTACATTTAATGTTATAGCAAACAAGATCCACTGATGGCTTTTGAAAAACAGGTAGAGAAAAGCAACTTATTGAGGAAGATTACTCTAGTAATGGGGTGCACATCTGATTATAAATGAGGTGGGATGGGGTCACTAAGCTAGTTATGTCCCATTTGTCAAAGGCCCCACCAGCACCATCCATGGTGTTTCTGGGGTTCACTTTTCTGTTGTCCTAACCTTATTGGCAAAGACTCGGCTACAGTGTCCTAGAAGTCATGCAAGCAAATTCTCTTGCCGATGGCAAAGCAGCAGAGCTTCCCCGGAAGATTGGAGGGGATGTCAGGGACAAGGAAGAGTTGACAGGTGCAGCACAAAGCCCAGTGACCTGAGTCCTCTCCCCAAGACAATCTCATGCTATGAAATAACTCAGATTTAAATCACCACCTAGGGCAATTCTGAAAGAGTGAAGAATTCCTGGGAGACAGTGGAAGAGAAGAGGGTGGTCTCACTGATTTTGTGATCATGAGAATTGCTGTCATGTAGATGTGAGTTTCAGGACTCCTTTCAGTACCAGCTGGGATTCCTGTGCCCTGGAACTAGTTCCTTTGAGTATTGTGGAGTATTAAGAAGTTTTTGCCAGGCCACTGGAGATTGGATTTCTGCACCTGGAAGGGGAAGAAGGGTATGGACAGAGGAGCCAAAGGGCTATGGATTTAGCAGGCTAACATCTACACTCCATAGTGCTGTTGACAGAGAGGAATTCTCCCCTCCCACCGTGGACTCTGGACTGTTTTGAGATAGAAGCAAAGAACTGACAGGCGTAGTGTCAGAATGAGAAGCCCTTCCTCCCTACTTGGAAGGGTGTCCTGTTAGCAACTTCTTCAAACACAAGGAGGAAATTAAGTAGCATGGGTACTGTGAATATCACTTTTTCCCCAGAATTTTAACAACCTTGATATTATACAAAAGTTGCTAAAAAATTTATTGCATAAGTCAATTATTTCATCATAAGTAAAAAAAAAATAGTAGCAAACACTGTTTTACAGAAACCAAAAAGAAATAATGATAACTTGTAGATTTAACTTCTCCATACACTAAGGCATATATTATTGCATGACGTTTGAGAGTTAACAATTCTCCAAAACCTGCAAATATAAGCTCTATTACAGCATTGGTTTTTTTTTTATCACTGATTTTTAAAAATGTATTAATCATGGAAAGCAGCAAATGAATTTTTAAAAAATCTGTTGATTCTTTCTGGAGATATTAAAATAATCCAGAAAAGAAGTATTTCCATTCTTCTATAAGTTAGAATAAAACAAAACATTTTCTTAAGGATCTTTGGGTTTGGGGTCGTCAGGTTACTAAATTTGCTTAGATGGCTCTTGTCATGATGTCCCCATAAATTCAAATTGCAACCATTATCTGAGAAGATATTCTCTCCTGTTTAGAAAATAGCAATATCTGTTAGTAAAATCCTGAGTTTTGTTATAACTTGCAAATAAAAAAAATCAGAAGTGAAATAAGCAGCTTTTTATGCTTTGGGTAACCTGAATTCTCATGGGGTTCTCTGGTGCATGCAAAGTCATCACGGGTTCAGAAGTTAGTGGGTTCTTTAATATGTAAAATGAACTTTTATTCAATAAACGTTATATTCATGCTCTGCAAAGTTTAATGTATAAAAAGTTGCTTGAAGGCACAGAACGAGTCTCTGTTCTCCTTAACACTCGAAAATACTTAGAACAGTGTCGTCCACCCTGGGGATTTCAGCAAATGTTTGATTTATTGAAAGACTCTACACAGGAGGTAAATGTATTACTAGGCCAAATTCCCTGACTCAGTGTGTATGCATAGTATGCTCTATCTTTTGAGGTCATTTTCAATTTGGTATGCAGAACAGCCAAACAGAAACTCTTATAACGGGCTCCACACAGCCATCTGGAATTGTAGTTAGGAACTGAACCCCGTAACACCCCTACTCCTAGGGAGATGCACCATAGCCACATGTTTGGACTAAGATTTGCAATGCTCATTTCCCGTATTGCACAATATCAAACTGTACAACGCATGTGCCCCTGATGATTAGACAAAAGATACTATTCCTGAAGAGTCCCTCAAATACATTTATCTTGCAACTAAGTTTCCTGGCATTAATTTCATTAAACTTCTGCATCTAACAAAAGTATTAAATATCATCATAATATGGGTAGAGGGAGGACAGTGTTTCTCCCACTTTCAAAATTAAAAAGGATTTCATCAACAAACATAAGACTAAAAGTCACTGTAGACTGTAAACTTACCCATTTTATAAATGAAATAGACAAGACTTTTCCTTACCATAAGGTTTGCAAAGCAAAAGCTACTCCATGGGCTTTTTTTTCAGTTGAGAATCCCGGTCAACACATGCTCCTTTGAAGGCCACCATTGTGACTACAACATTGACAGTCAGCTGAAATGGAAGGAATTTGAAGGTGCTGTCATAAACATTTCTATCCCACATGGCAGCTTTAACAATATTGGCAAGGTTGTCATTGGTAAGAATGACATCGGAAGCTTCTTTAGCTGTATCTCTTCCTGTTATCCCATCGCAAACCCAGCAGCTGCTCTCATTAACACTGGGCCATCACTGGTACCATCACCAGTGACTGCTACAATATGTCTCTGTCCTGAAACATAATTCTTCACTGTATCTCTTACAAGGTTGTATTTACTAACAGGGCTAGTGTGTCAGTCAGGGTTCTCCCAAGAGAAACAGAAGCAATAGGTTCGACATGTCTATGGAGATTTGTTAGAGGAATCAGTTCACATGATGATGATGATGATGATGGAGGCTGCTAAATTCCCACAATCTGCCATCTGCCACCTGCAAGTTGAAGGTGTAATCCAGTTTTCTCTATTCTTTCTTTTGTTCTTTCTTTCTTATCTTTCTTCATTCTTTCCTCCCTTCCTTTCTCCCTCCCTTCCTCCCTCTCTTCGTCTCTTCCTGCTTTCTTTCCTTCCTTCCTCCCTTTCTTCTTCCTGCCTTCTTTTTCATAATCTATTCTTAAATGCAGAAAAAAATCCCAGCAAGGCACATTCTGTTTTATTGCCAATTTGTTCCAGTAGCCCTTCAACATCTAAAAACATTATAAGAGCAATGAACAACAATACCTGTCAAAAAGGTATTCCAAAATGGATCCAGAACAGACTAAATGGAAGTAATTGTTTTATAATGAGTCTCACCATGTAAGCCTGGACTAATGTTCTTGTTTTATCTGAGCAAAAGACTGTTGCATTTCCCATAGTTTCATAAGCATCCAAATGTCTCACTGAATTATTATCTTTCATCATTTTCTTTACAGAATAAGCCAAGGAAAGAGGAAATGCAAATGGAATGCTTTCTGGGACAGCCACCACCAAGACTGTAACTCCCATAATAAAAAACTGAACGATACATTCTGCATAAACTGCAGTGCAATCTAAAGTTCATTCGTGGTCCCCAATGCCAGAAGTCCTTGTTACGAAGTCCTTAGGGAGACAAAATGAGGATAGTAGCCATGAGCCTAGCACTCTTGCCAATTGTTATGGATAACTTTGTAAGTTCATCTGGTAGAATCAACTTTTCTTTGGAGTCAGCAATGTTTGAATCCTGGCATTTTGCCTTCACTGTCTTGGGCTGTTTTGTCCCCACTGGTCCTGTGAGAATCTGTTTTCTTTAAGCCCTCTTTGCTCTGCAGAGACACAATGCATGAGGCCTGCTTGTCAGTTCAAGCCAGCAGACGTCGCCAGCATCTTGGGGGCGCCCTCCCTCGCTTAGGACCCGGACGCAGGAGGGGATTCGGGCCAGCGCCTTCGTCCCCGTCGCCCACTGTCCCTGAGGGAGCTGCGCCATGTGCCACTGCACCAGTACGAGCTTCACCAGCGGGACCTCCTCCACCTGGCTGGCGCTCCGTTCAGGGCACGTCGCTGGTCCTAGAGGATGCTCTTCTCCCGGCTGTAGGGCTGCTCCTCCTTGCCCCAGTGCTAGATGCTGTCGCCACACCAACGCGCCACGGTGCCCGACTGGGGCAGAGGCTCCTCCTGGACATGCGCTCTGGGCCAGCTGGCCGGCCGGGCCCCCGGCGGTTCTCAGGCACGCAGAAGGACAGGACCCGCGAGGTGACGGCGGCCACCTCCACAATACGAGCGTCGGGTTCTGCAGCGCCCCTACCCCGGCCCCGGGAACGTCTTGGGCTTGGGCGGCGAGGTCCGGTGGTCACGGTCACCGCCCCAGCCACGCATCCCCCGCCCGGCGCCAGGGGCCCACCGCGGGGCGCATTTCTTTGCCTCCTTCCCCCTTTCCCCAAAGGCCTCCAGGCTCCATCCTGAGCAGTCACCCCGTGCCCTCTACCTGCACCCCAAACACTCCCACTGAAATCCAATTCCAGTTGCCACCGCCTCCCCACGCCCAAGCCCAACGCCTCTTCTCATCACACACAGGCAGGCTCGGGGATGCTTCAAAGGCACCCAGGGGGGAAGTCCTCGAAGACTACCCAAACGAGAACAAGCAGAAGCTATTATTCACTCGCAGCCGGCTACGGCCGGGGAGTCAGCCACCATCCCTTTGCCTGGCAGAGAGACAGAGGCAGAGACGGGCAGGACAGCGGGAAAGCTTTATAGCAGAAAAAGGGAAGCTGCAGGTGCCCCGATTGGAGGCTGTTGGCTGGGGACACTGGCCCCGGAGGAAGGCGTCCCATGTGATTGGTCTGGGGAACATGTTTGCCTTTCTCTGGTTGGTCCTGAGTTGGAAGCATGGAGGCCGCGAGCCAACCTTAGGGAAGCTGGCAGGTGTTGATCAAATCGTGACCCTTCTGGTCAGGGTGCTGCAGGGGTCGCTGCCAGGGGTTTTGTTGTTATACATGGTCTGGCCACGATCCGTTTGCATGTTGTGTCTCATCCGTCATCGCCTCCTGTTCCCTTTGCCCACAGACACTTTTCCGGGAGAAAACCGCCAATGAGAGTTCTTCTTAATAGCATCTAACTTTCCAAGGCGCTGGATTTTAGCATCATTTCTGAAAGAAATGCTTCTAGTGGCAGGCATCTACTATGCCCAGCCTGAGCTCAAGGCTTTGCCTTTTAGGCCTTCAGTTCTGTAATAAAGACTGGTTGCTCAGTTCTTTGATTTTAAAATTGTGAAACCAGCTTCCACAGCCTCTCCTTAGTTCCACTGTAGCGCAGACAGGCAGGGATTACAGAAAACTGTACATTGTCTGTGCATTCGCCATGTATCCTCATGAGCAGTAACTTTAAAACTGAATACACACCACATGCAAGGCTCTGTGTCACCCAAGGGAATGACGTGGGGTGTGGTGGACGTTCTGTGTCCAAAAGTTTAGTAATAATCCAGTGTCTGTATTCACATAGCCTCCCAGATTCACTGCTGTTGTGGCCTTTTTCTGTTCCTGAATTTTCACCGCAGTGTAGGGAAACAGGCAATGCCCTGGTACCCAGAGCTTTCGAGCAACTTTGCAAACTCTTCCATCAATGAGGAGTGATGTTTGGTCCCCATCTTCTCTCTCTCCTTGGTCTAGTTTAGCAGCAATGGGATGGTCCCTTGGGGATCCTTTGGTTGCTATTTAGTTTGTTCCGTCAGCTGTTTATTAATCTGTAACTTCCTGTTCAGATGCAGGGTGTGCTTTTTAAAGAAACCTTACACAGCATAAGTTTTATTTTAGTACCGGACACGCCAATATATAAAGAGGATCTGTGAGGGTTACTTAGTTCTCTAAGCTGTTTTCTTCCGGCAAAATTTTGTGAACACTCAGTTAGGTGCCAGGCACTGTTTTGTGAACTGGTGGTGCAGGAATGAATGAGATAATCCCAACTCTCGGAGGTGTACCATCTACTCCAGAGAAACAGGTGTAATAAAGTGTGGTAAGTGCAACCAGAAATTTCCAGATATTATGGGGTGCAAAGAAAGAACTGGAAAATTTTAAGGGAACAGACAAGTGAGAAAGGTTTCATAAAAGAGACTGTGGAATGGAACCTAGGCAAGCTTTTCAACTGGTAGATAAAATAACAAAGATGTCACATTCTGGTGACAGCATGGGGAAGGCAAGAGCTGGAAGGTAGTAAAGTTATCTGAAGATTATTCAAGAGGCTGCTACAAATGGTTTAGGCAAGAGTTGATAAAGGCCAACTTGAAGGCAGAAGAGAAGGGATGGAGAGGAGATTTGAGATAATTTTTCCAACAGGATGACACAGGGTGAGGTGAAGAAGGAGGAGTGGAGTGAAGGTTTCTGGTTTGGTGCATTTGGGAAATGGTGCCACCATTAAATAGAATGGAAGAAAAAAAGGGTGAAACTGGTATGTTGGGTGAGGGCTGTGGAGACCTTGGGTTCACGTTTGGACCTGCTGAAGTTCAAGTGCTACATGGGGACATCATTCAGTCACTGGACATCCAAGTTTCTAGTTGGAGAAAGAGATCTGGGCTGGAAATACATATTTAGCTGACATCTAACAATTTGGAAGTATTATTAAAGAGAGAGAGAATTTTCTGTTTATGGTGCTTGAAAAATGACTAGTGCTTCAAAAGTATATATGGTTTATATTTTTAAAAATATTTTTCAGGCAAAATGTAAGTGCATTCTGGATCATGGCAATTTGCTTTAATGGTGTCAGTTTTTCTGTGGGGGGGGCTGGGATGTCAGGTGAAGAGGGGATTATGATCTACAAATTGACCTTTAGGGCATTAACATTGACATTAAAGGTGTTACCATTTCAGTACTAGAGATTAAAAAAAAATGCTCTGATAAACTATGGAAAACTGTATAGTTGCATTTAATTTTGGAATACTATAAAATGAGGATTCTACTCCAACAGTGTTTTTCCTAGTTCTGAGGAAGTGGGTAAAAATGTGAAAGACATGTCTTCTTTTACTATGTAAAGTGAAATTTTCAAAAATATCTTTTTGTAAAACTGTGTCTTGTGTCTAGGAACCTAACCTAACCCTAACCTTAACTCTAACTCTGAACTGTAGCCTTGAGTATAAAGTTAACACTAATGCTAACTCTAGCATAAATGCTAACCCTAAGCCTAACCCTAAATCTCAACCTCATCCTAAGCTGAACCCTAACTGTAACACTAACCACAAACCTAAACATAACCTTAACTCTAACTCTCTATGTTGCACTAACCCTAACTTTAGGCTTAACCTTACCTCTTGTCACTAACCCTAACCTTAACCCTAGAATTGACTTGTTTAGGCATAGACCTATTGGGGAAAATGTTTTTAAGGACTCTAGTAAGTAGGTAATCAAAACTGAGAAATGAATTTCAGATTAAATGAGGAATCTATAAGCAGATCATTAGCAGACTATCTGTAACAACATATCATGATTTGGTAGCCTGACCTTTCTGAGAGAGATAACCAGAGGCCCAGGTTAGATGTCTGCAAGACATTCTTGCTTCTGCACTTTGACTGAGGTCAAAGTGTGCCAAATAAGGCGTGCTATAAAAAGTCAGTGAATTTCTCTGAGAGACAAGATCTAAATTGAGAATACATTTTCATAGACTCCATAAGATATGTACTAACCTTAATCCCAGTTTTCTAGAACACCCAAAAAGCATAAGACTTTTCTACTCCAGAAGAGTTCCAGAAGACTGGAGCCTCACTGGCTCCTCCACTTATAGCTAAATCCCAATGTGACCCCATAAAGACCTTACTAGCTAGGACTCCTCTCAATGAGACCAGCAATCATTACGGCAATGCGCAGTGGCAGTCTATGGGTGTTAGAGGTGTGATATCAGATACTGTGTTACATTCAGAGGTTTCACAGCCAAGCCGAGGATAGATGACTAATATACATAATACAATGAGACAATATGATGAAACAGAACATAATTCAACACTACATTATGTGATCCAGACCTGGATATTGAAAAGGTCCAAGATGACAGATATTAGTGGACAAAGTAAACAATATTTTTCTCTCATTTGGGTAGACTGAGCAGCTTACCCAAACTTTGCAATACATATTCAATCCTTCCTAGGATGCTGGGAGGTTGATAGGGCAGGTATTGTATAATTATTCTTATTTGCCTATGCAGAAATAGGCTCAGCAAAGTTAATTATTTGCCCCCAAATTCCCCAGCAAAAGTGACAAAGTACAGACTTGGACTGAAGTTGAACAATTTCACATATGATGGGAAGTTCATGCTATTTCCTGGAATAAAGGAGATTGGAATTTGGGCTTTAGAGGATTGAGTGAAAGTTGAAGAGACGAGGGGCACAAAAGAGTACTGTGAACGGGGTAAAGGATATAAGGAGACGTCAGAGAGTTGGGAATGGGACAGTGAGCGGACAGACAGGTGCGGGTGGATGAGGAAAGACTAGGGGCAAAGTGAGGCGTTGGGAGCCCGGCAGAGGGGTTTACATTTCATGGAGGGTTTCACAAAGAAGTCAATGAAATTTTTGAACTGGATAGTGACATAAGAAGTCACTTAAGTGACATCTGATAGTGGTGTGTAGGGAGAATGTGAACAAGGTGTCCTAGAGGCCCTCCAGGTGGCTTTTGGGCATGGCTGCAAGAAAGGGACTGGAATGGGGTGGCAGGAATTCTTATGAAATGGAACTAAGGGCTGGGCGCTGTGGCTCATGGCTGTAATCCTAGCACTTTGAGAGGCCGAGGTGGGAGGATCGCTTGAGGTCAGGAGTTCGAGACCAGCCTGAGCAAGAGCAAGATCCCATCTCTACTAAAAATAGAAAAATTATCTGGACATGGTGTCCCATGCCTATAGTCCCAGCTACTCAGGAGGCTGAGGCAGGAGGATCGCTTGAGCCCAGGAGTTTGAGGTTGCTGCGAGCTATGATGATGCCATTGCACTCTAGCCAGGGGACAGAATGAGATTCTATCTCAAAAAAAAAAAAAAAAGGGCAATTAAAAAGACCAGTTATTTGATAGAGTATGAGAGCTGAAGAAAGAGAAAATATCAATGAATTACAAATTTCAAATAACTATTATGGCCTCAGGCAAGGCACACGGTCTCTCTGAGACCCTCATCTGAAAAAGAAATGTGCTGGCAGCCCTCACCCCACAGGTGACTGAAACTTGTCACATGGGTAGAACTATCACATGAAATTGTTGCACTTCATGAAGAAGGGCAATTTTAAAATGGCAAGAAAGATGTTCTCAATAAGATTATTTTAAATAATGAAAAACTGGGAAATATCCCTGCTCTACAATGCGGGAAGAATTAAATTATGAGTATTGTGTAGACGTTAAAACCACATTTGAAGAACATGGGGACATAAATACTCATGATATAAGGGTAGGTGGAAAAAACAGGACAAAATACTATCTAAATATTATTCAAAATAAATATATAAATAAAAAAGGACTGTTTAAAACTGACTATTTCTGGCTGATGATAATGTGATTGATTTGTATTATTATTTTTATACTTTGTACATTTCTGGAATTTGGAAATTTTGTACTATGAGCCTTCGTTACTTTTATAATGAGAAAAAATATCTAGGAAAAAAGAAAAAGAAATGAGATCAACTATTACATTTAAAATCTTTCGATGTTTTCTGTCCCTTATAACTGGGTAGAATAAAATAGCACATAATGGTTAGAGGTAACATCGTTCTCTGACTTAGAAATTATCAGTGGAATGGACTAGATTCTGAGACATGGCAAAGTGGGACAGGCGACCTTCAAAGAAGAGAACAGAGAAGAGAGAGGAAGATAAAACACTACAATAGCAAAGCAGAGATAGATGCCTTAATGGAACAGAAATCAGAGTCCTTTTCGATGAGTTAGTCTGACCTTTGGGAGCTGTTTACAGCTCAGATAAATACAAAATCAACTGAAGCAGATAAGCATGCATTCATATTACAACTGCAATGTTTCATTCTACAAAGTCTTTCATTAGGTTTGCTAACTTCAAGGGAACCTTTGCCGGGATTCCTCTTGGTTTTCCATTAGGACTGCAAAATGTTTTCGATGAATGGGCATTTAGGCATAAATAAAAATCCACCATCCGGTGACATTATGAAACATCTCTGTGTTGAGAATTTTTCATGAATCTATATATGACAAAATAAAATATTTCTAGGAAATAAGACCGCAGATGTGCCCTTGGAGGAACTAAGGAAACCAATAGGATAACAGAAAACCAATAGGATAATTGTCTTAGAATCTTGATATTGATCCATAGTAATTTGCTTTTGTGCTTAGTGAACAGATAATATGAAACAACAGGGAAGAATATGGAGTGGTAAAACTGTCTTTGGCTCAAAGTTTTCTGCTAAATCTGTTATTTCAAATAACCTTGTATTATCGTTAACAAAAAAAATTCTGACTAAGGGAGCTTTCCTTTTGATTTATCTTTGATTTTATATTACTTTTGCCTGTGTGTGATGTTGTTGTTTTTCCACCAAATACATGCTACTCAAAGTTCAGGAAACTCCTCCAAATATTTTTTTCTCCTTCCTACAGTTTATATTGGCTTTTCCCAGGTTCACCATCACTGTCTATTCTGAATGTCACTGCACTGTGTCCTAGATAAAACACACCAAAAAATCCCTGAAATACCAATAAATACCAAATCTGGAAAGAGTCATGGTGCAGCTTCTCTGGTTTTCTTTAGAATCAGCTTGTTATTAGTCTCTGGGTATAGCCACATGTGCTAATTTTCTTGGCTGTGCTCACATTTGTAAAAATGGCATAAAAGAACACAGTGACTAGTGGAAGAAGCTGAATTTCTCACTACCCAGTGCTGTGATTCTTGTCTATATTTTATGTGCCAAGTGGACAAAACTGGTCTCTACAGAGACGGTGGATTTTCCCCAATTGTAAGATATTAATATTTTTTCAATATAGGTTGTCAAAATAAACACTCTAAGTTTGTTTGCTTATAGCACTGTAGGGGAAGCCAGAAAACAAAAATTCCCACATTGATACTAGTTTTGTTTAAAAGATGAACCTCATTAGAATATGTTTGCATCTTTACAATAGGAGGAGGAAGGAAAACATTGCTGGGACGGAAGGACAGAGGATAATAACAGAATGAGACCTTTTTTGACCTTATTTATAGAAATGAAAATAATGAGGTCTAAGATGACTTTTCTGTTGCGTTGTCCTCTCATCCCGTATTTTAATTTGAATGACTGTGAAAATAAACTGCAAGTCACCACACCGTATGTAATCGGTGTGACATCTGGGGCACCATAAGAGGCCACTGTTTCTCTAACTTTAGCTACCCAGTGTACTTCCTGGAGCGTGCTTTGGTCTAACTGTCAGAGCCGAAGGGTCTGATTACCCTCCAGGCTCCTTTTAGAATACTCTCCCTTTCTCTCCCTCTCTGGCTAGCAGAAGAGTCCCTTCCTGCACTTATACCATTCCTGCACTGAAAAAAACCTACTCTCTCGCCAAATATGTACAAGCAGAGAGCCAATAGGATTAGCTATATCTATTTGAAGAAACTTTCAAATCACTTTGCAACTGATAATTCCTCATTTGTTTGATGCTATGTCCGTGTTACACCTTTTCCTTGACAAGTGATTTAGAACTTGTGTGTTTTTCATCCATGGCTTGGAGTCTAGGAGAGCAGGAAGAGCAGGAAGAAAATAATTTGAAGATTTTACAGAGAGAAGGGATTGGGATTTTCACTCTAACATGGAGTTCATTGGAATAAACAAAGTCAACACCACCAGGAAGCTTAACTGTATGCATTTTACATTTTAAGTTTCAGACACAACATCAAAACTAAAGAGGAACCTCTCCAAGGAGCTGACAGATGCAAGCCTGGTAAGTTTTTGCCTAGGATTTAAACTTTCATCTGCAGCAAAACACTAGCAAGAATATATTTGAGGAACAAATGTTTGGGTCCTTAAAAATTCTATCCTTTCTATATCCATAACTATGTAAAGATAAGAATTATCACATACTGGAAGAAGTGATTTGGGGCATTTTCCTAGGTTGCTTTGGAATATGTTTTCCTTTGAAGGAAGGACAATCAAAAAAATATTCTCAGTTCTACCATCTAAGTCTACTCTAGCATAAAATAAAATTACCAGTGGCATGGTATTTGAGCATTTATGTAGGTTAATGACTTGTGAATTATGCTTTTCTTTCAATATATTCTGAAATATTGACTGGTTGGATATATAGAGTTTTCATGAACATACACTGAGGGGTGATTTTTCTGAAAATAGAAAACTTAATTCTGTCTTAATTTGGGAGCTCTAGTTCCATTCTAAAAAATGGAATAGAAACTTTGCTTCTTTGCCCTTTATTTAATAATATCTTATTGTTAAAGGGATGAAATCACAGCAAAAGCATTGAGCTGATGACAAATACATTTTAAGGGAAACTGTAAACAGTAAAAGTGTTAAAATAAGACGCCATATATTTCCAAATGTCCAAAGCTGGACATTTAAACTTCAAAACACAGAGTTAGAAAAAATATCTATTAATTTCTACTTATTCATAAAAATTTCCTTTATTTTTGTAATCAACCCCACTAAGTTGGCTTTTATATGACCCTTTGTACTAATGGAGTGAGTGGAGAAATACCTGAATGTGAAATCATTGCAGTTTATTAAATGTCAAAGGGAAACTCGTTAATCAGGCATATCGGATAACCAATTCCCATGCAGAGCAGTTGCTAACAACAGGAAATGTCAGTGTTGCCTTTGAAGACAACTGATGACCACACAAAATGTGTAAGTTTATAAATAATTAGAAACAAAAAGATTAGAAAGTAGGCAACGGTTGTGTTATGCCCTGTGTTCCTAAGGAGAATAAACAATATGATTAGTGCCATTGGTAACAATGACTAAGTATCAGTGTGTTAGAAGCTGTGTAGCATGGAGATGCAATTTCTGCCAAGTGCCATAATCACAATTTGGTGACTGGGCAGGATGTAAGATGGGAGTCACATTTAAAGGACAAATATGGGCTGGCAGGGGTGGACGTGAGGAGTGCTAGGACTGTCTGGGGAGCATTTGATGTACCTTTGTGGATGTGAACTGGAAAGACAAGCTTCTCAGGGAGAACTTTTTCAATCATGACATGTGAATTTGGGGGCACACAGGGGAAAAGAGGGTTTTATTTTCTTCCTTACTTATATGCAAAGCCGAATAATTTCAATTTTGCCAACACTCAAAATGGGATGTCTACAGTTTCATCCTGGGAATTTCATTTCCCCGAGACAAGGGAAGGAATGGAACCCTTCCAGCCTCTTATTTCTCCCTGAAATGAGGAAATGAGATTCCTAGGGAGGGACTCTGGCCAAATGAGAGACACCCTAAGAGGTCTATGGGATTCTAGAGCATCCATCCTTGGGTGGGTCTAAGAAAGCCTGTGAACTTCCTACAGCATTATGCAGACTTGCTGGTTGAAGAACCCCTCCGTGGCATGAGTGGAATGTTTGGAGGAGAAGCACTGGTGCAAGTGGAAGAGAAACTAGTCTTTGAACTAAGGCCACCTTGGAAGCCAGGGCTCTGCTGCTTCAGTACTTACACCCCATATCTCAGAATATTCATGAAAAGAACCTCTCTGCTTGTGCTTTGTAAAGGGAGTCTGTGTTTTGAGAGAGATAGGAGAAAAGACTTCCTGCCCTTTGTAAACCAGTACAGGCCAGCCAGGGAGCTCTAAGAATGCTGTAATTGGGTTATTCTCACCCAAGCTGTGATAAACAGGGTCTTGGCCATGGGAGAAGGTGAGCCTTGCTGGAGGAGGGAGTTGGATCCAGCAGGGTTGAGATGAAGACTCAAGTTGAGAATCAGAGTCCTAGAGCATTAAAATCCTAGCAAGGAACAGAGATATGTGCAGAGAACTTGAGGATCAAGGCAAAAAGGGAAGTTAGAAGCTAGAAGTAAAGTTGGTGCTGAGAGAGTCAGAAGCAAAATGGCGCCGGTTGGAGGGAAGGAATCATGATGGATAATTCTGACTTGGTTCTTCCAACAGAGAGTGTGCATTGCCATGGTGGCCTAAAGGTGCTGCACTGGTTTGGGCAAGTCATTTATTTCCCTGATATTGTGGCCATGCAAGCTCTGCCTAACATCTTATATTCTGGATTAAAAGCTAGCTAAGAAATCTTCTATTCGAACTCCCTCATTTCGTAGACATGGAAAGTGAAGCCCAGATATTAATTCAAGATTTAATAATTAATAAGTGGCAGAGCCAGACCAGACCCTGTCTGCTCTTCCCCAGTCCATGGACTGGTCAGCTTTGCTGCCACTATCTGCCTTGAGACCCTCATGCCCAATCTCCTTGGACGCTTTATCCTTGTTTACGTCTGTCACCACAAGAGGCCCCAAACTACCTCTCATTGTCAAAGTCATCAACTTGGATCAAGTGCATCATAAGGCTTAACATGTCAAGTGCTGCCGTGACATCTTTTTGCTCCCAACCCAGAGGGACAGTGTTCCCATCCAGCTAGTTCCCTTATCAGCCAGACCAGCCACACTCCACCTGGTCCTCAACCTTATGAATTTCATTTCCCTGTTAGCCTGTGAAATTATTCAAATAAACCAGTCAGGCACTCCTGTGGGAACCACGGGCACCTCTCCCTCTTGCAAAGCCTGCCTCCCACAGCCCCTGCTGGTCCACTCTATTTCTGAGGGAAGCCCCTGTGCGGCCCTGTTCTGTAAGGCACGGAGTGTCCTCCTCCCCCAGGCTGTGAGTACACATGACTCATAAACTGTCACCAACCCCATCTGTCCAATGTCGAGTGTCTTGTGTTCAGCCACCTCCTTCCCCAATGGGGTGAGTAGTTGATTATCAGAATGGTGAAGCCCCTCACTTCTGGGTCACTTTCAGCTCCTGAATCACTGTTGCAGCCAGGATTCAACCCCAAGGTAATGCACTTTCCCCAACCCTACTGCGGTTTCCAGAAAGGACCACGGGAGCACATGGCAGATGAGTATACATGTATGTGAGACATACATTATGCATACATGTAGGCAATATTCATGATACACACAGTTAGGAAATGTACACACTCATCTCTGGTGCCTTTTAACTTTTTTATAACCCAACTGCTGGGCCCTTAACCTGACTCCCGGGCACTTACCCAGTGTCTCGCCTTTGCAGATGTCCTTACCCTCAGCAAGCATCGTTCCATTATTCAACTTCTCTGAACTTCAGTCTTCACATCTGGGAAGCAAAAATAATCATATTCCCATCACAGATCCATTGTGAAGATTAAGTAAGACTAAAAGCTCACACTCACTGAGTGCCTGCTACATACCAGATGATGCTCCCAGCAAGTTACACAGAGTAATTTATTTAATCCTCATAACAACCCTATGAGTAGGTACAATTGCTGCCACCACGATCACCTAATGAGTGAAGCAGATGAACGCCACAGATAAAGTGACTGTCCAAGACCACATAGCTGACAGGGTAAAGGCTCAAACCTGGGCAATCTGGCTCCATGCGTCATTATAACATTTCATCTATGGTGGATTAAAAAACTATTCTGTCTCTCAAAGACAGCCTCTAAAATAAGATAATAATAAAAATAAGCTACCATTTACCAAATGTGAACTTGTGCAAAACACCATGCTGACTATGCTCACTGGCCTCTCCCCGTAGGCCCCCAGCACCTCACAGCATTATTATAAGGGTTAAATGACATGAAAAGTACCCCCCATAATAGATGATTAATAAATATTAGGTCTGTTTTCCACCCAGAGATAACCAGTATTAATATCTTTAGATAGAAACTTCTATAAGTTATTTTATGCCTATTTACAAACAAGTGAAAATAGATTATATTATACATTCTATATATTTTTTTTTACCTTCCAAAATATCATTACTGTTTTTCCATGTCGGTATTCATCAACAACATGTATTCTCAATGGCTTTGATATCATCCTAAGTTGGCAAAAATTGATTCTTTGGGGCAAAAAAACTTAGATATTACGATGATTTGTGGCCCCACAAAGGAACACAGTATGTAACAGATATGTAATATATCTGTGATCTTAAAATTCTGTGGCTTATGCCTGTAATCCCAGCACTTTAGGAGACCAAGGGAGGAGGATGGCTTGAGGCTAGGAGTTTGAGACCAGCCTGGGCAACATAACGAGACCTTGTCTCTAAAAAAATTTTAAAAATTAGCCAGGCATGATGGCATGCACCTGTTGTTCCAGGTACTCAGGAGGCTGAGACAGGAGGATCACTTGAGCCCAGGAATTCAAGTTTACAGTGAGCTATGATCATGCCACTGCATTCCAGCTTGGGCAACAGAGCAAGACTCTGTCTCAAAAAAAAAAAAAAAAAATTCATAGGGAAGAGCCAATGGGTAGGAGACAATTAGAAAAAAAGTCTAAAAAGATACTTTAGAGGGGCAATAATGAAAAAAATTTGACAAACACTGATCTACGGCATCATTTTATATAACAGGATAGTATTTCTTTGTATGAACATACAATAATTTATTTAACTGACATTCTCTTATTGAAAACTGAGGATGTTTCCAACTTTTAGCCCTATAAACAATGCTGCAGTAAACATCCTTACACTTAATATTTTGTGCATTTTTAAAGTTATTTCATTAAGAATTATTGCCAAAAGAAGAATCAAAGGCCAAAGGATATTTTAAGACTTCTGATACATTGTCAGGCCTCTCTACTTCCAGCAGTTTTCAAGAGAAATTTTCAATTCAAGTGATACACAAAACTAGAGGAGACATTTCTTCATACAACAAAGGCTACTAAATTGACTATTAGTGTGCAATTGTCTTTTAAAAAGTCACTACACATAACTGTTTCTCAAAATGCTTTTGTCGGCAATGTTCTGAAATATTTTCTCTTAAAACATTGCATTGTCAGTAAGAAGAACTTCCTTCCTCAAGTAACTTGATGGTGATGTATTTGTGCATTTCTGTTATGTAACCAGAGCATTAAATAAGCTCAACTCAAAATGATTCCAGCTGAAAATAACTTCATTCTTTCCACCCACTGTATCTTCAGTTCACTGTATCTTCCTGCAAACTTGCAGAGTCTCAGGTGGATCCTATAGCTTTTCTAGGCTCTCTTATTCTTAGGGAACAAAAAGTCTTCTATACCTATTAGTTTCAGGAAGAGCCTCATTTTAGAAACTAAATACCCAAGCGAGTGACATAGTAAAATCTCAAGCCTCACTCAAAGGGGAAGCGTCCCCCTTCCCTGGCCCTGCTGAAGGCTGTCATGGGGTGGCTTGCTCTTTGGAGGGCACCAGGATTTTGTTTCACTCAGGTGTGATGAGACAGGCAGACACAGACATGCCTGTCATGGAAAACTATCAAGAAGTGTCCACTCACATTCCCCTAGAAGCAGGAGGCACGGCATGCCACACAGAGCCACACAGGGAAACACAGGGCAGGTCACCGGGCAGAGAGCACGAAGGGGAAATATGGGCCACACCCTTCACTGTGGCTTCTATGGGACTGGGCAGGGCAGCGTGAGCAGGCTTAGGGTGGCCAGTTTGAATAATTTCAGCAAGCTCAGGGGGTTGGGGATTGTCTCCAGTTTTCTGGTATCCAACCCTGGCATGGTCAGGGCAAGGGGAGGGTGGCCCAGAGGGTGGTGGGGAGGTAGCGGGGGTCAGGGCTATGGATTGCTTGGGTTGCCTATGCTCCCAGGGAAGTCATTCACTGTCCTTAGGAACTGGCTGGCCCTGAAAGGGGGGCAGATCTCCAGTGTCTTCTGCAAGACCCCAGAGGTCAAAGCATCAGAACTATAGACAGTAAAAAGGCAAGATGAAGACACTTCTGCTCTCTCTTCCCATCCTGCTCTCCTGCCTGACCCCCGACTACCCACCCCCCACAGACAGCGAGGCTGGGGGCTGACTCAGCCCAGGGAGGTTGGGGTGGGGGGAGGCGGCAAAGCTCCTGGTGACCCCTGAGCTGATCTGCTGGGAGTGATCTCTGAGTGCGGGGCATTCCCACAGCCAATTCCTGTTCTGGGCGGTGAGGGGATTTATTCTGAGTGTTTGAAGAATCCCCTCTGGGGACCTTCCGCTGAATTCCAGTGAGGCAGATCTGGACTTTCCTGGCTGGTCATTTTCAACCTTTTCCAACCCTCAGCCCCTGCGACTAAGGTCTACCCCCAGGTTCTTTCTGCTGGGGTGAGTGAGCCGGGAGTGCCCCTAGAATAAGACCTTTGAGAAACATCCCCTTTTGTACATGACCACGTGCAGCCGCCATCTGTGAGCTGCCCCACCGACCCGAGGGAAGCAACGTGCGCCGGTGGTCGGGCATTGGTGGAAGCTGGTGTACCCCCAATATACCACGTCAGGCTGATCCTGCAACACCAACCTGTCTGCCGGCACCAAGCTTTCCATGTGGTCCTACCAAAGCTCTCTCCCACCAGGGTGGGGGTGAAGCATCCCCTCCTCCTTCCCGACGGCAGGGTGAGGGTGGCAGAGGGGAAGCATAGCACTCCGCAACTCAACCCAAAGAAATCCCCCCTCTCTCTTCCTCTTCATGTTCAGATGAGCTAAGAGCTTTGTGAAGACCATTCTAGCTCTTACCATGCCTAGGTTGTCTTCGAAATTTGACCGTACTCAGAATCCATTATTTCTTAGTCTTTGATGCAAAACTGAGACAAAACAAGTCACATCCTGATATCCTATTAAAATTAAAAATAAAAACCACTAAAGAGAAAGGGGAAACAGCCACTAAATGTGATGAAATGTGTTGAGAATTCAAAAGCTTTCAAAGGAAAATCACATCAACCATCTAAAAGGTGAGTCAACTGCTAATTTTTTTTTTTAAATAATCAAATTATAGCAGCAGTTACATCTTTTTGGCTCAGTAATTTAATGCCATATCTATGCTCACAAGTTAGCGCAGATATTTCTTCTGTAGCAAAAGTATATAACCCAATATTTTTATTATGTGTCACTATTTCAATCAAGGACAGAGTTTGATGCCATTTTTAATATGATAGAATAAAATTATTGGAAATTATATCCAATGGCCATGCTTTGGGTCTTGACAATATCAAATGGTAGAAATTAGCAGTTTCAGAACCTCTTTCAAGTCCCAACTTTCTTTAGATAAATTCAATTGGCAAGTTTTTCTTAAAAGGGACACTATTTTGACTCACAGAATAATTTCTATCCAGTGGCTTCTCTGACATTTCCATTCAGAGCCAAAGCTGACAACAACTGATAGAGATCTGAGAATAGTAGTTCCAGTTTTATTCTAAAGAGTGTGTTTGCTTTTGGTGGTATTGTTTTTATTATCATCTTCATTTCTACTGACTAGATTTTTTAAAAACTTAATTTTATAGGAACAACTAAAATCTCATATCAATTAAATAAATTTTGGCTAGAAAATTCAGGTACTACATCTCATTTTTGTAAATTGGGTGTAAGGCAGTTGGATAACTTTAAATTATACATGATCTGTATAAAATCAACCACCATCTCTTGAGTTCCGGAATTAATTTCTAAAACTTGAGCTGTTTTTCAGCTACCATTCCTGAGTTTCTTTTTAAGTTTAAATTCAGTAAAAATTGGATTTTTTTTATTGTGAGCAAGGATCAAAATCTGTTCCAGTTGTCTATTTGCTGCATAATATATAACCTAAGGCTTAGTGTCTCAAAGCAATGACTAGCATTTAGTATTCCTCGTGGTTTTGTGGGTCAGGAATTTGCAAATGGCTCAGTGGATTACTTCTGCCTCGCAGTCACTTATGTGGTCTGATGGAGGCTGCCATGGATCAACAGTGCTCTGGGACATCGGGACATTGGTGAGCCAGCCATCCGTCTCTCCACGTGGTCTCTCTGCATGGTTAGTTTCTGCTTGCTCACAGCATGGCAGCCTCAGGCTTCTTACACAGTGGTTCAGAGCCCCAGATGCTAGCTCCTCTCAATCTAAAGACTTGCAAACTAAAGAGACAACTTATCCACCCTCTACAGTAGGTGGGACAGAGTAAGATAATCACTAAAGATGCTCCCATTCACAAAGGGGGAAACAGGAAGCGCTCAGCAATCACTGGATCATGCGATTCTGAAAACATTCAGGCACATGTTGTCAGTTTCTTGATTAGGACTCAGACTCATTTCCCAAGGAGTGATCTCTGCAGCTCTTGGCTCTGCCCTTTAGGCTCTTAATTCCTCTTTTGAATAAAATGTCACACATGTTTGTAGCTGAGTAGCTTTCCCATCCTGCTCCCTGTCTTTAGAAGTTTGTGAGTCCAAAGGTCTCATCTGATTTTGTAATGTTTCTATCCTTTTCTGTCCCAATGGATGCTGTTGCTGCTCGTATAATTCTCTTAAAAACTCTATGAGTTTCTTATGAACCATACTGGGTTATTCAGTATGAAAATGGCAAAATACTTAAACAGAAATTTTCACAGAAAGATTGCAAATGGTCCTTAATCCATATGAAAATAAGCTTATCTTCACTCAAAGGGAGAGAAATACACATTAAAATTCACCAAGAGAGCACGAAGAGGGCTTCTAGACTGTTGGTATTAATAATTTTCTGTTTCTTCATGCATGTGTGTTTGGTTTGTGCAAAGTCACTATGTGTACATATGTGTACACTTTTCTGTATGTATAGTATATGTCAATAAGAAGTTAAAAAGCAAACTACACTGAGATACAATGTCTCCCCTATCAGACAGGCAAACAGCCCAAAGCCAGTGGAAGGGGTAGGGAAGCAGACACTCTCATCCATTGCTGGTGAATTTGCAAACTGGTGCAACTCCCATACAGGGGCATTTTGCAATATTTAGCAAAATTATATATGCATCCATCCTTTGACCCAGCAGTCCCCAACTTGTAGAAATCTGTCCATGTATCTATCTGTGCATGGACAATATGCCCAAGGCTACTCACTGTGGCGACATTTGGAATAGCAAGGGACTGTAAACAACCCAGATGTCTATCACTAGGAGTCTGATTGCTATTTACTTTCACCAAAAGCATTACTATGTAGCTGCAAAAGGAACGAGAATGATCTCTACACACTGCCATTGAGTTATCTCCCCTATATATTGTAAAGTTTAAAAATGTGAGCTATGAAACAATGTTAAAAGAGAGAGCAAGTGAAACAATATGAGTTTACCCATAGTTGCAAAAAGAAACAAATGAAGAGTAAGCAAAACTAATTGCATTTGGTTACCTATAGGGAGGGAGGGAACAGGGTGAAAGGACAAGGATGAATCTTGTTTTATAATTTTTACTTCAGAAGCATGAAAATGTCTTACGTAATTTTTAAAAATTATAAAGCACCTTTTAAAATTTAATACAAACCAAACCAATGTTCCAAACTATCTCAAGTTCATAAACTTTAGACTGAGGGTGAGTACAGTGACCATAGAATTTGTCATCCTAATTGGGGCCCTTTTGAGAGTGAAAAGGAGTCATGTTAATAATTACTGCAGGACAACAGGTATAAACTGAATTGACCTAGGCCACCCTAGGTTGGATGTTATTAAGGAAGCACTCTTAATTTTTGTTAGATGTAGTAATGTCAGTTATAGATGCATATTGAGGTTTTTACTGGAACCAACCACCGCCCCATACGGAGAGATGACTATGCATGAAATTATTTGACTATTTTCTCCACCTTTGTTTATATTTGAAAATGTCCTTAATACTATTTGTTTTGTTTCAATTCAGAAAGTTGATGTTCAACTCAAGTGGAACCTCTTATAATCTCTTGATCTCCTTGATTAGAACACACTAATTTTTCTTTATTGTCATAGAACCATATTTATATTAATGTTTCCACCACAGTGAAAGCCACTAAAAATGAAATTAAAAAATTCACCTTAAATACTATATCTGTAACCTCCCCCCTTGTAGAATTATGCATTCAATTGTAACCCAATGCAGTGATAAAACTATAGAATGTGATCAGAAAATGAATCCACACTTAAAAATATGTTACAATTTGAAAATGGATCTAGAAAAGTTTCCCTTCCCCCGCCCCTTTCCTCTTCCTTAATGTAGAAGGAGCTTCTTTTCATTGTTTCCTCGTGCCACTTTGCCTCTGTTATAACTTCCTTAAGTTATTCTGTTCCTTTTTGTGTGCAGTATTTCTGTTCCTAAAAATCTTCTTCCCTTCTCTTTTTGCTTCTCTTTTCTTGATTCACGTCCTTTGTGTCTCTTTTGTCTTTCCCTCCATCCTCTCTGCCTTTCCAAATATGTTCTAGGTTATATTTCTTTGTATGTCAGGTTTTGCATCAACTGTTCTTAATTTGCAAAGTGACTGGGATATTTTATCTTTCTTCTCCCAAAATTGAATTGCTTTGAGTTTGCCTAAAGCCCTTAGATGATCTTTTTAAACACCTGGTATGGTCAGTAGATCTGCACAGGAAAAAAATATCCCCACCATTAACATGACAGATCACATATTTGGGCTTCTGTGAGGTTTTTAGTTGCTTCCTAGTCATACTCAAGGAGATAGCCTGGAATTTGCCTGAAACATAAACTTTTACACTAAACTATGCAACCCCCATTTACAAAACAATTTCATTCTTCACCCTCCACATTCTGAAGACTGTATGGAAAAATGCTGCAATACTTTACGGTTTTTACAGAATTTTATATTTTGTGACAATTAAAACAGTGGACTGTGACTCATAGTTTTACCGGAGCCATAGTTCAGGGGAGTTCACGAGTAGTATGAATTGACTAACATTTTGACAGATGAAGTCTCAACAGAAGCTGATGATTTAGAGTTTGAGAGATCTGTTTAGGGAATGACAGCAAACATAAAATCCCTCTAGAGTTTATATCAAATGAGCAGCTTTGCAGTTTGTTCCATTCCATATATGTACACATGTCTGAAGAAGTTTTAATGGGAAGCTTTTGGTTAACTACAATCCCTACTTGCTTTTAAACAGGCAGTTTACTATCTTTAAAATTTTGACTTTTGTTAATAAATGACTGCTCTGAAAAGAAAAACACCCCACAGATTTCTTAAGCAGAAAATACTGGCCAACTGTCAGAGCAGATAATATCTTTTTAATCACCCCTAGAATGATAATAACAGCCCCTAACATTTCTACAAGTACTTGCTTTCTTGGACACATTGCTAAGTGTTTTACATTGCTTGTAAGTAACTTACATTAATTATGTAATTTTCACAATGAGCTTTTGAAACAGACTTTACATAGTGATCGGAGATAAAAATATATTTGCCTCAATAAATAAACACATTTGGAGAGAAATAAATTTGCCTTAATATCCTCATGTGTAAAATGGACCCATTCAATCAATTTGATGGTGGGAAAACAATGACAGGCATAACTAAATGCATTTAAATTATTTTTTCTGAATGGATATTTTGAGAAACTGCTGCACTGCTTGGCTAAAAACACTTTTTGACCATGATTTGATCTTAAAATGTTCAGGGGAAAAATGGTTTCACCCATTTAAGAAGTTTCTTAGGACTAAAAGTTACCAAGATAAGCCAACAAATTGTTCAATGCAACAAACAAATTGAAACTAAAGAGGGAAGGCATTCAAAGGAAGTTAGTAATATATAATAATTGCTGGGGCAACTCTTCCAAAAGGAAGACACAGGAAAAATAGTGTATGCTGGGGTTTTTCTTCTTTTTATATTTTTCTGTTAGCCATATGGCAGAAAGCACTCAGAGTCTTGGAGCAGAGAGGAAGAAAAGTAAGTTTTATCCTTGAAAAGAAGATTCAGGGAATTTAGATTCTTGGGATAATTAGGAGAGAGATACAGACAAAGTCCTAGTAATTAAAGGAGGTAATTAAAGGCCTGACAGCTAAGGCTATAAGCTTTCCCGTCAAGCCAGATGGTGCTGTATATTCAGTCTCTGTGTCTGAGGTAATATCCGATCTTAAGAAAAGGCTCAGTAAGTCTTTTCTTAAAGTCAGAAATATTAAACATGAGTTCTAGTTCCTTCACTACTAAAAGATACCTGGGTGTTTGAGTTTCTTCAAAACTTGCTCTGTGTCAGCTTATATGGGTTATGAAAGAGTTAGTAAATATTTTCCCTTTCTTAATGTATTTTTAGCAAAGAATGATTGGCTGAATTGTGATTAGGTATTATATATCACCTCTTAGCTGCAGAGTATACACGGTCACTTGTGCATCCAAACTTCAAAGCCTCATTCCTTACCTGCTGGAAGCTTCTCTGTTGGAAACATAATCAGTGTTTTAGGCTGATTATTTGTATATTCAAACTTTTTGTGGTAGCACACACTTTAGGCTTATAATTTTATAAAGGATTGTTGCACATGTTGGGTCAATGTTAATATGGTAAGCTGAATATTTTCCCATTTCTAATAAAACTCTGGTTTTCTAGAGTTTACTGTTTTCTGAGCTTTGTAGGAAGCAACCGGAAAGCAGATGTCACCTGGTGCTCTGCTGAGACTTGTTTCATTCCTTCAGCTCCCAGTTTCCTTGGGCATTATTTTCCTCTTGCCTGGGCAGACGCCGACAGTTAGAGCCGAGAAAGGGATACCAACACAGCACTTGGGGTGGCACTCTGCTTCCCTCTTTTGAGTCAAACAAGCAGGACAGGGACAACTCGGGTGAGGTTATGACAAGGTCTCTCAACAGTTCTGCTCACAAGAATCCAAGAATGCAGGCAATAATTCCCTTGCCTTGGGCCAATGCTGCTTTTGTCCCCATGATAGCCATTGAGATAATCATGTCCCAAGTTCAGATCTCAGGTCCCAATCAGCGGTGGTTTCTCTTTCAGACAACAGTGGTGCCAATGAGTGTCACTTCTGCCTTAGCATGACTTCTTCTCTCTTTATTTTATAGTGTCATTTTACCAGGGAGAGCAGTGGTGAGAGGAAGACACTTTAAATAAATAGGTTTTTATTTTCCTTTCTAAGCTTTGCTCCCTAGAGACCAGTTTTCATAACATCCCTTGATCTCCTACGTAAGCTCATTTGACTCCTATTCTGATCTCCATTCGTCATGTCTGCTCTTGGCAGAGAGCCAGGCTGCCTAGGTTACTCAGAAAAGAAACTATGAGGCATCTTTATGCCTCAGTTTCCCTCTTGTCCACTTCCAAAGTTGCCATATATGACAAGCTCTGTCTGTCCAGCAAGTATCCAGCCATATAACACGAAAAGTAGACATTTATTGAGGAAGGTACAAGATACAAGAAACAGCGTACATAGGACAATGACACCTCAGTCCCCTTCAAAGTAGGCACTTCGGGACCTCCCCCAGTTCTCCCAGCGTCTCTTACCATAACCCATCCACATTCAGCATTCTCAGGTGTTCTGCTTGTTGCAGGCCTTCCAGAACGTGGATCACTTTCCACAGACAATCGACCATCTTTGAAGCATTTCTGTCACACTTTTATTTGAGCTGCACTCATGGCATCGTCCCCGGAAGCCTTCTGAATCACCCCAATAGTTTCCGTGGAGGACTGAAAATTTGATGCAGATTCGTTGCTCTAGTCGCTCAGTCACTTTGAATGCGACAGCCACACGGTGCGCCTGCTCACTCAATGGCATGAAGCGCCCCACAGACTAGTACAGTGACAGCATCATTGTTCACACACACACATCCCAGTCCACACTCCTTGGCTGCTAGGTTACATCGCTGTCGCTCAAGCTGTTATCTTTATGTAACAACGGCTGGATACTTTCTGGACAGCCCTCGAATACTCATTCATCCTTTCCCCTGTCCTACGTGGGGAAAAGGAATCCTTAGTTTCTTTCCAAAACCAATTTTTTTTTCACCTTTGCTAATGGTCTTTCACTTTTCTCACTTTCTCTGGGGATTTATTTCATAGTTTTTCTACTCTATTTCTCTCTTCTGTTTATTCCTTTCTCCCTGCCTATCGTCATGTGCACATGTTACTGCTATAGAGAAACCTTCTCTAATGTCACCCTCTTCACCAAGTCACTTCCCTCTTCCTCTCCTTTGTTTCACTGCTAAACTTCTTAGAAGAGCTTTCTCACCTCTCACTTGCCTCTTAATCCCATGGAACCTGGTTTGGGCCCTCTCCACTGGGCCGAAATTGGGACAGCAAAGGTCACCTGCGGCCGCATAACTGCCAAATCCAATGTACTTCTGAGTGGCCACTCACTGGCCTCACCACAGGTGATGTTTCTGGAACATCTCCCCATGTGTTTGTGAAGCAGCTCTCTTCTCTTTCTCTTCCTTCCTCTCTCTTTAGTCTCACCCAAATGTCACCCCTGGTCCTCTTCTGGGGTTGATGTTAATTGGGTTTGAGAAGATGGACTTCGCAATGGCTCCTGCCACATTCTTCCCAGGGATACTTCCAGGCATGGGTCATCCCTTGGTTTCAATTTTCCCCTCTTCCCTAGGATATGAGAGAAATCAGAATGCTCCAAAATACATGACACTCAAACCCAGAAATCCCCATTTTTGTTTCCTTTCTTGCCTTCCCTAATAAAGGAAGGAAGTTACTTTTGGTGACAAAGGTTTGGCCATTCTTTTTGTCACATGTTGGCTATTGGGATGGGTCAGAACACAAGGGGGGGTTTATGAGGACAGGTAAACATTTGGAGCAGTTCTTGCTTTGGGGCCCTTTAGATTAACTGGAAATTTTGAGCTACATCGTGCTACAGAGTCCATGTGCCTCCCTGCATCCAGTCTTTCATCAGAGGACAAGGCAGTATATTCCACTCCAGTGAATCATTCTATAAAATATATTTGAGGCACAGGTGCTGTATTTTTTATTTAGAAAATTGTGCTACTTATTACAAGCTACATTATACCTCCTTATGTCATTGAGAAATGTTCAGGAAATCACTCAGAAAAGTCTTCCTGCAGTCTCCAAGTACAAGGCTCCTCCAAAGTCAGATGACTCATTTATGCTACAGACTTATGTGTGGACACTGTAGTTCCTTGCCTACTTCTCATTTCAGCGAAGTCTTCTTCTTCTTGTTTTCTTTCTTCCTCCTCCTCTTCCTCCACCTCCTCTTCTTCCTCTTCTCCTTCTCCTCCTCCTCCTTCTCCTTCTCTTTCCTTTCATTCCTTCTTGCTCATGGGACTATTTTACCGGAAACCATTAATAACTGCTAAAAAAAAAATCACACTTCAATTTTCTTGCAAAGAACAAAAGACAATTGTGCAAATACTAAACTGAAAGGGGAAAACTTCTCAAAAGCAGCAAAGAAGCCTGAAAAAAAATGTAAAACTTGGGTCCATCTCAAGACCCAGAGGAAGAAGGAAAATAGAAAATCCACTGGAAATTCTAGTAACTCCAAAGGTTTTCCCTGCCTTCATGATGTCTGTAAAGAAAGAAACCTAATAACCCCAGGTAGGCAGCTGAGAGTTTAGAGTTTTAAAATCCATTTAATGTTGCCTTGATCACATGTCTTAGTAAAGTTTATTCCCAGCACTCATTAAAAGCCCAATAGTCCAATGTGCTGTTTTTCTTTTCTTTAGCAGAAGTAAAGTCACAGATTACGTAAGGCTCAAATGGTCCCTTGGTTTTCCTTTTTGTAGACTTGATTTTTAGAGGAACATGAACACTCTTGATAGTTTCCCAAGGAGCATTTATTTACAGTCACGCTTTCAGCTTGTAAAAGATTTATCCAAAGACTATTCCCTTACCACCTTATTTTCTCCTTTGTAAGTGCTAGGTTGTTTCAGGCTTTACACTGGAATAAAACATAGCTCTGATTTAAAATGAAAGTGCCTTGGGTGGGAAACAGTTGATCATGTTAATGATACTGTATATTGTTTATTCTTTCCTTCAGTTTCCCAAATATTTCCACCCATTTATATTCCAACAAAAAGTGGTTGTTTATTTCTTTGAGTTTAGTTTTGCTTTACATCTCTTTTTTGAGTTGAAGCACTCACTAATTACTGTAGGAGTTTTACTCGCCCATTTTAATCAAATGTCATCAAGAGTCTGACGTCACATAGCATCCACCCTTTACAATATCAACCACATAGATGCAACATCTTTTTGTTGGAGTCTCGTGTTTCTTCAGAAGTTAAATTGCAAACAGCAAAGAATCCATCCTTTCAGAGTTCTGTTTTCAGTGGAGAGACTCCAGGGTTTATGTTTTAGATGTCTGTGGACACAGTAATTCCAAAATTATCTATTTTGCTGAATAGCAGACCTGAGAACAAATTATGTGATATTTGGTGGTTTCCTTTTGCTTAATTCATAATGAGATTACTATAATCAGTAATAAATAATAACAGTGTTTTTCTCAAACTTTGCCTTGTATCAGAATCAGCTGGAGGGCTTGGTAAAAATACAGATTGCTGGGCCTCACCTCCACAGTTTCCAATTTAGTGGTTCTAGGGAAGCCCAATCATGTGCATTTCTAGCAAGTTCCCAGGTGGTGCCGAAGCTGCTGGTATAGAGATTGCACTTTGAGAACCACTATTCTAATTACAGTGTTACAGTGTGATAATTACTCTAGGTGATTTAAATCAGTTTCTGTTTTCACTCTCTGCTTATCTAAGAGAAACTGAAAGATTAATGTGGAAAACTACAATTTTGATGAACACATACTGAGAAAAATTATATATTTAAAAACTTAAAAAAAAAAAAACCACAAACACCCAGAGACTCCTATGACTTCAGCACATACAATATAACTGAGCGTAAAAAGCCAGATTGATTTTTGCTCACTGATTTGCTGCTATGGAAAAAATATGTCTCTAGTTTCACCTTTGCAAATGGACCATAAGATTTGGTGTCAGGAGGCCACTGCTGAGGCTGGATCCATCTTCCATCTGGTTGGTCTATTTAACACCACAATATTTCATTAACTATCATCTACCCAGATGGAAAGATGGCATCAGTACCTTCTCCTACATCAAGGCACAGGACACAAGTGCCTTTTTCTGAAATTTTTACCTTTGAATTCAAACATAGCTAGAATTCCCAGAGTCGCCATTCAAAGAAATGGGGCGAGCATAACCCAGAATGTGTTTTCTTTTGGTTGGCTTCAGTCTCTAAAAAAAGTTTTAGGTATTTATGGTTTTCAAGTACCCTCAGGGTAACAGTCTTTTCTTTTAATAACCTCCATACAGTGTTTTAGCTTTTTCTCAAAAGAGACTAGAGATCAAGGAGTTTTCCCTAGCACCAGCTCAAACACTGTAAAAGGGGAAGCAAAGACAACTTCACCGTAAATCTGTGGTCCCCAACCCCTGGGCCACAGATCGGTGCCTGTCTGTGGCCTGTTAGGAATCAGGCTGCACAGCAGGAGGTGAGCGGCAGGTGAGTGAGCGAAGCTTCACCTGTATTTACAGCCGCTCCCCCATCGCTCCCATCACCGCCTTAGCTCCGCCTCCTGTCAGATCAGTGAGGGCATTAGATTCTCACAGGACCATGAACCCTACTGTAAACTGCATGTGTGAGGGATCTAGGTTGCCCACTCCTTATGAGAATCTAATGCCTGATGATCTAAGGTGGAGCTGAGGCAGTGATGCCAGCGCTGGGGAGCGGCTGCAAATACAGATTATCATTAGCAGAGAGGTTTGACTGTACAGAGATGATAAGAAATCAATTGCTTGCAGACTCATATCAAAACTCTATCAGTGAGTAGCAAATGACAATGTAATAATTAATAGAAATAAAGTGTACAATAAATGTAATGTGGTTGAATCCCGGAACCATCCTCCCCCACACTCCAGTCCATGGAAAAATTATCTTCCATGAAACCGGTCCCTGGTGCCAAAAAAGGTTGAGGACCACTGCTGTAATTGAACCAAAGGGCGTGGGTGTGGATGCCTTGTAGAAGTGTGCAACTGCAGGAAGATGAGCCACACGAGGCATGTTGATAAAGGAACTTAAGGAACCACAGTACTATCTCTGGCACTTGCTATACGGGGCACATGAAGAACAATGGGATTGGTTTGAACATTAAATGCACACAGCAGCAGGAGTGCCTAAATATTTTTCATTCCAAACATTTGGTGTCATGCAACCCGCAGGGTGAGTCTCAGATAGTTGTGTAATCCCTGTCGTTTAGACCTGGGTCTGCGTTAGCCAAGTAACCTGAGGGCAACCTTGGGGAACCAATGCAACCATATCTCCTTTGGTTAGGATTGTCAAGCATTTCCTTCTTCAACCTGCCTCACCTGGGTTGTTGCTCTTAATTTTTCAAGTGTGACTGGAGTAATGCTTGTCATCAGAAAGAACAAAGGATGCCAAGGAAGTCCTTTGAACATTTGCCTCTTTTCTTTTCTTCATTTTTTTTTGTCTCTTTTGTTCTACCTTCTAATTCTCCCTTTCACCATCCTCTTTCTCTTCTAATATATAAAAAGAGTAGAAAGTCATATACTATTCAAATCCTGTATAAAAAAATAAGCCTTTTAGTTTATAGCCATGACTAGAGTAGGTGCTTTCTAAATTATATTTTCCAGGTCATTTGGACTCATTCTTTTTTCCTTTTCTCATTTTCTTCTGCCTCAAATTGAAGTCTTCAGTTTTCCAACAAACTCCCAGGTTACTTTATTTTCCAACTGCATGTGCTTAAATAACATAACTCTTTCTACTAGCCTCTTAAAAGTAGAACTTAAAAGGTAAATTATCTGCCAATATTACAATCCAAAAGTCAATAAGTATGCACGATTTTTAATATTATCTGTGATTTTGGATTATGAGTGACTGTTCTCCATAACAATAGATAATAATACAATAGGTTGCCTCATTTTGTTAGGAGGCACTAATTTATTAATTGATTTTCCTTCTTTCCTTCCAGTTTAGTGATACAAAAACTGACAGATTGTGAATGTATTTTCACACTTTTTCTCAAGCCAGTGATTTATTTAGTAAACTACATTGTAACAGAATTTCTTGAGCTTAACAAAAGGAGAAATGATTTTTCCTTACAAGCTCCTCAGGCTACAGTTTTACAGTTATTTAAAAACAGCATCCTTTGGGAGTGCTCAAACTAAAGACCAGGAATAAAATGAAGTTGAAAACAGAAATAACATGGATTAAACCTATTAACAAGCTATTCATGAATAATCAACAGCTACCAGCTCATGTATATAGGGTTGAGGTAGAAAAGGCAAGGCAAGGAATTCTCTTTCTTTTGTAAGCATTTATGTTTGGAACTGCATAAACATCCCATAACAAATTCAGCTTGTCTCCGCACAACCTACAGCCCTGTTCTGGCTCGACATCATACCTAACTACACCGTGACTTTGAAGAAGTAGTTACTCAGGAAGGAGACCAGCCACGAAGTTCTATCCTGTTCTGGAAATGAACTTGAACAGACACCGTGGAGTGGAACGTTCCCTGAGACTCACTGCAGTGCGGTGCCATGCAGTGCCCTCCATGACGGCTGTTCAGGTTCATGTAACACACTCCCACATGGTAAGGACATCCCTCACATTTTTGTGGAAAGGGGGCTCTAATTTAGGCAGGATTTCAGACCAAGACTTTTGGGAAGGATCCCATAAATCCTGAGCACTCTCAAAGGAGAAGAAAGACAATGTGAGAATGGGCTGGAATTTTACAGAAGAGATATTTTAGAGAAATGGGATTCAAGTAAGCACTCAGGTACGAGATCTTGCAGGCATGGCCTTCTGAGCTTCTACTGGCTTGACCTGGAAGATACTGCTTGTCACGCCAGCCTTTTGGGACAGTGGCTTGTGATCTTCCTAACTTTGAATATTACTTGTCGGAACAAGACAGAATAGTGGTAATAAATGACACATGAGTTTTTCAATAGGAATAAAAATGAGAGGACCATGAGATACTGGGGTGGGGAGGGAGACTTGAGTCACTCAATAACTACATATTGATTGATTTAATGTATCATTTTAATCCAGAAAAAAAATCTGGTGTTCCCTGGTTTGATGGCTACTTCAAAAAGGGAAAATTAGAAAACTTGTTTTTTCTCAGGACTTCGGGATTGGAAGAGCCTTAGGGGAAGGCTGGTGGTAAGAAACAGGAAGGAACCGGGGAACTGAGGAAGTCTAAATCCTTCTAAACATTTCCATTCTGTTTCCTGACAATGCAGATTATGATAGTGGGAAATACTGAAGGTCAGAAGGAAAGAGGAGATTTTCTATACTCGCTATTACAGAATGCCAGAAACACAGAGGCTATGATGGGATGTTATCACACAGGGAAGTAGCAGAAAACATAGACACCAGGGTGAGCTGAGTGAGGTATTCATCTTTGGTGCAAACTTCAAGGGGACACCAAAAAATCCATCATTATTATTGCTCTTGATGGTTGAAGTTTTTGGCACTCCCTTGAATTTTGTGTCTGAGGCAAGTGCCTCGCTGGCCTCACTTTGGTCCCATGGATGGAGTCTCTACATGAATCGGACCAATGAGAAGAAGAGAAAGGACGTGCTATGAAGAGGGTCATAGAAAGCAGAATTCTTAGAGCTAGAGGCCAGGGAGCCTGTCCTGGATTGGTTTTTAATTTGTACTGGGGACATCTGAGGTGTGATTATGTCAAGCTTAAGTGATTCTGGGGATCTTTGAAAATGTAAATAGAAACCCCATATGTTCAAAAATATGGTTAACAAATGTAAGCTTGACTTTAATATAGGCACTGATTTGAATGGTGGTCCCCCAAATCCCTGGAACCTACGAACGTGGCTTTATTTGGAGAAAAATGTCTTTGCTGATGCAGGTGAGTTAAGGATCTTGAGATGAGGAGATCACCCTGCATTGTTTGGATGGGACCTAAATACAATGTATCCTTAGAAGGCTGCGGCAGAGGGAGATTAGACAGAAGAGGAGAAGTTATGCAGAAGAGGAAGAGGTAACATGACCAGGGAGGCAGAGATGGGAATGAAGCTGCCACAAGCCAAGGACTGCCAGTAGCCACCAGAGCTGGAGGAGGCGGAGAACAAATTCTCCCCTAGATCCTTAGAGGGAGGCCCATACCTTGATTTCAGACTTCTGACTTCCAGAACTACAAGCACATAAATTTCTGCTGTGTTAAGCCATGAAGCTTATGGTAATTTGTAATAGCAGCCACAGGAAACTAATATTATGACAATGAATTGACAAATGATAGCATAGATATTGCAATTCTAATGTTAGTGAAGGTGCTACTCAGAAGTGTTGTCATCTATATACATAAAAACTCCTGAAGATGACACTGGGGCTGGGCTGTAAGCAGACGACTATGTAATTTACTGACCACATCAGAACACTCCTGAGAAAAGCAGCAGGTACTGCCACTGGTCACACCCAGACCACAGGCACAAACCAGGACCCTCCTGGGCCGACTGCCCTGTGTGATTCATTGCGTAAGCCATTAATTTTCAGAAAATTGGTCATCACTGGGAGTTTGTATTAGAACCACAATCTCAGTTTATTAACTAGAGATGTTTAAGGAGTGTGAGTGCATGATGCAGACATTTCAGGGTGTTTTTGTTAAAAAGGATCAATTAGAAAATCTAATACTGAGTGGCCTTTGAAACAAGGATTTTGTGTTACAAACATCACCATGCAGATATATTGATAAAAGCAGAGACTCTGACTGCTGGGGAAAGAGCTTTGGGAAGCTGGAGGCCCAGCAGTGCCTGTTTTGGAACTTCGGCCATCACTGTGGGGAGTTAGGGGCCAGCTCTGCAGTTTCATTGGAGGAGGCGTAACTAATATATTTGTGCATGTTTATTGTTAGCTGCAATATTTGCATTTTAGTCCAAGTCTCGTGGTGTTTTAATTATTAAACAGGCCAAAGAGCTTTTGCATTTGAATAAGAAAAGTAGAACAGCCCAGGCATGGTGGTTCACACCTGTCATCTCAGCACTTTGGAAGGCCCAGATAGGAGAATTGCTTGAGGCCAGGAGTTGGATATCAGCCTGGGCAACATAGTGAGACCCCATCTCCACAAAAAGACTTTTTTAAAATTAGCCAGGCATGATGTCATCTACCTCCAGTCCCAGCTACTCAGGAGGCTGAGGCAGAAGGATCACTTGAGCCCCAGAGTTTGAGGTTGCTGTGAGCTCTGATCACACCACTGCACTCCAGCCTGCATGACAGAGTAAGACTCTGTCTCCAAAAAAAAAAAGGTGGGACAAAAATATATTTTCCTAATATTGGGGAGTATACAAAATCTTGAGCTGAATCCATTTAGTAGGAAAGAATTATAACTTCATAATCACATGGCATTGTATACCTTGGCCACAATATTCCTAAATAGAGCAATTAGCTTTATGTTTTGGTTTAGAAATCTAAGTTCATCATGACAGCATAACACTTGACACTGTGCTAAACATGCTGTAGCAATGCAAAAAAATTTTCTACATTTCTATATCAATAAGCTGTATCTAAGATTCAGCAATTCAATTAAAAATATTCTGTACACTAACTGTATGCTGGGTGCTCTGCTACCTGCTGGGAATGCAAAGACGTGGGCACATTCTCCATCTGCCCCATTTTCTGCCTCTACCTCCTGCACCCTGGGATGCTAACCTCCACCAAGGGCTCCCTGGCCTTCTGGCTTCCGGTCAGGATCAGACAGCAGACAGGATCTCCCCACTGGGGATCTTGTGGCCTGGCTGCACCCTCTAGGCAGGGCTCCTCTCCTGCCAGCATGGCCCTATCCATCATGCTTGTTGTGATTCCAGAAGGGTCCCAGTAACTGCTCAGACTGAGGGGTGGTAGATACGTGAGGGTCAGTGGGGAGAGAGAGAGGGGAAGGCAGGACACCACATGGGTGCTTTAATGTTCCTAAACCCTGCTTACATCTTTGTAAATGGTCCCTTTGTTAATCTCCACATGACGAATTTGAAGGTACCAGGATGCTAATAGAGGAAGATGATACAGGCTTGGCTTTCAGGAACTCACTTTCTAGTTGGAAAGAGGGAGAGAGACTTACAAAGAGCCAGCTGTAATATGAAGTGAAAACTTTACAGCAAAGGCCTGTGCAGAGACACGATGGAGCACAGAGGAAAGAATGATGAAGACATCCTTGGAAAGGCAGAGGTGACAAGAGACAGGAGACAGAGTGAAGGAGTCTCCACCCAGAAGGTGGCATTTGAGGTGCTGGGGATGTCAGAGGTGGTGAGATTTCCTTGCATCTTTATAAACTTCAAGAACTCAGAGATCTTGGGCTGCTAGAGTAAAGACGACAGCACAAGCTCAGGAAGGAAGACGAAACTCTTGCAGAGCCCATCATGCAAGGGTTCCCACTATTACTACGTTGGAATAATATTATGTGGAGAAATGAGCCACGAACCCAAGTCAGAAAGCCAGAGTTCAAGTCCTGATGTTCTCATGAACTGTACGGACTTGAACCTTCTCAGTCTAAACCACCTCATTCACCTAAAGGACAGGATAATTCTTACCCTTCCTCTTGCAGGATTGCTGAGAGGCTCAAAACGAAATAGTGTTTGCAAATTTCCTTGGGTCTTTCTTCTCTTTAACTGTATCTGGATCTGTTATCTAACCCATCTTTTGAGTTTTTAACTTCAATAACTATATATTTCATTTTAAATTCTGTTTAGAGTTTCCTTTCTTTCATATCCTCATTTTTCATATGGTTTCTATTTTCTCTTTTAACTTTTTAATTATTTAAACATAGTTATTATACAGACTGTCTTCTAAAATTTCAGTTTGGTGGGGAGCACATATTTGCCTGTGTATTTATATAATATCTGTTGACTTTCCCTTATGCAATGTTTTTGTTGTGGTGGTTTGTAAATAGTCACCGTGAGTTCATCTTCAACTAAAGTTATTTGTTTCTGCAGGTGTCTCCTAAGCCTGCAAATGTCCCTACGGATATTTTTTGCATTTTCTTTTGCCAAGTGTCCCATGGGTTTTGCTGGTCTGGGAACCATTTTTCTGTTAATTCTGCAGCTGTGATTCTGTAAACTAGGACTCTACACTTACAAGTGGCTCAGGATTGGGGTTTCATTTCTATAAGAGAACTTTTTTTTGTTATTTAATTTTTTACTTTTAAATCAGAGCCCTAACTAGAGACAAGCTAATAGTAGAATTTTTCTAGTCCTTTCCAGGGACTTATTTGTATGGTATTTCCCAAGTTCAGTTCCCTACTTTGCAGAGGCCTAAGACCACAACACAATGTCCTTCTGGAAGCATATGAAGTTCTTATAGTTTTGGACCTATACTTAGGTTTGATGTCCTCATGGGCCACCAGAGGCAGCTGTTGAGCCTACCACTGTACCTGAGAACTTTCTTGCTGGTGCTGATATCTGGACACGGTCTATTTGTTCTTTCAATTTGACTATGTGTTCATAATTCTGTTTTATTAATATTTTATGTTTGTAGAAGGGATGGAGTCTATTTTAGTTCAAATAACCACATTGCTGGAGCCAGAGCTCTGCCACCTCATAGAGGTGGATACAGATATATATTGTAAAGAGACCCAGCATGGAGGTTTTCCTAAATAATGGACAAATTATTCTTTTCTCTAGAGTCTCTGATTTCCACTCCTGGGTTAAGCTGGATCAAGAGCTGTTTACCAGAAATGCATCTCAGCAGGGCCTTGGTAGAATTGGTTTCCCTGAACTGTGTTAATAGTTGGGCATGATATCCTCAGTTTATTTAGGCAGATTTTATAAGCAACAACCCTGAAAACCCCTTCTCTGTCTTGACAGTAAGGACATTGTTGAAGACTACATTATCCCTTTCTGCCAAGACTACTCCTGAGTAATTGGATTGTTTATTTTATGGAAACTCTGGTTGAGTAACTATTAATGCTCTCCTCTTTGAATGGACTGTTAGAAAGCATACAGCCAAATTTGTGGCCAACTGCTAATAAGGTTATATGATTCTTGGCATGCATTATTGGATTCTAACCTCACTCTTCACTCTGTCTTATTTTACTATGCTTATTCTTATATTCTCTTTTACTCTCATATATTTTAAATATATGTTCTTTTACTACATTTTATTTATCTCTGTAAACTACTTAACATCTTTGACAGGGTAGGGTGAATGATGTCTCTATGAATGAGTAACATCAATGTGCAAGGTACTAAGCTAGCTGGATGACACAGTAAATTGACCTTCATGGCTATCTTCTGGGAGCAGAAAATAATTTACAATCCAAGTGCCACAAGAGAGTTATAAATACTACAGAATAATAGGCAGCCATTGAAAATACATTCTTGAAGAATGTTCAAAGAAATGGGACACACATAACAACAGCAAACGATTTATATGATGCTCCTGTTCTCACATACTCCAATAGGACATATACAGTAAGTCAATAATGGTTATCTTCTTTTGGTAGGATTCTGGTTGGTTTTCATTTTCTTCTTTTTGTGTGTTTTTTATTTTCTAAAGTTTTCATAATACACATCTATCTCTATTATAATTACAAAATGGAAAGAAAGAAAAATATTGCCATATGCTTCAGAGTCCCAGTAGGAAACAATATTCACCCCAAAGGCTCAAATGAAGAGACTCAAATGATGGGATCATCCAGGTGTGTGCTGGGTTAAAGGAATCAACAAAGGTTGTTCATTCCCCCAAAGAATAATACAAAGGGAGCTATGACCATTGTAGAAAATAAATAGAGTTGCAGCCTGGAGTGGCAGCTGTTCCACTGAATCTATATTCCCAGAGACACACGGCCACTTTCAGAGACACTGTGCCAAAGCAGGGAGGCAGTAGAAGTACTCTGACCTTTCTCTCCTTTGCCCTCTGTGATGGTTAACTTCATGTGTCAACTTGACTGGGCTATACGGTGCCCAGATATCTGGCAAAATAATATTCTGGTTGTTTCTGTGAGGGTGTTAACATTTATATCAGTAGTTGAGTGAAGTAAGTTGCCCTCTCTTATGTAGGTGGGCCTCATTCAATCAGTTGAAGGCCTAAAAAGAATAAAGAGGTTGACTCTCCCCATGTAAGAGAATATTCTTCCAGCTTGACAGCCTTCAAACGAAAACATCAGTTTTTTTCCTGCCCTTGGACTTAAACTGAAATATCGGCTCTTCCTGGGTCTCAAGTCTAGAACTACACCATCAGTTCTCCTGGGTCTCCAGCTTGCTAACTCACCCTGCAGATCTTAGCACTTGTCAGCCTCCATAATCGTGTGAACCAATTCCCTATAATAAATCTCTTTATATCAGTTCTGTTTCTCTGGAGAACACTGACTTCTACACCTCTGATCAGATCTTCTGTTGGCACCTCCCAGGTGAATCCAGCCAGCAGGGGATCCTGAGTGATGTCACTTCATGGGACTCAGCACAGAGCAGACAAGGACAGTGTATAGTTCCCAGGGTTGTGTGTGTGAATGTGGAGGGAGGAAACAAATAGAAGCAGATTAAGTGGTATGGTAGTTCAGAGAAGGGAGAGATTGGAACCAATGGAGACAATTTTATGCAAAGGTGGAGTTTAAGCTAATCTTCTAAAGACTAAATGAGATTATGGTTGAAAATCATGTAATAGTTGTGAAATTCTATAATATGCCAGTTCTTGTTAAGATATATAGTACTGCACACTAAAAGAATATGCTACTTACACAATAAAAATTACAATAATTATACTAATGGTTAACTGCACTAAGCACTTACCATGTGCCAGGTACCATGATAAATGCTTTACACGAGAAATTGGATATTTCCTTTGCAAATATTAGATGATAATACAGTAACATGCATCCCTTCACATAGGCCTAGGTGTTTATGTGCAAGCAAACAAATGCATGGAGGAAGAATCACCGTCTGCTCTCAAAATAATAAAAGGCTCTAAGGAATGAGGAGACCATGCTTTGTGTTCATTCAATACAATCCCAGTTATTGCCAGAGCTACACTGGCCTTGTGGTCAAGTCAAAGCCATATAGCATGCAAAGAAAACAAATGCCCAGAATTTTGTACCAGGAGTGGTTTATGTCCTTGAAGGAAGAGGAAAGCCTGGCTGTATCAATGTCCTCCCTTGCAGGCAGCCTGCTGATTAAATCCCCTGACCTTGGTCTCTGGCCAAGTCTAGCAAGTAAGTAAAGCAAAAAAGAAAGATCAGAAGGACACGTGACTAAACATGCCAGTCTCGCAAAGGAGATAGGAGGCGCTTGGCTTTCTGCTGATGTGAAATTCTATTTCTACCTGCTTTGTCGTGTCTTGATGAGCCTTTGGAAGGGTGAAGGTGGTTGTCATCATGTTGTCAGATGTCCTTAGGTCCCTGCTAGGAAGAGAAAAAAAGCATAAGTGAAAACAGCCGAGTTGAAATGGATTAGATTGTCCTCTGCAAAGTGATAATCCCATGGCAAGGCAGGGAGAGCATCTCCTCACCGTCCCTGGGCCTCTACCAGGCAGAGCATGTTCAAGGTCAGCCTGGGGTGTAGCCCGACACCAGAGTCTGACTCAGACCTGCCCTTGGCTGGCTCTTGCTACTAACAGACCAGAGAGGAATGTTGGGGCTCATTCAGGTTCTCTAGACGCAGGTCAAGAACATCCAGTTTCGTGGCTTACGTTAATTACAAACGACACTGATGGGGCACGTTAGGAGCCACCAGTGTTGCTGTCTCCTGAGGTCAAGTGCCAAATGAGCCACTGGTTCTGAAGAACAAGAGAAGGCCGACTCCATGACACCGAAAGGAAACAGGAATAGAACGTGTTAGGATGGCTAACAGGTCAGAGATTGACAAGTCCCTACACAGCCTTAAGACTAATCTCATATGACTGCTGGGACTTGGGACCAGTGCCACAAAATGGGGGCAGGGGAGGGGCCTTCAGTTCCCACAGAATTTCAGGTCACAGTTCTGGTAACCAGTTCTAGTCCCAACTCTGCCTCTAAGTTGTCTTACGGACACAGGTGGGTGAAAGAGCTTCTCTGGCCTCAGTTTCCTCATAATTATAATAAAATGACAAGAAGACTCTGTTTAGGTATAACATTATAATCATTGTTTGGATTATTATCACCAATTTTTTTTGAACATTTAAGCTAGATGCTTTACTAAATGTGGTCTACTTAATGTAAGTCTCACGACAAACCTATGAGGAAAATACCATCAATAAAACCATTTTATAGATAAGAAAAATTGAGGGTTATAGGCTAACTATCCCATGGTCAAACAATGAATGATTGGTAAAGGTGGGATTTTAGCTCAGACTACTAAACTCTACTGCTTCCCACAACATCCTTCTAAGGTACAGGACATTATTATTGTTCTCTACCATTTTCTAATTCTTTTATCTGCATTAGACTTTTCTCCCCAAAACAGGATAAATTTCTAGTCTATCACTATCAAATTTAATACTGAACTAATAATATCCCTCTTATTTTAGGCACTTAAAAATATATTGATATGACATGTCAATAATATGTACAATCTAAGTGTATGTGAAGGAAAATTTCTAATAAAAATGCATTGACTATTTAGAAAGTGGGGAAAAAAAATAACACAATTGTGCAAAATGGCCTCTAAGAACATTCCCGGAAGCCAGAGTGTACAACTCAGTAGTATACTCATGAGTCCCAGAGCCTAAGATAGTGGTACTAAAGCATGGGTTTCTAGTCTCTTTGGTGCTGCTGGCATTCTTTAAAGGAGAAGCTGAGAGCCTCAGCTCTAGAACATCAGAGAGGTGTCCATACTGCCTGGGTATCTTGGATTCTGATGGGTTCAGTTGACCTCTACCTCTTATCTAAGAGAATTTTGCAAATGCAGACAAGCTATGGCTGGCATATCCCATACCATGGCAGACATCACTAGTGAATCAGGATATTACCTTCCTCAAAACCAGAGCTCCAAGCAAACACTACTAATTAATTCGAGTAGGCTGGCTAGGTGACAATTGTCCTCCATGCTCTCATCTCTTTCTTTCCAGTTTGGCACACTTCACTGTGTAGCACCAAAATTAATTGGCTTTCATGGAAAATTCAGCTATGAGATGAGATGACCACATTTTAATTAGGGCTTTGAGTAATTGAACTCTTTAGGCAACAGTCTTTGTATTTAAGTATTATATTAATGAAGAAATTTGTTCTCATAATTTACCATTGGGTAAACAAAGATGCAGTAATCACAGAATTATGGCATTTGGAGAAGAGAAACAGTATATGTGTGTCTGGGCATCCACTTAGTTCCCAGGATGGAACACAGTGCAGTTACTCATAACACATTCAGTGATAATATTATTTTCCCAGTTCTCAGTAATGATGTTACTCGCATCTCCTTTGGGAGATTTCCATAGCCTAATGGAGTTTCACAACATTTGGCCCTAATTATATTTTACTTAATTTAATTCACTTGGCTTGATTTAGATTGCTTTGCACCAAGCTAAGTTATTCACCCCTTTCCTTGTAAACATACATAGTAATTATTGAAAGGCAGCTATCACATCCCCTCCCAAATTCTGGGTTAAAAATTCTTCTGGGTTTGTATGTCACAACTGGTTTAAAAATTCCGAGTTTGTATGAGATCATCCACTCTGACCTTTTGATACTCCTCCCAGAATCATTTCCGAGTTATCTAGGCTCTGATCGCTAGAATAGCATCCTATAAGGGTAGACTTTTTTTCTGTCAATGTCAATATACAAAGTTTGTGTAGATTCTTGATTCTCATTTTCTGGCATCTTAAATTTTGCCTGATAACACTGTGTTTAACTTCTCATATTCTTTACTCACTCAAAGATAGTTTATTCCAGAACTCATAGCAAGGATCAGAGATCAGAAGGAGGGGTGCAGGCGAGGAAGCCCAGGTTACCAGAACAAGCCAGGAGGAGACAGGTCTTTACTAAGATGCAGCGACCACCTAGGAGACATCGCCAACCCTGGAGGACTGGATAGGGAGGCTCCTCAGTTCCAGTGAACCCTCCTGAGTGAAGGGAAAGCCACAGGTGTCCCCATCTAGAAAAGAAGCCCAGTCGCTGGGCATGAAATGCACCTTGATGCAGGAGAGACTTGAGCTACCTGGGCCATGTCCTGGAGCTCTGGCTCAGGGTTGACCCAGTGTCTGATTCACTGTAAAGCCAATAAAGCTTATACTTCGGGATATTTCACTTGGGTGGGCCCCTTCCAACACCCTGGGAGGGGGCTTAGCAATGTATTCATATGGTCGGATGCTCTTGTAAAATAAGCAAAAAAAAATTTTTTAAAGATATTTTAAGCATGATTGGTCAAGACCTCTGTCTCTGTCCACCTCACTTTTCCTCTATCTCCCTTTCTCTCATGTTGAGTGTGTTCAGAGATCATGGTAGTTTTTAGCTTCCATCTAAGGGGAAGTTGAATTGGGGATACATTTGGTTGGGTTTAGGGGGACATATCTATGAGGTTCACAGTGACTTTGGTGTGGAGTTAAGTTATTGCTGGCTGTCCCAGTATAGGGGTAGACTGCAAGAATACTCCTGTGTCCCCCACACCGACTTGCCCTGCTGTGACGTGATGGTGCCAGGTCAGAGGTCATATTGTGATGAGGACGTGTCCTGCAGACCAGAGCTGGTGTAGCCGGGTAGTGAAGGAGGAACTAGGATTTACATGTGGAGACAGAAATTGCTCTGCGGAGAATTCTTCCTATTATCAGATATGTAAAACAGTAGGCAGACGATTCTATTTTCAATAAGACCCGGTCAAAATGGACATGCTCTTCTATTAGGAATAGACTCAACAATCCAGTGTGTAAAATAATAAAAGCCCATATAATATTCTTTCTTTGTTGATGAAAATCAGTGGAGTGAATTGATCAGACTTCTCATGTGTGTAGGGCACAGACCTATACCCGTATAGGTCTGTGTGCAAAGTTATATGCGTTATGCATCTTAATACATTGCACTGTGTCTCAGAGTATCTCTATAGATCCTGCTCTAAAAAAGTCCAGTGGTTCCAGAGGAAACAACATGAAAACTGGTCACTGATGCAAGTGATCCAGTGATAAAACTCTTAAACTTGATCATGAATAATTAGTCAACGTAGTAGCAGAGTGATTTGATTAAACAGTAACCCATCTTAACACAACAAAGCAGCATCATAAACATTTAAAGAATGCATTCGAATTGCCGTTGTGTGTGCCTCAATTACAAATTAATCTGGGATATGTCTTCAGATTTCTTGTTCATACTAAAATTCAAATACAACATGAAGGAAGTAGCCTAGTGGAAAACCAAACTCTCAACTACAAGAAAGAAGACTCAGAGAACTGATAATGTCAAAAACTCTCCTATAGACCACTGTAGAAACTGTATGAAAAAAAATCTGATGGTTAAAACTCATGAAGATACAGAAAAGAGTTAAGAATGCCACGAAGACATAGGTCATAAAAATGACAAAGAAAAATTAAAAAAAAAAAAGATGAAAATCAGGACACTTTTAAATGGGGAAGGAATAAAAAGAAGGAATATTAAAATAAGACTGAAGTAAAATAATTTGTACGAAAAATATACGAAGGCCAATAGAAGCTTCATTTTGATGAATTCTCTGACTTTGATGAATACCATGGTCTCTCTCTGCAGCTTGTTATACCATCTGATGAAAATATAACGATTTTTCCCCGAAATTACCATCCCAGTAATATTTATAGAAAATCAAACAGAACACATAAACACATAAAACACAGATGTTCTAAAAATGAGTATAAACTTCAACCAAACCATCATGAGATGCTCACTCCCCTATTCCAAGACGGCACATACTGTTTTTGTTTGTAGCCTGTTTTCAGTGAGACAGACATTCCTTAGATCAGTTTTCAGATTGGGTGAATATGTTGAAAACCTCCAAAAAAAGTCATAAAGTTCAAGAAGGCCATGTTTACTTGGATCACATATTGATCAAATAAAAATGTCCTAGGCCAATGTCCTGAAGACCAAACACAGAAATATAGTGTTATCTTGATTGCTAAAGAGTTGTGTTTTTTCATCTTTTTTTAGCAGAAGGTTTGTCCTACCTATGTCACAATGAAAAGTGGCTTTTTTCAAATCCTGGAAATTTTATGGGACTTATTGAGCTCATTACTGAATGTGATTTCATTCCTGAATGAGCAACTAGAAATTTTACAACAAAGTGACTTAATTTTTTGAACAGTTTTTAAAATAGTAACTGAAATAACAGGGACAGGAAACCAGCTACTACTTCATTATTATAAATTCTACATTGGGTATGACAAAGACTGCTCAGTTGGTGACGATTATGCACTGCCTTTATAACAGAAAATGCTGTGTGTGAATTCCATGGTTCCTTAAGGAGCTGCAAGTGATGAGAGTAAGAAAGTGCAGGTCATTGGCACCCTTGGAGGGGTGGCCAGGCAAGAACAGCGACAGTGGAGCAGCAACGACAGCAGGTGACCAAGCAGCTGAGCCACAGGGTTTCCAAGGGGCACCCTGAGAAAAGGGAACACTTGAAGCCCCTGGGGAAAGGAGAAACGCTAGCAAAATAATTAACTTTACTGAATGCCAGTGAGGATGCGCCAGGGCCCGCTTGATGCTCAAATAGATGATGACAACTCACGGAACCTCAGAACAAGCTACAAGTTAGGTATCGTTACCCTGAATTTATAAATAATGCCAGTAAAGCCCAGGTAGCTGAGCAATTTGTCAGACATCATATGGTGAGGAGTGGAATCAGAATTTGAGCGCAGGGCTGTGTTGCTTCAAAACCTCCCCTAAGAATGGCCCGGGGAAGGAAGGATTTGCCCACTGGCCCTGTGCAAACGACTGCAACAGCAGCTGCTTAGAGGGCTTTATAAAGATTCCTCTTACACTCTGGTTTCTAGAAACCCAGGATGTCACACAAGCAGGGACCACCACCTTGTTCAGTATTTCTAAATTCCGTTCGAACTACTAACTCTCATTTCCCTCTGACTTTTTGTTTCCAAGAGCTACTCTAAAAAAAAAAAAAAAATGTATGGAGTTTATTCCTCCATCTTACCTTTTTTCTCTCTCGCTGGGAGATGTTCTTTGTAAGGAGGAAGCTGCTGTTTCCGAAGCACGGGAAACGGATCTCAATCCGAACCAACAGCCTCCGAGTAATTAAAAGCTAATTGATTCCTCCTGAGCGCTTCGGTCTCTGAAATTTTAAACATTTTCCTTCTCACTTCGATGTTGATTTTTCTTTAAATATGATGCCAACTTATTATGAAACATACTTCATCCATTTGCCCCACAGCCTTTATTATTATAACACGGGTTATTTTCCTACGTAGGCTACACAGGTTTACACATTGTTTTAGTCTCAAATGGCACAGAAACAATTTCACCGCTATTTTCTTTGTGCATGGGACTTAAAGTCGGAAAGCTTTAGTGTGGCCGTTAAGCTAGTGCGACTGACACGTCTTTACCTGCATTGTCCAGGGACAGAGACACAAAGCCTAAAGGATGAGATCCAAACGCCTGACCCTTGTGGACAATCTGCAATGTAGAGTATAGCTTGGGGGCAGAACACCAGGAGATTAGCAGCTGGGCCAGATTGTCCGCAAGGGCCAGGCATTTGGATCTCATCATGTAGATAACCGCTAGCCTTTGATGGTTTCTAAACAAGGAAATAATATGATCAAATCCTTATTTTAGAAAGAAAAAAGCTCAGAGCATAGCGCTGGCGCTGAGAATCTCTCCAATTGTATTAGTCAAAATGTGCTAGATTATGCTGCAGTAATAAATCCAAAACCTCAAAAGCTTAAAAGAGGTTTCCTTCTCTCTCCCACGCTCCATGTCCCATGTGGGTCAGCAGGGCTTTTCCTCCATGTAGTCCCTGGACATCCCGCCTCGTAGCTGCACCATCTGCACGCAGCACAGGCCTCGGGTCGCCAAGGGAAAAGAGCATTAGTCACACAGCCTTGCCTAACTGCAGAAGAGCTGGCATTGTTGACAAGCAGATGGAATGTTTGCCGAGCCCGAACTGTCTCTGCCACAGCAGTAGAACAAGAACTTTTAAACTGTCTACACAGGGCAGTGTAAGAGACATGGGCGGGGCGGGGTTGGGGTTCTAGGTGCAGCACCTAGAATTTGCGGAGCTCAGCCAGGGCCAAGTAGCCGTGGGAAAGTGGTGATGCCCCTAAAATGTGTCCTTCTGCCCCTCCCCCATCCACAGGCTGCTTCTCTTTAGCCCATAGTTGTTCCCAGGTGATTGTCAGCAAACCTCTACTTAGAAAGTTGCAGATGATTAAGAAGCAAGTGGATTCTGGGTCTGGTGGGGTCTGGGGGAGCCTGGTGCATGGCAATCCAAGGCCATGGAGAGGTGCCAGCCTCAACAACTTTTCAGGATTGAGGATCCCTCTGGATCCTCTTCCTTTTTCACCTCTCTGTCCTCTCTGTAAATGAAAATTAACTAGGTGATCTCTGTTTGAAGAAGGGAGAAAGAATGGATGATGAGAGAGGGGAGAGGGATGGAAGAAACTACTTCATACGGGGATGAAACAGGACAATATGTTCATAGTGCGTATTTGGACGTTGGGGGATTATGGGTTACCTTTTCCCTCTCTTTTGCCTTTTTCCTTCTCTTATGTATTTTCCCATTTTAAAATTAAGCAGTAATAGTTTTTACCATTAAAGGCAACTTGTTTTATTTGAAACACCAATCAGAAGTTTTTCTGTTGATTCTGACAATGGCTCTGTAAGGTTGACACCTAGAGTTTTAATTAATTTTTTACACTATGCAATTGCAGAACAAAAAAGATCTGCAAAACATTCTCTCAACTTCTCTGTGAAACGAATACTATAGATTCAATCAAAGATCTGAGGCCAGAGTTTGGCCAATTGCCCCAGCAAGCCTGGGAAGGGGCTCCAGGGAATGGGGGTGGAGCCTGCCTATGGGGGTGGAGCTTGGCCTTGGGGTGGAGCTTGGCCTTGGAGTGGGGCCTGCCTGGGGGGGTGGAGCCTGGCCTTAGGGTGGAGCCTGCCTTAGGGGGTGGACCTTGGTCTTGGGGGTGTGGACCTTGGTCTTGGGGGTGTGGCTTGGCCTTAGGGGTTGGAGCTTGACCTTGGTGGTGGTCTCAGTCCCACGCTCACTGCTGCCTGGATGGAGACTGAATCAGGATGCCACAGAGCCAGGACCAGGTTCTGCTCTTCCAGACACACATTTCTTCCTATGTCTTCAGGGATAGGTCAACATCTGACTGTTCCAACTCTCTAGAAAAAGTTCTCTCCCATCTGCCCATGACTTAATAATGAAAGAAATTACTTTTAATTGTTAAGAATCTTATATTGATATGAAAACTTTTTTTAAAAAAAACCCTTTGTAAAGACAAACTGGATGTCAATAATGTCGTATTAACATGGTGACGGTAGTTGGGGGCGAAAGGAGGGGAGACAATACTATCTGAACAGACATAAAGATGAACACTGAAAGGCTCAGAAGTTTGGGGTTTATAATTCAATTAATGCAAATTATTTCCCTGTCTAAAACAAGCCAGGATGGTAACTTGTGGTTATGGGACCATGAACATTCTTTCCCTCTGCATCATTGGAGTGGTTACTCAAGCGTCCTGATTTTCCAGCTGTTTCTAATCAAGTTAAATGAAAACTTATAAACATGTTCTGAACTGAACCCGCACCATCTCCCTACAGTCGTTGTTCTTGCTTGAAGCAGCCTGAGGGAGTGGAGTCTTCTTGTCACCTGTTTACAGTGCACACTTTCATCCTGACAGAGAGGGAAACGGCTAAGTGCTGTTCATGAAGCCGATCTGCCCCATTCTCGCTCCAGCCCCCTGTCTGTTGTAGGTCTCACTAGCTAGCGGGATTGTGTGCCAAGCCTGGGCATTTAGTCTAGTCTTGTGTTTGCAAGGGGCTGAATACGTTAACTCAGGCTTCAGATGACATCAGAGGTTCCAAATTCCAGCCAGAGCAGAGAGGCAGTTCAAACAGCAAGGTCATAAAACATTTCTGTAAGGCACGCTGCACTCCATTCTTGCTTTTGACTATAGAAACAAACATCGCAAGTAAAACACTAGCAAAACTTGCTCTACAATATAGTAAAGGTGTATAACAATGACTTTCTGTGTGGGTGAGTGAAATGTAAGTGTAATTGATAAGAGCACAGGCTCTGAAACAGACAAATTGTGTCCAATTCTAGCTCCTGCTTACTAGACATCTCTGCACAACTAATTTCACCTCTCTAAATACCAGTTTTCCCATCTGCATAATGGGCACGTACTTTCCTCATTAGATTGTCTGGCTTGTAACAAGGGGGGAAACAAAAGGAGGGGAAGTGCCCACAGTCAGTGAAGACCAGAAGCAGGATTCAATGTCACCTTCATCGGACTCAAAGCTTCAGCTCTTAACCTCTAAGCTGTAATGGAACCAGGAGGCAGAGATAAGAAAATATAGGGCTACTTTTCTGGGTTGGCATAAGGAAGAACTTTTTATAATAATATTATAATATCAGCAAATGAAGACACCGTAAGGAAAGCCTGAAGGAACATGTATAGATCTGACCACATAAAGTTTTTAAAATTTTCATATAAAAAGCAGTTTCAATAAATTTCAGGAGTAAATTACACCCTGAGCAAAACATTCATGACACCTCATCAACTGAAATAACAAACGGAGATACCCTGCCTAAAAAAAAAGCTGTTTGTTTGGGAATGGAACATTGCAACGGGAAGATGCATGCCACAGTAAACTACGTGCGTGTTCAGGGAGGTAAAGGCAGATGAAGGTTTTAAAGAAAAAAATGAGGATTACGTTATCTTGTTGAAATAATTGTCCTTGGCTACAAAGGTTAATAACACAGGTGACGCCAGTCCAGCGTTGGACAGGCAGTTGCCGGGCAGATGTCCTTGCAGAAGTATTTTATGTGTGTGTGTGTAAGGTTGCCATGGCCTTTGTGCAAGATTGTGGTTTTTGTAGTCTTTTTTGTTAGCAGGCACACAAGCATGAGGACAATCTCTTCATGGCCCTTCCCGGCTCTATTTGTCAGGGTTTTCCGAACATTAGTGACTCTATTTTGATTCTGACAACTTTCACAATCTATCAGTTAATATTCTAACATTAAAAAAATTTTAATTAATTATTATGGGTTCATAAAGTTTATGTGTATTTATGGAGCACATGTGATGTTTTGATACAGGCATACAATGTGTAATGATGAAGTCAGGGTAATTGGAGGATCCATCACCTTAAGCATTTATCATTTCCATGTGTTAGGAATGTTCCAATTCTACTCTTTTAGTTATTTTAAAATATACAATAAATTATTAACTGTAGTCACTCTATTGTGCTACCAAATACTAGATCTTATTTGTTCTATCTAACTGTATTTTTGCACCCATTAACCATCCCCACTTTATTCCCTCCTCCCCTCTACCCTTCCCAGCCTCTCTGGTAACCACCATTCCACTCTCTGTCTCCGTAAGTCCAATGTGTTTAATTTTTAGCTCCCACACATGAGTGAGAACATATGAAAGTTTTCCTTCTGTGCCTGGCTTATTTCACTTACCATAATGTCTTCCAGTTCCATCCCTGTTGTTGCAAATGACAGGATTCATTCTTTTATACAGCTGCATAATATTCCATTGTGTATCTATACCACATTTTCTTTATCCATTCATCCATCGATGGACACTTAGGTTGATTCTGTATCTTGGCTCTTGTGAATAGTGCTGTAATAAACATGGGAGTGCAGATGTCTCTTCAAAACATTGATTTCCTTTCTTATGGATACATACACCCAGCAGTGAGATTGCTGGATCATATGGTAGTTCTATTTTTAGTTTTTTGAGGATCCTCTGTACTGTTCTCCATATTAGCTAAAACCTCTTTTAAAATGTTCAAAAAAAATACACATTCAATGAAAAATAAATAAAATCCATAGATTGAAAAATTCACAAAATAAGAAATACAAATGGTCAATAAATGTGCAGGAAAATATTCTATGAAAGAGACATTATCCAGAATCATGAGATTGACAGAATGTTCTAAGAGTTCTTTCTTGATCCTGGTTTTCGACAGACCCCCAGCTCAACCTGGGCTGGGAGTGCTGCCTCCTCTCCCATCCCTCTGCTCCGCAGCATGTCATCTAGCCCAAGGGACAGCAGCGTCCTGTCCTCGAGTTTCACTTTCCTGGTGTTGACTATCTGTGAGCTGCTCTGCGGCAGCTTGAATTCGCATCACACTCACGTGAGGGTGGTGATGCGACTCATTTAGCTAGTCAGTGAGCCTAGCTGACTGCCACGCATTTCCAATTGACTGCACTTTATTGTTTTTCATTGTTAAGGCATTCTCACTAATTCGTCCAAGCTGTTTCCTTATGCAAAGTGGCCATGAAGTGAAAGTGAAGTCAAAAGTGGCCAAGCGCTAGAAAACTTGGGTTCTTGGTCAGGAGAAAGAAATCTTGGGCATAAAGTGTGCTATTCTGCAACAGCTGTAGTAATATTGACAAATAGCATATTCTAGCAGGCCTGCAGACTCATCCCTTTGCATGTTAAGGGGTCTGCTGCATTGCCCTTCTCTGCATGCATGTTCCTTGAGGCTTTGGTGCATTTGCTTCTGGTTTTTACCCCTCTGGCTTCTCTTCTCCCCCTCCAAGGCCAACTCCCCAACAGCACGTCCCCTGAGCAACCTGCTCTGCAAATGGGCCGAGTGGGTCACATCATCTTTGAACCATTTTGCCATCACACTTTGTACACACAAAGTGCAACATGGACATTAAGAGCATAAACGCGAGAGCCAGACTGCCTGGGTTTGATCCCAGATCTGCCACTTCTCAGCTGTGTGATCTTGAACCAGTTACTTAACCTCTCTGTGTCTCATAGTTTCCTCATCTGCAAAATGGCAATAATAATAGCACCACCTTGTAGGGATGTTGTAAGCCTTAAATGTGTTAATTGCTGTAAAGCGCTGAGGTCAGCGAGTGACGCATGGCAAGCAGTGTGTTATTATCCTACTACAAAACTTCCCATACTTCACTGTAGTTAATGGTTTATATGCAGAGCAGGATTTTTTTTTCTTTAAAGTACTGTTGTAACTCAGTTGTGCAGGAAAAACTTAATCTTAACTTGTGTACAGCTGTTCTGAACTTTCTCATGAACTGACAACTGCCACCTCCACCCTTCTTGCTCTGGGGAATAAAGTAACCAGATTTACTTTAGCTTTGTAAACTGAGTTTGATCCAATAATTTAAACGTTCTCATTGATAATGCCCAGTCCTTGGGATATCTGCTTATGTGCCTGTCCCCAACTCCACCTTCAGGGGGGTTGCAGGCGGGGGGGGAGGATGGCCTGGCTCTGTGCAGGGTCCTTGGACCTATGCCAGGCCCTCTGATCCTCGTGTCCCCAGCCGGGAGGGGCTGTCCCTGCACTCCACTGGGGCCTGCTACCCCTGAACTCACATTTAGCTCCTTCTCAACTCCGGAAGTTGCGTTGGCCTCTTCCTGATTTAGGTCCCCCAACGTCAGGATTCTTCCAAGTCACCATATGTTTTCCACCCCCTCCCCCATGCCAGGTGGTCTGTCCCCAGCTCCCCTGCGGTGATGCTGGACCTCAACTTAGCATCTCTGCCGCATGAGATGTGTGGGACGCTTCAGACAGGGCAAACCTGTCTGCCTGAACCTGTTTCTCTGCCCTTTGCTTTGTCCTGGGACATCCAGGTTGTCACAGGACTCCCTGTCAGACTCCTAAATTCTCTGGCCCGCAATATTTCCAACATGCATCCAACATACAACTACCTCTGTCAGCCATCTTACTCCCACAATCGCCTGGAGTAGAAGAGGGGGGCTTTCCTCCTCTTTCTCCTGACTGGCTGTGTCCCCTTCCTTGGATGAGACTCTGGGGTCTGGACAGCCACGCCTGGCAATTACCATAGCTTTCTTTCCCTCACATCATGTCTCAGTGGTACCTGGCTCGCAAGATTATTTTGTAATTAAAAAATCCTATTTTGAACGTGAGAGTGTGAATGCTAATGTTTTCTTGTCCTTTGGCATTTGTTTCTTTGGCAACAATTTAAATCTCCAGGCACACAAAGAAAGTTAAATACAGCAAACTCCCACATATACTCCCACACAAAACACAAAGTATAAGCCCTATTATTTGAGTTCGTCTCCTCCTTAGCCCTTGAACTTCACGGGGGAGGAACTTTGTGCTGTTCTCTGAGCTGGACCTCTGCCTAAATTTGAACCCTGGCGCTACCACCTACCCAGTGACCTCAGACAAGTCATTTAGCCTGTCTGTGCCTGATTTTATCATGTGTAAAATGCAGAAAAGAATATTCCCTTGCGAGATTGTTTTGAGGGTTAAATGACTTAATGCATGGAAAGTTTTCAGAACAGTGCCTGGCATATAATAAGTGCTCAACAAACAAGAACCAATATTACTGCGAGCTCAGCACTTGCCCAAAATAATCTACTCAGTACGTGTTGAAAGATCACAGAGTGAGGGTATGCGATCAGTAGTTCTGGTGATCAGCACAGAACTATGAGTTTAATTGCATTGTTTCCTAAAAAAAGAGACCACTTATAAAGTAAAAGCAGCATTGTCTACCTATCGCAATCCTAGGTCTAACCCTTATGCATGTGGAAGCAAAGATTAAGCTTTATTTTACCTAATGCCATGCATTTAAGATGTTTAACACCTCTTCCCAGGGCTACTTTTTAAACTGTTGGGCTAAGACAAAGTGAATTACAATATTAGTAGCCTAGGGAGGTGAAAAAGGTATCGCTCTGAGAATCAAAAGATACACACCCGATTCGCACTCCTGTTCATGAAAGCCAGGTGACTCTGGCCAAGCCATGTCACTTTTCCAGTCTTCTTCCCATGGCAACATGAGATGTCCAAGTTCCTTCCAGTAAATAATTATGTTTCTTATTTCTCTGAAGAAAGAGCACATAGCATTATGACCTAGACTTGTGTGGTAACATCCATCTAAAACTCCTTTGGATTATTGAGTCCCGTTTTTTTTTTTTTTTTGGAGACATAGTCTCACTCTGTTACCCAGGCTAGAGTGCAGTGGTGTCATCGTAGCTCACTGCAACCTCAAATTCCTGTCCTGGGCTCAAGTGATCTTCTTGCCTCAGCCTCCCAAGTAGCTGGGACTACAGGTGCACACCACCACCCCAGCTAATTTTTTCTATTTTTAGTAGAGACAGGGTCTCACTCTTGCTCAGGCTGGTCTCGAACTCCTGAGCTCAAGTGATCCTCCCACCTCCGCCTTCCAGAGTGCTAGGATTACAGGTATGAGCCACCGCACCTGGACGAGTCCTGCTTTGAATAGACCTCTTATACAACAAGAAAAATTCAAGTGGTCTAAATGCATACACTTTGAATTCCTTACCTCAAGTTATTTTATTTGTTTAAAGGCACTAACGAATTTAAATGTGAAATTCTTTATTAATAAATCAATAGTAGCGAAAGTTTAAGCACTCTTTGAGAAAGAAATTCCTAAAAAATATTTAATCATTAAATTCATTTTGGTTATTCTGTTTACTCATCATAATGAAGATGTTTCTAGTACTTCTCAAATTTTCTCCAAAATATTCAATGTGGCCTGGATTTTAATGCTTTAAGAATCTTGGCATAATTGTTTGACTGTTGTTTTTTAATCTGCTAGCTATATATGGTGACAACTAACTTTTAATGTTATATTCATAAGAGTTTGTTTATGTTACATTTAGATGCTCTATTTGAGTGGACTAAGAAAAATAATGTTTTGGAGAAAAGTTCAAGAATTGTCTTTAGTTCCATCTTATTTTATCTTAACCTTCTGTTAATTAATTTATACATGTATATGTTGTCTAATGACGATTCACTTATTTATTTAACTGTCTGTCACTTGAGTATATTAAAAAGTTATTTAAATACTATAGCCACCTAGTCCTGGATTAAATAAACTACCAAGATAAGAATAAATATAGTAACATAGGTTTAAGTCAACTATGCTGATGAAAAGGATATTTGCTTTTATGAATTTTTTTCTTTTTTGTGTGTGTGTTTCACCATGGAAGAAAAATGAATTTTTTTTCCAATTACTTTTCTTGAATACTGATTCTTCAGACTAGTGATTTCTCATTTTCTACTGTTCACTTCCACTTCTCCAAATACATCCCTTTCTTCTTATTTTTTATGTGCTTGTTGTTTTTATATCCTATTCTACTGCTAATAAAATACCTTTCTCCATTCAAACATCAGATGCTATTAAATATCTTTTCTGGGATCTTTTAAAATCATCTAATTTTTCTTTCTGGTTTCCACTTTCTTTGTAATGTTGTGACACTCCTTCTTGGCATGTTGTGTTTTTTCCAGAATTTCACTGATTGCAATTCTTTTCTGAGCTCTATATTTAGCAAAATCATGCTTGAAAGCAAACCACCAAAACTGCCAACTGCCCCCAAACACAACACTCCCTTCATAAATCTGCCAATAAAACTATTGGTATGGAAATAGAGAAATTAGGCAATGGTCTGTACTGGGCATTCTCTGCTGGAATATGCCTGTTCTCTTCCAAATGGAAAATCATGCTTTCTCCTTCCAACGAGTAATACTTTGCCTTCTGGAATGATTCATAGTCCTTTGCAATCAACAGGGTAGATTACTTGATCTGAGCAAACGCCTGCATAGACTAATACAGTTCCTCCAGCATTAACAACACCTTTGTGTACGTTTAAGTATAAAGGTAAATTCTGAATCAACCTTTAGGAAGATAAATAAAATAAGCTTTAATGGACTTTGGTCAAAACACATGTTGTTAGGAGGAAAAAAATTAAATTCTAAAGGATTTAATTGTTAAGCAGTGAATCTAGAAGTGTCACGAAAAAAAGAGGAATCAAACAAAGAGTGTGAAAGCTAGAGCTCCCCTCATTTTAAGGAGGATGAAATGAGGTCCAGTAGCCACAGGGGACTTATCCAAGGCTCAGTGACACACAGGCTCCCAGTGGAGTTTGTCGGAGTCGCCAAAGTTGGTCTCCTTAAACCCGTTGCTGCAACAGAATGTACTGTAACCTTCTAGAGACCTACTGGTTATCCTAAAATTGAACTGCAAGAAATGGAGGATATATTTTCCTATTGTTTGGATTTCATAAAGACTTACTTAAGTAAAAATTAAATACAAACTGTCAAAACTACCTAAGTAATGTCACCACGGTTTTGAGTCTTTTCAATGTATTTTTGGGCTTTTTTCAGTATATGGTGATGAAGGTATATTCAGGTTTCCCTTATTATAAATGTATTTTTTTAAAACAAGGTGGAGTCTGTGGGTAGGGATGTTTTAACAGAAACATTTGGGAGGAAATTCCACATTTCCAAAGCATACCTTCAATAGAGAAAAAAACAAGTATGTTGATTTTTCTTTGGGGGTGGGTGTTTCTGCTGAGGTCTTAGTCACAGCGCAACGTATGGAAAACTCATAGGACGTTATTTTAGTGAATGGAATGAAATAGAACAGCTATCTAAAGAAACAAGACATCTGGGCAAGAACCCAAGCACCTGGCTTTCTAAGACATATAGCCTCATTTGGAATAGCCTCTCCCTTCCTGTGTGTGCAGGGAGTGTGACTTTCATACGCACAGGCTCAAGTATAGAGAAATCTGCCTATATTTTTCTATATTTAAACCTGAAATCTATCTTAAACCTCCATTCTCCCTGAAGTTAGAAAGTCTAGTCAATTTCGAGTACACCTATCACTGCAAGGATTTTCCAGTTATTTTAGGATTTTCCCTGCCCCCTTCTTCCTCTCCCCAAAGGATGATGTCAGTTCCAGAGACTTGTCTAGCACAGTAGTGTCTGGGGAAAGCACACGTTCTCTAGTTCTCTGGCCTACGGTGTGATCCAGAGAGAACAATCCCACCTGGTACTTGGGTGTGGGCCTCTCTGGCACCGACTGGGGCAAATTCATCCCTACTGTCCCATGGGCTGTAGGACACACCCCTTTATCTTGCCCAAGCGAGCCTTCATATGTCCCTAAATCAGACTATTGGCTTTTCTCTAAGTTCCCATTTCTCAGTCTTTATCCACAGTCCCCTCTGTTTGTAAAGGTCTTCCCCACTTCAATAATCTTGTCTCGAAACATTACTCAACTTGAAAAAAAATCATAAGTTCTGGCCACAATGGGCCTTGTGCCCACTTGGCCACAATTCTGCCCAAGTAGACTTGTACCTGTGCTCTTTGGTCTGGGCTAATGGAACTGTCTAGAAGACCCTGTAGACACTTGGGACTTCGGCCCTAAACTACTCGCTTTTACATTCAGTTTTTAAATGGAACTCGCCACAAGGCAAGGTAGGAAAAACTATGACTAGAGTTATAATTGTTAGAAATAAAAAATATAATAAGAACAGGGCGGAGAATCAGGAGACCTGTCCCAAGCCCTAGAGCTGCCACCAACAGGCTGTGTGACTTTGAGGGTGTCCCTCAGCTTCTCTGAGCCTCCATGCCTTACCAGTGCAGTGATGGGGAGAGATTAGGATATTTGAAGGTCTCTTTTAATAATAAAATCGTGAGACAGCTTTCTGATGGGCCAACCTCCTCTCCCAACTCTTTCCTCAGATAGGATTATCTTCTGCCTTGATTTATCTGCCTGCCACAAAGCTGGTCTGTGCTCAGGATAAAGTAATTCCCTGACCCTTGGCAAGCACTGCAGGTGGGAGCTTGCCCTAAACAAATAAGCAAACAGACAAAGCAGTTTATCCACAAATAAACAACAAGAAGAAAATGCTTATAAACAACAAGAAATCTGTGGTATCAAACAACTTTATATTCGGGTTCAACCTGTGGAATTAAATCAGCATATTAAGCTACCTTCATCTTATTCTATATTGTATTGTACCTGAGTACCTATGTTAATAACTAGATATATTGTGTTAAATTGTATATTTTTTTTACTTTCTATCTATAGAAATTGAGTTTTCCTCCTCTAAAATAACTGATTATGGAATAAACAGTTCAAGAATAATATACATACAGTATGTGTGTGTACGTCTGTGTATATATATATCTTTAAGACCCCACCTCAAATGTCACCTCTTCCAGGAAGCTCTGAGCCAGAAATAATCTTTCTACTCTTATTATACTTTGTATTTCTCATATCACTAGCCACATATTTTGTATGTTGGTTATTTGTGTTTTTTCCTGTCTTACCTTCTAGACTGTAAAGTTCCTGCCATTCAGTCTTATTTACTAAAGAACAGCCACAGAATCTGAGCATGTTAATGCTCCAAATATATTTTCTGAATGAATAAAATGATCGTATTAGTCAACTTTCACTACGATCATGCTGTGTTTAAAAAAAAATCAGTGCATTAAAGTAACAATCATTTATTTCTCCCTTGAAGGTCATGGGCACTCTGGGGTAGCACTGCTCCAGGCTGGGGTTAGCTGTGGGTGTGTCCCCATGTTTTCAGTCTGGGACTCAGGCTGAAGGAGACACCTCTGTCTGGAGTGCGCACTTCCCATGGTGGATGGATACACTGCTACTATTAAGAGTAGGAGTCACTATTTCCTTCCTTCCATTAGTCAAAGCAAGTCACCCAGCCAAACCCAACTTCACTTGGAAATATATTCCTCCTGTAGGTGCGGGCAGGACAGGCTCAGAGGACAGAGGAAATATTTGCTGAAAAATAATGCAGTCCACCCCCCAATAAAGAATATGGGATGGAGAAGAAGCAGATCCACAGGGTAGAGTCAGTGTTGTAGCCAAGGTACCACCAAAGCCGTCAAAAAGCTTTCACACTGATTGTCCATCCTTATAAATGCTCCAGTTGAGGAGCTATCAGACATGGAGCTCTCACCTGCATGAAAAATACACACAGGTGCAGTGAAACCCAGATCAGCTGTAGGATACCATGCGGCTTCCCCCAGGGCCCTGGGAATGAGCAGCACCTTTCCATGTCTGGGCCAGGCTTGGAGAAGGAAAGGAGGGAGCAATCTTAACGCAATGAAGTTTTTTTCTAAAAATTTTTTAAACGTCTCTGCTGGGATATAGTTCACATATCAGAAAATTCACTCATTTAAAATGCACACATCAGTGGCTTTAATATATTCAGAGTTATGCAGCTATCGCCACAATCTGAATTTAGAACATCTTTGTCACCTCACAGAGAAACCCCATTAGCAGCCTCTCCCTGTTAACTACCCTCTAACCCTAGGCGACCACTAATCTACTTTCTATTTCTATACATTTGTCTATTCTGGACATTGCATAGAAATGAAATCATACAATATGTGGTCTTTTGCAACTTCTTGCTTTCATTTAGCGTATGTTTTTTAAGACCCCTCCATGTCATAGTATGTGTCAGTACTTTACATACTTTTATGGCTGAATAATATCCCATGGTTTGGATATATCATATTTCATTTATCCGTTCATCAGCTGATGGACATTTGGATTGTTTTCACTTTTGGGCTATTATGAATCATGCCGCTATGACCGTTTATGTACGAGATTTTGTGTGAGCATATGTTTTCATTTCTCTTGGGTATATACCTAGGAATGGAATTTCTGGGTCCTATGCTAACTCTATGTTTAACCTTTTGAAGAACTGCCAAACTGTTTTCCAAAGCAGATGCACCATTTTATATTCTCATCAGCAACGTACAGGGTTCCCAATGTCTCCACATCCTCACCAACATTTGTTATCATATGTCTTCTTGATTCTAGCCATCCTATTGGTATCTCCTTGTGGTTTTGATTTGCATTTCCATAATGGTTAGCGTTGTTGAGCATCTTTTCATGTGCATATTGGCTATTTGGTATATTTTCTTTAGAGAAATTTCTATTCAGAGACATTGCTCATTTTTAATTAGGTTATTTGTTCCTTTATTATTGAGTTGTAAGAGTTCCTTATATATTCTGGATACCAGTCCCTCAACAGAAAAGTGATTTGCAAATCTTATCCCCAGTTCTGTGAGTTGCTTTTTCGCTTTATAGATGGTCCCATGGAAGGAAGTTCTGTTGCCTTAGCTCTTCAGCTTTACTTCTTTCATGGCACCACCTCTGGACAGCTCCAGCTGTACTCAGATGCTAGGTCTGGGGCCACTGGAAGCTATGACCTCACGTGCCTTTGTCCCCAAGTCTTGACTTCTCTGTTCAGTTTGTCAGCATGAAGGAAATTAAATTAGCCCTGACTGTGACTGTACCTCCATCAAAAGCAACAACAATCACACTTTCTCTGTTTGTGCACCAGCTATGGTACTGGACAAGTCATCAAACAATGCGCCAACTCAGCTGTGGCCTGGCTGGCAGGCCTTGGAGCAATATCTGCTCCACTTCGATGGAGCCCTTTCTACCCCAGCTGGAGTCAGGGTTGCCAAAGCCTTTCAGATTAAAGCACGACCGCTAATTCTCCTCTCGGATACATCATCATGAGAATTTGTTTTGCACTGTGCTAAGAAATTACTTAACTCTTCACGTTTAGTCCCATATAATCTAATTACAGAGGGTTGCCAGGCACAATGCGCATTGCATGGATTTTAAATCAACCGTCTCTCTTGGAGTGCTTTCAGAGGTACCCGAGAAAGCTCCATTATTTCCAATTAATGTTCCATGACCATCCCTGCACGTTCTCAGTCCTCCAATCTAAAACCTAAAGATACGAAATGACCTAATTGAAAATGCTAAACCCATGAATTTCCAAGCATGAATGTGCCTTTGTAAACCTGAAATCTCTTGAGATCCCTCTGTTTCCGATGTGCAAGAGGGCTTTGGTGTGCAAAGCCTCTTTTTAGTTTCAGGCGGTCTTCCAATTAGCAAATGTAAGCATGCATGGGGCTATTAAAGGTCAGATGTTCTTAAATTCATTGTGAAAACTGATTCAAAGCACACAGAAATTAGGAATGGTTTATGGTGCTCTCAGAGCTGTCAGGTCTGTAGTGGACAGACTTATAAATATTGTTTTCACCACTCTTGCAACTCTACGCACATAGCCAGGTCCCATGGGATGATGACAATACTTATTGTCTTAGGTGGGTTTCCAGAACAGGTCCTGGGACCTGTTTATCCATAGTGCTTTCAGGAACCACACCTGGGAAGGGAGTGCAGACTGCAGGCCTAGGCATGGGGGGAGTTGAACTGTGATGTGGTCGTGCAGAGTTCTCAGCTAACCCTACAGGGAGCATGGAGCTGAAAACCCCTTCGGTTGTCCTGAATGAGGCAAGAGGACTGAGTCTTTGTACCCAGCATCAGCCAGTCACTGGATGTGGGCTGTCCCTGGGGTGGGAACTTGACCTTGGGCTAGGCAGCTTCTAACCAATTCCTGGAGAGAGACTCAATTGTGAGCTGCCAGCTGACACTTCTGGCAGCTGGAGGAATGGGTGCCTTGGTCCAGAAGGGGACACCTGGACCACACACCATTTTCCATCACACTTCACCTTGGCCTCATACTGTAGACTGTGCTGCCATAATAGGGTGGGGTATACCCACACTAGTGTGTCTGCCTCCCTAAGCCTTTGAATTCCTTCCTCTGCCATCTACCATCTTACTTCCTTCCTTCATTCCTTCATAGCTAGGTAAGATTTTCCCTGGTTAAAAGTATTGTTTTTTTTTCCCATAGTAAAGGGCCGATGACAGCCAGTGAAAGAGATGGCTTTCAAAATTATAATACATTAATAAACTATGAATTCAAGCATCAACTTTTTTTTAGAAACCAATAGTTATTCTCAGGAGTTCACTTTCATGATGATGATTATCATTCATTCAACAAACAAACAAAAAAAGCCTGTTGCAGTTGGGTGGGGGACTCTAAATGGCTTTTCCCAGCATCTCTGCTCCAGCACTGGCCCTCATGGGGACCCTCAGGCTTGGCCAAGGGTAAGGGGAGAGAGAGAGAGAAAAATAAGAATTACCTAGTGTGTGATGTTTACTTTATTAGTGATAAACCAATTAAAAAGTTAGAAAGGAAAATCTGAACAATTTGTTGAAGAAGGAAATTCTTTAAAGGGAATATAAGGAAAAAAAGTCTCATTATTTTATTAATATACTTAAATTTGGTTTTAAAAATGAGAACAGCAGTGTTCTTGTGACAAAATGGGGGACAATCATTTCATGCCGTATGGCCCAAACCTGCAGATGTTAATAGGAATGCCCCCTGGGCAAGAGGAAGTGAGCTGAGGTGGGGGAATTAGCAAGGCAAGGCTCTGTCCTCCCTCCTACCCAGGATGGAGTTAGCATTCATCCATTTCATAAGCATTTATTAAGCAACTCCTGTGTGCCAAGAGATACCTTAAGTGCTGGGATATAGCCGAAGCTGGAACAGGCGAGGTCCTGCTCTCATGGAACTCAAACTGGGGTGGAAGGGCACAGAGGAGGCCAATGGCCAGAGATAGATAAAAAGACATGTGATAATTAAAACAAATAAATATTAATAAATAGGACCGTGGCAATTCGTGGTAAATGCTACGTGTCCAAGTCCGTTTTAGTTGCCATAACAAAATATCACAGACTGGATAATTTATTAAAAAAACAAAGAAATTTATTTCTCACAGTTCTGGAACCTGGGAAGTCCAATATCAAGGTGTTGACATCTGTCAAGGGCCTTCTTGCCGTGTCATCTCACGGTGGAAGGTGGAAGGGCCAGAAAATGCGAGGGAGCAAGAGGGGGCCAGACTCACTTTTACAACAAACCTACCGTTGAGATAACCAACCCACTCCTGCCATAACGACATTAATCCATGCACAAAGGCAGAGCATGGACTGACCTAATCATCTATTAGGCCCCACCTCCCAACACTGTTGCATTGGAGATTAAGTTGATAACACATGAACTTTGGGGAATGCATCAAACCATAGCACTATGCAATGGTTTAAAAAAGAGTAATGTGAAACTGACTGGGGTCATCCAAGAAGGTCTTTCTGAAAAAATAACATATAAGCTGCTATATGTTTGGAGGGCCATCTGGTCTGACTTATATCATTTGACTTCTAGTGGCTTTTCCATAAATGTATCTTCTGTACTTCAAGGGGCTTGGATGATCACTTATTTGAACTTCCTTTTTTTTTTTCTTGCTAGAATGAAGGCAATAATAAATTAAACTGACTGTTTGGTTCATAGATAGTGGAAAGAGAAGGGACCGTGAGAGGTATTCTGCCCTCCAGGCAATTCGGACCGTCTATTAATAGAGAGGAGGGCAAGAGGGTTTAAGTCACCTGCCCAAGGCCACACAGCTAGCAAATGGCACCATCGAAGCCGGAGTCCAGGTCTTCTGTCTCCTGTTAAATCTCCTTCCCCTAAACTGAGCTTCACGAGACAGCAAGAGTCAAGGTGTGTTGGGACATAGCACATCTTTGCCCTTGGTTCTCCTTGGCCAGTTTTACTTTCAAAGCATAAAATAAAGGAATAAAGGTGGAATAAAAAATGGTTCCTGCCAATGGTATATTATGCTTCTCATTGGTGAATTTGGGAAGAATTTGGGAAAGGCAGTTAAACCCAAAAAACCATAGCTCAGAATAAGCACCATCCCAAGGAACAAGATCACAGCCTTCTCATCCCAGTCCCACCAGTTACAACATTCTATCCAGACGACGCAGTGAACATGCCTCCCTCCTGCTTCTCCTATTGAACTGGAGCATGTCTATTGCATCCCTTCCAGCTGCTGACATCCCAAAGCTCAGCTCAGGGACAACTCGAGTGTGCAGCACAGGATTGCAGAGGGAAGGGGCTGGTCTTCCCTGACCTACTAGTGAATGACAGAGAAATAGCTTCTCCCACCACAAAAAGAGCCAGAAAAATCTCTGATGAGATGGAAAGACTGGAAAACATGAAACGGACGTTGATTCAATGCCGATGCTGGCACCACATGGGAAATAAGGAAAAAACCGAAATGTTTGGAGAGAAGCAGTAACATCTCTTGAAAGGAGGAAGCAAAGGAATAAACTAAAAGACCAAGAATTGAAGCAAGGAATTTTTCTTATAACAGGCATGACCATGTCAACCAAACCCTGTAAAGAAATAATTCTGGAAGCAAATAGGAAAACATGAAGCATTAACAGAGGATAAAGAACCCAACCAAAGTATGCAGCCTGCTCTGGCACGCCATGAAACTGCCATCTCCCTAGCAAGGAGGGATTTGGACTTGAACTGTGCTCACCCTGGCATCATTTATTTGCAAACAAATTATATATCCATAATTAAGGGCATAAATTTAACTGAACGGCTTAGTCACTCCACGCTTGATGAATTATTCTTAAATGACCCCTTCGCATTTAAAGTGCCATTAGGGAGATGAGTAACAAACATGAATAAATTTTGATGGGATTGTGGGTGGAGGGAGAGATGATGAGGAACCCCAAGATTGGATTCTGCAGTGGGGCTCTCACAGCACAAGACCATTATGGATGGGGGATCTCTATACTCTTACCTACTTGCTAGACAGGAGCGGCACGAGGGAGTTAATGTCCCCACATGGAAGTTCCAGCAGCAGATTGAGGGTGTGCTGGCTTCTGAGTCAGTGAGTGAGTCAAATCCCACTCCACCCAGGAGTGAAGTGACAATGGAGTCTTTCAGAGCATAGGTGTGAGTCATGCCAGAGCATCAGCCCATGCAATGTGACACCGTGACATCAGTCATGGCTGGGCCCACAGAATGGCTGTGGAAGCCGCGATTGACTCTAAATCAAATTCAACTCTGTTAAGCTAGCCTTTGCAAGGTCAGCATCGGCTACTTGCTTTTTGGCCAGACAGCAATCTCGAAAATGAGTGTAGATGGCTTTGTTAATGAGGCTTTGATAATAGAAATCCAGGTCCTGATTGAATTTTGTGCAGCATGTGTTTGTGGACACTGGTGCATCTTACTGGGCTTCTCAGAGTTGTCAAATATATGTCAAAAATTATGTTATAATGACCTTTTAAAAAGTATCATATGGCTATAGTACCATTAAGTACCTAATAGGTACTTAGGCATATAGGTATTCAATGCTAATATATCTGTATATGTGTATGTATACATAGGGTATAAATGCACAAAATTGTTTCCTGAAACATGTTTGTTCCAACCGTAAATGTTCAACAATAAATACCCAACAGTAGGATATTGTTTAATTAGATTGTGGTATATCTATACAATAGGATATTATGGAGCTGTTGTTAATAAAAAGTGTATTGATATCTGTTAGTACGCATGCTATTACTACATGCTGTTATTTTTAAGCATGCTTAAGATACGTTAAGTGAAATAAAATTGTGTAGAAGAAAACACTATGTAGCAGGGGCTCATTTAGTAGACAGAAAGACATCATATGAAATATAAAGCCTTAATACAGATTTATTTAAATTAATATAGATTTATATAAATCTATAAAATAGATTTATATTAAAGCTTATTCAGTCTCTAGAAAAATGGGCAAAATAGCTATTAACTGAATTAGGCCCAGGAGATGTATAACAGAGAATTAGTTTGTTAAAATTAGTTTTTTCCTTAATGTATCTTTTCAAATATGTCAAATATTAAAGCAAGACACAATAAATGCATTCATTATTCAGAGGCCAAACCATCATTTCTAAGCAACTGGCTGCTGAAAATATACTTTTAAAATGGTTCCAAATTTCTGTAAATAAGGATTCAAGTGCTCAAGGCAATTTCATTATTAATGTTTTTATGCTTCCGTGTTTTCTCTTTAACACCATTTTCAAGGAATTTGGGGGCATTGTCTTCCTAGGTATTTCCTTTCTCAATAATTCAGACAATCATGATCTAATAATAAAAGGAAGCCATTAGAGACTGCGGGCCAGGTATTACTCATGCTTGATAAATTGCATGCCCAAGGGAATACGAAAAAAAGCACAGCAACAAAAATAGGATTTAATTCACATTGATTAAAACAATACGTGCCAAAGAGTTCTTTTTATGGGCAAGGAGAAATAGCAACGTATATCAAGAGATCTAAACACTGAGCAGAGGAGATTATGGCTCTCATAGGTTCCAGTTATTCAATAAACTCTTCTTGGTGATTTATTTTATGTCAGGCGTTATGTTGAAAATTAGTAGCAGGATTGTATGGTAAAGAAACAAATCAGTTAAATCAATAATGACACCACACTGCGCCAAGTGGGAAAGTACAGGCCAATGGGAAAATACATTTAAGCAAGTAAGGAAGAGAAAGAGGCTATAAAAAGATCACGTGCAAATGGCATATAGACATGAAAGAATGAGATACCCCGGGAAAGGCAAGAATGCTGCAGTTCCTGGATGTGGAGGACGCATGTCTTAAACTGTCTATTCAACAGCTCCAGTTGGAGATCTAAGAAGCATTGCAAACTCACTGCACACCAAATTGAGCTTCTTACTCCCCCATGCCCTGCCCCCAGCAGCTCCTCTCGTGGCAACTGCAGTCTTCCAGTTGTTCAGGCCAAATGCCTACGAGTCAGTATTGACTCCTTTCTCTACCCCATATCCAAAGTGTCAGAAAATCCCTTTGGCTCCACCGAATGGATCCGGAACCCAACACATCTCACCAGCTCTGCTGCTTCCACCGTGGTCCAAGTCCCCATCATCTCTAGTAGGGTTGCCCCACTTCAATCCATCTTTCACATAGCAGGCAGAGTGACCTGTTTATGCTGTAAGACAGATCACATAATTCTCCAGCTCAGAACCCCCCAGAGACCCCCATTCTACACTGAGTAAAAGCCACAGTCCTCACCGTGACCGACAAGGCCCTGCATGACCTGGCGCTTCCCCTCCCTCATCCCACCTACCGTCCCTCCACTCCCCGCTCTTGCCCACCCCTCTGCACCCACGCCGGCCAGGAGAACTCAGGCCTCCCCTAGACACGCCGGCTCCGTCCCCTCCAATCTTTGTACAGTGATGCTTCTCAGGAAGGCTCCCTGTCCCTCTTCCACAAAATGGCCATCTCCCCTCTTATACCCTGTCCTCTTCTCTTTTATTTTGCTCATAGCACATATCATTATGAAACACATTCTATAGTCTATGTTTTATTATTATCTGCAACTGACAACCCATCCTCAGGATAGAAGCTCCAGAAAGGGTAGGGATTCTTGTTCACTGCTGCATCCCCAGAACCTAGAATAACACTCAGCATATCATAGGTGTCCAAGAAATATTTGTGAAATTCATGAATGAATGAGAGGGGCCTGGGTGTGGTCTGAAATGATGGAAGTTGGGGTTGAAGGAATAGACAAGGGTCCACCTCCTGAAGGTGTCATGGTGAGAACTTTGGACCTCATCAGACAATAGAAAACCATGAGAAAAAAATGTATATATAATACACATACAAAATATACAAATATATATACAACATAAAGAATGCATTGGGGGTGGATGAGGGCAGGAAAAAGAAAAGTTAGAGAATTACTGCAGTATTCAACTAAGAGGCTAGAGAAAATGACACAGATTCCAAAGATATTGTAGAGTAGAATTTATGGAACATAGTAGCTAAATTAATGAGGAAGGTGAAGCAGAAAGGTAACTCGAAGGTAAGTCTGAGTTTGTAGCCTGAGCACTGGGGCATGCATCAATGCCATTAAATAGAGTTAGAATGTATGACCTTGAAGGAAGCTATAAAAACCGATAGTGGTGTCTTTTGGGAGGAAACTCAAACTGGCTGGCTTCCAGACTCTATAATTGATCTTATGCTGCGAGTCCATTTTTAAATCTTGCATGACTGGTGTCCTACAGCAGATGGTGGACATGCTAGCTGTGGCCCATCATTCGGTTCCTTCAAGGCTCTGTCTGCATGATGCCAAAACATCTGGATGAAAATGAAGCCTTCAGTCCCCCTTTCATGTGTTTCCGTGACACCATGCATCTTGAAACTGACTACATCTTTTGCTTGCCGACATTTTGGAAACGTTGCCTTGGGTTCATTGATGAGGTTCCACTTATAACGCTTAAAAAAAAATCACTCCAAGTGTTAAGCATGTTAATGCGGATTGAAATGTAAGGCTGGAAACTCGGGCAGATAAAAATAAGCAATTCATACTTCGAGTGGAGACACTTAGAACTTATTAGATAATACTACAAAATTAGATGATTGAATGCTTCAAGATCATAGAGGAATTTGATGAACATAAAAGCAATTCACATACCGCTAAACAGAAGAGAGGAAGAGAAATAAATAATAGCTAAGTGGATGCTGACATAATAGTAGCTCGCATCGTATAACGTGTGAGAGCAAGGTTCACAGTGATTCAGGATGACTTAGTTCTATAAAGGCATTTTAGGACATATGCTTCGAACATAGATAGACTTTATTTGAATACTAAACATGTAAGAATATTCTTAGCTTCTGTGAAGAAATACGCTTCCTCCGGTTTATCCTGAGCCACGTGATCCTCTCAGTTTAGTTTTCGTTTTCTAACTTTTGATGGAGACATGAATCTAAGAGACGCTTCACTTTCCTCTTCACGCTATCACAAGGAAAATTCCAGAGTAATGAAAACAGGGAGCAGGTCCAGCGACGTCCAGGCCCGCCAAGAAAAGCTAGAAATCCACGTGTTTAAATGAAATCTCCCTTTTGAAAAGGTTAATGAGCAAGTAAAAAATGTTAACGCATTGCACGGGACAACAGTAGACACAAAATCTAAACACATCTGCTGGCTTGAGTGTAACTGCTTTAGACTGGAAAAACTCTCAAGTCCATTCTCTTGCTTGTCTTCATAATGACTTTCGTGAGATAAATATCGTTTTTATTTCCCCCTTTCTGGTATGGCAGTGATCTCAGAGGGGAAAGGCTGACCCCAATTCCATGAGCCCCAAGACTTCTTAAATCTAAGCCTCTTAATCCACATCTGGATCTAGACTTTGAATTCAGATCTATCTGGTTGCAAAGTCTACACACTACCTCTATTCTAGTACGCACGTTGGATGCACTTTTGCCCTCAGAAGTATTATAAACCCAAACAATTATCATTCAGCAATCACCTCAATACTCTAAAAATCACATTGAGTGGGAAATACAGGAAGGATAGGAGGGAAAGACAATGTTGCTGAGGCTTTTCTGTAATTGAAGTCGAAGAGAAACAGATTTCATTAAGTGCATGGAGAGCAACAACGGACATTATTCGTTGCCAATAATGATATTTGAGGTTTTAAGTGAAAATTAGCATTTTAGAAAACTAGTATCCACCACCATGAGTTTGATAGTTATAAATATAAAAAAAACTTGGCCAGGCGTGGTGGCTCACGCCTGTAATCCTAGCACTCTGGAAAGCCAAGGCGGGAGGATCGCTCAAGGTCAGGAGTTCAAGACCAGCCTGAGCAAGAGCGAGACCCCATCTCTACTAAAAATAGAAAGAAATTAGCTGGACAACTAAAAATATATAGAGAAAAAATTAGCCAGGCATGGTGGCACGTGCCTGTAGTCCCAGCTACTTGGGAGGCTGAGGCAGAAGGATTGCTTAAGCCCAGGAGTTTGAGGTTGCTGTGAGCTAGGCTGACGCCATGGCACTCTAGCTGGGGCAACAAAGTGAGACTCTGTCTCAAAAAAAAAAAAAAATATATATATATAAACTTTCCTGATGAGATCAGTGGGGATGTTAACTAATGAGATTTTTAAATGTTATTTAATGAAATGGGTCAACATTTGGAAGATTTTCATAATGCAGCAAATAAATATTTTGTAAATGACAAATAATGATACAAAATCATGCATGGATAAAAGACCCATTCAAAGTGCAAGATGGACTAACAGAGTTTGTTGTGAAAGAGGAGGAAAAGTTTACTGATAGGATTTCAGATTTCACATTGCGGCTAACCTCTAAGAAAGTACCACTTGTTCAGCTTCAGTGCAGAATCAAAGAATATCAACAATTATCTAAAAAGGCTATTCGTATGTGTGTGAGGCTCGATTTTTAAAAATAGACCTTAACCAAAACAATGTGTTGTACATAACAAACTGAACGCAGAAGCTGATATTAGAATTCAACTATCTTCTGTTAAGCCAAACACTAAAGAAATTTGCAAATGTGTAAAACAATGCCAGTCTTCTCATTCCTTTTTTTGTAAAATGCAGTTACTCTTTATAAAATATGTTATCTATGTTAGCATGTAACGGGTTTATTATTGTAACTTTTAAATTAACTAACATTTTAAAAATTTCTCAGTTTTAATTTTTAATGTAGTAAATATTAGTAGTTATAATCTACATAAACAAAAGCTCTTTGGAGTCCTCAATAATTTTCAAGAGTGTTAAGGGGTCCTGAAACCAAAAGTTTTGAAAACTGCTCATTTAAGATAACTGAGTTTGCTAGGAAATGCAGGATCTCAAAATACATGTATAGTGCTTTTGTCCGTGTTAAGATTCCATTTCTTTCTAATTCTTATTAGTACACATCTTTCACTGAAATAAAGTAGGTTTATTGTCACTGTTCAAAAATAATAGTAACCAACACTTAGTGGATATTTATTACGTGTCAGTCTCTGTGCTGGACTCAAGGGCTACAGTAGCACTTAGATACAGTCCCTACTTTGTGGAGCTTGGTCTAACTGAAATGACAGACATATTTAGGATCTCGTGTGTGGGAGTGTGAATGTCACCACTCAGTTCAGGATGCTAAAGTGTGGGAGAAGTTCCTCCCCGATCGAGGACTAAATCCAAGGACTGACGCTACAAACCTGAGCAGAAGAGGATGGGTTTAAGATTTCTTTGGTGGGATTTGGGGGCACCATTTGGTGATTGATTAGATATAAACACAAAGGGAAAAGAGGAGGGGTTAAAGGATGACTCAGCTTTGTGGCTTAAATACTTTCATTCCATCGTTGATTGAGCAAATACTTACTGAGCACCTACCATGTGCCCATCAAGAAATTGCATTTTAGGGAGATGGACTGGTGAGGGGAGGGGCACACCGTCAAACAAGTGACCGATCAGTCAGTAAACTGTGAAGTGACAACTGCTACGCAGAGCACTAACATAGGCAGATGTGGTAGAGAAGGGCTGAAGGCTGCTTTGGACTGGGTTAGGGAAGCCTGTCTGTAAATTGAATTTTGAAGAACAAGAAGCAGCCAGCCATGCAAAATGGGAGAAAGAGCATTACAGGAAGAGGAGGAACTAATTGATGAAACTCTCTGAGGCAGAAATGAGCCTAGTGGGATGAGAAATAACTAGAGTTGCCAGATTAAGTAAATAAAAAATGTAAAGCACCCAGTTAAATTTGAACTTCAAATAAATGACAATTGCGGGGTTTTTGTATTTAGTATGTCTCATGCAATATTGGGGACATATTGTACTAAGAGAAAAGAAAGCTTTGTTGTTTATCTGAAATTCAAATTTTACTGGGCATATGGACAAAATCCCAAAGAACTAACAAAAACTCTTAGAATTAATAAGCAATTATATCAAGATTGCAAAATACAAGGTTAATATACAAAAGTCAGTTGCTTTCCTATATACTAGCAATGAACAACTGGAACTTGAAATTAAAAACACACCACCATTTACATTAGCACCAAAAAAAGGAAATACTTAGATGCATACAAATCTAACAAAATATGTGCAAAATCTATATGAGGAATACAAGATCTGAGAAAGCAAATTAAAGATCTAGATAAATTGAAAGATATTCCATGTTCCTGGATAGTAAGATACAATATTGTTAAGATGTCCTTTCTTTTCAGCATATTCTATAGATTCAATGCAATCCCAATTACAATCCCAGGAAGTTATTTTTAGGGTATTGATAAAGTAATTGTAAAGTTTATGCGGAGAGGCAAAAGAACCAGGATAGCCAATACAGTATTGAAGAAGAAGCATAAAGCTGATGGATTGATGCCACCCAATTTTCAGACTAGAAAGCCACATTAATCAAGACACTGCAGTTTCGGCAAATGAGTAGATAAATAAATCAATAGAACAGAATGGAGAGCCGAGAAATAGACCAACATAAATATAGTTAACTGATCTTTGACAAAGGAACAAAGGCAATTCTATGAAGAGAGTACAGTCTTTTCAACAAATGGTGCTGAAACGATTAGACATAGAAATGCAAAAAAAATGAATTTAGACATAGACCTTACACCCTTCACAGACATTAACTCAAAAATGGATCGTAGACCTAAATATAAACCTAATATAAACTTCAAAACTTATATCTTATCAACTTCTAGATGATAACATGAGAAAATCTAAGCGTCCTTGCATTTGGTGATTAAAATTAAAAGCTTCTGCTCTGTGAAAGATACTGACAAGAGAATGAAAAGACAAGCCACAAACAGGGAGAAAATGTCTGTAAAATATATATATATGATAAAGGACTTGTGTTCCAAATGTGCAAAGAACTCTCAAAAGTCAACAATAAGAAACCAAACAACCCACATAAAAACTGGATAAAAGATCTAAATAGCCACTCATTAAAAAAGAGACACAGATGGCAAAAAGTGTATGAAAAGATGCTCAATGTCATATGTCATCAGGGAATTGCTAATTAAAACAAACTGTACACCTATTAGAATGGTTAAAATCTGAAATACGGACAACACCAAATGCTGGTGAGGATGTGAAGCCACAGGAACTCTGATTTGTTGCTGATGGGAACACAAAATGGTACAGCCACTTTGCAAGATAGCTTGGGGTCTCCAAGACACAGCACCTTGAAAATTGCCCTACTAGACCTCAGTTGCTACGTTTATATATTATGTCATTGGACTAGATAATCTTTAATATTCTCTTTTTACTCTGATTCTCTGTGATCTCTGACTTCCATTGTCTGACCCTTTAAGCTTACAAAATACTTTTCCACGTTCATTCACTTTATTTTCTTTTTTTTTTTTTTTTTTTTTTTTTGAGACAGAGTCTCACTTTGTTACCCGGGCTAGAGTGAGTGCCGTGGCATCAGCCCAGCTCACAGCAACCTCAAACTCCTGGGCTTAAGCGATCCTACTGCCTCAGCCTCCCGAGTAGCTGGGACCACAGGCATGAGCCACCATGCCCGGCTAATTTTTTTGTATATATATTTTTAGTTGGCCAGATAATTTCTTTCTATTTTTAGTAGAGACGAGGTCTCACTCTTGCTCAGGCTGGTCTCGAACTCCTGACCTCGAGCGATCCACTCGCCTCGGCCTCCCAGAGCTAGGATTACAGGCGTGAGCCACCGCGCCCGGCCCACTTTATTTTCTTTTGTGATCCTGCGAGAGACCAGAGCAAATCATGTTTCATGCAGAGCACCAAGAAAGGTGTTGAGTAAAAGGCTGACATTTAGAGATGAGCCCTAAGAGCTTCCTAACATCGCAAGGTGCCGCGGAGGGCGGATGTGCTGGGAGGTTCCTGTTGTGATCAGAGATATGAAATTGCCCCTTTTTTTACTAGAGCACCTCACTTTTTGTCCATTTTTATATACTGGGGTCCCATGTGGATTGAATTTTTTAAAGGGGACCTCCAAGCACAAGAAGCCAAAGGAAAAAAAATAGATGAATTAAGTTTCATCAAAACTTAAAACTTTTGTGGATCAAAAACCACAATCAAGATGTGAAATGACAATGCACAGACTGGAAGAAAATATTTGCAAATTACACATATGATAACGGTCTAGTGTCCAGAATATATAAAGAACTCTTTAACTCAATCATAAAAAGATAAACCCGATTTAGAAATGGATGAAGGATTTGAATAGACATTTCTCCAAAAAAGATATACACATGGCCAATAAGCACATAAAAAGATTCTCAGCACCATTAGTCATTAGGGAAATGCAAATCAAAACCGCAGTGAGATGTCAATCACTTGACACCCACTAGGACAGCTATGATTGAAAAGAGAGAGAAATAACAAGTGAGGCTGTAAAGGAGTTGAAGCCCTTGTACACTTCTGCTGAGATTGTAAGATGGTAATACTATGGAAAACAATTTGGCATTTGCTCAAAAATTAAACAGAGAGTTGCCACCTGATTCAGCAATTCCACTTCCGGGTATATACCCCAAGAGAATTGAAGATGTAGGTTCACACAAAAACCTGCACACAAATGTTCCTAGCAGCATTAATTCAAATAGCCAAAAAGTGGAAATAACTCAACTGATGAATGGATAAACAAAATGCGAAACATCCATAAGTGGAATATTATTATTCAGCCGTGTTAAGGAATGAAGTACCAATGCATGCTATAGCACAGGTGAACCATGAAAACATTATTCTAAGTGGGAAAAAAAGCAAGATATAAAAGACCACATATTGTATGATTCTGTTTGTATGAAATGTCCAGAATAGACCAGTCCACATAGACAGAAAGTAGACTAGTGGTTTCCAGGGGATGGGGAAAAGGGATAATGGCAAGTGACTGCTAATAGGTATGGAGGTTCTTTCTGGAATGATAGAAATGTTCTGGAATTGCATAGTGGTGATGATTGCACAACAGTGTGAATGTTCTAGAAACTACCGAATATGCTAAAAACACATGAAAACGGTGAACTTTACGAATTATATCCCAATTAAACATTGCAAAATGAAAATATGTCCTCCAGAAATTATTATCTGAAGCTTTAGAGGCAACTTGGTGATCCAGAAGATAAACAAATGGATAACGGAGACAGTACCGTAGATTTTGGTTGAGAAGGAAAGGTTGGAGAATTCTTGCAGCCAGACTGAGTGAACCTCGCAGACAATCAGAGTTGGGCTGAGTTCTTGGGTCACAGCCTTGTCCAATGGCTGGCACGCTCAAGTTTTGAAAATGCAATTGTTCAAGCTGAGTGAACACAATGCTGTTAGGGCTTATGAAAGCCGCAAAGAAGGTATAGATAGGTCAGTGTGAAGAGTGCCGGAGTCAGGGCAGTACTTTTGTCGTGTGTCCTTGTAAAACTCAGGCAGAAATGAAATTAGCTAACAAAAAGAAGGAAACAAAACCAAAGCCAAAAAGATGCAATAACAAAAACCATGTCGGTCTCACATTTGCTCATGACGAGCAGACAATCTATTTATGCATGGAGTGCCTTTTCTGTGGTCGTCTGGGAAGGTTTAGGTTAGTGACCCAATTAAACCAGACCTCGTCTGAATTCATTTCCGAAAGAAGAACACAATGATAGGAGAATCGAGTTTAATGGCAAAAAGACAGAATTTTTGAAAAATATCAGCCAGTTAAAAGTTCATTACCAAGAAACACATCTGATGGTGTAGCTGGCATACATCTTGGGAGGGACTGCCTCGTAAGCCTAATCTTGAAGTCACTCTCCAACCTACTGCTGGAGTAAGAACCATTGAGAAGGGAAGCGATGAATGATTCAGGCTCCTGGTGGAAGGTCAAAGGGGAAAAATGAGACAAAGCTGTCATAATATAGAGGAACTTTCAGCAAAGGAACACAACGGTGGCTCTCAACACAGCAATGAAATGCGGCCTTCTGTAAGTGGAGAAGTAGTTCCGGTTGTCAACTTCTTTGGGGGACCTGGGATCTTAAAGGGGCCCTGAGCATTAGACCACCTAATCTGAATTCTCAAGTCATGACTCAGATGATCCTATGCAGGGAGAAGGGATGAGAAGGTCCCAAATAGACTGTCATTCAGAAATTCTGTGTGGCGCACGAGATCTGAAAGGTACGTTATGGCTTGTGTTCTGTAGGCTGACTGTACCAGGGTTCTGAATTTATGCTAGAGCAGTAGTGCTCAGAAGCAAACCGGTAGTAACTTGACAGATATTTGAATATAATTACTGCATATTGTTAACTATATAGAGAGTTACACATTCAACCCACTTCCAGAAAGAAAGAAATGGAAAGATTTTTTTTTTTAAGAGACAAGAAAAGTGTACAACATTTTGATTAGTTTTCTCATGTTCTGTCTTTGTGCAAAATGAAATTTAGGTCCAAAGGGCAGTGAGCAGGAACAAATATGCAGCATCCATATGGACGGGTATATGAATAGTTACTAAGGAAAGGTTTCCAAGAAAGAAACCATAACTGCTTTCCCCAAAGCCAGATAATTAGAAGTGTTAAAAAAAACAGTGTAGGATTTTTTTTTTTAAACTTCCTGGGTAAGGTAAATCAGACTTCGTTACATTTTTAGTTGTCAATTCCTTCCCAAATTTTTGAAATCTTTCATGAAAATGAATTGAAACCATAGTTATTAATAGGAAATTTGAGGACAATCAAGCTCTCTCGGTAAATTAGAGCCAGAGATGGTGGCTCACGACTGTACTCCCAGCAACTCGGGAGACGGAGGCAAAAGTGTCACTTGAGCCCAGGAATTCAAGGCTGCAATGAGTTATGATCGTGCCACTGCACTCCAGCCTGGTGACAGAGCAAGCGCCTGTCTCGAAAAAATAAAAATTAATTAATTAATTAACTAGAATGTTGCATAGTTTCTCAAAACAATTTATAATCTTAATAAGAATAATACATTTTCACACATATTATTCTCTTCTCATAACTCGTGGGGTTCTTTTTATAGTTATACTAGAAAGATTCGCATATCCTTTTCTGTTTTAGTAAGTTTAGAGAAGGTGAATCTAATTACTATTACTATAATTTTACGTAGTGAAGGTAACCTACTTTGAATATGTTGTATATGATGTGACACCCCCAGGGTGACTGGGACAGACGTTCATAACCAAACACACCCATATGTCTGTGGCTTAGTGCTTGAATATCAAGTTAAGTAGGATAAAGAAAGACTGACAACAGCCTCACGCCAGTTCATGCCTCCGAATGAATTCTGAAAAACCTTTTGTTTTTCAGAGCTTTTTTGGAATTGTGGCTAAAGGGCTGTGAGCCAGGACTTCACAGCAGAGCTTGAGCAAGAGACACCAGTGCCCAACAGGAGGACACTACTCTGTGGGACCCTTCTGACTGACAGTGTCCCCTTGGGAGAGGTGGATTGGACGTGTAGTCAAATGCATAGATCCCTGTTAGAAACACTCCCAAGAGAAGGATTCTGTAATTACTGGGGGATTTGGTGGATCATGCTGAGTACGTGAGTATCCAAATAATTATCCCAGGGAATCTTTCCCTCTATCATTGACCTTTACCTAAATTATATGTTACCGTCTGTTTAAGTACTCCTATATAATCTGATGATTAAAACAATTTTAATTTTCCAGTGAATTTAAATGAGCGAGGCATCCCTGTCTTTTCACCCTCTCTGTTCTCCTCTCTCTGCCTACTGAGTCCTCTGCTTCCAATACAAGTTAAGTGAGATTAAAAGTATGAGCAAATTCTGAAAAACCTTATTTGGGTGTTGAGATGACTATAACACCTTGTCCACACACATAGCAAATGCAGTCAGAAGTAAGATCATCAGTTTGGCTCTGCACCAATTTTTAAGTTGGAACTGCAGAGCTGTTCATTTTAGAAAATGAAAATGCCATTTTCTTGGTCCCTATACCCACTCAATGAAGGAGATTGATGACTCTCTTATATTTGGGAGTCGAAAGGGCTGTGTCAGAAAGGATTTCCTGAGGCTGTGTGGACCAGTGCTGTCCAATAGAAATACAATGTGAGCCACATTTGTCATTTAAAATACATTATTTCTAATAGCCACATTTTAAAAAGTAAAAAGAAACAGGTAAAATTAATTTTAATAATATATTTTACTCAAACTAATATATCCATATCATTAATATCCAAATATCTAATCAATACAAAAATTAATAAAGACATTCTACACTATTCTTTCTTTCATATAAAGAATTGGAATCCAGCAGGTATTTACACTTATAGAATATCTCAATTTGCAGTAAGCTTATTTCAAGTGCTCCATGGCCACATATAGCCGTTGGCTACCATATTGGACAGTGCAGCAAACATGAAAGTTAGAAAGAGCCAGCACCTAAACCCTCAGCGATTTGTGATTCTTTTGGAAAAAGAATGGCTTCCACTTTGACATTTCTTTCACATTTATTCACTGTGTGTTATAAACAGAAATAAAGACCATCAACTGGTGAAAATAATTTTATTTTTAGTACTTCTGGTAAACTAATGAAATATACTGGATTCATGGTGAGAATGTATATCATTCCTTGCTAAGTAGGAGTCACAATTTGAATCCGAAATTGGAGGAAACAGTGCAATCAGAAAGGTTTTGCCCATCTATCTTTTTGAAAAGATATTTGCAGAACCCCATATATTCTATTAACTTTAACCCTGAAATTCTGTTAATATCAACTTAAACTGTTCTAAGGAAAGCACAGTACACGAACAGAGATGCTAGCAAGTGAATGTTGAAATTTTCAAAAATAGGATTCAAGCCTGTTTAGGCAGTTAGGCTTCTACTCTGCTGGAACCAAGGAACTTAGATTTTATAATTTTGTTACCTAGTAATCAGCTGCATCTATGTTTCATCTAGGTTTACTCAACTAGAAAATAATAATAATAATAATAGCTGGCATTTATGATGAGCATCGTTCTCCATGTATTACATGTATTGATTTACTTAATCCTCACAATAACCATATGAATAAGATACTGTATTTTATTCCCATTTTAATAAACTGAGACCAAAAAAAGTAGAGTAACTTACCCCAAATCACACAGCTAGGAAGAAATGACTCAAAACTCATAAGCATGTTAATAAAGCCTAGCCATAGAAAATAGGGAGAAAAGATGAAGGAATGTGGAGGATAGAATGGTAAGTCTCACCGTATGTGTAATCAGAGTCTCAGAGGTGTAGAATAGAAACGATGGAGGAGAGGAGATAATTGAAGAAAAAAATAGGTTTCTAATGAAAGACCTATATGTAGAGAAAACTTACCAAACAGGAAAAATAAAAATAAAAGTACACCTAGATACACCACAGTGAAACTGCAAAATATCATAAGCAAAGGGAAAATCTTAAAAGCAGCCAAAGAGAAAAGGTAGACCACCCACAGAGGTATGGCAATCGAACACAGAAAACTTCTCAGCACAAAAAAAGAAAGCCAGATACTGTGAAATAATATCATCAACAGCTGAATGAAAACCCAGAAGAACTGTCTCAAGAATGAACCATTTTAGACAATCAAAGGCTGGGGAAGTTGCTATCATTAGACTTTTGCTAAAGAAATTTCTAAAGGATGCACTTCAGGATAAAGGAAAATTATTCTGGAAGGATAAGCTGAGATACAAGAAGGAATGGTAAAGAAATACATTAGAAAACATGTAGTTTATAATAAAAATTATGATGTCTCATTGTGGAATAACACATGCCAAGGTTCTTGTACTTTTGAAAGAAAATTAAGATATTGATTACACTTAGGCTGTGTTTATTCAAATTTCAAGGAAAATCATAGAAAAATAGTAATATAATATTAACCTTCCAAACCAGAAGGAAAAAAAATAACAAAGGATAAGCAAAACAGATGAATAAAAATCTTATTAATTTTTTTAAAGGCAGGGAAAGGGGTAAAAGAGGTATAGAAGAAGTAGGGTAAGCAACAATAAATCAAGATGGTATAAACAAGTCTAAACATATCAATAAGCACAGTGAATATAAATGCTATCATCTTACAAGTTAAAAGCAAACCAAAGAGAGAGGTGGTCACATTGGAGAAAAAAAGTTCCAGCTATATACTATTTATGAGACACACCTAAAAAATAAAAAAATGTTGAAGTAAAAGAATAGAAAAAGATAAAACAGAAAAACACTAATTTAAAGCACAATGATATTAAATAACTCTTTGAATAAAGAAAACAAAAACTACCCCAAATCCTACCATAATTTATTTACATAAGTTCCTTTATATTTTGTCCCAAGCTTCCATATTTATGCATTACTATAATTGGGATATACATTTAATTTTAATTCTGCTTGTTTTCTTTTAAAATTATTAATATAATATAATCATTTCCCAAGTTGTCAGGTAGTTTGCATAATATAATTTCATAGCAGCTGTTGTGAGGGTGATTGTTAAATACCTTTGACCTTTTTATAATTTAATTATATTTCCTGCATGACCATCGGGAATGAATTTTGTAAGTTTATGACCTACTATGTGAAGTCAAAAACTCATTTTATTTGTCTTAAACTCTTAAGCATTAAACTTCAGAGTCCATTTCTCATCTGAATACTTCTAGATTTAGAGACTACCCATGTTCATCTTATATGCCATTCAGGTTTTATAGATTTGGAACGTGTTGCAGCTTGGTCTTCTTGCAGGCTGAAGTGTTTTCCTCTTTGGTATGTCTTCACCTAGCTCCACCCATCTTGCTGATCATTTTGTCTGACTCTTCTTATTATTCTGGAAGAGAGTAGAAGGAATCTGGCTGCTCAGTTGGATGAAGTTAGAGTTAGGGATATAGCACTTTGGACAAAGCCTCAAGACGGAGCACAAGACTGAAGTAGAAGTGCCAAGAAATACCAACAGACAAGAACAATGATAGTAATAAATGACATTAACATTGGATTTACTATGTGCCCTGACTGTTTACTTACATTGCACATAACAGTGCTTAATCATGGGTCCATGAAAGCCCTGTATACCTATTCAATTCTTCTCTTTCTTCTGTCTCCCTTATTTCCAAAGAAATCAGAGCCAAGTAGTAGGAATTCAGGCCCACTGCGTGTGTGCAGAAGCTGTAAGGCTGGCATCAATACTTCCATTCATCTGCCTCTCTTCTGGGTCAAGAGGGCACAATGACAGTATAGATTATGAAACAAAGGCGTGTTAACTTGGGGGCAGGAGGCCAAAAAAACAAAAATTTCCAAATAAACGAACTGTAAAGGTCAATGCTAATGAGCAGAGGACAGGCTAGTAACTAACATGCTCCGAGGCTCTGAGGAACTTGATAAAATTAGATTATGTTTCAATGACTGGCACCAGAGCAAAGCTTAATAATACTAATACAGTTAGCACTGTACATACAAATCACTTATGTGCATAATTACAGATTTATGTAAAGTAATGAACTGGATGAACTCCTCCCTCATCTCTGACTGTGAACTTTTGTTTTCCTCCCGGGAGTTGAAAAAAAGTCAGTGTGTCAGAGATTCATCTTTTCCTGCCCATTGGATTATCATGCAGAAATTAAATGAGGTGTCTAATATGAATTTAAATATCAACATTCTGTCGAAACGTGGGAAGATGCACTAAAATGTTTAGTTTGCATTACATTTCAACAAATTTGTGTCATTCTGAGTTTGTTAATTTTGCCTTGTGGAAAGTGAAAATTTTGCATAAATCCAAATTCTACTAAGGACCCTGTGCCAGTACATTTTCCATATTGTTTTTCAGAAGGATTCACATCAATCTGTCCGATCCAGTCTTTAAAATCTCCATTCTGTGCCACAGAAAGCAATAACCTCTTCAATGGCAACCATTCAGCCGTTCAATTAATCTTTTGAACGGGTCCTAAAAAGTTTAGTTTTATCTGGCAGGCTGACCATTTGATGCCAACATTATCATGACAAATCAGAAACCAAATCAAAACAAAACAAAGCAAAAAAGCGAGGCTCGAGGGTCTGTGTTAGAGTCACCCAGATGCCCTCTCTCTGTGACTCCTGAAAAATGGGATATGTAGGAGAACAGAGGCTGGTTAGGCCCAGAGCTGTGATGCTCAGATTTGGAACTGAGCACATCTCAGTGGGCTGTCGTATGTTCTGTCCAACTCATAGTGGCAAGAATCATTATTACAATTAAAGCAAAGCGAGTGTGCAATGTGATATTAAATACCAGCTTTTGTAAAACAGCCTACAGCATGTGCTGAATATTGCTTCATTTATGTAATAGTTTGCCTTAAAACTGCCTTCTCGTGCAGAGAGTGGCCCCACTACCCTTTTAAATATCACCCCTGTCCTCCCAATATAGTGTGAGCCCTCATCATTCAGATTTAGGTCACTGTAACTCTTCCCTCACTTTCCTGGCTTCAGTCTCATCCCGTTTAAACTGTTCTCCTTGGTGAAATTCATCTTCCTATGATAGTGCTAATTTCATGTCATACCCGACTAAGCAACCTAGAGTGGCACGCAATTGCCTACTGAATCAGACTGAAGCTCCTCAATCTAGTTTTATCACCAGATTTCCATTTCTTCCTTCCTTCTTTCCTCCCTCCTTTCCTTCTTTTCTTCCTTCAACTTTTTGTTGAATTATAATATACATGCAAAAAATTCCCATATCATAAGTGTATAATAATTTAATGAATCTTCACAAACTGAACACACCCAGGTCAAGAAAGAGAACGTTACTACCTCTCCAGAAATTCATTTTTTCTTCCTTCTACTTACTACCCATCCACCCAAAAGGAAACCACTAACCTGACTTCTAAGAGCAGAAATTAATTGGGTCGGGCTTGACTTTTACTAAGCTTCTCCTACATGCAGGACTCGGGGTCAGGGTCTGACTTAGGACACGTGAGGCTACCTTGGGCCCCCAAACCTTCCGGCCTATGGCAGCCAGTCTAACTTGAGTCCATACAGCTGATGGATTGGAGCATCCTGAGATTTCATCCATTGTAATCAGGCCTCACTCAGGAACCATCAGCCAGAGGTGTCAGGGTGACAGCTGATGAGAGCTGGGCAAGAAGAGACTGGGTCGCATTGGAAGACGGTGATGTGAAGCTAATGTCACAGGCAACTTGACCTCCCTCCCATTCTCCCCAGCTTGCTCCTTAGTCATCTCTTCAGCTTCCTACTCATTGCATTACGACAAAAGGCACCTGCCGCTGTGGCCTTTCAACCCTAGAGTCCCCAACTAATACCAAGGTCCTTTTGCATCCCAACTGGAATGTCCCCAGCTTTGCAAGGGCCTCTGCTGCTGCCTTGTCCTGATGAACATCCCTCCTGTATTCCAAGGGCAGAAATGAGAAAATACTTTTTATCTGTGATTCTTTTTAACATCAATTAAATGAATGTTATTATTATAGCATTATTATAATACTTTTATATAACAAGGTGCCTTATTATAAAGTTGAGAATTTTCTTAAGCATTTCTATTGAAAATATAATATAAAAATAGTGAATTAAGTTTTGCAGAAAGTCAGGGGGGAATTACTCATAATCCCAACCTCACTCTACAGCTACTTTGATTTGTGCATATTATCTCCAGGTTGTGCACACACTCGCTGCAGTTTTTACTCTGCTGTTATTGTAATGTTTACATCAGGAGAGTATTTTTAAGTGGCCTTTTGTTTATGCAAGCTCTCTGCAAAGGGAAAATGTTCGTACGGAGTCACAAAATCTCCGCTTTCTTTTCTGCAAGGTGTCTCCTTGGTGACAGACTCTCATTCTGTTCTTCAGGGGAGTCGTGGAGCTAAGCTAAAACAAATAGCAAAGATGCCAGTGCACGAGGAGCCTGGATTCTTGCTTCCCCTGTCAGTTACTGTTTAGGCGTAAGGAAATCACCTTGACCTTGTTCCACTTCAGAATCTCCAGGACTAAGTACAGGCGTTAATGTCTATCCTACATACTCAGAAGATGTTTTATTAACTTAACAAACTTATATCAAGCATCAGCCCCATAGGCACAATGTTCCTTGCTGGGGATCATGGAAATCAACAGAGCTGGCAGCTGCAGCTGTGGCAAGACACTGTGTCACCAGCCACTGGGCAGGAGAGGTGCTCTGGGACAGGTGGGTGATGTTCCCACCCAGGAGTGGACTAAAGTCAGGCTTTGAATCTGGGTTGTGGTTCTGTACAGTCTTCACTCCTGTTCCCCTCATTCTAGAACTTTCTAAGAACAGGCTCCTGTGGGCCTGGCCAGATGACCCCAGGCATCTGAACACTCTGAGCTAAGGTGTCCCCCTTGTTTCCTTAGAACCACAGGGGCCTCCCTCCTTGCTACATCTCCCTCCCCCAAGAATGCCCAGGAACAAAGTTTTCTGCCGAGGCGGGAAAACATTGTTTGAAAACATTCCATCTCAAATTCCATAGCCCGTTCTGCTTACATAAATTCAGAAGCAGGAGAAGTTGTTTCTGATTGGGAGGCTCTTGCAGGATGTTGCAGAAAGGGTAGCACTCGTGTCGGGCATTAAAGACGGATGGGACTAAAATAGGTGGCACGAGCAGGTAAGGGCACCTCACGTGGAGAGCGCTGGAGCTAAAGTTCAGAAGTGGAAAAATCTAGAATGCTGGAGGACTATGAGGCTATTTTGGCCTCCTTCTACTTCTCCTAAAACTTTCCCATTTCACAACCTCCCCTTGTAACATTCTTTGCCTCCACTCTGAAGTGTGGTGGTTTCCTGAAGACACTTCTCCCATGCCCATCAAAGGCTGTTTGTTTTCCCACACTCCATGTAACCATGTAAAGTGAGTGTCCTTGTGTCCTTCTGTCACCTCCAGACCAGTGTTCCCCTTTTCCTGCAGAAACTTTGCCCTTTGAGGTTTATGTGACTGGGGTACATCATCTCCATTGTTCCTGTCATCTCCCTGACACTCCTGTTCATTCACTGAAGACTTCAGTTCCTGGTCCCCTGTCTTACTCTATGCCCCAGATTCTGTCATCACTCTTTGTAACTTCAGCGTTCCCAGGAAAGGCCATTTCGATTCTCTGGCATCTCAAGTTCTTCTCCTCCTTATCTCAAATTCTCTTTTCTTTCTCTCAACATCAATCACCCACTGTAGTAGTTGCAACATGGACCATTACACCACCTCTAAAATCTTGAAGGCCAACATCAAGCTCTCGGGTCATCCCATTTCCTTCTAGTAGGTTCGTTCAAGTGTCCCTACTAGACAAATCCTTCAAGCTCATCATGGTCTCCACTTCATTGATCCTCCTGCTTTCTCACTATCCATCAGTAGCCTCATAAATACCTCCCTTCTTGCCCAGGTTCAATTCCATACTCCACCATTCTAATCACTTTTTACAAGGGCCATGAATTCCTTTATTTGCCATAGCTTCACAGATAAATTCAGCCTTCAGCATTCTCCATGCCTCAGCACAACTGCAGAAAGTTTTATTATTAATACTTCTTTCATTCCAAAGTCATGATTTCAGACTTCAGATGAGCTCTCAGCTGCTTGTCAATGCTCTTCCACTTCTCAGGTAAGCTCAACTTCCAATTGCCCTGCAGAATCAATTTCTCCCTCACTCCTAGATCAGTCTTGGCGTGTGCACGTGCTCTGCTACCTCCATCCCCAAATCCTCAAGCTACCACCTGTCAAAGCAGAACTGCTCTAAAGGATCATCTCTATATTTCTTTGTTTCTCATTCACTCCTCAACCAATTCCAAACCATCTTCTCGCAAAAGTATATTTTCTCATTTCAATTCCACTGTCAAATCCAATGGTCGGTTTTCTAGTTAGTGACTGTGATAGACTGAATAACGTCCCCCTCCAAAGATGTGTACATCATACTCTCCTAACCTGTGAATACGTTCCCATCCATGGCCTGCTTTGCAAACAGGTCCTATTTAGGGACTTCTGTTCATTCTCCACCGTGCAACCACCTAAGGGAAGTTCTCTTTAATCCCCAGGGAAATGCCTTCCCCCTGTGACTCCCTGTCACTCTACTTGTTGTTTTATGACACTTATCACAACTTAAATGTATGAATTGCTTTGCTTTTTAATTATGTTATTGTCTCCCTTACTCACTGAATTGAAAGCTACACAAGACCTGTGGATATACTCTTTTATGCACCACATTCACCCAGCACTTAGCAAAGTTTGAGGCATATAATAGTTGCTCAATAAATAGTTGCTGAGTGTTTGTTGTTGAGAGGCAGGCAGGTAGCAGGGTGGAAGCAGTAAAGTGTTATTAGAGGCACATAAAGCTTGAAAGTCAGAGACCAGATTGTGGGGAGGACTGAATGTCACAGTGAGGAGATCAGACTTTATGGGCAATGGGGAAACATGAAATAATTTGAGCAAAAAAACTCAAAATTGCTGGGATCCGTGTATTGGGCAAATATCCCTAGCACCAATATAAGGGATGGAAAGAAATCAGAAGCAAAGCTGCTGGAAGGACAAAGTGATTCAGCAGATATATGTATTTTTTTTTTGAGGAGGAAAAAGGGCTTTATAAATGTATAATTGCACTGTTATATACAGTAATTTTTTATTAAGAATTAACAATATTTAACTTGATCAAATAGTTCAGCCTTGGGTTTGTCATGTCTAAATTATTACAGTTTTTGAATGAATGACCCAAGTTATAGAATATATCAATGCCCACAGCTATAAAACATTTATAATTTGTGGGTTGGGGGCTAATCAGGCCTGAAAGTATCTTTCCACAGTAATTGGAAAAGGCCTCCCATATTCAGCAGGACATTTTTAAACACAAACAACCTCTCATTCCTTCCAAATCAGATTGCTGCAAACTTGGTGAGCAAACCTTCTTCTCAGACCACGTGTGTGCCAGCTTTGAAGTTCTAAGGCCCAGCTCCTTCAAATTATCTGGATTGAAATAGTGCCTGGAAAAAGTGATTAAAGGAGCGATGAGTTTCAGAAACTTTAAAAATAGTTGTACAGATTTTAAACATGGGTTTAAAACCAACCAAACTAAAATTAATTCTACCCACAATACCTGGAAAAAAGAAAGGGGCTAAGAACGGCTTTACTCCAAATCCCAGGAGAAATGAGCAATGGACAAAGAAAGGTGTTGACTTGAGTTGACGCCAAGGGACCATCCTCTAGGAGGGCTGTAAATGGATATTTTTTTTCAGATGTTGTTTGTAAATGCAAAAACTTTCAGTGCAGTGAACACAGTGGATGTATTTGGTTCCATGGTTGTAATGCACGACAGGACACAGGAATGAAAGCAGATCTATCTGCTAACCTGCTGAAACGTTGGCACAGCTCAGCCACCTGCTTAGTGAGCTCTACAGCTGTGGGACCTCTTTGATTTTCCCCCACTGAGGCCCCGCTGGCATGGTGGAAACCCAGAGAAAATGCAGGGAAAAAATTAGTAACACCGGAAAAGGCAGCTGAATAAATGAGCCTTAGTTGGAATTGTCAGGACAAAAGGCATTCTACGAATCCCTGGGTAGTTTTAAGACTAGAGTGGTTTGTGTGGAAGCAACCGTGCAATGAAAGGGAAGAAAACAAAATAATTCTAGTAAAAGAATTGTGACAGATTAATGCCAATAAGCATTTGCAATGTGGTTAAATGATTTTGTGCCAGTATAAAAAAAAAAATTATGAATGACATGCATCTGTCAAGTACTGGAACCTCTGGGACTAAGACGGCAGAATGAGAGGAGGTACAGGACAGCGGTGTGGCCTGGGGATAGGGCCCTCGCCCGGGTGTCAGGAGACGAGGGTGTTAGCTGGAGCTCTGCCTTTTACTAACTCTCTGACCTTGCACAAGTGGCCTCATTTCACTGACTATTCCTTCCTCATCATAGATTCAAAGGGTGGCATTCACTTTAGGAAGGAGGAACGACATCTCTGGGACTAGCAAGGACACAGTCAGTAGACACAGGTGTGCTAGAGTGGAGTAAAAGGCTTGGGCATCATCCTTTCTGTAGGGCAGGAGGCGAGTTCCTCCACGGAGGGGAAGAGGCAGTGGACCGTGTGAAGAGGAGCTTTGCAGGGGCATCTTTGGCAAGTGTACGGGAGATCAGGAAAAGCTGGTAAAGCCACAGTGACGTTGATAAGCACAGATCTGCTGTATGAGCCTAAGCAATGGCCGCTGATGGTCCCAGCATTTCCCAATGTGTGACACGAGAACATGGAAATCATTGAGTGGTGGGAGGGCAAGAAAGATCATCTGTGGTTCACGTTAGCATGTTGAAGCCTCTGACAAGTCCTGCAGCAAAGAAACAGGATTAACTATGTACTTCACCATTTCCAGAACTTACTTGACTAAAGAAATTTAAAAAAATTTATGTCTGTTAGAATTTCACTGAACCCAACAGACAAAACAGTGTTCTAGGGCAGCGGTCCCCAACCTTTTTGGCACCAGGGACCAGTTTCGTGGAAGACATCAGGTAGGGGGAGCTCAGGCGATGATGTGAGCCATGAGGAGCATCTGTAAATACAGATGAAGCTTCCCTTGTTCGTCCACAGCTCATTTCTTGCTGCACGCCACATCCTTCCTAAGTTTCATGGAAGACAATTTTTCCATGGATGGGATGGGGGAGGGACAGAGCTCTGCATCCTGGTCCCTAACAGGCCAAGGACCAGTATCAGTTTACATCCCAGGGTTGGGGACCACAGTTCTTGGGCATAAAAATCCAAGCTCCCTGAGAAAACACATAATGCCCTCCAGGGTGAAGCTCCTGCCATTGCCTGCTTCAAATCTGATGTTTAGTACAACTGAGCCAAACCACCTGGGACTCTCTCTGCCCACCCCTGCCCCCCCCGCACACGCAGTCTGCATGTCCCAGCCTGCCCTGCAAACTGCATGCCTCGTGGTTTCTTTGTGCGTGTGTTTTGCTCCTGCAAAACACAAATGCTCTCTCTCCTCCTCTTTAACTGCCAAATTCCTGTTTATCCTTTAAGATTCATGTTAGTCAGAATCACCCAGGGAGACACGTCGTCAGGGATATTTTGTAACCTTGAGTGAAGCCACCTATTGGGAAAAATAAGTCACTTGTTCATGGCGAGATCCAGTCTATAAATTGCTCTCTTACCTAGTCTCTCCTTTAGTCTTTGCTTCAATTCTGCAAAGCAGACATTACTGTTATCACTATTTTGAAGGTGAGAAAATGAGGATCAGAGAGCCCAAGCGTCTTGCTAAGCTCACCCCTGCCAGGCAACGGCAGAGGCAGGGAGTTCTTAGTTCAAAGCCAAGTCCTGCCCCTGCTGTGGGTACGTGACTCATTAGGAATAGACAGACTCAAAACCCTTGAGCAACTTCTTTTAAAACAAATAAACTAACTGCTGCTCCTTCCTGCCTCTTCCTCTGTCATCGTCTCTGTCCCCACCCTGGCATCTGCCTCTCAGATGGGTCTCTGGTGACCAGGAAGGACAGAGCGTCTGGGGTGGGATGAGAACTCATCTGTACCCCGTACACACGGTTTCTTCTCACAGCAGCTGCTCTTCCCAATTTTCTGCTTGGGTGGATTTTTTTCAAGAATGTTAACTGGTTTTTTTCCTATCGCCGAATGCAAAACAAAGTCACGTGTGTGTACACACACGAGTATATTTCCTTTAGGTGCGAATATGTGTAAGAACAAGGAGCTGGAAAGGATGAAACTTGTTTTTAAAAATATTTTTTACATCATTCACCGCATTTCAAAAGTAGAAAATGACTAAAGGAAAATTCTCCAAATGTCATCGTAAACACTGAGCCCATTGAACCTGCACGGGGCCAGGGCTCTAGTAGCTGCCCACATTCTTGACTTTTGGTGAGTTCACTGAGGATGTCGGGTGCTGCCAAGGCTTGTCCCTGGCCTGCCGGTGGCCCATTTTCTCCTCCTAGCACTGCCACGCCCAGCTCCAGGGGCTGCTGAACCGGGACAGTCTACAAGGAAGCAGAGTGAGAAAAACCACTTGCTCCAAGATGTTAGGGGTATTAGGGGCTTTCTCCTTCCAGAGTAATTATACTAGTATTTCAAAGGAGAATCCACCCCTGCCCTCAAGACAATATTCAAGCCAGAGAAATTAATCTGTACGGGTAGAACTTTCGTTTCTATGGCATTTTGATGGGCACACGGGCACCATATGGAAAGACCATTTCCTCTCCCACTCAGAAGGCCTGTCCCCTGCAGGGGAAGGTAAGTTGGGAAAGAGGCCTTACTGTACAGGTGTGCTAAATGGAATCAAAGGTCATTGATTCCATCATGAAAACCTAAAGAAAAGCATTCTGCTGTCCAACGGTGGTACTTTTAAGTGTCACTTTCCACCCACTGACTGTCACTCTTCTTTTACTTGAAATGGCCATTGAAGATAAATAAGGCCTGTCTTCCACTGTCGTGAGATTTTTTTTCTGAAAGGCGCAGAGCGTGTGTGATAAGCACGTCTGCTCCTCTCCTGCCACTGCCCCGTTGAGGTTGTCCCTGCTGCCTGGTCCTCCAGGCAAAGGTGAAGGAGCTCACCTGCTCAAGACTGTCTGCATCCGCCCGCTTGGCATGGCCATGTCCTCACCCAGCCTGAGTGCTCCACGCTGGACAGGGACGGCTCCGAGGGGCCCTTGGACGGAGCAGCCACACTTCAGAGCCCCGAGTCACAGTTAGGACAAAAAGGGCTCAAGTGTGGGGTTTTGCCTGTTATTAGTGACTTTGAGCGAGTGGCTGCACCTCTTGGGCCTCAGTTTCTCCCTCCCTGTGGCCTCGTGGGGATCACACCGAATAGCGAATGGGAAGTGCTTGTGTCAAGGGGACACGAGATAAAATTGCAGCCATCACTGAGTCAACAGACCTGACTACTTATGAGACGTGCTCTCAGCAGTAGTTCCTATTTCTGTAATCTGGTTTTGCGAAGGCAGATGCCAGCAAGCCCACGTGGTGTGAGGACGGTGTCACCTAGGGGCAGCCTGGAGCCATCAGAGGTGGTGGGGGCTGGGGGGGGAGGTGTGGCCCCGGCTCCTGCACAAACACCTCCTCACACTGCTCACACTCAAGCCCAGCTTCCCGCCCCCTCTGTAGAGCGCGTCCTGCCCCCGTCTGGCTGAAGGACCCTGTCTGTCACCGCTTAGCACGTCCTTAGTGTGACGGGCTTCAGAAACCACGCAGGAGGGGACTGGCCGTCCAGGCGTGACACAGAACAGAGCATTTCAACTCCCCGCGGCCAGGACTTGGACCGTTCGGGCACTTTTTCCATTTACTTCAAAAGCAGCCTGCCATGTGATCGGTCGCCAGGGTAGGCACGGACGGACTGAGGACAGAAAGAGGCGCCCAGAACATGCCCACGTGCGCACGGGGTGGGGGCGGGGGCTGTTAAGGAAATAGAAACAGGATGGAAATGAAAGAGTCTTTCTAATTAGACTGTTTCCCCAAGCTTTCCCATCTGGTTCTTCCATAAATAATAACCACAAGGGGGAATATCTGACATGGTGTCATCTCCCGAAGAAATGAGCAGGGCGTGCCTGTTGGGGACAGGCGAAAAAGGATCCCAAGGGAGTTGGTTTAGGAAAAAGGCATAAGGTTAAGGAATGGAGGGGACACCACACCCTGGTATTTGGAGAGGATGCGACCTGCCTGCAGCTGTTTCACAGTAAACTTTTGTTTTTATAAGTAGAAGGATACTTATAAAAGGAGGATACTCTAAAATATGGATAAACGTATAGTAAGTACATAAACCAGTAACATAGTTGTTTATTGTCATTATCAAGTATGATGTACTGATGTATTGTATGTGCTAGACTTTTATGTGACTGGCCGTGCAGTAGGTCTGTTTATACCAGCATCCTCACAAAACTGTGTTGTATTGTGCTACGACTTTACAATGGCTACAACGTTACCAGGCGATTTTTCAACTCCATTATAATCTTAATGGGACCATTATCCTATATGCAGTCTGGTGTTGGCCAAAACATCATTATGGGGTCCATGACCCTGTATCACTTTTGTGCATCACTTTTGTGTTTACAAAGTACTCCTACACAGACCATCCCATCTGACCTGCAGAATAATTCTGTAAAGGTAGGAAGGGCAGAAATTCACTCCACTGTGTTACAGGTATTTCCACTGAGGTTCAGAGACTTGCTATGAGTCACACCTAATACATGGTTACTGCGGAACTCAAACCTGTATCTCCTGACCCCAAATCCACTGCTTACTCTTCCACATCTCTATTAATTCCTCAGCTCTTAGATGCTTACCCATCAGACAGGAAGTGTAAAAACACGCGTGTGTCTACCCGTTGCAGCTTTAAAAAATTATTTACGGCATGAAACAACTCAAATTGTTCATGATTGGGTGATCCAATTTTCTCCAGACCTCAATAATGTGTGGATATAGATTCTTAGAGTAGTTAACATTTATTGAAAACCTATTATATGCCACACACTATGCTAAGTAAGCCCCTTATGTACACCTGTGCTTAATCCTCACACCCCTATGAAATAGGTCTTGTTACTTCTTAGTCAAGAGGAAACTGATCATCCATCATCAGAAAGGTTAAGTAACTCACCCAAGGTCACACAGCCACACAGTGGAAGCAGGGCTCAGAGAAATGTCTGTCTGGCCCCAAAGCTTGTGCTCTCAATCACGATGGCATTTACATCACAGCAGTAACCCATGTTTCTCTGGCACTCTGGCACTGGCCCCACTTCTCATACAGAACCCCAGGCCCTTAAATGTTCCTTCTAATACTTAAGGGTGTCCTAAGGAGATGTCTTATGTGTGTGCTCCAAGTCAGCCCACGGTCAGCTCTCAAGTGTCACCCGCCATTTCTTTACACTTCTCCTCCAACCCACACAACCTAGAAATGAAATATTGGGCAGGAATCACCTCTGTAGTGAGCTTGCAAATAAAAAAAGAAAGAAGAAAGAGGTGCCCTGGACACACCACCAGCACCACCATGGTGTCTTTGGTACTTCACTTCATTTGGAAGTTGGATGTTTGAAACAGAAAGAGGTGAGGCAGTTGAAGGGAGACTTCTCATCTGACAGCTCTTTAAAGCCCCTGCCTCCTTGGGGCAGCTGTGGTTAAAGGGCATCGGGCGATTGATGACTCGACTTCTCTCAGTCTCACATTCCTTGACTGCAAAATGAAAATGATGCCACCTACTTCACGGGACGGTGCTGTGCCTTGAGTGAAATACAGTATGCAAAGCACCTGATGTAATGTTTGGCAGCTTTAGAAGCTAAAACAAAATGACAGTTTATTTTAACCCAAATCCCCATTCTATTTGAAGACATAGCTTCTCTCGTTATTGGCAGTTAATTAGTCAGTGAACTCATATTTGTTGAGTGATTGCAATGTTCAAGCAAGTTGTTTGGAGGAGAGTGTGAAAATTACACGAAGAGGACTAGCTATCACTTGCACAGGATTTTTCGTGAAAATTAGCATGATCACCATATAATTATATTTGGACATAATATTGTTCTGCCAAAATTTTCTCTGTATTGGTATTTGTTATTAAAGGATTATGGCGGCCCATGCATGGTCTAAACACCTGTGAACACATTTCTAAAGGAGACATAGACCACGCCATTTGTCAGCTTTCTGGAAACGTGGGCAAGGCCCCCATAATTTTGGGTGAAAAAACTATGTGAAGATGTTTGTAAAGGAAAACCAACATCCTGAGTGTTTCCACAGACTCCGCCTGGCCAACGGTGGCCACCCAGGGCCCATGGCCTTTTATGGCCCCAGGGCTGCTGCCAACGTGAGGGATGGTGACGCTTGTCAGGGAAGGAGAACTCACCTGGGCTTGACACGATGCTCCGTGCAGAGCAGGGACTTTCTGGGCCACGGGCTCACTTTGTCTCAGTGGATGATTTCCTGGTTCCCGTTCAGTCAAGTTATTTCAGACTGATGGAGACTGGAGCTTTCTCACCTCTGCCTGCTTTTCTCCTCAGGTGCAAGGTCAGCGTGGCTCAGAGAGCTTCCCTTCCATTATGAGAACTGTGGGGCCTGTAGAAACCCACGGAATGCAAATTCCTCGACTGAATTTTCAGGTGATTTCTTTTCCTCTTCCTTTTGTCCTGCTTCGCTTTTACTATACTTTTCAATCACCTGTTATAATTTGCTAGAAACACGTGATCTCCATTTTTAAAAAAGCACTGCTATGTTCTCACAATTTAAGACGGCTAAATGATCATGCTTGTAGCTCTGGCTTGGGTGATGCAAAGGCAATATATGTAACCAAAATGTTTGCACCCCCATAATATTCTGAAATTTAAAAAAAAGAAAAAAAATGTATAAATAAATAAAAAAAAACAGTTAAAAAAAAAAACACCCTCCAGCCTGATTTGTTAACTGGATTTCTTTTTTTTTTTTTTTTTTCTTATTTCTTCTTTTTTCTTTTCTCATTTCCATCTTTCTCTTTCTTGTTCTTTCTTTTCTGGGGTGGCTGTGATGCCAAATGTCTTTGTCTGTTTTGTGCTGGTATAACAAGACACTGGGTAATTTATAAAGAGCAGAAATTTAGTTTCTCACAGTTCTGGAGGCCAGAAGTCCAAGATCAAGGCGGCAGCAGGGCGAGTTGTCTGGTGAGGGCTGTATCCTACTGAAGGGAGGAACTGTGTCCTCGCAGGGTGGAAGATAAAAGGACACTCTACTGACTGATCACTGTGTGAAACTTCTTTTATAAGGGCCTTAATCCTACTGGTGAAGGAAGGTGCCCTTATGACCTAATCGCCTCCGGAAGGCCCCACCTCGTCTTACTATCACATTGGCAACACCTGAACGTTGGAGGGGATCCATTCAAACCACAGCACCGAGTATTTTGATGTGGGACTATGAGGCTCCTCCTGGAGAATCCTTAAATAACCACAGGATTTAAAGTGGAAATTCATTAAAACAGTAAAGCTGTTTCTGACTATTTGTTCTACCTTTTATTTTAGAGGTCTTAAAAGTATTTCGTAAAAGTAATGCAAGCAAAGTAGATTAAAGGGATGCTTCGAAGTTTACTGGAGGCTTCATTTATAAACCTTGGTATCTCACAGGTCAGACTCCAAATAATGGGAATAGCTAATACAGAATTTAGGATTAAACCAGGAAATGAATAGTTTTCATTTCGAGTATGACGAAGGAGGCAGTTAAGGAAAAGTAATGCCATTTAGACACACAAAGGTGAGAGGGGACAAGTCCTGACTGTCCCCACTCCCACCCTTAGTGGTAGATTATTCTCCACGGATCTGTCTGTTTTTGTGATTCTGTGGAGTGAGTGCAGAGTCCAGTTCCACAGTCAAGATCATGCCCTGAGCCCCCCTTCCCCGAATTGCCCCCAGGGTGCTGAAGGTGTGTTGTTTGCGTCCTCAGGCCGTCGGGGCAACCATGGGGCTGAGTCACGTCTGCCCACAGCTGCAGCTGTTTGCATCCCTGGGCACCGAGGTCTGAAACTCGACCCTGGCAAGGACCAGCCCTACCCTCTTGGAGGAAATGGCTGGGCAGCTTCAGCAACAGCAGATGAAAACTTCCTTCCTCTTCATCCAGCTGCGGGCTCCCCCTGCCCCGGCTCTCCCCGCCCAGTCTCCAGCCACTGCAGCCTGCACAGCAGCAGCCCCAGGGGGCCTGGAGGAGGGACGCATTCTCCCAAGTCCTAGAACTGGCTTCTTGGCAGGCTGGGACCTCAGGCGCACTCGGGGCTTGGCTGCGTCTCCCTCAAGCCCGCCGCAGGAGGCAGGCCCTGGGACAGAGCGACCAGCTGCTTTTGGTTGCTCTGCTCTGAAGCCAAAGAAGGCGGGGGAGGAAAAACCCCAGGACCTGCACGTAAGCAGGGGTGGTGACTGCGGATCCCCACATCGCAGACGTCCCCGGGGCCCGGCCTCTAGGAAACTTGGCCGGCCACAGCCGCTGCCATGCGGGTGCCCTAGCCCAGCTCCCGGCATGAGCAATGGAAGCAGCGATTCTTCCACGGGCTGGAAGCACCAGCCAGTCCCTTCTGCACCCCAGGGCCCGTGGGGCATGGACCCCCTGTGCAGGGATGCCTGGGGATGCTCCATCCCACGGGCCGCCCTGGACCGCGCTGCTGACGACAGGGAGTGGGCCGTGCTGACCAGAGGGGCTGCGACCTGCCAGGTGCCCCCCGGGCGCTGGGAGGAAGGCGCAGGTACCGCAGTGCGGGCGACACGGGCGCGGCTCTACAGGTACTGCCCGGCCGTCCAGATCAGCACGGGCTGCCCTGCCCCACCTGCGGCTCTGCCTCTCAAGGTAAGAGCTAGCCTGAATCCCCCGACCCCAGCTGTCCCCAGCTGTCCCACTCGGGGAAAGGGAGCCAAGACACAGACGTGCCACCACGATCCCTGGGTCTCCCCTCCGCTTGGCTGGGCCACACCTTGTCGGCGGAGGTGCCCACCAGCCCAGGGTTGGCCTCTGTCCTCCAGGCTCTGCCACCTTCCCGGCCTCCGGCAGCATTTTGCTTGGAAAGAGACAGTGAATAACTGTTTCCCAAGATTTCTGCCAAAGACAGGATTGGAAAAGTCGGATAAGGAAGGGCAAACTTTATAGGGGAAGACTAGCGAGGAGGACAAAGGAGGTCCCCAGACATGACTGGGCCCTGTGATGTGCTGGGCGGCTTCCCACACCCCACTTGTGCTCAAAACTGCTCTGAGAAATGCAAGTTCGTAACTTCAGTTTCACTTGGGGGAATCGAGAAGTGGCTGGGCAAGGATCCTCCCCCTCTTGCCAAAAAGACAAGGGCAAAAGCAGAGCCTGGTGTCCCAGAACGGGCACTGGGAACACTGGGAGGGGCTTCATCGAGTTGTGGAAGCTTCCAGATCGGACCCCAGTCTCATCCTCCCATCCCCCCACCCTCACCCCCCACCCCCGAGGGGATGTGCATCCCCCGACATGATCCCCCGTTTCCCACCAGGAAGGAGAGAGGTCACCCTGTGTGGCCTCCGGGGTCTTTTCCAGCTCTACAGGCTCTGCCTCTGATGGTGGCTCTGCCTGCTCTGTTGTCAGCATCTCACTCCCCACGCATCTGGCCCAACCTCCCCACCAGGCTGGTGCCCGACCCCCCCCCCCAAGCCCAGGTGCACAGTTCTCACCATGGGTGGGCAAAACTGAAAAGTATACGTTCCTTTTTCCTGTCCCAGAAGAAGGGGCATCGTGACGTGCTTTGCATGTGTGTGGGCAGCGAGGGTGGGAGTGAGGAAGAGTGGGGGCTGAGATAGCAGGAGGGGGCTTATGTGCTAGGTTGGCTCGGAGGGGACGCTCAGAGATGTCACAAGAGAAAGGAATGAAATTCACATCGGCAAAGGAGCCTACCGTGGGGCTAGAGGGGAACCTGCTTTCTCAGACTTTGTGCCTCTCCCCTGCCTCCCCCCACACACCACCCCTCCTTCCCTTGTCTCCTGTTAACAGGGGCCCTACATAGAGCCACAGTTAAGAATCAGGGAGAAAGGATGAGCTGGAGTTCTCTCCGGAAGGGAACTCTTGGAAGAAGAGATGTGCTCGCTGGCCTCCTTAAGAAATAGTTTACATTCCATCCTAATTCCTGCATCTCTCATTTCCTACAGGGATTTAGGAGGAATGACACAGCCCTGTGTCAGAGCCCAGTCTCTGTAACGTGGGGTCACACAGTCGTCGTCTGTGTACTTTAGTGCCGGTCTGATGACTTGAGAAGCCCATCTTTTCCCACTCTCCCCTCCCGCCTTTCAGAGCCATTGCCATTTCTCTGGGGAGAGGCACTTTGGGAGTCGGTCCAAGCGTGTGGATCTCGGTCTGGTTGACCTTATTTAGCCCCCTCTGTGAATGGGCCCCCAGACATCTGCTCCATCTAAACCGAGGACTGCAGGATCCCTGGCTAAAACGTTAGAAGCCCCAAGTCCAAGTCCCTACCTAAAGCAAGCCAGCAGGGCTCTCTGAGGCTGAGTGTTCCCATCTTGAGAATACTGATGACATCACCTGTCCAGTTGCTATGGAGATTTGTGGGCTGAAGTGAAAGGCCCCTCAGTAGCCCTGTCTTAGGGAAAGAGAGGAGAAGCAAAACCAAGGGGACACCAGGTAGGACCAGGGAAGCCACAGAGTCAGAGGTGCCAGTGTAGCCTGGGAACCCAGAGTCTGATGAGGGAGCAGGGCTGCCTGTCCTTGACCTTGCTGGTCAGACACTGTGATTCCTTCTGCTGAGAGGAGAGAGAGGAGTTGGGAATTGAGCACCCTCAGATCCATGAGTCCTTAGATGCTTTATGGCTGTTACTAAGCAGGTGACCCCTGCCCAGAGCCGGGTGTTAGAGAAAGGAGTGAAATCAACAGAAATAGTTTTTTTGTTTGTTTGTGTGTTTGTTTGTTTGTTTGTTTTTTACCTCTCCAGCCCTGGGCACGTAAGGTGCCGTCTAGACTTGAAAGATTAGTATATAAGAAGGACCCAATCCTTTCCTGTTTTGGAATTTAGCTGTATGAGTTGCAGCAAAGTGTCAAGAGGCTGATTAAAATATCTTCTTGTCCACGGTGGATGGCGAGGCCCTCGATTGCCCACAGTGGGAACTTTTGGGGGATGTACTCATGAAAAATGTGATCCGTTATATTTATTAACATGAAATGTTGGTTACATGGAAGGAAACTCTATCCATACGTGCATATTGTAGGGTCAGGTCCTTGCATCAACTTTCCAAGGAGAAAAATCCAGATTGTAAGAGTAAACTTTCTTCTTCCCAGTACTCCAAATGCTAAATTTATTCTCCGTGTTGAAACGTCATGGTCTCCAGAGTCAAAATTGTTGACTTACGTCTTTCCAAATTTCGTAAGGAGTGAGTACAGCTCACCAAATCTCTTGGTTCTTACTTTATTCTATGATTGGGCTTTAGTAAAAATAACTGTAGCCTTCTATGACCTACACGGCTTCCATTACACTATTTCCTCTGATTAAAATTCTATGAGGATACACGTTATTATCACGCTTGAGGATGGGCAGCAATTTGCTGGGCCCCAAGACACGACAGCTCAGGCCCTGCACTCAAGTTGTCCACCCTGCGGCTTTTTTGCCTTCTCGTGCTGTCTTTCTAGCCCGCGACGTTTGCTTGGAAGGTAACCCAACATTTGCTGGGGCCTGGTGGTCTATACTTCAGCCCCAGTTTCTCTCATGGAGAGGGCAGGAGAAAGATCCTCAGAAATATCAGGTCTAGTGGCCTGGGCTGCTTGGGACAAGAACAGCCAGCTTTCTAGAAGCAGTGGAGACCTGGGTGTGGAAGAAGTGGAGTTGCAGGGCAGGGCGATGTCCGCGGAGGCTCTAACTTTCCCGTGGTTGGTCTGTCAGTGTGACTCAGAGAATGTTCCATGAGCTGGGGCCAGAGCCTGCCCTAACCATCTGTTGGCCCCGTGTCCCATTGCCCCTCTGTGGAAACCCAAGGAACAGTCAGTGTTCGATTCCAGTTTGGTGCTAAAGATACGACGAGGAAGACAGACCCAACTCAAGAGAGAGGGGAAAAAAGCTTTATAGTCATTTGGGGAAAATTCCACATATTGTAAAAAACAGTTTTTCACTAGGTCTTCATATCTTACATAATACGTCTTAAAATAGTAGTGACTTTTGGTGTTATAAACAGCCTTAGAAAGTTAGTAGTAAATATATTTTTAAAATGTCCCCCAAAATTCCATTTTTACAAACCCCACAAAATGTTTACCTATGGCTTTAAATTTCCTCCCCAAATTTACCTATTTCGGTCTTCCTTTTTCCCTTCCTCCCTCACCATGGGTCCTCAAAACCAATCAACTTTTTGAGCTTTCATCCCCAGGTGCTAAGGGTGTCCAGGGTTGAGAAGACAGATGAGGATGAACGAGGCAGATAAGGACTGAGCAGGAGGTTTATGCAAGAGGGAGGCCGGGGTTGGTACCTTAGCCATTAATCTAACAAATGGAAATGCAGTGTAGGTCTATTTTCTTATAGGCAGGCCCTGTCTAGCAGACTAGAAAAAATAGTTTTAACTCTCTATGTCTTGGGTTGTTATTCCTTACCATAAAACTAGTGTCTAAGATGTAAGTCTGTAAACTACATTCAATTTTTTGTAGAACGTCTTTATTTCATTCTAGAGATGAAAAAGGAAGCTCCGGTTCTGCCAACTGGGTGGCCTCTGACAGCTCATTGAACAAAGCCAGCTTGTCTTATTTGCTCTCGGAGGTCTTTCTGGGTCTAACATTATATCCTAACGATGAATCTATGAATCCAGACAGGGAATGAATTGTTTAATGAAATAAAAGTATTAAAGCGATTTAATTTCTTTGACCTCAGCTTGTCTCTCAAGACCAATTATTTTGTCAAATGACTTCACTATAGGAAATTTACACATAGAGTGGACTTACTTTTCTTAGGAAGAACTAGAATTTCAGTGGGGAGCTAGGAATGGAAGACATGAAAGAGTTAGTGCCTTCCGTAGTAACACAAATTCCCACCACAGAATTTTAAGACCAGTATTGTAAAGTGTCTGCCCTCCAGGGATTGATATTTTCATCTCTGAGCAGATTCTAGTTAAATGAAATTTCCTTCTGTGAGTTGAAAACTGACCCCCTGAAATATGTAACCCTTACGTGGCATTCATTGACCTCATCTGGGGTAAGCACTTCATTACCCAAGCCTGGTTGACTTGTTTGACCTATCATACATTTAGAAACTGTTCTGCTCATGAAATAGTATTCTCGATAATTCTGTCTTTATAGTAATCCTTCTTGGTGAGTAATGTAGAATTTTTCAAAGAAACTATTACAAAGAGAGACCATGCACAAATGCTCATCTAGTAGTTTTACCAGTAATATAGATCAAATATGCAGTGAAGCATCCATTTTAAAAAGATTCTGGCATTTAGAAGACAGTATTGATTGGATTGAAAAGCTTATCCTTAGTTCATTTTACGCTACACTGGTTTTGACACAGATGTCTTGATTTATTACTTGAATAAATAAAGCCTGAGATAGCAGAATGGGTTTCAAATCTTTTTCATCTTGTGATTTGCCTTGGTGTTCGTTCCCATGACAACGTTCTCGAGTTCCTTTTCTCTTCTTACTCCTTCCTTAGACATTCATACAAGTCGTGTGGGTCGACACAAGTCCTGTGGGTCGTTGTATAGGTGCTGTCCTCACGAAATTTCACACACTTCAGCATCTCGGTCTATCTACAGGAAGAGGAAGGCAGAAGGCACGTGATGGACTGACTGTACAGTTGATATTTCTGTGACATGTAGAAAAGCCATTGCGTCGGGAGCTCGGACATAGAAGTTCAAGGTAGCTGAGGAAAGCCAAGTCTCTTTACTCTTATCCATCATGTGAAAAAACTGTTTGCTTTCTTCCCCTCCAGCTCTGTGATTCTAAGTCAGTTCTTGCCAATCCATTTGTGCCTGTGTTTGTGAAAATACAACCAAAGCTATGGCTGCTAATGGCAAATTTTCAAAAGTCCATCATATTGGGAAATCTCTCTGTGTTTGGGAAACACTTTTATTGGTAAAATTAAATGTCTCTCCAGTATCTGGAGGATAAACAGAAACCAAAATAAATAAATAAATGAATTTTAAAAATTTATGCCAATATACACACAATTTCCTAATCTCTAGCGTTAAATTAGGTTTGACTGGAGAGATTTTGACACAAAGACTAAAGCTGAGGGTTTTTTTTATAGCTATATCAATAGGAGCTGCAGGGTTTTTTTCCTGCCATGCTAAAAGGAAATAAACAAACTTGCTGAAAGGGGTTGGTATTTGTTTTCAGTCTCTTGAATCAAATATTCAGCAAAGAGGATCTTGGAAATCAGTTCCAGTCTGGAGTTAGGACTTAGAATGATGGAGAAACTCGCTCTCACTTAGCTGGAATCGGTTCCAATGAATCGTCTCAGTTTAACTTGCAAGCTCTGTGCTCTGAAACAAACATCTTCCATCATGTGGAGATTTAGTTAGGACTCTTAGATATATAAAATGGAAACACTCGAATCTTCTTAATCTCAGATGAGGGGGGTTCATTATAACAACACATATGTGTTCACATATGTAGGGTCTTGTGGAACCCGCAGACAGAGAGGACCCATTGGAACCAGGGAGTCCAAATGCATCAGGTCTCTTTTTCCATCTCTCTTCTGCTGTCCTCTGCCCCTTTCTTCAATCTTTTCTGAGTCACCCTTTCTGCACATCTGTGTACCCTACTCCCTACTCCACAAGGAGGAATGTGGCCCCCACAATTCCCATGCTTAACTCTCTTCTCTTTAGAAGACAATCCAGGCCAAGATTGGAATCCCTTGGGCCTGATTCACACTCCCCTGGGAAGAGGCTCCTTGGTCCAGGGTGGGTTGGTGCCCACATAATCTACTATGGCAGGTGTGGGGGTGGGTGCAGCTCACATTGTACTCTCAGGTGTGCTGAGAGCCTGAGGTGGCTGTACCATGTAGGTCTGGGAAAGGGACAATTCCTAGAAATTGATGGGGGTGGGGAGCAGAGGAGCAAATATGGACAGCCAACCCAATAAATGACCCCAAACACTTCCAAAGAGTTGTCAGCTAAAATTACAAAGAGATTTCTTTGTATAAATGTCCTCTCTTAGCCCGCTCAGATTTAAGGGAAGCCAGATTTTATAGCCTTTGGGGAGATTTTTAAAAAGATCATCCCTGAACTGAGTAATATATTATTATAGAATCAAACCATTGCCTGATGGAATTTATAAATAGATTTGCTTCCACAATCTGCTACTGGTTATGATATAGTAAAATATCCTCTTTTAAAGACTCTTTAAAGACTTATAGATTTTTAGAGACTATAGGATGCTACAAGATTTATACACATAAGTCCATAGGTGAAAGCAAGTTGTATAATAAGCAGATTACTATCATGGATTCTGTGTGTGATCTCTTCAACTTGACTTCAGCTCACTGGGATTCCTGATTCAGTATCCCAGAAGCCAGAACAACAACACAAAAATGACAATAAGCCACATTCCTTGAATCGGGTTACATGAGTCCTTGAACTGAACCATATCGATGAAAAACAAAAGGTGGGCAAATGAAAGAATGGTGGCTACATATAGTTGGCATTGTTGGGCAATTTCAGGGCTATGTTTTTAGGAAGTTCACTTTCCTTCATTCTAAAGTTATCAACAGCTGTGACTCTTTTTTGGCCGCCCTTTGTGTGGTGCATATTTCCTGTGATTATATTTAGTCAATTTTAACTTTTTGGAATTTCACTTTCAATCTTCAGGATATGTGATTTTCCTTAACCTTTCAATGACGAGGTCCAGCGGTGATGAGGTTGAAAGTCTCAGGACAGTATTCAAGCACTTGCAACATTTTATTATTTGAAAATCTCATTTTATCTGCAAGGAGCTTGGTTGCCCTCCATTGAATCCTCAACCTGATTGTATGATGCAGTGATAATTACAGTATCAGTTCATTTATCTCATGTCGTAAGCAGAGGTCTCAGGACCTCAGTATATTTATATACACTCAATCTTCTCCCATAAAGGATTTCCCATGCCTTATAACAATAACACAAATAATAAATAAAAATAATGGTGAGAAGTAAATTGTGGTAAACAGTTAAGTCTAGGAAAATATATAAGTAAGAGTCAAGATCAAGGAAAGATCAGAAAGAGAACCCAAAAGGACCTGCCATCAAGACTTACAGAGCTGGTATGTTTAAAAGTCAACTTTGGCTCTGTGGTTTCCAGCCGCCCAAGCTAAAAGAGACACATGTTTATCTACATAGTTCTAATTGAGAGAAGTGGGGGAAGATGTGGTGGCACTTGTCTGTGTCCCAGCTACTCGGGAAGGTAAGATGGGTGGATTGTTTGAGCCCAGGAGTGTGAGGTTGCAGTGACCTATGATGACGCCACTGCACTCTACCCAGGGCAACATAGTGAGACCCTGTCTCAAAAAAAAAAAAAAAAAGAGTAGACCCCCCCCACCAAAAAATAAAGGGGGGGGAATTTCTTAACATGTTTCACAGAAATTAATTCTCTTAGAAAACTGAATTTTGCTTGCCCTTTAAAGCAACAATGAAAAAAATAACATATTGGATTAAAAATGTTTTAACAAGCATTTAATATTTACTGCCTTCATGTTTCCTTGCGTATTATATACACAACATAATTTAATTTGATAACATCAGTAATCACTATAAAAGCAGGCAATGCTTGCTTGTACCTTTAGACCCGTAAGGCCATTTGCCTTTATACTTAATGTATTAATGTGTCCCTCACCTTCCAATACTCTACTAAGGTTTTTTTTTGTTTTTTTTTTTTTTTGATTTTCAGTAATTTTTCAGTTTCCCCCATACTGGCCTATCTATCTCCTCTCAATCTCCTCTCACTATTGTCACTGTGCCTACCTCTAACATCCTTTCTTTAATTCACCACAGGCCAGGAAACTGGAGGATAAATTTGTTTCAATTGTAAGGCAATTATGTTAATTATATAAAGTACAAGTCAAAAGGCTCCGTGTGAGGGGGCTGAGTGCTCAACCCAGGAGAAATTCTCATGTGTTCTTATAGGGATTTTTTTTCTTCTGATTTTGTCTGTTCAGTGATGACACTCTTGTGTTCTAGGACTAAGGTTACATTCTGGATGAATCTGGTTACTGAACAAACAACTTCTGGATTCATTCATTCAGTAGATATTTATTGATCACTGACTACATGGTAGGCACTGTTCTAGCAGTGAGAAGGACAAACAAGATTCTTGCTCATATATTCTCGTAGGAGCAGGGATTGGTCAACAAGACAGGAACAGAACAACATCAGAGCCTCAGTGGCAAGTGCTTGGGAGAAAATTAAACAGAAGTGTTGGAGGGAGAGGCACCAGAAAGGATGCTTTAGTTTGTGTGATGAGAGAAGGCCACATGGAGCAGGTGACATTTGAGTGGAGACATGAATGACAGGGAAGTGCCAGCCCTGGGAAGATTGGTCCCTGTACTTCATATTGCTAAGGCGCTGAACTGTGAGGTTGTCCAAGCTGGTGACTCGTCAAGCAAAGGGTGGTTAACATTGTTGGACCATCAGTCCAAAGTGGAATGAAATTCCAAATTATCTCTGGAGTCATAAATTTAGCCTTGCGGTGTTTATATAAAACTGTGTTTTTCTTATGATGTAGACTAATGTTTAAAAAGTTCTTGGGTGGGCCCGTGGCCAAGGAATTACAGTAATATTTCTCTTTGGTGAGTTTGTTGACTGAGTTTTTCTAGACCTACTTTGTGAATAATCTTTGTGAATAATGTCCCCTCAACTGCAATAACTATTCCCCTAGAGAACTAGCTCTTCCCTCTGCCTTAAATAATCTAGAAAGAAATATTTTCAACCGAAATAAATCATTCCTACTTTTCTTGCCATTTTAGAAAGTTAATGGCATAATTCTTACTTTTCTCATACTCTTTTTTTGGTAAGTGAACTTTTTCTCATAGTCCTTTGCAAACTACCCTTGTACCATCTTTTTATACTGTTTTGTGAACCACATATGGCTGGCACCTGCCTTTTGTTCATTATTATGTTGTCTCATTTGTAGCTTCTGAAGCTCTTAGGGGAAAAAGCATTTTGTAAATCTAATTAGGAGCTATGTATTAAAAGTAAAAGCAGGAATTACATTGTGGACTACCTGTAAGTCACTTTATGCATCATTAAATTAACTTATTAAATGTTTCTGTAGATCCTTTATAAAGCATAAAACAGGGAAGATTCTTTTTCTGCTCTCTGCAAGCTTGAAGTTTAAGGAAGATAAATATATATATATACAAAGAGGCATTTTAAGACATGTACAAAAGGAAACATCAGCAGAATCAGTAATAATCTGTGTAGGCCTACAGGGGGGTGATGGATGAACAAGGAAAGTTGCACAAGTTACTATGTGGACATCATAATTTGAGGAGAAAAGTCACCATCTCTTTTTCCATTTAGTCAGGAAGATTCTCAATGGAGACAGACTTCAGGGGTCATTAGAGTAAAGGAAGAAAACCTTAGTGAATTGAAAGACTGTCAAAAGAATTTGAGTTTTGACTTCTGAGTTTATATGTGATTTTCATAATTCATTATGAAGGAACATAAGAGCGAAGTGGTCATGTGTACACAGAGTGACATCTGTTTTCCAACCTGAAAATGAAGATTTCTGGTTTGTAAAGTTACACGTTTTCTTCAAGGGTATAAAAATAAATTAAAAATAGTAAACTGCATTTATGGAAAACAAAAAAAAAAAGCCTATGAAACAAAGAACATATTTCAGCATTAAAAATATGCATCATTTAGTACAACGTTGGAGGATTTGAAATCAGGGCCAGCAAACCTGGACCTCGATCACCATGTCGCTATATTAGAGAGTGGAAGCAGCCACTGGATCTGCAATATTTCCCGTCACCCTGGAAGGTTTCCTTTCCCAGGTGCCAGGCAGTGATGGCAACACAGTAAGGCCACCCTGAAAGACGTTGCTAAGAGACGGCAGAAACACAGGAATGGGATGTGTAAATTTGATCCAAGTCAGTGAATCTGAAGCTGTTTCCCGGTCAGAGCATGCGGGGAGTTGGGGAGATGGGGTTGGGCTTAGAATGCTTCTTTGAATGAGGCTCCTTGTGCGAGGACTGCAATCTTGACATAGCACATAAACAATTTTGATGTTTGGACAGCAAATCAAAGCAAGCGCTCCGGTTGGGATCACAGACTGTGACCCCTGAACACAAATAAGGTTTAGAAATTTGTGACACCTCTAACCAGATGTCCATTCACAAGAGTAATGTACAGATTGGCTTTTCTGCCTCTTTCCCTCCCAGACAAGATGATTATTAAGAGCTCTTAGGCGTAGCTTAATCATGAAGACGGGCTGAAGAGTGTATAGCCTTCATTTCTCTCCCTTTGCGGGCTTGCCTTTGCTGCAGGTGGAACAAACAGTCTTTGCCTTATGAAGAAATGAGTTCTTACTGTGTTGAGAACAGAAAAAAGAACAAAATAACTCATGAACTATAAGTATAGCAGGCATGAAAATTCAACCTGTCCATCAACACGCTCATAGAAAGAGCCATTTCATTATTCTTAATCAAATCACATGCAAATCTAGCTCCAAATCCCCATCCTACAGGACTAGCAAGAAACGCAGTCTCAGGGTTCCCCGTCCACTAAAGTTGGGCTGAAGGTCAGGAAATTTCTAGGGTACAAAAGCATCCATGAGTTTTTGCATTTGCTTGGTCCCTTCAACACAAGGTCAGCATAGCCCAGTGTGGAAAAGCATAGACTCTGGAGCCCAACTCCTGAGGGTAAGCCCTGCCTCTGCTCCTTCCAGCTGTGTAGCCTTGGGGAAACTACCTAATCTCCCCGTGCCTCAGTTTCCCCATCTGTAAAAATAGAGGCGACATGAGTACCTACCTGATAGAAAATAAGGATTGAGTTATAATACGTATGGTACTTGGAACCGTGTCTGGCACGGCACGTGCATACCCTTGGGGAACCTCCCTACTTTGATCTCCAGTCCTCCATACACCCTAATTTTTGCTCAGCTGCCGCCTAGCCTAGGCTGTGTGCTTCTGGGTCCAACAGCTCCACTGCTTCTGGGTCCTGGTGGGGTTTGAGCAGCCGGGAGCCCAGGGCCTGGGTTCTCTCTCTTCACTGTATGTCTGGAATAGAAATTATTTTTTCTTACCTACCCTCCATCTTTCAATATAAAGATAAAGGTTAATGTTTTCTTTGTTTTATCATAAATTCTATGTTCTATATACCTAAGATCTTAATTCTCTATGAATTCATCATTCGCTATAGTTCAGAACCAATGGGACCTTGAAAACAAGAATATTATTGAGGCCGGGAAATGTTCAGCAAAACAAAAGAGCTCTCTACCGCTGAAAGAGTGAAGTCATGCGCGTCAGGGGCCTATGACAAGGTTAAGAAGTGGGAGGCAGGAATATTAAAGCCTGCAAAATTGTGACTAACTGTATGAAAGTCATTTCATAAACACACCCACCCTTCCCTTCATTTCTGCCACTCCCTGCTTAAAACTTTCCCCAGGGCACTGCCTCCGAACAGGCCCCCCACCCAGCACCACTGGGGTTCATCAGGATTCTCTTTCTACCTTTCCAGGCTCAAGCCAAGGCCCTCCCTCCCCTCGGACTTCTTAATAGGTGTCCTTTTCTCCCCTTCTGTCCAGAGCATTTGTCATTGCCACTTCAATGTCTTCTACACAAGGGAAGAAGTATCTTCACCCATAAACCTCCCTGAGGCAGGGGGCAGTGAGGGGCTTGGCTTAAAGAGAGGGGAGCTAAAAAAAACCAGGAGAAAATCCACAAGTTCATGATAATAAATTATCTCGAAACTCAAGAACAGTTTGAAGAGAGTTTATTTTATTTATTTGAGACAGAGTCTCTCTCTGTCCCCTGGGCTAGAGTGCAGTGGCATCATCATAGCTCACAGCAACCTCAAACTCCTGGGCTCAAGCAATCCTTCTGCCTCAGCCTCCCGAGTAGCTGGGACTACAGGCATATGCCACCACGCCCGGCTAATTTTTTCTATTTTTAGTTGTCCGGCTAATTTATTTCTATTTTCAGTAGAGACAGGGTTGCACTCTTGCTCAGACTGGTTTCAAACTCCTGACCTCAAGCGATCCTCCTGACTCGGCCTCCCAGAGTGTTAGGATTACAGGCATGAGCCCAGCCTGAAGAGAGTTTAAAAAGAAAAATAAAACACTAAGCTAGGTCTGCCTAGCCTAAGTAAAAGAAAGAGTTAAAGAAAATTTGGATGTTACAAAAGTTAATTGATAAAAGTAGATTGAATCTCTGGATTCAATGTCCTGGGTTTAACTTTCTTGGTTCATGGTAGGTTCCAGGGACCTAAAGAATCAATCAGAGGGCTACAGGTCAACGATGTCGAAAGCAGAGTGCACAAAATGATCCACGGGGCACAGAAAGAAAGTAATAATACTTCTGCTTATATTTTTATATCTTATCTCTCTAATTTTATTTTTGTGTTGTAAAATGTACACGACGTATTAAATGATAGTGTTAATATATCAGTCATGAATAATTATGTATATTTTGGGAGTGAATGCTCTAATGTGTTTTGCTGATGGGGTGTGGGGAAAAAAGTTTAAACATTGCTAGACTTATCACACTAAAAAAAAATACTATCTACATGACAATTTTGTCTAAATCTTATGCCTCTTGTAGCCAAAATAATCCATCTGAAGTAGAGCCAGAGTACCCAGAACTGTGGGCCACAGTTTATTCTGCAATACTCCTAACCAGCAGGAACCTTTTCTAGTCCTGAATTCTCACACTACTTAAGAATAGCTTTTTAGCATGAGATCTGGAGTAAGATTGCCAGATTTAGCAAATAAAAATGGCAATATCTGGAATGTATTGATACTAAAAAGTTATTTGTTGTTTACCTGAAATTCACATGCAACTGGGATCCTATATTCTATATGACAACCTAAGTTCGGAGTCAGTTCTGGTGTTGAAGGTCCCGCTAGCTGATTGATCCTGGGCAAATGACTTAACTTCTCTGAGCCTCACTTTCTTTGTACTGCTTAGTTGTGTAAGTGCCTTTTGATCACAGATGTTATGCACTTAGCACAGTTCCTGTACATGGTAAAGTCTTCACTAAGTCATGGGAATTATCATGATGACGAGCCTATTACTTTCAACACCGTTTCTAGTATTTTTGTACAAATCTTATCGCTTTTACTAAAAGGTGGGATCTATATGTGCACAGATATGCATGTAGTAGATGCATCATCTGCTCAATTTTGCATGAACTCAGCTTCTGCCCAAGCACTTTCGGTGAGTCTAGCAGGCTGGCTACTTGGCCGGTTCTCTCTTCCAATTCTCCTATTCCCTTTCCCTTCCCTTCCCCATTGGAAGAATGATGTTTTGTTCTTCAGTTATTTCAAGCAAGCTAAGCCCTTGTGGAAACTGCTTTATTCAGCTTTTGTAGACCAGTAGATCCTACAACATGCATGAGATTTATTGTTCATATTAAATTGAAAAGCTCCCCTGTGTAATTCTTTGAAACTATAGATGAAAATGAATGGCATTCACTAGAAAACCATAGTAAAGATTTAATGACATTTGCATGCAAGCTGCTGAAAGTAAATAATTATGACACTGGGTGGCTATTGTTCTGCTGAGTCCCTAGACAGTTTAAAACAACTTGCCCTGTGCTAGCTTGACGTTAATTCAGGGTGTGTGATCGGTCTCCATCAGAACTGCTAGCTGGGTGTGATAGAAGCTTGGGTATTTCTGCAAAATTATGAAGCACAACAAGGATTTGGGGAGCGACACGGGATGGTGGGAGGGACTTCCTGGGTGGCTCACCTTTCCAGGACACCCCTTGAGAGGAAGCAAAAATGCCCAACTGAGAGCAATGCCATTGTTGCCACAATCACAGCAAGCCCAACCCCCGATGGCCTGTTCATCCCTACACCAAGTGCTTTCCTGGTCAACCGTATGAGCTCTTTGCCCCACCCCACTTCAAAAGGGAAGAGCAAAGTGAGAATTAAAAGCCATCTGAGTCTGGCTTTATTTTATTTTTACATTCCCTGACCTAAGCGGCCCCCATTTCAACTCCACTATCTCTAAGTATCTCACCCTTGTCAGGTGATCTGGGCTCTCTGGCAGGTAATCCCCACGTGCAGGCTGCAGAGGAATCAAAACCAAAGAACTGGGCAATCAGCCCTGTATTCCCAGCACGTGAGCCTGAGCTGTGCACTGATGAACTGGACTGAACTTTTGGGCAGGTGGAAAATCATTGTCCTCCACGTCGTCAGGAAGCATTTCCCATACACCTCTTAATAACTGATGGAGGGGTTTTCCTTTAGACCCCCAGGTGTTCCGCGTTGGGAAGCTAAAGGGAGCTATCTGCAGTCGGCGGAAGAGATAGAGCGCGTAGGCAGACGCCAGGGACATTCCTCCAAGGCGGCCAGGGAAAGGTCCAGAGGGCTGGGTTTGATAAGCCCAGCAGTCACCCAGTTGGCTCAAATGGGAGGAAATGAGTCACACAGCGGCAGCTGCTGTGCGTCTCTGGAGGACAGGTCCTGCCTGCTTCATCTACTCCTGTTGTGGTTCGCTTCACTTCATAAGACAACAGCTACCAACCTGGGGCTTGAATGACACCCTTGCTGCTGGCTGGTGACGCTGGGGGATACCCTGTGTCTGGAGCATCAAATTTTGGTTCCACCTTCTAGTTCCGTCTGCCCATTCACATGGGATTTCCTGTCTTTCACAAGCTAAGTCATGCTCAGAAGAGTTATGAGTCAGGCTTTCAAGTTCAAGGAACACATGGTCAGAGGTCCATGGTCAGAGTGCAAACGGTGCCTTTTCTGGGGGAAGGCATTTTGGAGAATGCAATGACGTCTTTCACTTTCCTTATCTCTCAAGTGAAGTTTTGGATGAGATGATTCTGGAGTTTCTTCCAACTCTTGGATTCTGGGAGCCTGATCTGGAATAATAACTATGAACATATTTGTAAAGCACTAGAGGGTGTGGAAACCTCAAGTACTACTACTGTAATTATTATTATGACTATTATTATGTTTTCCTTTGAATTATCTCACAAACTAAGGCACAGCAAAATACTGATGTCTCTCAATTCATAGTTCCTGCAAACTGGTCAATTTTTTAAAATGACCATTGAACGTCTGCCCAAAGAATGCACCGGTCTTATAGCCTTAGCAATTAACTTTCAATCACCTAACAAATACTCATTTTCAGGCTCTGTGCTAGACATTGGGATTATCAATAATGATTTTAAAAAGACAGATCTTTCCCTGAGGTGTCCATAATCTAGCTAGAAGACACTGAGTAAGTATTAAAAGAAAGATGAATGAGTATTACAAAGAAGGTCAAAACACTACGGAAATGAATACTGGAGGCCCCCAGTCTGGTTTGAATGGTTAGGAAAAGCTTCCTTCCAGGAGTAACTATCCAGGTTAATAATTAAGGCTAACATTTAGTGAGCACTTATTATGGGTGGACATGTTATAGGCATGATTCCATTTAATCTTCACAAGAACTCCATCAGGTAAATTTCCTGTATTGTTTCTACTTTATAGACAAAAGAAATCAAGGCATAACAGGTGGATTAACATGCCCAACACTCACAGCTAGTTGGAGATAGCAGCTGAATATGAGTGCAAGTCATTCCACACCAGGTTTCTGTTGACTCTGGGGTAAAAGGGAAGCTGGATGAGTCCAGAGACAAAGCCTGAATTAGACTCTGTAGGAGCTGATGCAATGGGAAAATTACCCTGGAAGAAAGTATCAACCGATTGTGTGAGTTTGGGAGGGAGTTTCTTCACTGTCCCTCTGCTTTTTAAGATAGTGACGTGTTGATGAAAGAAAATAATCAAGCTACTACCTATTTCAAGAAAGAAGGAGATGAAACTTTTTATATACATCCGGAGGTATAAGGGTTTGTTAGAATTAAAATTTCCTTAAAGGAAAATTTTTTCGGAACTGAGATGTATTATATAATCTAATTCTCCAATAAGCCTCGAATAATAAAACTCTATAACGATTTTAATGAAATTCTACCTAGTAACTATCCAGTGGGAACTGATAAAAAAAATTTTCAACAAATACAGTTTAAAGATCTAATTGGTTTTATTAGCAATGAATTGGGCAACATCCCATCTAAAGATGTAGAAAGGCACTCCACTGAGCTCAACAGAGGAGGTGGATTTCGTAGGCACAAAAAGATGAAAGAAAGCAGATACAAGGAGCAAAAAGCAGATTGTTCATTGCAAAGTTACTTTCCTTATAGGGTTAAAGTAGAAGGAATCTCCTGTTTTTTGGAAACACTGGCCCATTTTAAAGTTCAGTTTGATTACGTGACACCTAGCATGAGTGACTCCATTCTGATTTGGTCTGGTCTGTTGTGGCCTATTACAGGAGCTTAGTCCAAAACAATGGTCTCCTATTGATTTTTTTTTTCAATTCTTAGAAATACATGTTTAGGGCAAATACTGAGGAAATATTAGAATGTTGGAAGGGAAGGATTTTTATTCCTGACATTTTTCAGCATAACTCTGAAAGGCTTATCTTGAACATTTCTTACTAGGGAGGACTTCGTAACATTCTGGAGATGAATTTGCTGAGCAGAATTTATTTAGATCCTCCCAGTATTATTAGAACGTTTCTACATTATCCTCAAAAGAAGCCATTTAAGCATGCCCAGGTCCAATGTCACTCTATTTAGGTACACACTAGAGGCATCTTTAATTATTAGGAAGTACATGCTACTAAAGCTTAATTAAGTAGAAACCAGCTACCTGGAGTTCTCAATTAACTTCAATTTCTTTTTGTATCGTATCTAAGCCTTGAGGGAAATTGACAGATTTTAAAATGTTAAAAGACTTTAAAACAAAAAACCTCAACTCATATTTTAAAACTAAGAAATGCCATTCTGACTATGCACCTTTGGGCCAGGATTCTGTGGCCACCAATTCTGCTACACTACTATGCTCCTAGGGATGAAAAGCATGAACTTGGCAATCAGATGGACGTGGATAAAAGTCTTTACTATACTCACTATTGATCTCTGGGAAAGTTATTTAATTTCTTGATAAATAAATTCATTCATCTGCACCATGGCAATAGGAATACCTGTCTCACTGTAATGTGGTGAGAATCAAATGGATCGTATAAGGAGAGCAGAGAGCCAGTTCATGATAGGTGCTCAGGAAATTGAAATGATTTAAGATCAAGAGTTAGCCTGAACCACCACAATATCACAAATAACCAAAGAAATGTGACATTACCTTTGGTATTGTGTACTAACTCTGACAGCAAATGTAGCCTTCATATTTTCAAAAGTTACTTGTAACAATGACAGTTAAGATTGAAATATTTTCTGGCTAACTCTTGGTAACCTACAATAAAAATCAGCTAACTCGAGTGCCCAATTTAGAAAAGATTCAGGTTAATAAAAACTTGATTTTCCTGCATTCAGAAACTACAGTGCTTTATCTACAGAGAAATAGGTACATCTTTCACACTCAATAAAATTGTCAACTCTGATTTTAGCAAAGTTTAAATCAGCTGCCAAGTAGGAACTCATGCTGTTTTTCTCTGCCTTTTTAAACTAATTAAATCTGTATTCTTCAAGTCCAATTGTCTCACACATGCCTTCTAATTAATTTCTTAGTTTTGTTTATTACTGAATACCTATTAACACCTTCATTGGAGTAGGCTTTTCTTTTTCTTGAATAGTTTTGAATGGTTCTGAATTTTCTTTTCTTTTGCATTTGGGGCAAAACAGATCAAAGCAGATAGATACGACTTCTGCAAACACAGTGAGAGGAACACCGGTGGGGCTCAATATGTGGCTGTAGGGACTTAACAAATTCACTGAGACCCCTCCACTCCACCACTCGAGATCCCTCTAGGTCTATATTATTAATTTGAAATTTTTTTCAATTGCTTACTGGTGGGAATATGTTATATAGATACAACCTTGATTTTTTTTTTTTTTTTTTTTTTTTTGAGAAAAAGTGGTGTCACTCTGTTGTCTGACCTAGGATGCAGTGGCATTGTCATAGCTCACTGCAACCTCCAACTCCTGGGCTCAAGTGATTCTCCTGCCTCAGCTTCCCGAGTAGCTGGGACTACAGGTGCATGGTACTATGCCTGATTAATTTTTCTATTTTTTGTTGAGATGGGGGTCTCACTCTTGCTCAGACTGGTCTCAAACTCCTAACCTCAAGCGATCCTCCAGCCTTGGCCTCCCATGCTAGCATCACAGGCATGAGCCACTGCACCTGGTGAATATTTAAACACTTGATTGACTGTATTTGTGACCTGAATGAACTAGGTGCAAAGAAGGAAGAAAGAGAAGTCTAGGAAGTGGGGAGTGGCCTCAAGGAGTTTGCAGTTCCCTTGGGAAGGCACTGAGAGGGCAAGGTAGGCAGTTGGGTAATCAATACAGTTGGGTGTGGTTAGTTTTACCCGGCATGGGGAGGAGAAAGTTTTCAGGAAGCTTGTGTAGGAGTTGGGACATGATATTGAGAACAGAGGAGCTAAAATAAGGGCTAAGAAGAAGAAGGAGTTCTTCCTATGTGTAAAGTCTGGGAAGTGATTTTTTTAAATGCATGATTTAACAAGTTCACCAGTAAACAATCAAAACAGTAGTACCTGTCTGCTCCTGATTCAAGCACAGTATTTGCAACCAAACATTCCTGTGGGCTGAGTCATTTTGTTCATAATAGTTTGTTTTATTTTGTCTTGTCACCAGTGATTAAAATTTTAACCGTGTCCCTTTCTTATGTCCCCAAACATTCACTAACTATAAGGATCTGACCAACTAGATTACTTTCTCTCTTTTGCTTGTTTGTAAGTATGGTGTGGTTGTGTTTGTGTGTGCTTATTTTTAAGGAGTTGCCAACTATGACTGTGCATATTTCTTTTAAAAAATTCTATGTAGTTACAGGAAATTGGGAAGGGGAGAGGATACCACTGGTGGAGGCTGGCACCGGCCTGATGCCTGTAGAGCATGCCAAGGCTACAGAGGGGACCCTGTTGATGAATGTGCCCCACTGTGTTTTGTGGCTGGTTGAAAGGAGCCAAAGAAAGGGCCGGTCGGAGTAGGTAGAAGCCGGGAGCCTTCAACAAGGGGGCTGTTGTTACTTTGTCAGAGAAGATTTCTAGATAACCAACGATGGGCACCTTCTAAGCCACTTGCCATTTTTAAAGCTCGTGCCCTTGAATGACTGGCTGCTTCCATAGATCATCTTTCATTTCCTTCTTTCCTCCTGCAGCTAACTTTATCATTAAGGAAATTATAAAGAAGAATTCCACCCTGGTAATAGAAAATAGGTATAACAAAGAAAGAATTATGGATTGGACTTCATCATGGAAGCCTATTTCACATGACCAAGATCTGTTGACACTTATTCATATGTGAGTGTGGAGCTATATTAAGACCTATAGGTCTCTGTGGTTACTTACAGATGTAAGGAAATCAGTAATCCTACAAGTGAAGCTGTAGATGTCTATCTATTGGTAGGTAGGAGGTATTGATAGCAAAATTCTCTTTATAGATATTCCTAGGGCTATTTCTTAGAAACTCATTTCAAGTTGTGAAGGGTTTTCTCTTTCTCAGATTTCTTCTAGTCACCTGAAACCACATCCTCCTTAAATTCCAAAACTTCAAAATGAATTCACTTCCTTCAGCTGACACAAGAAAGGAGACAAACGCCATCTCAACAACAGCCTGGGTTTTCAGAGAGCTGGAGCCCTCCGACGTCATGATACACTACAAAGGCTGGCATTTGAAAGGTCAGCCACATTTAGGGCCGGGCTTTGGTCAAAGGCACTCACTCATCTCAAGCTCAGAGCTGACGGCAGCCCTGCTAATCCACTGGCTCTCAGCTTCTGCCCCATTGCTCGGGTTGCAGCTCTGGGCACAGAGCAAAGCCAGGAGTTTTCATGGTTACAAGAGACAGGAGTCTGCCAGGTGCCCTGGACAGTGAGAGCTGAAGGGGACTCTGGCAGGTTGGGAAAAAAAAGAAAACAATCCAAGAGATAGACCTTGAACTTGCTGTGAATTGTCGTTTGCGTCCTATCTCCCTCTGTTTGTTATCGCCATAATTCATTTCCTAACCTTTCTCCTTTCTGCTGTGGGAGTGATTAATGATCTCAACTCAGCACTCTCCAAACATAGACATTTTTGGTAATTTTTTGAATAACCGATAACAAACTTTGCTCTCCTAACCTCCCTGCTGAGGCACCGGGGTGGGAGGAAGAGGGATCCGATCTTACCCAATTAAGTATCTTAGTCCCATTTGATATTGGTTTAAATCTTAGACTTTTCTAAAAGTTTAGATTGCTCAGGCTAATTTTTCGTTCTGGACCAGCTGCAGCTGGAAATAGCATGCTGAGGAGCGTGGCGTGCCCAGCTACCTTGTCCTTCTGTCATGATCTCTCATTTTTCCCTTTGGGTTGCACCAGCTACAGAAGCAGCAGCAAAGCTGGAGGCCAGGGGAACCATCTTGCTCCACAGGTAAAGGCTATTGAGGGAGCTGAGACACCTACGTATGGTTCTTCCTCTGCTGGCCCCTGCTGCGGGCCATGTTCTGGTCTGGTTCTGGCACTGTGATGCAGACTCTGCCACATCTGGGTGCTATTTGGCCAGAGAGGCATGCCTGTGACTTAGACTTTGGTGATTCTGTTTTTCATGTCTCTGTCAACATGGAAATTTCAGTGTATTTCCATGGGCAGCATTCAGCTTCAACACAGCTAACAGCCCAAAGGATCGCTAGGGAATAGTCAAACTTCCCTGTGGCTCTTGCCAGCCATATGTATCCATTTGCAGAGTGACCACAAGGGTGGGCCAGTGGCACCCAACCCTTGATTAACCTCACTTGGGTCACAGAAACCAGCTGAATTTTTGCCTTGATTCCCAAAGCCAGGGAGAGCTGGAATGGCAATGTCCTCACTTTCTCTTTCCAAGGTGGTCTACATACGGCCCCCGCTCACCCTACTGGCCCAGGTACTGATGAGCCACTCACCATCAAAAATATCTAGATAGGGAGCTGGCACCATTCTCTAACTTCCAGAAACATCCCCAAACTTCAGGGGATTTTTGTACAATGTACTTAATCACCACAATTCAGGGAAAAGGAAAGGATATGGGTAAAATTCTCATTGGGCCTAGCTGATAGAGTAAGCAACTCTTTTTTTAAAAAAATTATCAGACAGCAAAATTGACTTTTGTGTGTATGTGCAATTCTATGAATTTTAACACACATATAAATATATATAAATTATATGATAAAATTTATATATTTATATATAATTTATGTTTATATATAATGTGATATAATTTATATATAATTATAAAACATATATTATATGTATTATATTACAAATTTATATTCTACATTATAATATGTCATATAATTTTATATATGCATTATATTATAAATATATATATAAATGTGTACAACCATGACCATAGTCAGGAAATAGAACAGTTACATCATAAAAAAAATTTACTGATGCTAACCATTTATAGTTATACTGTCTCCCCACTCATAATCCCTAGAAACCACTAACCTGTTCTTCAACACTATAGTTTTGTCATATCTGAACTAAGTTATTTCGTGTAGCAATATAGTTTGTTCCTTTTTATTGCTAAATGAATGGTACATTCATGGATGTACCATGGTTTGTTTCTCCATTTACCCTTTGAAAGACATTTACGTTGTTTCCAAGTTTTGGTGATTATAAGTAGAGCTGCTTGCTGTGGGCATTCATGTACAGGTTTTTGTGTGAACAAAAGTTTTCAGTTCTCTAGGGAAAGGAGAAGGATTACTGGGTCATATGTTAAGTGTATATTTAACTTTAACAAGAAACTGTCAAATTGTTTCCTAGAGTGTCTCTTTTATTTTGCACTCCTGGCAGTGACGTATGAGAGATCTAGTTTCTCTACATCCTTGTCCGTATTGTGTATGTTCACTATTTTTTCCATTCTAATAAATGTGTAGTGGTAGTTCATCATGGTTTTAGTATACACTTCACTAATGGCTATCCTTATAACCTCTTTGGTAAAGTAATTGTTCCAATCCTTTGTCCACCTTTTTCTTTGCTCGTGTATTGTTTTTTTCTTTTTGTTGAGTTTTGAGTGTTCTTTATGTATTCAGTATACAAGTCCTTTGCCTGATATGTGACTTGCGAATAGTTTATCCCAGTCTGTAGCTCGTCTTTTCATTATCTTTACAGTGTCTTTCACAGAACAAAAGGTTTCATTTTTTATGAAATCCAACTTATCACTATTTTTCTTTTATAGATCATGTTTATGGAATATCATGTATACGAACTCCTTGCCTAACCCTTGATCATAAGATTTTCACCTGTTTTCTTCTAGAAGTTTTGCAGTTGTGGGCTTTACGTTTAAGTCTATGATCCATTTTTTAGTTAATTTTTTTAGCAAATGTTTAGCAAGATCTGAAAGAGAGGCCAAGACAGCAGGAAAAGCCGGGGCAGAGGTGGCTACTCCCATCTGCTATGAGGTATTTCAATGTTTTAACACCTAGTATAACCAAACGTGTAGAAATCAGCTGAAGATCATCCCTGGATCCTGCAAAGGAACGCCGAAGGTGTGGCCAGAGCAGTAGGCAGAGGTTCTGGTGTCATGGAGGCCTGAAAGGTTAGTTGTGTCTAATGTTGCTGAGAGGAGGCCACATGGAGATGTTGATAAGAGGTCAAGAGGATTTCCATGGAAAGATGGAGGTGAAACCAAATTCTATAATAGTAGGTTGAAGAGCAGTGTGCATGCACTACTCTTTGAGAGATCTGGCTGCGAACAAGGGTAGACAATGAGGTGCTAGATGGAGGATGGTGTAAAGAGATAGGAAGGCATGTCCCACGAGCCAGGTAGAACAATGCAGGGAGAAGGAGAGAGAGAAAGCAGCATGGAGAGCTCATCAGAAGCCCACTAAAGGCAGGCTGGCTTACAGGCTGGGTGACAGCAAGATGAAAGATCACAGCCTTGTCTGAGAGCTTCTAATTTCTCAATGAAGTGCAAGCCAAGGCCATCACCCACAGCTCAGCAGAAGAACCCAAGAGAATTTTTGGAGCAGAACAAGATTCTACCTAACCTGTTTTTGTGAATTTGTACACAGTGAATCTCTTTATTATATATCGTTTCTTACCTTTCTGTTTCTTTTTATTTTTGTCTTTGTTCATTTACTTGAATCTTTGCAACTAAGGGGTTAACAAGGAATATTCGGGTATATTTGCGCCAGACAGATATCAGTGTTCACTTAGCTTCAGAATATGGAAACTAACAAGCCAGGGATGGGGTTTGGAATAGCTGATGAGGGAGCCAGACAGATAAGGAAAAAGTGCACAGACACGATATGTATTTTGGAGCCTTAATGGAATGTTTGCTGCCTGTTGAAATTTGAAAATGATAGCAACTGCTTTGCTAATATGGCTTCTATTTAGACATATCTTAGTTTGCCTATGCATTTTTTTTGTGTTAATTAGATTGCGTACATGGAATTTGTCCATTCTTTCCATCAAGATCCTTCTCTTTTCCTTGTAATTGTACAACGTGTTAAAACTCTGATTTCTCTCCTACCGAGAGGAACAGTTCCAAGACATATTTGAGATGAAATCCACATATTCAGACCCAGATTCTGCCTGGCTTGATCAATGACATTATAGAAGGGTACACTTTATTCACAAAGCTGCATCATAACAAAGTGCTCAGAGGCCATGACAAGTTTCCTTTGTGGTTTTTGAGTTTTAGGGTTTACATTGAAATAATATCTTTTGTCTGCTTGCATTTGAAAAGGATGAAAGGGAAGGAAGTTATCCCATGAGGAAGGTGCTGTAAATGGTTGCATTTAAATGAGATTAAAACTCAAAGAACAGCAACATGGGGTACAGCATTTAACATCAAGGAAGAAAAAAAAATCAGACCTACATACATAGATTTTTCTATCTTGAAATAGAAATAAAATTACATTCCAGCAGAATGTTATCTTTAATAAGGCACGTAGCAGCATGTTTAGTACAAGACCAGATAATTTGGGGAGGCAGTGTGTTCCCTTGACATATACATCAGCATGGCTGAATGTTACATTGCATTGAATTCTGCGTCTATCTTTGTTTGGTGGAATGGTTTTCCAGTCACGTTCAAAGTAATCTGAATACAGGAAAAGGAATCATTGCAAAGATTAAATCTCTGTGGCCACAAGTCACAGAATGAGGTGTGGATTCAGCTGGGTTGGGAATTTCAACACACTGCTCCCAGTTGTGTAACTTTGCTTTGTCAACACCCTTTATCATAAGCAACAACTGCACTTACCCTTTTTAAACCTTTTGCCTCTTCTTGGTATGTTGAGATTGAAAACCATAGCTTAGTCCTTTCACCCAGGACTAGTGATATGGATCTACAAGTCATCTAGGAAGTAACTGTGTCATTAGTTATGTATGTACTGCCTCTGCAATAACCTCTTCAATGAGACTAAACTATTCCCTGAAACCTAGCAACCCTTGAACCTCAGTAGATTAACACAACAAAAGTTGACTTCTTTCTCATGTTAATCAGGTAAAGAGATCAAGAAGGTGTTGCAGAAACTTTGTACTGCCTCTGCCCAGAGGTGACATATGCATCTCACATTGACTGGGACAGTCACAGTGCACTGTCTGTAAAGGGGCTGAACATATATTCTTCCATGTGCCCAGGAAGAAGCAAACAGGATAGAGTGAGCATTAGAAGTTTCCACCACAAATTTTCTTTCTCCTGGCAACATATATGATATATCCATAACGTATAATATGATATTCTTATTTTCTAACTGACTTAGTTTAAAAGTTTCCCAAGCCTAGAATTGCAGGTATATCAGGATTAACTATTGCTTGTGCTATTAGATGTTATTAAGGGTTATTAACCTCCAAGGAGGAAGAAATACAGGGAAGTGGATCGGGAAGGGATACACAGGGGACCTTAGGTGGATCTATGAAGTGTAATTTCTCTTAGAAACTTTCGAAGTGAATAAGATTTGATTGGATAAACCTGGACAAAGTGGATGGGTGTTCAACGTATCATACTCTATTTTTGTTATTACATTTGAAATGTTTCTGGTACATTCAACTGGACTCATCTCCTCCCATCGTCTTTCCATACTTCCCCCCTCAACCCCCCAACACAAACATCCCGTGTATCCCTAATACCTCTACTTCTGGTCCTGACAAGGGGAGACATTGTCCCCTTTTTGTCCCTTAGGTGATACATCTTGGTGGTGTAGAAAGGCTGGAATGGAACAAAGAGGGGCAGAGTGCAGGCATTAGGCTCCTGAGTGGGGAGGGAGTGGTAGGTAGGGACAGGCTCAGGGCAGCCGACCTCACCTGTCTATGTCCACAATGACGGCTACCAAGCAGGTCTTTGGTGCATTTTTCATCCAGAATCCAACTCCCAGGACTCTTCAAGAGCTCTTTCAGTGTGGGGGGACCCCATGCATTTTATCATTTTCAAGAGAGTTCAACAAAGTCAAACTTTTGTGGCTTTAAGCATGGTGATGCCTGTGCTAGGACTTCATAAAACCAGGCTGTTCTCCTTGGAATATCCATCTTTTCTTTGGGGAGATGCCAGAGAGACTCTTCGAGTCACCTTGAGCAAGCAAGCTAATTCTTGCATTAATAATAGCAAAGCATTTTTAACTGCACGAGTTTGGCCCCCGATCTCTTTCACATAACCGTACTCATGCTAGAGCCAAGCCTTCTCCTTGAGCCGAGGACAACACAAGCACAAACTGGGTGACCTGGGGCAAACGTGTGGCCAAACATCACTGCACCAGGTCCAGCTCCAGGCATGTAGACTTGGACGAGGACAGGCCAAGGTGATGTTTGGTCCAAGGTCCTTCTCAGTAGCACAGCCTCATCATAGGTTATGTTCTCGATTGTGCTTGGGTGCTTTCCAGTTCTTTATAAACCTCTTTATTCCTTACTTGATCTCCTCATTTGATAAGAAACTTGGCTTTCTCTAAATCACTCTGTCCCAGTATCCTATCCCCTCCTGTTTTTCTATTCTCTTTTAAGAGAATTGTGTGTGTATGTGTGTGTTAGGGCAGGAGGCAGGCTGATTCTGGCCTTCTTACTGCCAGTTCCGGAACCAGCACGCACCCTCACCTGTTCTTACCACCTGCCTTTAACATGCTACTGCAATCATCTCCCACACTCCCTGGGCCCACTTCCACCTCCCTAAGATGCCTTTAACACTTGGCTCACAAATGCTTTCTGCTTGAATTCTAGTAACTAGCCCGCATGGTGAGAGCATGCAAGACTGTGACCCTCCTAACCACTCACCCTCCTCGGGACAGTCCCTGAATTCCCTGGCTCCCAGATGGTCATTGCCGGGCTGACCTTCGCTCATAGTAAAGACTAGAGGTGGTGACTGCAGGAACTGGCATGAGCAGGCCCTCCGCGATAAGCCCGGGCTCCCTCTTGCGACTTACACTCAAGTCTGCACCCAAGCACCTGCCGCTCCCCAGCCGCTCTGATTTCCAAGTCCTGAGGCACCTGGTGGACCCACCCACATCCTCGAGGGCTCAAGTCCGGGCCATCAGCCATCACCAAGATTCCCAGCAACTTGACTCCTCTCACTGTGCATGGACAACCTGTCCCCTTCTGGTGTCACTGGGCTCCTTCCCCAACTAGGACTCCTCAATTAGCCACATTAACACCAACCCTCCTCTGCCCCATTCCTCAAGCTCTGAACTTAGGCACAGCTGGAGAAATTCCAAGGTACATTTTTATATCCAATCAATGCTCAGCTCTTGACACTTACTTTTATAACTTTCTGTATTTCTTTAATGACCTTTCCGGCTTACTCACCACAGTGGCTTTTGCAGGCCGTCCGTGCTCTCTTTCAGCCTCCGTCTTTTCTTCCACCCACCCTCACCCCTACCTGAAGACCTTGCCAGGGAAAGGCTGAAACTGGGCAAATTACAGGCACCTGTCACAGATGCCTCCTTCTTCCCCTGTCACCTTCATCTATTTTTATTTCGACATCTGTTCTCTATGTCTTTGCCGTATTTTCAGAGGAAGAAATTTTCCTCTTCCTTCCTGGAATTAATCATCTACCTGTGCTTTAAATTACCTACGTCTGAGCTGAGAGATCTTACTCCCATAGCCTGTCATTTTCAGTCAGCTGTTTGTAGTTTTCCCCCTTCAAAAAAAAAAAAAAAAACATGTGAGTTCCTGCCCTGCACTAGGTACAGTGGATATAATGAAATATGGCCTCTGCCTGCAGTCTAGTAGGGGAAGATGGTAACATGCTATTTCCCTGACTTTATTATAAGTCAGCATGGCAGAGTGACAATAGTTCTGCAGGCATTTACAGGAAAGAACAATTATTCTGATTGGGGGGTTTTATTTGCTCTACTGCCTGGGAGCCAATTTCCCTATTCCAGCCGCAGAATAAACAGAAAAAGAGAAAATGGATGCAAACATATTCATGGATCCATTCACCCATGCAGAAACTACTTATTGGGTTCCTACTATGTGCTGGCACTATGTGGGCTGCGGGAGGTACTCTCATGAACAAAATCATATAAGGTCCCTGCACCCATGGAGTTTATAGATTACTGAAGATGACAAGCTTTCATCACACAAATGAGTCATGGTAAGGGCTAAAAAGGGGCAATGCTCTGTCATATGACATAGAGCTGCAGTTCCCAACCCCCAGGGCCCACAGACCAGTACCAGTCCATGGCCTCCTAGGAAATGGGCCACACAGCAGGAGGTGAGCCGTGGGCGAGGGAAGCTTCATCTGTATTTCCAGCCACTCCCCCACACTCGCAGCATCACCGCCTGAGCTCCGCCTCCTGTCAGATCAGCAGAGGCATCAGATTCTCATAGGACTGTAAACCCTATTGGAAACTGTGCATGGAGGGATGTAGGTTGCACGCTCCTTATGAGAATCTAGTGCCTGATGATCTGAGGTGGAGCTGAGGCAGTGATGCAGTGGCTGCAAATGTAATAAATGTAATGAGCTTGACTCATCCCAAAACCATCCCTCCCCCACCCCCCACCCCCATCCATGGAAAAATTGTCTTCCATGAGACCAGTTCCTGGTGCCAAAAAGGTTGGGGACCGCTGATGTAGAGGATGTGGCTGATCCCAGAAAGCAGAGAGGTCTTCCCAGGACCTGGGACAATGGAACCCAGAACTGAGGGATGAGTGCTGGTTACCAAGGCAAAGATGGGAAGGGACAAGCGTCCCTGGAGAGGACCACACGGAGGGTCTGAGGGACCAGCTGAAGAAGCTGTGTGTTTATTCTGAGCACCATGGAGCCGTTGAAGGTCTTTAAGCAGAGACAGGAGACGATCAGTTGTGCCCGTAGATGAGCACCCCAGCTGCAGTGAAGAACAGTGTAGAGGGGTTTAGGTCAACTCTGGGGAAATTCAAAGAGCACTGCACTTGGAATCTGCAGTCATAGGTTCTAACTTCGAATCTTACGAGCCCAAAGATCTTGGGAAAACTCCTTTTTCCTCCTGAAGCTCTGTTTTCTTCTCAGGACATCAAGACAGTTAGGAAAGAATACATATGACTAGCTCCCAGCCCATGGAGGGCTCTTCAGGCCGTTTGTTTAATCCCATATCTTTTTCATATTTTCTAAGCCTCTTAGCCATTATTTTTCTGACAGGTGAGCATTTGGGTGTGGGCGTAGACTGTGGAGCCCACTGCATTTTTGTGGTTTCTTTTTCTGCTCGAAGAGGACATTCTGGCACACTTCCAAGGCCAGGAACGTCAGAGTCACTTTAATTAGAACACTTTCTTTTTTCTAATTTGCAAATTGCAGTCCTGAAAGACTCACTTAGCAGAGCTGACACGGCCTCCTTGACCTACATTATAAGTAACGCGCTCCCGATCCGAGATGTAATGGAGTCGCCATTGTGAGTTGATTGGCTTGTTTGAACCAAAGTGTTATGTTTTCAAAGTCCTGCCTGATTCAAGACTTTCAGCTTTCTGTTAAGTACTGGCTGCAGCTCGGAATGTTAATTGCTCCATGCCTTCCCTTGCCATGATTGTTTTTTATTAATGGGTTAGTCAATTAACAGGTGACGCTAATAAGTGGCAGGGACGAGATTCAGATCAGGGAATCTGGCTTCAGACTCTGGATTTTGAGATGCTGCTCTGCTTTCTCTCTCTAGTCAATGCAAGATCAGGAGGCCAAGGAGAGAAAAAACCTAGGTTGTCACCTTTTCGTTAGATGAAAAACTAAAGACAATTTCACCATCATCCTCCCTCATCGATTTTAGAGGCTCATGAAGGTCTTAGAAGCAGAGGAAAGTCATCCAAACGTATGGTTTAGGTTTATGGGATTCCTGACCTCCTGCTTGGAGTATAGGACCACACTGATGGGAGATAGTCTCCTCTCTCCTCCTCTGGGAGAACATCACCTCCTTTGGGGGCCTATTATGAGCTGAATTGTGTCCTCTCCAAAATTCATGTGCTGAAGCCCTAACCACCAGTACCTCAGAGCAGCACTGTATTTGGAGATGGGGCCTTTAAAGAGGTAATTAAGGTAAAATGAGGTCATTAGCGAGGGCCCTAATCCAGTATGACTGGTGTCCTCATAAGGAGAAGAGGACACAGACTGAGTGTGACCCCATAAGGTCACAGCCAGAAGGCAGCCACCTGCAGGCCAAAGAGAGAGGCTTAGGAAGAAATCAAACCTGCCCATGCCTTGATCTTGGCCTTCTATTCTCCAGAACTATAAGAAAATAAGTTTCTGTTGCTCAAGCCACTCAGTCTGCGGTATTTTGTTATGGCAGCCCTAGCAGCTAACACAGACCCTACAGAGCTCCACCAAATCCACATAAAATGAGAAGGGCCGATGACGTTTCCTTGCTTCCCTGCTCATAGAGAGTACATCTGACGCTAACAGTGAGTTTCCCCTATTTTGGGAATGAGGCTGCTCACTAATCCGGAAGCAAACTGCAGCTCTTCATTTCTCAACTCACCGTTTCACAGTCCTCACATCTGGTGGCCATGCTGATGAGTTGGGGTCTCCTTCTCCCTTTCTTCTCTCTCATTTCTCTTCCACAGATATACAAGCCAACACTTTGGCAGTTAAATTGCTTGGAGTTCATAAAGTATTAATTCAGCAGCTGAGCACCTTTTATTTTTCTGTCCATATATTTTTGCAAGTTAATGGTTTTTACCATGCTCAAGGCTATAAACCATTTCTCCAGGAATCCGACTTTCAAAGGTGTGGGCTTTAAATGGAGAGACAAAGTACACCCTGCCCTCATAAAAGGATTCCATAAAAACAACTCCAGCTGATCCTACCTCCCAGGTGATAGGTCTGCCAGGACTCTGTGGCCTGTAGGAGAGGGTGGCTCCATCCCCCTACCAGGCTCCCTGGCATTCGGGTTTATGTCAGCCCCAGAGGGCAGCCATGAAGTTTGGCCTCATCCTGGCTGCCGATTTTGGCAGAGGTTTCAGGACAACGAATTAGAAGCTGTCTGTCCATGGTTCTTTGAAGTCTTTGGATGTGCGCATACTGCTTGTTTCTAGGTTTGGCAGGCCAGGGATGCTGACAGGTCGGTCAGTGGAGCTGCTATGCAAGCAAGGATAGAAGGCGAATTTGCATGCCACTTCGGTTTTTTAAAAAATATAAGCAGAAAACACTCAATAGCCAAACCTAGCTGTCACTATGCATCATCACCTGACAGCAGGAGCATCTTCCCAGGAAGCCCACCTGGCCACTGCATCAGACAGTGTGCAATGCTAGCTGCTGTCTGGAGCCCAGACCCCTTGTGGTCCTTGCTCTAATGTGCTCTCGTTCTTAGGGAGGAGAGAGCTAGGCCTCTGCTTTGTGAATTCATATTGAAGGAGCTCAGGAAATTTTACCCCCAAACATGACTCCTTAGTATAAAGGTATTTTGAATTAAAGGCCCTCAAGATCAACAGGCTTTGGAAGGGGCTTTCTCTCTATCTGCATAACCAGATGGACCCATTAAAAGAAAAATTGACTTCCCCTCCCCTCCCTGTTATCTCGATATATTGCAGGAAAGGAGATCGAGGATGCAACCAGACCTGGCCCAAATCATTTTAAACATCATACCTGTCTCTCAGGTTAACTTAATTTGCAAAGACAATTATTTACAAGTCAATCTGTTCCCCCCATGCATTCATCCTCCCTAGCAACAATTTATTGCCCCTAAACAGAATTGCCTATATTCCTCATCTCTCCCTCCCTCTAAAAGGAGGGTGTAAAAATTTCTGGACCCCACTGGGATATTGCATAATCACTCTGTGATTTTCCCCATGCACATGGTAAATACACTTCTTTCTCTTATTAATCTGCCTTAATTGTGAGTTGATCTTTCAGTGAACTTTTTGGGGAAAGGGAAAGTTTCCCCTCACCCCCATAACATCACTCAACACATCCCTACTGACTGCCCATCTAGCACCAGGTGTGACACAAGGTCGGCGATAACAGTGATGAATAGACAGATTTTATCCCTGCCCTTTGGGTTCAACAATGTAGTGGTTGTATTTCCTTCTCCCACTCAAACCCTATAGCTCTCTCTTCTCTGTTCTTTCCTCCATCATTTGTCCCCTGCATACTCCTACCTCCCAGAAGTTTGCATCCCAGAAAGAAGACTACAGGAAGAGAGTGATGCTTATCCCAGGTCATGAATCCCTAATAGCGGAATTGTATCATCTGCCTAGGAGATATTTTATGGTGAATGAGCGTCTGATGGCCCCTTCAATGCAGGGATCCTGAATCCCTTGCTTGTGATAAAATCTGCACAATGCTGTAACCTGGAGACCACGTGGAGACCACTTAAGAGCTGCCCCACAGCACAGGGAACTGCAGAGTTAGAGAGGGACCTCCAGGCTTGCGAATGGGCAGTGCATTTTGTCACTAGCAAATCAGCAGCTGAGTGCCACTACATTTCTCTGAGGCTCTTAAGTACCTTGTCTACTCAAGCACCTAGCTTAGTTCCTGCTTCCTGCAAAGAGATTTATGTCCCCACAAACAGAGGAATAAGAGGCCTGCTGGCAGCGAGCCCCAGAGGGGCAGTGGGGTTTGCAGAGGATACATTGCCAAATGTAATTGCTGGCAGCTGTTGGTCCCAGAGCTGCCAGCCCTAAGTTTTAACCCCTAACTCTCCAGGTAGTATATGGGTACAGACCACTCTTGATCTTGGGAACTTTGTCACCGTCACCACCCAATTTAATGCCTTTTCTTCTATTGCGGGACCAACCAACCATTGCACTTGCCAAGACTTGCATGATAGTAAGCTTCAGCATTAAATACTGTTTAACACTGTTGACAGTATTTCTTTGAAACTTCTCTTGTCAGCTTTAACAAAACCTCATCAGATTTTACTGAAAGGATTAGCATCTGGTGCTTTATTTGGTAATCCCACGATGCATCGAACTTAGAAGGCAAAAGAGTTTGAGCTTGCCTTAAAAATTCAAAGCAAGGTTGTACGTGTGCCTTTCAAAAGGCAGAAAGAAATGATAAGGCGTACAGTGCCAGGACTGCGTAAGGAGTAGGCATGGCCCTTTGTTGAGCCGGAGCTCAGCCAGATGCATGGCGCTGGGAACTTACGTGTTGAATGAATGGCCCAGGAAAGGAAATTGGTCAATGCTGAATGATGAATAAGTCAGGAGTATAAAATCTAGTTACTTCATCCTTGTTCTATACAAAATTCTCTTGTTTCCTGTTGGCTAATCCTTGTAAGAGTTTGCTTACCCAAACTAAACTTGAAATTAATTTCAACTGTCCTTGGTAACCAACTATTAAGGACAGAGGATAAGGGTTGATGGTTATGCACAGAATGAAGATTTAAAGGAAATTATTTGAGAGTCTAGTAATGATTAGACTGAATTCAACTGGGAATAAAAACACCTACTTGATGGGTTATTGTGAGGATTAAATGAGATAATGTGTATAAAGCATCCAGTGTGGTATTAGCACCTAGGAGTGCCCAGCAAATATTAACAGCCTCCTCTCCACCCTCCCAACACTAGCTGATTTTTGGCCAAATCAAATTCTTTCACTTCCTTCCATTTCTAGGATTTCCTTTTCCTTTTAATTGGAAAGAAGTTACCGAAGTAAGGATTACTTTTCTTTCATTCTATAAAGAGATCTCATCTTCACCAGGGCAAAGAGTTTCCTAATCACTTGGTTGAACTTCTATAGAATTAGTCCTAGAAACCTGCTACTGAGAAGAGCTGTTTTCAAGAGCTCTGTGCCGTTGCTTAGAAATGCTTATTGTTTGGCCAGGAAGGAGACTTGGCTGCCTGTGTTTAAGGGAGGTTGGCTACTGTCAGTCTCAGCTCTTAACATTTCTGATAAATTCAAAGTAAGAGGTATATTAGAGGAATAAGCAGGTCCTTTGGCCAACTTTTCCTATTATACTGTGAGTCTCTTCGTTTCATATCATCTTGTCTTTAAAATTTTCTGTTTATTGCCTATAAGAAATAAAGTCCAAACTCCTTACAATGGCATTCAACGCTTTTCACAATTCAGACCTTATTTTCCTTAAGAGTCTCATCTCCTTCTCTCCCTGGAACATACCTAAGCCTTCACCCTTTTCGATATAACTTTCCCCATTTCTCCACTAAACTGCTATTCATCCTTGAAGAATCTCTTCTGTAAATCTTCATGGTACCACAGAGCAAGGGTCCATTGCTGCTTTCATAGTTCTTTCAATCTCACAGTACTTTTTATATTTTTTAAAATTTTTATATTTTTATGTCTTTGTCTTTGTCTGTATGAGACTGCAAACTCCTAGAGACCAAGACCTGGGCATTGAAGGTCTTGGTGACCAGATTAAGGACTATGGAATGAGTTGGTAAAGAACAGTAAATAGTGAAAAAGAACAGAAGATGATTTATATTCATTTAGCATCTGCTACATGTTAGGTATTGTACTAGATGCTCTCTAGGATATAATTGACATAATCTTATTTAATCTATTCTGTGGGGATTAACACATTTACAGATTAGCAAATGGGCTTAAGGATAAAGTGACTTGTTCAGGCTAATTAAGGAAGAGCCCAGATTTGAATCCTGTCCGACACTCTACAAGCTCAGGCTTTTGCCTACACCAGGCTGGCTCAGGAAAGAGAAAAGATATAATCAAAGATACAGGTGGCATTCTTAAGCAGTATGGATTTGAGAAGGGAGGAAAAGCAGCTAAGGGACATTAATCTAATTGTGAGGTTAGGAGGGTCTGAATAAGAGTAATAAATAGAAAATAATCAACGAAAGTGATAGATATTTATAAGGTGGAGGCGAATGGAAAGACCATGCAAATGCAAAGCCAATTTGTAGAGATCATCAATGTAGCACAGCGTCATGCTTGCTTCCAGCTGTGCTTGAACCAGGGTCAGGTGGGTGCTCTGCGTCTTGTGCAGTAGGGGCAGGGCATTGTCCTGAGGCCAGACCCCCAGAGGCAGCTGCTCTGTGCCCTGGAGCTGGCATTATTGCCCAGGAAACAAAAAGACTCAGATCCTGCAGAACAATCATAATGCAGGTAATGCTTGTCTTAGTCTGTTTTGTGCTGCTCTAACAAATGACCACGGCCTGGGTAATTTACAATATACAGAGATGTATTGGCTTATAGTTATGGAGCCTGGGAAGTCCAAGGTTGAGGTGCGGTATCTGGTGAGGATCTTTTTGCTGCATCATCCCATGGAGGAAGATGAAAGGGTGAGAGAGGGAGTCCACTCCTGAAAGCTCTTTTATTAATGCATTAAACCTACCCATGAATGTGGAGCCCTCATGGCTTAATCACCTCTTAAAAGCCCCATCTCCCAATACTATTACGTTGGCAATTAAATTTCAGCCTGAGCTTTGAAGGGGTAAACATTCAAACCATAGCAAGGCCTATTTGAGATTTGATACAACATGTAATCATGGTATATCCCCACCCCGACCCCTCCACCCTCCAACTATGAATATAAAGGTGACCTGCAAAAGTAATAGGTTAGATTCCAACCTGTTGGTTTCTTTCCCAGCCAGAATTCATCAAGTCTATAGGGGATATCGGCAGCTGCACAGAAAGCGCAGCACTTTGGCCCCACAAAAACACTAAGAGATGAGAAGCTTGTCTGTGAGCTCTGTTTGGCTGAATATCACAGTATATGGAAATGTTTCCAACCCTGAACTACCACTAAAGCCATTTTGAAATCTGTTTATATAGCTTGATTCCACGCATACAAATTTTTACCATAGCCATTTTGGTCAAATATGCTTTTTGCCAGTCTGTAATATTTGGCAAAATATGTGGTCTGACGCTGAATATAGAATTATCTCCTAGTTAATATGCTTCAAGTCTTGGGGCTCTACATGAATTCTACTCTTTTCTGTTCTGTTTGTTTTTTATAGACTTCTTGTTTCTATAAGGTCAAAGTAACTTATAGATAAGAACCAGATTATTGGGGAGAAGAGGCAGATCAAAGGAAGAATCATTCCTTTTTGCCAGCACTTCCATCCTTATGTATTGGCCAACTCCATTATTGGCCAACTCACTGATATAATATTCCCTTTCTTTTGATCTTATCAAAATGGAAGTTGTATTTAACTGGAGATAAGAGCAATTAATCTTCTCTTGTAAAGTTGTGCTTTCTTTTTAGGAAGTATACTTTTTATTGTAGGTACTTAATTCAATTAAAACAAAGAGAATTGAACTTTTGGCAGCAAACTCAAGCATTATGAATGAAGTTAAAATGCCCAAGTCTGTGGTCAAGAGCATGGTGTAGATTTATGATACTCCTCTGCGCTTTTCATGAATTCAGTTATTTTGAGTTTCCGTGACCCAGGAAAAAAGCACTTTTGTGAGGTGCTTTTTGTTTATATTCCAGACTTTTTTTTTTTTTTTTTTTTTTTAAGAAAACTGCAGAAATTTCACTGATGTCCAGACATGGTCAACTTTGTAAAAAACCTACTTTGCTGGCACAGAATTTAAGGTTTTTGATATTTCAATCACTGATGTTCTGCTGTTACATATGATTTTCTTACCTTTACATATAACAGATTTAGATTTATCCTACCTGACACTTTGGTTTTAAATGTGTGCCTGGGTTTGCTTGGAGAACATGTTGGGGACTTATTCTCATATGGAAGCCATCACCCCACATTTCACCAAGGATACGAAAGATAAATAATTTTGCAGGAGGTAATTCTAGAGGCTAGTTCACCTGTGAAATCACTTTGGAATTTGATATTTTCAAAAAAGAAATGGAGGCTTCAGGGACAAAATGTATGTGCAATGTGGGAATCTGAATTTTTTCCTTCTCTTGTATTATGTAATGTTTTTAAAACCACATGTTCACTCAGCTGTTTCTCATCAGTTTTGTTTTGTTCCCATATAAACACATACACATAAAAATAAAACAATTCTAATAAAGAGAAATTCTTTTTTCCCTTAAAGTTTCTTTGATGATGGAATTCACATAAAGCTCTGAATTATGGAAATGTACAAGTTAAAGAATCCAAAACAGAATTTAGAACAAAATGCAGTTCTGATTGTTTCTTTTGTCTTGTCTCTCTTTTTCAAATGTGTTCCTTCATTCTTTTAATCCTTTATAAAAACCACATAGGAAAAGCCCAATTTTGAAATAATATTAGCAATCAAGGTTTTTGATTTCTTTTTAACAAGGATAAGTAATGCATTAGAAAACTTTTGCTGACAATATCAGAACAGAGAGGAATACTGGTTGTTCAGAACGTGTTGGAACATGGCCTTACTCTTGTCTCAACTATTATTGCCTTGGGCATAGTCCAATATGTTGACTATGAGTCCAAAGCTATACTGACTTTTAGCTTTTAGCTGTCTTTGTGCGTGACCCATGTGTGTTAAAGAGCTAGAGCATTTCCAGCAGTTACAGTTTCACAAAGTGATGTAGCATATTAGAAAATATTTTATTGTACCTTTTGCACTGAATTTCATCTAAATAAACCATACTTAGACTTCTATAGACCTTTCTAGCTTTATGGGTTTTCACACACGTTCTCTAATTTAATCTTCACAAATGTGATTCCCCTTAGCCATGAGTCTAAGGGTCAAGGAATTCTGATCCCACATGGACAATTAAAATGACTGTCATGCAATGAGGCACCTTCCCGATGGCAGCACACCCTACCACATTAGGATCGCATGAACTCCTATAGGCAGGATAATTAGCAAGACCAACTCAAATTAGTTTTGTCCTTTTCTGAGTTAATGTCTTTCCAATTTTGCTTCTGGCTTACAGGAGGTAGTAGGCCTTATAAAAGTAAGTAAGGTAGGTTCTACATAAAATGGGATCAAGTCTCAGAGTGTGTAGAATCTCCCAGTAAGAGACCTTAGATACCATGTGGTCTGAGCACAACTCATAGACAACATCCTTGATTTTCTTCCCTTTTCTAGAATACCTCCAATAACAAGGGATATCTCACCTTATTCAGTAAGCTTACCACTGGCGTTGATGCTATTCTGGTTCAAGCCACTACCATCTCTCATCTCGCTGATTGCGATAGATTCTGAATCTTAACAAGTCTTCCTGCTATCACTCTTATCCTGATCTAATACTCATGGTCTATTCTCCACACATCAGCAAGCGATCGTTTAAAAATGTAATCAGGCCCAGTTATTCTCAGGCTTGAAGTCCTCTAAGGTATGCCCACCATACTTAAAAGCTAACTCGAAATACCTAACCACGGCCTCTAAGGCCCAGTGTGACCTGGCTCCTGCCTGTCTCCTTCTTAAGTGCTCAGTGCTGACCACACAGGTCTTCTGCTGTCCTTCCAGCGCACGGATCTTCTTCCCATTTCACAGCCTTTGCACTCTGTTCCCACTGCCTGAAAGACTTTTCCATTCATCTCTGGGTGGCATATTCTCTCATTCATGCAGGCCAGCGCTCAGACATCATCTTCTCAGACCACCCTAACTAAAATAGAGCCCTCCCACTGAATCACTCACAAACCCTTGACCCGACTTACTTTTCATCACAGCTCTTATTGCTCCCTGATATGATATAATATGTTTATTTGTGCAGATGTCTATTGTCAGTCCCCTGTCACTAGACAGGAAGTCCCATGTTGGAGGGACTTTGTCTTTTCCGTGCTCCACTGTTTCTCAGTGTTGCCACATAGAAGGTATTCTACAGATATATGTCAATTGAAGGAATAAATTGATTGTTAGAAAAATTTCCTTTCCAATTCAAGACTGAGTTTATGTGGTATGAAAGATGATGCTAAGATTCCATACCTGAGTAACGGAAAGAATGATGGAATGATGGAAAGAATGAGAGAATGGTGGGACAGACATCAGGAGTCATAGGACCAAAGGGTTGAGAGGCATCTAATATCATCCAGCCCACCCCCTTACTCTAGAGAGAGAGTTGGATGAGGACTTCATGATTATATGGCCACTACATCAGGGGCTGGAATCTATGTCTTCTGATTTCCCTGGCTTGTGTTCCTTCCAGGACATCACACCACCTCTTTACAAGGCAGGAGGAGGAGATGAGGCTGGGTTACAGATAAAATGGGAAAGGGAAGAGGCTACATTCTGCTTTGGACATGCTGAGTTTGAGGTGTCACTGGGACATTCAGATTCAGATATCACGTGCTGTTAGATGTATTAACAAAAAACAAACAAACAAACAAAAATGCTCATGCAACCTACATAAAAACAGCTGCTTACCCGGAAGATGCAGCTCCATGACAAGTCCCAGCCTTCCCTTCCAAATAGATTGCTCCAAGACTTGCTCTAGGTTGAAATTAAGGAGCTGTCACTGCTCCTTTTCCACCTGCCACCTGCCATGACCTCTCAAGTCTCCAGGGAGATCTTGCAGCTGAACTGATATCATGCAATTTAGAAATAGAAAAACCCATCAGAGATCTTCTAATCCAGCTCCCGGCATTCTAACAGACAAGATACTTTACGGATGAGGAAACACCAAGTGCAGAACAGATAGCTGAACTCAGAGTATGTGACTATTAAAGGACTCTGACGGTCCTTACCATTGTGTCCATTCCCAGGTTATGTATTTGTGGTTTAAAAGGACCTTTCAATCCTTTAAGCCTACAGAATAATTGACAGTAGCAATTTCAAGGGCTATGACAGATCAGTGGTAGAACTTTCTGGGCTGAAGAATCTGACCTGAGAAAGAAAGGTCTGGCTTGCGAGATACCAGGTGCCACTAAGTGGGACACTGTTCTAATACAGCTTGTATGAAACTGCCTGTTGGAGATGCTGTCTGGGGAATTCAGGTGACAGTGGGCCAGAAGGCCTTTCGGATGCCTTCCAACCCTGCATGAGTATTGGGGGCAGTTGGGAGAGGTTGATGAGATTTGGGGGAGATCTAAAGCAACCCCTTGTTCCATTTCTGGAAACAGTTCCTGGTGGAATTATTCCTCCAGCTCTGCACCACTGGAAATCTCCAAATCCTTCTTTCAGCATGAAGAAACGAAGCCTGAGCAGTTATGTTACCACAGAACACTGCAAGGACCATCAGAATATACTCTTCTTTTTATTTGTGAAACTTTGGTTGTTACCATATTCATTAATTTTCTCTGCTTCCTGAGTGTGTAGTGTTTGTTAAGATTTAGCCAAAAGAAACATAAAAGACTAGATAATTTGTTTAAAAACAGTGAAAAAGGTTTTGAAAAATCCTCTTTCTAATTCAAAGATGAGATTAGTACTATTACTGGAAAATGAATTGGTCTAGTCTGGCCATAAACACTTTACCATTTATGACAATAACACTAGCATTAATACTAAACACTGTGCATCTATTAATAGCAGTTTTCATTTTCATAGTGCTTTACCAACAACTAATTAATTAAACAAATCTATTTTAATTCGTTGCCATGGTAGTCAACAGATACGCAGAAATGCCTGCATCCATCAAATTTGTTCTTAGCTCCTGAAACATAATTCAGTTTGGGCAATAAATCATTATTATGTAGTGCTATAATGTATTTAGAATGAAAATTACTTTGTTCATAACGAAAAGATTTGCAAGTATACGTAGACACATGTGATATCAAATATTTATAACGTTTAATTTTTATGTTTGTTACCCATGAAAGATTTTTCTTTACTGAATCTGACAGCCAAAAATGGAAATCTCATCAGTAATTATTGCTCTGGGTTTATCTTCTCTATCGTGTTTGCTCCTGCACACCCATGCCAAGAAGAAGGTCTTCAGAATGAAAGAGATCTCAAAAAATTTTGCCGCTGAATTCACAGAGGGATCTATTAGTGTTTAGCCAGTGAGAAGAGGAGTCACAGGGACAGCAAGGGAGATGATACAGTCGCTATTTTCAAATGTCTGGGGGGCTGCTGGAATGGAAGAGAGGTGGGAATTGTGGTGTGTACTCTGGGGTCCAGACCAGAGTGAACATGAAGAAGCTACAGGGAGGCCAGTGTGATTTAGTGTGATGTGAAGATATGAACCTTCAGAGTAAATTCTAGAATAGTTGTTATAGTGAATGCTCTGGAGTCAAAAAGACGAGGCCTAAATCTACACTCTGTCCCTTCCTTCTGTAAGTCTGGCTACCTACCTGTTCTAAGCTGCAAGCCTGCTGCATGGAGTTGTGTGGGAACTGCCAAAGTAACACACCCAGCAAACTCACTTTCCTAAGTCTGTGGCTCATTGTGTTCTAAACCGACAAATTATTTCCCTTCATATCCAGAATGTTCTCTGCTTATAGTCACATTTCCCTAGGTATTTATTTATCTTTACCTTGTCATTTAACTGTTCTATCAGTGAGTAGACAATGAACCAGTCTAGGTTTTAAACAACATGGCATCATTTTCTTCCTTGTATTTATTGTACTCTAACACTGTATGAGGACCAGCGTCTGCCCAGTTGCTGGACGTTAGCACAGAAACTGCTGAAATCCATAGTTACAGGCTTGTCTGGAGGACTGTGGGGTCAGGTCCATCCCAACCACTTATGAGCTGTCTACTCCTGGGAGTGCTGCTCTCACTGTGATAATTGGCTCAGAATAGCAGGGAACCAAGGATGCCTTAATGCCTTTTGCAACAATCTGGATGGAACTGGAGACCATTATCCTAAGTGAAGTATCTAAAGAATGGAAAAACATACACCACATGTACTCACTATTAAATTGGAACTAACCGATGAGCACACGTGTGCACAGAGGGAAGTAAATCTCAATGGAAATCAATCAGAGGGAAGTGGGAGGAAGGGATGAGCGAAAATGTACCTAATGGGTACAATGAACACTATCTGGGTGACGGACACACTTATAACCCTCACTCAAGCATAACAAAAGCAATCTTTGTACCAAAAACATTTTTACCCCCGTAATACTTTGAAGTTAAAAATAAATAGCAGGGCACCCCCTGAAAACCTTGAAGCAAAGCCAAGAGGGAGCTAAGGGAAAAGGAAATGAGAAAATGAATACTAGGCAAAGGTGAGAGGGTTGGGTATAAATAGCAGGAGGGGAGAAAGAAAACATTTAGAAAAACAAGAGCTCAAAGTAGACAAGGAAAGAAGAGAGGCTTAAATGGCCCTGATTTTTAGCCTTAAGCATGACATCTATAGTTCTCTCAAATGCAAGAGAAACACTGTTCTTTTTTTGTTTGGTTGGTTATTATTTCTTATGTTTGTTTGTTTGTTTGTTTTGTGACGGGGTCTCATTCTGTCACCCAAGCTAGAGGGCAGTGGTGTCATCACAGCTCACTGCAACCGCAAACTCCTAGGCTCAAATGATCCTCCAGCCTCAACCTCCCGAGTAGCTGGGACTACAGGCGCACACCACCACACCATGCCTGGCTAATTTTTCTATTTTTTGTAGAGACGCAGTCTCACTCTTGCTCAGGCTAGTCTCAAACTCCTGGCCCCAAGCCATTCTCCTGCCTCAGCCTCCCAAAGTACTAGGATTATAGGCATGAGCCACTGCGCCCAACCTGGGAAACACTATGCTTTGGAGAAAATAAAAATTCAGCTTTGAAAAATAAAAAGATAGTAAAAGAGAAAGAAAAACAATCCATTTACAGATAGCAGACTAATATAATAATACATCATGACCAAATAGGGTTTATCTCAGAATCAATTCTAGCATCAATCATTTACTAACTATAACAGCATAGGCAGCTTAAAGTAGTATGTCCGGTATGGGCACTTTCCACAGTAAACCATGAACTGTGAAAAAAAAAATGAAAGGAGAAAACAATCTCATATCAAAAAATATGTTGATTATGTGTCTTTTTCTACATATGAAATAACTTTTTAAAATCACAGAATGTCTTTTTCCAAACAAAATGGATTTCAAGATAGGTCTCTGGTTTGTTTTTAACTGGTGATATTTATGTGGCATTTTCACCAAATGACAAATTTCAGAACATTAAACTAGCCCTCTTTCTTCAAGTTAACAGTTAACATTATTGTTAAGTTCTTTAACAATAATAATGGCATATTCAACTTATATTCACAACAAAATGAGATGCAAGTTCTACACTCTAACGTTAATGTTGAATATCCATCGGTACAAGGTACTAATACTTTTTTCGGAAATGTTTTCTTACCTGAAAAAATTTAATAGCAGATCAATAAAGCTTAAGTTACAAAATAAATCAACTTGGCTTTCAATTTTAATTTGTGTCTAAATATCATATTTAACATATGCACATAAGGGATAGACAGATAAAACATATCTCACTGTGTATATTTGTGTGTGTGTGTGTGTGGTGTGTGTGTGTGTGTGTGTGTGTGTGTGTGTGTGTGTGATTGGGAGTAGTACAAGGGAAGAAATGTTGAACTTTTAAAAAATAAAAGTTGCTCAATAAATTCTAAGTATATCTTTTAAATATAAAGTAAAAGCAAATTATTTAGAATTCATTTGACTAATGAAGACAGTGGTGGGAGTAAAATGACCAGATAGGACTCCGAGGCTTCACATTAACCTCCTTCCTTGGTCCCCTCCCTCCAGGTGTTCAGGGGTCTGAGCACCCCGTTCCTGAGTCATGCTGAGTGGGCAGAAGGGACTCCCCTAAGGAGGCGATCATTTCTTCAAAATAGAACAGATCGTGGGACATGTGCAATTAAGACATTTTTAAAGTAAAATATTATGATGTTTCTACCCAAACAATTGTTTCGCCACCTGTGCCACAAGTCTTTAAAAGAGTTTGTCTCATCTGCAAAATAGAGATTCAGTTAGATAATGTCTAGTGTCCCTTTTAGTTCTGTTTTCCTTCAGGTCTATGAATCTGAGTCTTTTGCTTGTGGTTTTATTTCCCCACCCCTACCTAGTTGGCATACAGAAACCAATTTATCAACAGAATGTCACCCACTTGCCTCACAAGTAGCACCCAATTGCATCGTGATGAGTCTAATGTATTTGTCGTTAATGGACTTTCATCCTGATTTTCCTTATTAGAGAGCTTTTTAGTCCATTTATTGGGAACGAAGGAAACACCCTCACCTACGTATGTGTTTAATATTTTTTCAGATTGTTCTTGACTTCATTGTGTCAAAAAACAAAGGTCAGCTCAGCAGAGCAGATAACACAAAGACTTTACATTTATTATAGTACTACTCTGTTCTCCAATGTAGTTTTTCTCCACATCACTTTTAAGTGTGGCAGATATTATCAAACTCATAATTGTTTTCAGGATACTCAATCCACATTTCTTTGAACAACAGAATTCTATTACAGCTTTCAAAACACATAATGATATGCTTATTATTGGTGCTTGATTGAGTGTAGTTTGAGCTAGGTATTAGTCCATGTAAGTAAAGTTCCTGCTATAATGGAAACCCTTACGTTTTTGGAGCTTAACAAATTGGAAATTTATTTCTTGCTTACTTCACAGAATGTGTGTTGGTGAATGCTCTGGTCCCTGGGAGCACTGACAACCCTCTAGCGCACAGGGAAGAGAACATGGAGGATCTCTGGCAGGTTGCAGATGTCAGGCCTTGAAGTGGTAGATATTACTTCCAGGACATAGTCCATGAACCGGAACTAGTAACGTAATTGGACCAAGAAATGTAGTCTTCCTTTGTGCCTAGGAGGAAATTGAAATGGTCTGGTAAACACAAGGCATTGTTTCTGCTGTGATCTTCTGTAGCAGTGAGTTATATTCAGCAAAGCATTGAAGAAGAAGGATATGAAAGAGAAAGTAGCTTATCCTTGTCTATTTTCCATGACCAAAATTAGGGTGTCACTCAAATGCTGTGACAATGACCATGTTGAATTCCTTCTATTTGGATGACTTAGAAATGAAGGAGTGGTAGATGGTTAGAAACTAAATTGATACGGGGATAGAGAAGATAAATGCTACATAGGGAGAAAGTGCATTTTTCTGCAGTGTATATGTGTGCGTGCACGTATGTGTGTGTTGGGGGGTTATTTACAGAATCTGGAGATATTCTCTGTCAGACATTGGCTCCATATTTTTGCCTGGATGTCTTACCTTCCACTCTTCTATGGTATAAACTTGTTTCTAATCTACACTATTTCCTTTGCTATTGAACTTAAGCTTAAGCTCTTTCTAAGCTGCAGCCTTAAGAAGCTAGAAAAAGAAAAGCAATTTAAATCCCAAGTAAGCAGAAGGAAGGAAACAATAACAATAAGAACAGAAACAATGGAATAGGAAACATAAAAATAATATAGAAAATCAATGAAACAAAAAGTTGGTTCTTTAAGATCAATAAAATTGATAAGCCTCTTGCTAAACTGATCAGGAAAAAATACACAGAAAACACAAATGACCAATATCAGCATCACAAAGACATTAAAAAATATGGAAATACTATGAAAAACTTTATGCCATTAATTTTGACAATGTAGATGTAATGGACAAAATTCAATACCCACTCATGATAAACAACTTTCAGCAAACTGGGCACTTTCTCAATCTGATAAAAGGCATGTACCAAAAGCTAACATTGTCCTTAATAGGGAAAGACTAAACGCTTTCCCCCTAAGTTAGAAACTAGGCAATGATGTCTGTTCTTATCACTTCTATTCAATATCATACTAGGGTTCATGACCACTGCAAAAAGGCTCTTTAAAGACGGTAAAACGGGGCTGGGTTCAGTGGCTCATGCCTGTAATCCTAGCACTTTGGGAGGCTTAGATGGGAGGATCACTTGAGCTCAGGAGTTCGAGACCAGCCTGAGCAAGAGCGAGACCCCATCTCTATTAAAAATAGAAAAATTAGCCAGGCGTTGTGGTGCACGCCTGTAATGCCAGCTACTTGGGAGGCTGAGGCAGGCAGGAGGATCGCTTGAGCCCAGGAATTTGAGGTTGCTATGAACTATGATGATGCCACTGCACTCTACCCAGAGTAACAGAGTGAGACTCTGTCTCAAAAAAAAAAAAGACAATAAAATTAGCTATGTAGAAAATTATAAGGATTTTATTTAAAAAGTAGTAGAAATAATAAGTGAGTTCAGCAAGGTCACAGGATACAAGATCAACATGCCAAAATAAAATTCATTTCTTTATATTAATAGTGAAAAATTTGAAATTACAATTAAGAAAATAATGCCATTTACAATAGCATAAAAAAGCACGAAATACTTAGGCATAAACTTAATAAAATACGGGCAAGTACTGCATAATAAAAACTGTATAACATTGCTGAAAGAAATCAAAGGAGACCTAAATAAATGGATATATTATGTTCACGTTGCAGAATACTAATTGTTGAGATTGTCAATTTCCTCCAAATTGACCTATAGATTCAATGAAATCTTGATTGAAATCCTAATCAAGGCATTTTTAAAGAAATTAATGTATTGATTCTCAAATTTATACGGAAATACAAAGAACCTAGAGTAGTCAAAACAATGTTGAAAAGGAAGAATAAAGTTAAAATATTTATACTACTCGATCGCAAGATTTACTACAAAGCTAATAATCAAGGTTTTGTATTAGTGTAAGGATAGACACATAGATCAATGGAAAAGAAGAGAGAATTCAAAAAATAGATCCACACATACATGGTCAATTGATTTTCAATAAGGTAATTCAATGGGGAAAGGATAATCTTTTCAAGAATGGACTTGGAGCAACTGGGCATCTATATAGGAAAAAAAGAACCTCCACCCTTAACTCATACCATATATAAAAGTTAATTTGTAATGGTTCATAAATGTAAACATAAGAGCTAAAACTATAAAACTTCTAGAAGCAAACATAGGAGGAATATCTTTATGACATTGCATTAAGCAAAGATTCCTTAGATAGCACAAAAAAACAATACAAAGCATAAAAAAATGGTAGATTGGACTTCATTTAAATTAAAAATTTTGCTCTTCAAAGATACTCAAGAAACTGAAAAGGCAAGCCAAAGACAGAGAGAAAACATTTACAAAATACAAATTTGATACAGAACATGTATCCAGGATATATAAAGAACTCTTACAACTCAGTAATAAGACAAAAAAAATGCATCTTAAAAAATTGGCAAAAGATTGAAACAGACACTTCACAAAAGAAGACTCACAAATTGAAAATAAGGGCATGAAGGACGCTCAATATCATCACGAAGAAATGCCAGAGAAACTACAATGAGATACTACTACACACTCAAAAGGCTAAAGTTTTAAAAAAAATTCTGACAGTACCAAATGTTGGCCACAATGTACAACACTGGAGCTGTCATACATTGCAGATGGGAATGCAAAGTAGTATTAATAGCATAGCCACTTCAGAAAACTGGCAGATTTTTTAAAAAGTAAAATTAAATATACATTAACCATATGACCCAGCAAGATCACCCCAGGGTATATATCTAAGAAAAAACATGTATACACAAAAAATTAAACGTGGATGTTCATATTATTTTATTTGTAATAGCCAAAAGATGGACACCACCCAAATGTCCATCAACTGGTGAACAGAAACAAACTATATGTCCATACAACTGAACACTACTCAACAATAAAGAATGAATTACAGATCCATATAAAAACATGGATGAATCTCAAAAGCATTATGCTATGTGCAAGAAGGCAGAAACAAAAGGTCTCATACTATGTAAATCCATTCATATGGAATTATAAAAAAGGCAAAACTACAATGAGAGCAAATCTGTCTACAGTTGCTAGGATTCAGCGTCTGGAGAGATGGGATTGACAGCAAAGGGACATGCGACCTTGGAGGGTGTGAGTAGGGGGTGAACTATCTCGATTGTGGTGATGCTTACACAACTCTATACATTGCCAATGCTCATGGAATTGTACACATAATTGGTGAGTTTTACAGTATGTAAATTATACTTCAAAAAAGCTGATGTTGAAGGAAAAAAATCCAACTTTTCTCTGGGGTTTCTGACTATGGATTAATACAAATCAAAAAATCAAATAGCTGCTGTCACAGAATTTACAAGTGAAGTGACTCAAAAACACTACTCCGTCAGAATTCAGCCTCAAAAATTCATCAACTCTTGCAGGGAACTCAGTAGTTATGTCCAGAGTGAGAGTCTTTGATGGGGAAATTGGGAGAGATCTGATAGATATTTTTTCCTTTTAGAAACACCTAAAATTATAGGGATTTCCAAATGTGAGAGTAATAAGGCATGTACTGTGTGACAAGAATTCTATTTAAAGTCCTCCTTCTGACTTTGTTGACAGTGTTTACCAACATTTATCTCTTTAGAGCCACTGAAATCAAAGGGATTCTTAAACAACATGCCATTCTCGCCCAAAATAAGGAGAGGGAATTCATTCATTCATTCATTCACTCATTCAGTGAACATTTGTTGAGCACTCCTACATGCTAGGCAATGTGCCCAGTGCTAGAAATAAAAACTAAATATATAAAAAAAAGGCGTGGCCTCTGCCCTCTGGGGAGCTGTCTAGCTTGAGTTCCTTGGGGTCACGATTCAGAATGTTGAGAGTCAACTTCTGGCATTTGCCATTGTCATTAAAGTCTTGCCAAAAAAACTGTGAGAATCATGAAATAAAGACTGCTTTTAATTAAAAGCTCTTTATATCCTAGAATGCAGGAATTTGGCAAGCAAGAAGGCCATCCTTGCCATTCATAGAAAAGGAAATGGAAGCTTCAGAACTGGAAGGTCCCATGGTAAAAGAAAACTGTTTCTCTATTCACACAACACTTCTGACACCAAATGTGTGGGTTTTGTCCACACCAGGCAATTTTCCAATTCTTTGTAGACACCAACGGGGTGTCCTATAATCCAGTTCAATTCTTACACTGTCTACCTGGAGTTAGCGTCCCACAAGTTAAAGGTCTCAATCCCACAAGACTGTCCCCACTTCAGGTGTCCACAGCAAGTCTGGGGTTGCCACCTATATTTCTGACCAACTGGCTATAGACTGGGGGTTCCCACAACTCCTTTCTCAGGTTGGATAATTTGCTAGAATGGCTCACAGAACTCAGGAAGACCGTTTGCTTATGTTTACTGGTTTACTATAAAGGCTACAACTCAGGAACAGCTAAATAGGGCAAAGTCTGGGGGGTTTGTGGGGTTTCCATGCCTTCTCTGGGCACATCACCCTTCCAACACCTCAATGTGTTCACCGAACCTTTGAGCACATCGAATCTCCTTGTTCAAGACCTGTTATAGAGCTTAACCTCCAAATCTGCTCTCCCCTTCCCAGAGGTCAGTGTTGGAGCTGAAAGTTCCAACCTTCTAATCACGTGGTTTCACTGATAACTAGGCCTATCCTGGGGCTGTCTAGGGGATCCACCCTAAGTCACCTCCTTAGTGTAAACTCACGTGTGATCAAAAGGAGCTCCTTCAGGAATAACAGAAGACTCAGGAAATTCCAAGGGTTCTAGGAACCAAGACAAAGACCAAAAATGTTTCTTCTTATCCCACACATGGTTAGACAGTGAGTGAGCTGGGGCCTTTTCTGTCTCCTGACTCCAGTTCAACATCCCAGAGGTCCCTGGGCTTGTCTTCATCGCCTCCCTCATCAATCCCTGCAGAGCAGCGGCTTTCTAAGCTCTGCTGTCCTCTTGGACACATTCCAGGGTACTTTAACAATTTGAAAACACGCAGACAGGTAATTTCCATAGGTCATTTCTATCCTGGAAAAAAACTATTATAAGTGAAATGCTTATTTCAGCAAAGACATGTTTTCTATGGAATCCCCCTTTGATACAAATACTGATTTTGAAGCCATTCCTTTTCCTTCTTTCAACAGTTTTAGAAAATGTGATGTGTTCTTTTAGGGACATAGGGACTTTTTCCTCACATGTTTGCAGGCATTATTTTGGCAGTAAAGCATTTTCTTGGTGGAGCAGAGGGATGCAGATAGGTTTCCAAGCATGAAACAGAAAGGCAGCTGCAACTATGTATACAGGTAAAGATTTGCTTCTCAGAAAAATAAACCATAGCAATTATATGGTGCCTTTGTACCAAACTTTCATTTGTCATTTATTTAATGCATCCTGTGTCCCCAACACTGCGTGCGTGAGACAGTGCCATCCAATAGAATTCTCTGCATTCATGGAAACGTCTAGAGCTGCACTGTCTAAATATAGCAGCTATTAACCACTTGTGGCTGTTGAACACGAAATATGAATAGTGAGACCAAGAAACTGAATTTTTAAATTTAATTTCCTTTTAATTTATTTAAATTTAAATGGCCACATGTGGCTAGTAGCTACGGAATTGGACAGTGCAGGGGTGAGGAATAGGAAATATGAAGTGTCTTAATATTCACAATGTGGTTGTAGAGGATTGGGCTGCAGGTGTTTTTTTCAGAGGTGTCTGCTCACAAGGGTACCAGCCTTTCAGAATCATCACTGTCAAACGTAAGAATCTACAATGGAGGCAATGAAGTCCATATCCTATGTGCAGGATGGCAGAATGGGGCCCTTTTTATCTCGGGTTCTACTGAGGTGCCAATGTAATACATGGCAACGGATATCACAGTTGAATGTGAGACAACCTCCATCCTAGGTGCAGAGTTTTGAAGAAATGGTTCTGAGACCCTGTTCCACAATCTTGGATCCTCCCAGTCAGATCAAAGCTATAAAAAGAAGTGAGAGTAAGAAGAGAATGGGAGGAAACACAGATGAAAGCTATTGCCTGCCTCTACTTCCCATTAGGGGGAGAGGTGGGAGGTGTGTCTCTCTAACCCCAAGCCTAGCAAAGGGACTTGAAAGAGACCTCTTGGACACATCTGAAATTGATCCTTGTAGCTGGAAAACACTGATGATGGTGGCTTCATTCATGCCCTAGAAAACTCATGGAGATTGCTTCTTCCCAGGAAATCTAGAGTGAGGAAGGGTTGACCAACTGCTTTTGGGGAGAGACAAAGAAAGCCCTTGCTGTGTGGCTGGGATCAGCCCACACTCCCAGAGTTGCTTAGTCAAGGGGCATGTGTGTGTTTCTTGTGGACCAGATGTGGTGTGGGCCATGTGCAAGGGAGTTGGCATGAGCTCTGTCTTCTTGGGCGTCTACCCAGTAGGGTGGGCAGGAGAGGGAGAGTCTCAGTAGGAAGAGGAGGTGTCCCACTAGGTACCTAGGGCTGAGGAACTGGAAAGAGGGCCTCGTCCACCCTCCCTTTCCCACTGTGCACTTCCAGATGAAGCAGGGGAGAAGATTTAATGCTAAGTCAAGTTTGGACTAAGGCCTGGATAGTTTAATTATTGAATTGATACTGTATTTAGAGGACCTACAAGTGAGCTAAACAACTTCTGAGCTTGCCAAGTTTTCTTCTAAAGCCAGGGGAAAGTTTCTCCCACTGAATAAAGGGATCATTGAAGATAGTTTTGATCAACCAGGAATGGAGCTTACTCAACATCCTGATTATGATACGTATACGGATTTCATTAGATTTTCTCATTAGCAATTCCAAGAAGCTGTGGATGTTAGTTCTTTCGTAACAAAAATAAACAAAATATGGATTAATTTCTGTCAGCCCAGAAACCTATATATTAACTAAATCTGTCTTTTTAGATAATTCCAGAAGTAATTATTTAGGAAAAAAAAATTCATGACCGAATATTAGTAACACTAGGTCAGGCACAAAAAATAGCTTGAGACAAAGTGAAAGATTGCTAGAATTATAGGCATATAACACTCTCACTTTCATTCTCCTTGAAAATAATAGAATAGTGTTGATAAAAAGAGAAGTGATGATTGCAGGATGTAGGGAGTGAGCAGAATACAAAAACTGCTGATTGAAAACTTTAGAGAGAAAAATATTTCATATAAAAATAATCTGAAAATATTCCTTTAAGGAACATTTCTTTGTTTTCCTCCTCCTTCACCTTCTGCTCCTGAAAAGACTCATCAACTGTTCTTACTCATCTCCCTGTTCAGCGTTAGAGTGCATCGGGCCCTCCTCTTTTCTCTTTACCATCCACTCCTTTGCTAATCTCACTCAGTTTCATGGGTGTAAATGCCATCTCTGTTTTAACTTTCAAATACTCAGCGCCAGCTCCTACCTCTCCCTTGAATTCTGGTTTCAGACATTCAGCAGCTGACTCAGTGCTTCTGCGGGATGTCTAAAAGGAATCTCTAACTTAACATGTCTAAAACTGAGGACCTGCTCTCCCATCCTGAATCTTGTTCCTTCCACAGTCTTCTCTAGTTCAATTCATGCAACTCCACCTTTCTAGTAGTTCAGCCCCAAGCCCTCGAGTCACTTTGACTCTCTTTCTCTTACACCTTACATCCATCTTTCAGCAAATCCCTCTAGTTCAACCTTCAAAATACAACCAGAATCTGAACACTTCTTACCACCACCTTTGCTACCACCCTGGCACAAGCTACCATCATCTCCTGCTTGGGTCGTTGCAGTAGCCTCCTAATTCACCTCCCTGCTTCCAACACATCATACGGGTTGAGCCTGGTAAAACATGTCAGATCATATGACTCCTTTGCTCAAAATCTTCCAGTGGCAGTTAAAATCCCAGATCCTTACAACAACCTGTAAGACCCCATCCATCATATCTCAGACCACCTTTCCCCTGCTCACTCAGCCCTAGGCACACTGACCCTCTGGCTGTGCTCAGAACACATCAGCCAAGATCTCAGGGCCTTTGCACCTATAGTTACTCACATATCTGCATGGCTTTCCAACTCCATCAGGTTTTTATTCAAATTTCACCTTCTCAGTGAAACCTTCTCTGAAAACCCTTTGCAACCCTCATTCCACCTGACCCTACACTCCTTACACATTATACCCCTTCCTTGTTTTATTTTTCTCCAAAGCACTTATCACATAACATACATACAACATCCCATGTATTTACTTATCTTGCTTATTTTCTGTCTTCTCAAGCTTACTAGACTGTAAGTGCCATAAAGTAAGGGGTGTTTTGTGTATGGCTATAGTCAGTAAACTACACCTAGCACATAGTAGGTGCTCAACAAATATTTGTCACATGAATGAATGAAAGAATAGCTATTCATAAAGGTAATAAAAATAAGCTGAAACCTTTGTATATGTATATTTTAGTGTTATTTCACCAGACTTAGCCTAACTTACTTGGGCTATGGGGACAAGGGCAGCTGAGTGCATCCTATGCCTCAAACCATCCTCTGATCTAATATTCCTTGTGCACTTAACCTCAAGGCAAGCAGTACCTGCTCCCTCCTCGATCTTTCCCTGACTTCTTCAACTTCTTTGCTCTCTTCAGTTGCCAAAGCACATTGGCCACATTTCTGCTCTTGGCTTCTTTTCTCTTATTCCTTTTATCTACCCAGCACCCACTCAGGATTTGGCAAAGCCCCACTAGGAAAATGCCATGGTGAGTTTTGTCTTAGGCATATCCTCTCGGCTCCATGTTGGGCTATTGAAATTGCAGCATAACATAATGTTAGGTAATATTTCTGCCTGGGTCATGGCAAATTTCAATTCAACAATTATTTATTGTGCCCTACTATGGACCAGGCTCAGCGCCGGAAACTAGGAATACAACAGTAAATAAGACTGACACTTATGTTCTTTAATATATCAATGGTTTGTGTGCAGTGGGTGTATGATTTATAAAGCATCCTATCTGTGCACCAAAGCATCCCGAGGAGGCCTTCTAATTGCAAATACTGTAGAGCTTAGTGTTGCTTGCGTATTTAAAATAAAATCCGTTTTCTTTAAATGCATACTCTAAAACTCTTGGATTGTTTGAGAATCCAGGTAATAAAGAGGAGTGAACCATAGATCGCAATGGAAAAATACTTAAATTTCTTGCTTTTTTGACATGAAATAAGTCATATCTATGAAATGGCAAAATTCATAATGGAGATTAACAAAAATAAGTTAATTTAAGAGCATTTACCTGAAGCCTGGGGAACTCAACTGTTTTCACTCTTCCTTCCACCCCTGGTTTTGGCTGTGCATTCCTTTCCAGACCTAAGTAAATTACCTTGGCTTTCACCTAAAATAAGGAACTTGTCTTCTGACTCTTGTAAGTATAGACTTGGGCATCCAAGTTTTAGGTCTTCAGACTCACCTGGTTCAAGAAAGGCTATTTTTGTTTGGTTTTGTATCAATACCTTTAACTTTAATCACCAAACATATTCCAAATGGCTCTCTTTCTCTACCATTTGCATGATCTTCTTAGTGTCATGTTTATTAGTACCCACATGATACATGTGCATGCATACACACAGACACACACGTCTGCATCTCACAACAGTGCAAAGGACAATTCACAGACCTCTCTCAGGCTTTCAGTCTAAGTCAATGAATGGGCTATTTGAAATTTTTACTTGATTCAAAATCTTATATTTTTCTTTTATATACAGAGCAATGCACAGCTCTTCAGTGTAATTTCAATAGGTTTTAACAAATGTAACATCACCCAAATAGAACATCTGTATCATCTTAGAAAGTTTCCTTATGCCTCATTTTTTAAAAAAGAGCATTCAATATTAACCAACCACTGCATAAAAAAACTTCAAATGCCCTAAAATCTTACAGTTATATATGAAAGAAACTTGAGAGGTCTTTCAAAATTTGACAACACACAAAAAGCGTAAATGCTATTATCAATAATGAATGTGAGGCTGGAACTTTTCTAAAATGTCAATAATAAAAAAATAAATTGTAATCAACCATGCTAGAGAAAAGACTGGCTATCTTTAATTCTATACCATAGAGAATGATGTTACAAAATCATTCCACATTTCACACCCACTAAGATGGCTATAAGCAAACACACAGACAACAACCAGTGTTGGTGAGGATATGGAGAAACTAGAACCCTCATACTTTGCTGGTGGGAATGTAAAATGGTGTAGCTACTGCAGAAAAAAATTTGAAAGTTAAACATAGAGTTACAATATGACCCATGAATTCTACTCTAGATAGAATTAAAAAGAGAAATGAAAACTTAACATCTAGAAATGGGGGTTCTTACTCCATTTTCAATATTTCACAAAGCCTAACAAAATATTTACACACAGGATACATGCTGGCAAAGTGAGATGTCAACATTTACTTGATTTGCTTCAGACTTTGTCAACTTAGTACTGGTAACACAGGTTAATTTATGCTAATCAGAACCTCTAACAATTTAATCTTCAATGATTTAAACTTGGAAAAACAAATGATTTATTTAATATATGTGATCAGCTTTGCAAGTAAAATCTTAAAACGTTTTGGCTTCAGGGAGGAAAAAACAACTCCCTTTGTGATGAAAATGGGAAACACATTGCCTAACTTTCAAAATGCTTCTTTATCGAACATTCACTACGGGCCAGGAACTTTATATAATTTATCATGCTAATAACAGTTCTGCAAGGCATTATTAACCCAATTTTATAATGGAGGACACAAAGGCTCAGATTATAGGTGTCTATTTCCAAATCCCTTAACTAGTAAGTTCATGTAAATCTAGGTCCGCCCTGCCTCCTATATGATTCGTTATGTCTGGGTTTATGAGTTGTTGGTTAATTTTCCAGGTAAAGCCCACCAGGCCAGTCCTCGAGGTCCAGGGTAGTAATCACATTTTGTACCTGGTCTTACTTCTGATTCTTTGCCACCAAAATCATCAGACCCACGCCAAGGTGCAAGTAAGGCAGGAATTTATCAGGAATAGGCACACAGGGACTGTCTCTGTAGGGCATTTGTGTAAGGGTAAAGGAACATGCATAAACGGGAAATATGCCCAAGTGACTGGGGTGCTTCAAAACCTACTCATCTGCTCTTACTGCTGCTCTAGCAGGGGGAGCACGAGCCGCGGTCGTTTGTCAGAAGTTGGAATGGATTTGTGTAAATGCACCCATTCCCCCTCAGTCTGGTTCCTCTGGTGGGTACCACCGACTGACTTTGACAGATGTGGATGGGGCAGTCAAAGCAAAAGTAGGCGACTCATGTGGCCTTGCTGCATCTTACTGCGCTCAGTGGACTCAGAGCAAGTGAACTCACCGGGCAGCCCGCGGCCACCAGGGGACCTGATCCCACCCCCAACTCTAAGCACGGCCAACTTAGTCACTTCTCTTCATTTGGGCATCTTTTACTGACTTGAAAAAGACTAATGTTTGGAACAATAAAGCTGTAAGACAAACATGGGACTACTGTGCATCGGCCAGGGCGTCTACCTCCAGGTGTTTGGACTTTGCAGAGTGAAAGGGGGTGGCTTTTAGGTCCCCCCTCCCTCTACCAGAGGAGGGCGCCGTTCCAGCCCTTTCCTCTGCGGCACAGATCAAGGGGCAGAGAAGAAAGGTGCCGGTCGGTGGCACTTCTGATAGCAAATGCACTTTTAAGTGCCCTGTCCCCCGGCACGCGCTCTCGGTGAGGGACAGTCCCGGGCAAGGCTGCGGGATGGATGGGAGTGAGCGCCGTCCTCGGGCGGATCCGCCTCAAAGGGGAATGGACCTTCACTGGGTCACGGGTCCCCGGGACCAAAGGCACCGGCGAGGGCTCGTTGCCCGGGGAGCCCGGTCAGAGACGCCGACAAGCCCCAAGCCCGACGCCGGCGGACCCCCTGCTCGGCTGCCCCGGGACCCCAGGGGGACGCGGGGGCCCGCGCCCGCCCGGCTCTCGGCGTCGCCGCCCGGGACCCGGCGAGACGGCGCCCGGCTCGCGGCTCCCCTCGCACGGCCCTTCCTGAGAGGAAACAGCAGGGAAAGCGCCACTCACTTTTCTCGGGCTGGGAAAACTGTCAGGGAAGAAGACAAAGCAACAGGCAGGTTTCCGCTCCCGGGCTGGAGGCCGGGCCCAAGGAGAGCGCGGGGCCCCGGGAGGCGGCGGGGGGCCCGGGCTGCCCCAGGGCCGAGCGCTCAGGCCGAGGTCGGGTCCCGCCGCGCCCCCGGGGCCCCGCCCCCGCGCCTGCGGCCCCGCCCCTCCCTCGCTTTTCCCGGCGCGCCGGCCCCGCCCCCAGCCCTCCCCCTCCCCCTCTTCACCCCACCCCCAGCCGCCGCCGCCGCCTTCGCTTTGACGTTGCCGGGGGCCGGGAGGGCGGCCGCGGCGGGCTCCGCAGCCTGGGCAGCCTCCGCCAGGGAGCGCGCCGGCCGCCGCCGCTCGGCCGTCCCGGGAGCCCAACAAAGAGCACGCGGCGCCGGCCGCCCGCACTCGCGCCCTGAGGCTCCCGGCCCCCGAGCGCCCCGCGGCGGTTTCGGCGCGGCGGCCGGCGCGGGCGATGGAAGATGGACGGGAGCGACGCCGCGGTGAGGCTCCGGAACGGCCGGGCCGGGGCGCGGGGCGCGCGCGTGTCCGCCGTCCGACGGGGGGTCTGGCTTGCTTTGTCGCTCCTCGGTCCCTCAGGGTCCCCGGGGCCACTTGTGTGTGTTTGTGTCTTGGCGACGCGTTCTGGCAACTATTTTCCTTTTTGCGCTTGCTTTCTTTGTGTTTGTCGGGAGCCCAGAAGGATCAACTTTGTGGTGTTAAGGTTTAGGGGTTTTAGTTCATCCCTCTGCTTTGAAAACCTAAGACCTGAGAGAAAAGCTTGAGTACTGGTTCTTGCTTAAAGATCAGGAGGAGGAAAGCACTAGAGGACCTGATGTGCCGATTTGACTCTGCCAAGTCAGTCCTTGTATTTAGGGACTATCACGTTTCTGTCAGAAAGAAAAAAAAAAAAAAACCTCGACAAACTTGCATTGAGCGAGCAAACAGACAAGGGGAGGTTATTCGGTGTAATATTCCCAGTGGCTTTTAAAGACGTTTGCATCATTCAATTTTACATGCATTTAACTTTATCCATTGTTTTCAGCTGAATGTTCTGGGAAATGATGTTCTGAGATTAAAAAAAAAAAAACAGGTTAACACAGATTAGACAACGTGGGGTTGGAATGTTGTCGGTGACCTAAATAATAAATGATTAATTTCGGCATTCCGGGTGATAAAAGATATTAAACACTCAGTAGGCAGAGGAGGTAATGGACACTACGATTTCATTCTCCGGAGACTGGTCTCCTGACAGTGGGATCCAAGATTTCGCCTCCACAGTCACTCTTGAGTGGCTCCAGGTGTTGGGGTAGGCAAGCGGGAGATCTGGAAAATTACTGTAAGTGGGATTCTGGCAGCAGATGCTTCCATTCATTAGTTATAATTGAGTACGTGCAGAGGATTTTGCAAAGCCCAATAGCCAGGTGAGTAAGACAGGATTTCTGCTCTCAAGGAGATTGCTTTCTAGTAGGAGAAAGAGACTTATGCATAGGTTTAATGATGGAGGATCCCAGAGGAAGGAGAGGCTCTGGCTCAAGGGCTTGGAAGTTCTCAGAGAGGAGCTGGCAGTTGAGCTGGACCTTGGAAGGGAGGGATTGGTTGGGTTTTTGTGAGATGTGGGGGAAAGGATGTTCCCTGCTGAAGGAAGGGAAATACAATTTCTAGCCACTTCCAAGAAATACTTTGCCATCCTTTCTTTTCCGGGAGTGTTTACAAATCAAGAGATTTTCTTTTAGTACGTTATTACATTCCTCTTCAGCAGTTAAAAATGCAGCATGTTCAACAGAACCAGTAAAACAAATGCAAAAGAAGCTAGCATCTCCTCAACCAATTTTTAGTGGCTGGGTGCATGTCCTTCTACAGCTTTCTTATATTCATCCACAAATGATTTAGTCTTGTTTGTCAAATATTACATTAATAAAAGCTCTTTGTGCCAAAAGGAGCAGAGCAGTTGGTACCAAGGAAAACACTTGGACTAGTAGGTAGGACACCTGGCATGTAGGTTTTGCCACTGATTGGGTGAGTTTTTGTCACTGTCATGGGCAAATCATTTAACCTGTGTTGTATTAAGTAGCTCAAGTTTCTCCTCTGTAGGGTGAGGGGATTGGGTTGATACATGCTCTCTCAGAGCCTTGTAGCTCTAACATTTTATGTTTCCATGCCTAGACTTGTGTATGCATTACTTATTCATGGATGTACTCCTAATTTCACATTCTGAATATCTCTGTGTTCTATGAATGGATCAGCACTCTTATCCTGGCTATTGAATTTGTGAGAGTGATTAAAGCTGCAAAGCTAAAATAACCTTTTTAAGGTGAAATTCCATGGTTGAATGTTATTTTTAAGAATGCGAGAATAAGAAGCTTGATTTGCAAACCTGAATGTGTGTTTGCTTTAAAAAAGTTTTGTGGACATTGTTCCCTTCATTTGTGACCAAGGAATAATACATACCTTATTAGGTACTTTTTACTTAAGCGGTTCAAGTTTGCTTTTAATTAAAGTAAATGCTAGCAATGAAAAAAATGGGGAACCTTGGAAATCTTATAGGCTAGTAAATCTTGGGAATTTGGAAATAAAAAAATAAAATAAAATTGAAAAGCAGATCATTGAAAAAAGAATTCAGAGACACTGTCCATCAATGTCTCTGTTCTCTTTCGAAAACCTTGATATTTATGTATTTGTTTGCCAACCGAGATGGAAAATATTTGAGTGGAATTTAGCCTGGCATTAATTGAAGAAAACATGTCTAAGGCATGACTCTTTTTAGAGGTGATTTTTTTTTCCTTTATAGAAATTCTGGAGTGATTTGTTATGCATTATTTATAAACTAAGACACCAGTGTGGTAATGGGTTAATCTCAGCCTTGGTTAAGAGCTGCTGAGGCAAAAACCATGTGAACATTAAAGTGTGTACGTGCTTTGGCTTCAAGACTGGTTTGTTTGAGGTTTATGTGGGGTAATGTTGTCATTTGGCAATTACAAAAAGAGCATATCTTTGGGTTTGGGTTGGAGTAGGAGGTGAGTTATGGATAATGATCTTTCTCAATTTTTAGAAATGAATTCAGACATGATTGAGGTTTAGGCAGACTGTGAAAAATCTGATGATCAAAGTCCGTGTACTGTACTTTGTGGATCAGCTTACAGAAGGCTGGGGGTCTAGTCTAACCTTGAATCACTGCTGCTGTCATGATTCTCAACGTTTAGGGGTTTTTCCTGGACAGTTGGTCCTCGGCTTCCTTTGGAGATGTTTCACCTTGAATTCTGCCTCTCAGTTCTTCCTAGTTTTTCTACAGTTAAAACAGCCTGGCTTTATTTTAGGGAAGTACAGGATCCAGATGAAATCCTCCAGAGCATTTGTTCAGAGTGTCCATGTCTTGACAGCTTGTGTTGATTGCGATATTGTATACAGACTGAGAGATTTGCTGGAAAGAATTTAAGTGGTGGCATTATTTTTCTGAAAGAGCCTTTCCGAGTTACATGACCATCTTCCAAAGACATTTTTCACAAGTTCCAAATTAAGTAGTGTTAGTTGTAGTGGCTGTTGCAGTTTACAATGGAGAAAAAGGATAATTTGCAACATGTAGTTAACAAGTTATTCTTAAATCCAAATTACCAAATTTCCATGTCTCATTTGAAAATAATATGCAACTTTTAACATTAATATTCTTTGCTTGTGTTATTTACATAAAAATAGCACATGTCCCTGCAGTACTTTTTGCCCTACTTAATGAATGATTTTTCACTGTGCCCAGAAGGTCAACAAACTGGGGCCCAGCTGGTACTGAATGGGCAGGAACTTTGTTGACACTCCAGGGCACAGAGGTGGCCCAGCGTTTTCTCTCTTGTGACACCTGTGGTGTGATGGATCCGCCAGCTCCTTTCTCCTTCCCTCCATGAGACAGCCAGGCTGTGGCCAGGGCTGACCACTCACTCCTTGGGGCTTGCTTTACAGCAAACAGCCATCTGGTTTGAAACTCCCTTTTCTCTGAACGTAAATTAGTGAGGTGAATCAGAATAATTCGTACAAGTTGATGGATATTTTTAAAAGACTATTCTTGGAGTTAGGGATTTAGAGTAAGTAGAAAAATTAACATTTTGACCTGGCTGGGCCTCTTTACTTACATCGTATTTTCATGTGGGTGTTAAGAGAAGCAGAATTTTCCTTTAAGTTTCATCTTAAATCCTAACTTTTGGAGAACACTTATTTTAAGTGATGTTTTTCAGGCATGAAGCATTGTCACAGTCACAGCAGATATTTATTGAGTTCTTATGTGGACTGTCTCCCCTAGTCCTGATGACAACCTATGAGGTCAGTACTGTCATTATCTCTGAAAGTCTGCAGGGGTTAAGAAACTTACTCAAGAGCCCACAGCTAATAAGTGGCAGAGCTGAGATTTCAGCTGAGTCCAATTTTCTTAACCGCCATTCTGCTTTTATGTCCTTAAAAGTTAGCATTGAGTGTTGCAGAAACTGAGCTTTTTGGCTCTAATAATTTAGATTCTTTGGGTCTTGGAATCTGAATATTGGATGACTAATTCATCAACAATCATTATTTTATATATCTGTTGGCTTAAGTAGTGAGACCAAGATTGTTGTTTGGCTCAAGAGATGGAAATTTTGTAATTAAAAACAAACAAAAAACCCCCCCAAAACCCTGTAGTGCCTTCAGGGATCACTGTAGGGCCACATGTAAGGAGTTTCATTAATTGGAATCCAAAGTAAAGCAGATTAACAATTGAAAATGGAATGTAAGGCTCGCCTATTTTAATTTCTAATTACATCATCTCAGATGTGATGTAGATGGTTCTACCACAGTGGGTGTTGACACAGAGAAGGCAGCTTTTCCTTGTTATTTCTTCCCATGAGCTGGGGCTTAGAGGTTGTTGCGAAAAGGAGTCTGAAACAATTAGGAGGAGGATGGGGAATGAGCCCAGGGCACTAATAAGAAGATCAGGCGGCAGCTGCTCCCTGTTTCTCTGGCCTTCTGTTCTCAGATCTTTGCTAAGAATAAGTGAATTATAGAATGGAGCAGCTTGGTTCTTCCTATGGCTAGTTGGTCTTTGGGCAAGGAAAGTAGAAAATGTAAAATAGAAGCAACTATAGCTGCTTTTGTTTGGCCTTCAGGAGATTACTGGTTAAGGGCCAATGGAACTGCTTTTCTCTGTATATGAAAACTTACATTTTTTTTTTAATTTAAATTTTCAAAAACTCTTACTTTCCAAGAAGTTATCTGATAGGTGCAGTATAGACTGAGTCATAGTGCACTGAGGGAAGGGGAAATCTAGGCATAAGAGTGAATGGCACAGGCCATATCAGGAGAGGGTTACTGCCTTTTTGATTATCTTATTCTAACAATGTTATGTTGGAAAAATGCTGAGAAATTGGCAGCAGGCTGTATGATCTTCCAGAGCATCTGCCCTGACCTTCTCTTCATGTCCCTAAAATCTACAAGTAGTGGGTGTTCGAAGAAGCAAGATGTTTACTTGAGTCTGAACTTACTGTTTGAATATGAAAGTTCCTTTTGGGCAGTTTTTTTTATGTTTTGCGGATTCATTTTTAGTGGCTCCAAAAGGTCCATGAGCTGCCTTCCCTACCTGCTGATGCGTCTCCCTATAAAAATCTCCTATGAACAAAAGAAAAATCGCATTGCTTTCCATGAGCTAATATCTGTAAGTAAATCAGGGCACAAAATGAAGTACAAACATCAATCTGCTATTCATTTATTCATTCAGCAAATATTAAGTACTTACTATGTGCCAAGGTCTGTAATAGGCTCCAAAAAACCTTGTCCACTGACCTGGGAGAACCTGCCAAGAACATTCAGAGGCACTTGGGTCATACTTCTGAGAGTCAGACTTCACAATCAGTAAATACTGAAACTACTGTATCTAAGAATTCAGAGCTTGTGAACTTTCATAGAATCGATGAAGACAGTGCCCGAATCAGCATTGTTCAGGTAGAACTTTCTGCTGTGATGAAAATGTCCTTAATCTGCCTTGTCCAAAAGGTAGTCAGTAGGTGCATGTGTATAACTGAGCACTTGAAATGTGGCTAGTGAAGTTTAAGAACTGAATTTTTAACTTTATTTAATTTCAATGAAAAAATATCCTCAGGTGGCTGGTATATTGGACAGCACAGCTTTAGAACAAAAGTGTTTTAGTAGATGGCATTGTCTGTCCCGGGCTGTCATTTCTTTCTTAACCACCTGGTTGCTCATGGTGTCTTTACCAACTGGGCTTTGATAAAATTTGAGTATTGTACCTGTTTACCCTGTCATGTCTGATAAGTGTAAAAGCAGGAACAATGTATGGAGGACATGGTTTAATGGCGATGAATGGTGATGAATAGAGATAAGAAAAGTATATTCAGTGGTAGGAACTGTTTATGGCCATACCACCCTGAATGCGCCCGATCTCGTCTGATCTCAATAGTAGGAACTGTTCTGAAAAAAAGTGAACACATTTTGTAACAATTGGTAATACTCAGCAAGATGGAGGAAAAGCTTTTGATAATATGGGAAAACGTTTGAGCCGGTCGACTATTGGAATTGAAGAAATGGCTGGGAGTTTTATGAGAGCTAAAGGAGGTGGTGAAAACGCTGCAGTTGACCTTTTTTTGTAGTTGCAAGCTGTGGATGGTTCTGTAGCTTCAAGCTCTCTGTGAATCTGCATAGCATCACAATAAATATTCAGGGGGCAGTGCTGGATATCAGAGCACGTAAGGTCTTTTGAAGACACCTGCAGAGCTGTCTAAGAGGCCCAGTAGATTTTTCAGTGTAGATGAAACTGACAGGAAAAATGCCTGACTAGTGTGCGTGCGTATTGGCAAGGAGTGCTGAGCTTTTAAACTATAGAAAAGTGAAGGCACCTGTGTCCCTTGATTAGAGATAGAGAACACTCTGATAAGGACGTGGAACTGAGGAAAAGGTCTTACTCTGTATCCCCAAATGCTTTTTAGTGTCGAGTCTGGAGCTAGACAGCCACATTTACAGGCACTAGGGTTTCTCCAGAATTAGGAGCAGCCTCGAGTGTAGCATGTGTGAAACCATGAGAGAATTCTCACAGTTAGTCCTCTGTTGGAATGTGTTCCAGTTTTGAGTTTTGTAATTTGTAGTAAAAATACAATGATATAAAGGCATAACAATATAAAAATATGGGTTTAGAAAGAGAAGAAAGAATGACGTCTATTCAGTATTTATTATGGGCCAGGTACTGTAGAGTGTGTGTGTGTGTGTGTGTGTATGCATGTACACACGTGCATTTTGTGTGTATATATGTATTTACTGAAAGATAGGTGGTATGGTATCTTTATTTTCAGAGGATGAGACTGAGACTCATGTTAAATGAGATTCTTTTTTTCAACAACTATTGAGGTAAAACTCACCACAAAACTCACTCGTTAAAAGTGTACATTCAGTGATTTTTAGTATGGTCACAAAGTTGTGCATCCATCACCCTAGTCAACTTTAGAACATATTCATTACCTTAAAAATAAACCCCAGACCCTAAGCTGTCACCACACCCCTTAGTCCTGCCATTGCCCCATTCCTTGCCACAGGCAACCACTAATGTATTTTATGACTCTTTGGGTTTTCCTGTTTTGCACTTGTCATGTAAGTGGAATCATATAGTATGTGGCCTTTTGTGACTGGCTTTTTTCACACAGCATAATGTTTGCAGTACTTATCCACATTGTAGCATGTATTAGTACTTCATTCCTTTTTATGGCTGAATAATATATCATTGAATAGATAGGTCACATTTTATTCACCTATTCATCAGTAGATGGATTGTTCCTACTTTTTGGCAGTTAGGAATAATGCCGATTATTAGAAATAATGCCACTATGAATATTAGCATACAAGCTTCTGTGTGGATACATGGTTTCATTTCTTTTGGGTATGGGAGTGGAATTGCTGGGTCATATTGGTACTCTGTTTAATACTTGGAGTAATTGACAGTTTTTCACAGGCTGCACCATTTTACATTCCCATCAGCAATGTATGACAGTTCCCATTTCTCCACATCCTCATCAGCACTTCTTATTTTCTGTCTTTTTTATTCTAGCCATCCTACCGGGAGTGAAGTCATATCTCATTGCGGTTTTTCTTTTCATTTCCCTAATGACTAATGATGCTGAGAACCTGCAGTGTTGGGGCCACCACGTGTGGCCTTTTGACTGAATCCAGATTTTACAGCACAAATCCTTTTGTTAGAGGGATTTGTTCTGTGAAGTTTGGATTTGGTCAAGGAGCCACACTTGGGGATCAGGAGGGCCACATATGGCCTTGAGGCCGCAGATTCCCCACCCCTGCCTGGGTTTTTTGTATTGTAAGAGTTGTTTATATATTCTGGATATAGGTCTCTTATCAGATATATGCTTTGCAAATATCTTCTCCAGTTTTGTGGGCTGTCTTTTCACTTTCGTGTTCTGTCCTTTGACACACGTGAGGTTCTTTATTTTCAGCAAAGCGTGAGAGGTCTCAGTGAAGATCCCTGCCCTCACAAAGTTTCCTGAAGTGAGTATACACAGCTTCAGGTAAAATGATTTAAAAAAGGATGGATTTAACCTTTGCCATAGCTTTGTGGGAGGACCATAAAGCTCTGAGGACTTGAGACTCGTGTGTGTACTGAAAGGAAATTTTGGAAGTGGATTCTCTGGAGCCTTTTATGTATAGAGACTAGTGTTCTCCTGGATTAGACAGAGAACTGCTTGAAAGGAGGATACCCTACCCAGAAGAGCCCTCTTGATCTTTTTAGGGCCTAAAATTTCATAATTTAAATAGTGTTTCCCAAACTTGTCTATCACAAGAATTACCTGGCTTTAGATTTCTAGGGCTGCCTGAAGATTCTGGTTTAGTGGTTCTGAAGGGCCACTTTTCATAATCACTCCATGTCATTCTTAAGATCAGCATGTTTGGGAAACTCTGATCTAACAGGTGAAGTAATGACCTTTTAGTGGTCTCCTCCGCAGCTTAATTAGTTCTCTTTAGTGGGTGTGGTCTCCAGGTGGCAACCATCTCTCACTGAGGGAGAGTCCAAGGAGCTGATCAGCCAGTCTGGCCGCTTTGCTGACCTCACCACTGAATCTTGGGGCAACTCGTATTGTCCCCCTGGACCCCCACATGCTAGAAATGGTTCATAAAAATTTAAACAAGCCTCACAACATTTTCAAGTTATAAGGTTGCCACCACTCTCTTGAGAGTAATCCTCCCTCCTCCTTCCCTCCTTTTTAAGATGAGTTCGTATTTTCTTATCATTGCTGAATCCCTGGAGGCCTCCCATAGCCATACAGATCTCCATGAAACAAACCCAAGGGGAGAAAAGGACATGGAAAGAAAGGTAGACCACATTTTATATAATCTCTACCCTTTGCTTGTTTTAGGTGGCTGATTAGGCTCTCCGGAAAATTTGATAAATGGAAAGTTGAGAGGGGAAGATTCATTTGCCTGTCCTCTTTTTTTAAAAAATTCCTTTTTTAGAGATAGGATCTTGCTATGTTGCCCAGGCTGGAGCACAGTGTCTATTCACAGGTGTGATCATTGGGCATTGCAGCCTTCAACTCCTGGCTTCAAGTGATCCTCCTGCCTCAGCCTCCCTAGCAGGTGGGATCAAAGGTGTGTGCTACCACATCTGGCTCTGTCTCTTAAAGGATTTTCTGTGTCACCAAGAGGCAGTGCAGCATAGAGTGTGACCTTGAGTTAGATAGTCTGATTTGCTTCCTGGCTCTGTCACCTTCTAGCGGTGTCACCTTGGGCCAGTTATTTTAACATTTCTGTGCCTTGCTGCCTCATTGAGCTCATGGAATACCTCACTGACATTTAGTGGTTGGGAAGGGCTTAGAGCAGTTTCTGAAAAACAGTAAGGAAGCAGTAAATGTGACCTGGGTGGTAGGTTACATTTACCTGGGTGGGAGGTGGCATTATCACCCGTCTTACAGTCACACATCTATCAAATGTTAAAACTGTCCCTTCTTGTACCCTATACTGTGATTGCCTATAGGTGTACTTTATGGAAGCCAAGAGGAATTCTAGTGTAGCTAGCCCTTTGTATCTGTGGATTCAACCAACCTTGGATCAAAAATATAAAAAAAAAATAAGTCTGTACTGAAAATATACAGACATTTTTTCTTTGTCATTATTCCCCAAACAATACGGTGTAACAGCTATTTACATAGCATTTACATTGTGTTAGGTATTATAAATAATGTAGAGATGATTTAAAGTATAACAGAGGATGTGTGTAGGGTATATGCAAATACTACACCATTTTATATATAAGGGACTTGAGCATCTGCTCTGAGGGAGATCCTGGAACCTGTCCCCTGAGGATACCAAGGGAAGACTATACTTTGTGTGGTGCTTTGACACATAGTCATTCAATAAATGTTTGTTCATTGAATGAATTAAGCGCTATAGGCTCTTAAATAGCTAAGCACAGGAACCCTCCCAAAAATATATGGACTGAGTAGCTGCTTTGACATTTAGCCTTGTCTAATGGTGAACTAGAATTTCCAGAGGCAACGGGATTTCTGGCCTAATAATTTTTTGCTGTTGGCTTTGCTGTGAGGTCTCATTACATCTCCTGCTTTGGAGAAGTGGGATTTCCCCCACTTTAAAAGCATCCATAGGCTGCTTTTAGAGCTCCAGGTGTGTGACTTTTATCATAGCTCTCTTGCAAATGACAGCCTAGGGCGCACAAGATAAGAGTGACATGCTACTATGAATTTCCTCACCCTGCTCTTTCCTTTCTGGTGGAGACTTCTGATAGAAGTAGATAAAGGCGCTGGCTGAGTTTGCCTGGTGTGATGTAACGGTCTCAGCAATTCTGTTTCATCATTCTTTTGATTTTATCGTATTTTTCCATTTTTGATGCTTTTCTTTCTACCTTCCTAGTGTGGCTTGTGTATCAGTTGATGGCCTCTCATATTGCTAGGTCCTGTTTGGGGAAAAAAAAATCTAATGAGACATAGCATAATATTCTAAAACTGGAGCTTAAGTAAAGATAAGTAGTTTATAGATTTAAAAGAAATTGATAGGTTAGAGAAATTAAAGCCAAAATTTTAGAAGCATTACTAATATATAATCTATGATTATTTAGTCAGTGAGAAAATGGTTTAATTTACAAAATTATTATATATCAGTAGGGTTCACAGGGGAGTTAGGAGAATGGTAATTCCATTTTCTTAACCTGGTGGCATATACAGGGGTATTTGCATTATGAATCTTTATAGTTTACAAATGTTTTATAAGTTTCATTTTGCTTCTGTTTAGTAAAAACAATTAAAATGTAAAACATTTGCCAGTAGAATTCTCTTATGGCCATTAATGGCTTCTTTCTACAGCAGTCCATTTAGCTTTCAGGGTGAAACAACTCTTTCTTATTATGCCTATATTTGTTTTACATAATATTGAAATTACATAATTTCAGTAGCAAGTACAACCAGCACAAATCCATTTGGGGGCAAACACAACTGATTCTTGGTAACCATCAACTCAGCGGTGGGAGCAGAATTTCATGAGCTTGCCAGAGCCGTGATTCCTAGCTGTGAGCACTCAGTGATAATGGGCGTTAGACTGTTCATGTTGGAGTCGGTTAACTGGATGGCTGTTAACAGCGTGTATGTAACCAGAAACAAAAGCAAACCTGACACAGTATATGAAAACTAATAAGGTAGCAAAATTAAGACTCTGTCCATTTTGTTTTAAAATCACTTTTGGTTTTTATCTGTCTCACATTACTTCTGTTGTGTACAAAGCTACTTCACTCCTGAATAATTTATTTTTATGTCTAAACATTTTGCCAAAATTATTTTGCTTGGCTTTTACCTGGAAGATAATTTTAAGTTCTTTTAAAATGTGGTTTATAAAAATAAGACCCACTATGTCCATCTACTGAGTAAGTATATTACTAAAGTATAAAACAACAAGAACATTTTTTTCTGTCTTGTACTTGAGTCCAGAAGTTCACTGAAAGTGGGTTACACCCGGATTTTATATACCATTAAACCATAAAGTGCTTTGTACTTTTCATCATAATTTCTCATTCATCTAAAGAAATCAAAGTCCATTCTATTGGCCTGGCTATTTCCACCTGCTTGCAGGAAGGGTGTACCTTTTCGGGACCCATCTTTTAAATGAACTCTGGTGAAGCAAGGGTTTGAGAAAGCCGAGCATTCTTGGAGAATTTTAGCTCAGTTTAGAGAGCGATTTCTTTACAATGGGTCAGATGTTGTATGAAGTTAATCTAATAATCAAATCAGAGCAGCTTTGCTTCTTCCATAGTATCTGAATATGTGTATGCATACAAAGTGACTTATTTGAAATCCAACTCTTTTAAAAGGCTACAAGTTATGTGAGAGTAGATCATGTGCAGCTGTGTGTCACTGTCATCTTTCCTTCATACAGTCATTTAGTAAATGTTTATTGAGTGTCTCCTGTATACCAGGCATTATTTTAGGGGCCAGGGATACAGTGGGTAACAAAATGGACAAAAAAATCCTTGCTCTTGCCAGGTGAGAAAGACTGTGTGTGTGTGTGTGTGTGTGTGTGTGTGTGTGTGTGTGTGTGTGTGTGTAGTATGTTGATGGTGTGAAGTCAGGAGGGAGGCTGGGAGTGGGTGGAGTTGCGGTTATAAGGATGGCCTCACTGAGGTGACAGGTGATGAAAGACGTGAAGAGGAGGGAAGAGTGCTCCAGGGAGAGGAGGCAGTAAGTGCAAAGCCCTGAGGCAGTGCCATGGTCCCTGCCTTCCAGGAAGCGAAGAGCAGTGTGGCTGGAGTAGAGTGGGCACAGAGGAGCAGACACCATCACCAGCTCCCATGGGGCCTTCTAGGCTATTGCAAGGGCTTTGGTTTGTACTTAGAGTGAGCAGAGAAGCCAGTTAGAAAGTTTCAAACAAAGATGTGACGTGATCTGGCTTATGCTCTTGGAGGACACACTGCTGCTGTGTGTCATGAGAATAGACTGAGGTGGGGAAGGGCAGAAAGGGGCAGGCCAGTTAGGAGGCTGGTATAGTAACCTAGGTGAGAGAGGTGGTGGCTTGGACCAGAGTGGTATGTTTTGAAGGTTGAGTGGGAAGGGTTTTCTGATTGACAGAAAGTGAGGTGTGAGTGTGAGAAGTCAAGAGTGACTTGCAGGGTATTGGCCTGTGCAGCTGGAGGGATGGAGTTGCATTAACTGAGATAGGGAGAGGCTGATTTTGGAGGAAAGATCAGGAGTGCAGTTTTGGAGATGTCTGGTAGGCAGTCGGATATATTTAATATTTGTCTGGCTTTCAAAAGAGAGGTCTAAATAGAGGTAAACATTTGGAAGTTATCAGAGTATATAACTAGATGAAATCTACAAGGGAGTGAGTGTCAGTGGAAAGGAAAAGAGGTTCAGGACCGAGAACGTGGGCTGCTTCCACGCTGAGGTTGAGAGATGAGAAGGGACCAATAAAGGAGAATGAGGAAGAGCAGCTAATGAGGAAAATCAAGAGAGTTTGGTGTCTAGGGAGCCAAGTGAAAAGTTAAAAAAAAAAACTGCTTTAAAGAGGATGAGTCAGATGTTCCTGAGAGGTCAAGTAAAATGAAGGTCAAATGACAATTGACCCAGGGAGTTAGCAATGGAGGAGTCATTGGTGAGCTTGATAACAGAAGGGTGGTGGAGTAGGGGGTCCCCAAAATTGATAAGTGAGAATTCAAGATAGTGCGTACATAGAGAAATGGAAACTTCAAATGTAGACAAATATTTCAAATATTTTTGCTGTAAAGAGGTGAGAAATGTAGTTGAAGGGAGAAGTGGGATCAAGAGATGTTTTAAAATGGGGAAAATTACAGCATGTTTGAATACTTAACAGGAAAGACTGTGAAGAGGATAAAAGATGATCCTTAATGTAGTAGCACAATTCCCATTCAAAGGAACTTTAGTTTAAAACAGCTAAAATCATCTAGCTTACTGTTGTAAACACTAATTCTTGTTAATGCAGTTTTTTCACCATACAAAGTTCCTTCCATCTCTGTCAAAAATCAAACTTTTTCTTTTGTCTGAGCCTTTCAATAAATGATTTTTTGGTATGAATAGTGTCTGCTCATCTTGTTTAACCTAGGGCAGTCCTAGTTCTGCAGTAGGCATGGGTCTCGGGCATGCCCTGTCCACACACTTTCAGTCACTGATGACTTCTTTAGTTTTCACCTGAGGCACAGATTCCCCACCATCCTTTAAGCATGTTTGGGATCCCATTTTCTAAGAATTTATTCAGTCAACAAAATATTCATTGTGTGCATTATGCATATAAGGTCCTGTGTTTATGATTAGCAACCACAGAACAACAGATGGGTAATAAGAGTAAGTATTTAAAGATACAGGTATCTCCTGATCTTGTGTGGATGAGCAGCTGCTTCCCAGATGTTACTGTGCAGATCACCTAAAATGAAAATTCTGATTCCTTAGGTCTGGAGTGGGGCCTGAAATCTACATTCCTAACAAGCTCCTAGGTGATGCCAAAGATGCTGGCACACCTCATTTTGGTAGAAAGAGATCTTAGGGTACTACTTCCAGGCTTATTTTATCCCTCAGATTTTCCTTCTGCTCTTCTACTTTCCTTATTTTTTCCATACTGGGTCTTCTGTAGCAGGAACTTTCTGACTCAGAACAACAGTACAGCATTTCAGTATTTTGGCTCTCCACTCTTTGCATTTTTTTTATTTAAACTTTTTTTAATTTTCATTTTTTTAAAAAATGGGGTCTCTCTCTGTCTTCCAGGCTGGAGTGCAGTGGAGTGATCATAGCTCTAGTGATCCTCCTGCCTCAACCTCCCAAAGTGCTGGGATTATAGGCTTGAGCCACCATGCCCAGCCTCTGCTATAATTTAGATCATGTATCTTGTTCTGAATTTAATTTTCATGTGGCATACTTTTTAGGATCTTCTATATTAGTTCTGTCCAAGGGAAATATGTTGAGAATTTGCTATGTAAGTTTAAATTTTCTAGTAGCAACATTAAAAAAGTAAAACGAAATGAGTGAAATTAATTTAAATAATATATTTGACCTAATGTATACAAAATATTGTCATTTCAATATATAATTGGTATAAAATTATTAATTGAATAATTTTTTTTGTACAAAATCTTAGAAATCTGGCATATATTTTACACCCTCAGCACATCTGCCATATTTCAGGTGCTAAATGGCCCCATGTTGCTGTCATACTGGACAGTGCAGGTCTATATGGAGAGCAGTTGCAGGTATGACGAGAACAGTTTTGTTTGTTCCTTTATTCTCTGTTACTATTAACATATGAGTTGGTATAGTGATGGCATATGTGGTTAGTTAAATATTAAAATTAGGATGGAGTTTTTTACATTAATCTTAAAATCTACCCTAAAAATGAATAGGTGTATGAAAAATAGATAATTGTAAATATGGAAAGAATACTAAGGTGTTCATTGACTTCAGCTATGGTTAACAGAGATGAGAGCCTGTATAAATTAAAAATGGCTGAGACTTTCAGATAATAAATTTTAGCAACATTATTTGGGATAATTTACTTCTTGAGATAACTTCTGAGTAGTGGTTACAACGGTAGCATCACTGAGGGTTTTTGAAAGGTGAGAGGCACTGTGCCAAACACACTTCACATCCATCATCATTTGATTCCTGTAAGGTGAGTAGGTACTATTATGACTCACATTTTATAGATGGGGAGCCTGAGACCAGAGAGGTTAAGTAATGTGCCCCAGGTCACACAGTGGGTAAATGGTAGATGTAGGATTTGAACTCTAGGCAGTCTGATTCCAGAGCTTACTCCCTTAAACTCTGCGCCAAACTGCTTCCTCAGTATATCTCAGTGATACATTTACTTCATCTTTAAATTGTGTGGTTGAGGAGTACCTTTTAATTGTAAAAAGTGGGATTGCTTGATTGATATAATCAATTTGTTCAGTAAACTTGAATTTAAATTAACTCAATAAATCACATCCTGTTTGCCGTTAATTGAAGTCTTAATTTCAGGGTTGTTTTACCTTGGTTTCTGATGGATAGTCAATTAAATTGAGCCTAAGTACTTTCTTTCTTTGCCAAACCCTGATGGGGGTGAAAAACAGCTAATAATATGTAAGGCAAACCTTCAGTGCTGTAGAGAGCTAGAGCTTACAGCTTAATTGGGGGAGATAAAGCTCTAATATTGATGAAATAATGATAATTTATTATTAATGCCAATCACAGCAGCAGAAACTGCTTATTGAGTGAATAGTGTATGACAAATCTTGTGCCAAGACTTTAAACTCATTATCTTATTTAATCATTAAAACAATGCTGTAAGGTTGGTTTTATCTTAATAAATAAGTGCCAAAAGCAATGCCACTGTAGTCTGAAATAATTAGACTCTGAGGATTATTTTATTGGATTCTGACTGTCACATTTTTGAGAGACATTAACAATGAAAGGGTAGGTGAGTGGTCAGAACATCATATAATATCAGGAGCGGTTGTAGAAACTAATCTTTAACCTAAGGAAGAGAAGACCTGGTGGATGTAATAGCTGTCATTAGGTATTTAGAATAAAGAATATAATCTAAAGAGAAAACTGACAATGGCAAGAGAATACACTCACTCATTCTCTAAAGAATACAGAAGAGAAATTTAGAGAATAGCAGATTTTAATTCAAAATAAGAAAGAATTTTCTAACAGTTTGAAAAACTAAACCATCTTTCTGTCTCTATGCATTTGGACAGAGACTAGGTCACTACCTGAATATTCTAGATTAAATGCTTGGCATTTGGAAGATTTGGATTATACAAGGACATAGGAATTGATTATAGGGTGAGTTGTCCACTGGTTCAAATGAAAGAAACTTTTAAGTTCTTTCTAGTCTTGGGCATTTGTGATTTTTAGTAAATTGTATTCTGAAATCAGATTCTTTTTGTGATGTAAATAATTACTGAGTTGTTTTGTAAATTAGGTTGGAGATTGTGATTTAGTAATAGAATGTCAGAGCTAAAACAGACCTTAGAAATCTTATAGTCAAACCTCATTTTGGAAATGAGGACACTTTGAGAAAGAGAAAATGAATTAAGGACACAATTGGATAAGTACTGAGGTGTTGACTTCAAGTCCGCTGCTTTTTAAAAATTACAGTTTCTAATGTATAAATGAAATAGACTAAATCATTTCTAGGACATTTTTTAAAGGTCGTTTTGAATCTTCTTCAGAGCTACCAGAATGAAGCAGCCTGAAGTTCATTTTGTTCTAATGGGGCACACTTGAGTCCTCTTTGATTATTTTAATCTGGACTCAGAGTTCAGTGATTTTCCTAAAGAACAGTTTTCTGGTTCCTCAACTTTATTTAATGCCCTAGGGTTTTATTTCCTTGGAAACATATGCATCTTTTTATTGAAAGCAGAAGAAAGGATACGTGGCTCTCCAAATTTTCCCTTTTATTCAGCAAGTATTTATTGAGGACCTCGTGTGTGCCAGACACTTTGAAACACCATTATAGGGTTATTGGCTTCTCTTCTGAGACAGAAAGCCATCAGATAGTTTTGAACATAGGAATGGAGATCTGGTTGTTTCTTTTAAGTGTCACTAACAATGCAAAAGGATTCCCTGGGAGTTTAAGCAAGCTATAGTCCTACTTGCCTTGATTTAGTGACACACACTTTTTGATCTCAGCACACAATTGGAATTAACTGCAGTTTGATCCTTATTAGTTAGATAACTAAGTTCTCAGTTAAGCATGAAACTTTTTTATAAAAACAGAGTTATGGACCCCTTAAAAATATTCTGCCATATACTGGGTTTGAAAAACATTATGACTTTCTGATGGAATTTGATAGACCTGGGTTTGAATCCTACGTTTCACTGGTGGTTTGATCGTGGGCAAATGTATTAATTTATCTGAGCCTCAGTTTCCTCATTGGTAAAATGAGGGTAAAACTTGCTACATGGGGGTGTTTTTGAGGATTAAATGATTAATAGGAAACCACACTTGTGAAATGCTCAGGCCCATCTCTGGCAGATTGTAAACATTCAATAAAATCAGAGCCATTATTATGATAATTTAGTCAAAGGAATTTTAAGAATGGGTAAAACTTATTTTGAAGATAGATTGAGAGTGCTAATTCGGAGTCTTAATTTATTTTTTAGTTTTGAGCTCAGACAAAATGTCTTAAATGCCTTTGTCTAAAAGTCCTGACATTGAAACAATGCTTAAAATAACACCTCTATCTTAATTAATACTGTTTATTTTGCTTGTGTATGAATTAAATCTTTTTAAGTGTCAATAGCTGCTTTTGTGGTGTCACAACTTGGCAAATTCTAGAGCTTCTCCCCCAGGTCCCCCATTCCACAGGCATTATCAGTTTTGGCCAGTTCTGGAGGTTTGATTATCAGTTAAAGCAGTCAGAGAAGGTCCTGCCTGTAGGTCCCAGTTGACCTCTGGCCAGAGGACGCCCAGGGAACTGTTGAACTGTGAAGCCTCCCTGGGTCTTAGGAGTGAGTGTGTGTATTCTGTTACCCAGGGTCTTTGTCCTCCAGAGAGAAATCACATCACCTTATGACTTTATAGCCAAGTTCACATCTATAATGTTTTTTTGTTTGCATATTTTTACTCCTGGAAAATTCGGTCTGACTTTTCCTTCAATATTTATCTATAGCAGTGTCTGGTCAAAAGCATTACAGTTTTGACTTGTAAATCTCCAGGTGAGACTAGGGAGAGACCTACGTGAGACTGAATTGGACCTATGTAAAACCTGTCTTTGTGGTGCCCCATTTTCCTTGGGCCATGGCAGTCAGCTTTTACTACCCCAGTTTTGCATCTCATTTTCATGGGGCTTAGGTGTCAGCTACCTGAGTTGATAAGTTTATCTGGGTTAATGGGGGAGAGTCAGAGGCCCATGTGGACATTTTAGCTGTCTTTGGAGGAAATATTTTGCTTCTCCCTTCCCGAAATTATTTTTGAAGATATTTTAGCAAAACTGAGATCACTGTGTTACTGTGCTAATGGAATATTTCAGCATTCTTTTTAGTTGATCCATTAGCAAATGTAATCAATCATGTATAGATCATGGAAAAGGCAGGTGCATGGCAGACTCCTGGTGAAGGCATTCATGGGCATGTGCAACTTTTTTCTGGATTGTATAATTAATTTTAAAAATTCTATTTTAAAATAAAAAAATTTAAATTTTAAGCCTTTTCCTTATTAAAAAAAAAGCCCTAGTAATTATAGATAGTTTGGGATATACAGAAATATTAATATTTACAGAAGAAAACAAAAATCAACTGTAGTTCCTCCACTAAGAGATAAACTCTATTAATCTTTTTGAGGCATTTCCATTTTTTCTCTTTTTTTGAGCACATGTGTGTGTTCATACACATTTTTACATGATGTTTTACTTTGCTTAACATTATTTTATGAACATTTTCCCATGACATTAAAACTATTTGCAAATATGTTTTTTCAATGACCATATACTATTAGTATTTAATCTTACATAATTCATTTAACCAGTTCCCTATTTTTGGACGCTTAGGATGTTTCCAGTTTTTCACTGTTTGTAAACTACTGTGATGACCTTTATATATATGTATATATATATACTTTATATATTAACTTTTGTCTGTATCTCTATTTTCATAGGCTATTTTCCTGAAAGTGGAGTTAGAATCAAAGATAAGAGCTTTTTAAGGCCTGTGATCCATATTCCTTTCTGGAAAGTGGCACCATTTTACACTCCCACCACAATGTAGAGTCAGATGGAAAGAAGCTTTTACAGTTTTTAAATGATGCTGGTTAGGGCTGGCTTTGTTGTGACCATTATAAGGCTACACTTTTATAATATAAGGAAGTTGTGGAATCAGAGCTGAAATGGTCCTTAGAAAATATTTAGTCCTCCTTTAACATTTTACAGATGAGGAAACTGAGAACTATAATGGGTTAATTAATCGACTTAATTAACTTATAAGTTCATAATTAGCTGAGCCAGGATTAAAGACTTGACTCCTTGTCCTTTATTTTTTCTTCTTCATCCTGTTCTTGATGCACCAGGAACAGTAGTCCCCCAGGACTGAATTAGAAGGGACTAGAGCCTGTGGCCAAACCTTTTTCTTTTCTTTTTGCTGTGGCACAGCCTTTGCTTGTTGTACGGAGCCGTTGCCCATCATCTGGCCCCACAGCATGCCTCTACCCAGTATTTCCAGCAAAATCCCTGGGATTAATTCTGACAGGACCTGTCTGAGTTTTGTCTATCCCTGTGGCCAAGGGCACGGAACACCTTGGCTAGGCCTGAGTCACATGCCCACATGCATGGCCCTGGGTGGGGATGAGGGGACATCGCCATTTTAAGCCAAAACACATGGAGTTAGAATGAGGGAGAGATGATTTAAAGAAGAAAAGAGGTGTTCCGTTGCCAAAAGAAAGAGTGCTGGGCAGGCACAAACAACAGATGTCTGTGGCAGATGAATTGGGGCTGGCCAGAGGAAGCATATGTCCTAGAGAGTAGCAGCCCTTCGCTCGCTCACCCGCCGCTCCCCTCCTGCTGTGTGGCCTGGTTCCTAACAGGCCATGGAGCAGTATCGGTCTGTGGCCCAGAGGTTGGGGACTGCAGCTCTACAGGAATAGCTAGCACAAAGGCCACGGGCAGGAAAGAGATGAGCATACGAAGAATGAAAGAAGGCCAGGGGGTCGAGCCCCATGAGCAAAGGCCAGTGGGGGCAGAGGGATGGAGGGAATGGGATTGCAAAGGTAAACTGAGGCCTGATCGTGCAGGACCTTGTAGTTAAAGTTAGGTGCTTAGATTTTATCCTATGGAAATGGAAAGTCATTGAAGGGATTTAAGCAATTTAGCCTTTCAAAATGATCTCTCTGGATGCAGTGTGAAGAGTCTGTTGGAGAGGGCAAGGAAGGAAGCAGGGAGATGAATTAGGGAACTTTTATAAGTGAGAGATGAAGGTTTCTAGGACAGGGATGGCGGCTGTGGTGATCTGACAAGTGGAAAGGTAGATGAGCCACATTTGGTGTAGATCAACGAAATCTGTTGATTGATGAGATGTGAGGAGAGGGAGAATGACAAAGATTTCTGGCTTGATTAATAGAATTCATGGAGTTGCTGTTCATTTTAGCACCTCTGGTTGGATATTCCTTTGTGTTACTTGGCTCCTTCCACCTAGACTGTAAGCTTCTTAAAACACAGATGAGGTAGCATTTCATCTTTCTTCACCACCGATGCTAGCACAGTGCTCAGGCATGTGATAGCACTTGCTTCCACATGTATCAGGTTGATCCTAAATCTCACTCCCAGGGTGGGTCTTGAGAGAAGGCTTAAAGGAACAAAAACCTCTTTGTTAGGATATTTGTTGTTGTTGGTTTTTAAATTTGTTTAAAATGATGTAAGTTATGTAAGAAGAAGCTACCATGAGCACAGAAAATGCAATCAGACCTCAGAGCTGGATGAATTTGCCCTAATTTATTAATAGAGCTGGGACATTCTATAATCCCCAGTATTCTCATTATATCATCTAACCTGTGCTTGTTCTTTTGGATAATTTTTTTTTCTGCCTAAAATTTTTATTTGTGTTTCTTTTTTCTTTGATATTCTTCTACATATTAAAAATAAAATAAAACACCAAATAACTACCTACATCTTTTTTGGATGATCTCTACATGCGTTTGATGCTTCAATCCTCTTGGTACCTTCTGTTCTCTTTTTTCTCTTTTCCAAAACTCATTCTGAAGCACCCCTGAAAAGGGACAGGAATCAGAAGAAATCAATCCAGTGACCCAGCAACACCTACTTCCTGTTCCAGGGCAAAAACATGCTTTTTGTTCTGTGTCATTTTTTCTTGATATAGATTTTTAAAATGATAAGAGAATTTCAGAAACCACAATTATTTCCCATACTCTTTTTGCATACTTGTGCTCCTTAAAACTCTCTAAGGAAAAAAATGTTTCAAAACTTTGGGGTCTCTTCCACACCCCCAAATCAATACTTGTTTTTACATGTGGTAGTGTCATTGAGGTTCTCCTGGGAAAATGGTTTAAGTAGTGTGATTGAAAATAGAGCTGTGGAGGGGCTTGGCATGGGGGTTGGGTGAACATTTTTGAGTTGGGTAATTAGGCAGCTAGAAGGCGTGGAACAGAAGCGATGATTAGACTAATTAGGAAAGCCATTTTGTAAGTGCCATGGTAGACCCAAGGGTAATGGCCTAGAAATGCTGCCTTTCCTGATTAATTTGATTGATGAAAAGCAGGTTTTACACTTGGGGGGTTATTTATTTTTTAAATTAGAGATTTATTTATCTGGTTTTCATCTGTTTCAGTTTTATTTCTCTGATAACAGAGAGGCAGATGGATCTTATTTTGCAGTTTGGGGATAGGGCTTTCCTGCTTTTGGTTCCATTCTCTTCTCTACACAGTCTAGTGGAGCAGATTTAACCGGGCACTTTTCGTCAAGTCTTTGCATAGAAGAAGGATGTTTTATTTAGTCAGTATACAAGCAACTTTTCTAGTGACAGGCCTCTTTCTGGTTATTTTTATTCACCTAACTTCTTCACGTATACTTTTTTCCCTCTAACATTCATCGGTGCTTACTGTGTGCCATTAGGTGCAAGGAGTTCAAAAATATCTAGCAGTTAAGGACTTTGTTTCGTTCAGTGTTATTGCCCCAGCTGCTAGGGTGGTGCTTGGCGTTTGGTAGGTACTGTGTAAATATTTGATGAATGAATGAGCAAGTTAAAGGATAGGCCCTTGTTTTGTATTTTGTGTGTACACTCAGATTTAGCTCATGCAATTGCAGCTTACTTTGCAAAACAGTTTTTTTTTTTTTTTTTAGAAAACAAATTTCTGGAAATCTAATTTCATTCATTTCCTGATAGTTTTAAAATTTAAGCCAAATCTCTTAAAAGAATTTGCATCTAAAACATAATAATAATGTCAGGAGTGTTATAGATTTTTTAAAAATAAAAATGTAGAGTGAAAGTGTTTTGCCAAATTACGGAGTGTAATTTATGAAGTACTTCTATACACATTAGGTCGTGTAAGGCTGTTGTAAACTCTGTGACATAGGCATGGCAAACGTTACTATCCTTGTGACAGCATTAAAGGGGGCTCATTGTGTGAGGTGCACAAAAGTTAGCTGATTTTAAGTCTCCATAGCTAATCTGTAACAGACAGGACAAGTTCCCTTGAAGGAATGCTTTCTTTTGTACCCCGTTTGCAAATGGCCAAATTAACCCACTGGGTTTAGAGAATCCTTTAGGGGCATCAGTGATAGGTAAAGTGTCTAATTCTTCAAAAACAGCATTAGTAATATATCTGCTATCCAGCTAAATGAAATATAGCACCATTAAAAAATGCTTATGAGTTTTTTTCCCCAAACATTGAACATTTTGTGCTGAATGACCATCCTTATCTCCAGCAAGAGCTGATGGGCTTGATGAGAATGTGTGGTGTGGTAGAAAGAGCCAGGTGGACCTTGTTGAATCCTCTGATCCCTGAGTATATTTCCTGATATAAAATGGGGTAATAATACCGACCTTGCAGAAGTGGTCTGGGGATTGAATGAGAAGCACAGTTCTATTCATATGAGGTACTCAGTATTTGATAGAAAAAACAAAATAAAACAAACCAACAAAAACAATTAAGAAACTACACACCAAAGGGGTGAAAACATATTTCAGATACCTTTGAACACTTTATCACTGAAATTCTAATTACAATAATTTATGTCTATTCATTAGTGCAGTTTCTTCAAGGACCTCCACTATTAACCCCATTTCAGTTATTCTTAGTTTGTGAAAGCCATTAAAATTATTTTCTTCTTAAAATAAAACTCCTAAATTCATTGTGACCTTCTACAATTCATTAAAACTAATGAGGTTTTATTATTAAACATATCTTTATCTAATGTGTATTTTAAGGTCCTATTGCTTTGCTACCCTACATTTAATGGGTACAGTGTACATTATTCTGAGAGGTGAGGAAGCTACAGAAGAAACATTTGAAGCTAGCAGAGGTTGCTTCATGTGGTTTAAGGAAAGAAGCCATTTTCATAATATAAAAGTGCAAGAAGCAGCAAGTACTGATGTAGAAGATTTAGCTAAGATGATTGATGAAGGTGGCTACACTCAACCACAGATTTTAATATAGAGGAAACAGCCTTCTATTGGAAGAAGATCCCATCTAGGACTTTCATAGCTGGAGGGAAGTAAATGCCTGTCTTCAAACTTCAAAGGACAGGCTGACTCTCTTGTTAAGGGCCAGTGCAGCTGGTGACTTTAAGTTGAAGCCAGTGCTCATTTACCCATCTGAATATCCTAGGGCCCTTTAAAATTATGCTACGTTTACTCTGTGCTCTATAAATGGAACAGCAAAGCCTGGATGACAGCACATGTCCCGACAGCATGGTTTACTGAATCTTTTAAGCCCACTATTTAGACCTACTGTTCAGAAAAAAAAGATTCCTTTCAAAATATTACTACTCATTGACAATGCATGTGGTCACCCAAGAGTTCTGATGCAGTTGTATAAGGAGATGAATGTTGTTTTTCATGCCCACTAACACAGCATCCATTCTGCATCCTACTGTGAATCAAGGAGTAATTTTGACATTCAAGTCTTATTATTAAAGAACTATATTTTATAAGGCTATAGCTGTCATAGATAATGATTCCTCTGATGGATCTGGGCAAAGTCAAGTGAAAACCTTTCAGAAAGCATTCACCATTCTTGATGCCATTAAGAATATTCATGATTCATGTGAGGAGGTCAAAATACCAACATGAACAGGAGTTCAGAAGAAGTTGATTTCAACGATTTCAACCCTCATGGATGACTGTGGGATTGAAGACTAGAGGAAGTAACTGTAGAGCTGGTAGAAATAGTAAGAGAACTAGAATTAGAAGTGGTATCTGAAGATGTGACTGAATTGCGGCAATCTCACAATAAAACTGAACGGATGAGGAGTTGCTTCTCATGGATGAGCAAAGTGTTCTTGAGGTGGAATCCACTCCTGGTGAAGATGCTTTGAACATTGTTGAGATGACAACAAAGGATTTAGACTATTCCATAAACTTCGTTGATAAAGTAGCTGCAAAGGTATGAGAGGATTGACTCTAGTTTTGAAAGAAGTTCTGCTGTGGGTAAGATGCTATTAAACAGCATTGCATTCTACAGAGAAACCTTTCGTGAAAGGAAGAGTCAGTGGATATGGCTAACCTCGTTTTATTTTCAGAAATTGCCACAGCATTCAGCAACCACCACACTGATCAGCTAGCAGCCATCAACATTGAAGCAAGAACCTCTGACAGCAAAAAGATTGACTCACCAAAGGCTGGATGATTGTTGACATATTTTAGCAATAACATATTTTTTAAATTAAGGTATATACTTTTTTAAAAGAGATAATGCTGTTGCACAGTAATAGATCACAGTATAGCGTAAACATAACTTTTATATGTACTGAGAAACTAAAGCATTCATGTGATTCACCTTTTATGTGCCCTTTATTGTGGTCTGGAAGTGAACCCACAATATCTCTGAGGTATGTCTCTATATATAGGATCTCAACAGGAAGTATTCTAAGTACTTTTCAGTTGCTAGCTTATTTATTCCTTACAGCAACCTGATGAGTTTGCTTTATGGTTGTCCTCATTTTCCAGAGTCACAGGTAAGTTAGTACACTGCCCAAGGTCACCTCGTAGTTAGTGGTGGAATCTGGATTTGAATCCATTCAGTCTGGCGCCGGGGCCTGTGCTCCTAAGTCACCATGGTAGTCTTTCTGCTTCTATAATTAGTGGACTTTGTTATTCATTTTGGGTGATCTGTGACCCTTTTTTGCTTTTTTCCTTGTTTTTTATATGTCTTGAAACTACTATATTTCGTTCATTCATTTGTTCATTCAGCAAATATTTATTGAGCATCCATTACGTGGTGCTAAGGGCTTAGCACCACGTAGGCTCTTATACGTCGAACCTTAGTGAAGACAGATATAGCAGAAGGACCTCACCGTGGGAGTCACAAAGAGCTCCCTGAGAAACCAGGACCTGAGAGGTGTGCAAGACTCAGCCAGGTTGGGAGGGGGCGTGAGGAGAGGGTGCATTCCAGTTAGGGGGAGCAGCCCAGTGCGGAGACCACAGATAAGAGGCTGTGTAAGGAGTTCAGGGAACTGCAAATAAGTTCACCATGGCTGAAGCTCCGTGTTTTGAGTTGGGAATGGGTTGGTAGAGGGTGTGAATGGTGCTGAAGTGTTCTCTGAGACCAGGCAATAGAGTGAAATAATTGACTAACTTTACACTTTGGTAAGTTGAATATATTTATTATAATTTCTAGGATAATAAAAGCCTGGAAGCAGAATATAAAGCTTCTATACTTGTGTGGGAGGGGATGGAATAACAATACTATTAAATAATAATAAAAAAGGAGGCAAGAAAGGAAAGATAAAATAGATAAGACAGCACAAAATAAGATGGTAGATGTAAACCGAGGTATGTTTCTAGTTAAATCAAATGTATATGGGCTAAATGTAGCAATTAAAAGATGAAGATTGTCAGACTGATAAAAACTAACCAACTAATGAACTAACCAACCAAATCAGGCTCTACTTTCACCTGACGGAGAGAGAATACCTCCAGGAGACAAATGACTCGTAGTGACCATGAGATAATATCCCTGTGTCCCTGCCCGGATCTCCTCTCATCTCCCGGGATGGTACCCGGAAAGCCACCACATGCTGGGAAGGGCACTGGATTTGCAGTGTGCGTGCGGTGGAGGCTGTCCTAGTCCTGGGAGGTTAGCTGTGTCTGGGTTCCTCAGGGCTGGCTTCCCCCGCAGCCTGGTGGAGATGGCGTCTTACTCACAGCCCTCGTGCCTTCCATAAGGTTTGGCGTGCGGGGAGGCCCTTAACTAGTGTTTATCATGTACGTACATTTGATTTCCACGTGAGATTGTAAACTCTTGGCAGGCAGGGAACCTGTTATGCTTTTGACTTTTCTGTAGTATCAGCTAAACCGTAGGAAAGTATATAATGAGTATTACTTATTTAATTCTGTCAAGATTAAATCTGATGTCTGCATAAGGATACTATTCTACCTCTCAGTGCTTTGGAGGTTTGTTTCCACAGCAGAGAAGAAACAAAAACCACTGCTTAATGCAAGAAGGACCTAAAAACCTACTTTTGCATAAGTGTATTTTACAGGTAGGAGAGTATATTCTTTTGTACTTTAAAGAGCATGATTTATTTAATAGTAAAATAAACACTTCACTCATATATAAGCTGTAATAAAATATTAGTAGTAAAATAATAAAACTATTTTTCTTAAAACAACTATTGGGCAGACCATAGCAAAACAGCAATATCTTTTTGTGGAGTGAAAGATACTACTGATTCTGTTAATCCAAATACTAAAAGTTCTCTTGTTGAGTAAGGCTTGTACTGCTTAAGATAAAACTCAGTTGATTTCATAAAAGACCTGCTTATTATGAATAGAAGGAATTACAGAATCCAAAGTAAAAGTGAGGCATTCTGTTTTTAATTACAGTGTATAAAAATTAAAACATAGACCCATGGTCTATTTGGATATACTTCTTGGCGATAGACATTTGGGAAGCATTTAGTGAGAAATAAAATACAATGGCTATGGGCTGACTCCCTGCCTGTTCAGTGATCTTATTTAGCTGTGGTAGAATTGCAGAATTTTAAAGCAGGAAAAGGATCTCAGAAATCTCTTCTTATTCATTTGTCCCCCACATGACAAAATAGGCCCTCAATGGTGAAGGAACTAGATAAGACATTCAGCTTCCCTATCTGGCTTGCGTTGAGGCTCAGCTGCTTTGCTGTTGGCTGGAAGCTCTTCTGTGGCTGTGGCCTCTTGCTGGCCTTAGTGCAGTGATGAGAGGGGTGATGGGGTGGGGAGGGGAGCGGAAAGGGAGGGAGGGAGGGAGGTTGAGAGAGAGTGAGTCAGTGTCATTGAGAGGGATTGAGGGACTGAGATATTGAGAGAGGGAGAGACAGAGAGGACGATAAAGACAAAAATGTGCCTTCTGAGAAGTCACAGCAGTAAAGCAGTGATCTGAAGCAGCGCCTGGGCCATGAATGAGGTGAGGAGGCTGGCAGTGGTGGACTTGTGGGAACACCCGGTACCTGTGGCTCACTGCTCCCTCTTCCTGCAGTATAAACCTTCTGAGGTCGCTGCATCCACAGGCTCCTTGGCTCTGATCCAGTGCAACCAGTTGACTTAGCTGTCTCGGGTCATGTAGAGATATTAAGGAGAGAAGAGGCAAACTGAAATTTGCGTGGTTCATCATTTGTGAGTGTTCAGATTTTTCAAATTTTAGCAAAAGGATTTCCTGGGTATAATCTGAACACTCAGGGCTGGACATTTTAGGAGAAGTCATAATACAAATTAATTTTCAGAAGGTGTTTTGAATGTTTGAGTTGTTCTTTCCCAGTGCACCCAGGGTCTGTTTTGGGTTTGCTGCTGTGGAACACGTGTTGAAACACAGCGAGTGGGCATGCGGTGCTGCTTGTAACCTTGCAGCGGTGCCCTCTGGACTTTCAGCAGGCCCAGCTCTAAGCCGTGTTACCTGCTTTGGCCCCGTGTGACCTGGGGCTAGAATTACGGTTCTTAAATCCCAGCACACCTTCCAGAAGTCAGGTGGGAGCCTGGTCCCATACAGGATGGCAGTCTTAGCTACTGATAATGAAGTGCTATTTTTCTTATTAGTGTCATGCTGTTGAACTTGAAATTTCAGGTTCTCAGGAAAGCATGTATTGTCCACTTGTGTTACTCTAAAGTCCATCTCTGGTTACATCATGAGACCAGATTAGGACCCAGGCACTCTGGGGCCAGAGCTCATTTCTTAAGCACACACCATACTGTTAGACTTTAAAAACAAAGAAACAAACTGCTCTATGGCAGTTTTAGCATCCATTCATCCAACCATCCATCTCTGCTTACACAAAAGAGATCATATACATTTTTCTATATCTTAACTTTTTTAGAATTTTAATAACAAACTTGGAGATCTTTTTCTGTCAACATATTCAGAGCTACGTCATTCTCTAACAGCCACACAGACATCCTTGTGTACTTTGGCTTAGTTATCCAGTTCCCTACTGATGGACAATTTGGTTGTTTCCAGATATTTGCAATTATAAGTAATGCAGCAATAATCTAGTATGAATATTACTAAGCTAATGCTTATTGAGTGATAAAATCAATTACTATAGGTAAATGCATAGAACAGTGCCTGCTACATAGTAAAATCAGTAATTTTTACTGTTATTACTAATACTAATATTACTAACACAGTGCTATGCACTGTGCCAGAATTTAATTCTCAAAATATCCCTGTGAGGTAGATACTGTTTTTATCCCTGTTTTTACATTTGAAGACACTAAGGTCTAGAGAGGTTAAACAGTTCTTATGGTACATGGTAGTGAAATCTAGGATTTGAGTCCTCCGATCTGATTCTGGGGCACATGGTCTTGACTAATCCCATCTAAATACATATGCCCAACTTCAGTGGGACAGGGAGTTGATGTCTTCCCGGTACCAGAGATGGAGGAGGCCCTGATACTGGTAAACATTATTAACTATTAACGTCTACATACACTCTCACCATGAGAGTATGAGAGTGCCCATTTCAAAATTCCTTTCTAGTCCTGGGTGTCACAGATGTTAGAATTTTTAATAGGTGAAAAATGGATACCATTTTTCTCAATTTGATTTGTATTTAATAATGAGTAGGGTCAAACAATGTAAGTTTATTGGTCACTTGAATTTGTTTTTTTCTAAATTGTCTTTGTTCATTTTTCTATTTTTTAAAGTGATTTTTATGAGCTCTTTGTAAAATAAGGAAATTACTCTTTGAATTCTCATATGCATTGCAAATATTTTTCTAACATAAAACATTTTTAATTGCATGTTTTCCATTTTATGTAGCTATTATAATTTATTTGAATAGTGGGACTTTTGTTCTTTCCAGTTTTTGATTACAGTGCTGTCAAGAACATCCACTTATTATATTTTCTTAGGAAATTTCTTAGAAGTGTAAGTGGTGAGTGGAAGGGAATACAGGTTTTAAGGCTTTGATTCAGATCATATTTCTCTCTAGAAATATAATAAGCACATTGACCGTCAGGGTCTGATTGGGTGCCTATTTCCCAATAACCAATGACATTATTTGATGTTGTTTAAAACAATCTTGGCCAGTGTGTTTATCTTTGATTCTGAGTAAGATTGAGATATTTTCCATATGTTTATTTGTAGTTAGTATTTCTCCATTTGTGAATTGCCTGTTCATGCCTTAAGGAGGATCTTGATTTTATGTACAATTTTAAAAATTTTATCATTCTAGTTATCTAACAGTGGAATGAACTGCCTCACCTTCCCATTGCTGATGATATTAGAGCAGAAGTTCAGATACTGGAACTGTTTAAGGAAAGGAATGAATGTTTATTACTTTGCTATGACAAATCAGTCTTGTTACCTCTTTGAATCTTTCTGTTTTAATCTATTATAACAGCTAAACAACAGGGGGCTCGGGTAGGCCAAGCATCTTATCCAGTGTTCCACAGCTGTAAGTGTCAGAAATAGGCTATACCCCCTCTTCTGCCTGACCTTGGCCCACACATTCCTTCCATCCTACCACGTAGCCTTCCACTCCTGGGCCACACCTTGTCTGAGAAGACATATTCACATTAGGTGGTAAATTAGCCGGTTGAAATGTAAGGTACATTTTGGCAAAAAAGATGAAAATTTCAGAAAATATCCACTTAGAAATATTCTGTAATATAGAGCACTTTAGAAACTTGGTGTTCTTTTGTTTTTATTTTTCTACTTACTATTCCATTCAGTACTCTTAGGGATGTAGAAAATGGGTAGGGATTAGGCAAAGAGCTTTTTTATCGTAGCTCTGTCCTCTTCTTCCCCACACTCCAGCTTTTGCCTCTTCTGAGAGCTTTGCTTCCTGCCTGCCACCCAGCGACCCTCAGCTCTCCCAGGGACTGAAACCTCAGCCTGCCTGTCGTCCCCGCCTCACTGGTTCTCACTGTTCTCTTCATACTCTGGTACTTGGAATGCTGCTTTCTCTTTTTCCCCAATGCCATGGCAACAGTGCATGGTAACTACTTTTCTTGCGGTCAAGGAAAAAGACTTCGTATTTTTCTTTCCCTTTGACCTGCTTGCAATTAGCACTGTGGTCCACCCTTTCCTCCAGTGAAAGTGAGGAAGTACCAGACTGTAGTCAAGACGACAGGACCTGCAAGACGTCATGCAGTTTAAACCCAAGCCCGCCCTGACCATTGGTTCTAAAATCACACTGATTATGCCCTCCACCCCTGCTCCTCTGCCCCTTCACTCTCTGAGATTTTTTCCTTTTTTTTTTTTTATTTTTACTTGACATATATTAAAAATTTGTTCATTCAGTCTCCCCTGCTAGAATGTCAGGTATAGGTAAGTGGGATTTCCTTTTGCTCATTGTTCCCTCTACCTGTTACTTGGGACGAGCACACAGCAGGGGCAATTTTGTTTCATAGGATTTGCTCTTCTTGTGGCTCTCCTCTCCTGGAGGCAAGGTTTGGATTATATTCAGTTCTCCCTGGGAAATTTGGTCAGCTCAAGGGGATTTGGAAGTTCATCAAGTCCCAGGGCCTGAGCCAAGTGAGAGCCCAGTAGGAGTGGATTGTAGTTGACATAAAAGATTGCATTTGAAAAATACAGTTCTTTTGCATTTTGAATCTCGGCCCCCACGTGTTGCTTTTAGTCACTGTATGAATTTGAGGAAGGCTTTTTGAGCTGGTTTCCTCTTGTGTGTCATGTACATAATAATATCTACCTCCTTGGCTTGCTGTGAAGATTAATGGACAATGTATGGAAACAGCTAGTATATAGAAAAGTAAATGATGGTGGTAACATGTTGTTAGTATTTTAGTTTTCTTCTATGTGATTTTCTGTTGGTAAATGGAATTATTTCCTCAGTTGTGTTGTAGGCTGTTCAGTGTAATGGTTAAAAAGCTAGGTTGGGAAGCTTTGAAGTTTGACTGCCTGGGATCCTATTCTTCTTCTGCCACTTACCAGCAATGTGACACTGGGCAAGAGCAAGCCTCAACAGCAACGAATGGCTATAAAGTATTAATAGTATGTACCTCAGAGTGGATGTAAAGTTTCAGTGAGAAAGTAATGCTTTAGCACAAAGTTTGGTCCATAGGAAATGCCCATTGCTTCAGAGACTTTGTGTGCCCCTTGGCCCACTGCTGGGTAACCCCGAGGATCTGAGGAGACCCTTATTTGAGAAACGCTGTTTTAGGGCATAAGTGGCAGCCAGGTCTAGGGAAGAATATATTTTTTAAAACGACTCTATTTGACAGCCTAGAATAGAGTGTAAAAACTGTGAGCAGTGGAATGACAACCCATTTGGAAGGTATTTCGTATACAGCTGCCTAATTAAGAAACCCATCTTCTCTCTCAGTGAGAAGCATTTTTTTCAAAGAGCCTAATATATTCAACTCTTTTACGGTGATTCAAGTCACCTGTTTCCCTGACTCAAGGACCGAGTTCCAGCTGTAATCCTGGGAAAAGTTATACAGCACTTTTTTTTTTCCATCTTATAAAGGGAGATTAAAATACTTGCTTCCTACACCCCTCATCAGATGTTGTAAGGATTAATGAGATCATGCTAGTAATGTGCCTGAAACTCACAGGGAGAAATGGTCGTGGAAAAGCCCAAGTGTTATATTACCAGGAGTTTAACTCAGGCACGGCTTTTACTCTGCTATTAGGCTTCCATTTATTTTGTTCACATGTTGCTTGAAACGATAAAGTAAAGTGCTGTATTAAGCTTGAGGCCTGTCTAATGAGTGTGATAATATCCACGTGTCAAAATGAAGAGTGGGCTTGTTGGCTTCACATGTTTTAACTTCCCATCCATCTCCAGAATCCTGCAAGCTTGGCTACTGCATGTTGGAACAGACACTTTTTCTGGAGACAACTTATTGCATTTTGCAGCTTCCAGTCTATTTGTGGGGACTCAGCTTCTTCAATAATTCAAGGCTGTAATTTTTTAGAGCATTATTGTGCCTTACTTGAGTAGTAAATTGTCATCTTTGCAGCCTGGCGTGCATGTGTGTGTGCGTGCATCCTCACCAGCATGTATGATGTGTGCTGTCTCCTCCACTGGGTGGGTTGGTGGGATGAGAGAGAACCAGGCCTTGCCAGCAGCGCCTGTGGTCCTTTTGTGAATGGGCCAGTGGGGATGCTGGTTGCTGATGGAGAGCACTGTCTGCTCTAGGTAGGTAGCTCTCCCCCTGATGTCCTGGAGAAACTTCCCTTGGGCTCTGGCATGATGTGCTCATGCATCTTTAGTTAGCCAAAACCTGACTGTGCAACTGAGTTTAAAAGTCAGATGCCAGTGTATTCAGAAACACATTATTTCTGAAAGACCAGTGAATGAGACTACTGTAATAGAAAACAGCAAAGTTTAAAATAATGTTGATATTCAGGATGGCTGAATTGAGGGAGGTGGAAATGAGATGGGAGAAATATAATTTTAAGCTTTTAAAATTCCACTGAAGTATAATGCTTAATTGTTACCATATTCTAAGCAGTGAGTTAGGCACATTTAAAAATAGCTTTTTAACATGAATGAACCTTTTTATGAGCTGAGCTTCAGTGAAGAATAAGTTGGTCATGCAAATTGGTTTAGTGGTCTGTGTTAAACATTTTAGGGCTGGGATTTTAAAAGACATTTTCGGGCTATAAAAGCAAAAAGTCTGACCTAAAAGCAACACAAGTAATTATTAGTTCCTAATCTATAGCCTTGTGAAGAAAGCTCTGTTACGTTGTTTATAACATTATGCTTCTTTGGGTTTGAGAATATGTAAAAGGGGTGGCTTAGATGTAAAATGGAAACCACTGGCTCTCAGTGAGTTGAAAGTAGTTGTAAACACAGGAGTCTTTTGTGCCTCTCTGGGAAAGAACAGCCAGTTCATGGCCACGCGGGACACTCCTGCAGCTTTGGAGATCAAGGGAGGCCTTGCCATGGAGAAGTCAAGAGTAGTTGGTTGCCCATGAGGTCCCACTTTAAGGAGGTTGTCATCGCCTGTCCTATGAATTGGTTCTTAGGCAACACAATCTTTGAAGTAAAAAAAATAAGTGCTCCGGGTTTGAAGGAGTAAAGCATTAGTTTTGTGCAGTGGAATAAGAGTTATTAATTAGAATTAGAGAATAACATTTCTTGTAAGTCTTACTTTAATCGAGCTATTTTGCCTGTAAATATAGGCAAAGAAAGATAGAAGCTATGCATATATGTGCTGTTGTCTTACTAAGGTATTATTTCTTTCCCCTTTTCATGAAGAAAGCCTGTGTTTTGGGGCTAAATTATCTGAAGCAGGCACCATCATTCACAGAGATGTGGCAAGTAACTACTATACATATGGAATACCCAGGAGGAACACCCTGTCTGGTGGGGCTGTTAGGTATCTGTTACTCTTTCCGGTGACACATTTGCTTTGTGTTGTGACGATGTAGCTTCTATATTTTAACTACAAGCAAAGTCTTAAAATATTGCTCTTTCATTAAATTTGGAGCACTATTAATAAACTACACCTGAAACATTGCTATTGACCGTTCATTTCCCCTTCCCCCATTTCTAATTTTCTCCCAACTAGTGTTGTATAGAAGAAAATCCTGCACAAGACAAATGTGAGGAACTAATCAGTGGTTCTAATTTTTAAACATTTCGATGGTCTCTACTTACCCCCCTGAGTCATTTTGAGGAGGGTTATTGGTCTTATTAATGCTTTGCGTCTTATTTACTGCTAGTCAGTTATAAAGTAGGAAAGAAATAAAAAATACTAAGGTTCGTAAATTAGAATCCATAGTACACAGAAAGTTTAGGGGCCCTGGTATGTGCATGGGGAAAGTTTTGAAGAAAATTTTTAGTTTATAAACAGAAATTAAGGGGATCAAATTCTGCCGTTTATAGTAAGTGCAAATATATATGGTTTCTAAGTAGAACTCTTCCAAGGATCATGGCATATCTTGGTTCCACCAATTGCCTGAGGTGACCTTTAACCTTTCTGTGTTTCCCTATCTGCGAGATACAGAGTTACAACAGAACCTAGGTCTTGAGGCCTTGTAAAGATTAATGTGATAAGATAAAGTTCTTACCACAGTGCCTGGCTCATAGTACATATAATCGTGCATAACTTTTTTTTTTTAAAGCAAAAAAAAATTTTTTTTAAACCAACAAGAGCTCTCTAGGCAGAGTTAATTCTTCAGCAGTTGGAAGAGGTATTTAAACTTCTGAGCCAAGATGCTGGGAGGGGATTCAAGCATTAGCTTGATATACGCATCTAGAGTAACTCTACATCCCTTCTCAACCTAAGACTGATCTTTTTACCCTGTAAGAAGGACATCTCACCGGAAATACATTAGCAATATGGTTTGTCATTTTTTAGAAACAGCATTACCTTCCTGTCCCCTCTGTACACCAAAAATACCTTTTGCTATGTGTGTGTTTGTATTTTCATCAAAGATTTCTAAGATTTTTAATGCTGGAGAATTTTTTAAAGGGAATTCTGTTATTTACAACAAGGTTTTAAGAATCACAGTTGCCCCATCTTCATTTTAAATTTTAAATTTTTGCAAAATGAAAGTCAGTGTCATGGATTTTACATGGTTTTATCAGGAAAGCAAGCCATTGATTAGTGATGTCCCTTATGGGTTGGGAGGAGTGAGTGCTATGTTGTGGCGGAAACACGTACACTGTTGACCAGGACTTAGGAGTATTTTTGTTGGATGGTGTATATGATTTATCATGGTGTTTGACTCAGGACAAATAAAATACCTTTATGGTAATTTTGAAGACCTCTCTAGATTAATATTTATATTTACAAATACCTTCTGTGTATATTTATTTTTTATGGCTCTTCTTTTGTTGTTATTTTTGTCTTTGTCTTTAGATAGCTTAAATTGTAACCTTCTCTATGTTCTGTATTGCTTGCTGTCTCATTGTGTTAATAACTGTAGATTCCGAAGTATTGAGTTGACTAATTAAAAAAGATAGTATTATTTTTACCATTGTTTCATTAACAATGTTTATGTTTAGGGAGTGTCTCCTTCAGATTTCACTAAAATTTCTCTGTTGCCGAATGTCTGTTTTTCAGTGGAGTTGTAAAATATCTAGTTGCAATTTTCTCTTTAACCTTTAGTCTTTAAGAGTATGATACCTCTTCAGATATTTTTTTGTTTTAATATTTGCCCTAAGTTTTTTTCCTCCCTCCAGAAGTCTCGCCTTTAGCTCCTTAAATCATCTTCATTGTTCTTTTCAATTAGGCTTGGAACTCTAATAAGAATCTAATTGGGATCTGTTGGTTATACATAGAAAGTATGAAAATGACTTAACTACCTCCCAGTTTTAACAGCCCTGTTATGTGAGTAATGTCACTAAGCAGCAGTTTAATATCTACTGGTGACCTACAGCAACCCTTAGTATATTTATGCATTTCCTATTCTGTTTTCTTGATTTGTTTTTATTCAGTTCTTTGTTGGACAGCTTTCCATTATTTTGTGATTTCTGCTTTAATTTATCACTCTGACATCCAAAGAACCCTTTTGTAAATCACATCTAACTATTTTTCTCTATTGCTTTTCATCTCTGCTTATTTGTGTCTTGTATTTTAATCAGACATGCCATTGATTGTTAATCTTTAGAAAACATCTTTTTGATCATGTTTTATCTTAATTAAGATTCCTTCTTACCTATCTAAGACCACAGTCTACATTCTGACATTCATAATTTTTCAAAATCAATGGATAGTTGAGCGTCATCTTTGTTCAGGGCATGCATCTAAGTGATAATAGTTCAGATGGAGATAGAGTCTCAGGATCAGGGGGCTTACTGTCTGTTTTATCTTGGAGAGAGACTCCTTATCAGCACAAGAGACATAGAGTAAATGTTGAATCAAAAGAGCGGCGTGGACATTAGTTTTCATAGGAATTCCAAGGAATGGATAACATGATGGAAGGGCATTGGGTTGCAGTGGGACTTGTACTGTGCCTTGAAAAGAAGACTTGGGTATTCGTGAGGGAGCCTACGTTTCCAGACTGAGGGACCGAAGTGGAAAGACTTATCTCATCGGTGAGTTTGGAGAAGGAACTGAGATCCTAAGCTCTGCACCTGTGGGGCCTTTCTGTTCAGACTTGGCTTACATGTGGCTTTTTCTGCCCTGTGTGAACAGAGCTGGCCCTGCTGAGGTGGCCTGTGGTTGTCTAGCTGTGTAACTGGCTGGTCGGGGAGGTCTGGCTAATTTTTATCACAGATCTTTAGCCATTGTCTCTAATCAGCTTTTATCAGTAAAAAAGGTGATATCTTTATTCCTGTTTCTCTCAGTTGGATGTGAGCTTGGGTGGGGAGGGTGGGCAGACAAGCTTGGTGGATTCAGAAGGCAGGAAGCGCTGCGTAAATGAACACCGTTGGTTGATGTGGTGGAACAGTGAGAGATGACGTTGGAACAGGAGATTGGAGTCATCTTGTGCAAAGCTAAAGAGTGTGGAATTTGTGGAACTTCTGGCTTTGGAAGTTTGAAAGGGAGATGTACATGAACTACCCTGAAATGATATGCAAGATGTTTTACTCCCATGACTCCTTGGAAGAGAAGAAAATTATAGCTGTGTTCTTACCTTAATCAAAAACAATCTAGCATGTCTAATTTGTAAGGTCCAGTCCTAGGTATTACACATTTCACTAAAATACATGGTCACCACCCAGTGGAGGTTAAAGGAAACATAGATGTAGCAAACTAAGGTGAGAAGACACAGTATCATGATTCTCACCTTGAATTTACATTTAGCACCTGTTTTTCTCTTTTTCAAAGTGCCAAATGATACGGTTTTTTAAAAAAAGAGTGGATTTAATTTTGTTGCAGAAGTTAGTGGAACTTTGGAAATAACTAAAGATACCATGATATTTTGAAAAGCAGATTTAGGTGAATAAGGCTGATGCATAGTTTTCATTTATATAAATTTTTTGTGGGATTTCCGCCAAGGTATCGAGGCTTTTTTGAGGTTGCTGGGTTTATAAGAATTCAGCAACAATATTTATTCAGCACTCACTGTGAGCCTGTATTCTCTGCTTTCCATGATATTTGAGTGTTCTCAGTACCCAGCCCTCCTTTTTTAAAAGAAGACGTAGAGGAGCATTTATGAATGTTATTTATTCAAAGTCTGCTTGATTTCCTCATAGCCATCCTGATTATGCTAATTTTAGGATATTAGGCTGAATTTTTTTAAATTTCAAAATACTGTGAGGATACAAATGTTTTTGGTTACAAGGATCGCTTTTGTAATGCTTTAGTTGAGGTTGTAAGTGCGCCCATCACTCAGATAGTGTTTATTGTGCCCATTAGGTAGGTTTTTGCCCATCCCTTCCCCTCTCCCCACTGACTGATTTCCATTGAGCTTTACTTCCCTCTATGCACACGTGTGCTCATTGGTTAGTTCCAATTTAATAGTGAGTATATGTGGTGATTGTGTTTCCATTCTTTAGATACTTCACTTTAGGATAATGGTCTCCAGTTCTGTTCGTATTGTTGCAAAAGGCATTAAGTCATCCTTCCTCTCGCTGAGTAGTACTCCATGGTATACATATACCACATTTTGTTAATCCACTCATTTGGGTTGATTCTTTATCTTTGCAGTTGTGAATTGTGCTGCAATAAACACGTGCACGTGTCTTTTTGATGAAATGACTTCTTTTCCATTGAGTAGATACCCAATATTGAGATTGCTGGATTTAATGGTAGGTCTATTTTTAGTTCTTAGAGAAATCTCCACACTGTTTTCCACAGAGGTTGTACAAATTTGAAGTCCCACCAATAGTGCGTAAGTGTTCCTTTCTCTCTGCATCCAAGCTAGCATCTATTGTTTTTGGACTTTCTAATAAAAGCCATTCTAACTGGGAAAAGGTGATATCTCATTGTGGTTTTAATTTGCATTTCCCTGATAATTAGTGACATTGAACATTTTTTCATATGTTTATTGTCCATTTGTCTGTCTGTCTTTTGAAAAACTTCTGTTCATGTCTTTTGCCCATTTCTTAATGGAGTTGTTTGATTTTCTTCTTGCTGATTTGTTTGAGTTCTTTGTATTAATAGATTCTGGTTATTAGCCCTTTTTCAGACATGTAGCTTGCAAATATTTTCTCCCATTCTGTAGGTTGTCTATTTGTTTTGTTGATTATTTCCTTGGCTGTGCAGAAACTTTTTAGTTTAATCAAGTCTCGTTTATTTATTTTTGTTGTTGCTGTGATTGCCATTGGGGTCTTCTTCATAAATTCTTTGCCTAGGCCAATGTCTAGAAGAGTTTTTCCAACATTTTCTTCTAGAGTTCTTGTGGTTTCATGCCTAACATTTAAGTCTTTTATCCATTTTGAATTAATTTTTGTGAGTGGTGAGAGATAATTGATCCTGTTTCATTCTTCTGCATGTGGCTGTCCAATTGTCCCAGCGCCATTTATCGAATAGGGCTTCTTTTCCCCAGTGTATATTGTTGTCTGCTTTGTCAAAGATCAGTTGGCTGTATGTGGATGGTTTTATGTCTGGGCTGACTTTTAAAGCTCTCTGTGGTTTTTAGCCTTTCCTCATGTGACCCAATTTAAATCTTGAAGTACACTCCTCATAGGGAGAGCTCCCAGCTTCCTGATTAAGAATCTGGAGTCTGTCTGGATGTTGTGGAAGAGACCAAAAAAAAAAAAAAAAAAGATGGATCTGTAGCAAGTAAGGAGATGCGTTCAGAGGCTTAACAATGTTTGTTTTTATTTTTAAAATGTGAATATTTATACTCTCTGATTTATTTAGTGAATTTTAAACATTATCAGAAGCACACAGATCCAGAGCCTGAGGTAGGCATGAAGGGAAGTAACAGGTAGGGAAAAAGAAAGGTGAACTGAAGACTTGAGCATTCGTCTATACATTGGCTGTCAAAGGCCTGTGCATCCGTCGTTACTAATGATAGTTGGTGGCTCATTTTCTTTTAAATTCTTTCCTTGAAGCTCTCCAACTAGAGAGTTATTTAGTGTCTTAGTGAGGGAAGGTGAGGAAAACTTGATCCCTTCGTCTTACTTTGGTTTCACGGGAGGCTTTATTACAAACAAATGTTTATTATCTTAGCTTCCTGGCTCCCAGCTTTCTACATAACGCTTCAAAAAAGTCAAGCAGCTATCACCCTGGGTAAGAAGCCGTACTGTGTTATGAATTCAGAGCCTTGCCCAGGGCAGGCACACTTCCTGGAAGGGGATATATCTTCCCATTTGGTTAGGAGACGACTAAAATGGGTCCAAGGTAAAGGTTATCAAAGGAAGACTCGTTCAAGTCTGTGAAAGGCATGCTTTCATGTCCTTTTCCTCTGACTTGACATGAGTGCAGGTGGAAGCCAGCTGGGGACTCTGTAGCTCTACTCTGGGCCACCCTGTCACCCCTGCTTAGGCTGCCTGCCCTGACTCCATGCCTGCAGGAGCAGCAGAACCCCACTTGCCCTAGTCCCCAGGGAGTGTGGGTTCAGGAAATGGGCAGAGTGAACAGGCAGCAGCTGGTGGGAAAATGAGAATGGACCTCCAGAGGCTTTTAAAAAGGCCCTGGATTCAGCTCTGTCTCCTGTGCTCACACGATTAAAAACAGGCTGGCAGCAGGGCTGGATAATGAGTAGGTAACGGGCCGCACTTGCTTTTTACTGAAGTCTTCTCCTTAGTCTGTGGCCCATTTCCTGCTTTGCCCTTAGGTTTCAATGCTGTTTCCAACCTTCAGAAATCAAAAATTTGACTTTTCAGTTACCCCATTTGTCTCCTGGCTGTTTTTGGCCTCTCTGCTCTTAAGTGGCTTTCTGTCCCAATATTGCTTGATGTTGTTATTGATTTTTATAACGTCTGTCCAGTCAGTCTGTCAAGGGAATAGGGGCTGGTTGTAGGGAATACATGGGCATCCCCTTCTGCCCAAGTGCCAGTGTTTTTCCCACTTGTTTATGTGCAGGCATATGTCAAATATATTTTTAAAGGAAATAATGCTGCACATGCTAGGATTTGAGTCTTCCTCTTGATTGCCAGGTAAACTGAAGAAAAGCATAGTGTTCTTTGTTTCTCAGCAATAAAGCTTTCTTAATTATAGTGGAAGAGCAAAGTGTATTTGGATGAACTACACTAACAAGGATCAGTATAGGTGGGATAACAAATTACATTATTCCTGTGATTATCTCGTTAATGGCTCATGTATACTTGAAAGCAGCAGAAGTACATTTATGGGAAAAATATGAGTGTGATTTCTCTGTGTGTCTGTATTAGTTTCTTATGGCTGCTGTAACAAAGTACCCCAAACGTGGTGGCTTAAAACAACAGAAATTTATTCTCTTACAGTTCTGGAGGCCAGAAGTCTGAAAGGAATCTTAAAGGCTAAGATGAAGGTGCTGGCAGGACAGTGGTTCTTCTGGAAACTCTAGAGGATATTGTGTTTCCTTGCCATTTCCAGCCTCTACAGCTGCATTCCTTGGCTCACAGCTGCTTCCTCCGTCTTCAAAGCCAAGGGCCATAGCATCTTTTCTGTGCTTCTGCCTCAAATCTCCCCTTTCTTCCTTTTTATGAGCATGCATGTGATCGCATTTACAATCCACTTAGATAATCCAGGATAGTCCTCCCATGTCAAAAAAAATTTAACTTAATCACATCTTAAAAGGCTATGCCATATCAGGTGATGTTCACAGGTTTCAGAAATTAGAATGTTGACATCTTGTGGTGGGGCTTTATTCAGTCTACCACAGTGACTGTGTGTGTATGTGTCTGTCTGTCTGATTTAAAATCCCTGGGTCTGTCCCCTGAGCTGGCCTGCAAGTAGCTATACCCCAATAGCAATGAGCGAATCTAGCATTCAGGTGTTGGATCTAAATAGTATCCTTCATTGAAAGGAACCAGTTTTGTTTTGTTCTGCTTGCCTCCTTTCTTCCACCTGTGAAATGACTGTGTATTACATTATAACAGTGCCTGGACAGAGTAGGTGGTTAATGTTATCCGTTATAATTGTCCTTGATTGCTCTCTTTCCCTCATTCTTTAAATCCAGTTTATCAGAAAATTATGTAGAGTCTCCCTACAAAATACATTTTTAATTCTGCTACTTTCACTTATTTCCATTGCCATCACCCTCCTCTAAGCTGTCACACTCTTGTTTGGACTCCTCACTGATGTTTCTGCTCCCCTGTGTCTCACTCCAGTCAGTCCATTTTCCATATAACAACCATATGATATTTTAAAAGTGTAAACGAATCGCTTTATCACATAAAACCCTTCCGCGGCTTCCCATCAAACTGATCAAAATGTGGTGTCCTTTCCTTGAGCTACACATCTTTTGTATTTGGCCCTCCCTCCTCCCTGCGAGTCTCTGACTTGCCTGTTCACCCCCTCTTCTGTGGCTGCCTTGGCCTGTCTGAGCAGGCTGGTCCTTCCATGCCTGAAGGCTGTGCGTATGGTCCTCCCTCTGCTTGGTTGGATATCACTGTCCTTCCCCAGCCTCTCATCCCTGCAGGGTCCTCAGAGAGTTCCCTACCCCACCTGCCCACCCTACTGTGGGAGCCCCTGGGCTGAGTTCCTCTTTACCAGCCTGAAGCTTCACAAATATAACAAAAAATGAGCATTTCCTCTCTATTGGGAAAAAGGATAATTAACAACCTGTGATTATCAAGCATATAACACCAAGAGGATTATTATACACCTTTTCAGAAAGATAAATTTTACACCTTGTGAACATTGATTGTAGAACTATTTTAAGAAATTGCTATCTAAAAATTGTGCAAGCTAGCTCTTTGATGTTGGCATTGAAGAACAAAGCAGGGCCCGCCCACTGAACCTATCTATGGTGGGGTGGTGGAGTTGTGATTGGGTCTTCTCATTACTGTCAATCATTTCTGCTCCAAAGGATATAATACAAGTCATAAAATTTTCCTCTTTGAACTAGTTACTTGGTTGCTGATAAAACCTTTCATGCTTCTCTCCCCCAAAGTTAATGGTCAGTCGCTGTTCAGACATGAGAAAAGAAGATGTCTCATAATCAGTGGGTACAGACCAGTGTGGGTAATGACTGGATTCTGGTTAATGTTTGAGTTCACCATAAAGAGGCAGAAGAAGGACTCCCTGACTGGTCTAAGTCACATTTCTTTGTGTTTTCAAATTTCTTTCCTGTTACTTATTTTTAATTAGCCCTAGGCCAGAGAAGAGAGGCACTGCTGATTTTTGACAATTGCCTATAGAAGCCAGGAACGAGGTCTTAGAAATTCGGAATCATCATGTGTACCACTTTCACCATTACCTTTTGTAGTTTTTCCTTCAAATAAGGAACTTTTCAGAATCACAAAGGACATTGGGACAGATGCTTAAATTTAGGATAATCAGTATAAATGGGATGCCTGGCAGTTCTGTTCCATGCCCTGTTTGGCTGAATGGTGTTCCTGATTATATAACAATGTGATCTCTTTTGGGGACAGATTACTTTTTTTATTGGCATCCTCTAACAGAACCTACACAAAGAATTAATCTTGTTATGGACTGCACGTAATGATAATCACTTGGAAAATGATGCATTTAAAAATATTAAATAGTTTTCTAATTACAGAAAAGTAACATAAACTTAATTTTTAAAAAATCCACCATAATTCTGCCTCCAAATCAAACTAAGCTTTTTTTTCTTATTTTCCTATAAATGTTTATACACATGTATATATTTTTCTATAGTTGTAATCATGCAGTGATAATTTTATATTCTGATTTTTTCCATGTTATTACTTTTCATGTTTTTGAATGTGGTTATATAGCATCCCATCAAGGACTTATGTCATAATTGCTTAACCATTCCCCTGTTGGATAATTTGTTTTATGATGTATTTTTATGATGTATTTTAATGACGTCTTTGTTTTGTTCTAATTTTGCAGGCAGAGACATTTGTTTGGGTTAACAATGCATCTGCACATTCCCAGAGTGTTGCCAAGGCCAAATACGAATTTTTATTTGGCAGACCTGAAGAGAAAACTCCAGATACTACTAGTAAGTGTTTCCCGACTCCCCTCCTTCAGGTAAAAGACGTGAAGTGCTGTCATTTCTGAGCACTTTTTCTCCACCTGCATCACTTCCTTCTTACCTTTGTGAAAGCTGTTTGCTCTAGTTATTCATCAAAACAATCTTTCCAAGATGTAGAATTCAGAAATATTGGATGTGGTCCTTGCTGCCTGTTCTTGGCAATTTCAAGTTATGTTCTTGGTTTAAGGTATTCTCAGGTTCTGATATTTGAAATTGCAAGAATTAACTAATTCTCATAGGAGTTTTCTACATTTACCATTACTGCATATATTAACTAATTTATTTTTGGTGCTCGCTTTTAGCTACCAACATATATTATTAGGAAACATTTCCACGATGATAATCAGACACTGTTCTTAACCTTGGGGATTATTATAGCTCTGGTTTATTTCTAACGCTTTTTAATGTTGGTCTAATCTAGTTGTCAAATTCTAGTGTTCTGGAATTAGAATCAACACCCTTCAATTTGAAACAGGTAAATTTAGAACAGATAGAATGATCACTAGTACTAATAACAGTAGTAACACTAACTACCTTACTAGATTACTTACTGTGCCAGGCACTATGCTAAGTGCTTTGCAGGCAGTATTTCATTTAATCCTCACAATAACCCTATAAATTGGTACTATTATCCCCATTTTCCAGATGAGGAATCTGAAGTAATCTCATCTCACAGCAGAGCCAGGACTTTAACCCAAGTCTGCCTTAATAGCAAAGCTCATGCTCTCAGCCTATTGGATAATACATTTTTGCAGGCATTTTCCTATAGGGAGACACAAGATCAAATACGAATAGCTTTATAGAGTCTCAAAACATTTAACTGTATCTGTGGAAGACCAATGATAAAGGGGATATTAGGATACCTTAAGAATTAGATAGGAAAGGGCTATTGCGTGTGGCTTCCTGAATTTGAATCCTGGCCTTGGAACTTATGAGCTGTGTGACCTTGTGTAAGTTATCTAACCTATTTGTGCCTGTTTTCTCATCTGTAAAATGGGATCATAGTGCCTTATGTCTCAGAATTCTTTTGAGGATTAATAAGTTGACATATGTAAAGATCTTAGTCATGCTTGGTACATAATAGTGCTGTAAAAGTGTTTGCTGCTATTATTTGTGGCAACGATGGTGACTGGTGTCATCATCACCATATTCCTGACCTTTGAAGCTGACCTTCCTCAATTCTATGGTTATGTGATACTGATCTGTTTTGGGAGGACAAGGACTCTGAACTAATACAGCTGTTGCTCAGTTGAAGTCAAGTACTAACTATATGTTTTTGACTTGTGTGTTAGGTGGGATTATGTAATAACTCCACAATATTTGGGGATACCAAGAAGGCAATGTATACACTGCCATGTAATAATTTCTTTTAGCTTAAAAATGAATGTTCATTGGATAGATCAATAGTTGGAGAGTCTTAGATGCATTATAAAACAGCCAAATTATTTTAAAAAGTCATTTGACTCTTACCACAGTGCTCCAATTTAGAGGGGAATATGTTCCATAATATATCTCTTATACTTACTATGTAGTGTAGTCATTTACACCACTTATCATGTATCATAAATACCTAAACATTCTAGGTTTAAGGCTTGAGGTTCCTAATCATAGATTCACTACTTCCCAGACAGGGGTTACTGATTATAGTCACCCTAAGACTGCTTACAACTCTTTAGCATAGCCTTAACTTTGAATGCTACATTGTGATTTTGTGCTGATAAGGCTTTTTTTAATTTCAGTAAAACTAATTTTTACTTCGCTGTGTAGAGATAGTATCAAATGGCTACATAGTCTACTGCCTTATTGGTAGGTGAATTTGGTTCTTCTTTACTCATGTCATGGGTGTTGAATACTTTTCGCTGTATTATCAGCTCAAATATATTAATAGCATACTTGAACAAACCAAAATGACTTTTTAAACCTTCTATTTCTTATTTGCCTTGGTGAAATGGTTGGTGGTATTTGTTCCTGGTATGATGTTATTTTGCAGGTGTTAAAGTGTGCATGCATTTATTGAACAAATATATTTAATGAGCATTTCTTATGTGTGGTCACTTGTGTTGGGCACTGTGATGGCACAAAGAAGTAGAAGACATGGTTCTTGCCTGTTGCTTATTCTTTGGTCGAGGAGAAACAGCGTGTCTCCAAATGACTAGCGTGTATGGAAGGAATGATAGCTTTTAACTGGGCTGGTAAATGACTTTGTGGAAGAGGTGGAAGTTGAACTTGGTCTTAAAGGATGGCTAGAACTCTGGTTAGTAGAGTTTTGGGGGAGAGCATTTCAAACTGAGGGAATGGTATGAGCAAGGGTGTAGTGGCAGCTTGGTTGGTTTGCAGACATTATCAGCGAGAGCTAAGTTCAGAGAGATTACTATTTAGAAAGAGGCCATATCGTGTAAGGCCTTCTAAGACAGGGTTAAGAGTTTCCATGTTATCCAGATGAAGGTAGAGAGGAAGTGGCTGAAGTGCTATTTTAAATAGGCAAATCAAGAGGGATTGATGTGGAAGTTGCAGGAGCAGTGGAACCTGTTGCTTCCTGCAAGAGGGGTGTTAAAATGCATGTTTATACTGACTTTTGGAAGGTATCCTTTGTATCTTCATGAGGAAATGATGTACATTTTTACCATTTCAAAAGTGTTCTTGAAGTTCCCTTTACATAGAACATTCATCTGTCATCAAACACACTGCCCAAACTCAGAACACCGTAGGGAAAGATAGTGGAGAGAGTAGGACAGTGTTTCTATTTGAATTTGATTGATAGACATACCTCTTCCAATATAGATTTTTAAACAGTGGGTTAAATAAGTAGCAGAAGCTGTCACCAGATTGTTTACTGTTTCTCTGTAGGTGTTAGTCTGTTCTGCAACTACCATACTCTTTCTTGATATAGTGACTTGAAATAATTGTTCCAGAAATAGTCCATTGGAGGAATGGAAATGCTGAAAGTGACTTTTGAATGCATCCCCAGAAATGCACAGGTGGTAGCACTTCAGGTGTGGTAGCCTAGTAATGATATGGCCAGGTCAGGCAAGGTCACTTGATTTATGATCCCCAGTTAGAGCCAAGGAAAGCATCACTGCTATAGGGAGAGATGGCTTAGACTTTGCCTCTTAGTGGGGATTTAACATGGGTTGTCAGTGGGAGCGTCTAGGGAAGACAATTCAAGATTATTTCCAATCTCAGTTGCGTAGGACAGGGCTTTCAAATCAGTGACAAGAGCTCAGGGTATTGGCAGGGTGTGGGAGAACATGTGGTCAGAGGGAAGAACCCTTAGGTTGGGAATTAAGATCTGGAATTCTCATGATCTGTTCATCAGTATGGCGAAAGGAAAGAGGTAACCATGCTTGTCTGGTTTCTCTGTTCCTTCCTCCTTTCTGGGAGCTGTCCCAGCTTTCAGGAGCTTTTCAAGGGCAAGAGCAGAAGTTGCTATTGTTAAGAGGCTCTGGGCTAAAGGGGTGTGAGTGGCATCAGTTGTGCTGTGACTTGAGTGAGGAGGCAGCATGTCCCCAAAGGTGGGTGATTAATCTGGGGGTAACCAGGCCTACAGTCATTAGGGGCGGGGTGGCAGTGTCCCCCAGATGTCCCACTCACCACACCTCTTTGTGTTGCTGTGCTTAGATGATCGGTGTGGCTTTTCCAAACTAGTCTGTGGAGTACAGTGTGGCAGGAGTGACATTCTTTGAAGAATTCCTAGCAGCACTAAATGGCCAGGGCCAGCCGGTCAATCTCCTTCTCTTTTTTGGTCAAAATCCAGAAGGAAGAAATGTTGAGGAAGTCTTTGAAGAAGGTGACTTTGTTCCTCAACTTCTAGGGAGAACAAGTGACCTATGGAAGTGTGTGGGAAAGTGAAAGGGCCTACAGGAGGCTGAGATGGGGAGTCAACTTCTTGTATTAACTCTTGGCAGTTTACAAAATCTCACTCCTACATTCTCTATTGATTTATAAACTTTTTGAGATAAGTAGGTGAGGAAAATGAGCTTCTGAGATATTAAAGAACTTGCCCAAGGGCACATAGTTTAGATGCTTTAGAATGTGGTTAAAAATCCAGTCTATCTGGTTTTTAAGAGAGAAGTCCTCTTACTGGGCACAGCTTGCCAGTAATTGGGGGTTATTTGATGTAATGAGGTAGAGAGATGCCCTCAGGGGTTACTGAGTTGTTTGGGGAATTGTAGAACTTCATAAATGGTCCTAAACTTGCCTTTTGGAGTTTGCGTGTGTTTTTGAAACTTGTAGACTATCAGTAATTACTCCTCTCTGCTGTCTGCAGTCTGGATGACGCAGCCTCCTGTTCTTCCCAGTTTACTGAATGCAAAGTGCTAGTGGTGGCAGCAGAGCATGCCCGGGACCCATGTACAATGGGTGCCTGGGGACAAGTTACTCAATTCCCTCAGTTTCTTCATCTGTAAAATAGGAATAATGGTAGTATCCTTTTCATAGAGTTGTAGTGGACATCAAATGAGATTGTAAGTACACAACTCAGTGCTTGGCACTTGGTACCCCATCAGTGTTTAGCTGTTAGGAAACCAGCTTATATAATCAAACTAGCAGAATATTTATGTTGGAAGAAATATTAGAAATACTTTGCATTTTATGCATGAGGAAACTAAAGACTTAATAACTTGCCCAAACTCTTTGGCAGGTTTGAGACCATCATCTAGGTTTCTTGGTTCTGAATCATGTGTTTGATATTTTATCCTGCCTTCTCCCATAGAAAAACAGACTCTTGGATTAGGAAGACTTAAAAGTCATCTGATCTCACCCCCTTGAGATACTTGCTATAAATGGCCGTGTTGTCAGACTAGCATCTAAGATCAGAATAAGTAGGCTCTGAGGGAGGCCTTCAGGGACTCTTCTGTGGAGTAAGATCCTGATTACTGCAGGAAGAAGGAAGAGAACTGTTTTCACATTGCCTCCCTCCTGCTTTCACCTGAACTGTTCAGGGCCCATCATTAAAAGGCAAGAGTTGGGTGGGGGCCAAAGGAGAAGCCACGGGAAATGTGTTATAATTTTAAGGTTCTATAGTGCTTGTGTAGCAAGAACTTAGCCGCTTGGAAGCCTCTGGCTAGTTTTCCAGATAGCAGAAGTACTAAAATTTTATAAAAATGTTAGTTCTCTTTAGTTAGAACTCATTCTACATTGTACCATATAAGCAAAGTTTGCCTTTGTGATAATTTATGGTCACAAGTATGAATAGGTAAGGTGCCTGCTGGACTTACGTATAAATAGATTCTGAAGAATATGATTTTGAAAAAGCATTTCAGGTCAGTTTTTTTAAAAAATTACCTTTTTTGTTTTTAAAGGTAGAGGGAATCATGTATAGATACGTGGCTCCTTGCAGTGTGATGTGTTTCTTTTCAGCAAAATTAACTAGATAAGAGTTGAGAAACTAGATATAAGTCCCTTGTTGGACACCCAACACAAAATGTCAAATTAGGAGTCTGAGTTTATGCTTTTTTGAAAAAGTAGGCAACTGAAATGAGGAAATGAATAATTCAAGTGGTAGACTTTAAGTGGTGCATTTCAAAATTCATAATTCCTTCTTTAACCCTAATTGGCCTTGATGTAGTATGCAATGTACACTGGAGGCACTTTTAAATGAGAAGACCTTCAAGATTTGATCTTGGGAACAACAAAACAATGAAGTGTCTGAGAGGAAAGAAACAAAACTAAAGAACATACACCACAAGTTCTTGGCCCAGAATCATGTTTTGATTTCGTTATTGCTTTTTCAGATTGTCATTGTTAAAAGGTTGTTTGGGTGAAGATTATAATGTTAATGTCATATGAAGAACATGAATGAAAATTTAAATCCAAATTGTAGAACCAAAGAATAAAAAGGAAAGGGGGAATACAAGGGTACAGTTCTACATTGTTAAGACTGTTACCAGTCCAAGGCTAATGTTTTATAAGTCCTTTGAAGTCATTTACATAATTTAAAAGGTAATATTTTATTAAAAATATATAAATATATATTTTATAAAATATAGTTAATGAAATTTTAAAAAGCTAATGGATGAGTTAAGTGTACATTGTTGGATTTATATTTGACATTTAAAGTAGAGACTGATGAAATTTTTTTGATCCCTCTTTTTTTTTTCCTGCTTATCAAATGTTATCTGTAGAAAAGTGAAAAGGTTGGGGTGGGAAGAGCATCCATAGTTCCAAGCAATTATGTTCTCATTTTGGTGGAATTCACTTCTCATCTTTTTCTGTTTGTATGCTCCATCCCCAAAGCACAAACACATTTTTTCATTATTCGGTAAACACATGAGTGCTTACTCTGTCCCAGGCATCATTCTAGGTCTCGGGGTAGTTTTTAGATTTGAACAAAACAAAAATTCCTGTTTAGCAAATTGCTTGACAGAAAGGTGCTTCTAATTCAGATCCTTTTCCACACGTGGATGCTAATCCCCCATGCCCTCTGCAGCAGCGAGTAAGCATTATCTTAAACACTGTGCCAGATTGGGTAGGGGAAATGGGCTGATTAGCTTTTACTCCTCCAGATGTAGGCATTAATTTGTTGTTTTGTTATTTTTAAGTAAATTCATGTTATTTTATTTTAAAATAATAATATGAATTTTAAAGTTTTTATTACCAAAATATTATGTGTGTATAATCTAAAACATACAGCTTTCAACGAAGTCTACACGGCAGAGTGGGAGCAAGAATCCCCTTTTTGCCACACTCTCCATTCCCCTCTTAGGCGTCTGCTGTTGGTACCCTGGCCTCTGTGCACCTATTTCTTCGCACCTGCCCAGGAGCCCTGACTCTTCCCTCCTAAGTGAAGACCTCAGGCCACTTTCTACCCCCAGTTCTGCTTGCCTGTGGCAATAACTTTTGACTAATGCTTTTTTCTTTCACTCTTTCTTTTTCCTTCTACTTTTTGTTTTTTGCTTTTTAAGCTTTTCTGGTAGTTGCCTCATAGGTAATATACTTTATCTCTCAATTCCCTAATGTAAAAAATGAGGAATTTGGCCCACGTATTCTATCTACATCCCCACCCCAACAGTTACATTTTTATTTGTAGTGTTTTTTTTTAACTTGGTTATATTTATGGTTTTAAATATTAATATTTAAAACAATATTTCTTAAGCCAATTCTAAGCAGTCATCCCATGACACTCTCACGGGAAAATGAGGCCTCAGAGCCCTCCACGTCCCTCCTGCCTTGCTTTCCGTGCTGATGCTCTGTCTGCCTTACCTTCACTTTGACAAGGCTCATGGCATTGGCATTCTGCTCTCTTTGTTCTCTTTGTCTTCTGTGCTTTCACTGCAGGTTGACTCTAAAAATTTAAAACGCAGCACCAACATTTACAAAATGCAAAATCCACATAGTCGGTTGGACCCAAAGTGGAGAGAAACAGAGCCATGTCCCTAATGTCTGCTGCTCAAGGGATGAGACAGCTAATCAGAACCAAGAGGAGAGCTGGGTGGGGAACAGCATGTTGCTATGATTTACTGATGGGTTGCTATGGCTTCACTTTATCACTAGGATGAACTATTATTTAATGGGGAATTCATTTTCATCTTGAAGACATTCATCTCAGAATCTCCTGACAATTTGTTCCAATTTGTGCCAAAAGTTTTCTAGGCTTTTATACAGCTGTTCTCCTTAGACTTGAGCAACAATTTTCATTATGTTCTTGATTAGATATATTGCCTCTTAGATTCCATGCCTCAATTTCTCAATTTTGATTACCCCCTCCCTTTTTTTTTTTTTTTTCCCCTTGCTGAAGTATCTCCTTTAGTAGTACTTTTGGAAAGTTCTGGGATTGGTAAAATTCCTAAAGCTTTGTGTGTGAAAATTTTGTTTTTATGCTTCATTGAATTGAGATCTAGATTCAGATCATTTCCTCTCAGAACTTTGAAGCCATTGCCTCACTTTCTTTTAGCATCCGTTGGTGCTATGTGACCCTGATGTTTGCTCCTTTGGGAATGATAAGCTCTTTCTCTCTGGACACCTCTCCAGGCTCTCCTTCCCCTGCCTGCTCACATTTCAAGTGGTGTGAGTCTTGTTCTCCCTGCATGGCGCTTGTGGAGTTGTTTCAGTCATATCTTCCCTTAGTTCTGCAAGCATTTATTATTTTTGTATTATTCTCCTCTACTTTTTTAATGGTCTTCTGAATTCCTGTGAGATGGATGTTGGTTCTCTTCAGTTGGATTAATCTTCTATGTCTCTTAATTTTTCTTTCCTATTTTAAAATATCATATTCCATTCTTTCTAATAAAATTTTTATTTTGATAGTTACATTTATAATTTCAAGAGCTCTTTCCCATTCTCTAATCACTCAGTTTTCACTGCTGTCAGGTCTTTTATGGATATATGAATTTGAATCTTCCCAGAGAATCAATTAGATTTTTTTTTCTAAGATTACCTTCTGTTTCCTGACTTTCTGCTTCATCCAGAGTCAGTTCTGTTTTATTAAATCTTGGGACTTCTCTTAGAAGCCACTGTTTTTTGGAGTTTGTTTTTCCATTCATATGCATGAGTGAAAGACCAAGTTCCCAAACATAGATCGCTAGAGTTTCTCTGGATGTATGGAATATGTGTCCCTGCCCGGCGTCTTCCCTTTATACAGAGGAGGACTGGGATGCATTTCTGTGGGGCGGGGTGTGTGGACTGGCACAGGGGCAGGTGGGATTATACCCACCCTAAGTGCCTTGATGCAGGAAGCCCCTGGGTAGGAGAGCAGGGTGGGAGAGAGCCAACACAGAAGCTGTTCTGTAGATAATTTGCAGTTAATCATGGTGACATCTGTTCTGCTTCCCATTCCAGGTATGGATATCTGCCAACTCTGGGGTTTTAGCTTCTTGTGGCTATACTGTTAGGATAACTGTGGCCTTCTGGGTTTGTTTTGGGTTGTGACTTCTGCTTTATTTTGTCTGTGGCTGTACTTCTCTTTTTCTCAGCATCATTATGAATTTATTTTCTTTTGATATTTGTTGTTGCCATTTTCAAAGGTCTTAGAAGATTTACTCCATATTTTCTTGTAAGTTTTATTGTTCTAATTCTTACATTTAGGTCTGTGATCCATTTTGAGTTATTTTTTCTTTACGATATGCAGAAGCGGAATAATTCTTGGTGATTGATAGAATGTGTTGGGTGAATGTAGAGCATCTTACTGATTTGCTTGGACACCTCTCCGTACACACAGAATTCCTTGAGAGCAAGATACAAAAATGGTAGTAGCATTGTAGCCTAACCTTGTTCTTGCCCCTGTTCTAATCTTTGCATCTGGCTGCAGGACCCAGGAAATGCAGGAGTCGCTGCTGTAGCAAAAATGTGGGCTGGCATAGAAAACCACAGATATGCAAAGGAACAAGTGACAAATCCACTAAGTCTAAGATTTTCTATTGAGTTATTTTCTTGTCTCCACCACAGATTCAAGTTGGTTTATAATTTTATGGCTAGTCCGTTAGGAAATCATCTATCATTGGCACATTTTATTTAGTTTGCTTCTTCCTGTCCACTCCCCAGCCTCTTCCCCATCAATTATGAAAAGTAGAAAAATGACTTTATGGTATAATATACAAGCATATGTTAGACTTGCTCACCATTCCTTGGCCCTTATTAAATTGACCACATGTTCTCCATTATTTTAGCCATATCACAGCCTCTGCTTAATAGGCAGTAGTTTTTAGTGGTCTGTTTGGGCTTGGCAAAGTGGGCCAGGAAACGACTGTGAATTCTTTCTTTGGCTAGGGTTTTCCTATAGTAAGTCAGAACATCCATCTTTTCCACATTAGCCCGTATAGCTGCAGAATGAGCTGTATACTGGTAGCTTTAACTACCTCATTGGCACTACTTGGTGTTTTACATACTGAGGTAGCTGAGGAGTATTGCAAAAATCAACCTGGAGGGCATGTTGAAAAGCTTATTCCTGCTGCCTACTCAGTACAACATTTTTATTTTGCTTAGGAGATCCATTTTTTTCAGACTGGTTTTCATTATTGTATTTTTTTAAAGCAGCGATTGAAAAGCTGAGGGGCAGGATTTGACTTTTTTGAGAGTGGGATCAGATTATCTTTATAACAGCAATGGAATGTCATATCTGTGATATTGTGAAATATATACTGTGCTGCTTAATGACAGGGACGTGTTCTGAGAGATGTGTTAGACGATTTCGTCATTGTGCAAACATCATGGAGTGCACTTACACAAACCCAGATGGTATAGCCTATTTGTACACCTAGGCTATATGGTATAACCTATTGCTCCCAGGCAACAAACCTGTACAGCATGTAACTGTACTGAACTCTGTAGGCAATTGTAACACAATGTAAGTATTTGTGTATCTAAACATAGAAAAGGTACAGTAAAAATACTATGTTATAATCTTATGGGACTATTGTCCTATATGTGGTCTTTGTTGACTGAAATGTTGTTATGCTGCTCATGATTGTATTTGGTCTTCTCTCAACTCCTAAAATCTTTGGAATCTTCAAAGCCCTAAATGTCTTTTTGTATGCTAATGAGTTGATTGCTGGCCGGCAGCCCCTAGGTGGCTTCGGGATGTGGGCTGGTCACCTGAAAGACCAAGGCAGGATTAGAGGGTTGGTACTTTAAGCAACAACCTCCCCCTCCTCCCATGAGGAGAGAAGGGCTAAAGTTTAAGTTGATCACGTGTGGCCAATGATTTATTTAATTAATCATGTCTAGTAATGAAATCTCCATAAAACCTCAAAAGAACAGAATTCAGAGAGCTTCCTGATAGATGAACACGTGGAGGTTCCGTGTGGGCACACCCAAAGGGTCTGGGAGCTCCAAACCCTTTCCCACATTCCTTGCCCTATGCCTCTCTTCATCGGTGTCTTTTGTAATGTCGTGTATAATAAACCAGTAAACATGTTTCCCTGTGTTCTATAAGACAATATAGCAAATTAACCAAACCCAAGGAGTTGGTTGTGGGAACCCTGGTTTATAGCCTGTTGGTCAGAATCACAGGTAAAACAACTGAGGCTTTAGATTGGTATCTAAAGTGGGGACAGTGTTAGGGACTCTGTAGACTCTGATGCTGTCTCCAGGTGGACAGTGTTGGAATTGAAATAGAGGGCACCTAATTGGTGTCTGCTGCTTGATGGCTTGTTCAGTGTGTGGGGAAAACCCCCTACACGTTTAGTCACAGAAGTCTTCTGTGTAGATTGAGAGACTAGGAAAAGCACTTTGGTTTGGCTTCTTCATGTGTTTTCAGAATACCTTGATTACAATTGTGAGCTTTCATCTGCACACACTAGCTGCACCAGGTATAACTGAGGTCAAACCTTTTGCTCATTTGCCACTGATGATTCATTTTAAAAGATTTTCCTGTTAATAAGTTTTATATTGGAGAGCTAGTCTTTTATTGACGTTTAGAACTCTTTGGGTGCCAGTAAGGATGTTTTAGAGTAAACTTAGGTCCTTGAGGTGTTGCAGAATCCCTGAACAAACTTTTTTTTTTTATTGTCAGGTGTATCAACTGCTTCACAAAGTATGTTTTTAGTACTCTCCCTTCATTGGTTCTTAAAACTATCTAATCACACAGGTGCGTGGTCACCTCCCGCTCCTCTGTTGTCTCATACCTTGCCTGCCTTACTCATTTATGTTACCTCCTGAAGTCTGTAGTCATTGGGTTTAAGGTCTCTGCTTTGAAGTCACACATAGTGTATGACTTTACATTTTTGCTCATGTTTTCTAGTTGTGATTCTCATTCTGTCACACTTTGCAACTGCAAGTAGCATCCAGAGAGGGATTTACCATGAAGACAACGCATGAGACTTTTCAAAGGCTATGAGGGACCCAACAATTTTTCCTTCTTTCTCTTAAGGAGAGCCCCTTCCAAATTGTGTAGATTTCAGGACCCACAAAACTAAATTTACCCCTACTAACATGAGAACCACCTATAGACCTTTTTAAAAAGAATAAAAGTTCTTGTGGCCTACCCACTCCAGGCCTATGCAATTATTATAGAATCTGTGGGCAAGGGACTGACTTGGGTATCTCTAAATTTTAAGTGGCTCCCTAGGTGATCATTGTGATGTACACACAGGCTTGGGAATCACTGTATTTTAAAAGATAATTTACTTGAGTCATTTATAAACTATTTTACCAATCAGAGGATCCATTGTGGAATCATTTAATACATTTAAACTATAGTTTGATATATTTTACTGACACTCAAAGCTGAACTGTTTAGGAGCCTCTGCCAGTTGAATATCAATGGGGAGAGGATATCTCTAAAATTAAAATATAATGTCAAGAGGGACACACAATTTGATTGTAAAAAAAGGTAGTTTGCATTAGTGTTTCAAGAATTTATGAAGAAAGTTTCTCATATCTGTGATAGTTGTCCATTTCTGTCATGGTAGAATTTATGTAGATATTTGCTTTTGAAAGCAATGTATTAGATATTATTAGATGTTTAGGTGGAACCATGGAGAGATTCTTCAAGGTAGTGGCATGAGGGAAAATAATATTGCACCCTGATGCAGTGCCTCTATTCTTATTGTTTGCGGAGGTTGAACAGTTGTTTTAAAGCAGTGGTTTTGAAAATTTGTGGGGATGTTTTTAATTGTCACAATGATTGGGTATGGGAGGATGGGTGGCTACTGGCCTTTCATGGGTAGGGGCCAGGCGTGCTAGACATCTTGTAGGGCATGGATCGTACTGCACAGGGAAGAATTGTTCCACATGCTTCATGACTTTGGATGTCCTGTTGGACATTTAGGTCAGGGAAAAATATTTCTAATTATCTGGACTTAGGACATATGAACAGAATATTTTTATATGGTTTTAAATATCAGTGAGTTTTCTAGGACTGTAACTACCATGTAAATCAAGAAAAGATTATACTTTGTTTTCTTTGGAAATTTACTAAAAAGTATTCACCATTTCAAAGCATCACATCCCAGGAGGCACTGATCTTGCTGTTGAGTCCCCAGTTCAACACACCCTTATCAGTCTACACTCGAGGCGTGCTTTGAGAGTGCTAGAGTGATTCCACTTTTAGGTACAAGCAAGTATCTGACTAATCTGAGTGTTTATATGATGAAAATCATTTTAATTTTATTTCTCCTTTGTATTACATTTAGAACATTATGTTGATTGTTTTGAATTTTATATTTAGGCAGTTATATTGTTTATGAATTTCACTTCAGGATAATAAAAGAGGCATTGCAGAATATTTGTTATAAAAAGATATTTTTGCTCTTAAAGAGTTGAGACTTGCTATTTTAGAGCGATGGTTCTTAACCAGCAGTGCACACCAGATTGGCTTGTGGAAGTTTTGAAAATGATCATTGTGAACCTTTCCTGGAAATACTAATTTAGAAGTTCTCTAGGAAATTCTAGGAACTCTGTGAACCTTTTTCACTTCATAGCACACATAGAAAATAATGCTCTTTGTATTGTGCACTGAGCTGAATGAAGGCAGCTGCTTCAGGCTGCAGGTGGCAGTTTCTGGGGATTCTGGCTGCCCCAGTCCTGCCCTGCCCTACCTTGAAGCAGAGACTATTGACACCTTGGATGCTTTCAATGCTTGTTAAAAATTCAGGTTCTTGAAGCTCACTGCAGTAATTCTGATTCTATTTGACTCAAATCCAGTACTCTTTAATGAGCTCCCCAGGTGATTCAAATCCAGGTACTTCTTGGATGGCACTTCGAGCGGTGAGGTTAGGTATAATAACTCTGTGGTGTCTGAAAAAAGAAAGAGAACAAGGAAAGATTAGACTCCTTTTTAAGGGCGTGTGAGGTAATGCTAAGAGATTTCTGAGATAAAGCAGAGATCTGAAACTCCTGCTTGGTTGGGTTTTCTCTATCAAGGAGCACAATTGAAAGGGTAGAACAAACACTGCTAGAAGGAGCTGAAGCCCAAGAAGAGATCACTTGGCTCCTTTTACATGAATTTAAACTCTTGAGAGATCATGTCCTAAAGCGCTGAGCATATTTGCAGATACATTAGAGATCCACTCTAGGTATTCTTTGAAAATCATGAAGAAAGGGGCAAGTGTTAAAAAATGTGAGAGACAGAGCGTCTATCTTTAGAAAGGAAAATTAAGGAAATTGTAGAGACTAGTGAGTTTCAGGTTAATCTTCAGCCAAATGTTAGAGGATTGTTGAAAGGATTGGGAGAGTGGGGGGTCTTCCCAGGTGTGAGCTGGCACTGGGGTCTGAAGGATGAATGGTGGGAACTAGGGAAGTGGGCAGGCTGAGGTGGAATGCCTTCCAGGTAGAAGGAGCCCAAGGGGGTGGGCTGGGAGACTTTGGAGGGTGAGGGCGTCTGACAGCTTAGTGGAACTGAAAGCTCTGTGGCATGGCTGGAAACCCACACGTTATTCACATTATTAACATTCCCTAAGCAGGTGTTACTGGAACACAGTTGGGGAAATGCTGATGTACTGGAAACAGGCTTGGGCAGAGAATCAAGAGGCCTGGGTTTTCATTTATGTCAGATATCAGATGCCAAAAATTTCCTTCAAGACAAGGAAGGCATTCCTGAAAGTATTTACTTTTTCAACATGCAATGAATACCTATAGTTGCTAGGCTAGAGATGCCGAGGTGAAGCATACAGTCTGTGCAGTCTGGCTGGGGAAACAGACAAGTAATGTGATGATTCTAACACAGTGTGATGCCTGCTACAGCAGAAGTAAGAATGGGGGCTTTGGGAGTCTCTTGAAGGTGCAGGTCAGTTAGACTGGAGGGGAGACTTCCTGGCAGAGGTGACTATCTGAGCAGAATTTTTGAAGATACATTGGAATGCGTGCTGGGAAGAAAGATACTTTGACAGTGGCAGAAGCATGTATAAAGCTGTGGTGCTGTTCAGACCATGGCTTATTTAAAGCAGCTGGTGTCAACAGGGGAGCCATGAGTGAGGACTAGGGGCAGGCAGGGGTCAGATTGTGAATGGTCTCACATGCCATTGCTAAGGCATGCTGTGTATATATTTTTTAAAATTTCTTAAAAAAAAATAGTGGATTGATTCATCACATTTGAGATTTAGGAAGTCAGTCCAGAAGCAGTGCAGAGATGGATGGCAGTTATAAAGAAGTGAGGTTGGAGGCAGGGTACCTTGTCAGGAAGGTACACACACACAACAGTGGCTTAAATAAAAGAAAAGTTTTCTCTTCAATGAAAGAAGTCCAGATAGATGATTCAGAGCTCATATGTTGATTCCACAGTGTTGGATTGTCCTGGCTACTTGGTCTGCCATCCTTCAAGATTTTCTCATCTTCTCATGTGGTGGCTTGAGCTCTAGCCACGTTCCTGAGAGCAGGAAGGAGGAAGAGGGGAGACAGAAGGGCACAGGGGCATGCTGTGATTTATGGATACAGTAAGTCCTCACTTAACATCCTCCATAGGTTCTTGGAAACTGTGAGTTTAAGTGAAAGGACATATATAACATTCAATGACATCCTCATTAACCTTGTAATAAAATGCCATTGAACAAAATGACCTGCTGTACATTTGCTTAAAGTCACGGTTTCCAAGAACTTATCTACAGTGTTAAGTGAGGACTTGCTGTATGCCAGTTTGTTGGCATATCATTATTCATAGTAGTGTCTTATATTCCTTTGTATTTCTGCAGTATCTGTCTCAATGTCTTCTCTTTCATTCATTTGAGGCTGTTCTCCTTTTTTCTTAGTCTAGCTAAAAGTTTGTCAATATCATTTATCTTTATAAAAAACCATCTCTTAGCTTTATTGTTTTTGTAGTCTCTATTTCATATATTTTGTCTCTGGTCTCTCTTTATTTCCTTCCTTCTGTTGACTTTGGGCTTAGTTTGTTCTTTTGTAAGTACCTTGAGGTGTAACTTCAAGTTGTTTATTTGAGGCCTGCCTTCTTTTTTGATATAGGCATTTATTGCTACAGATTTTCCTCTTAGAGCTTGTTTTTGCTGCATCCCATAAGTTTTGTTGTGTTGTGTGCCCATTTTTGTTTGTCTCAAGAATATTTTAAATTTCCCTTTTAATTTCTTCTTTTATCCATTGGCTGTTCAGGAGCCTGTTTTTTAATTTCCATGTATTTGTGATTTTTCTGAAATTCCTACTATTTTTGATTTCTAGTTTTATACCATTGTGGTCAGAAAAGATATTTGATATGGTTTTAATTTTCTTAAATTTGTTAACACTTGTTTTGTGGCATAACCTGTGATCTGTCTTGGAGAATGTTCCATATGTACTTGAAAAGAATGTATATTCTGCAGTTGTTGGATGCAGGTGTTGTTAGATCCATTTGGTCTGTAGTGTAGTTCAAGTCTACTGTTTGCTCTGCTAATATTTGCTTTATATAATCAGGTACTTCAGTATTGGGTGCATATATACTTATAACTATTACATGCTCTTGATGAATTGACCTTTTTCTCATTATGTAATGACCTTCTTTGTTTCTTTTTACAGTATTTGACTTAAAGTGTATTTTGTCTGATATAAATAGTTACCCCACTCTCTTTTGGTTCCATTTGCATGGAATATCTTTTTTGTCACTTCACTTTCTGTGTATGTGTGTCCTTAAAGCTAAAGTGATTCTCTTGTAGGCAGCGTATCCTTGGATGTTGATGTCTTAGTCCATTTATGCATTCTGTCTTTTTATTAGAGAATATAATCCATTTCAATTTAAAGTAATTATTGATAGTTAAGGACTTCCTACTGTCAATGTTTTTTATTGTTTCTGACTTTTTAAAGTTTCTTTGTTACATTCTTCATCTCCTATTGTCATCCTTTGTGATTTGCTCATTTTTTGTAGTGGTGTGTTTTGAATCTTTTCTCTTTACCTTTTGAATATCTACTGCAGGTTTTTTTATTTGTGGTTACTATGAGGCTTACATAAAACATCTCTTAGTTGTAACAGGCTATTTTAAGGTGATAACAACTTCTCCTTCCACATGTTATTGATGTCATAGTTTATATTTTTTATATGATCATGTATCCATTGATAAGTTATTGTAGCTATGGTTATATTTAATGCTTTTGTCTTTTAACTTTCATTCTAAAGTTAAAAGTGATTTATGCACCACCATTACAATATTAGAATTTTCTGGATTTGTGTATTTTTTTACCTGTACAGTGAGTTTTATACCTTTATATGTTTTCATGTTGTTAGTTAACATCCTTTCATTTCAACCTGAAGAACTCCCTTTAGTATTTTTTGTAAGACAGGTCTAGTTGTGATGAACTGCTTCAGCTTCTGTTTGTATGGGAAAGATATTATGTTTTTCATTTCTGAAGGATGGCCTTGGTGCGTATAGTATTCGTGTTTGGTATTTTTTTAAATTTTAATTTTAATTTTTGTTTCAGCACTTTAAATATATTATGCCACTGTCTACTGGCCTGTAAGGTTTCTGCTGAGTCTGTGGGGACAGGCCTGGAGCCTGGGTCTGTGGGGGCTTGTCTGAAGCCTGAAGTGTTTGAAAGAAATTTAGAAGGATCAGCCAGAGAGAGAGAGAGAGAGAGAGAAGATAGGGTAATTATTAACGGAAAGATATTTGGGAAACAAGAGAGAGAGGATTTTAATAAGGAGACAGTAATTGCAGAGACCTGCCACAGATGTGTCCAGTAAGATAAAGACTGAGGCACTTAGCAAATAGGAGGTAATTGAATCCAATAAAATAGAAGTGTGTGTGTGTGTGTGTGTGTCTATATAAAGTTGTTTAGATTAAGCCCCAATTTTTTTCTTTAATTATCACATGACTGCTAAAATTACTCAGGGTAGATGCTTGCTGTTTCCCTGAAGTGTCTCTAGGAGGGCGCTCTACAACCTTGCCCCTCAACAGCCCACTTTGGGCTTTTGTCACCTGAGACAGCACAGCACCTGTAGCTTTCAAGTTAAAATTCTGGATGTACTTACTCCTACATGAAGTTGTTTATGTGGGGATAGTGGGTAGATATTTAATACGATGGCCGTCATGAAATGGTTTGGAATTTGTGATGAAGCATTAGGGTCCCAGCTGTCACTGGTCACCACCTTCTTTGAACCCTAGCATCAGGCTAGCAGTGAGGGTGAGGGTTCTGGTCCAGACTGAAGCAGCCTGGTCAATTCACAGACACAACATGATTTTGAGAAGTAGTCCATCTTTTATGATATCATTTTAACCTAATTACAGTTGTATAATGACAGATTTCTAGGTTTTGCTTCAAAGAATTTTTTTTTCCCCCGCCAAAAGCTTAGAAAATTTTAGAATGTACAGTTTTATTCCTGTTGAGTTCAGGTCTGTTAGTAAGTAATAGTTAGACAACACTTCCCCCTGGTGGACTGAGTCTGTAACACTTTTTAGTAGCATTTTAAATTGTCAAGTGCTATTTGATTTTCCTGCTAGCAGATTTCTTTCAGATTTGTTTTGGAGGTCAGTTAATATGCTTATGTTCTTTCTGCTTAATTTAATCTGAAGATTTATCAAAATGCCAGTGGTGTGCAAATATGCCCTGTTATATCTTAAGCTCATTATAGTGTTATGAAATAAAGATTTGGAATTTTCATAGCAAAAACTTTTCAAATAGACATTTTGGCAGGCCCCTGAAAAATAGCAATGCTTGCATATAATATGCAGTAAAATAATATATGAAACTTGGTCCTGAGTGTTACTTTTTTATGTCTAAAATTTTCAAAAACTTTTAAAGAAATCATTGTTATTAGAGATATAATAATTGAAAGACTAATGTGGAAGTTCCTAAATTGGCTGTTTGTTAACTGATAGTTTTTCACTCGTTGCATTTGTTTTGCTGTGTATTAAGTTATGATATAGGCTGACACAATAAGTAAAGATATTTTTCTTAATTTTGATGTTCAATCCTGAGTTCTCTGCCTCATTGTGTTAATGTTGACTAGTGAGATGTGCGCACACGTGTGTGTGTGTGTGTGTATATCTGTGTGTATCTATATCTGTGTCTCTATATATCCCTAAGATACGGATTATAAAACAATTAAAATGCTGTTTGCAAAGTAAAGATGAAGATTCCATTTTCTGTTTTATCAGAAAAGTAAGCAGACATGAACATTTTTATACAATTGTAACATAACAGATACTCTGTTAGGAACTTTGTGTGTTATTTTTTAAACCTCAGATGGATTTCTGATACAATTCTCTCCTTCCCCCATTTCATAGATGAGGTCACTGAGCCTCACTGGGGCTAAGTAACTTAACCTCAGGTTACATGGAACTGGCATGCCAATCAAACATGACTTCAGAGGCCATCTTCCCACCATGTCCTATAACTTTACAAGGAATCGGAGTGAGGTGCCCCTGCTATAACCCAATTGCCTGTCTGCTAACTTCACTTGAAGCTGGGCTATACTTCTGACATTGTTATTAATTGGTAGTATGATATTGAATAAATTGTTTAACCTTTCTGGCTCTGCTTTTAACTTTTTAATGTTTAAACCAAAGTGTTTGTGTCTCCCTGATGTTTGGGAAATGAGGAGATGGTAGTGGGAGATGAGTCCGTGCTCCTGCTGCCAATCAGCCAAAACCACTCAATCTTATCTGTTTTTCTTTTTGAACCTCTATATCAGATACCATTTACAATTTCTCTGCTAAGAAAAATAATGCAAACTACTGGACTATATGATTTGTTAGGTCCCATCTAGCAGGTGATTTCTTTATGGATATTGATACAGAACAATAGCTCCTTGTATTTTTCCTTTGGAAGGGAACGAAGGTATGGCTTGAGGATCCAGTCATTTAGTGCGGTTCTTTTCCATTGGTAGCATCCAGGTACTGATGACAGGGCCATGAAAGGAGGAAAACAAACTATTCATGGGGCAGTCCTCTGTGTCTTAGGATGCTGAAACTTCCTAATTCTTTATCTATTATAAAGAAAGTACCAGCCTGCCACTTTGTCCTTGCATTGTAACTTCCAGCAACCCAAATTAAAGCCCCTGTCTCTTAGTGGAGGGAAATTATAATGCCAGGAATATGACGGGATACATAAAACACTGCAACATAAATTACAATTTCTATTTTCTTTCAACATTGTAGAATTGGAGAAGATTTCTTGGCAAAATACAAAATAACAATGTAGCAAGTCCAAGTACCCATATATCCATAGGCAAGTTATCTGTGCTTTCCCTTAATAATATTTTGTTGTTGTTGTGCCTGTACGTACTGTTCATGTATTGAATGACATATCCAAGCAGAGTTAGTTCATTTGATAAGACAGTGATGTTAATGGGGCCAGGGTCAAATCTTAAGAGATAACTTTAATTTCAGTACATCAAGAACTCTGCACACTGTTTTACAGAAATACAAGGGGTGTCTGGAAATTATCCAGTCATGTAATATGTTCTCATTATATTAACAATGGCTGGATACTTTACAAACACCCTTGTGTCTCTGTTGGTTGAAAGGAAGCCCTGGCACATGAGTGGAGAAGGCTCAATGCAATATCCACCTATACTTAGATAAAGCACCTTAGAGTGTTTGCCCTTTTGATAAAGAATTGTTAAATATCTGAAATGTGGCCCCTTTATTTATCCTTGGAACAACTGTCCTGGTGAACTTTGAGTTAGTGTTGGTTAAAATGAATAAAATCAAATAAAGAAGATTGAGACCCTGTTTTAATTTTCTATCTAAAACAAAAATGACTTAGAGACTCTTTTTTGTGGTGGTAGATTTCCTAGAATTAGTTAGGAATTGAGATTTGTTCAGTTTTGGTTCTTATATTTAGATAGTCTTAAAAAGGGGGAGTACAAGAAATAATTAAGTTTAACTAATTTCTACAAATATTCACTGAATATTTGCTGTGTACCCGAGACTGCTAATCATTGCTTGTAAGCAGCTAATGAACTTGCAAAACAACATTCATACCAGGATCTATTAAATAGAAGATGATATGTAATTAAGTACCAAATGATTGGTACAAATTTCATGAACAGATGACTCATTTCATGCTAAAAGTCCTGCATGGAGACAGATGTATGCTTTTATAAGGAGACTATTTGAGAACAGGATCAGTATGGGAAATCAGGGATATGTGGTCATCTTATTATATAAAGAGAAGAGAAGCAGAGCAGGCTGCCAGGCACCAGTCAGAGGCTCCTTACGGGGATGCTGATTTGTTCTTTGTCTTGAAGGATAAGTATTATTTGAATAGATGGAAAGAATGGGGAGACCGTTGTGTCCTAGGAATAGATGAGGCTGAGTATAGGATGTTCTGGAGGACAGCAGGTGGAGAAGTGACTTAAGATATGATCATGGAAGACCTTAAATATTAGTTCAAAAAAAGGTGATTTAAAGTGTATGTCCTCAAGTAGCTTTATTCTCTCTCAATTTGGTTGACTACCCTCTTTTTGGGGGGCCTCCACTGTACCTTAGAGTTTGCCTCTGTTGTTAGACCAGTCATTTGGAAAGGCACTAATTTATTTATAGGTTTTTCCTTCACTGAAACTAAGACTACATCTGCTTATCTTGATTGGTGTTTGGCAATTTTTGACATTCTACATTCAGCAATTTACCTGTTATCAATTCTGCATTCATCAGTTTACCTACATTCATCAGTATACGTATTATATTCTACAGATAGTTTGATTTTAACTATTTCATGTTGAATATTTAAAATTTAGGTTTTTGTGATATCTTTCTCTCATTTTTATGTGCTGAGTGCAAAAGATTATAAAAATTAAATCCTGTTTAGCAATACGTTTAATAAATTCAACTTATAAAAAAAGGTTGATTGAAAGGAAATTAAAATTCAGCAAGTGTGTGTATCATTAACATGATTGTCATTCGTTCTTGTATTCAAGGGTGTGTTACTCTGTTGGTACAGTCATGCATCCCTTAACAATGAGGATATGTTCTGAGAAATGCGTCATTAGGCAATTTAATCATTGTGGGAACATCACAGAGTGCACTTACGCAAACCTAGGGTGGTATAGCTGCTACCCACCTAGACTGTATGGTGTAGCCTATTGTTCCTAGGCTAAAACCTGTATAGCATGTTACTGTACTGAATACTCTAGGCAGTTGTAACACAATGGTAAATATTTGTGTGTCAAAACATTTCTAAACATAGGAAAGGTGCAATAAAAATGTGGTATAAAACTTAAGTCACACACCTGTATAGGGTATTTACTATGAATGGTGCTTGCAGGACTGGAAGTTGCTCTGGTGATTCAGTGGTGCGTGAATGTGAAGGTCTAGGACATTACTGTACACTAATGTTCACTTTATAAACAGTGCACTTAGGCTACATCAAATGTATACAAAATATTTTTCTTTCAATAACAAATTAACTTTAGCTTATTGTAACTTTTTTACTTTATAGACTTTTCATTTTTTTTTTTAACTTTTTGACTCTCTTGTAATAACACTTAAAATATAGATACAGGCCAGGTGCGGTGGCTCACGCTTGTGATCCTGGCACCCTGGGAGGCCGAGGCAGGAGGATGGCTTTAGTTCAGGAGTTCGAGACCAGCCTGAGCAAGAGCGAGATCCCGTCTCTACTAAAAATAGAAAAAATTAGCCAGATGTGGTGGTGCGCACCCATAGTCCCAGCTACTCAGGAGGCTGAGGCAGGAGGATTGCTTGAGCCCAGGAGTTTGAGGTTGCTGTGAGCTAGGCTGACGCCACGGCACTCTAGCCCAGGTGATGGAGCGAAATTCTGTCTCAAACAAACAAACAAAAAAACCCCCCACAAAACCAGATACATTGTACAATTACACAAAAATATTTTTTCTTTATATCCTTATTCTATAAGCTTTTTTTATTTTAATTTTTTTATTTTAACTTTTTAAACTTTTGTTAAAAAACTAAAACACAAAAGCACACATTAGGCTAGATTTACACAAGGTCAGGATCATCGGGATGTCACTAGGCAATAAGAATTTTGTAGTTCTGTTATAATTTAATGTGTACATATATAATCATGTATATAAACCTTCATGTATGCATTTCGTCATTGACTGAAACGTCCTTATGTGGCACATGACTTTATTTTAGGAACTCTTTGTTTTTAGTTGTTATCTCTGAATTTGAGTTTTAACCACATTTTACAATTAGTTGCTTCTGCTGATTTTTCTTAGTTCTAGTTGTCGTTTTTGTGTAGCTTACCACTTCTGATGTTTGAGGTTTCCCAACAAGACACAGCATACGTTGTCCGTAGAAAACCTGTGCCTGTGCTGCTCCTGTACATGGCGGTGTCTCCAGGCCACTGGCCCCCATCAGAGCTTTCCTAGCAGGCAGTGTGATGACACTGAACTCTTTACATCTGGTAATATTCCTGCTCTCTCTTCTCATTCATTTGTTCTTAACCATAAATTTCCCCTTTTCTATTGTTCATGATTTTTGACACCTTCTAATTTGGGTGTGAATTAAAATACTGCCACATCCTTTTTAGTGCATTGAAATTTCTTTGAATGCCTTGAATTAAAAGGAAAATTTATTAGGTGGGTCAGAGCTGTGAGTAGCTAATATCAGACCTTCTAAGGCAGGGTTTCTTAAATTCAGAGAGTCTTTGAGCCCCGAGATAGTTTATGGAAAATTTGTATAAATATCTGTCTATACTTTTTTGGGGGGGAGAGGGTCCATAGCTTTCTCAAAGAGAACCACTTCTCTGAGACCAGGGTAACAGAAAAATCAATTTCAGTGTAAATTTTCCTAGTCTTACAAATACAGCTGTTACCCTAAATAAATCACTCTAACATGGTGTTTAATATAAAATAACTTCTTCTAAGTAGTTCGGTTACTGAATATATATTGTTGTAATTGTTTTTGCAAAATGCACCTCATACTGGAAAGATCAAAGGGATCAATGTAATTTTGTTCTTTCATTTTGAAAAATGATATAGTCACTATAAAGAGACCACTTGCTGTAATCTAAATATGGGGAATGGTGAAAATTGTTTTAGGCCCATATATCCATGGACTTTTTTATATGTTAACATCATCATCCTAGTGAAAAATAAGGAATACCTTTTAACTTCAGAACACTTTGATAATTATCCAGAATAGAAAACATGAGCTAAAAAGTAAATAAGGAAGATAGCATGAAATCATGAAAATATAAAGGCCCATAGAAAACTATAGGTCATATGTGTCTTAAGAGTAAAAGGGAGGGAGATGGCACTGTGAGTTGGTGCTGCATGGAGGGCTTCAGTGAGAAGTGGGACTTGAGCTGGGACATGAGATAAGTAGGACATAGCTGGAGAGGAGGGAATAAGGTGATGAGCAAAGGTCCAGAGGTGATCGTGTAGCACTGAGGGGAACTGAGTTGACCGGTGGAGAGGCAGCTTTTGGTAGTGGTTAACAGCATGGATTCTTCATCCTGGCTTCCAGTCCTGGCTATAAGCCACTTAACCGCCATGTGCCTTGGCTTTTTTATTTGTAATAGTAGTACCTTTCTTGTAGTGTTCTTAATTTTACCTGGTATATGTTTGTTATGTTTAAAAATAAAAACCTAATGCACAGTGCCACCAACATAGCACTAGGGGAATAAGGTGGTATGTAGTGGCCAGATTGTAAAAGTTCTTGAGTGACAAGGTAAAGCAGGTGTTGACAAATTACGTCCCTCAGGCTAAATCCTACTCTCTCATCTTTGTAGATAATGTTTTGTTGGAAGGCAGCCGTATGTTAATTTACTGTTGTTGTCTGTGGCTGTTTTTGTTTCGAAAGCAGAATTGTATGTTTGTGTAGAGACCTTATGTCCCAGAAAGCTTAAACTATTTAATATTGGGCCTTTACAGAAGAAGTTTGCTGACCTCCGAGTTAAATAATTACAACTCTGACATGATTACATTGGAGAACTTTTAAAATTTGTTTTTTTGGGGAAAGGGAGATGCATGATGGGACTGTGGTGAGGACAGTGCCATCAGAAACTGTTTCAGGGCCTTTCGTGGAGTGATGTCTACACGATGGCCAACTAGAGGCTCTTAGTGCATATTCCCCTTGGCAAGAAACCAGAACAGGGAGTAAACAGCTACATTTTAAAGGAAACAACAGAGAGAGCACTGGAGTACATCTGAGGAGTAACAGACACTCAGGATGGCCACAGAGAGAAAAGAGGAAAAGGCCAGACCTCCACCACCCCATCTGTCAACTGGGATCATCTGGGAACCAGGAGGAGTGTCGCCCTTCCGTAAGCAAGAGGATCTTAGCAACCCCAGTCAATACCTTGGACACCTACAGACCTCACTACTGCTGTCCCCTGCAGTCCTCAGAGGGACTAGCCCCAGCTGCAGGGGTCACCTGGAGAGCTGTGCTCTCCCCCAGAGAAGGAGCTGACACTGTGCCTGGCCGTCTGTGGCCCACATAGCTACTGCTCTGTGCCACCTTGGAATTAGAACTACGGCTGGATTGTGTCTTGCTCCAGGGGCAGGCAAGTAGCCATGGTTCCTCCTCATCCCAGAGGCTAAGCTGCTGCTGAGCTATCCCAGTCCGTTCTATTCAAACTTTTCAGAGGTTGGGGGAGTTTGTCCAAACTCATTCTGTCAGGCCAACATTACCCTGATAAAAAACCAGATAAGAGCACATTAAAAAATAAACAAATGACAACAACAAAAAACTATGGGCCAATATCCCTGAGGAAATAGATACAGAAACCCTCAAGAAAATCCTAGCAAACCAAATTCAGCAGCACATTAAAAAGATCATTCACAATGATCAATGGGGATTTATTCCAGAGACACAAAGATGTTTCATAGTACACAAATTAATAAATGTGAACAAATATTTATATCATAGGATTTGCACAAGGAAAGGAGAAGAGAAAGAAACCTGTTTAATGAAATAATAGCTGCAAACTTCCCAAGTCTGGGAAGAGATGTGGACATTGAGGTCCAGGAAGCTCCAAAGTCCCCAGATAGATTCCACTCAAAAAGATTTTCTCTGAGACACATTTTAGTCAAATTGACAAAAGCCAAAGACAAAGAGAAAATTCTAAAGACAATTAGAAAAGGGAGTCAAGTCACTTATAAGGACATCCCAGTTAGACTAACAGAAACCTTACAGGCCAGGAGAGAATGGGCTGATATATATTCAAAGTGCTGAAAGAAAAATATCACCAGCCAGGAATACTACACCCAGCAAAGCTACCCTTCAGAACTGAGGGAGACATAAAGTCTTTCCCAGACAAGCAAAAACTGAGAGAATTCATCACTAGACCTGCCTTACAAGAAATGCTCAAGGAAGTCCCACATCTGGAAACAAAAAGATGATAATCACTATCATGAAAACATGCAAACTTCTTAAACTCACTGATAGAGCATATACACAAAGGAGAAAGAGAAAAGAATCAAAACTTATCACTATAGAAAACCACTAAAATGCAGTGATAATAAGAGAGGAAGAAAGGAATGAAGGATATGTAAGCAACCTAAAACAGTTAACAAAATGAAAGGAATAAGTTCTCAGCTATCAGTAATGACGTTGAATGTAAATGGATTAAATTCCCCACTTAAAAGATACAGACTGGCTAATGGATAAAAACATGACCCAACTGTATGCTGCCTGCAGGAAACTCACTTTACCTGCTGACTCTTGAATAACATAGGTTTCGACCTATGCAGGTCCACTTATATGTAGATTTTTTTCAATAAATATATTTAATATTTTTGTAGATGTGTGACAATTTGACAAAGCTCACAGACAAACTGTGTAGCCTAGATATATTGAAAAAATTCATAAAATAAAAAGTGAGTTAAGACGTGAATATATAAAATATATATAGATCCTGGTCTGTTTTATCATTTACTACCATAAATATACACAAGTCTATTACAAAAGGTTAAAATATATTAAAACTTATACACACAAACACAGATTGCACATGGTGCCATTCACAGTCAGAAATATAAACAAGCATAAAGACACAGTATTCAATCATAACTGTATAAAATTAACTGTAGTACATTTATACTACTATAATAATTTCGTAGCCACCTGCTGTTGCTATTTCAGTGAGCTCAAGTGTTGCACATGTCTGCTTAAAACTCCATGTGATGCTAATCAGCTCTGCATGAGCAGTTTGTTCAGTAAATTACGTATCATATTAAAAAGTGATCCCTTACAATTCTCCCGTATTTTTCATCGTGGTTAGTGCAGTACCATAAACCTTGAATAACATGATGGGATCCATAAAAAGTGCCACTGGTGATACTGGAAATGCTCCCAAGAAGCAGAGAAAAGTCATGACATTACAAGAAGTTGAATTGCTTGGTATGTACCATAGATTGAGTTCTGCAGCTGCAGTTGCCTGCCATTTCAAGATAAAAGAATCTAGCAGCATAAGTACCATTGTAAAAATGAAAAGGAAATTCATGGAGTCATTGCTGCAGCTCTGCCAGCAGACACAAAAACCTGGAACTTTTTGAGAAATACCTTTTTATCTCAAATTGAAAATGTAGCTTTTATGTGGATGCAGGATAGCTATAAGAAAGGCATACCTGTAAACTATGATGATTCGAGAAAGGGGGAAGTTAGTATATGACAACTTAAAGCAAAAGGAAGGTGATAGATCTAAACCTGGAGAATGTAATGCTAGCAAAGGATGGTTTGATAATTTTAGAAAGAGGTTTGGCTTAAAAAGCAGCTTCTGCTGACCAAGGCAGCAGACGAGTTCCCAGACACTGTTAAGAAAATTATTAAGGAAAAACGATATCTGGGCAGGTTTTTATTGCAGATGAACATACCCTATTCTGGAGAACAATTCCACAAAGGATGTTGATTAGTAAGGAAGAGAAGTGAGCACCAGATTTTAAGGCAGGAATGGATAGGCCAACTCTACTATTTGTGCAAATGCAATTGGATTTATGATCAGGACTGCCCTTGTCTGTAAATCCGCTAACCCCTGAACTTTGAATGGAAAAGATAAATACCAGATGCCAATCTTTTAGTTCTACAACAAGTCCTGGACAGCAAAACCCCTTTTCTGGATTGGTTCAATTGAAGCTTTGTCCCCTGAAGCCTGGAAGTACTTTGCCAGTAAGGGACTGTCTTTCAAAGTTCTTTTGATATTGGACAATGTCCCCTACCTAGAACCCCATGAGTTCCACACTGAAGGCATTGAAGTGGTTTATTTGTCTCCAAACACACGGTCTCTTATTCATGCTCTAGATCAGGGGTCATAAGGACCTTTATGGCTCATTATACACAGTACTTTATGGAAGAAAGGATTGTCAATACTCTGGAACAGAGCTGTGAGAGAGAGGACATAATGAAAGTCTGCAAGGATCATACCATTGAAGATTTCAGTGTTGTCATAGAAGATTCAATTGTTGTTCTAGAAAAAGCTGTGAAAGCCATGAAGCCCCAGAAAATAAATTCCTGCTGGAAAAAAGAAAACTTACCCCAGATGTATAGACTTCACAGGATTTATCACAGAGCCAATCAAGGAAATTATAAAAGAAATTATAGATATGGTAAAAAAAAAAAAAAAAGGTACAGGGCTGGTGTCGGGGGAAGGGTTTCAAGATATGGATCTTAGAGAAATTCAAGAGCTAATAGACACCATACCAGAGGAACTAACAGAAGACAAGTTGATGGAGGTGAGTGCTTCCAAATTAGCTCCAGTTGATGAGAAACAAGATGTAAAAGAAGCAGCGCTAAAAAACAAATTGACATTAGACAATCTGGCAGAAGAGTTCCAATGACTCAAGACTATTCTTGATGTCTTTATGACATGGACCCTTCTATCATACAGGCACTGAAATTAAAACAAATGGTGGAAGAAGGATTAGTACTATATGGAAACGTTTTTGGAGAAATGAAAAAACAAAAACGTCAGAAATTATGATGTATTTCTGTGAAGTTACACCAAATGTACCTGCCTCTCTTGCCTCCCATTCCACGCCCTCTACCTCTTTCACCTCTGCCACCCACAGCAAGACCACCCTCTTCTCTTTCTCCTCCTCTTCAGCCTACTCAGTCTGAAGCCGAAGATGAAGATCTTTATGATGATCCACTTCCACTTAATAGTAAATATGTTTTTTCCTATGATTTTCTTAATAACATTTTCTTTTCCCTAGCTTATTGTATTGTAAAAAATAAAGTATATAATGCACATAACATACAAAATATGTGTTAATTCAACTGTTTGGGTTATCAGGACTTGATGGCTTTAGTGTGGAATTCTACCAAACACATAAAGAAGAAACTAATACTAGTTCTATTCAAACTTTCAGAAGTTGGGGAAGTTTGTCCAAACTCATTCTGTCAGGCCAACATTACCCTGATAAAAAACCAGATAAGAGCACATTAAGAAACAAACAACAGAAAAAACCATGGGCCAATATCCCTGAGGAAGTAGATACAGAAACCCTCAAGAAAATCCTAGCAAGCCAAATTCAGCAGCACATTAAAAAGATCATTCACAATGATCAATGGGGATTTATCCCAGAGACATGAGGATGTTTCATCATACACAAATCAATAAGTGTGAAACATGAAGGACCAGAACCATATGATTATCTCAATAGAAGGCATTTGAATAAAATTCAGTATCCCTTCCTGATAAAAACTCTCAACAAGGTAGGTACAGAAGGAACAAAGCTCAACAGAATAAAGGCCCTATATGACAACCCCACAGCCAACATTATACTGACCTGGGAAAAGTTGAAAGCTTTTCCTCCAGATCTGGAACAAGACAAGGGTGACCATTCTCTCCACTTTTTTCAATAGTCCTGGAAGTTCTCTAGGCAGATAAATTGGGCAAGAGAAAGAAATAAGGGCATCCAAGTTCAAAAGGAAGAAGTCAAATTGTGGCTTTTTGCAGATGACGTGGTTTTATATATACAAAACCCTAAAAGCTCTGAAAAACAAACATCCTCTTTGACATGATACTTGAATTCAGTCAAATTTCAGGATACGAAATCAACTGAAGTCAGTAGTGTTTATAAACACCAACATTCAACTAGTAGAAAAAGAAATCAAGAAACCAATCCCAGTTATAATAGCTACATAAAAAAATACCTAGGAATTAATTTAACCAAGGAAGTTAAAGATCTCTACAAAGAAAGCTATAAAACACTGATGAAAGAAATTGAAGAAGTTACAAAAAAAATCCAATTTTCATGGGTTGGAATGATTGATATCATGAAAATGACTGTACTGTCAAAAGCAATCTAGACATTCAGTGCAACTCCTATAAAAATACCAATACCAATCTCATTCATCACAGAAATAGAAAAAAACAATCCTAAAGTTTGCATGGAACCGCACAAGACCCTGAATAGCCAAAGCAATCCTGAGCAAAAAGAACAAAGCTGGAGGCATCACACTACCTGACTCTGAAACATACTGCAAAACTACAGGAACCAAAACAGCCTTGTACTGGCATAAAAATATATACACATACACACATATATATACACAGAATAGACAACCCAGAAATAAATCCACATATTTATATCCAATTCATTTTTGAGAAAGCCTCCAAGAACATTCATTGGGGAAGGAACAGTCCCTTCAATAAATGGTGCTGGGAAAACTGGATATCCATGTGCAGAAGAATGAAACTAGACCCCCTATCTCTCACCATATATATTAATAAAAACCAACTGAAAATGGATTAAAGACTTAAATGTAAGACCTGAAACTCTGAAACTATTATACTAGAAGAAACATGGAAAATGCTTCAGGAGATTGGTCTGGGCAAAGGTTTTATAGAGAAGACCTTAAAAACACAGGCAACAAAAGCAAAAAGAGATAAATGGGATTATATCAAACTAAAAAGCTTCTATAAGGAGAGGAAACAGTGAAGAGACAACCTGCAGAATGGGAAAAAATATTTGCAAACCATTCATTTGACAAGGGATTAATATCCAGAACATACAAGGAACTCAAATGGTTCAACAGGAAAAAAACAATGATTAAAAAATGGGGAATTGAGTTAAATAGACATCTCTCAATAGAAGACATACAGGTGGTCAACAGGTGTATCAAAAAATGCTGAACATCAGTATTCATTAGGCAAATACAAATCAAAACCACAGTGTGATGTCATCTTACCCTGGTTGGAATGGCTGTTGTCCAACAACCAAAGCATAATAAATGCTGGTAAGGAGTTGGAGAAGGGAACTCTTACACATTGTTGGTGGGGATGTAAATTACTATAGCCATTAAAGGAAAACAGTGTGGAGGTTTCTCAGAAACTAAAAATAGAACTGTCGTATGATCCAGCAATCCTGCTACTTGATATATATCCAAAGGAAAGGAAATCAGTATATTGAGGAGATATCTGCACTCTCATGTTTATGGCAGCACTATTCACAATAACCAAGATATAGAATCCACCTAAGTGTCCATCAACAGATGAAAAGATAATGAAAATGTGGCATATATACACAATAGAATACTCTTTAGCAATAACAAAGAATGAAATTCTGTTACTTGTGGCAACATGGATGAGCTAGCTGGAGGACATTATGTTAAGTGAAATAAGCCAGGCATAAAAAGATAAATACCGCATGTTCTCACCCATATGTGGAAGCTAAAAAAGTTGATTTCATAGCAGTAGAGAGTAGAATAGTAGTTACTGGAGGTAGGGAAGTGTTAGGGGGACAGAGAATAGCCAAAGGCTACTTAAGAGATACACAAGTACAGCTAGAGAGGAGGAATAAGTTCTAATATTCGATAGCAGTATAGAGTGAGTATAATTAATAACAACGTGTTACATATTTTTAAATAGCCAGAAGAGTAGATTTTGAATGTTTTCAGCACAAAGAAATGTGAGGTGATGGATATGCTAGTTACTTTGATTTGATCATTATGCATCATATACATGTATCAAAATATCACACTATCCCATAAATATGTATAATTATTATGTGTAAATTAAAAAAATAATAAAAGCCAAAACCACACAATTTGTTTTATACTTTTGTCAGAAATAAAAGTGTTTTAGGAAGATTAATTTAGCAAACTTGCTTATAGTGGATTGGAAGATATAAATTAGTGTTGAGGAGGGTAGGCTCGTTAGGACCAGTAGTTAATTCTGAAAGCAATAGTATGTGCTCTAGAGAAGAGATGGTAATAGGAACAGAAATGCATAAATGCATGACACTTTCAGAAAGTAATGATAGTCTCGTTGACTGTAGATATGGGGAGACATGACGACTCTGAAGTTTGGCAGTAAAGTGACAGGAGATGTTAATGATGCAGCTGAAATAGGAATTCTCCATGAGGAGCTAGTTTTTCAGGAAAGGCAGTCACTGTGGTTTTGACATGTTGAGTGTGTGACATGGAGCATCTGCCAGCAGTTAGGAATTGTTGACTCTTTGCTTTACTCTGGCTCTCTGGACATACCCAGCTTCCCAGGGCATGATGGGCGCAGGGCACAGTTGAGAGAGTAGGCTGCCTTGATTGCTCAGACCCCATACAGGACCCCAGGGAAAGGAGAATCTCCTTCTCCTCTGTGCAGGTTTCCTCCTGTCCAGTGGTACCTTTCAAAAAGTGATTGCAGTGGGTTGGCCTTGTGAGATCACGTGGGTATGTAGCAGCATGGTTTATTACTGGCAATGATTTGACTGCTCTCTGTGGGAGATGCACGGGGCAGAGTTCCCAAAAGCTCTCTTTGAGCACAGGCTCAAGTTAACCCTTCTTACAAAACTCAGATTCTTCCTTTTCATTCATGAGACACCTGTCCCTTCTATACTACTCCTTAGACCTCCCCACAAGGTGAGCTAACTAGACTGTGTGTGAGCTGCTTCTAGCTATGGTTTACTTTATGTATTTTTTCTCATTATGTTGTCATTATCATAAGATGGTGGTTCTGTTGCCAAGACAGATGGAATGTTGCTTTGAGACCTTTAACTCCACTTCGTAAGATTTCTTTTGTATTTGGCTTTCTTCACTCTTGTGGTTAAAAGAATACAAACTGATCTAAAGTTTATCTTGTTTTCTTCTCCCCTTGTTCTGTTATCCCAGTTCAAGTTTAGACCCCTGCCTCAGATGTCTGTTCTGGCTGATTTACACGGTTGCTTCTGAATTGACTAAATTATTGACATCTGTCACTTTTTCTACATAATGGTCTCTGTTTAGTGAGTTCTTCCCACTCAACAGAAGTGTGGGGTAGACTGAAGCTTAGGGGAGATGTCAGTAATTATCAGTGTAGAGCCTTACATTTAAATGTCATTTTGAGGTTTTCATGTACTGTTTCATGTGACCTCTGTCATTGTAATCTTACAACAACCTTGTACAGCAAGCATCTTGTTTGCCTACAGCTATTGTTTGAATTATGTTCAAAATTAATTGTACAAAAGGCTGGAAGTACAAAAGTGCTTTGTAGTGAGTACAAAAGGCTGGGAAAGAAAGGCAAAATTACTTGCCCAAATCACACAGTAACGCAACAAAGGCTGGTTCCCAGTGGTAGCCGTATCAGCTGGTTCTTGACTGAATATTTTCTATGTGCTGGGCACTATTTTAAGCACTTTCTGTGTCTTAACTCACTTAGAATACTTTCTCTCCCACACCAGTTTGTCGATTGGATGATAGATATTTCTTCTAAGCTCATGCATTTTAAAAGGCGAAGAATACGAAGTGAGAAGGGCAGCAGGCTGAGAGCTGGTCCCTGGCAGTGCACCTATAATTGAAGGGCAGAGAAGCAGTGCAGCAGGCCCAGGACACGGGGCAGAATGGCGGCAGTGGCGGAGCCACAGCTGGGATAGCATGTTGCCATGCGAGCCGGTGGGATAGAGAGATTCGAAAAGAAATTCTTCACTCTGCCCATCCCTTGGCTGACCGGACTGTGCTCTGCTCCTAGGCCTGGGTCTCCAGTTGTTCTGGTCCTGCTTCCCTGCCGCCTTACCGCACCTGTGCCCTTATTTGTCTGCACAGAGAGGTGGAGCACTGTATTTTGCTCTAACATAATTGAGATGAGAGTTTTTGAACAGAGCTTTTACTGGTAGAAGGGGATAAAGAAAGAAAATAAAAAGAAACAGCAAAAAAAAAAATAAAAATAAAGGAGTTTATAGAATGGAGAATTATGATCCTAATTTAACCAACGGCTAGCCAGCTATTGATAAATACAGCTTGCATTGCCCTTCTGGCTGGTTCCTGTTGCCAAGTTAAATGCCATTTGGATGCTTGCTGACCTTTTTACTTTTAGGGAAATTCAAGCCCTCCCAGAAAATGCTCTCATTTTGTCTTTGGGGATATGTAGACCCCGCATAGGGTCAACCACTTAAGGCTTAAGCCCAAGCCTCTGCTTGCTTTCTGATCCAGCGTTTTCCCAGCATTCTTGGGTTCTGATTCTATCCTAGGCCCAGCACATAAGGAAAGGAGTTTCCGAACTGGCATAAAAATTCTCTTTGTCCATTACGTGTAACCTGAGTTTTATGCCATCTTGACCTGCGTTGCAGTTTGATGTTTGTGCATTTTGAGGGTCTCAATGACATGGGGATACAAATCACTGACTTCCTCGACTTGTCATTTGGATCAGCGGGGCTTATGTTTTGATTACATTCTGAATCATATTAATTAGCCAGTTATCCATATAAGAATTAACTCAGGATAATATTGGAAATAACCAGACTACTCAACAATAACTAAATTATGTTACTAATGGCATATTGTGTGTTCATGAGAGATGTTTATGTGATTTAGATTAATAGAAAATAACATTACTATGATTATAAATAAGTTTATATAAACAATCAACAGGGAAATAAAGTTAAACTTCAAAAACTGTGCTAGAATAAAATACAGGAAAGAAATGCAGCCTGATGTAAAATAGTAGCTATGTGTGTTCCCTTCTGCTTGTCTGTGTATTCACACATGAGCTGCCAACTAAATTCCTCCCCAACCTTTTTTTAAAACTTTGGTTTGAGGGATGCTGCTTGCTGTCTTTATCTTCTGATTATATGTTGGCCAGGTTGCTTAGACTCTCTCTGTATTCTTCACCTGTAAAAAAGAATTAATATCCTCCATACCCCAAAATTAGGGTATGTTTTTTTGCAAAAAAAAAAAAAAAAAAAAATCAGAAAAGGCGTGGCCTTATATTCAAGTTCTTAAAGTTTTCTCTATTAGGGATGCTCTTTTGATTATTTTGAATATAACAACTCTTTGGAGAAAACACAGTAGTTTCAAATAACTGCAGATAATGCCGGTTTGGAATGCTTATGGAGATCACTAAAACAGGTTAAATAACTTTTTGTTCCATTGAAATGTATGGATGACCTAATAGTTACTTAAGGTTGCTTTGTGTTTACGTATACCTGGTATCTACTTCTTAGGGAGGTTTTGAGGATTAAATGAAATCATTAATTGGCCATCTACTATGTAGCAAGCTTTATATGTGGTAAGCTCTGGGTTAATGGAACTAACAGAGAGACCTGCTATGAGATCTGCTTCCTGCTCGCTTGGAGCTTTCCTTCCCATCACAGGCTGGGTTGGGGGCTGAAACATGTAGTTGGGAGTTTCACAGAAGGTGATGGGGAGGCCTGAGAAGTGAAAAGCATCTTGCTCAGTCCCTGGAACATAGAAATCCCTAAGCGTTAGCTGTGACTCCCCTCCCCCTCCTCCTCTTCTCTCCTTTTGTCCTCCCTTCCCCTCCCACCCGCAAGGCAGTTTATGGTGCAGAGAACACATCTGTTCTGTGCTCAGAGAGGGATCAAGCTCAGCAACTCAAGGCCATTAGGTCATCTGACTGTGGCATTTGTCAGGTAGTCCTGGGAAAATGGTATAGTTTTGCAGGTGACTTTTAATTACATCTTTATTGGATATGATGGTTGAATCATACAAACTTTTTATAATGTAGACTTCCCAAAAAGCTTGCTAGGAGGATTGTATGTATACTCCTTATAAGTTAAATTTCACTGTAGAGATTTCCTTTTTTTAAAAAAAAGTAGTGTTTCAGGGTATAGAGCTCTGGTGTGACTATCATTATTGCCAGGTTTTGGCATCTCAACATCTTTCCTCTCTGCTCACTTGTTTTTATTTCATGTTATATCTTCCTGGAATTCTGATTATCTCTCTACATTAAGCTTAAACATTTAGATGTAACATAATGGACATAACAGACTAACATATACAAACTAAAATTTATAATTCTTAAGTTGTCATTGAATATTTTTTAGGATCTAAGAACCAGACTGAGAAAATAAATAAATTTCAGCTAGGAAAACTGGTTTCTTATTTACTGGAACTTGCTAAATGAAAGTTATTTCAAATAAGGAATTATTGTTACCAGTTCCTTTGATAATCTTATTGTCTTCTACATTGAGTTGATTAATAAAAGGATGTTTTAAAGGGTGCAGTTAAAATACAGGATATCATGGTGATAAAAATTTGTATTATATAGTCAGTCTTGATTTGTGAAAAAGTTGTAATTCTAAAATCTCATACTAACTTGGATAATAATAATTAGCTTGCTTTCTTGTTTGTATTACTTTATTTGAAAATTTTTGAGATATAACACATTGTATCAAAAATTTGTTAACCTGTAGTTTGTCATTTCCAAACTAAAAGGCAAAATGCTGGTGACATTAAAATCTGGAAATATGTTACTGATTTGAAATTTTGTTCCTAATGAATGAGTAATTATTTGTTTTTATACTTGGGATTTATTTTAATCAAGGATGGTAAGAGTTACAGACACGGAAATGACTGCCACGAAGGAATTTTATACTCATAGGTCCCTAGAAACCAGAGGCGCACAGCACACCACGCAGGGCCACGTGGGAGTGGTACAGGGAAGCCAAGGTTGGTCAGGAGCCAGAGAGGGGAGAATGGGGAGAGTATGGCCCAGAGCCTTTATTGGGGTTTTTGCAGGAAGGAATGGGCCAGGCAGGTAGGCAAGCTGAGTAAGTTTAGGATTGACTAGTTTGAATAATTTGGGCATGCTCTGGACTGTAGGGATGGTCCCCAGTTGCCCAGTACCTGGCCCTGGGGTGATGTAGGACAGGGGAAATACTGTCAATACTGTTGTGGTTTGTGAGAGCTCCATAAAGGAGACAATTGGGGGTGTGGCTGTGGATTGATTGGTTTGTCTGTCAAAGGCACATGCACAGGGGGATCTTTTCTATCTCTAGGAATTAGCCAGCCCTGGGAGAGGCAGTCTCTCCAGAATCAAAGCCTCAAATGCCAGAGCATCAAGAATACAAAGAAGAAGAGACTACAGTCAATACAAAACAAAACAATTGAGGACTTCAAGATGACACTGTTGACCAAGTGCTGTTTCTGTGCACGTATTTTTAGAGATGGTGCCCATGAAGGACTAGGGAATATGTAACAAGTTTATTTTTGAGCTTTTTGAAATAGTGAGTTTTAGGGGGTCAGTCAAAGAAAGTGTTAACTAAAACCTGATGCTAAATGCTAGACATTTGGAAAACTTGAATTAAATAACTTCACCTAATTTATTTCTCTTGCATGTAAAAGAAGACAGCAGATGGGAAGTTTGTGGTGGGTGTGGGGCTGTTTCCTCCTGCTGTGCCTCCCTAGCTGGGGGGATGCTTAAAGTTAGGATGGATGCTTCCACCTGGGCTCCCCCTGCTGAATTCCAGGCATAAGGAAGAGGGGGAGCAAAAGGGTGCATACTGGCTGGGCACAGTGGCTCACACCTGTAATCCCAGTGCTTTGGAAGGCCAAAGTGGGAGGATGGTTTGAGCTCAGGAGTTTGGGACCATTCTGGGCAATATAGTGAGACCCCTGTCTCTACAAAAAAAAGGCTGGATGTGGTGGCACAACTAAGGTGGGAGGATCGCTTGAGTCCAGGAGTTTGAGGCTGCAGTGAGCTATGATCGTACCACTGCACTCCAGCTTGGGTGACAGAGTGAAACACTACCTCTAAAAAAAAAAAAGTGCACACACTTCTCTCTTCCCCTTGGAAGGCACTTTCTTGGAAGGTATACCCAACAACTTCAGCTTATATCTTATAGGACATTGGTGATTCATGGACTGGTTAATGTTTGTATGAAGTCAACAAAGATTGTCCTTTCTGCTTCCCCAATCAACAATGAAAAAAGCTCTTCTTTGGGAGGATTTTGAAAAGTGAGGAAGTGAGCAGTTTTAGTTAAAAAAAGGTAGTAATACTAAAAGTAATGCCGATTATAGAAAAAAAAAATCATAATAATTAACCTTGAGCTTATATGCTAGTTACTACTGAATGCTTTATATATTTATATGCATAGTTCATTTAATCCTCAGAACAACCCCATAATTATTCCCATTTTTTCAGATTAGGAAATTGAGGCCCACAGAGGTTAAATAACTTGTTCAAGGTGACATAATTGGAAAGTGATGGAATCCAGATTACAAGTCTTAATCGTATGCTCTAACCATGTAGTTATACTGATCTCTAATTGAAACAGTTATATCTCAGAGATAAGAAACTAAAACGGAAAAGATTTAAGCCCATTGGCCCAAGGTCAAACAATCAGCACTAAACTTCTGCTTCTGGGAGTTATTTCCACTGTCCCAGTATGTATGCTTTTTCTAGGTGCACTCTCTAAGCCTTTGCCTCTTTTTATTTGGGCTAGTCTTCTTGAAAGGTGGATATTTTTATGGTTCTAAATCATGAAAATTATATTATTCCTTTAGAATTCTTCTACTTGGCACCGATCCCTCAGGAGGCAGTATAGCTTGGTGGTAGAGAGGGTGGACTTCGGAGCCATTGAAACACAGCTATTGCCTGTGTTTGAATCCTGGTTGTGCCAGTTTTATCGATGTGTCTCAAACAAGACACATACCTCTCTTGTGTTTTGACAGTCTCATCTATTAATGGGTTAATAATAGTAGCTATTCCATAGGGCTGTTGGTAGGAATAGAAGAGCAAATACAGTAAAACTGCTTAGTGCAATGCCCAGCACATAAGTAAACATTTTCTGTTCTGATTATATTACTACTTATCAGAAATGTCCACTCCAAATTTAACCTAATACATTTTTCTAGCACCTGATTGGCACTCAGTAAATGTATATGGAATGAATGAAAATAACTGTGAGTTGGTTTGTATAGTTGGCCCATGCTTCTCATACTAGTTGAAATATTAGGGTTGTAAAGATGAATTATTTTTAATATTTGTATTAATAGCCATTATCACGATGAAAGACCAATAACATTACATTGTGTTACTCATGTTGTGCTACTTTTCACCTCACCTCACTTTTCTTATCTACAAAACTATTAGTTTTTACATTTAGTGTTTTAACAGAGATTGTGTTGAAAGGTATCATGTACGTCCGAGGTACTATTAGTCATAGAAAAGTTTATGCCATTGTATTTTAAAATAGATGTTAATGCCTTTGAATCTTTTCGTGTCACATTTCCAAGTAACAGCAATCGCCCATTAAATATTAATTCAATCTCGGGAACAGTCATGTAATCATCAGAAAATGACTTTAGATGGCAGCGTCATTTAGCACTGAGATAAGGACTGGCAAAGCAGGATTTGTCATTCTGCAGCAGCTTTTGAACAGCGTATTTGCATTTGCCTTTTTTATCTGAATAACACAAGAATTAAACCCTTTTAAAGGGAACCCCCCCCATCCCCTTTCACATGTGTCATTCTTGCATCAGAGAAAATGCTGCATAATACTAAGATGACAGCCCCACCTCTGATGTCACTGAGGATGGTACAATCCTCTCCAAACCTCTGCTGGGCTTCCTGCGGCTGCACTGGGGAAATGGTTACATTAAAGCTAACTCCCCGGCATCTCAATTATCTCCTTGGAAGTAGTTTTCACAAATATAGAAAAGCCCTACGGTGGCTGTTTTCGGTAAGCTACCAGGCTAGAGAGCAACCGAGGCAGAGAGAGGGAGAGCCCGCGAGAGAACAGGCTGCTTCCGCCTTTGTGAGAGGGACGGAGGCAACAGCTCCTCTCGGCTCGGGTTCCAAGTGCTCAAAGTGCTTCCATTTACATCACGGCGTGCAGTGCAGGGCAAAAGGGGCTGCCAGGAAATTTGAAACTAATTTGCTTCCAGTTGACTAGAACAGCATATTTTGAATTGGCTTGCTTCTTTTTCTAGCTAACTTTTCTCAAGCGTTAAACTGATGAACTGGGCATTTTCTATGATCAATGGGTAACTGCTGGAGCTACAGTAATCTCTGTGAGTAACCTCTATTTGTAGGTCTATGCAGGCAAATATATTTTTATATATCTATCTCTTGTAAATGCTGCTGTGAAATGATCCGTCTGTATTATTGACTGCTTTTGCTTACTAGTCTTGTCTTTTGAGCATCCCAGTAAGAGACTCCTGGGGTTCGACCAGGTTTGCAGAATCCTGACACAGGGACGAGCATACTGCATTTATTCAGGGATGCCCACGCCAACTGTTCTCTAATTCCCCACTCATCAGAAAGATGCCACCTGCCCTCCGAATGCCTTGCCCTGTACCTCACCTGGCTTTAACCTGGAATGTTTGTTTTAGCCTCTGACACTGAATTTTCCAAAATTTTTATTTTCATATAGAAAGCAGAATATTACTCTTACCTGTAATCTTACTTCTTTGCATTTTTTCCCCCAACCAGCTTTCCTGGGAACACAGAATTCTATCACCCTATTTCTGTTCCCTGTTTGTGATGTATTATATAGGCAGAAAGAGAGAAAACAGGCTACCCCTGTAGTTTAAGAAAGACATAATATTGTGGTGCTGGATGGGAATAGGGGAGGAGTTTCTCTTAAAGAGCTCTAACTCCTTTCCATCTGCACGCCCAAAACATGGCTCAGTATCTATCGGAATAGCCTAGAAGAGAATAAGGTTAGCTCAGAGGTAGCACCAAAAATCTTCCGTAAACACTGTAGTTGAGGCTGAGGTAGAATCTCTACTGCAAGTTTGTACCAGGTATCCAAGGTTCCATGTCTGTTCAAAGTGTCACTTTTATAGTAGTTCAAGATTTATTCCTCTCTCACCAGGGAAACTGATTTTCAACTTTCTGTAAAATTTGTACATTTAGATATCCTTGGAATTATTGTTCATGTCAGTTTATAGTATGAATCCTTAGTAACACTGTGGGTCTGCTATTGAGCATGAAAACTCCTAAATGCTAATGTGGATCATCTGAGGCTGGCGGCTCAGCGAGGTTGCTTGTTTACTGCTGCACCTAACATCTGTCTTCACAGACAGCAGTTTAGCAAAGTCCGCAGCTGTGGCTGATCATCGCTGCTAAGCACTCTAGCTGCATGGCATTCATAACTATTTTTTAAAAGAATTGTATAGTATTTTGAACTATCAATTTCAATTTCTTAAATATTAAAATTTCATAAAATATTTTATATGAGAAAACTTTTAAATGAATATTACCACGTCCAGGTTAATTAACTTTAACAGAAGAAACCTTGCTGGGAATGAGACTGAGAAGTTCCTTGAAAGTTTACTATAAAACTTTTTTTTTTTTTTTTTTTTTTGCTTTTTAAAGATAAAATAAAAACTTAAGAGTCAGTGAAGAAAGAGAAATTTTAAAACTAGAGTTTTAAAAGTATGGCTTCCCAAACAGGAAGAAGTAGTATTTCATAGAATATGGACAGAATGGATGCAATCAGAGGCACACATCTGATCAGAGGAGATAAGGCAGAAAGGAGAAGCACAGATGTGGATATAAAAACCAGAAATTATGAGAGGTGGATAAGAGACAAAAATAGAGAATCCTACCGGCTGAAAAAAAAAAAAAATGAAACCAGCTTTGAAAACAAGGACTTTAAGGATGAGCTCACAGTCAGCTCTTAGAGCTTAGCATTTCTTCCTCAGAGGAGTCACAGTGCTCTGCACAGTTGCAGAGACTTTGGTTTGAAACTGGTGGGCTGTTCCTTGTCTCACTCGTCTTCCCTTCTGTGTGCTGTGTGTGATGCCACTCTTTAGCTTCCAGAGCTCCCTCTGAAACTGACTGAAATGATAAGCTAGGATCATTTCTCTAGGGATTAGAACTGAATGAGAAAAATTGGTTCTGAATCATTAGTATGTGAAATTTAGTTTGCGGTAAGCACAGCTGTACCTATTAATCACTTGGGGAAACAGTGTCCAATTAATGGAACATTCTCGGTTCGTGTGCACATGTTAAAAGCTTGTGTAGTGGTTGGCAGGCCTTTTCCTGGCTACTGCAGCATGTAAATACCTTAAATATCTGTGCCTTTGGAGAGTTGTCAGTGTCCAGACAATAGACAGCATCCTACACTACATGCTATAGCCTTCTGCAAAATGTGACTTTTATTAGGGTGAAGAGCATGTCCCCAAATATAGTACACTTAGATTACTCATTTGGTGAATTCCCATAACTTAGACTCATTTTCTTTTAACTTTATCCTAACAAATATATTTTACTTTGCTAGATAAATTGATTAGATTATCCTCCTGTTTTTGTTTTCATATGATTTTTTCTATTGCATTGCAAATTTCAGCCATGTATCACTGTGTTGCTAGACAGGTTTATTGATTAATAAACATAAAAACATTGGTTATTATCATTCACAGTTAAGGATTATAGTTACTTACAGGTGAAATATATTTGAGATTTTTTTTTTTTTAACTCTGCAAGGCTTGCCTTTTATATTTGCTTTGTAAATTAGGCATTGTCTTCCAATGTTACTGATTGGTGAAATTTCAGACTAAGGGATCAAAAGTGACTCTCCTCACCCCCTTTTTTAAAATAATTTCAAAATATTAAGGGGGTACCAATATTTTTATTACATGGATACCTTTCATAATGCTTAAGACAGGGTTTTTTGTGTGCCTGTCACTAGAATAGTGTGCATTGTACCTGATAGGTAAATTTTTCTAAATCCTCACCCCACCTCCCACCATCCCCCCTTTCTTGGTTTCCAGTGTCCTTTATGTCTCTTTGTGCCTGTGTTTGCCTGTTGTTTAGCTCCCACTTATTAATGGGAACATTTGGTGTTTGGCTTTCCATTCCTGAGAAACTTCACTTAGGATAATCATTTCTAGTTCCATCCAAATGGCTGTAAAAGACATGATTTCATTCTTTTTTTATGGCCTAGTATATATACACCACATTTTCTTTATTCACTGATGAATTGATGGGCACATAGGCTAATTCCACATCTTTGCAATTGTGAATTGTGCTGCAATAAACATTCGAGTGCAGGTGTCTTTTTTATAAAATGACCTCTTTTCCTTTGGCTAGATACCCAGTAGTATGATTGCTGGATTGAATGGTAGATCTACATTTAGTTCTTTGAGGAATCTCCATACTGTTTTCCATAGAGGTTGTACTAATTTGCAGTCCCACCAACAGTTTATTAAGTGTTCCTTTCTCTTTGCAGCCAACCTAGCATCTGTTGATTGCTTTTAATAATGGCGATTCTCATGGGGTATTATCTCTTCATAGTTTTAATTTGCATTTCCCTAATGATAGTGATGTTGAGTATTTTTTCATATGCTTGTTGGCCATTTGTCTGTCTTGTTTCAAAAAACTTCTGTTCATGTCTTTTCCCATTTTGTGATGGGTTGTTTTTTATTGCTGATTTGTTTGAGTTCTTTGTAGATTCTGGATATTAGTCCTTTGTCCAATGTATAGTTTGTGAATATTTTCTCCCATTCTGTAGGTTGTCTATTCACTCTGTTGATGATTTCCTTTGCTGTGCAGAGCTTTTAAATTAAGCACCATTTATTTATTTTTATAGTTGCTGAATTTGCCTTTGGGTTCTTAGCCGTAAATTCTTTGCCTAGATTAATGTCTAGAAGAGTTTTTCCTATGTTTCATTCTAGAATTTTTATGGTTTCATGCCTTACATTTGAGTCTTTTATCCATCTTGAATTAATTTTTGTATATGGTGAGAAATAGGGATCCTGTTTCATTCTTCTGCATGTGGCTATTCAGTTTTCCCAGTACTGTTTATTGAATATGGCTTCCTTTCCCCAGTGTATATTGTTGTCTATTTTATTGAAGATCAGTTGGTTATAGGCAGATGGTGTTATATCTGGGTTCTCTATTCTGTTCCATTGGTGTATCTCTACTTTTATACCAGTATCATGCTGTTAGGGTTACTGTAGCCTTGGAGTATAATTTGAAGTCAGGTATCGTAATGCCTTCAGATTTGTTCTTTTTGCTTAAGACTGCTTTGACTGTTCAGGCTCTTTTTTGGTTCCAAATGAAGCTTAGGATTATTTGTTATAGATCTGTGAAATTTGACATTGGTATTTTGAATGGGGATTACATTGAATCTGTAAATCACTTTGGGCAGTATCAAAGTAGTCACTGTTTATCTCATTGTCTTTGGGACTGAATTCCTTTCTGACAAGTCAGGGAGAATGTATTTTTGAACTTGCTTCTGTAAATTTTATAGTGTTAAAATAATTTAAGAATTTTAAGGTATTTGCCAACTGATATTCATTAGGCAACAGAGAACACCAAGGACATCATTGCATTTATGAACAACTCATGTGGAAAGGAGGGAAAACAAATTTTTAGTGGCTAGGTTAGCCATGATTTATAAAGAATTGAAAATATGATGAACTATATTCATAGAAAATAGATTGTAGACCCTTAGTGCACTCTCAATAGTACCTCATCAGACTGAATTTTCACATGCCTTTTTGTTTTACAATACGTCCAAAGACATGAACATTAAAGCCCTAGGAAAATATTCTGGTTTTTAAAAATTGAAAGGCGTTGCCTTTCCCTTAGCTCTTTTCTTTTAAGCTCCAATGCATTAATAATTTCTTTAAGGCTATGTACAGATAGTAATGTATAGGCTTTCACTAATGGTCAAGTTTACATTTGCAGTTATTTTATTATTTTATGATCTTTTTGCACAAGTGTAGAGTCACTGACCATTCATTGTGAGACAAATTTACTATGCAATAAAATCAAGAAGAGGTCATATTACAGTAGAGGCAATTCTCTTCCTCTCTTGAAAAGGTTCCCAGGGTACTTGCTAATTAGAGTGCAAACCCAGGCTAGAATGATCAAGCCTCTCCCTTCATAGGAATGAGAGCTTATGTTTTCTTGGAACTTTTTTTAATTGTTTATTTGATCGAATAGTTGGATCTTTTGGTTAGGAGGGAGGAACTTGTGATATCTTTTAAAATAAAAAATAGCCATTTAAATATAGTCAGAACAACTTCTAGATATTTTATTTTTCTGGAACAGTGTTTCTCATATTTTAATGTGTGTGTGAGTCATCTGGACTTCTTGCTAGAAACCAACAAGATTCTGACTGGGAAGGTCTGGGCTGGTGTCTGAGAGTCTGCATTTCTAGCAAGCCTCCTGGGTGATAGCTCTGCTGCTGTCTCAAGGCTATTCTGAGTAGGTAGGCTCTTGGACAGCGTTTTCAAATAGAACTTTCTGTGCTGATGGAAATGTTCTCTGTATAGTTCAGTATAGAAGCCACCAGCTACATATGGTATGGAACACTGAGGAACTGAATATTCAATTTTATTAAATTTTAACTCATATAAATTTAAATAGCCATATGTATGTGTGGCTACCATATTGGACAGTACAGTGTTTAGAGATAAATCAACTGAGAAATTTATGCTTAGTTGTAATAGCTCATGTAGGATGATGCTAAATTCTAGAACTGGCCAAGATTGTCTCCATTGAACTTTACAACTGCCTGGACTTCCTTTATCTATAGGCAGGTAATGTATACAGATGGAGTTGCTGGATTGTAAGCTCGTTGATGGCAAGAGCCATGTTAGCCTCATTTGTTGCTCTGTTCTCCTGTGCTTGACACACAGTGCGACATACTTGGCGCACAATAAATGTTGGCTGAGAAAATGAACGAATGAGCTAGCTCTAAAGTTGAGAAGTACTCTTGTATTTCTAGCATTCTATTCAAGCCTGTATTTGGGAGTAGGGAGTGGAACTCGAATGACACTAATATGTAGTATTTTGCTTGCGTTTAAGGAGGCTTCTTTTTGTTTCTGTCTTGAAGTTCTATTAAATGATATCACGTTGGTTATAGGACATTCTTAATTCATTGATTCAACAAAATTCCATTTTGCTAGGTACTATTGCTATAGGCTTCTGAAGTTTATATTCTAGTGGCAACAAAACAATGCAAGAAAAAACAAAACACCTTTTTCTAAAAACAACTGGGCTTCGGTTCTAGGAAATGTATGTATATAGAATCCATAATTGTGGTTCTCCTGAAGAATGTGGGGGTAGATGTGACAGTCATGTTGTCTGGGGAAACCTACATCCTATTGCTCGGAATCCCTTTTCAAAAACTGTTTTATTTGCTTCAAATTTCAGCTTCCAGTGACTGAGTCTGCAGTAGATGTGCCAAAAAGTTCTTGTTATTTTGTTTTTCTTGAACCATTTTCTTTTAAGGAGTTTACTAGCCAGAGTGGAAGAAAATCTATTTCATTTATTGGTCTTAAAACAAGATTGTTCTTAGAAAGGCCGTGGTGTTTCTACAGCCAGTCTTATGGAACAGGCTCATTCCCTCATGATTTGAGGAAATTTTTTAAATTCCATTTTATTTTATTACAGTCCTATCCCTGTGTTCTAGAAACAGATGGCTATTTAATATACAACGCAAAGAACTCCTAAAATTGATCTTGTTAACATTCAGAAGTATCCCTTTCTTTCTCGGTATATTAAATCAAAAGAAAAAAATCTTAAAAAAAAAAAATCAGTGGGTTTGTGTATCAGCACAGGAAAAACATCTTTATTAAACAACAGGAAACACAATTTGTTAGGAATCTGACCAAATACGCAAGGCAGCAGATAAGATTCCCGATAGAAAAGGGTGACCTCTAATGGAATATAAATAGACACCCCCCAAAAGTACATATATTTCCCATGAGTGTGAAACTTTTTTTCTCTCTCCGCTCCCCTCCCTTCCCTCCTACACACTTTCCACTACATTTTCATTCCTTTAAGGGGAAAAACAAGTACAGTAAAACTATGAACTCTTTATTAATTCAGATTCTTCTAGTGTGTGGTTTATATTTAGGTAAGTGCTAAAGTTCTTTTTTTATACTTAGCAAATCCCTTTGTCACAGCTATGAGACTAAATTCAGGCAGGACTAATTCAGGAAGGCTTTCTGGAAGAGAAATGTTTTGAGTTGGATTCTTACATTAGTAATAGATGTAGACTGAAAGAAAGGCAAAGGGAAAACTTTTAACAAGTTAAGTGTAAGAGCCCACAGCAGTTGGATGAGGCTGAGCAATGGTTTTGGCAGAGGCATGTTGAAATGAGAGGGCCTGGGACAGAGTGGGTGAGATGACGATGGCCATGGATGCTGGCCGAAGTGGAGTGTCCTGGGAGATGCAGCAACCCTTGCATCTTTGTTCCATTCCGTTCTGCCTTTGTTCTGGCTGGAGCACTTACCATCTCACACCTATGCTGTTGGCAGAGCCTGTGTTGTTATTCCTGAGTCTATGCTCGTAGGCTCTCCGCTATCCATTCTTCACATGCTACCAAGGTGACCTTTCTAACATGCCAAACAGACTTCTCATTGCAATATTCAGTTTTGAATTCCCTATGTTCAGTACATAGCAGGTAATCAATAAATACCTGCTGAGTGAGTAAATGAATTTTGGAAACAATGGGCATTTAATAGGAACTATCTATGGCCCTATTTTTCAGGGGAGCAGAGACAAAGCATCTTAAAGAAGAATTGGGTTTTTTTTTTTAATGTACATTCATCCTACCATATAGTCCCAATTTTTAAACATAAGGAATAAATCAGAAATTCTAAGTAAAAGGTCAGGATGAATACTTTGCAAACTTTTGTTTATTGTTAAAGACAGTTCAAGTTGTGACAAGAAATGCAAACAGCAAAAGCAAACTGCTCTTGCAGTCTAACAAAGGGGTGCCTTGTTCCAAAGGAAAGATTTGCTGTCATGCTGAATCCTTAGGGATGTGGCTGTTTCTACCCGTTAGCTACAACTAGAAGAGTTTCTTCATTCTTCAATATATTTGTTAATATCACTGCTATTAAAAATGATGGTCTGACAACTCAGTGGTCTCTGAGTTTTTCCTAGACATTTACTCCCGAGAGACAGAAGACCAGAAGATCTAGTCCTGACTTTTAGTTATGGTATAATATTTTATTGAACGTCATTTTATTGACCTTGGTCAGGTCATAAAGCCTCTCAGAACATTTGTTTGCCTTGATCTACACTAGTCCTTACTGAGAACAGTAATCTTAGACCTGGAGAATTTATTCCAATAGTAAAGCAAGCTTTTGTCATGCAGGGCTTTGCTTTTGCCCTTCTCCCTTTTATCTGATCTCACTTTCTTTGATGATTTGCCAAGCTGTTATATCAAACATCACAAGCCTTTGCCCACAATTGTTGCATTTGCTGTCCCTTTCTGAGGGACATTTCAATGAACAATATTAAAAATGGGGCCAAGGAATTACTGAATTTCTTTGAGGCCCCTTTTCTTGATTTCTTTGTGCCCACTTTGGGGCAGTGTTTGTTTTTGTGGTTGTTTTACAGATGTTGAGTTAAATTGTTAGAACAAAACGGTCTTCCAAATGGTAAAGTTTAACTTTACTAACCTTGGTTGGATAGTGAAATCCATCCAACAAAGGGTGTTATATATAAAAATGGCTTCAACGGTCACTTTGGTCAATTTTCTTAAACCACTTTGTGATGGGTTAAAACTGTAGCCTTTGGAAAAAGCTTTAATATGTGAGCTAATATTATGTTCATGCATTTGCACTATGTGTAACATACAGCTGCAGTTCTTTTGACATTTATTTATAAGGAGGAGAGATGACTTTTTTCAAGGGTTGGTGATTAAGGGAAGGCTTAATTAAGGAGAAGGCATTTGAGTTAGGTCTTGAAAGGTGAAAATAATCTGATCATATTGAGGGGAAGAAAATGTGTGTCAGATGGAGAAAAGAGGTTGTGCAAAGGCAAAGGAGTATGAAGTTCAGAGTGTACGTAGGGTTAACTTTATTTCCAGGATATATTAGAATTAGAAAGAACCTTTTCAAGGTGTTCATTTGCTGCATGCTCCTTCAGTTTAGAAGCAATGGTGTATAACATATTTGAAAGGGGAGTTGAGAGAGAGTAGATTGGGAAAGATAGATTGGGATTGGAGAGGAATAAGTAAAGCTCTCTCTCTTCACAGATGACATGATCTTTTATGTAGAAAATCCTGAGGGATCTACGAAAATGCTGTTAGAACTAAAACTCAAGTTTGGCAAGGTTGTAGGATATAAGATCACCATACAACTACAAATTGTATTTCTATTTGCTAAGAACAAATGCTCTAAAAATGAAATTACAAATACAACATCAAAAGGAATGGAATACTTAGGGGAAAAAATTTAACAAAAGTAATGGAAAACTTATACATTTAAAACTATAAAACATTGTTAGAAGAAACTAAAGAAGATTAAATAAATGAAAAGACAAACCATGGTCATAGATCAAAAGATGTAATAGTAATACAGTTAAGAAAACAGTACTCTATAGATTCATTTCAGTCACTATCAAAATCTCAACTATCTGACAAGTTGATCCTAAAATTCATATGGGAAATGCGAGGGGCCTAGAGTGGCCAGATCAACCTGGAAAAGGAAGAGCAAAGTTGGAGGACTCACACTTTCAGATTTTATTTACTACAGAGCTACAGTCAAGACCCTGGTATACTGGTGATAGGCATCTAGCTCAATGAAATGGAACTGAGAGTCTAGAAATGAACCTTTACATACATAGTTAATTTTCTACCTGAGTATCAAGGCTTTTCAATGGGGAAATAATAGTCTTTTCAATAAATAGTGCTGGGACAACTGGCTATCTACATGCAAAAGAATAAAGTCAGATCTCTACTTCACATCATACACAAAAATTAACTCAAAGTGGGTCAAAGATCTGAACATAATAACTAATACTGTAAAACTCTTAAAAGAAAGCATAGATGTAATCTTTGTGACCTTGACTTAGACAATGATTTGTTACATATGATACCAAAAGCACAAAAACCAAAGAAAAAATAATAAGTTGGATTTTATCAAAATTAAAAAGTTTTGTAACTTCAAAAGGCACATCAATTAAGTAAAAAGACAACCCACGGAATGGGAGGAAATATTTGCAAAGTTTATATCTGATAAAGAACTTCTGTCCAGAATATACAAAGAACACTTATAACTCAATAAAAAAAGACAACCCAGTTATGTAATGGGCAAAGGATCTGAATAGACTTGTCCCTACAGAAAAAACACAAATAGCCAATAAACACGACAGGATGCTCAACATCATTTGTCGTTAGGGAAATGCAAATCAAAACCACGGTGAGATACCACTTCTAGGATGTCTGTAATAAAAAAACATGAATGATAATAGAACCCTCAGACATTGCTGGTAGGAATGTAAAATGGTGCAGTTGCTTCGGAAAACTGTTTAGCAGTTCTTTAAAACACTAAACATAGATTTACCATATGACCCAGAAATGCCAGTGGTCAAGAGAATTGAATATATATATAGATGCTGAAACTTACATACAAATTCATTATTCATAGTAGCCAAAAAGTAGAAACAACCTAAATATCCCATCAACTGGTGAATGGATAAAGAAAATGTGGTTATTTCCATACAATGAAATATTGTTTGGCAGTAAAAGGGCTGCAGTTCTGATATGTGCTACAGCATGAATAAGCCCCGAAAACATTGTGCTAAGTGAAAGAAATCGAACCCTTAATGTCACATATTATATGCATTTGTATGAAATATCCAGAATATACAATTCCATAGAGACAGAAAGTAGATTGGTAATTACCAGAAGAAAAACGAGTAGTGGCTGTTAATGGTTACAGAGTTTCCTTCTGGGGGTGATGAAATGTTGTGGAATTAATTGATAGTTGTGATAGTTGCATAATTTTGTGAATATACTAAAAGCCATTGAATCTTAAAAGGTAGATTAAAAGTCCTACTGTATTCTTTACTGAAAAAAATAAAAATGTCAATATGCCACCCTAGGTAAAGGGATATTTATTTTGTTTGTTTGTTTGTTTGTTTTGCTGTTGTCTTTTTCAAAATCAGGGTTTGAAAAGTTGCTTCCTCTTCAGATGTTAGCAAGCTACATCCTTTCAGTTCTGTCTTGTGAAGGTATTGTAAACTCTGGTGTCACAGAGAGTGCTTCTTAGATTCCATCAACACTTGATTCAAATTTAATTTTAAAAATATATTTCAAATTATTTTAAAAAATGGAATATGAAACAAGATACACTCTTAGATATATTACTATTTATCACATTTTAACACACTGAGGGATACCATGTATTAACTGATGTTTCCAAGTTACCTCATTTCGAGCGTGCATTGGACTTGATTAAGTCTTGCATGCCATTTCACCATAACTATTCAGACATATATCAAATATTTTACTAAATAGGAAGGTTGTAGCTTGGTGGTGATTTATAAATACTAATAACAAATGTCCTCTTTCATAAGTAAAAATGGAGTACAACAAATTCTAGTGTACATGAGTGTTTTCTTGATACAAAGTAACCAAAACCAAGTTCAGGAGGAGATCAGATACGGGGGCTGATAATACAGTAGCTGTTATCCATAAACCGCCAATTTAAATTTTTCACTTATCAGAATGTCCCCATTTTTAGTTCTCACTGACTGTCATTTTTAATAGGAAATGTTGTGAATTTGATTGATTATAGTAAATATATATGATCTAAATATTGTTTACTTTGCTTCATATATTGAGGTTCTCCATAAGATACCACTGGAATTTTATGCAGTTGGTGATCTCACCAATATGTCAAATCTAAAAAAGTTGAACTCATAGAAGCAGAGTAGAATGGGGGTTACCCGGGTCTGGGGAGGTGGGTGAGGATTGGAGAAATATTGGTCAAAAGATACAAAATTTCAACTAGGAGAAGTAAATTCAGGAGATCTATTGTACACTATGGTAACTATAGTTAGTAACAATAAATTGTATACTTGAAAATTGCTAAAAGTAGATTTTAAGTGTTTTTACCACAAAAAATATATGAGGTAATGGATATATTAATTAGCTTGATTTAGCCATTCTACAGTGTATACATATATTAAATCATCATGTTGTACACTACATATATGTGTATATATATATATATATAAAAAACCTTTATTTGTCAATTGAAAAATAAATGAAATAAGAAAAAAAATTTATGCAGTTGGGATCCTGTAAATCTTTCTCAACATACTAAGTTTTGTATTCCATTTTGACTTCATTCTCATTTTTTGGGGATGTTTTGAAAGCATTTTTCCCCCACAGAAATTCAACAGTGAAGGGGAGTCTTCTAGCCAAAAAAATATTTACTGACTTTAAATAGATCATGACTTTTTTCTGAGGCTCTGTCTCAGAAATTGCACAGCATAAATAGCACTGGTTAGATCATAAGGCTATTTGGTGTTATGCCTAATGTAAATATTTTAGTTGCTATTTTATGGGTGGTATTTGGAAGATATCCTTATTTAAATCTCTTTTTGCATATGAAGCACTGAGTTACTTAATTTTTACGTGTGGAACTTTATCAGAAGTAGGGTTAAATACGGTGTGTGTTATTAGATTGTTGCCTAATGTGGTTTTGTGGTTATACTCATTTAGGTTAAAGAGCTGCAAAGTTATGAGAAGTATGAGTTACATGGTGGTAGGAGGGAGGAGACAGTGAAAGAATCCAATTAATAATTATTATTGAGTGCCTAATATGTGTGAATATTTATTAACACATCCTGGACCCTGTTGTTCCATACAAATCACGTGTCCATTCTGTTCTCTTCATAGGTGATCATGGAGGAAGCACTTTACTCCCACCAAATGTCACAAATGAATTTCCAGAATATGGGACCATGGAGGAAGGCGGAGAAGGCCTAAGAACTTCTCTGGAGTTTGATGCAGAGCCCCTGCCATGCCGCCCACAAGGGCAGCACGGCGTCCAGCTTCCTGGTGGCTGCCACCCTGGGCTCGACAGTGTTACTGAAGGACCAAAAGATGTTAGAGAGGCCCCCTCTCAAAGTCACCTCAAGGAACAAAGTTTACAACCCATTGACTCTTTGATTTCAGCTCTGAAAGCCACAGAGGCCAGAATAGCTTCAGGAACGTTACAGGCTACAAAGGTACTGGACAAAGATGGTGTTTCTAGCCTTTCAGTTCAGCAGGTGGGAAAAGAGCTGGACGCTGCCAGTTACAAAACACAGAGAGCCAACAAACGACTCCCTGCTGGCCAAGAAAAGTCACCAGATATACCTCTTTCAGCTGAAGTAACGACTGAGGAAGATTTCTATTTGAGCATCCAGAAGGATCTGACTGCACTGTTAACTGGAGACACTCAGGCCGAGCTTTCCCAGATAACTAAGGATGGGAGAGAAGGGGCTGTCTGTGTGCAGGAGCTGGGGGGCCCAGCAACGACCCACAACTCCGCGGGCAGTGTTGGTTTCTTGAAGGAGCAGAGATCTGCTCTCGGCAGAGTGCACCCAGAGAGATGTGATCGAGGCGGCTCCCTGGGACGCCCAGGCCGGATCAAACATGTGGAATTTCAAGGGGTGGAGATACTGTGGACAGGAGGAGATAAGAGAGAGACCCAGCATCCTGTACAGTTTGAGACAGGACACGTGGAAAGGACAGCCTGTCCTGAAAGCAAAGAGTTTCCCAAAGTGCCAAGCCATCTCATCTCATCTGCTGGTTTGTGTAATTCAACTAGTTTAACCGAGCGTGTTAGGGATGAAACCTGGAGAGCTCCTTCAGAGAGGCCCGGCACTAGCTCAGGGACATTTTCCCCTGTGCATCTTGATGAGACTGGAGAGGATGAGGTCTTCCTGAAGGAAAACAGACATCTTGAGAAGAAACTGGAACCAGCGAGAAACAAGGAAAGGTGAGCTCTGAGCATAGCCCTGCTGTCTGTGATGCCTGGTACATGTTTTAATAGAAAACCATTATCCTGTGCTCAATAGGAGAACTCAACTCACAACACACTGGGTCCTCGTTATCGTAGAATGGAAGAGAAGTTACTGGAATCTAGGTCCCTCTAAGCTAAGATTCCTCCTATGTTACTAAGATATTAGAGTGATCCTGTTATGAAGTTGTCCATTAGGCATGGAGCAGGGAAGAAGAGTCTGTGACCACTGAACTATGCAAATCCATTTGTGACATTTTGTTATATTTAACAGGTTTCAAGTTTTTCAACATCGTGGTAACTAGAACACCCCACAATTATCTTTAACAATACGAAAAGGGTTGGACTTTTTTGACATACCCTTATGTGGTCATTACATCCTAGCTTAGGCATGTCTTCTGGGTGCAACACCAATGCCTGCAGTCTAGCCTAGAATGCAGCCTCCATACATGTGTGAACACAGGTTCTGGGTTCGGGCCCCTTCAGTTTTCCATGTTTAGAAAGGACATCTCAGGAGGTCAGAAGTAGGTCATTTGTTCCATGGTCCTCACATGGGAATTTCTTCTTCTTACAAGTAGCATATGTTTTGATTTATGGCCCTAATGAGTAAACTTGGCATCACATGGTATTTCCTGGTCTTTCCCTGCATTTCTGACGTTCATACCAGCTTAGAGCCTGGATAAAGACATGACCCATCTCTCTTCATTCCCTGTGATCGCAGCCTGACCACGCAGAGCTCCTTTGGTCATTTGTTGTGTACTGTGCTTTGAATTTGTGCCATCTTTTCTTCTGTCAGTTCTCACGATGCCACATTTTATAGTTTTTATGAGAAAACATCTGTGTTGAGGCTAAGGGCTTTGTTTTTTGGTTTTTGTTTGCTATAAGGAAATGCCTTTTCCTTTACAATTAGCAAATCCACTGAGAGTGCTGCTCCTTTGGGACGACTATCAGGACGCTCCCCAGTCCCCTCCCCTGACACGTCACATCTGCAGACGTCCCTCAAAAGCAGCCTTGATATGTGGCGTATGTCTCAGTATTTATGTTTCCCCTGGAATATGCAGTTTTACTATTGTTCAAATCGTTCATTCATTCCTCCTTCCTTCCTTCCTTCCCTTCCTTTCTTTCCACAAGTATTTTTTGATTGTTTGCTGTCCTTGACACTGTGAGATGTTGGGAATAAAGGGATGTTCAAAATAGATAAGGTCCGTGTCACTGTCCTCATGGAAGTTACTGCTGAAGAGAAACATTAATCACATAAGCACATTGGTAAGTATGGGATCACAAACCATGCTAAGGTTCCACAAAGGAAAAGAACCTGAGAGCGACTAGAAAGAATAATCGAATCGAGGGGAGAGGCTAATTAATGTGTTTGATGGTTTGGTAAAGGTCTTTCTGTGAAAATAGAAATTGAGCTGGGACTTGAGGAATAGGAGTTAGCCAGGCAGAGAATGGGAGGGAGAATGTTCCAGGCAGAGGGAACGATGTGTTCACAGGAGGCTGCTGGGTGCTTTGTGTAGCTTCCTAGAGTTGTGTGAGGCAAAGGCCTTGTATCAGGTATGAAGAGTTGAAGCCTCACCGTTGTGGCTGGTGCGTAGAGAGCTGGGGAGAGTGGGGTGGATGAGTGTGGAGAGGTGGGAGAGGCAGGGAGTAGCATCATCCTAGGAGCGCCTCTTCTATTCCAAGTGCAGTGGGAAGCCATTAGGAACATAGTATTTGGTACATGGCGGACTTTCAGTAATTTAAAAACAACAAAGACAACTGCATTGTTGAATGTGAATTCTGGTAATACCCAAGAACGTGGAATACTTAGGACATACTTAATAGGTAATTCCTGTTGCTATTTTATTTGTGTTTATAAGAATCAGAGGCTCAGAGAGGTTAAGTAAAGTTGCCTCCAGTGACATGGCTAGTAATTGGCACAGGCAAAATTCAGCTCCAGTTTTTTTCTAACTCTTGACTTCTTGCTCCTACCACTGATCTATCTCCTAATTATTAAATGTTACTTAACTGTCCTAATTTTTTTTAAGAGAATTTAGAGACTGGGTCTCATTCTGTTGCCCACGCTGGAGAAAAGTGGCATGGTCATAGCTCACTGCAGCCTTGAACTCCTGGCCTTAAGCAATCCTCCCACCTCAGCCTGCTGAGTAGCTAGGACTACAGGCGTGTACCACCACACCAGGCTAATTTTTTAAATTTTTTGTAGAGTTGGGGTCTTTCTATGTTGCCCAGGCTGGTCTCAAACTCCTGGGCTCAAGCAACTCTCCTTTCTTGGCCTCCCAAAATGCTGGGATTACAGTTGTGAGCCACCATCCCCAACCCTAATGTTCATTTTTAATATTTGAAGAACATGCTGCATATTAATTTTTTACATTTGTGTGCCAAAATTCATGCTCCACCTCTATATATTAACTCATAAGTTGTTTCTAGTTTCTTATGGGGTTAGTTAGAGTTGCAATAAAGGTATCTGGTGGCTTTTTTTTAGGTCATTCATTGGCTGTGTAATCTTAGACTTGAAATCTCTCTGCAGTGCTGCCTGCTTGTCAGCAGAGGGCAGCCCCTGGATTCTGATGTAGTCATTCTCTTGAGGGCATTTGGTCTTATTTAATTTAAATCAGAAAGTATTAATAGACTGGTGAAAGTTTAGTGTATTTTTCCTGCAAAATTTACTGAATCAGGTTTACATGATATATTTATCTGCTTCTGTTGTAATCTGAATTTGCACAATATAGTCAACTAAAATGAAAATTTAATATTTTATTCAAATATGCATTGGATTAGATATATTCACACACTAGGAAACTAGTTGGAAACTATTAAATTATTTACAGTGTAGTAGCCACACATATGCTAAGAAGTTTTTCAACCCAAGTTTGTTTCATCTCTTCCTTCCCAAATATACCAAGATATAAGCTCAGTGAATATAAAAGTTAGGTCTACAGAATGTTGTCCTTTTTGTGTGGTTGAAGGAGAAAATATAAAGATATAAAAAGAAGAAATTAACCTAATATTGAAATTCTGCACTGTTACTTTCCAGGATCGTTGAGCAAGAGGAGCACCTTAGGGGAGAAGATGAAGATACCCTCGGGCCCGGGTACACGGAGGACTCCACTGATGTGTACAGCTCCCAGTTTGAAACCATTCTGGACAACACTTCTTTGTACTACAGTGCAGAGTCGTTGGAGACATTGTACTCGGAGCCTGACAGCTACTTTAGCTTCGAAATGCCCCTCACTCCAATGATTCAACAGCGCATTAAAGAAGGCGGTCAGTTCTTGGAGAGGCCACCGGGGGGAGGACATCAGGACGTCCTGAGTGTCTCAGCAGATGGCGGAATAGTGATGGGATATTCCAGCGGGGCCACCAACGGGCTGAACCATCCCAGCGACTCCATCTACACGAGAGGCACCCCGGAGATTGCCTTCTGGGGAAGGTACTAGTCCCATAGTCATTACTTTCATGGTGGTAGTTTTTGTGGCATTCTCTGGGAAATCTCTGTGTGGAGTATATTTTAAAAGGATTTGGCCAATTTCTGTAGATATAGCAAATGATGTGAGTAAAAAGTAATTTGGGTTTTAGGGGCAGACAGGATACACCTTAGTTTACCAGTTGGCAAGCCGTGGCCATTTTATTCTGTGGGATTTCCTGGATTACCATATGTAAATCACAGCCTGAGAAAATATTTGTGGCCAACGTTAGGTATTAGCGCTGATGATTCAGCTTTGATGGCAGTGACGTGGTGCTCTGGAAAGAACACAGAGATTATGGCTTTAGTCTGGCACTGATGCTGGTTGATGACTTGGAGCAAGTTGTTTGATTAGTCCAGAGGTTCCTTAATTGTAAATCAAGGGTGTTGGATTAGAAGGTCAGCAGAGTCTTTTCCAGCCCTTTGCTCTGAGAGGTCCTGTTCTCTCTGGCCATCCTCCTGTTCCTGAGTGGTGGGAGAAGCATCCGGTTATACAGATGCTTGAGAGAGCTGATACCTTGGTCAAGGCCATAAGTATTCATTTTCTCTCTCAATGTTATGATTTTAGTCTATCTGGGAGATAAAATGACAAATTCATGCACCACACCTGTCATTTGGGGATTTCCTGTCTATTTATGAATTATCCAGCATTTCATTTCTTCTTTCTTGTCATCCTCAGGGCATCTACCTGTCTTTTAGCATCTCCATCGGTTGGCAAAGAATGCCAAACTTTGTAACGATTTTGCAGATTTAGTTTTGATGTACAGGGTGTCCCAAAAGTCGCTTTGTTTTAAATAAAGGTACAATTAGCTATAATGTCCCATTTTTCCCTATGTATGGCAACTTTCGGGACACCCTGTATTTTTCTGTGTGAATGTGGAGGTAGGGATGGGGGGAAGGTTACATGGTGATAAACCATTTTAAAGCCGTATGAAATAACGTCAGTGCTTTTGTTAAAAGTCAGTATTTGTATTACAGGTTTGCAATGAACCTCTGTTTTTGAGCAGTCTGCCCTGTGTGAAGCATTTTCTGTAATGAGTTTATAGGTTTATAGCTCATCAGATGAGCAAATTCAAGACGGGCACATTGTAACATTGTAGCTGTGCATTTCCATGTGAAATGGATTGTGGATATTGGTTGTCTTATTGGGTCACAGTGAGATAATGAAAAAAACAAGGTGTCAAAAGCACAAGACTGTTGGTCTGAATTACTTATTCAAGCCACTTCTCCTCTGAAACCTGCTTTATTTGTGAAATGGGGTTAATGATAATCCACTGTGTGGTGTGGCCGTGAAATCTGAAGGGTTGCTATAGATTAAAACACCTAGCACAGTGTCTGGTACAAAGTATGAGCTTAAGTAAATGTGTGAATCTGAATTGGTTGGCTGATAAGTCCACGTTTAGACTTCCTGTATCTCTGAGATAGGGGTTTCTCTGAGTGGGGGAGCCCCTGGGGGCGGGGTGTCTCTGAGAGGAGAGTGTCCCTGGGAGGGAGTATCCCTCAGTGGAGGGCACCACTTCAGTCCTCCTGCTTCACCGTCATCTCTGAAGACTGTAAATCATGATAAAATGCTGTAGGACAGATATGCAGATAATTTCATTGAAACTCCAACCCAACTTGCTGGGGTGAGTGGAAGTTGTTTATATTACAGACCAAACATAGGTCAGGGAACTGAGTGTTTTGGCCTGAGGCTTTACGGCAGAAGCCACAGAGTGGATATGTAAATGTCAAGACAAGAACATCAGTGGTGAAATCAGCTGAAAGCTTTATTACTTGTGCCCTTAGGACAGGAAGTAGCCATCATCTGGGCCTGCTTGGATGCCAGTCATGAATCTGGACAGAGATAAATAGTTAAGAGAGAGTATTGGAGTAGGTTATAATATTTTAGCATGTCAGATTTAGACAGTGGTATCCTTCAGGCCATCTCGAGATAAAGTTTCACCTGCGTCACCTGCATTGTCAAACCACGAGATCTTGCCTAGTGGTAAAAGGCCAAATTCTGGTACTGAATGAGAGCGTCTTGGAGATGAGCCAGCCTGCCCCACCCCAGCTCTGGTGCTCCCCCTGCACGATGCCTGCCTGATGTTCATCCCACCTTCCCTGAGCACTGCCAGTGACTTGGACAGAGCAGTTTGATGGGACCCCCTATTGTGTGTTTTTTGAGTTGGCATAAGATAACAGGTGGTTATAGGTGGAGGAAGTTTTATTTTGTGAAATATGTGTCTATTCAGGATTTAAAAAATAGGGCAGTTTTAATGATCCTAAGAAATTTTAAAGGAACTGGAAGACTTTCATGTTTTTCTTTGCCTTCTTCTGCCTTCTTTGGTGCTTTGGAGAAGTTGCAACCATAGAGGAATTGTGCTAGCATTGGATTATTAATAGTATTGTGGGAGAATGATGACATTTTACTGCTTGAAGGGGACCTCAGATAACTTTATTTTATAATAAAGAATCTGTATTCCAGTTTGGTCGGGTGAATCACCCAAAGCCACGTGACTTTCTAGTGACAGATCCCGCACTAGGATTCAAGTTGTCTGCCTCCTAGGCCAGATTCATTCACTATTCTGGGCTGCCTGGCCTCTTATACTATTATTCTTTCTTTTGATCTGATTTCTCTTATGCCATGTATCTATAGAGCCAGGAGTCTGAGTTGGTTTGCTTCCAAGAAACCAAGTTCTAAATGTAAAGCTGGTCGTTGTTATTGATGGTGGTGGTATATGTGTTCAATTTGAGGGAAAATTTGCCAAGTCAATAATAAACAAGTTTCCTATAAATTTTTAAAGCAATCAATGAGCAGCCTTTTAAAATTTCTTCTGCATTAAAAGATCCCTCTGCAGAGATAAGGAAGCAGACTCAGAGGTATTGAGCCTGTCCCTCAGCCAAGCGCCTAGGGCCGAAGTATTAGAGTTCAAGGAAAAAAACATTTTCTAATTTTATTATTAAGAAGTATGATATTTACAAAAGGAAAGTGATAAATAAAACAAGCACATATTCTTAGCATTCCATCTGTGTTCACTGGCCTCTCCTGTTTGCTTGGTAGTGGGCTGGGGGTCTCACCATATTGGGTAAAGTGAACTCTGAGGAAGGCACAAAAGGAAAGGGGTCAGGACTAGTGAGTTCTCCCTTGATAATGCTTCTTTGATATTTAGTAGACAGGAGCCAAGGAAATTAAGTATTGATTTTCATGTATAAAATCTTAGTTGTCAGCTTGCAGAAAATATTATGAGATCACTTTAGTGAGTCTCTAAACATAATTTTATATCATATGTAGTCCCTAGTTGTATTTATTTAGTATACACATGGCACTTAATTCTCATAATAAGCTAGGAGAAAGAAAGGAACTATTAATGTTCTAATTTTCCAGGTAAGGAAACTGAGGCACAGAGAGGTTAATAACTTGCTTAAGGTCACACAGGTGGTTAAGTGGCACACCGAGCACTTGAACCCAGGCAGTCAGGCTCTGACTGAGCTATGCTGAGTTGGACCCTGAAATTATCTGTATGAGTGATAATGATTTCATGATAGGACCAAATATCTTAAAACAAAAATGTATCAGTTTTGGTATTGCCTAGGTATGTTTTTAAATCCTATTCTATTTCGTTATATATCTTTGTTTTGCCCTTAAAGATTATTTCAGTGGCGGTATTTGACAGTGATTTCTTTTGAACATAGGATGACAGTCTCTGTTACATTGCTTCTTTAAAGAAACGTGGACGTGGTCGGGAAAGGTGATTAGGAAGTTGTGGCATTCTAGCAAATCTCAGTCCCTCTCTAAGGAGCACCTTTCTGTCTTGGACTTTGCCATGCTTTGGTGGCCAGAGGGACAGTGTTTTTCCCTGTTACTATCTCCTTTCGAGTCAGAGAAGAAAATTTTGCAAATCTGTAATATTCTAGTATCAGCCTGGGAAAGACATTTTTTGAGTACTTGTCTATTTGTCTTTAAAAGTATTATATACCTTTGTGATATCAAGTGAATCACTCTTTATAAGGTAAAAAAGACACGTAAAATCCTGGAATAATTCTAGACAGGAATAGTTAAGTTCTCCCAGGTACTCTGACTAGGGAGCCACAAGTCAGCCAGGAAATAGCTCAGCCTGCAAACGTAACACAATATTTTAATGAAGGGGCAAGGAGTAGGATCCCCTCCCTATGTGGTCCAGCTACACAGCACTCGGGCTGACAGGGGGTCAGCGGTGCTATGTGAAGTCCAGTCACATGGTTCCAAAATTAGAAAGGATAATTAGAGACTTACAGTTATACATGTTCCAATGGGTTCCTTTGTGTCTGGGTGCTTCTCCCTCGCTGGTCTACCAGCCGATGACCACAACTCCAATCAGTAAGTTCTTAAGGCGCAAATGCTGTCACTGTGACCGTTAACAGAGCGGCATATTGTCCATTTCCATTGAGCTTGGTTTGGACAGGAGGAGAAGAGAGAGAGCAAATACAGTGATATTGCAGGAACTTCTCTTTTGATTCTCTGAAATATATGAAACTGCTTTTGAAAATAAGCTTTTTGGTGTAATAGATCTATTTTATATCTCTGCTTCCTAGTTATTCTTTCAGATATTGCTTGGGATACTGAGGAGTACGGCAGGAGGGGTGAATTCCATCTGTGTGCAGCTGATGTGCCTGAGGAGAGTGCTACAGTCTGTCTTCAGCCCACTCTGAATTTGATATTTGTGGTTGTCTGCCTTCCTCTTGTTTTTTTTTTTTTTCCTCCCCTTCTGAAATGGAACGCTGGTGTTTTGAGACTATCCTTTGTCTTCCTCAGTTTTTCTCTTTCCTTAGTGTCTTTCTGCTTTAGGAGGAAGTCCCAAGAAATAAGAGGAATACAGAAATTTGTTGAAGTGCTGTTTCAACAATTTTTCTGACATCACAATTTAAACCTGAAGTCGTTTTAATACAGTGTATAAATGTTAAAAGAAGAAATTAAAATAATGTGATGGATGGAGACAGAGAAAAATATTTTTGATCTTGTGAAATTGTCTTCAGAGGCCCTTGAAGCCCCCAGCTTTTCTTGTCATTAGCAGCAGGAAGCCCTGCTGCCTCAGGTTCATTAGTGGGTTGCTGTTGCTTTAGTGATCTCTTTAATCCTTTTGCGTCTTAAAATTTGTCCTATAGAGAAAGAGGTTCTCAGTTTTTCTCTTTGAAATAGTTGTGATGGTGAATTTGGGTTTTTTACCACAAAGGAGCATCTGCCCAGGGATGAGGGATGGGGCTCTGCTTGGTTTCAGAGCCAGTCATACGTGGTTTTGGCTTCTAGGTGTGTAATCCTGAGTAAATACATAAAATCTGGGACCCTTTCCAAGTGTAACATGGAATTAATAAATACCTATCTTGTAAGGGAAGCAGAGGAGCAAATGAGATCAATCAAATGAAACAAAAATCAAGTGTCCTGACAATGTCTGTACATAGTAGGAGATCATGAAATGAAAGTCAATCCCGACAACAGTAGGAACCTGAAGAAAGGTTGTCAAGCCACTTGGCCGTGTGCTGAAGCCCTGTAGCAGCCTCTGAGCTGCCAGCACCCGGTCTTTCCAGCCCTAAGCCTCCTGAGACACTCATTACAAGACTTCCTTAGACATCACTTTCTTTTTATAAGGTGCAATGCACTGTGGTAGGGTGGAATTAATATGGAGATTTGAGACAAAAGACAACAGGTGAAGTCATCCTCTTTCCTGGCAGCTTGATCTCAGGGAGGTGGTTTCATTTGTGGAACTCTCGTCATTCCTTATTGGTAAAATGGAAATAACCTTACCAACCAGTTTGCCCCTTTGTTGTAAGAAGTTGCTAAGTTCTAGTTTGTGAATATTTATTTTTAACCTATCATGGGTTTTGCAAATAGTCTGAGCAGTTGTCTAAGGAATAGTTAAGAAAATAGATAAGAAAAAGCCTGGTTAAAAAAAAAAAGAAAGATGCAAGGATTTGGGGAATGTTTGATTGCAGGACATGTGGGGCCAAGTCAAAGTGACTGTGAGATCTGAAGTGGGGATAACTTACCGCGACAGGAAACCAGCCACCTGAGTTGGAGAGAGAAGCAGGGTTGGTAGAAGAGCAGCTGTGGGGTCAGTTTTAAAGATGGATTTGGGGACAGCGAGGATCATTCATGCAGGGCTGGTGGGAATGTGCCATTGAAGGTTGCTGGAGAAACTTTGGAGTCGCTCTGTCAGGGGTGAGCCTTGCAGCTGTGGGAGTGAGAAAGCTCTCGGGGACAAGGAGCCGGCTCAAGATGGGCTTGCGAGGTGCTCGTGCGCACAGGAGCACTTGGGCGCTTCTGTGTGTCCTTCTAGTTCCATCTTTGTGAAAAACGTGCCCTGTAAGGTCAGCTTCCTGGCAGCTCTTCTGTGCTTGCCTCCCCTCTCCAGCAGTGGGTTGGTGGTCAGGGAGCCCAGCGTAGAAGCCACGTGCTCTGGGGGCTGGTCGTTCTTTCAGTGCCCTTCAGATGGCCCTGGCTCTGCTGCTCTTGCACTCCCTGTCTCTTCGGTGCCTCTTATAAAAAGTGGTGATGGCTTCAGGAAATGGCCCTGGATTTGAAATAGCTGTTCCCAGACATACTAATTCTGTGGTTTAAACCTTCAAACAAACAAACATTAATCGCCTACGTATTGGTGGATATGGGTGTGAAGCACACATTGGGGTGCCAGCTTCTTGGATGATCTTTGATCACAGATGACTTCAAGTGATAAAGGATATTGGAGGCATAAATGAATATAAGGAGAATCACAGCTGTAAATAAAACTGGAATGACGGTTCATATTTTAATTTAATACTTCAATTTAATTTTAATTGATGCAGTAATCTTTTTATTCATATTTCGGTGCAAACTTTTAAACGAAACAAAAACATTCATCTCGGCAGAGGTCACTTAACATCATATTTGCAACACTGGGTGTTATCCATTGAGTCTTGATTTGGGCAGGGAAAAAGACATAGACCTTTCCCAAATAGTTCTCTGAAGGTATTTTATGTAGGAGTGTAAATGTACTTGAATCCAACATAGGAACATTTCTTGTGCTTTGATCTTGTTCTTTTTGATTTTTGATTTCATAAGCTCTCTGTAAATGAAAATACAGTCTACAAGGCATACTTTGCTTTATTGCTCTTTGTAGATACTGCATTTAAAAAAAAAAAATCTGAAGGTTTTTGGCAAGCCTGCATTGAGCATGTCTGTTGGCACCATTTTTTCAATAGCATGTGCTCATTTAGTGTCTCTGTGTCACATTTTGGTAATTCTCACAGTATTTCAAACATTCTCATTATTACTATATCTGTTATGGTTATCTGTGATCAGTGATCTTTGATGTTATTATTGTAATTGTTTTGGAGCATCATGTGCCCATATAAAATAGTGAACTTAATTGATAAATATGGTGTGTATTCTTACTGCTCCACCAAGTGAGAGCTCCCGTCTTCTCTCTTTCTCTCTCTCTACCCTCTGGCCTCCCTATTCCCTGAGACACAACAATATTGAACTTAGACCAATTAATAACCCTACCATGGCTTTTAAGTGTTCAAAAGAAAGGGAGAGTTGCATGTCTCTCAGTTTAAATCAAAAGCTAGAAATGATTAAGCTTAGTGAGGAAGGCCTATTACAAGCTGAGATAGGCTGAAAGCTAGGCCTCTTGTGCCAATTAGCCAAGCTGTGAATGCAAAGGTAAAGTTCTTGAAGGAAATTAAAAGTGCTACTCCAGTAAACACAAGAATGATAAGAAAGAGAAACAGCCTTATTGCTGATATAGAGTAAGTTTTAATGGTTTGGATACAAGATCAAACTAGCCACAACATTCTCTTAAGACGAAAGCTAATCCAGATCAAGGCCCCAAATCTCTCCAATTCTGTGAAGGTTGCAAGAGGTGAGGAAGCTACAGAAGAAAAGTTTGAAGTTAGCACAGTTTTGTTCATGAAGTTTAAGAGGCCCATCTCTATAACATAAAAGTGCAAGGTGAAGCAGCAAGAGCTGATGGAGATGCTGTAGTAAATTATCCAGAAGATCTAGTTAAGATAATTGATGGAGGTGGCCTTCTATTGGGAGAAGATGCCATCTAGGACTTTTGTAGCTAGACAGAACTGAATACCTGGCTTCAAAGGTCAGGGTGACTCTCTTATTAGGGGCTAATGCAGCTGGTGACTTTAAAGTTGAAACCAATGCTTGTTTACCATTCTGAAAATCCTAGCGTCCTTTACAATTATGCCAAATCTACTCTGCCTGTGCTCTATAAATGGAACAACAAAGCCTGGATGACAGCACATCTGTTGACAGCATGGTTTACTGAATATTTTAAGCCCACTATTGAGACCTACTGCTCAGAAAAAAAGATATCTTTGAAATATACTGCTCATTGACATGTACCTAGTCACCAAGAGCTCCGATGGAGATGTACAAGGAGATGAATGTTGTTTTCATCCCTGCTAATTTAGCATCCATTCTGTGGCCCATGAATCAAGGAGTCACTTTGACTTTCAAGTCTTATTATTTAAGAAATACATTTTATAAGGCTATATGAGTGCCATAAATAGTGATTTTTCTGGTGAATCTGGGCAAAATAAACTGAAAATCTTCAGGAAAGAATTCTCCATTCTCAGTACCATTAAGAACATTTGTTATTCATTGGAAGAGGTCAATATTTCAACATGAACAGGAGTTTGGAAGAAGGTGATTCTAACCCTCATGGATGACTTTAAAGGGGTTCAGGACTTCGGTGCAGGAGGTAACAGCAGATGTAGTAGAAACAGTAAGAGAACTAGAAGCGGCACCTGAAGGTGTGACTGAATTACTGCAATCTCACGATAAAACTTGAACAGATGAGGAGTTGCTTCTTATGAATGATGAGCAAAGAAAGTGGTTTCTTGAGATGGGATCTACTCCTTGTAAAGATGCTGTGAATATTGTTGATGACAACAAAGGATTGAGACTATTCCATAAACTTAGTTGATAAAGCAGCAGCAGCAGGTTTGAGAGGATTGACTCCAACTTTGAAAGAAATTCTACTTTGGGTAAAATACTATCAAACAGCATCGCATGCTACAAAGAAATCTTTGGTGAAAGGAAGAGTCAGTCGATGTGGCGAACTTCATTATCTTATTTTCAGCAATTGCCACAACCACCTCAGCCTTCAGCAACCACAGCTTTGATCAGTCAGCAGCTGTTAACACTGAGCCAAGACCTTGCACCAGCAAAACATGACTCCCTGAAGGCTCAGATGATGTTAGCATTTTTTAGCAACACAATTTTTAAAAATCAGGGTATCTACATTGTTTTTTAAGATATAATGCTATTTCACATTTAATAGACTACATACAGAATAGTATAAGCATAACTTATGTGCACTGGGATACCAAAAAATCATGACTTTGTCTATTGAATATTCACTTTATTGCAGTGGTCTCGAACCCAACCTGCAATATCTCCGAGGTATGCCTGTATATTGAAGCAGCTCAGCTCCTACCAGAGCCTTCATATTCAGTACTGGAGACAGGTACAGGAAGCTGAAATATAATCTTTCTTATGAATGCTACTGAGGATGAATATTAAACTTTAAACCAATGCTAGATAAGTACTTTGACTTTATAATTACCATACCTTATATGCTATTTCATACGCCAGTACCTAAACCTTCATTTGCAGGTCTCTGGTCTTTGAATCTAAAATTATGAAAGGAAAGCCTTATCAATCACACACACTGAACTACTGAGATTTCCTGATTTTTTTTTTTTTTAACTTACCATCGTGCCATTCAGCAGCATTCACTTGGAGATTCTGATTCTATTATTGGTCTAGGGTGGCACGGGCACAGTGATAGCTTTAAAGGCTTCTCAGGTGATTCTGATGTGTGGCCTAGGTTGTCAACCCCTTACTACTCCCAGGTGTGGTCCTCAGACTAGCAGCATACATGTCATCTTGGACCTTGTTAGAAACATCTGAGACCTCACCTTGGACCTACTCAATCAAAATCTGCATTTTTTTTAACAAATTCCCAGGTGATTCGTAAGCACTGTTAAGTTTGAAAAGCACACGCTGGAGACTGATTAGAGGCAGAATACAAAGCCGAGGAAGACACAGTCTCGCTTCTCAGTGGGCGCAGGCTTGTTAGAGGTCACTCTGCTCGTCGTGGGGAGAATTCTTCTAACAGAGGTTTGTGAAAGTGAGTGTTCCCCTCTTGAATTGAACTCCTGTTGATGCCTTCCTGGTCCTGTTCCTTTCTTTCCTTCCCTAAGTCAGGGTAACCACGACCTGTTGATATGGAAATGTGAATCTGGAAATTATTTTTTTTGTCAGCATTGGTGTAATAGTGACGGGGTGCTCCCTCCTCTAGAAATATAGAGGTTGGTTGATTTTCCTGCTAGGAAACAGTGTGATTTAGTGATGAAGAATGTGGGTTCCTAGGTCACACTGCTTTCCTTGAAATTTTAGTGAAGTCTCTCTTTCAACCTCAAATTCCTTATCTGGGAAAAGGGATAATAATTTACCAGCACCTAATGAATACTCAATAAATGTTGGCTATGATTATCAGTAATAACAGTGCCTGAACTATTTTCATTAAAACTTCTTCAAAGTCACGTGGTATGAATGGACTTAAGATGTTGTGTATCTATCATAATAATTCTAAGAGGCTTCGATTACTTGAAGGTAAGGAGTTTTAATGATAGTTTGTTTTGTCTTTATAATTACTCTATTTAGAAGCCTCACCCCAACACAAACAAGATGACATTGTCTTGCCAAGAGTAATATTATAATATCTTTAGTATAGAGAAAAATAAGAGGTACTGAATGATTATTATTGTGCAACAAAACTGTAAAAGTTTATTGTTCATACTTGGCATTCACTTAGCAACTATTTTCTGATTTATCACATAATACTGTGCTTAGCTACAGGCCTGTCCCTCCTTTAGGCTGTGGATTTCTCAGGTCTTCAGTGTTGGGACTCAGAGAACCTCTGGCACAGTGGCCAGCACATATTGAACACACAATTTTTGTTGAATAAAGGACTTTATGAGCAGCTGCTCTGTACTAGAAATGAAGGTGTCTCCCAAAGAGGAGGAAGATCAGATAACTTCAGAAATAACTCTAGTACGGCGCCTGGAGAACCAGGCCGTACGGTTCCAAGGCTGGGCCATTTCCAGCTTGGGGTGTCCTGGAGGGATTGTTGTGTTTTGAGGTGGGCTGTGAAGGATGAGGTGGGTATGTGGGAAGGGTCGTGGGGGCCATGGGGCAGGGTGACTCTCTAGATTGAAGGAGCCAAATTGTGGCAGAATTAGGAGCAGCTGCTTGGCTTTGAGGAATTGAGACTTGGGAGTTAAGGGAATTATTAACCTCTTTGCCTCCTGTTCTGTTAATCTTACAGACTGAACAGGTGTTGCACTTGAAGAGGTAGTAGCCAGCATGCGATTGATGTTTTAAAACCTCAGTGACACTTTAGGCATACCAAAAAGTGCAGAAAATAATAAACTCCTGTGATCTCACCATCTCATTAAGAAGTAAAACACTTCAGATGAATCGCAAACTCCTGTTTCTATCTCCCTGGTCCCATTCCTCTCTTCCCTTCCCTAGCTCTAGGTAACCGAGACCTACTGACATTTATCATTCCTATGGAGGTGTGCATCCATAAACCTTATATAGTGTTGTTTCATGTGTTTTTGAGCTTCATATAAATGCCATTTTCTTGTTTCCTTTTGTAAAGCTTTTTTCTCAATATTTGAAAGTCATTTTTGTGAACCTAAAGCCCTAGTATATCAGTTTGTTGTACAGTATTCATTATATGAGTTCACTATAACTTATTTTCATTCCATTTTTCTATTTCTTGAGAGTTTTGGGTGCGTCTTATATTTTTTGTCTCAAACAGCATGGCAATGTGCACATATTCTCATACGTGGCTTCTTATGCACATAAAAGCACTCCAGAGAGTTTCTCTAGAGAGTTTCTCTCTCTAGAGAGTATATATTTAGCAATAAAATTGCTGTATGGTAAGTGTAATCACTTTCTGGTGAACCAGGGCATTCTTGAAAGGACATATTACATTTTCTTTGAGTGTATATAATTTTATCTGTTTAGAAAGTAAATTGTAGTTCTTTTACTTCTTGATCCTCATAATCCCCGAGTCCCAACAACAATGGCAAGAGCCCAGAGGCAAAGCATGGAAAAGCAAACGGGAAGCAGAGCCCCTGTTTGTTCTTCCCTGGAGGGGCTGATGTGGACTCTGCCATCCATTGGTTAGGTCTGGCTGTCCTGCTCCTGCTGTCCCCAGGTTTTCAGATGCTCTGTGGCAGTCGTTGCCCCTGTCTGACAGCTGTGAATGTTGCCTGGCCACTGCTGGCTGTCGGAAGCAGGCTTTGAACAATAGGACAATAAATATTTTCACATCCACGATAGCAGAAAAGCAGAAACAAAACTAGAAATGAAAACAGGAAAAACGCAGATCCCATAAGATTGTGTGAATTTAACAGAGCTGAATTTTACATAATATGACCAAATTAGATATATTTTGTTGGCTATTTTGGTCACTCCTTTAAAGCCAGAATAAGTTTGCTGTAGGAAATTATGGTCTTTCAAATAGTTTTTCAAAAACCTTAGTGCCATTAAGAAAACCAGTGCTGAAGTTACTTTCTTTCTTTACTTATTTTTTTCTGAGTGGTGTTGGACAAATGTCTTTTTTTCCCCTTAAACAGCGACCACTCCAAATATCCTTAGACAGTTGCCTTTTCTCCCTGCTGCCAGCCTGCCGGCTGGTGTTGAAAGAGTTAAGCAGGAGGTTTGTGAAGTCATGTGTGACTTCATAGGGTCTGGACTTTTGAAGCAGGTCTCTTGGAGGGAAGCTCTGTTGAGAGGGGAGGCTGGGAAGAGGGGGACGTCCTCCTTCAACTTCTTTCAAGTTCTCATCCCTGAGCCCCTGAGGGATCCAGTGGCATTCTGGGAGAATGTCACTGCGAAGTCGCTGTGTAGCAGTTTGTACTCGCCACAGAGGCAGCTTTAGAAGTACATTAATAGAGCCCTTGCAGGAGATGAAAGTTTGCTGAGCAGATGGAACGGGAGAGTGCTCTTCGCGTTCGTGGCAAAATTATGGGCAGACTGTTTGCTGACGGAGGTAACTGGAATTTGTTTTATTGTCTTTGTCTGGTCTTAGGCAGTGCTGGAGATTGTGTATAACCGTAGTTACAGAAAGTTCCTTGGATTTGAAAATATTCTATTTCAAATAAAAACATTGTAAGGAGATCTTAGGGAGAAACTTAGGAATATGATTTGTGTATATTATTTTCTAAATAAGGATAACAAAAATGAAAAGAATACATTTATTACAAGGTCTGTAATGTTCGGGCAAAATGAGATTTTTCCCTTTATGGAGTTGTGCTGCTCTTTGAGGTGATTAGACATAGCTTGGTGCTCCTAGACGGTGTATGTACTCTCAGCCAGCCTTTGTGAAACTTCATCCAGGCATTGGAATGTCACCAATTTGAGCTTGGTCATTTAGCAGGGTCCATTCTGACTCCTGCATAAAGCTGTCATTCTTATTTCAAGGTATCTATGACTGCTCTGAAAGTTGGCTACGCTGTTAGTATGGGAAAGATGATTTGTCTTAGAATTCAGCATCAGATTTTAAACTTTAAAGGCAAGCCTAGTTATCTAATGAAAAAAAGGCATGGAGAGTTTTTTTCTTGAGCTGAGGGAATTTCAGCCCCATGGTTTCTATCTCTGGGAAAGTCTCTCTTCATGTTCAAGGCACAGACAAGTACAGGGTATAAGGGGGGTCAGTGATGTTACAGAAGGGGGAGCAAGCCTAGTCCATTGATACTATGTCCATTCCCTTGATGACTGGGATTAAATTATTCATGACCACCCATGACCCAGTGGGAACCTCAGTGGGAACTTCCAGGGTAGTCAGCTGGTGTTAACATGTGTGCTTGTGTGCATATATTGGTTAGGTTGGCATTTCTGGCCTTGATCACAGATTTTAAGTTCATGTTTCCAGTATTTTACAATGCCATTTGTCTTGGTAGCCCATCAGTATAACAATTGTGACTCCTATTTGGACATTTAGTTTCATAGCTTTAATAATAAAGTACAAAGAATACTTGGGGGGGAAGGAGGTGAAGCACTTACGTGAGATGCATAAGCAGAGTGGTTATGAGTGCGGACTTAGGAGTCATAGGCCTATAGACTTAAGTTTTACCTCTCTTCTTACAGTTTGACCTCTGGTAAGTTTCTTAACCACTCCTGAAGCTCAGCTTCTTCACGTGTGAAACAGAGATGACAGTCTCTGACGTGGGGCTGGTGGGTGTAGGAATTGACCAGGGTGCAGTGCGTGGGAAGTACTACCATAGTTTCTTCTGCTCTAATAAAAGCTTAATAAACATTAATGATCACTGGCTGCAATTATGTTTAAATTGTGCTTTTTTATGTCAGGCTTGTGAGAGGACTTAGATGTTAGAGAAGGTGATAATGAATTTGGAGTTGCGTGTGTGCTCCCACTGTAAATGTGCTGGGGCTTCTCTGCGGCAAGGTTCCAGGGAGCAGCTCTGTTCCACACCTCCCATTTGGTCCTCTATCAGATGTAGCCCTCAGTGGTAAGTAGGGCTGGGAGAGAAAAATGGTAGATTAGAGCAAATCCATCAACACTTTGTGAAAACATCTCTGTGCTCACGTCCTGTTGATGGTGTGTCAGTTTCATCATCTTTGAGCATGGAGAGCAGCATTGTGTGCACATGTCCCATGGAAGTAAAATGGGATTGTCATTGTGACTGGGTCCTTTTCCTAGGTGCAGGTCACCTTTGCTAGGCGGTAATGGCTGCTTTTATAGGGCTTATCTGTATGTCTAGCTTCGCCCAGGAGTGTCTTTATGCTCCAGGAGTAGCTGGGCAGCTGTGTGAAAGCTGCTCCGAGTATCTATTTCCTGGTCTATCACTTGTGGGTAATGTCTTTTTTCCATGGTTAAATGAGAGAAAAAAATAGGTGAAAATGCCTAACACAGTAAGTACTAAACATGCTTTTTGCTCCTTAAAAATTGCTATTTCTTCTGTTATGATCGGGGAAATGTCACACAGTTTGTAATTAAGCCTCTTTACCTTGTTATACTTTATGAAGGTCTCATGTCTAGATCAGTGTTTCTGAAGCTTTTGTTTAATTTAAAAAAATTTTCTTGTGTGATTAGTTTACATCATCTATTGTCAGTTTCTTTTTGCTTCCATGATTTTCAGTGTAGGCTATATTCCTTATAGCTTCTAAATTTAATTTTGATCTAGTTTTCAAAAATATTATGGAAGGAATATGGAGCCGGTGGTAAAAATTCAACTTGCAGTTCCTTTGATTCCACTCCCAGGAAGGAACCTCCATTGGCCATTTCTAATCTGTTCTTGCAAGGCATAGTCTGTGCAGCAATTTGGGACCAGATTTGAAAGGTCCTTATTGGTGCAAAAGTACAAACATGGTATGGAAAGTTCCATCAGGTTTGCCAGCTCAGTCCCTCCCTGCAGCTCCGAAGCACAGCGTTTGGAATGTTCAGGAGCTCCCTGGACAGGAACCGCCTGCACAGCTGGGTTGTGTCACCAAGAGCCAAATGTGCCTGACAAGTCCAGCTCCAGCCACACTGTTGTGGGTCATGTGGTTAACCCAGAGTCCCTGCGGGGGAGTGAAGGGCTTGGTTCTCAGCAGAGGGCTGGGTCTGAACCTGCTCTGAAATCCCCAATCCTGAAGTTCTGGGAAGGCAGAGCCTGTGTTGGGTTCCAGCAAGGATTCTAGTCCTTGTTTAGCTGGCCTGAGGGTGTGGTTCAGTCAGCTCTGTGGTCTCCTGTTATGTTTGGCTTTTTGTCACAGTAACATTGGGTGGAGGTAGTCTAGAAGAAGGTACATTGAATATGGAGTTGGAGGATAGGCTCAACTTCGAGCCATGCTATTTACCCCACAAGAGTTCTTTGGTACTCAGTTTCTTTACCTGTAAAATGGGACTACTGCGAGGGTGAAATAAAATAATGCTTGTGAAGGTACTATTAATAGATAGCCCGCAGAGTGCTCTGTGGTTTTTGGTTGTTTATCTTACTGGATTATTCAAAGGACAATGGCTTATGCTTATCTGGTTTAGGTAGCCTGAACTGTTTATGCTTCGGCAAAGGAGGAACAGAGGCACCTGTCTCGTCCTTCCATTTTGGTCTCTCTGTGAGGTCTTTTGTCCCATCTGTTCTTGAGTATTCCTGGTATGCCTAAGAACCTGTATTCAAAAGGGGGTGGGCAATGTAGTTTCTGTGCAGAATGTTCTGAAATAAGCCACTCCCTTTTGTGGATTCAGCTGGTCCTTTCCTGAGGCCCTGCTTTTCAGCAAAGGAAACCCTAAGAACTGAAGCCCTGAGCTTCTCTGTTGGCCCAGTTCTGCTGTTGATTGTGAGACCTGGGAAGAGTCACTTCCTCTCTCCATCCTTCAGTTTCCTCAACTGCAGAAGGGCTGGACTAACAGCCCTTTTCAAATGGGAAGGAGATAGTGACTATCTTCCCTTTTCTACTTTTCCTCTACCTTGCTATATCCGTCATCTTATTGGGCAATTTCTGCTTCCCTTTTAAATAACTTAAGACAGTCACCTTAGAAAAGATACAACAAGTGAATAATGAGGCTGTACTCAAGCTGAGATTCCAGGTTGACTTCTAAGACCTAAATGTGGTGAAAACCGTTTCAGGGTGACAGAGTGTAAAGGGTGAATATCAAATTGTCTTGCCTATCATCCACTGACCTTGGCATCACTTTGTTTTGCAGTCGTCCAGAGCTGATCATGTTTGATCAGGACTTCTGGGTCTCAGATCCGTTGTTATGGGACCTGTGAGCACCTGAACTGGGGGAGAGAGAGAAAGGGTCTCGTGGCAACAGGTGGCTGAAATGGAGATGCCACCTTGAGAAGAAATGGAGAATGAATGTTCTTTTAGCTTGAGGCAGTAATCCCTTTGGGGAGGAGCCTTTGCCAGGCTGTGTGGGAGATGTTTGCATTGCAGTGGTTCTCGTTCTTTCTAGGATTCATCCATCCTGTTTTTTTTTTTTTTTTTTTTCTCAAGCTCTTTATCTAAATCTTGTTGAGTAGAGAAGCACATCTATCATGTGTGGACATTTTAGCTGGCTTTCCCAGGACAAGACTGCATTTCTATGTGACAGAAAAATAGGGAAACCTTTGTATTTCTTCAGTATTTTGCTGCTAAAAGACAAACAAAAAGACAGTTAAAAACTATTTCTGCAGCTTGCTAACCAGAGGGCTCACGAATGGCCCTAGTAGCGGGAACTCGTGTATCCAGCCAGTGCCTTGGGGGCCTGATCAGCTGAGCCAAATGTTAGAGACCCATGGAAGATGTCCTTCTGGTTGAAACAATTTACCGTAAAAATAACAGGAGTCACAGCTACAAAAGGCAGTATTTGGTGAGGGTGACTGAAGGCCAGGTAGATGATCTATACAGGAGCTATCTCTGTTGTAGACTTTCAGTCACAATGTAAAGTGGAGATTCTGTTGATCAGGATTTGACACTTTTTACTAAACCCAAAGACACTTACCTTGCATACAGTGTTAATAAGTAGTCCAGTACCTATTTAATTGCCAGATGTGTAAGTGCTACTTCAGGATCAGAGGTGGGGAGATAGCTAACAGATTCAGAAGCTAATGAAGAATAAACTTGAGGAGTAGGTTGATGCAAGGTGATTTTGGCCTTGCATTTTTCTGGCATCTTGACCTTGGGAAAGCTAGTGTGTCCCATCCTCCATTATGATTTAAACTCACCATTGATTGATTGACTTCATGGGAAATGTATAGCTGAGCATTTTCTAAAGCTTAAAAATGAGGGAACCAAAAAGTATCCACCTGAAACACAGTCAAGGAATGGCAGCATTTTGTATAGTAATGAACTACTGAGGCCTTAGTCTGCACCTCCTCTGCAGTGTTCTGTCCCGACCCAGGGTGAGTTTACTGGTCGTTCTGGGGCTCCTGGGTTGATAAGCAATATGGATTTTACAACCCAGTCCTTTGAAAGTAGTTTCTTTCTTCAAAGGAGAAAAACATTTTTAGCAACAAAATATTTTATTGGGAAATCTAGGTTGAGCAAAAATAGGCAACCACCACCACGCATACGCAAGATTATTTCCAGAAACTTCCTAACATGAGAGAGAACATGCAGCACTTACATTTGAGCCACAGTCTTATTAAGTGTCTAAAACATCAGCGTGGCCACATGCTGCCTCTCAGTTCTGTGCCTGGCTCGGCTTGGCTGCCTCACAGTGGGAGGGGCCGTCTCCTGAGTCAGCAGTGTCTCTTCCTGTGGCACCCAGGTCGTCTTGGGTGGTCTCAGGGCCACACAGCCATGGGACGAGCTCCTCTGGCAAGAGGCTAAGAGATCCATCTGCAGAAGCTAGATTGTGGGCCAAGGGCGGGGTTGCCCTACCCAGTGTGTGTTAAATATCAAAATCCACCCTTCCTTGGCCAGTGGGGAAGTGATATTTATCTTGTGTTGCACTCAGTTTTATGAAAACATAGCTGAAGACTGTCTGATGTAACTGTGCACCAGCTTGGTTAAAAATCGAATTGGGTATGTCTTTTTAACTTTCAGAGAAAGCATCCTTGTAAAGGAAGCAACAGGATTTAGGGTTTTTTTAATTCTCAAAATCTTGCGTGTGAAGTGACCACTGGCCATCCTTTCTGTACTCTGATGCCATTCTCTTCACAGGCTTGCTGGATGGTGTGTGTTCTCCCCCTGCTTCCCCGCTCCTGCATTTGGCGTCTGTGCTGTCTTCGTAGTTGTTTGGGTTGTCCTGGATCTTTTCCTTTCCCTAAATATTTAACCATGCTTCTGTCTCCCCTGTCTTCTCTCTAGCCCACATTCTGTGTTGCTGAGCCTTTTTAGCCACTGATGGGCTAGGACTGTAAGTTGCTACATTGCTGTGGCCATTGCACATCTAAGTCTAGCATGACACTGACAGTCCCCGGGGTTGGCATCTGCAGTAGTCCAGTGTCTACTGATGACACAAGTGGTCACAGGAAGATCATTGTGCTGGGAATTGGGAGACTTTGGCTCTGGCCCTAGTCTGTCTGTATCTAAGTTCCAAATCTCTCTGAAGCTTTCATTTACTCATTCAAAAAGTGAGATCTGATTAAATATTTCAAATGGTGTATTCCTGCTCCAAAAATCCATTACTTGACTCTGTGAAATCATTATAGTTCTGGCTCCCTAGATTAGCTTTTTGTGACCAATTAGGATTTTTAGTTCAAAATAAACTGAAAACAGTGAGGAGATGAATTGGAGCAGGTAGACTATACCAGAAAGTTAACGACAGTGCTCGTGGCTTGCCCGGTGACAAAGGTGAAGGGCAAGGGCAGGCCTGGAGGTGGCAAACAAGTGTAGTCCATGCATTTGCAGTCTCGTTCAGGCTGCCCACACAGCTTGATTTTTTTGCATTGTTCTTCCCTGGAAACAACATCCACCAGTTACTCTTCCCGAGTCGATTGATTTAGAATACTTATTTTGAAACCCAGATGCACCTTTTCCAGGAAGGGAACCACCAGGAGAGTAGGAAATTTTATTCTAGTCTCCTTCCCCTGGCTAAAGCGACATGACTGTATGTCTTCATCATCTCCATCCCTTTTCAGAAGGTCCTGCTTTCTCACGTGAAAGCAGAAGTGTAAGTTACAGCAACTGAAATGAAACCAGGGTGTAGGAGCCAAAAGGCCTTGTAATACTCTCTTGATTCTTAGTTATCCAGGCTATGGATATTGTACGCCCTACATTTAGGGAAAAATTTTTCTCCCTTTAGAATCGAAGATGACATCCTGGGGTTGGCAGTCTGGAGTCTGGGGTTTTTCTTGTACTTCACATTAGCTCTGTGACTTTGAGTGTGTCACTTACCCATTTCTGAATTGGCTTCATCTTTAAAATGAGGTGGTTGGGCTATACAATATTTAGGGTTTTTTCCAGAGCCAAAATGCCACGTGCCTGTGATTTCCCTCTTCATTAGCAAGGCCCCTAGAGAGGAGTGGCAATGACGGAAAAAGAAGTCGAGCCCGATGGGGCTTTGCTGGTGCCTTGTGTATAGCCCGTAACCTCTCCGAAGGCAGAGGTTGTCTTTTGATTGTTGTGCAGCACTAAGTCCAGGTTTCCACAAAATGTTTTAAAATTGATTGTTCCTTTTTGTCGGTGTACTGATTTTGGCACTTGTTTATCCAGGTGTCAGCAGTCTGTGGCACTCTCTGCAAGGAGCCCAACTCGGAGGCATTAGTGGCTTCCCAAGGGGAGTTTCCCCGGTGGTGACAGTAGGACTTATGAACTCTCTGTACCTGCGCGAGGAAAGCGTCTCCCTCCAGGGCATTGTAGAAACTTCCCTATCGATCTTCCCGTTCTGTTTCTTTGCTTTTTCTTCCACAAAAGGCTCAAGGACAGTCATTGCTACACAGTCTGTGTTAAATGTCTGCTGGCATTCAGGTTGAAGGGCTTGCTTGTGCTCTTGAACCTTGGAGTGAGACGTAGCAGGGAGCATCAGTGTTTCTCTAGGGGTTTATTTGCCTTTGTTTTCTTGATAATGATGGTACCAATCAAAGCATTTGCATTCCTACGGATAAGGTCTTATACATGTGTTGAATGGCCTGTTAAGAATATTTTCTGCTCATGAGGTAATCTGGAAATTTCCTTTTCCTATCCTCCTCTTGGTTCCATAGGGCCACTTTGGAGTTGGCAAATTGATATGAGTTTCAAATACATCCTGTCTCCATGAAGGATACACCGTACGCAGGCCCAGAGAATGCTTTCGTTTAGTCTCATACCAGTGACTTCAACGAACAGTATCAATGCGAGTAGAGATATTACAAATGCATTTAGTTATCCATGCTCTCAGTCAACAGAGATACAAAGGCTTTCATTTATATGTGCTTATTTTCTTTAATAATAAAAACAATAGGTTTTCAGTATTCTCTCCTGTCAAATTTTTAGACTAGGTGATTAGTTTGATTTCTTTTGGGCTTCCTTCTGCCATTTCGAATTGCTGTAGTAGTGAGACCTCCGAGACCTCACCTGTGGGCAGCAGGGAGGGAGAAGAGAGTATCAAGGGGCTCAAGTGGCCCCCCCTACCTGTGTGACTGGTGTAGCTCAGGGGGTGTTGATGTGGTTCTACAGCACCCTGTGTGTAAGCACCTGTCTTCTGAGTCCCCCGCTGTAGCCCTGAAAGTGATGACTGAGGAGGAAGTTGCCACCCTACCTATGTCACCAAATGTGGAAATGCAAACAAAACCATGTCAGTGGGATAGTGCAGGTGCCAAAGGGAACCTGTCCACTCCAAGAGATCGCAGGGTTTCCCTGGCTCACTACTGATGTGACAGCCCCTCCTTGCCCTGTCCTCTTCAAGATATCTGTGTAGATTTTGCAAGCTTCTTGGAGTAATAAAATTTCAAATCAGTATGGTAATAATGGGCTAGGTATGGTGCCTCACGCCAGTAATCCCAGGATTTTGGGAGGCCCAAGTGGGAGGATTGCTTGAGGCCAAGAGTTCAGGACCAGCCTGGACAACATAGCAAGACCCTGTCTCTATAAAAAAAAATTTAAAAAATAAGCTGGGCATGGTGGTGCACATCTATAGTTCTAGCTACTTGGGAGGATGAGGCAAGAGGATTGCTTGAGCCCAGGAGTTAGAGATTATAGTGAGCTGTGATCACGCCACTGTACTCTAGCTTAGGTGACAGGTGAGACCCTGTCTCTATTTTTTAAAAAAGAGAGAGATAAAATGGTAATAATGAAATATGCTTTGTATTCTAGTGTACAAGATATCCTATTTTTATCTCATGATTTTTCTTCCTTTGGAATACAATTACCCTCAAGTTAAAATTTTATTCTGTTTAAATAACAAGATTTTAGAAAATCTAGATCAATTTGTGAACTCCTTTTAGCCATCGCTGACTATAGATTTGAGTGCAAAGCCTTTCCCACCATTTGGAATAAACTGGTCATTGTAACCAGCTTTGTATGGAACAGTTGTTTCACATCTCAGTTCTGTAATGATGTCATTTTCTTTATACCCAAAGTAAATGCTATGCAGACTAGCTTATTGTGGAATTTGTACTATTTTTCTCCTGATTAAAATCTTCCATAGCAAAGGAATCCTGCTAAGTGAACAGTTTCCCTTAGATGTTGTATTTGTGCTTCTAACTTTCCTAGGAATAACTTTTATTTTTCCAGGAGAAAGCAATCCATCCTATTTAAGGTGGAGTAGGGGTTGTGGTTGAAATTGCAAACAAATCCAGTGGGTGTTCTGTTTTGATTTTTCTAGCTTCAAAGTGTGTTTTCAGTGGAAGTGATTCAGTCTCAATGTGGTTTGGGGTTAAAGGGTACAGAATAATAAAAACTATAAATATGTTCAATGGAAGGAGGGTCATATTTAGCCAAGATAAAGTATACTTTAAGTTGTTAACATTATAAGGTCTTGAGCTAGAGAGAGGAAAGGTGTTAGATCTCATAGGAGTCATTAATAGTTTTTTCAAGTTTCTGATGGAAGATACAAAAGTGTCTACCTCAAATTATTTATATATGAGTGAAATAAAGAGGAGATCGACTTATAGAAAATTTCATCCTCTTTTGAATTCTTAGGGGACCCAAGGGAGGAAGAGGAATTCCTTTATTTTCTTTCTTTCTATGATATCTTCATATCCCAGGGAAGACACAGCTCTTAGATAATTATGGATAATTTGTATTAGTTAAAGGGTATTAATGGAAGTCTTCTCATCCATAATTATGTTACAGTTTGGCTCCCATCAAGCTGTCTGTCGTACAGGGCCTGAACTCTATGCAATGGGCAGAATCTTGTGTAGGGTTAAGAACCTGCTTTTTTAAAATCAGGGTATTTGTCTTCATATCCCAACTTGGCTATTTCCTGACAGTATTGCTTTGGTTCTGCAGAAAACCTCCAGTCTGTCCTTTGTAGAGTGGTCACAGTAATACCTACTTCTGTCAGGATCAACTGAGAACACTTAAGTGCTTAACACAGTTCCTGAGCTAGTAAGTACACAGTCAGTGTCAGCTGTCATCACCATTCTTACCACCATCATCATCAATGCTTGAATGTACGTCTTTTTCATTATGCTTTTTATATTATTTCCCTTAGTCACAAAGCTCAGATTAGCAACAAAGGACAATACCGCATACTCATTCCTTTCCTACGTCTCCTCTGTACTTAGTACCTTTCTTGGTGCCCTTGGGTCAGGGGAGTTAGGTAAGGATTGACATTATATCTCAAAGCTGTTATTAGGAGAACACACTACAAACCCGGAAGACAGAGTTCTCCGTAGTGTCTTTCCAGGAAGGAGGGATTTTCTGAACACTTCTTACACGGTTGTCCCTGGATATATGCAGGGATTGGCTCCAGAACCACCCCAGGATAACCAAATCTGCGCACACACAAGTCCCTCAGTCAGCCTGCAGAACCCACACACGAGGGCTGTCGGAAAGTATCCAGCCATTGTTAATATAATAAGAACAGTTAGTGTAACACCACTGTAACCTGGAAGCCAAGCAGAGTGGACTGGGATGCATGTGTGTGAACAATGACGATGTCACTGTACTAGTCAGTGGGGTGCTAGGCACCACTGAGTGAGCATGTGTACTGCGTGGCTGTCACATTCTAAATGATTGCGCGAACAGAGCAATGAATCTGCATCAAATTTTGCATTAAGCTTGAACATTCCTCCAGAGAAACTATGTGGATGATTCAGAAGGCTTTCAGGGACAATGTAATGAGTGCAGCACAAATAAAAATGTGGCACAAATGCTTCAGAGATGGTCGAGAATCTGTTAAAGGTGATCCACATTCTGGAAGGTCTGCAATAAGCAGAACACCTGAGAATGTTGAATGTGTACGGGCTGCAATCAACAAAGGTCCCAAGGTGCCTACTTTGAAAGGGACTGAGGTGTCATGGTCCTATGTACAGTGTTTCTTATATCTTATATCTTCTTCAATAAATGTCTCTATTTTTCCTACTACTACTACTACTACATGGCTGGATACTTTCTGAACAGACCTCATGTGAAAAGTCAGCCAGCCCCTCCGTATACACAGCTTTCATACACAGCAAGTGCTGTATTTTTGATCCATTGGGGGAAAAGCCACCTACAAGTGGGTCTGTGCAGTTCAAACCCATGTTGTTCAAGAGTCAACTGTATTATTTCATTATATGAAGGGGGGTGAGGAGAAAATGGGCAAGTTCAAATGATGTTTGATTCTCTTGCTCAGATTTGTGGATGTGGCAATTCTAATTCCTCATTCTGGAACGCATCTATCTAGGCAATGTCTTGCTATAATGGGTCCCTATAACCCTTTTGATTTTATTTTTTATTAACGGCTATAGCAGAAACACAGTCTTGAGTGGTACATAGTGGAAAAAACAACATAGAAACTGAATATCTCTTTGTAAAAATTAAAATAGTAGGAAAATTTGTGGGTTTGTGCTCAAGAAAAACGCATGCCTGGTTACACACATTCTGGCAAAAGGGAACATCTGAGGAATGTCCTTCTATACTTCACATTGTGTACGGCTTAGTATACTTACTCCTTGGTACGTATTTATATCTAAAACCTTTGCTGAAGGTCTCTCCCTGAATGAGCATTAACAAAGTCTGTATATTAGTAAAACCATACTACTTTGTGAGAGCTATTCATCTTAAAACATGCAGATTGCTCTCAGAGAAGCACAAAAGTCTTCTCCACTTAAGCTCCTGACGAGCGCATTTATATGTCAGACTACCTGTAAGTAGTTTCTACAACACAGGGATTATGAAAAGGCAAGCAAACTTTGGAACTCTGCGGTCTCTGGCTACTTTTTGTTTATGGGAATTCACATGTGATGCTGCAGAGAGTGGCTGTGGTTTTGGTCTAAGCAGCTCTGGTTGTGTGGTGGCCAAATGCTAGTTGGAGTGATCCTCCAGTCTCATTATGTATCCAGCAGTGGGCTCCAGGTACTACTACTTCCTTCTTGGTCTTCTGAGACATTGCAAAACTGGTCAACTTGGGAGGATGGTGAAGGTCTTACTAGGTTGTTGGCCGTGGAAACAGCAGAAGAGGGTCCTCCACTGCCTTTCTGCTCCTGTTACTAGCAGGTAGGGTTTCTCTGTCACCTTTCTTCCCTACTTTTCCTACCTCTTCACTGGCCTTGAGTATTCTGCTTAGAAATAAGGTAGGTTTTAATTAAAGTAGAGGACCGGGGACCCTATGTTGGTTTATACATTTAAATCCATTTTGTTGTCTTCATATGCTCAGACAGGGTTTCTCTCCCAAGTCGGTATGAGTCAGCGTAGAAGACTCTATCTGTGCTTCTCTTTCTGAAGCTTCCTGAGGATAGTTCAGCACATGAGGATCCTTTTAAAAACTCAAAAGAATTTCGGCCATTTCATCATAGTTGAGTAACCTAGGCATGACCAGTTGATGCTAACTGGCTGCAACCCAGAAAAGCCCACCCGCTCACCAGGGCCTCTCCTCTTACCCAGGTTAAACAATGACTACACTTCCTCTCTCCATGTACATGTACCCATGGGATCCAGACAGCCCTTTCTCCTCATGGCAGGTCATGGTCATTCCTCCATGCTAGTGGGTTTTGAAACTGTGTGTGTGTGTGTGTGTTTAAATAGCAGACACTTTTTAAATAAGAAAGCATTATGAAGAACTCCCAGTTTCATCAGCTGTTTGGAAGTAGAGCTGCTCTGTTAGAAGATGGAGTGGGGAGCTGCTGAGCTCCACTCTCGGGGCCTCCCCAGCACTCCCAAGGTGCTGCCTCTTACTGAGTTGTCCCCAGTAAGAATAATGTATTTCTCCCTCCTTTTCCATGTTGTATGTGAGCATGCATGAACCTGGGTTTACACACTAGCAAACCGGAACAAACAGGACAGTCTACTAAGCCACTCAGTTAGTGTGGATACTACCTAACTGCCTCAGGCAGGAGTTGTCACTGCTGGCCATGGTTTCATCAGGCGGTTTTGGTTGTAAACTAGATTTTTAGCCAACAGAAGTCACAGGACTTTCTTTTGCTTTCCATCCCCTACTTAGGTTCTTGTTTTAGTGCTTCTTAAATAGGACATAATATTGTAATAACCTCCTTGGGTATAGTAGACTGTAGTCGAATTTTAGAGGTAGAAGGGACACTTATCTAGTCCCCCTATGCACAGATAAACACACAGAGTTGTGCAGATGAATGTACAAGGAAGTAAGGCGACTTGCCCGAAGTCACATAGTCAATGATGAATTGGAACTAGAATTATATACCCTTCTTTATATACCCTACTGTTCCACAGTATTATCAGCATGTGCCTTCCCCACCTGACTGTTGTTTGTGAATCTGCTATTCCACGGTGGCACTGCAGACCTCTCCCAGAGAGGCACTGTGAGCAGCAGTGCAGAGTGTGGTCTCTGAAGTCACACTGTCTGGACACGTGTCCCAGCTCTGTCATGCTGCCCTGATGTGTGTGTGGGAAACCTCTCCCCATCTGTCAAATGGACAGACTAATAATACCTACTTCATAGAGCTGTTGTGAAGATTAAGTGTGTTCGTGCCCATAAATGTCTCAGAACAGTACCTAGGACATCAAAAGTGCCTTAATACACATTAAATGTCATTTTTGTCTGTATGCTTCGAATGACATTGGAGAGAAATTAAGTAGAGTCCATTATGGATCATCTAAAATGTTTATTTCAGCCTGGGAGACCAACTAGGGTTCACTTAAGGTTAGCAGAATGTATACCGCTCCCCAGATCGTCTCTGGGAGGCCAGCATGTTCATCACAAGTGTTCAGAGACGTTTTGGCTCAGCCGCTACCCCACCCCCACCCACAGTCTATTACTCAGAGTGACTGAGGACTTGAAGCGTAGCCTCTTCAAATGATGTGGTGGGACATTCTCAAGTGGGTGGCAGTTCTCACTAAGCTTTTCTGGCTCATTCACTTGGCAATCACATTGCTTTGAAATACTACAGAGTAATTTTCTTTAAGACCTACAGGACAAAGGGACCCACAGTAGGATCATTACAGGCCTGTGGAATGACTCCTTTCTACTAAGCACACACCAGTATTTTGTTCCTCCGTGTAATAACATAAATTATTATGTGGAATTTAACTGTGTGGGAGGGGAGAGAAGTTTTCACGGAACGATAGCACTGCATTGTCTGTCTCTGTGAATGGTGTGGGTGAGATAACCACAAAGTGCTGCTGAGGAACTACCACATCTGTCAGTCCACTGCCACCGGCTATGTGGGAGGCAGGGAAGACACGGTGCGGAGCTCGTTTGTGTCATCACTGTGTCATGGGAGAGCGGCAGCCAAGCTCAGGCCTTGCCTTGTGTGATGAGTAAGACACGTGGAGGAGATAACCCTGCTCGTCCTTGAGCGCAGTGTTGAGTTTATTTGCAGTGGTGATGCTGACGGTGAGTGGTGTGTTCTAGAACCACTGGAGCTGCAAAACCTCCTAAGGAAACTGTTGTCTTTCTCTGGGTGAGTAAACCTGGTTCCTGCTTACGTGGCAGAAATGTTCCTCCTCAAAGTAGGCCTCCCCTGCGGCTGGCTAGAGCCATCACTCCCCTTCCCTTTCTGTGGGGAACAGACTCCACCTGAAGAGCAGATGGGAGGTACTCCGGTGTTGCAAGAGAAGCCAGGGACGTTTACCTTTTAACAATGGATCTTTTGAAGGAAAACTTTGCCTGACTGTTTTTGGCATTTTTTCTCTTTCAGGCTTAAGAAAATATTGTCCTGTAAAAATATAGAAACATTCAGTTAGATTTGTGTCTAAAAGTTCAACGGAGAAAGTGTATTTGGACCAGGAATGTTTCTTTCTTTTGTCCATGCTCTGATAAATTAGTAGCACCAGAAACTGATGAACTAACCCATCAGAGCACTTGTAAATGGTGTGTGAACTCAGGTTAGGATCCTGAGAAGCCTTTGCAGTTCTTTTGGTTAAGATGAGGAGCAGCAGCCCGGCTGTTTGGGAGGGAGCTGAGTGCAGGAAGTTTTGTTTTGAGCTTTAGTTCCCTTTTTACAGGCCTCTCCCTTCTGTTTGTTTTAAAGTTAGTTTTGAGTTGTCTGCCATTCCATGAGTATGATAACCCATTTCCTCAGGCTTTTCATTTGTAGAAAATTCAGAGACTGATTGAGATCACTGAGAAAAAAAACAAGGCCTAGTTTGCAAAACCTTTTTGAAATGCGGTTAACTGAAATAGATTAGCTTACTTTTATTGAACATTGTTTTTTAAAAAAATTGAACTTTGGTTTGTATGTACTTAAAAAAATTTCTCAGCTCGACTTAGTTTTTTTTTTTTAAGAGGACAGGATACATTTATTGAATAATGATATTTAGATTTGCTAATGACAAAAATGCTTTTGGAGAGCAGAAGAGACAAGGAAGGGAAGGTCAGATTTCCTTTCAAGGAAACCCATGTTCTTTCACTTGCCAAGAGTGGTGAGGCAATGCTGACCTTCAGGTCATTTTTCATTCTTAATGTTCCTTGATCACATCATGAAGCTATAGCTATACATGAAAACAAAACTAAAGCTCTACTGTCATTAGCAGAAGATTGTTCTGGAAATTAAAAGCCCTGCTGAGGGCTGTAAGGTGAATCCAGGTGTGAGCTGTGTCAGCCAGCATTACATGATTTCACTATATTATTAACTGGTTAAGCCATATGATTCATTTGATCAGTGAGATAACTTAAAACCATCTGTAATTAAGCTCTTTATTACAGAGATTAGAGAGCTGTGTCTATACACGACAGGTACTTAGGGCAGTCCTCTGTCATTTCATCCTGGAGTGACTCTCCCCTTACCTGGTAGCTGTCTGCCTGATGTACAACGCGATGTCTTGAACATGAAACAAGTTGCTGATCTGATTGAGGTTAGTAAAAAGTCATCATTGCTCTTAAGCAAGGTAGAGAATTACTTGAACACCTCGGAGCTGACCAGAGTGCTTTTAGAGTTTGGTCTCATTTCGTTTACTGTCTACATTTATGCTCTTTTGCTAGTTGGTATTCAAACATCAAGAGCTAAATGGTTTGACCTAAAAACCTCCACTTAATCCTAGTTACCTATGAGAGTTACACTATTAGAAGAGAGGAGAAACATAATCAGTCTCTTTTAGAGCCCACTCTGCTTGTTACCGAACTTGCTCTTACTCTTCTTGTGCTCTGTTTATGCATGCCAATGTTTACTTTACCTGGGTAATGTTTTAGAGGACATTTACACAGAAGCATTTGGGTAGTTTATAAAAATACAGTGTCATTGTATTGGCATGTGTCAAGAAGACTTGTTTACCACAAAGCAGTGAAGTTTCAGTGGAGAGCTGGCCCCTGGTCCAGTGAGTGACTGCGAGCTTGATCATGGCTGGTTCAAGAGCATCTCACGTTTGCTGTCTATCTTTTACTTTCTGGATCTTGATTTTTGCATGTTGTATGGCATCCACTGGGTTTTTAAGATTGTCTGTCTCTGTCACTACTATCTGGAACTCAGTTTCTGGTTTCTGAGCATACCTCTTCACTTTTGCCCCATATATAGGTCTCTATGATTTATGGAAGTAAAGTTGGCCCTCTGTATCTGTGTTTGCATCAGTGGATTCAATTAACTGCAGATTGAAAATATTAGGGGGAAAAAAGAGTGGTTACATGTGTACTGAGAATGTACACACTTTTTCCTTGTCATTATTCCCTAAATGATACAGTATAATACCTATTTTCATAGCATTTACATTTATTAGGTATTCTAAGTAATCTAGAGATAATTTAAAATATATGGGAAGATGTGCATAGGTTAGGCATGTAGGTTTTCCATAGGATGTGCAAAAATATCCTTTTATAGAAGGAACTTTCAGCATCTATAATTTTAGTATCCGAGGAAGGTCTTGGAACCAATGCCCCCTGGATACCAAGGAATGATTTGTGTATATTCACTGTAGACAATTTGAAAAGCACGAAGAAGAAAGCATGTCTATTAGTTTGACTAAGAAATTAGTATTCTTACCATTTTGGTATATGCATTTCTAGCCTTTGTATGTGTATGTGAGGGTGCATGTGCACAGATAGATAAAATCTATGTAAGTGAATTAATGTCCTCCTGGTATTGTACAGTATACATATATCAAGTTTACGTAAAATGAATACTTCCCAAAGTACATTATGGACACCATTGGTGATATGAGATAATGTAGGGAATATATGAATGAGCATTTTTGTTTTAATAGTTATATATGCATTCTAATGTGTACTACAAAATTCTAACTAGCACATCAAACATGATTTCATGGTTACAATTGCTTTGGAAGACCTTTAGACGTTGGGAGTCCCCCAGCACCTGTTCAGCATCTCACTCATTAGGCGATTTCACTAGGCCTCCAGTATCCAGCATATCAGCAGTCTGCTCAGCTCTGCCTTCACAATGTATTCATAGTTCAACTTTTTTTACCACTACAACTGATCCAAGTCACTGTGGTTTATTGCATTGTCCTTTTAACTTGTGTCCCACTTTAGTGTTTTCTCAATTCATTGGCTTCTCACCTCACCCAGAGTCAAAGCCAGACTCCTTACCATGACCTACCAGTCCCTGCACAGTCTGGCCCCCGTCTGCGCCCCGTGCATACTACTGTGACCTCATCTCCTCCCACTCTTCTTGCTCACTCTGCTTCGGTTGTGTGGGCCTCTCTCTTTGCCCGTTTTTGAACACATGGGGCATGCTTCCACCTCGGGTCCTCTGCCCTTGCTTTTCTTTCTTCCTGGGGTGCTCATCCCCCCAAGAGTCCCGTGGCCCTCCCCCACTTTCTGTTTTGAAAGGTTCTCTTCTGGTGCATACTTACCTGGCTACCTTCTCTAAAATTACAACTTCCCCAGTCCCCAAGCCCTCAATATTCCCCTTGCCTGTTCTGTTTTTCCTTCTCAGCCGTACCACCAACGTGCTATGTATTTTACTTATCATCTGTGTGTCCTCTAGAATGTGAGCTCCACGAAGGCCGGGGTTTTTGTCTCTTTTGATCACTGCTGAATCTCCAGCTCCTAGAACAGTTCCTGGTATATAGTAGGCACTCAGTAAACACTCGTTGGAAGAGTAAGTTAAATAAAAATCATGAGCTGACATAAAGGAGAGTACTAAGTAAATCAGTGCATGTGATATAGGGATATGCAAGAGTCATGAAAGTGATCCATGATGTTTGAGAAGCACTGATAGGTAATCTTTAAGTTTGTTTCATTTCTTTTGTGTTCTTATTATTTGCTTAAAGTAAATGCTTAGAAGTATGATTGCTGGTTCTTAAGATATGCACATTTTTAAGAGTTACTAAGCTAAACTGGACGTATCAGTTTGCACTTCTGCCTCCATTATATGAGCACCTGTATTTCTTCCGAACTTCACTGTACATTATCTAAGTCCGTTTTTATCTTTGCCAGTTGAGTTGCTGAAAGAGCCATTGAAATGCCTCAATTTGTACTACCTTGATATGGATGAAGATTTTTTCTACGAATCTAGTTTTTATCTGTTCATCCTTTTTTGTGAATTGCTTGCTCACCTTTGTTTTGGTCTGGGCTCTGATTGCTGTGGGCTGAAAACCTACTTGAACTGGTTTTATCAGAGGGATGTCACAGGTACCTGGTTTATATCCAGGAACAAAATGCCAGGGACTGTCAGACCTCCCAGACACAAGAAACCCGAGAGTCTGTTTCTCTCTGCCAGCTCCACTCTCCTGCTTTTCTTAAGCATACAGGATGCTGCCTTTTCTCATGGAGTCTTTGCTGTCCCCTAACTCTTCCTTCCACCTGGCTTTGGTTTGCCATGTCACTTAGTTCAGCCCCCTACTACACATGACCTTTCTATCCAGATCCCATCGTAATCTAAGGACCGTGGATATCTGTGTCCCACATTTCTAGGAGGGAGCTGTCTATTGATCAGTTTCATCAGGGGGGCAACTCCTGGTCCAGTCCGCTGAGCTCAGCATAGAGGGTTGAGGCCCTTGGGGCCTGTTCCTTCCAGGTGCTATGGATGAAGCAGCTGCTGTAACCAGGACACAGCGATTAGAATGTTCAGTACAGTGCGTTTTGCCCATTTTTTGATTTGTTACATTCATCTTTCTCTTATAGGTACCCCAAAGTCCTTTACATATGAAAAGGACTCGTATTTCTCTCCCCATTCATCATTTTAATTTTGCTTGGTGGCGTTGCCATGTAATTAAATCTGTCGATTAAATCATAATTTCTGCTAGTCTAAAGTCTCTATGAGGAAATTATATGTTCAACTGTATTTCCTTCTAGTTCTTTATAGTTTTATTTTTTATGTTCTCTTGAATTGGATTACATTTTAGAGGGATTTGGGAGAGAAATAATATCTTTAGAATACTCTTTCCAGGAGCATAGTGCTTAGTTCTAATTTATTTCTCTTGGAAAATTTTGTAGCCTTATTATAGTTCTGAACTTTTCTTGAATTTATTCCTAGCTGCTTTATAAACTTGGTGAATTTTTTTTCAATTATGTTTTCTAACTGGTCCTTCATGGTTTATTAAAGCTATTGTTTTTATATTTTTATAACTGACTGCCTTACTACGTCTAACTTTTTTACTTAATACTTTTGGGCTTTACATGTAAACAGTTATAACATCTGCAAGTAATTATTATTTTATTTCTCCTAGTCCCAATCTCTTCCCTTCATTTCTTTTTCAGATTTATTGTGCTGGATCTTTTAGAGTGAGAATCAGAATAATTGTAATGGAATGTATTACATGTCTTATGCTGTTCTATTTTGTTAGTGATAATCATTCTGACTAGATAATCAGAATGCTTTGGCCACTTATACAGCAAGTATAGGTTAAGTGAAACTAGCGGAAAACCCATCTCCACCCAAAATACTTGTTCTACTGGCTTGTCTTGGAGTCTGAAAATTTCATTTCTTAGTCATTATTTCTGGTCAAAGTGTTGCCTGTAGACAGTTCCTGTTAGAATGCACATGTGATCCTCACTAATAACATACCTGCTAAGATGGTGTGTCATGGATTTAACTATCTAATCATTTTCTAATAAATGGTACTGGTTTGTTATGGGAAATTGAGGAATGGATCTTAAATGGAATATGTTTTGATGGTGCTGTCACAATGAGCAGCTGCTTACCTCTGGCTTCGCCTCCTGCCTTCCCTGTGTGCTGTGCACCGCAACTCCGTCCCATAAGCTTCAACCGTGGTGAACCGCTTTTGCTTTTTCAAATATTCTCTTGGGTGGGGCTTTCCTGCTTACCCACTCTTAACATCCTCATCCTCAGTGTTAACCTCACTGTTACTTTCTCCAGGATGGTGGATTCCCCCCAGACTAGGTTTTGTGTCCTAGTGCATGCTCCTAATGCACCCTGTATTTTCTGCAAAATAATATTATTATAATTACTTTTTTAAAATCGTCTATCATGGCTACTCAACTGTAACGTCCAACTGCAATGCCAGGGAGTGTATCTGCCTTGTTATCCATTATGTCTGACATATGAGTGGTCACTCAGTAAGTGTTTTCTAAATTAATGGTGAAGAGAGGGGTGGAGGATAATGCTTGACATGTTATTGGTGAACTCAAGAGACTGCAGGGAGCTGCTTTGATTCCTAGCAATAGTAGTATCCTGAGGGAAGTTGGAGTTGAAGGGACTAGGGACAGTGTAAGCGTTTTAGTTTTACCTGGGTCTGAACCTATGTAGAACTAAAGGAAAGGCCTGCCTTCTCTTTACTGGAGTTGAGCACAGAGTTTTGAGGGATTTGAAAGGCAGTTGCATATATAGATGAACTCTGTACAACCTTGGACACGAAGGAAAATATAACCCTATACTTCATGCTTTTATCCTTTAATTTCTCTGCTCTTCAGGGTTGCAGTAATGCATCCACTGGGCTTTTACAGCATCTAAAATGGCTGGCTGGCTTGTAAAATGCAGGAACTCCACCTATAATAAAGACTGTATTTAAAAAGCCAGAGTGACAGAAGGCAGTAGGAGGAAAAACAGGAGGAATGTGCACAAAAAGTTAGTATTTGGTGCTGCTTCATTGGCAAAAGAAAAGCAGGTTTGCTTTTGTAAGCCTGGATGGTACCAGTTTATGAAAATATTTTAGGAAGTGAATAACAAATTATCACATGGTTTCCACTTCTCTCAAGTTACAGTAAATTTACCTTCCTTCCCATACTTCTATTTTTTATATTATCATATTCTGTTATAAATTATAAATTGAACTTGTAACTAAATATAAAAATCAAGACCAAAGACATTTTTGACTATTTGCTATATCTCACTTATTTGTGTACTATGTCTTTATGAGGAAAGCTGCTGTTAGACATAATGTTGAACTGAGGGTTGAACTGGGAGAATTAAAAACAAATACATGGTGATTAAGCTGATTTTATGTGAAATTACTATATGACCAATAAAATTAAGCAAGTTGAGACTGCTAATTTTGGTAGATTGGGTTATGAGGTACTATATTTAAGTTTAGAGCAATGCTAGAGCTGTAAAAGGGCTGGAATTTAATTCTTTCATTTTACAAATGCGGAGGCTGAGATGTTGAATGATTTGCTCGAGATTGTGGAGCTTTGTAGCTTCAGAGCCAGACTGATAATACTAGCTGCACTTTTGTATGCATTGGAGTCAGGTACATTAGCGTCCCATTGTACAGATTAGCAAACTGAGGCATGGAAATGTTAAGTAACTTGCCTGGCTTCACACAGCTAGCAAGCATCAGGGCCAGGACTTGAACTAAAATGATCTGGGTCCCAAGTCCTCACTTTTAACCATTATGTTGTTTTGCCTCTGCCCGGCTTTGCTGACCGGCAATCCAGTATTCTCTGCCCTTTGCCATGTTGCCACCTAGAATTGTTTCAGCTCCTTCCTCAGTAAATGGCTCTTGTAGGTGTTTTCCATACCTGAAAATGGTATTAGCTTTTCCCCAAGATATTATGCTCTGTTTTCAGAGATGGTTCAGGTTGAAGGAATCTAGTCTGTGGTTAAGGAACCCTGAAATAGGAAACAGATACCTACATGCTTACAGGCAGTGGGAGCAGTGCACCCAAGGGACAACTACACCTCCTGAAGTGGTGTCGTTTGTGTTATGCTGCCTCTTTTTATCTGCTTTCTCAACCATGGAGTTCTTCACTTAGCTCATTTTTTAAAAAGTTGGCCCAAAAGCCAACAAATGAAATTGGTTGATGGTATTAAAAGCCAAAGTATACTTTGATACCTATTAAATATCTGTTTCTCTGCTTTGGATGGCAGAACATAACTTCTGTTATTCTCCTAAACAGTTGCATTATGCATCTGTTCTGCTGTCCTCTTGGGAAATAGCTAAAAGAGATGCCCAGGAGCTTTAAGTGTATAAAACTTGGTGTAAAGCAAGATTCACCCAAAATGGATCTGTTTCAGATATGGTCCATTGGAGTTGATAGTTGGGAAAACCAAATGGGACTTGAATACATTTCAACAATAGCACTTGTAGAATCCAAAGGCTGTAACATAGCAAGTTTCATGGAGCCTGAGGAGTCCATGAGATCCAGAGGCTTATTCATTCAATAGAAAATTACTAAGATTTGTGTCTTCAGAGATTTCTGGTGGAAAAATGGCTGTGACTTTTTCTTCCTGTCAGGCCTTTTAAAATATGTTTGTTTACAAAATTGTGATAAAAATTTTTCTCAGACTTCAGAGCACCATTTAATTCATGTCACATACACTATTTTATTTCAAGAGAATTAAGGAAGTGCCCTATTAGAGGCATAACAGAAGTGCTGTGTGATTATAAGGTCATGTCAGTCAAGGGTTTGGGTGGACTTCACAGAGGCATGGATTTGAGCTTTGCAGCATGAGTCAATTGCTCTATGCTAGAAAGAGGGAAGGACACTTGAAGCTAAGGAGAGCCCGAGCAAAGGGGCCACAGCGTACAGGGGAGACATGTAGTGGGAGAGGTTCCAGCCTTGATCGGCCAGATGGAGCAAATCTGAGAACACCATGCTGGGAGTTTGGACTTCATAGGCACTGGGATGTTCTTGAGGAAGGGAATGACGTCCATTCTAGTTGTAGGGGACTCTGGAAGAGTGGAGGTTGGATTTGAAAAGAGAGTAAAGGCCCATTGGTATATATCTAGAGATTTCTGGGTTGCTGTATAATCTTAAAACTTTATTGTTTCTCTGTTTTTGAATGAATGTTTAGTTTTTCTATAGTATAGAGAATCTGCTTCTTAACTTTAAACGTTGGGTACTTTGCCTTTTCATTATAAAGACAAAGATAATCTAGAATTGTTTCAGCTCCTTCCCCACTGAACGGCTCTCGTAGGTGTTTGTCAACAGAACCTATTTTTAAAAACTGTGAAGAAGATGGCTTCTGTTATCAAAGCTTGAATGTGGTCACTTGGTTGTCGCTATAACTTGGAAATAAACTTGCATCTTTAATAAGTAGACATTTCTCATTACCAATAAGTAGATACCACAGTGTCTTCAATGGGAAAACCAGCAACTGTTTAAGACTAGAGTCAATATTTTTGATGGATTTTTTTGGGCTGCTTTCTACAGTTGATTTAGGAAAAAGTAGAAAGCTAGAGTATGAGGATGATGTTTCCTTCGGCAAATCTGCGAAGTGCAAATAACCATGAACCAAGGAGCAAGAGACTTGGCTTGTAGTTCATTTGCCTGCAGCTTTTAATTATGCAATTCAGGGAATATCTTGTTAACCTCCCTGAAACTTTTTTTTTTATATAAAATAAGTTTAAACTGTCTACCTTACAAGCAGTTTATGAGATCCAAGTGATTTATGTATGAGAAACATACTTAATTTCTTATTTAAAAAAATCAAACACATTATCTGCCTCCTTCCCAAGACAGTCCAACATACTTACCTTGGTTAAAGGCTGGCTAAAGGCCCTGCGATTCACCCAGGTGTCCAAGTCAGAAGCACTGAAGTCTCTCAATTCCTCCTTTTCCTTCATCTCTTATATATAATTGGCAACAAAATTCTACCAGTTTTATTATTTTACTCACAATGCTGCTCCATCAGCTTTGTATCCTCTACCTTATAGGGATTCCTTTTCATCCACCACCTTGACTCTTGTAGTGATCTAAGTGGACCCCTGTCTTCAGTCTCACCCTCTTAACACTTTCATAGCACTTATTTGCCAAACACTGTGTTAAGCACTTTACAAATTCCAACTCATTTAATCCATCTATTTAATCCAGTCATCTTCTACAGTGGTACCTATTTTCTCTCCCTCAAATCTGATCATTTTTCTTACCTGCTCAGTCTTCTGTTTTTTGGTTAAAGGCTGGCTTTGTGGAAAGAAAAAAAAAAAAAAAAACTACTCCCCTGCCTGAGTATTCCACACCCATCTCTTACTGCCCCTTCTCTGCACCTGTAGTCTGGCTACACTTGCCTCTTGCAGTGCTTTGAATAACCCATGTGGTTTTACACCTCTGTTACTTGCGTGTACCATTCTCTGTTCTGGGGAAACCTTTCTTTTGTCTCTGTCCACCTGGCAAATGCTACCTTTTGGTTCACGATTGTGCAGGATGTAACCTCTTCCAGTTGAAGCACCAGTTGCTCCATTATTTCTGTTTTGCTTGTAGTTGTTTGTACAGAGTTTGTCTTCACTCACTAGACTATGAAATCCTTGCTGTTAGGAAGTGTATCTTGCTCTCTATTCATACTGTGCTTAGCACAAGGTGTGGATGCATGCTCAGTAACCAATGTCAGTGAGGAAACATCGTAGATGGTTAGGCCACTCTTAACCCTCTGCTCTTAACCATGACATTGACATTGTTACAAAACAATGTGAGACCATCATAGGGTTCATATCACTTTGGTATGAGCCAATGTTAATTATATTACAGCACTTAAGGCCCAGAACTTACAGTGCATTTGAAAGAGAGAAAGCACCTTGCCTCTGGCTATAGAAATATTCATCTCAGTGTTGTGAGTTCAAAATGGAAGTTGATCTGGGTGTGTATAGCCATAATTCAATTTTTAAAAATCAAAAACAGAACCTTCAAAAATTTTCCAAAGGCCCTTTGCCAAGGTTATGAAGGCTGACATGCATTCTTCAAACTTCAAAGATAACATAGTAGATGTTATTGGAACCAGTTGTACATAATATTACTCCATCCCTCCTTAAGGGTAACATTTATATTTATTTTCCTGAGAGAAAGTTGCAAAAGATCTTTAGGAAGGATCTTATTTACATCACAGGGAATATAAGGTAATAATAAGGTACTAAGACACGATACCACTTGGTGAGCGTTATAGGAAGTTGGGCTTTGGAAGATAGAAGGCAAACTGCTGCTGATACAACTCTGTTTGGATCCAAGAATTGCACCAATTCATGAGAAGGGTATAGCATACTTGTAATATGGTTCTCTAGAGAAATGGAACCAATATGAGATTATCTGCCTGTCTTTACATCATGAGATATATTAAGAAATTGGTTCACATAGTTGAACCAGGAAGTCCCACGATCTGCAAGCTGAAGACCCAGGACATCCACTGGTGTGGTTTGCAGGCCTGAGAGCTGGAAAGCTGATGGTGCAGCTTCTAGTCTGAGTCCAAAGGCCTGAGAACCAGGAGCTCTGAGGGCAGATCAGTGTCCCTGTTCAGCAGGCGGGAAGAGATTGAATCCAACCTTGTTGATCTGTTAAGGCCCACAGTGGATGGATGGTGCCTGCCCACACTCCACACTCAGGAGGGCCCTCTGCTTCACTCACTTCACCAATCCAAATGCTAATCTCTTCCAGAAACACCTCATTGACACACCCAGAAATAACATTCAACCAGATATCTGGGTATCCTGTGACCCGGTCAAGTTGACGTATAAAATTAACCATCACAGTACCTTTTGCTGTAAGGGGGAAAGTACAGGCATCTGACCAAATGAGGTGACTGTGAATCCACTGCCCAGATCCTGCCAGATGTTCTGATGTTGCTAATACCTTTAAAGCCACCAATGAGCTGCACAGGGAGGCTAGGGAAAAGATCAGATTTTCATCAGTCACTCTCAGTCCATCAAAAATATTGATCAGTTTAAAGCAGTAATGTTCAAAGTATGAATCATAATTCGTTTTCTTAAATCATCTTCATTCAAAATAATATTGAAACCCTCTGAGTTCGTTTTTACCAATGAGTATTAATTCTTAATACTCATCTCTAATTGTTACTTACCCTCTAGTGAAATATAAGATGGCTAGGATGAGGATGCTAATAGCCAGCCAGTGGACATTAATTTTTCAGATACACCTTCTACATTTGTGAAGTCTCAATCTGGGTTGCACCCCAGAACCTGTGAATCTGACTCCTCAGGGCTGGTGCCCAGTAATGTGCATTTTTTAAACAAGCTTCCCAGACACTGATGTTCGACAACTGGTGGTGGTCTTCGCAGTGAGACAGTAGACAACTCTAAACCTACTGGTGCAGCAGCTTTCTAAATTTGTTGTAACCTGGGATGCCTTTTGAAATATAACTAACCCATTGGTTCTCAAACTTTAGGTTTGAGTTGAGGCTGGAAAAGTTGCCTTTATAACAGTTTCCCAGGTGATTTTAATGCACATGTCGGTTTGAGAAACAGCACTAATATACAACAGCATTGCAGCAAAATAGGGTTTCCCAAATTCCATTAACATTAATATTTCTCTAGACACAAAAGGATTTATGGTCAAATAAGTTTGAGAAATTCTGGGAAGTTAAAAAGTGGGGTGTGTGTGTTTTAAATATCTCTAATTTTCAGAGCCTAGAGCTCTAGAATTCTATGGAATACTGTTTTAGGGGACATATGGAATGAAGGTGACTCTTGTCCCCTTGTTTGTTCAAAGACTTGACCAAAAGGGTCATGTTGGATTTGTGTATGCCCTGGCACACTGGTTTAAGTACTGTGCATTATTGATGCTCTGACTAGGTTGAGTGTGGCTCTTTTAGAGATCTGTCTTGCAGTCGGGTATCAAACAAAGCCATCTTGGTCTCTGTTTTTATTAACTGCTTTCTGGAAACAGTATAAATTTCTTGGTAGCATTTACCGTACACAATAAAGTATGTGCCTTAGGCATTGATAGATGGTCCCTGAATCTATTCAGGGGAGTTGTGGGGAACTTTTTTTTTCTGTTTCTATTTGGTAAAATCAAGAATTCTAGGAAGCAGAGACCATTAAAATCTTAATAGTTATTACTCGTAAAATGTTTTTTGAGTTACTAATTTTATCTAATCCTCCTCTCAAAGTAACCCTATAAGGTAAGTATTATGGTCTTTATTTTTTACAAATGAGGAAACTGAGGCTCAGGAAGGTGACATAGTTTGGTGGACCTAAGATCTCAACTTTGGTCTGTTTGGCCCTCCAAACACATAATTTTTTTCTCTTAGCCATTTTGCATTTCTTTCAGTTTTATTTAAGGTCTATGTTAGGGCAGTGGATCATTTACTGTGGAATGTGCTCTAGGATTGAAGACAGATAGATGTGGTTCACTTCCAGCCTTGCGTTTAAGTAGCCTTGTGTCTTTAGGAAAGTTACTTAACCTTTCTGGGTCTCACTTTTTTTCTTCCATTAAGTTTATAGTGCTTTCCAGGCCTTCTTCCCTGTGTGTTAGGAAACATTTGTGAACATGGGGTGTGAGTGTGTGTGTTTGTAGTATAAAGCACAATCTGTAATTATAAGGAGAGAGAACAGGTAGTGGTATTTGTAATAATGAGCTTTTCTCTCAAACTTGGGTAAGTTTGAAATGGTATTGATGAGAGTTTTTTTCTGCAAGTATTTTGCTTGCTTTGAAGTGACTAGCATGTGACAACACTGTGACAAGGTGCAGAAACGTCATCTCTTGGGTGACTTGGAGCTGGTGACATTGCAGCAAGTTGCAGAATTTAGGATGTCCTGTGGCAGATCCAAAAAGCCAGTCTGATCCCCAGTAGGACAGGACTTTTTAACACCTCTGGTGGATAAAGGGGAGGGGCGAATTCACACCTTTGCTATAATTGTATTGCCTCTTGGCTCCTAGTTCTTTTTATTTTGAGTTACTGGGGTAAAGATCTTTTGGTAGGACTGGTGACAATTGATTTACAGGATGTTTAGGTTTTATTTTATCAGTCCCAGTTCCAAAATGATAGCAGTTCAGAATGTGAAACTGAGATTGTCTAGATGATTTGACTGTAGTTGAAGGTGGAGTTTAAAAATGAATTTTAAGAATGGTGCCAGAGTGAATTCTATTTTCTACAGACTCCGAAGAAAGGAGTATATCCTCCGAGTGGAAGTCCCAGACTGGTAGGTTTATTTTGGCTTCTTGGGTGTTTTTCTAGCTATTGGCATGAACAGGGTTTTTTTTCTTCTTTTTTTTTTTTTTCTCTTGTCCCTCCCTTCCTTTCTAACTTATTTATAAAACCAGAATGATATTACTTATCATATACCTCATAGATAAAATTGAAGAATAGAGCTTAACTAAAACTTTACAGAGCTGATTGACTGGACTTGATTGCTCACTTTTGAGTGAGCATATATATATGCTAGGGTAGGAATTTTAAGTAGTGTCAGGACCTAGGAGAAGGATGGTTAAGTAAATATTCTTGTGCTGTAAACTTTAAAATATCTGAACTTAGTCATCTGATGTGTAGTTTTTATTTTAGAAGAAAGACAAGATATACCTGGGGTTAATCTTACAGTGAGGTCAGCATATTATGTTTCTATGATGAATTTCATTCTGAAATGTCAGAATGTTGTCTGAAAGTCATAAAATGTGAGCACAAGCTGTTTTCTGGGTTCGTCTGTGATACACAGCTTCTTGTGGCAGATAGTTGGGAATTGCTAAGTGGTTCAAGTCGACACCGTATGGCATTTAGGTCAAGAAGCAGAGACTGTCACTAGGGAGACATTGGCATCGGGATACACAATTTTATCCAGGACATCACAGCCAGGTCACACACAGACTCTCGCCATTTTGGGTTTGGCGATATTTCTACTTCACTCTTGTACCAAAGTGGAGTGTTGCTCTTAAGAGTATATTTGTCCAGCTAGAGTGGGGAGAAGGGGGGTGTTAAGAACACACGCTGAGGTGGACTATACTATTAAAGAGATGACAAAGATTTGTTCAACGCTTGAGTGACGTCCTTTGGGGAATGGAGAGAATAGAGAACAGATTGTGTCTAGGGTTCTGTGTGATACTTCCTTTTTAGGAAGGCAGATCTTGTCCCTTGGCCATTCTTTTCTGAAGTCTAATGGTCACTCATTTATTGGACACAGATCACCTAAGACTTTCCCATGGCCCCTTCTAAACCAAAGTTTCTGTGGTACTAAAAGTATGTTACTGTATAAATCTGATAGTTTAGGAAGTTTGAATACATGTTTCACAAAGGTGGAGAATAGATAGGAAGTAAATGGATAGTAAACAAAAGAGAAGATTTCATTAAGGTTACGTGAAGTAAAACTCCCTTCTTTGAAGGACTTTTAAGTCTTTAATGTCTTTACTAAGAGTACTGACGTGCATTGTGACTCTGCAGTGGGGGATTAGAAGTTAAAGAAAACTCAGATTACTTGTTTTATAGTATGGAGGTTACTTGTCCCCTAGGAGACTTTTGTTTGGTTTTTTGTTTTTTTTGTTTTTTTTTTTGGTCTACCCTCTTACTGGAAGGTAAAGTTTGAAGTGATGGGCTAGGTTATGATTCAAAATAAAAACAATTATTTGAAGCCACAGGTATAGAAGTAAGTGTGTGAGAGAGAGGGGTGCCAAAATTTTGGAATTAGAGTGACATGGTTAGTTAATGTTACCTGCAGAAATGTTTGAATTAGCTGGTGAAAGAAACTGACCAATAAATGAGAAAAACAATTAATGTTATTCCAGTTTGTTAGGAAAAACCCAAGAGTTTTTATTTTATTTTGTTAAGCATTGATTGTAAATAATGGTCTCAACTAATTCACTCAAATTCCATTTACTCATAATTTTTCATGAGGAATAGTTGCCCATAACCTTAATATTTAAGGTGTAGCTTTTTGGAACTTGGTATGATTGTTTTGTTTTGTTTTGTTTTTTTGAAAGTGTGTTCTTAGTGTACTGAGGACAATAGAACTGCTTTAAAAATACCATTTGCATTTAGCTACACTGAAAAATATTTTAAATGACATTAATTAGAGAGAATTTCTGTGACTTTTGAGTTGTGATATTTGAGGAGTTGGCCATAAAAACTAAATGTTACTGAATTTTAACACAGCTGGATGCAGTTGAATATTCATATCCATGTGATTCAACCAACTGCAGATTGAAAACATTCAGAGGGGGGAAAAAATGGTCGCAACTTTTCTGAACATGTAAAGACTTTTCTTGTCATTATTCTCTAAACAATAAAGTATAACTATTTACATAGTATTTACATTGTATTAGGTATTAAGTAATCTAGAGATGATTTAAAGTATATGGGAGGATGTGTATAGGTTATGTGCAATTACTACACCATGTTATATCAGGGACTTGAGTATCTGGATTTTGGTATGCGCAGGGTGAGGGGGGTGTCCTGGCACCAGTCCCCCAAAGATACCAAGAGATGACCATACTAATAAAAAAAAAACAAGCACAGAATTTTTTGAATTGACGATGCTATTTATTGGGAGAGAAATCATTACTTTTAAGTACCACCAGAAAAGAATATGCTATCAATTAACTATGACACAAACCTTTTTAACACTTGGAATTTCTAATAATAATTCTTAAACATAAAAGCTTTTATGTAAGAATTATTTGGGATGCTTATTCTTGATGCTTTTCTGCTGACATAATACTTTTCTCAATACCAACTCATAGCATGACTTTTTTTGAAGATACTGTAAACATCAATTAAATCAAGAGTAAACCAACAATATAATTTTCCTTGACACACAGTCAATTAACACCTGACAGCCACCTAGCAGACAAAGCTTGTACTGATTGCTGCAAAAGAAACCATCCTAATTTCAAAGACTTGTGAAATGTAAAATGTGTCTAGGAATTAATGAAATATGATACGGATTTGTATTTATATAGTTTGGCCAAAAGCTGTAACCATTTTGCCTCATCTCTCTAGAGATATTCAGTGGGGCAAAAAGTAGAGGGAGGACTTTTTTGTTTCTATTCAGCAGCATCTCTGGCTCTTTCTGGTCTCATCCCCTCCCTTTGTAGGTGGGTCATGTTCTGACACTGAAGGATCCCCTTTGGAACTTCCAGCTGGTTTGCCCTGACTCTCACTTCATCCTCTCCCCTTCATTAGTTTTCTGGGCCTCCGGAAGGGGTCCCCTTTCCACCAACTAGACTCAGTGTTGTTTTTTTTTTAGTTTGCTTGAAAAATATTTGCCCAGAGTATTTGTAGAGACTGAGCCCACCCTCTGGGAAGGCCGGCTTCCCAGTCATTGACAGCCATCTCTGCTCAGACAATGGTGCTGTGGACAAAAAGTGTTGGATTTGGAGTCCAGAGTCCTGTCTCTGGGCATCAATTGTTTTCGTGTGAACTCTGAATTGTGAGCTATTACCTGGAAGTTCTGCAGTTTGCTTTCTTAGCCGTGCTGCCTAGAGGTAGGTGATTGTCCTGCTCACTCCATAACTTCTCTGGACCACCTCAAGGGTGGCTGACTGTGAGGGTATTACTCTGTAACAAGTAGACATGTGCCCTGAATTCTGCTTGTTCAACTATTAGCCCTGGCAGCAGATGCCTTTTTGTAATCCATCTGTCCAGAAGGATGCCTTTTAAAACTCACTGGAAGAAACTATACTAGGAGGTTCTGATTGTCATTAAAATGAGATGTTTAATGTAAAGGGCTCGGCACATTTTAAAAAGCCAGAAAATGCAATGTTTCTTCTTCCCATCTGATTTTAAATACCTTCCTCCCTCCTCCCTTCCCTCTTTGGGTGGAGGACATTCACTAAATTTGTTGTTTACTGGATCCCTTTAATTCTCAGCTTGTTTGCAGGGCAGATTGTCCTGTCTTGTGTTCAATAACTGAGTCTGTTCCAGCTCATGTCACTAAACTGTGATTACCTTCAAAATGCCATGATTTCAATTTTAAAATACGAAAATACTTTAAAACAGATAGCAGATAATAGCTAATTTACATTAAAGAACACAAGGCTCACTCTCCTCCCATTGCAGGTAGTTTGATTTTGGGAGGTGACAGTATGAAATCAAAGGGCAAACTAAGATGAAATACGCTTCCTAAAATTTTGTAACTCTTTTAAAACATAATAAATGAAGATAGGAAGGAAGTGGTTTAAAAATAATGCCTAGGAACATACAAAGCTTAGAAACTGGCATGTGTCTTTTCTGAGAGCTCCGTGTGTCCTTATATCTACCTGCATACTTGTATATCTAATGGCCATCTCAAAGTCAACACGTCTAAAATTGAACTATTTTCTCAAAATCTCTGCCAGCTTTGGTCTTCCCTGTCTTCGTTGGTGGCAACTCCACCCTTCAAGTAGCTCAGGTCTACAACTGAACTGTTTTTCTCTGAACCTTTACCCCCTGCCCGCACCTCAGCCATCTCCCCTCGGTGTGTGAGGTACCTGTCCACTGGTCTCCCTGCTCTGCTCCAGTCTGTTCTCAAAACGATAGAGTGACCCTTTAAAAATATAAATTAAATCTTATGTCTCTGTTCAGAACCCTTCACTGTTAACCATTATATCCGTGGCCACAAGGCCTTGAACCACACCACAAAGTGGTTCCCGGCATCTGCAGAGGTGCCCTGGAGCATTGCAGTGAACTCGCAGGGTCCCTCGGGGTGTCTGAATCTTCAAGGGAAACCAGCGCCAGTCGCTGTGTGAGCTGCCAGTTCCAGGGAGTTCGCAGGGTCAACGTTAGATTGTGCCTTCTTCTTGATGATACAAGTTGATGAAGCTAGATTTTTGCCAGTTGTTGTCATGAAAAATTAAGTGCTGTGAGACAATGAGCGGTAGTGTTCAGTCTGCTCCAGGATTTGAGAAGTTGTGTGGTCCCCAATAGGGGACTTCCATTAGTAAGGATGGTTATTTAATAATGAAAAAAGTAGGTTTTCTTTTCTCTAGTTTTTTTCAAATGGACATAAATTGTTAGATGCAAACAACTTAAGTATTCATATACTGTTTTTCTGTTAATAAGAGGAACTTTTGGGTATTTCCTTTTAGTCTAGGAGTGTCATGAAAACCTTACACATTAAGGGCTCTGTGAACCGAGAAAACGTGGGGACCTCAGCCCTACACTGTGCTCTTGCCCCAAGCCCCATTGTTCTCTGCACGTTCTCCTTCCATGCCCTCCGCCCCAGCCACACTGGCCTCTTTGCTGCTTCTCACTCATCTGGACCCACATGCTCCAGCCTCTGGGCCTTCCCTCTGCCTGAAATGCTGTTGTTTTTTTTTAAATATTTGCATGGCTCACCCTCTTCAAGTCTTGCTCAAATGTTGCCTTCTCAACGAGCCCTCCCATGACCACAATATGTAAAAATATATCCACCCTCACCCCAAACTGGTATTCCTGGTCTATCTTTGCTCTATTTTTTTTTTCATAGCAAATATCTCCTCCTATCAGATAATTTACTCATTTATTATGTTTATTGTTTATTTTTAGCTCCCCCCACTCGAGGTGGAAGTCTTTCCTTCAGGATTAGATTATGTACTGTCTCTGCGATGCCTGGGAAATAAATGCCATAGATAAGGATGGCCAACGAGACTTCCTTTCCTTTCTCAGAGGGCGTTTTTTCTTTGGGGTTTTTTGTGTATTTTGCTTACATTGTACTTAACTCTTCTTGACCATCTTTGATTCTAGCTGTGACAGCTGTGCGTTGGTACTGGCTCCCTCATCTCTTGGTTCCAGGCCTGTTTCAGTGTCTTCAGCCTGAAGAATGACACAGGGGTCATATTGCTCGCTCTAGTCCTTTTATTCCACTTGCAGCTAAAGTCATTTCTTCCTATTCTTTAGGATTCTTATGACTTTTGCATTTCCCTAGTTTATAAACAAAATTTAACTAGGTAACTTGTTTTCTACACGTAACTCTCAGGGTACACTTTACAAATGCAGGGTGGGGGGACTTTGGACACCTTAGCCTAATTTATTTTTGTGTCCTAGTTTTATTACAATTACATAAAATTTTAAAGAATTTTAAAAATTCAAAGTAAATATGAAATAAAAATATATCTGCTACCTTTGCTGTTGTCAGTTTATCCAGAACTTTCCAGGGTTAGCCATAATGAATTAGAAAGTCAGTGCTGTGTGTTAATAGCATAGCATGGAAGACAGTGGAGGAAGTGGACCCGGTGGATGGCTCAGTCCTTGCGCTTTTTAACAACAGATCTATTGAGTAACTTCAGCCTATTCTGATACAAAGTGGAACTCGAGACAGTAGTATGTGACAGATGGGATTTTTAAAAGGCAGTGCTATAACAAAAGTCTATATTAAGTGCTCTGAGAATACAGCAGAGTATGATTCTTAGAAAAGCTGTGATTTCACCTGGGCTCTGTAGGGTCAGTAAGAGTTTGCAGAATTTGGCATGGTGGGTGAGGGGGTGATGACAAAAGCAAAGGGAACAACAGGTGTAAGGGGTGTGTGAGCACAGCCTACATTTCTGTGTGACCCCCACCTCTATCATTTCCCTTGTGCCGGGAAATGCTTATAAGAAGGCCTAATGGTTATAAAAAGATAGTCAGACTCAGTGATCTGATCCTTCATTTGAGCCATCATGCCCAGCCTGTAAGGTTATTTGATCAAGAAAAATAGGGCAGGCCGGGCATGGTGGCTCACACCTATAAATCCCAGCACTCTGGAAGGCTGAGGCAGGAGGATCACTTGAGGCCAGGAGTTTGAGACCAGTCTGAGCAAGAGCAAGACCTCGTCTCTACAAAAAATAAAAATTAGCCAAACATGATGGTGTATACCTGTAGTCCCCAGCTGCTCAGGAGGCTGACCTGGGGGGGGGGGGGGGGGGAATCCCTTGTGCCCAGAAGTGCAAGGTTACAGTGAGTTTTGATCACACCACTTGGAATTCAGCTTGGGTGACAGAGGTGAGACCCTGTTGTTGGAAAAAAAAAAAAAATAAAGAACAAAAATTAAAAGAGAAAATTAGGGGAAATAAAGTTGAACTATAGAAAAGAAGGGAAAATCCGAACTACCAAAAGCATGTAATACTCAGCAGACTAGAGGGACAATGTCTTGTGTATTCAGCGAAACAAAACTGGGTATCATCCCCTCTGAGAGGGATCCTTTCGTCTGCTTTCTCAAGTGTGAGCAAGGCTGGGCTACATTGTTTTTTATGTCCCTAATATACAGTGGCCTTTGTGTTCTGGCTCCTGCTTTTATTGGGGCTGTAAAAAGATTACAGACACCCCAACAATAAACATTCTGAGAATGTGAGGTCATAGTAATGTGACCTCACAGGGAGCCAGGTCCTTAGAAGGCCACTTGGATCAGCAGACGCTGGACATCCAGGATGAAGAGTTTTGGGGATAGGCTCGGGAGAGAAAATATGGCCCAGGCATGCCCCCAGGGGTTGTGATGGACTCTTCTTGGTGTCTTTATTGTTGCTGGTGAGTTTGAATTGCCATCATATTGCCAAGCTTTCTGATTTAAAACCAGCAATTTTTGTTCTCGTTCAAGTAATCTCATAAGTTCGACAGGATGAAACCATCAATAACGGAGCTATTTGTTCTCACTTTATTCCTTATTTTCTCCTTTTACTGAAGGTTGTTTGTTTGTTTGTTTGTTTGTTAAGGAAGATCCAGAGAAGCCTGATGTGCACAGATTTTAAAATTATACCTTGTGAATGTTTGGAAAATTAGGTGAAATCAACTGCACTGGGCAAGAATAGAAGAGGCAAATATGTAGAATGAGAAACACAAGAAATAGTTTTAAATGTGTACTCCTTAGGATAAGCCTCTTATATTGGAGCAAAATTGGGCCAGTACTACCTATGTGGTATAATTACACTATTTGCACAGAATGATTAAATAAATGTCATGAATTTGCCCTGAGAAGTAAGCAATAAGTAGTAGTTTAATTGAGAAGAAAAATCTTTTCTTTGACATTTGTTTTTACTACACGATAGCTATTATATAGAGAGAGGAAAAGAATACATGGAAACACAACTCCAGGGATTTTATTTTTTCTAATTATAAAAATTACTTGATTGTAACTATTATAGTTCTTGGAGTAAATGTTTTACATTTCCATCACTGATATGGGAAAACAAAGTAATCATGAATTGCCTAAAAGGAATTTCTACTATGAGTTTACTTGTTATGGGTATGTTATAGATAATAATTAACAATGCATTTTCTGATAGGATAAATTTTACAAAACTAACTGGTAATGTTAACTCTATGAAGGGAAGGTTTAGGTTTTATTTTATCATAATGAAGCAATTTATTTTAATTGGTGGATATTTTCTGTTGGAAAATTGTTCAAAAGTGGCTTCTTGTTTAAGGGGAGAGTTCCCATCTACCCTGGTCTTCCTGGGTCAGTTCTAGTTTATGCCTGTTGTTCTGGCATTGGTGTCAACTGTGGTTTAGTGTTTTATTGAGACTTTTCAAAAATGAAGCATTTTCATTAACAGTTGCAGTAAAATAAGCCAGCATGGGTTTAGAAGACCTCCATTTTGGACTACAGGTTTCTCCCATGGTCTCATCTGGGAATGTGTGAGTTGACGTTTTGACATAGTTGAATCTAAGAGATAATCTAGGATAACCTGTTTCTCTTTTCCCTACTCTTTTAGCTCCCTTTCTAGGGCAGTTTGGGGGTACTTGCTGGTAAAGTGTGCTTGGCTTAGAGAGGAGTTGCTAGGGACAGTTAATTCCTTCAAGTCTGGGGCCAGTCAGGGAAGGATGAGGCTCTGCAGCTACTTGTTTTACCAGTTGGTTGTACAGTGGCCCCAGCTGCATGCTGAGTGACAGTGAAGCTGCCAGGCCACCACTTCCTTGGTAGGTCAGTGGGAAATGGAAAATTTTGAGGTAGAATAAATGACAAGATAGAGGCTGAACAGTTCTGCTTAAAAATGTATTCATTCTTGCTACAGTGGTTTTTATCATGTATTGCATGGTGTAAGTTTATAACACTTTTTAGGTTCAGATTTTTTAAAATACAACAATTTGAGTTATAACATTTACCTTTTTAAAGTATAAAATTAAGTGATTTTAGCATATTCAGAGTTGCTTAGCCCTCACCACTATCTTACCAATTGAGTTGTAACATTTACCTTTTTAAAGTATAAAAGTGGTTTTAGCATATTCAGAGTTGCTTAGCCCTCACCACTATCTTAAGGATGTTTTCATCACCCCGAAAAGAAATTATGTACCCATTAGCATCATTATTTTTTATTGTTAATAGTTTTTTTTATTTTGTAACTATTACATCTTTAATGATTTTGTCATCACTGTCGCTCTTCAGAGAGTCCTAGTTTAAATAATAAATGGTTACTTACAATGCAGGCCATGTTAAAGAATTTTGCAATAGAGCAAGGGATGTGAACTCCGTACATAGGCCTAGTTCAGCCTGGCCTGGAATGGCTTTTATGATTTCCAAGGTTGTAACAAAACAACAACAAAGCAGCATGTGTGACACAGACCTTGTGTGGCCTGAAAGCCTAAAATATTTACTATTTGGTTCATGTTGGAAAAATTTTGAATACCCCTAGTTCAGAGTCTATGGATGGAAGAGTGTATTGGAAAGGCATTTAAGGACAGTATTTTGTTGCCAAGTTAAAATGAAGATTTGGAAATGAATGTCTCCTCATTGGTTTTAGTGGGATAAATGCGTGAGGTGATGCTCTAGAGCTGGCCACAGGCTATAGTTTGATGCCTGTGAGACTTCCTTCCTTCAGTAGGTGTGCTGAGGTCGAAGTTACTTTATACTAATTACTACAACATTATTTTCCTTTTTCTCCATGTCAATTCTGTATAATACCAAAGCAATAGAAGGGATCTTAGCAGAAATCCAGGCAGTGGCACCAAGCTGATCTCGCCGTCATTGCATTCTCAACTGCCATGCACTCAAAGTAAAAACAAGGCCAGTTTCACCTAAAAGTGTCCTTGGTGAAGCCAGTGCAGATTAATTTTATTACCTGTCTACACTTCAGTTCATGTCTTTAATTTCATATGTGATGAAATGGGAATAAAGCACCTGATGGCTAATTCCAGGAAAAGCACGTACATGTCATTTGAGTTGGGGCGATAAGCTAGTCACTTTTTCCGTGGAAAGTCATTTTTCCTTGCAAGAATAACTGACAAACTATGGTTCTCGGCATACGCTTTTTCAAGAATGAATATTGTAAGCCTATTGCTTTAGGGAAAAACCAACAATATTTATAGCCAATGATTAAAGTTCAGGTTTATGATCAAAAATTAGAATTTTGAAAAACTTACATCTGCCACCAAATGTTTGACAGCTTCCCGGTACTTAGACTTTTCTGAAGATACTGGTTAGTAACATTAATGAATGTGTTTTCTTTTATTGTATAATGAAATGTGTCAACAAATATTTTGCAGATGACCAATGTGTAATGTTACAAAATCATGCATGAGTAAAAGATCCGTTCAAAGTATAAGACAGATTTTAATGTAAGAATACAAAAAGTTCATTGACGTGAGTTTAGATTCTATGTTGCAACTAATTTTTAAAGACCACCACTTGTCTTATTTTGGAAAAAGACTACCACTTGTCTTATTTTGGTGTCATATTAAAAAAGAATATGTATAATTATCTGGAAAGGATATTAAAATATTCCTCATTTTTTTAGTTAAATATCTGTGTGAGGCCAGATATTCTTAATATACTCCAACCACAACAATATTGAATATAGGAGTGGCTGAGAATCCAGCTGTCTTCTATTAAGTCAGCCATTAAAGAAATTTGTAAAAAAAATGGAAAACACTGTCACTTGTTTTGCTAAATTTTGTTTGGGAAAATATAGTTATACTTAATAAAAATGTAGTATTTATATTATGATATGGATTTATTAAATGAATTTATAAATATTTAAATTTTTTGTTTTAATATCTAATATGAATAAACATCAAGAGATATAGCCTACATAAACAAAGGCTCTTTGAAGTCCTCAATAATTTTAAGACTATAAAGGTCTGAGACCAAAATGTTTGCGAACCAGTTGTATAGGGTTTAGGCAATTATTTCTTGAGTCCTTTGAAATTTACTAGCTGAAAATACTTTTATAAATATTTAAGTATAAAATGATCTCGTTTAAAATAGTTTTCATTTAGTTGGTTATACAACGTCATGATAATTTCATCAGATTTAATATTTCCTTTTGTGCCATCCAAGAAAAATCTTTTCTATTGTTTTGTTTTCCTCCTTTATCGACTCTCACAGCAATGCTGGGGTGAAAACAGCTCGGCTGGAGGCTCATTCTGAAATGGGGAGCACTGAAATTGTGGAAAAGGAGACCTCAGAAAATCTCAGTAATGGTACCAGCAGCAACGTGGAAGCAGCCAAAAGGTTGGCCAAACGCCTTTATCAACTGGACAGATTCAAAAGATCGGATGTTGCAAAACACCTAGGCAAGAAGTACGTTCTGACCCAAAGCTGTGTTGTTTGAGTTTTATCCTATTTTGTGTGGGTGTGTTTGTGTTTATATTAATAGCTTCCATTCCAATAACCAAGTCTATTCTTTCTTCTTGTTTATAGCAATGAATTTAGCAAACTAGTTGCAGAAGAATATCTGAAGTTTTTTGATTTTACAGGAATGACATTGGATCAGTCTCTCAGGTATGATTTAAACATTACTTCTATTTTTCGTTACCTCCAAATGATTCTTAGCAGAGAATGTAAGGTGCTATAGCTAGAATATGATTTCATTTTTTTAAACCCTGAGTTATAAGTTGAGTATTCCTTACCTGAAATGCTTGGGACTAGAACTGTTTTGGGTTTGGGATTTTTTTCAAATTTTGGAATATTTGCATTATACTCATCCAGTTGACCAGACAGCATCCCCAATGTAAAAATGTGAAATCTGAAATGCTCCAATAAGCATTTCCTTTGAGCGTCATATTGGCACTCAAAAACTTTCAGATTTTGGAGCATTTTGAAATTCAGATTTTTGGATTTGGGATGCCCAACGTGTACTTGATGAACTTAGCTCAGATTGTATTATAGATATTAAACATAGCAGAGAGTAAGAAAAACATACTGTTTTTATGAAATCGCACAGGAACTGATATTCTGCATCTAATGGTGAGCCCAAGTCCAGATGGCATAGTGAAGAATGGTGGCAAAGCAAATCTGGAGAACAAAATGGAATCTGTGGGAGTTTTTCTGTTTTTCAATTTTTTTTATTGTGGTAAAATACGAATAACATAATTTACCATCTTAGCCATTTTTAAGTGTACAGTGGTATTAAATACATTCATAATGTTGTGCAACCATCACCACCATCCATCTCCATAACTGTTTTCATCTTGTAAAACGGTAATTCTAGCTTCCCCACTTTCCCCCTTTACCCCAACCTGGCAACCACCATCCTGCTTTTCATTTGAATGATTACTGCTCCAAGTACCACATATAAATGGAATCTCATAGTATTCGTCTTTTTGTGACTGGCTTATTTCACTTGGCATAATGCCCTCAAGGTTCATCCATGTTGTAGCATATTGCAGAACTATCTTCATTTTTAATGCTGAATAATACTCCATTAGTGGTATGCCACCATTTGCTTATCCATTCATCCATCTATGGACACTTGGGTTGCTTCCATGTTTTAGTTATTGTGAATAATGCTGCTATGAACGTGGGTGTACAAATATCTTTTTGAGACCCTGCTTTCATCTCTTTGGCGTAGGGAGTTTGGTTTTTGAATGGTCAGTTTAAAAAAAAAAAAAAAAAAACGTTTACAGGTGTTGAATTACAGAATTTTTTTCCTAAGCATTTGCTTATAGCCAAATTGCCTTTTAAGATGATACTTTGGAATTAACTCTTGAGTGGAATGAAAATGAATATAACATAATCAGTGGAAAATATCTGTAAAATTGTTTCCCAGCAATATCTACTTTTTGCTGACCTTTTCAAATGAAGATGTGTTTAAAACACATTGATCCTTTTAATATTGTATTGCAAATTTCTAAGAGCAGCTGAAGATAAAACCCAGTCAGCATTTAATCTTACAAACTATTTATAAAATGCCGACACTTGGAAGAATTCTGAGATCATCTAGCATGACCCTTTAATTTTACAAATTAGGAAACTCAGGCTGGGGAGGTACACTGGCAATGTCTGAATTAGAGTGTACTACAGTGATTTATTCTGTGGCTCTTTCCATGCATCAAGGGTACTCATAAGTTTTCTAATGAAAACAGGTAAGAGTGGAGCAAAGATCTACATTTTTGCTTTGCATTCTGATGTGGTTTCTTAAAGTTATGGAAGATTAAAGTTTAATCAGTATAATTTAGGTTAACAAACTATATATCTATAATAAGGATGAAGCCAAAATTTTCATAGAAATAAGGTTTATTGTATGTATGGTAAGATTTCTTAGTATATTTTAAATCATGTTTTTGCTTCCCCTCTCATATTTAGGAAAACGCATCTATGTTGTCAAGTGAGGGTCATCTGGATTAATCTATAGTAAAATGTACTCTTATTGGCTGGTTTCATTAGTGGTTCTAGGCATATTTCCTATTTTAAAAAGTTTTATACATAAATTATTCCATAATTTAAGGAATAAGCTAGAGTTTTATCTCCCAGTTTCCTCTTCATATAACAAATTAATAATAAACTGTGATAAGACAAAATTACCAGAAATGTGCTGTGCACATGACATTGTAATTGTAATTTTGACAGTGGGTTACTGGAGGTTACAAACATGTAACAAAACAACAAAAGAATGCTGATGTGTGTAGAGTTTTAAAATTAACATGGCCTGTATGATTATGCATTGAGTCTTAAGTGTTCTTTGTTTTTTTAATTGACCTTTTAAAGTTGGCTACTTGACACTTAATGGGTAATTACCTACCTTTCCTAGGCTTTCTTGATGTATTCACACCCCTGTTACCAACCTGTCGTCTTCTCTATTGACATTTTGTACAATTTAAATACAAATATATATTTATATCGAATGACCATCTAGGAAGTGATTTTGTTTTAAAGAGAGAACTGTATAATATCTTTGTATAATTAATCTCATGTCTATATAAATCAACTTTAACTGTCAAACATAAACAGTGTGGTTAAAATTTTCTAAAATTTCACTTTTTTCTCCTTAATTCTTTTTTAGGTATTTCTTTAAAGCATTTTCTCTTGTGGGAGAAACTCAAGAACGAGAGAGAGTTTTAATACACTTCTCCAATAGATATTTTCATTGCAACCCAGATACCATTGCTTCACAAGGTAATCTGAATGTAAATTCTTGAATTTCTTTTTTATAACAATGGTTATTTTCCTTATTATGAAAGTTGCATTTTATTGTGGAAAATACAGAAAGTTGCATAGAAAAAAAATCATTTAAGTATCTCTAATTACCTAAATATAACTGTGAACACTTTGACTTCCTTCTAGTCTATTTATATAATATTTAATGTCACATTGGAATCATTAAAGAGTTTTATTTCCTACTATCCTTTTTATTTCACTGTGGGCATTTTCTCATGCCATTAACTACTCTTTAAAAGCATAATATTTAATTAACAGCACGATATTCTTTACTCTCAATTATTTTTACGCTGTTTTCCAATTCAATAGTGTGACCATACTTTCTTTAAATCGTTTGTGCTTTGCCACTTGTTTATTTTTGTGATTAGTTTTGGAAATGTCTCTGGTGCTTTTGTTTGGTAATAACACTGACCACTGACTTTCATCTATGATTTTAATGAACTATGAGTCTGTGTTTATTGTACCATTTTTACGTAGTAAACGATTTAATCGTAAACTACTTAATCGTTGGCCTGCCTTGTGAAGAAGAGGTCTTTTCTCCATTCCAAGTCCTGCAATAAAACCAAGTTTTCAGAGTTTGAAGTCAAGCACACTCAGTTGCAGTTAGAAAATCTTGCATAAACTTTCAAACTCAAATAAATCACTGTGACCAGGTGTATAAGAAATAGTATTTATCTCTTAGCTTCGTTATTGCCAATTAACTGGGGCAAGTGTACTTGGCATTGACTAAGGTGTTTGCACCTGCCCTCCCTCTGTCCCCCAGGCTGTAGCTGCAGTCAGTTCATCATCTGATTATTAAGGTCACATTCCTATCTGTAAACTGGTGCTATTTGGACCAGTTATTCACTATCTCTATCACCTTTAGTATTGACTGGAGAACGAAAAAGACAGAAGAGGGTTGTTTTTATCAGAACCTCCTTCAGATCTAAAAATATGTTGACATTTCTGGGAAAAATAATGAATTGGCTGTTGATAAGCATATTTGAGAGTTGGCTGCTGAGTTTTACAAATACTTATCAGGAATGTGTCTTAAATGTATGTAGATAATGTGATAATAAAATGGAACTAGAATATATTTTTAGGCATTTAGTAGCATTTACTTAGAGACTGATAACAGAAATCACCTACCATACTAAAAAACTTATACTTTTAAAAATAGGCTGTCTTTAATTTATGAATTTAGTAATTAAGCATTTCTATGCATTTAGCATAAACTTGATAAAATTTTTACTGCATCTAAGTCTATTGTACTTGTATTGAGAACTAGTAGGGAAAGGATAAGGAGAACAACTAACTGTAATGCTTGGAAATAAGAAACAACTCTTCATGCTTTTTCTTTTCCTGTATAAAGGAAGGAAGAGTGATGTTGCCATTTAAGTGTGAAACGATCCTTCTGGCTTGGGCAACTTTTTTTTTTCCCCAATTATTTAATTTTTTAATCTTCACAGAATATTTCAGTATTTTACTGTGGTCTAGTCCATAGTTCTTAAACAAAACCATTCAACCTAAATCTTGCCTTTAAAGAATGGCAAGAAAACCAGGCACACTGGTACACGCCTGTAGTCACAGCTATTTGGGAGGCTGAGGCAGGAGGATCAGTTGAGCCTAACACTGCAAGGCTGTAATTTGCTGTGATCATACCTGTGAATGGCCAGCCACCGCACTACAGCCTGGGCAACATAGTGAGACCCCATCTCTAAAAGAAAATAAAAAAAAACAGTGGCAAGAAAGAGAAGGATTACTGCCTATACCCAAACAATAAACAGTGGTAAACTTAAATCTTGGTTTTCTTTAACTTTCACTTCTTTCTCAATTCACTTTCCTTCCAGAAAGTAAAAAAGTTACCATGTTAATTTGTTTCCATTTTCATATTCCGTTATAGAAAATTGAGAAAATATAAATAAAAAGATAAAAATTATAATCTCACTACCTATAATCTCTTTTAATATGGTGCTTATTCTTCTAGATGTATTTACATTTAAATAGAATTATACTGTATATGTTTCATATAATTTATTGTGAGATATCTTTCCATTTCAACATGAATATGTGGACAACATTTTTAATGACTTTGACATAACAGAATTGTTTCTGGAGGGTCATGTTTACTTATCTCCCATTGTAAACAATATTTCTGTGTAATATACTTGTGCTTTGTATAGACCCTTACTTGTTGCCTTAGTTAGTATAAGCCCGAGAAGTAGATCTGTTGTGTCACAGGGCACCGTACATATGTACTGTCAAATTGTCTTCCAGAGAAGTAGGAACAATTTACTTTATTAACAGTAGGGTCCAACTCTGTGCACTGAGGTTCTTTCTATAATTTATTCTTGGCCATTTTCTGTCCCCTAAACAAATATGATTGGTTGTGCCTAAGTCAGTATCTGTGTTTTCATAGGTCCTTAATGTGTGCTGTTTTAATGATACTAAGGGGCAATCCAACAGTAAATAGTAATCAATGCTTTTCTGTTCTTATCTCTCTCTTTAGATGAAGTCCATTGCCTTACCTGTGCAATAATGCTCCTTAACACCGATCTACACGGCCATGTAAGTGTCGGCTTGTGAAGCTGTCTTACAGAAATCTACAGCATCGTGGGCTGATTAATCTTTGCTTTTGTGTCCATATATGTTTATTCTCTGCCTCCCTTTTCCTCATTCTCTGCCTGGTTCCCATGGCAGGCAGATAAACATAAATCCTTGAAAAAAATAACTTTTTTATTTTACATGTTAACACAGAGCATAATTTTAAATGTCATTTAGGTACCTGGAGTTGTTTTTGCAGTAATAGGTGGGTTCTGTACCTTCTCTCTCCACTAGATGGCATACAGAGCTTTTACTTGTTTTCATTTTGGTTTTTGATAGGTATTATAGTTGGCAATATAATGATGAAAAGAGAGTATAAGTTCTGAAAATGTCAATTTTGTTATCACTAAGTACAGTAGTAAGCCTAAGAACTCAGCCTTTTCTACACTTCTCAGTTCCCCTTCTTTTACTAGTTGCAATATCAGAATAACCTACTTATCTTCTATTTAAAATAGAAAATGAACTTCTTATAATTATCAAGGAACTTTCACCTTTCACAGATGTGGAATTTTGGCATTTACTTGAACTCTTCATATTAGAGAAAACGAGAATATTTTAGTTAAATATGGATCAATCTGTACTTAGAACAAAAATTATCTCAAAGTATATCATCCTTGATTTGCTACAATAAAATTCATCTCACAATTTTAAAAATTACATTAAAAGAACTAATACTTAGGTAGCTGTTCTACTAGTCACATAATTCTCTTTTTGAAACTATAGTGTTTCCCTTTACAGAAGGCAAGATGGAGCCATGTGGGACCATTAAATTAGAGTGGTGATAGTAAGAGGACTGGGGGACAAAGTCTCCCATCATCAGCAAAGTGAAGGGGGAGATAACAGTGATAGACCCGTAACCTTAACATTGTCTTTATGTATCTCAAAATACTAAACTAGGAAGTTCCTTTAGCAATTTATAAGAGGTGGATTCAGAATAACTTAGTGGCTGGTAGCCATATACAGCATGTGTTCACAGATTATACAGACTCAGGATATAGATACTTCAGGGAGCATTCTTGGGCTGTGTTATATCATGTGGAAATGTACTGTGATTCCTACAGTGTGAGGCTTGAAATGAGTGTCAGAATCTAACGTTCATCCAGTTTAAGGGAATAACCAATCTATGAGTTGTCCGGACCTCTCTTTTGCGGTTACCGGTCAAGCAAGTTTTCACTGCTTTTTTTTCTCCCTGTTTTGTGTACTCTGCCTCCTCCTTTACCTCCCAATCCCCAATTTCTTAACTTTCTGGCCAAAGGAGGTAATTGTGATTGTGCTTGTGCACATATAACGTTGATCCAAACCAGCGATTCCCAGCGTGAAGATATCTTCACGTCAGATATCTTGAGGGTCCCGTGAACACATGAGCTGTGTGCATTTAGCATCTGTTGAATGTGGAAAATGTGTAATGGGGTGGGGGGGAAGAATCGAGGAGGATTCCTATTTAAAGGTTGAGCATCTCACAGAACTGCTGTAGAGGTTGTCAGATTTTGGGGAGTTTATCTCTATTAAATCCTCAATTGCTTTTTAAAAAGATAATATAGCTTTAAAATACTCTCAAATAAACATGTATTTTGTTAATCACAATAATTTGAAATATAGCAGCAAATAAAGGTGTGAGGATTATTTTCTTATTCAGATATCTCCACATGCTTGATGTCCAGGCAAGCTGTGGCCACCCTAGTGTGTGTGTAGCCCATAGGTTCAGAACCACAGATCTAGACAGACCATTTGCTGTCGCCCTGTCTTTAGACAACTTTTGAGGGACTGTAAAGAGATTAGATGAAGCGCCGTGCTGCTTTGTGGCAACTGGGATGGAAACACCAGTTTATATAAATGAACATTTTAATATTATCTTGAGTTGTGCCAATCATAGATAATTAACAATTGGTTATAATAGCAAAATTACTGATGTAATAGGGAGAAAAATGTAAACAATAGGAGAAATCTCTATGTCACCTTTAGGATCATGGTTTTGCTCCTGTTTTCAGATTTGTGTAAAAAAATGTGTGCTATATACTTAGGATTGTCTGTTATTTAGGTTTTCTACATTAGTTCTTTATCCTTATTTACAATACATGCTCTTACATGTCTATTGAATGTATAGTAGCTATCATAAGAACTAACCATATAAAAATATGTTTCTCTTATCTTCCTCCTCTGGATTCATTTTCAAAATAAATTTTCCTTCTAGGTGGTAAGTTTTGATCCATAATTCTGGATGTAGCTTCTCTTGCATCATGACTGCCTGATTGGTTTTTTTTGTTGTTGTTTTAGTGTCTGTTTGACTTATTAGCATGAGGTTGAATCATTCAGAAAGTAAAGTGAATTATTTCTACTGTCTGCCCCTTTTCACCTTCTCCTTAATACCTAGGCTATCAACACCTGTTACTTGGTCCGATGCCTGAATAATCCTCTTGGAGAGTAAACTAATAAACTATTTTCCTTTTCTTCCTTACCATTGTGTCATGATAGGAGAATAACAGCATGCTCCTTCTAAGAAGTGTTGAGACCAGCTTGCCCTCATGCTTTCAGTAGGGGAGGGCTAACTTGGGAGATTAACTTTTTTTGGCTGTTCTTGGAGAATCTTTCCTTTACTCTGAGGAATGATGCACTGAAAATGCGTTGGTATGGGCCTCGGTTTGGCCTGCTAATTTCCTTACTAATAAAGTGATGGAATGTATACTAATAAATACTTCTAACAAAGCTCAGTGTGACATGTTGGAATGCCTATCTATCTTTGTTTTTCTAATGTCTTTTCTCATACAGCAAACACTTATATATAGCATGTCTGCTCTGTTCCAAGTTATGTGCCATTTGGGTAAGGATCAGAAGTGAATGAGACATGTTCATGGAGCCAAATCTCCTCTTGGTAGTGTTGGCTGAGTTGACCTCTTTGGTCAGATTCAGCTGGAGATGTGGGAGCAGGTAGCTGAGGTGCTGTGGTGGAGAACACTCGGAGGTGCTTTAATTTCACTTTGGATTATAGTTACATCTCATGAATTAGGCTGGGAAAAAAATCTGAAGGGTACACAATATTTGGAAAGAGAAATTCATTAATCCCCAAGCAGTACCTGCTTTTAAAAAAACGTGAATGATGTATCATTATCTTAGCAGTAGCATTGACTTGCTTTTACTTGTCCATAAGTTATTTATTTTAGATGAAATAAATATTTTATAATTTTGGTCATGTGGCTAAATTGCTAAGTAATCTTTTATTTTTAACATGCTTCTTAGGCCGGGCGCGGTGGCTCACGCCTGTAATCCTAGCTCTGGGAGGCCGAGGCGGGTGGATCGCTCGAGGTCAGGAGTTCGAGACCAGCCTGAGCAAGAGTGAGACCCCGTCTCTACTAAAAATAGAAAGAAATTATCTGGCCAACTAAAAATATATATACAAAAAAATTAGCCGGGCATGGTGGCTCATGCCTGTAGTCCCAGCTACTAGGGAGGCTGAGGCAGTAGGATCGCTTAAGCCCAGGAGTCTGAGGTTGCTGTGAGCTAGGCTGATGCCACGGCACTCACTCTAGCCCGGGCAACAAAGTGACACTCTGTCTCAAAAAAAATAAAAAATAAAAAATAAAATAAAATAAAATGCTTCTTCATCTACAAAATATATGCAAATTAAACTTTTGTATATCCAGATAAATTTTATGAAACCCCAGAGTTTATCTGGTATTGAATATTGCTTGAAAAATCAATAAGGATAGAATTAAATCTTTCTTTGTGTAAACCTTGCATTTTATTGGAAGTGGTATGAATAAATGGGTTTGACAGGCTAGAATAATTCATACTTACTCCCTTTCTGGACTAATCTTCAAATATGTTCTACAACTAGTGAGCTCTCTTGGACTTGGATCATAGTTAGGATCCAGACATCCTGGCAGGATTATCGCCCAGGCTGAAGACAGGAAGCAAGGGTGACACTTGTCACCAGGGCTGGCATTCAGAGGTGGCAGAAGTTTAGACGTAGCATTGGATTGCTTTGAGGAATGAGATAGGTGGGAGCATAGGTGGCCAGTTTCTCACAACTGGAAATTTACAAGAGAGACACAAGCCAGTGAGTGGCTGGCTAAGGTCAGGCCATGGTCAGAGACAATAGCCAGGGCTTTATTTTTAATCAAGATTTGTTGACAAAATCTACCATTTAACATTGTAGCTTGAGATTTTTAGTAGCAGTTTTATCCAGTGTCCCCCTGTGATCTCCAGTATTGGTAGGAGTCGGCCCACCACGTGCAGTGGGTATAAGAGGCTGGGGTGTGGCTTTTCTGGAGAGGTGGCTCTTTCTGCCTCAGGCTGGGCCTCTTGCACAGTATTTTGTCTTTGGGATATACTGAGGGTTTCGCATCATCCTGTGTGGTCTGAGTTTAATGTATGGGGCAGGCTCTTACCTCTCATGTTTTTAGTCTTGGGTTCTTTCGATAAGGGGTAAAACCATGGCTAGTACACCAAACTGGTAGGGAGAAGAAAGAATATATAGGTTTTGTAGCAGAATAATGTTTAAGAGCTACATGGAGCTGAGTTTGAGTTAGGTCATAGGAATTATTTCTTTTCTAATCTGTAAACTGAATTCTTGGATTTGCTCCATAGAAACCTACAGTTTTAAATGGTGGGTGAATACTTGGTTTATTGTCACTAGTGGAAACTGATTATTACAAAAATTGTTACCAAAGAAAGGAAATGCTTTTAATTCTTCATATTGTGCTATTTTATATGCCACAAAGCTCCAAGAGATTGATGAACCATATGTAGTTAATATCCTCAAGAAGTCTCTGTATCTGTAGTTACCGTATTTGTAATTGGCAGCTGCCTTAAGTGCATTTTGTATGCTGCCCTCCCATCCTCCTGTATTGCTGTCTTCCACTTGCATACATACCTCCTTCCTGTCTGCTGCCCTGTATACTCAATGCCCTCTGCCATGAAACCCATCCTATGCCTTCCTTTTTCTCCCTCAGCTTTATCCTGTTGTACAGTCCAGTGATGGTCTTAATTTCTATCAAAGCAGCAGTGCCTCCTCCCTGGGAGTCCTCATCTCCACCCGCTTGGTGCCATGTCTTTCTTTTCACCTGACCTGGAGCTCCCTGCCCACAGTGATCCTCCACCAGGCTCTTGGCCCTTAGAGCTTCTCGGTGGTCCTGAAAGTTCACAGAAGCATCAGGCCTAGAGCTCAGAGTTGCTGAGGGTTCTGGTGGGGCGTGTAATTCATTTTCTCCCTCAATATTTCTGTCACCAGAAAGGAGCGTGTGGGGGGTGGCCTGAGAACCTAATCGTCAGCTGTGGCAGTGTTTTCATAGGAAAATGTCATGATCTGAAAGTTTTTAATTTTAAAATATCTTTAGGATGTAATTCACTATCATATTGGTGACCATCTAGATTTTAATAGGAATCTTTAAGTATGTCAAAGTTTAATCATGCTTTGATCGATTTTGTTGGATTCTATGACCTCTCAAAATGGAAGCCTTCTTTCCTTTTTCTATTCTTCCATTCCCTGCTCCTCCCCCCCATTTTTTGGAGTAGTTCTGCTTTCTTTAGAACAGGTTCATATATGGAAAATACCTCAGAGTGGCTTTTATCAGTGTGTCAATGGCACTCATTATTTAGGGACCTCAGATTATCTAATTCATACGTTATTCAGTCACTATATACTTTTTCCTTTTTCTTACCATTGTGAGCTTTTCACATCTGCACAGTTCGTTAGGAAAAGGTGTTAAGAGAAAGGAGGTTAAACTGTAAATCAGTTTTGTTCTTCCTTACTTCCTGCAAATGGCTTGTGAAGGGAAAAAGAGTGAGGATGACAGTGATTGGAGCCTCTGACTCTTCTAATCCCATGACTTAATTTAATATGTGTCCTATGACAAATAAGTTAAAAGTTAGTGTTAGTAATTTGATGATAAGTTCAATGTGTTTGTCTTCTTAAATTTTAGAGGAAATATTTTCTATGAAATACTGGTAGAATCTATATTTTACTGCTTCTCAAACTTTTTGGTCTAAAGATGTCTTTATACTCTTAAAATTTTGGTGGACCCAAAACTCTTTTGTTTATGTATATTAATATTACATTGGAAACTAAAATATAAACTTTTAATATTTATTAGGTCAGTTAAAACCCAATAAGTGAATAACATACTTTTATGAACAATAATTATGCTTTCCTAAGTGAAAAATGTAGTGAAAAGAATAGCAATTAAAATTTTTGCAAGTCTCTTTAATATTTGGCTTGGTAGAAGATGGCTAGACTCTGATATCTGCTTTTGCATTTAGCACATGGACTGCCACACTAGAAATTTTTTTTTCCTTGGGGCCACAGTGTTTTATTATGAAAATAGAATAAAAACTTCGAAAACAAAATGATCCTTTCTAACTTAATAAAAGTTTTGTTATTTTTTATTTTCTGTGCCTGAGTTATATGCAATTGTAACAATAAGAGCATCAACAAGTAAGATTTTCACAAACCAACTGCAGGGTTTTGCCTGGGGGCCGCCCATCAGGTAACGTGTATGCCATGGCATGGCAGCATGAGTTGCCTGTGTACCATGCAGCTCCCAAGGTAAAGAGACGTGTGAGTTACATATGCTTCACAAGGCCCTGGGGTCAAAACTAGTGTGTTAAATGCAACTCACATGGCAGTTACTGTGTTAGTTGCAATATATCACAAGTTATGTAACATCTAGAAAATTCTGCTGTATGTTTGTGAGAGAATGAGAGTGAAAAGTTAATTTTTTTAGTATTATAAAAATAGATTTGACCTCATGGACATCTGGAACAAGATCTCTGAACCACACTTTGAGAAGCACTGTGCTAAGATGCTATTTTCAGTTTCATATTTTTTTTTATCACTTCCGGTTCATTTTTCAATGGCAATGTATTACTTGAGAGGTGGGACAAATCCCAGTAACACTTTAGGTATCTATGAAGGTTGAACTCTTGACATTTAAATGAGCTATAGGATTGGGGTTTGTGAAAGAGAACATTTAATATCACAGCTATAGTTTCCTGGTTTGAAAATTTACAGAGGATCTTGCTGTGTCCACTCTTTACAGATAAAGAGAAATAGACACCTGAGGGCAGCATATCATCAAACTTACTTGGTAGAGAAGCATACAAAATAAAGGCGAAACATGAGCTTTAGCAGAGCTCCATCACCTAAGTAATTACCACATCAGTAGTATGCTTTTTCACCATTTATTGTAACATGCCGGAGGAGGTGGAATTGTCATGTGGGAGGGGTGTGCCTGCTGTGTTTTAATATCCCAGGATTTATGAAGCCAGATTTTGCCAGTGGATGGGGAGAGCTTTGTTTCTCCAAAAGCATGTTTTCCACAAAGCTTCCAGACCCTACACTACCAAAAATGAAGAATTTTAGGGTCATTATGCCTAATTTTTCAACCTCTAGGTCAGAGTGTATGCTGTGGTCTGCTTTCCTAGCAAGTACCTAATTGAGACAGCTCGCCCTATTAACAGTCCTCCCCCCCGCAAGACTGAGTTTAAGGTAGGTGTTGGTTGGATCTTTTTAGAAGGTTACATTCTCTCTATTGTCACAGAAGGCATGCTCAGAACAAAGATCTGATCACACATATACTAGTTTTGAACTGAGACTTGTATGATTTCTAGCTGCCCCCACTAAGAATGGAATTCTATGTCTTAACTCTTCCCCCTTTGGTCTCATTATTTCCAGAAAAGTTGAGAGTTTGTTCTGTATTAGGGTAGGGGAAAAATGGCTTAACTTTAACAAAAGAAAAACTTGAAATTAAGGAATAAAATACATCAGGATGTCTAGTCTATTGGCTTGCCCACTCTTGATGTCCCTCAATACCAACTTTCTTCCACTTTTCTTTTAGACCGGGGTAGATAAATTATGGCCCATAGGCAAAATTCAGCTAGGACCTGTTTTTGTAAATAAAGATTTATTGAAACATAGCTGTACCCAGTTGTTTACATATTCAGGCTACAATGACCGCATTAAATAGTTGTAACAGAATATATGGACCACAAAGCCAAAAATATTCATATATGGCTTTTTACAGAAATTTACAGATTTTTTTCTATTTTAGACTCTCGCCCTTAGTGCTTGAAATCTTCTCTAATTTGGACACTCCCTCGCCCAAACATAGATGTGTAGGGTAAGGTTGAGATAATATCTTAAAATTCTACATGGGAATGTGTTAAAAACATATCCAGGTCAAGTTTTTTAGAAATGATGGATCCATCAAAGAATTTCCCTCTAAATGGCATTAAATGTATGTTTAAAAGAAAACAATTGGAGAAAACAGTTCTTTTTATTGTAAGACAATATAGTTGAAAATGGCAATATTGTCAATGCAGAGAATAGCCTTAAATTTGGGGGGGATATGAACCCTTAAAATAGGATGATTTGAATTTTTGATATTTTCTTACATTAAGGGTGACACGTTAATTAGCTAAATATTTAAGGATTGGGCCTGTCTGGTATTTTGGAGTTTCAAATGGAATTCTTATTTTTTGTGGATTTTCCATTTTGTTATCTTTTTAAGTTTGATTAAAATGCCTCCTGCATTTAAAAATAATGATCCAGAGATTCATATTCAGTAGCATCTGAGTTTTGGTTGGAAATGTTGCATTGATTTCAAGGGACTATTTCTGTGCCTCTCAATGCATCGGGAGGCCTTTTCAAATCTCTGTGCTTTATTGACTTAATGGGAAGTATTTAGAATATGAGAAAGTACTATGAAAGCACTTTCTTGGCATGCAACTGGCTAACATTTGTTTCAGAGCAGGCCTACTTTTATTCAAAGTTGTGATTCAATTTGGGAAGAAAATGAATAGAACCATGACAATGTATAAGTTTCTCTGTAATACCTATGAATCCTTAAGATATAAAATCAGTGATTGGAGTTAGCTTTATTCAGTGGACAGTGTTTGCTTGAATAGTATTTCAAAGTAATTGATACAGCTTGGTGTGTGACACAGAGAAAGAAAATCAAGGCATCATAACAGATGTTTCTTGATAATAAAGACTTCATTTCATTTTACTTTTACTTCCTGTTAAAATGCTGTAAAAAGCCTGTGACTGAAGGGAGGTCTTTAAATACATATGCCAGTAGGAAGCGAAAGGGACTGACCTCACCCTTCATCTTTTGCTCTTGAATTTTAGCTAGAAGAACTACCAATGAGTCGGGAGAACACTAAATGACAGATTAAAAACAACTTCAGCTAATCAGGTATTCAAGAAGTTATTGGCCATCTTTGACACGTAGAAAGCTGTATCTTGGTTATGATTGTTCCCTGCACTGGTAAGGCAAACTAGGGCACAGTATATTGGCTAATTATACTAATACTATGTAGGACTAAAAGTATTTGAATTGGCTTTTGTTGGTCTGAATTTACATATCCATTTTCCCCACCTAATTGCTATTTTCCCAATTGTTGTTTCAAAGCCTATATGAGTCAAATTGGTATTTTTGTATCAGTATAGGTAATAGTATGGTCACTGTTGAAAGTATACAGAAGGCCAAAATAAGCAATTAAATCTGAATCAAGGATGAAGTATGATTTCATAAGCCAAAATAAGTCCACAGATTTTTATCATTGTTTTAATGTTATAAAATATGACAATTTTTGTTAAATGATGATAGTTTTATTTACACCTTACAGGAGAAATTCATGGTATCCTGAAAAAGCATTTTTGACTAAGTAGTCTTTAAACATCTTGTTCATGAATCTCCCAAGAGAATTTTTAAAAATTAATGTCTTCTCTTCCAGTTTAAAATTATCATCTAAATTTTTTATCATAAGTTTAAGTATAGGCATGCCTCATTTTATTGTGCTTTGCTTCGTTACACTTTGCAGATAGTGATTTTTTTTCTTTTTTTTTGGTTTTTTGGAATTTTTTTTTTAAAGCAAATTGAAAGTTTGTGGCAACTCTATTGAGAAAGTTTATTGGTGCCATTTTTCCAACAGGACATGGTGACATTTTGGTAATTCTTGCAATAGTTCAAAGTTTTTCATTGTTACATCTGTTACGGTGATCTGTGATCAGTGATCTTTGATGTTACTGTTATAATTATTTTGGGGCACCACAAACTGCACCCATAAAAGACAACAAACTTAATCGATAAATGTGTGTGTTCTGACTACTACACTGACCAGCCATTCCCGTCTCTGTCTCCTCCTTCTCATTCCCTGAGACAAAACAATATTGAAATTAGGCCATTTAACAACCCTACAATGGTCTCTAAGTTTTCAAGTGAAAGGAAGAGTCACGCATCTGACTTTAAATCAAAAGCTAGAAATGACAAGCTTAGTGGGGAAGGCTTGTCAAAAGCCAACATAGGCCAAAAGCTAGGCCTGTTGTCCCAAACAGCCTACTTGTGAGTACAAAGGTAAAGTTTTTAAGGAAATTAAAAGTGCTACTGCAGTGAACACATGAATGATGAAAAAGAGAAACAGCCTTATTGCTGATCATGGAGCAAGTTTTAGTGGTCTGGATAGAAGATCAAACGAGCCATCACATTCTCTTAAAGCCTAATCCAAAGGAGGACCGGCCCTAAGCCGCTTCAATTCTATGATGGCTGAGAGAGGTGAGGAAGCTGCAGAAGAAAAATTTGAAGCTAGCAGAAGTTGGTTCTTGAGGTTTAAGGAAAGATTATCTTCATTACATAAAAATACAAAGTAAAGCAGCAAGTGCTGATACAGAATCTGAGACAAGTTATCCAGAAGATCTACCTAAGACTTTCATTCTAGAGACAAAGAACATTTTTTGATGATAAAAGCATAAATCTACCAAGAAGATGTTACAGGTGCCTATATTGAGAAGAATTGTTATATTGTGATAAAATAACTATTTGCTCTCTGCCCCTGGTTCCTGACATAGACCTTCTAAAACTCCTGTAGATAAGGACACTAGAAGGATCTTGAGTTCTAATATTTGGTCTTTGACCCTAGTTTCTGACATAGAGCTAAGACCTTTTTAAATTTCTTGAGTGATAGGAGCTCGGTGTCAGAAGCTCCTAAATCTTTTGGAAATTCTGGGGTAATGGGATCTTTTATTCTAATAAGGTAACTCTTTGTGACCTCCTAGATGACCTCAGAATGGAGGCTGGTTGTCAGGGGAACCAACCGTGTGATTAGAGGGTTGGAATTCTCAGCTTCTCCCTACTTCCCACCTCCAGAGAGGGGAGATGGGCTTAAGAGTTGCTACCAAAGACTAATGATTTAATCAATCATGCCTATGCAATGAAGCCTTTATAAGAACCCAAAAGAACAGGGTTTGAAGAGCTTCCAGGTTGGCGAATACATCCACGTGCCGGGACGAGTGAGCATCTCAGCTTCACAGGGACCCGAAGAGCCTGTGCTCAGGATCCTACCATATCTCACCCTATGTATCTCTTCATCTGGTTGTTTATCTGTATTCTTTGTAATATCCCTTATAATAGATAAACGTGTTTCCCTGAGTTCCATGAGCCATCCTAGCAGGTTAATCAAACTCTGATAGGAGATGGTAGGAACCCCCATTTATAACCATCCGTCAAAAGTATAGAGGACAATCTACTACTACTTGTGATTGACGTTTGAAGTGGGGGTCAGTCTTGTGGGACTGAGCCCTTTATGTGATGGATCTCACAGTATCAGCAGGTACGTAGAGTCACAATTGAACTGACATACAAGACACCCAACTGATGTCTGCTGGAGAATTGGTTGTGGGGAGAAATCTTCACATATTTCGGTGACTAGAGGTGAAGTATTGAGCTTGAGTGGTATGGGAGAGTAGGGAAAAGCTATTTGTTTTTTTTCCCCCTCAGAGCACATAACGAGACAGCCATGAAATACATGAATGAACAACTGAGAGAACTGAAAGTAGAAATAGACAATTCAACAGTAATAGTTTGACGACAGCAATATCACACTTTGAATAATGCTCAGAATGATCAAATGATCTCAAGAAGGGCACTAAGACCATTCAATGGGGAGAAGACAGACTCTTTAACAAATGGTACTGGGAAAACTGAATATATTTATGCAAAAGAGAGAAGTTGGACCCTTATACAGTTTATAAAAATTATCTCAGAATGGATTAAATACCTAAAACTATACAATTCTTAGGAAAAAAACAGAGGCCAAAAGCTTCATGACACTGTACTTTGGCAGTGCTCTTGGATATGATCCCAAAAGCAAAAATGGGACTATGTCAAACTTAAAAACTTTGTGCCTCAAGACACACAAGAGTGAACAGGCAACCTATAGAATGGGAGAAGATATTTCCAAATCGTGTATCCATAAGAGGTTCATATCCAGTCTGCATAAAGAACTTCTGCATCTCCACATCTAAACATTAAATACCTCAATTAAAAAAGGGGCAAAGTACTTGAGTAGATATTTATCTAAAGATGGCATACAAATGGTTATGACCATATAAAAGCATGTTCAACATTCTAATCAGAAATGCAAATAAAAACTGCAATCAGATACAACCTCACACCCATTAAGATGGCTCCTATCGAGAAAATAGAAAATAGCATTGGCGAGGATTTGGACAAATTGGACAGATTTTAAAGTGGTGTAACCACTATATAAAATAGTATGGAGCGTCAAAAAAAAAATTAAAAATAGAACTGCCATATGATCCACCAATCCTCTTTCTAGGTATATAGCAAAAAATTGAAAGCAGGATTCTCAATTGATATTCGAGAATATGTTCATAGTGTAGCACTTTTCACAATAGCCAAAATGTGGAAGCAGACCAAATGTTTATCTACAGATTTATGGATAAACAAAATGTGGTCTATACATACAATAGAATACCATTCAGCTTTAAAAAAGAAGGAAATCCTGTGACATGCTACAAGGAAGAACCTTTAGGACATTATGCTAAGTTAAATAATCTAGTCACAAAAACAAAAACACTACGTGATTCCATTTTTGAGGCTAAGTAATGTTAAATTCACATAAACAGAAAATAGAATGGTGATTACAAGGGTCTGAGACAGTGGGGGCAGAAGGAGTTGTTGTTTAATGCGCATAGTGTTTGAGTTTTCCAAGATAAAACAGTTTCAGAGGTCTGTTTCAGAACAATGTTAATATACTCATGTGAAACACTACTGAACTGTATGCTTAAAATTGTTAAGATGGTAAACTCACAACGAAGCTGCAATGATCAAGAGTGTGTTACACTGGTAGAAAGCTCGACATCTGGATCAATGCAATGGAATCAAGTATCTAAAAATAAACCCTTACATTTATGGTCAGTTGATTTTCAGAAAGGGTTCCAGGACAATTTGGTGGGGGGAATAAATGGTGCTGTAATAACTGATTATCTACATATAAAAGGATAAAGATGAATTTCTGCTTCCTACCATATACAAAAATGAATCTGTTATGTATGAAATATCTAAATGTAAGAACTAACACTGCAAAATGCTTAGAAAACATAGGAGTAAATCTTTGTGATACTGAGTTAAGCAATGATTTATTAGATATGACACAAAATGCACAAGTAACGAGAAAATAGATAAGTTGGATTTCATCTAATTAAAATATTTTGTGTTTCAAAGGACACCATCAAAAAAGTGAAAGAAAAGTGAAAAGACACCCACAGATAGGAAGAAAATGTTTATAAAATGCACATCTGATAAGTAACTTATATCTAGAATAAAGTCTTACTACTCAACAGTAAAAATACAAATATCCCAATAAGAAAGGGGAATAGGTTTTAAATAGGCATTCCTCTGAAGAAGATACATAAATGGCTAATAAACACGTGAAAGGATGCTGAGCATCATTAATCATTAGATATATGGAAATCGAAACCACAGGTTACAAGTTCATATCTATAACAATGGCTAAAATAAAAAAGGACAGATACTTGGTGTCTGTGAGATTGTAGAGAAATTGGAACCCTCATACACTGCTAGTTGGAATGTAAAATGATACAGACAGTTCAGAGCATTAGTCTGGCAGTTCCTCAAGTGAATAGACCCAGTTACCATAGGACCCAGTAATCGCACTCCTAAGTATTAATATATACCCAGAAGAAATGAAAACAAGTCCACACCAAAACTTACACGTATATATTTATAGCAGCATTATTCATAATACCCAGAAAGTGGGAAAAGTCTGCATTCATCAGTTTATGAATGGATAAACAAAATTTGGTATATCCATACAATGGAATGTTATTTAGCAATAGAAAGACATTAAATATTGATTCATGCAACAATGCGGATGAATCTTGAACACATTGTTAAATAAAAGAAGCCATCCATAAAAGGTCACATTTTATATGATTCCATTTATATATGAACCATCCTTAGTAGGCAAATCCATATAAATATAGAACAGTGGTTGCCAGGTGATCCGTATTGAGGATGGCAGGCGAGATTTAGGAAAGTGACTGCTGGTGGGTTTGGGATTTCTTTTGGGGGTGATAAGAATATTCTGAGTTTAGGTAGTAGTGATGGCTGCACAATTTTGTCAGTGTACTATAAATTACTGAAGTATCTAATTCCAAAGGGTGAATGTTATATGAAATCATATTTCAATAAAGTTGATATTTTGAAAACATTATAATGAGTTGGCACTTTTGCATCATTATATAACAAACACTAATTTTTAAGAGATTTTATTTCATTTCTTTTCCTACTTATATTTTAGTCTGCTTTTACATAGATGTTGATTAATAACAAATAATTAAAAAACAGATAATGTTATAAGTATTTGAATTTTCCAGATCACATAACAAAAATATTTTTGGTGATTATCTAATAATTAAATTAGGTCTTCCTTTAATATTGTTAAAAGCAAAGAATTGGAAACTACCTGACTTGGAAAAGAATTTATTACTTAGTGATTTTTCATTCATCTTCTGAAATCCTTGGATCATATCCAGAAAAGCCTTTCTAAGTCATTTCGTAATGACTATTGATTATACTTGTTACTTTTTACCTTGAAGTGCCTTGTTTGACCTGATACACTTGAAAAGGATTGGGAAAATAGAATTGTCTTGTTCAATATACTTCTGCAAAACGGTATCTTTCATTAAAGTTTCTGTGCTTTAAATAATTTTTATCAAAACTTTGGAACTTCAGATATAAGTGATTTAATTTATGGGAAACATCAGATGAGTTAGTTGGCAAGGCCAGTTCTCACTGTCAAACCATTTCTTCAGTCTTTCATATGAAATCTGCTGTGCCCTCTTTGCTGATGGAAAAGGCAAGTTTTTTAAGAAAAATTTTTTTTTACTTTCACTGTAAATATTTGCATAGCGTGGGTAGGATAAATTACTTCATTTTGTAAAACAGGAGAAGGGCAGCTATAAAGGGAGGTGAAAGGTGATTAATCCTGAAACATGCAAAGCTACGTTCTCAGGCAGATCTGTGCTTTTGAAGTTCAGATTCTGTACACGTATTCCCTTTAATCCATCCATAACTGCATCCTTTAAGTCTTTATCTCCAGGAGTATGCTTTCTCATTTCAATACTATTCTACCTACTCTTAGTCTTTGAAGAATGAATAAGATGGCCTTGAAAAGCATTCGTTTATTTGTAAGAATATCGTGTACAGGTATGTTAATATGCTGGTATGCTTTGTTTTCACTTGGACCACATTTTGCCAAAGATGCCATACCTCTGCCACTTGCTGTGTTCTACCCCCCCTACACTTGTGACAGATTTATCTTGGTGTCCATCTTGAACCTCAGAATCCTTTACAACTAGCAGCTTTTACTAGTTGATTCAGCTGGAATAGGAGATGATTCTCTGTGATAGTAATTTTATTAGTTTTCCTAGCATATCTTTTTTTGTAGTTTAGATTTTCCAATTACATTTTGTTCATTAATGTGGTTTCCTTTGGCTAAACTTTATTATCCTTAAATTAGTTTGGAAGAATATGCTGGGAGATAATTCTCTGTGGGTCTCTCACTTTACTGTACATATTTTGGACAGAGGCTTTGGTTGCCTGTGTTCTTGTCTGTTCAAGGTTCTTTCTATATATAGTGAGCAGCTTTGGAAGATATAGAGACTTCAGAGTGATGGTCAGGTTTGTTTATCACCTCGGGAGACAGAGCTAGTGTCTCGCTCTCCAGCAAGGGATGTAGGCATACTTACTGCCCATTATCAGAGATTTCGGCTCCTGAAGTGCAGGGTTTCTCTTCCATAATGCAACCCATGCAAATGCAAGTGGCATCTGGCCCTATTCAAGTTGCTGTGGGAGAAGTGAGGCTCAGGGAACTGAAGCAAGATAACGTTGATACTCTGGCTACTGCTGTTATTGTGAGTAATAAATACCTGTGCCTCTCACCCAGGCATCTTATTTCCTCTGCCAGCATCTTCTGTCAGATTGTGACAGGCTAACTTGTTAGCTTGAAAGTAGGGTAAATCTCAGATCTGTCACATATCTTGACAGTATGTAGGAAATACAAAAAAACACACAAACAACTATCCGAGTTCAGCTCGGAAATGTCAGTTTTACCTATGTTTTTTGTTAAAAACTATATTATGTATCATTTATATAAATGTAGCATAGGTTTTTCATATTTTTTCCTGTGTTAAAATAAGTGCTTGATATAATTTTGCTATTTATATTTAATGAGAATTTTAAAAGCATAATAAGCCATCTGTTTTTATGCATTAAAATTGTATTATATGTATATTGTGTTTATATATGTACGTATGGTCATACTTGCAAAAACATTTTTGCTCAGCTTAATTGCATATTTAAGAATTAATCTTAATTCCATAGATGTCATTATGACACACGCTTTGTTCCTGTTCTGTTCCAGAATATTGGAAAGAAGATGACCTGCCAAGAGTTCATTGCAAATCTCCAAGGGGTAAATGGGGGTGTTACATTCTCCAAGGATCTGCTGAAAGTAAGCCTTGAATTACTGGTTTTTAATGTAGGCTGATGTTTATATTTACTCCTCACATTTTAATCCAAAATAGGCTGAAGTGTTTTGCTTTTTGCTTTTGGTCTTATTGGTGATGTTTCTATTGGGCCTTGTCCTTGATGCCTCATACTGCAAAGTACCCTTAAATTAATAATTTCTAAGAGTCTGCATTGTAGTTGATAATACTGAGATAATAAATATTTGGAATGGTTAGTGGTACAAATAATCAGTGGGCAGTTTTTGTTTGATTTATTTGTTAAGTAGACCATCAGAACTTGAGAAAGGTCACAAAGGGATATTCACTATGGAAACAAAAAAGCATTTGCAGGCTGCAATGGAAGCAATTCTGACTGTATTCAGTCCCTAGTCACAGAGCCACTCAGGTTGTCTCTGGAAATAGATTCAGTTAAATTCTGAGTAATTGTAGAGTGCCTGAATTATTTCCACTTGGCTTTATTATTGATAGCAATCAGCATGTTTTTCCCATCATATTGTTTTGAAGGAGTCAACAAAATTAACTTTGAAATTGATATATTTTATAGCATTAAAAATGAGATGTGCATTTGATCAGATACAAAATAATGATAGAGACTATGAATACTATAGAAGTAGGGTAGGGTGTATACGTTGAGAATGTGATTTTTACAGATTTCGATTTGATTCTAGCCTTCTTTTTAAAACTTGGTACACATATAGGTTTCTTTTGGAATCAGGTTTTTGAGTGAATTTGCTTAGAAATGTGACACATTTGAACCATGGTGTAATGTGGAAATGTACCAATTGAAAGATAAGTCCTTTATTATGTTTCATGTAACTTTTAAACTGTATGGAGTTCTGCCAGATTTGGAAAGACGTGTGTATTATGGGAAATGAAAGAAGGCATTAAGATATGTTATTATCACATTCTTAGTCTTACTGACTTTATTTGCAGCTCATTAAAAAAAAATTATGACAGCAGAAAGTAAGTTTCAATTTACTATGTAAAGGAGGTATGTTTTTAGATTGTTTCATTGTAGAGCAAATGCTGCCATTTCTGAAGCTATAATTCCAAATGGGAAAGGGAGAAAAAAGGTGCAGGATTGTGGCATGATAAACATGTTATGTATATTCCGTTGAAGCTACATAATGTTAACAAGTTTTTTTTCAGTTTAGTGGTATTTGCGCGGAAAGTTATGGTATCGCTCCAAGAAAGGATTTGCGGGGCTTTTATCACTTAAGTCAGAAAAGAAAATTGACAGGAAAATTTTCATAGTGAAGCTTTTAGATTCTGGTGGTAGGCTTATGGTAACCCGCATGGCCGTGAGTAAATTATTGGGTAGATTTCAGGCATGTTTGATAGAGCTGTCTGAACCCAAGTGTAGTTAATGTACAGTCCAGCGGCTACTGTTCACCTTGGGTAAACATACGTTCTTTGACTTACTCTGCTGAGAGTTTGCCAGATGATCTGTTGCTATGGTACAATTGAGATCATGTTTATAATCCTGGGGTGAAAATATGTATTAGTCTTTATTTACTGTGGGAAGATAACGGTGAAATGACGCTGAGAATAACAGTGACATTTAGCATGGAAATTGTCAAGTAAAATATTGATTCTCTTTCCTAACAAACCCCAGCCACTCACCCACCCAAGATGAGAGTTTGCCATTTCAGTAGGAATGGTTTTTATTGTAAATTTCAACAAAAAAAGGTTTCTTTAAGCCATTTTTGTTGCATTTTCACTAGTCTATGTGCTATTCCTTTTCCCTTCCCTTTCCTCCCTCCTCCTCCTTCCCTCCCTTTCTTCCTGTTTCTCTTTATTTCTTTTTGTTCTTTCTGCTTTGTGTTTCTGTTTCTCTTATGGAAGCTCTCTGTGGATTCCCTGCTGAGATAAATGATTGGGTAGAATCTCTGTCTGAATATTGGGGAAAATATATGTATGCCCCACGGACAGACATACAAACACAAAAGTTTGGTGTCATCTTCCAGGTTTCTGAGAAACCCCATCCTCTTTCTGTCCATCTACAAAATGACAGGCATTCATGACATTCAGTTTATTTTATGAGATAGGAGGGAAGATTATGACCTTTCTTAGATTTTTTCATAAAAATATGAAGAAACTGCTAAGATTCAATATCAAAAAATGTTTAAAGTTACATGAATTGAACTGAGGCTTTTATTGTTGCATATTGACCTTCTTACTTTTAGTTTACTTTGGATGAAAAGTAACATTCAGATTTATGTGTGTTCAGAGTTCTTTGGCCCAGAAGTAATATTTGGACTTAAGTGTCTTGTTCAGTGTGGTTGTGTACTTGGGAACATGTGTGTTCACCAGGTGTTGTGGGACTTGGAGAAGATGCTGGTACCAAATGGGCACCTATCCTCGGAGGTCACAAGCTACCGAGAAACATGGAGGGTTCTTTCTCCCTTAAAATGGAAAGTTATTCCATATTAAAATAAAAGTATAAAGTGAATTCTGCTTTTTCTCAACAGAATTGGTTAAGCAAAAATAGACCTTAGCATATTTTAAATGTATGAGAAACTGGTCTCAAGCCTTTATTTCAAAGAATTTAATTAATATTTTGCCTCCAATTTGCCTTAGGCTGCACTGAAGGGACAGAGAGGGTACACTGAGCCCTTTCTTACAGCTTGCAATTCCACCACAGTTTCCATTGCTTACTCAAATAACCTGAACAGATATTTTAGTATTTTGGCAAATAAGAATTTGTGTCCCCACAAGTTGCTTAGAGTATAAGTTACAGATATCTATAATACAGAGTGAAGTAAGTTTGATACCAAAAGACAACCAGTGATAGAAATTGCAGAAGGCTGGGAGGAGGTTAATATTTGAGATGGGCCTTTGAAGTATCCCCTCTTCTGCCCATAAACATTCTCATACATAACCCTCCTTACTACATCACCAAATCAAGACAGTAATTCATTTAACAAAATATGCCAAACCATCTGGTATGTTTCACGTACATACAGATAAAAACAAAGTTTGTTACCATCTTAAAGGTTTCTTAGTAACCCTGTTCACATGTCTCTATAGGGTCCACTCCTCCCTACTGTTGGATGTTGTTTGCCTTCAAGCATCGTTGGGGAATGGTGTGGAAAAGGGGAAAGGAGAGGTTCTGTTCCGTGTTCTGATAGATTCGGTAAAACATTCCTAAGATTCTCTGATAAATATTAAAATTATCAAGGACATGAATAGAGAGATGAAAATATAGAATTTGGGCTACCTCTCAGTTGCATGCTGAACTTTTTAGGACAATCTAGTACAATGATTGAGATTACGGACTTGCAAGCTATGCTAGCTGGGTTATAACATAAGCTCCTCTGTCTTCATAGCCAGATAGCCAGGGGACTGTGGGCAAGTTCATTTAAATGTTATCTCTCAATTTCTTCATCTGTAAAATGAGAGATTTCATTAGTACTCATCTCACCTAGTTGTTTTAATAATTGAATGAGCTTTTGTGTGTATATATATAAAGACTTTAGAGTCTTAGCATGTAGTGAATGCTATGTAAGTCTTAGCAGTTCTTCACCTAGTCCAAAGTGGGCTGGAATGGGACCCCATCCCTTCCTTAAAAGTGTTTGGGCTTAAAGTGTTTTAGGACCAAGTGGGATTAGTTCCAGTAGTTAAGACCTCTCACTCTTGTCTCTTTTTAGCCTGCTGCTTGCTAAGGACACATATCCTCTGCTCTTTGAAAGGAACCATCTGTGACTTTGACCTAAAAATGAACCTTGGTTAACCCTATATTTTCCTTTTTCTCTTGTCAATAGCCTGTTTCTCCTGGGCCTATCCCTCTTCCCAGATTTTTACCTTTTATGTTTCATTTGAGTCTTGAGCAACTTTCTCTTTGAATACAGCAAGAGTGGAGGTACGAGGTACTCAGGTGGCTTAGGTCTTGGAGTGGTCCTGGAATCTTAAAGAACCTTTGAGGAAGCAAACTAGTTCTTAACCTCTTGAGATCCCAAGATAATCCTGGGATATTAATGGAGATGTGAATTATTTGAAATGACTAAATATCCCTGGGAAAAAGAAAGGTTGCTAGATACTTGCTTTCCAGGTAGAGAGGCCTAGGTCTGAAGTATGAGGACCAGGGATATTGATATTTCAGCTTTGTCTCAGGGCAGTTTTTGTAGATTCTTGTCTCTGCTGGCCTGAGGACGTTCTCCAGTTGGTCTCATGAGGGACTAATACCCACTTGTTATCATGTGCATGTTTCTGAAGCTGTTTATAGAATAATCTTTGACAATTCACAGTAGCCCAGATATGAAATTGACTTAAGTGTCCATCAGCTGACAAATGGATAAAGTGTGGGTATATGTATGCACAATGGAATATTATTCAGTCTTAAAAAAGAAGGAAATTCTGTCATTTGCAACATTTATGAACCTGGAGGACATTATACTAAATGAAATAAGCTAGGCACAGAAAGACAGATACCTGTGTGATCTCACTTATGTGTGGAATTTGAAAAAGTAGAACTCATAGAATCAGAGAATCTATTAGAGTGGTGGATACCAGGGGTCAGGGGTGGAGGAAGGGGGGCATGTTGATCAAAGAGGACAAAGTTTTAGTTAGATAGTATGAATAAATTCTGGAGATGTATTGGACATCATGGTGACTATAGTTAATAATGTATTGTATTCTTGAAAATTGCTAGGAGGTTAGATTTTAAACGTTCTCATGACAAAACAATAAGTATGCGAGGTGATGGATATGTTAATTAGCTTTAATCATTCCACAGTGTATACATATAATCAAACAGTTACATTGCATACCATAAAAATTGGCAATTTTTGTCAATTAAAAAATAAAATATAATTTTCTCGGCTGTTATTCTGTCTCATGCTCAAAATACAGCACTTTGCTCCTTTGCTTTTCAGTTCCCTAATTTTTATTTCTTCTGAGTTTCATCAGAAATCTCTATTCTTGGTTTTAACAGAAAAGCTGCAATTTTATCTTCAGTCCAGTCTGGTTTCCATTTCTGACTCTCGTAGTTAATAACTGTCCATTGCTCATACATACAGGGAAGGACACAGGGACTTTGGGTGATGGCCACCAGTTATGTATATATTTAGAGATGAAGTGTCCCTTTAAAAAATGTATTCACATGAAAGGGAAGAAACAATGGGAAATAAAAGGAGATACTGAAAAATGACATAGGAACATGTAGGGTGGAAGGTCAGTTATGGGCTGCATAATAATTTCATTTTGAGGAGACATCCAGACTGAAGATTTTGGCAGTGAAACGTGAACCCCTAATTGTTTCCTTTCCCAGCTTTTCTGTTGGCACCTACCACTGGATGCTCAGATAATGCACTTCTTAATCTTTTTATTCCATTCCTAGTTAGATCTTTATTTTTTTTCCCCAGCAGCAATTGAATTCAGTACGTACCAAGTGAGTACAGAAAAAGAATTAGGTGAAATGATCTCTTTAACTTAAAAAATTTTATATCATCTTATTGATGAGAACAGAAACAACAAAACAAACCAAAAAATCCAAGCCTTTCGGAATGTTTGTGGTATCACTGAAAAACAAAACTGAACACAATTTACAGAGTGTTTGAAAATATACCTCTTCCCAATTATGCATAAATACACAAAAAGTAGAGGAATCAATCCAGTTACAAGACAATGTTACTGGAAATCATTAAAAAGCTTGGTAAAATAGACCTTACTTGGGCCAATAATGACACCTTTTCAGGTTGTTGCTTACCGTTAGACATTTGACTTTAGAATAGTCCTTAAAAAATTAATTTTTTGGTAGAAATTGCTTATTCTATCTCCTTTACTTGGGAATTTATTAACTTTGAAGTTAACCTATGCTCTTTTAAGGGAAGACCAAAAGTTTTTCACTGGGTTATATTTGTTAATGGTGAAGAGAGAGAGAGAGAGAGAGAGAGAGAGTGTGTGTGTGTGTGTGTATACACATGTGGGTGTTAGGGTGTGGTTAAGGAGGAACAGGGGTGGTTAAGATGTAAATCAGTATGCCTGGCCTGGCAGGATTCACGTTTCATTCCATTAATGGAAAGAGAAATAACAGTGAAATCAATTGTTACACATTCTGTTGGTTAGAATCCCACTAAAAGTTCTTATTCAGATGCATTTGTTTTTCCCTTACTTTCTCAAAGGACAGAATTTAGGCAAGATTCTCTAAAAAGAAGTTTCCAAAAATGTATAGACTACCTCCATCCATTCCTTAACATATCTAATTGGATGAAAGCATATATATTTTGTTTTAAATCTAATTTTCTCATTTAGTATTCTTAGGGAAAAATGATTTGTTAAAATGATGGAGAAATTATCCAGGAAGATAGCATTTAAACAGACTCAAAAGGTCAACAGAGAAAAACATGTTTTAAATAAAGATTAATGCATTTTCTTAGACAAGGAAGAAACATAATTAAGAAATATGAAATTATGCTATGCAGGTTCACAACCATTAGGCTTTTTAATCAGTTACAGCTATATAGAAGGACAAACAACACCACCAAATCAATCAGCTATTACAGATTTACAGATAAGCAATTTTTTATAAGTTCAAACTCCACAAAGGATGTATTTACACCAAGTGTAAACAAGAGCTGTAAGGATTTTTCTTAAAAAGAGGAGAGGAGGGTGAGTGCTGTGCTCATACCTGTAATCCCAGCACTTTGAGAGGTTGAGGCCAGAGGATCATTTGAGCCCAGGAGTTCAAAACAAGCCTGGGCAACATAGCAAGACGCTGTTCCTACAAAAAAATAAAAAAAGTTAGACATGGTGGCATATGCCTGCCCCCCTACTTGGGAGGCTAAGGTGGGAAGATGACTTGAGATCAGGAGTTTGAGGTTACAGTGAGCTGTGATCATGCCACTGCACTCCAGCCAGGGTGACAGAGTGAGACCCTGACTCTAAAACAATTTTTAAAAAGAGAGCAAAGCCAGCCCAGCTCACTTACTGAGTTCTGTCTGCCCCTCTAATTTGACCCTTTCAGCCAGGGATAAGATTGGAAATTTAACACTGACAATTGCCCTACTTTTCTATATTTTCTACGAAAAGGCTGACCTTAAGCAACATGAAGTCTTCTCTTCCCTGTTTCATCCCCCCTGCTCCCATTTTTGCTCTCTCCTCTTTCATCTCTGCTTCCATGATTATCATTGAGCACAAGCATAACTAGGGAAATCAAAATAAAATCAGGTTTTGTTAATGTCAATATTCTGGTTGGTGATATTATACTACAGTTTTGCAGATGTTGTCATTGGAGGTAAACGGGTAAACAGTGCAAGGACTCTATTCTTGCTTACAACTATATGTGAATCTATAATTATCTCAATAAAACTTTCAATGACAAAAATGATGAACGAGTCCACTAAAGCAAACAAAAAACAAATCAGGCAATTGCTCTTTATTCAACCAGAGGTTTAGGCATCATATACAAATTGGCTTAGTGAAATTTTACTACTCTTGGTCATTTTTCAAAGTAGTGAATATAATGGCCAATAGCTCAGATACAGCTATGTAGCAGTATTAAAAACAATGGTGTATTAAGAAAAAGATAATCGGAATTATTTTGAAGTATTGAAAGCTAGAAAGTAACACAAACCTATTATAATTTTTATGCAGATGTTCTAGAGAATTCTTTAGAGGAGGTGGGAGTAGAAGTGGAAGAGATGGTAATGTTGCAGTTGTAGATGGAAGTGGTGACAGTACTGAGGGGAATATATTAAGTATTGAATTATTTTGAGCTTTTTGTTAGAGTTCCTGTTGACAGATTGTTTTTCCTGATTGTCCCTCTGTCCTTTCCGGTTTCACTTGTGATCTACCCTGCATGGAGTGGAAGAGAAACAAAAAAGTAGAAAGACCTGACTTCTTTCTTCCCCGGGAATATTTGATCTGTTAGGGTGAATACAGTGGAAGGCTTTGTGGTAGTGTGAAATGACCAGTGTCAGATCTGGAAAGATCTGGAAAGCAAGCCCAATATTTTCCTCTGGCCAGGCAACTTCAACTCTTCTCAGTTTTCTCACATATAACATGGGATGATAATAGCTTCCTCCCAGAGTGGTTAGGATTAAATGTGATGAGGTGTGTTGAGGGGCTGTAGCATCGTGCCCATGTGGAATGCTCTAGTTGTGGAAGTCACTGGACTCTACCCTGTCTTAGTGCTGCTCGTGACTAGTGGTCAAGCCTCAGGGTGAACATTTCACTTCTTTTGCCTTAGTTTTCTCATTTGTGATATAAGGTATTTGGCCTGTGCCCACAGTTTGCCAATTTTCCGTTCAGGCTCCCAGAGCCCTGTGTCCAGTGCTCAACCCATTCCCCATCACTGCCCCTCCTGGACCAGAGCTGCTCGCTGTGTTTTCCTGTCGTTCCCAAGCTTCCTCATGTGAGCTCTCTTGAGCAAAACGTTGCGTGGCAAAAAAGAAGCCAGAAAAACTCTACAAGTAATCCTTAAGGATCATTTTAGTCTAGGTGCTGGGAATGTCCTTAACATCATTTTTGTCCTTTGTAAACCCAAATCACATCTCTGACGGTTTAACTTCCACATTGTATTTACTGGCTTAGATAAAGAAGTATATACTTAATCATGCAACTAGTAAATGTGCAGGTTGAAATTCAAGAAAATTACTTTTGTTGTAGAAGCATTATCAAAAGATCATTCCAAAGGACTACATGAGAGAAAGGAGCAGGACTCAGTCTGAAAAAGGTCTGAACTTTTTATAAATGAAAAACCTGAAGTGAATTCTCAAAAATACTTGATCCGAGTTATATTCGGAGTATGGTGTTGAAAATAGGAACTTAGGGGTGGTATTTAAGTGTGGCTAAAAAAAGAGCATCAACTGTTGCCTAGAGTAGGTGAATTTCTCCAAGAGAAGGTCATGGAAACCTGGTAGCAACAGTATCTATGGAGGAAAGGGGCTTGGGTGCTTATCCTGGTGTAACTAGGAGAGCCTTTTAAGAGAAAAGCTGTGTTTGCAAGCTTTTTAAGAGAAAAGCTTTAACGGCTCTGGCATAAAATATGGAATATTGCAGCTTTTTTTCCCCCCAGTAAAGTACATCAAGCTGAGTTCTCTGGCAAAAGGTTCATGGTGTGTTTCTGTTTTTCCCTTCTTCAGGGGAGGCTGAAATCATGCTCGCCTTTCAGCCACGTGCCCAGCATGAGCACAGGAATGATGCTGCTTTTGGGGTGGTTTAGACCTTGAATGAGAAATGGTGACGATAATGAGAGTAATACTTTGCAGTAGCTGAAGATCCGCAAATTGTGTTCATGCTTAAAAAAAAAAAATCTACCAAAAAGAAGTCTGTGACAATGTTTTAACAGAACAGATGCTACTTAAAGAGTACAAACAGATTTTTAACCAAAAAAAAGAAAGGAAAAAAAGTTTGAGTGGGGGTGGTAGTAGTCGTTAAGGGGACTGTAATAGAATATTAATGAGTCCCAGATTTTATTTTCAATTTGATCATGAAGTGCTACGGGATTTCATATTCAGATGCATCCATAGAATTTTGAATGTTTGTATGTTTGGAGTATTTTTAAAACAACATAAACACAGTCCTTCCAGATCTGTGCTCCTGTCACTCAACCATGAACATGTACTATTGATATAAATTTAAGTGATCACATTGTCAATTTAAACCATCCTCTTTGCTTACGATATTCCAGAAGGGGACAAGGGGGTTCCTCGTGAGTGATGTGCTTCTTTCAACAGACCTCCAATCCAAGGGTATATGAACTCTGATAGCAAATATTCTATCCTGAATATGATGTTTAACTATCCATTAAGGATACAGAGAAACAAATTTTAGTTTAGAGGCATTCGTACATATACAGCAAAAACATCCCATATACAGCAGCAGTCTCCAACCTTTTTGGCACCAGGGACCGGTTTCATGGAAGACAGTTTTTTCACGGATGGGAAAGGCAGTGACGTGAGCCATGGGGATGAGCCGTAAACACAGATGAGGCTTCCTTGCCTTTCCCACCACTCACCTCCTGCTGCGCAGCCCGGTTCCTAAAAGGCCTCGGGGGCGGGGACCACAGCCATAAAGGAAAACAATTTGTTTTGTGCTTGTAGTAATGGTTGATTTAGGTCAAGTTCAGTTTGAAAAAGACTCAAAGTTGAAAACAAGCAAAAAATTAAAGTAAAAATATCTTTGAACAGCCAGAATAAATAGATGTTACAGAGTCTGTGTAACTTCACAAATTTTACTCAGACCCTCATTTAGATCCTATTTTTAGTAATAACCGCGATTAGTTTTTACTTCAAAATTTTTGGCCTAATTCCTTTCCCTGGTATATGCTAAGCAACTGGCCATGTGCACACAGGTGACTATAAATACACAACTGCTTAAAACCATCATCTCCTGGCCTGGGCACCTGCCACCAACCATCTCTGAGCCTGCTCTTCATTGACAAGATGATAGCCACATCCAGTTAATTTTTCTAGAACAGATTTAGTTAGAACCCAGGCATTTAGGTTATTACTTAAATTTTTAAGTTGAAATTATTATAAAGAAAGAATTATTTTCCCAGTTTGGCCATGAATTGTAAGGATGAAGTTTGAAGGAGCGCTGTTAGGCAGATACGTGGTCGGTAGCAAGAAGTGACTTGATAAAAGATGAAGAGAAAATGAAACCTTAAGGGGCACAAGGTCTCCAGACGGAACAGCCAGAGTTCTGAGGAGAGGCAGGCGCAAATCTGTGGAGTCAGTGGCTTCTTAGAGAATGGCTGTGTCACAGCAAAGTAATGGACGTACTTAATGAGTCATCAAAAATGTTACATTATGTTTACTTAGTTTGATTAAGGAGACAGGAGTGTGAAATAGATTTGGAAAGACTGCCAACAAAACTATTTTCTAAAGATTTTGGCATTTAAAGAAATCAGCTTCAGTCAGAAAATTCGCTAATACAGGATAATTCATTTGTCTATCCAAAACCATTCTTAAACTCTGTTCCCTGTCAGTGTTGGATTTTTTATTGTTAAAGGTTTTATTTGTTTTAGTTGTTTTAAAATATACCCTTCTCTTAAACTTTCCACACATAGCAGCATAGTTTTTATGCTGAAATGTTATTTTCTCAGAAACACCAGAAGCCACATTTATCCAGATCTTGCAAGGAAGTATTTCATGGATGCTGCAGGTACATGAACCTTCCTCTCTGAAGTGTGTCTGGTCGAATAGAGGCATGCATTCTTGTAGTTCTCCCCCTGTCATCTCCCCAGACCATCTGTTGGGAAGAATTCTGATGTCTTCACACTTTTCCCCAGGAAACATGAACTACCCTATTCATTTGGGTACCACTGCCATTTGCAAAAGACCACAAAGGAAAGTCAGTACATGCTCCTGGGACAAGTCATTTCAATGGGGTTGCTTAATTTTAGAAGCAATCAGAAGCAGTTATTACTTGAAAATGCAAGATAGGTGAAGTGTACTACTCGTTTCCCTCATTTTCTTTCTTTTACTCCCAGAAACATAAATGGAAGGTAAATATATGTGCCAAAAATATTATCATGAGCATCATTTGCATTTCAGGTTGTTAGTCATATAGACCTAGGCAAAGAAGAAATCTTTGAAAGAGTTAGAGATTTTGGGAACATATTAATTTTGATTAGATGATGATTTGCATACACTTGTGCTTGACCTCCTCCCCGCCCTTATTCCTAAAGATAGAGATTGTTTCTTGATCTCAGTATCCCTCATGCCTAGTGTGATTCCTAGGACAAATCAGATACTTGAAGAAACGATCGAAGTTTTATATAAAACACAGTGGCAGTGACTCTTTGTGAACAACTTGATATTGTATGCAGAATTGTTTGTGTGAATATATACATAATTTTATCATTTTATTTTGTGTGGGGGGGGTCCTATACCATTAATCAGATTCTCAGAGGGATCTTTGTTCACCAATATATTAAGAGCCATAGACTAGGACTCTCCCAGAATGCAACCTGTACGTTATAGTTTTAATTAAAATAAAAAACTTGGGAGGAAGGGTTTTCTTTCCTCAGAGCACATTGTTTATTCATTGAGGCCCTGCTGTCTGCCAAGCTCTGCGGCTGGGTTCAGGGGTACAGCCCCTAAAAAGACAAACAATAGGCCATGCCCTCATGGAGCTCAGAATTTGGTAAAGAACAGGTATTGAGCAATTATGCAAATTATGAAATACTTTACTCAAAATTACACACTAAATGTGATTAATTATAGAAGGCATACTTAATAGATTTGCCATGTTTGGCAAAAGTCAGAAGCTGTCTCAAGATAAAATTTAATAGGGTTCATGAGTTGTGAGTCCTTGCTTTGGTAAAGGATGTGCTAAACAAATATTTAATATATTGGCAGAAGCAGAGATGAGTAAGACATGAATCCTGCCTTTAAGGAGTTTTTAATCTAGTAGTTTTCAACTCTGGCTACACATTAAAATCATTAGGAGCACGGGGAGAAAAAGTCAGAGGCTGAACTATTCTCACTGAGATCGAAAACTACTAAAGTGATACAAACATTTTGGAGATAGGTCTGGTAAAATTGAACATACTTACCTGTGATCCAGCAGTTCAAGAGATGGAATAGCTTATGTTACAAGAATAATCATAGTAGCTTCATTTGTAATAACCCCAAACTGGAAACAACCCAAATGTCCATCAACAGGTGAATGGGTGAAAAAGCTGTAGTGTACCCATACAGTATAATAGAATACTAAACAACGGAAAAGAAAGGACTACTGAGACACAAAATATTATGAATGAAAGAAGCTTCACACAAGAGTATGCACTGTATGGTTTTGTTATATGAAGTTCTAGGATAGTCAAAACTAATGTATGATGGAAATAAAATTACAACAATTGTTTCCTTCGTGGATGTGAGGATGGGAATTTCCTGGGAATGGGCATGCAGGAACTTTCTGGGGGTAATGCTGATATTAATACATGTTGGGGAGAATATTACTTGGGGAGATATAAACAGAAACTTCATACCTTCTCCCTGCTCCTCCTCCTCCCTCATCAGTTTCAAATCTATTGGAATAGGGGCCCATTGTGTTTCTAAAAAGCTCCTCAGGTGATTTTGATGCCCACTGATATTTGAGCTACTAAACAGGATAAAATACAAAAGAGTATATTAGCTTTCTATTGCTATTGTAGCAAATTACCACAAATTTAGTGGCTTGAAACAACACCCATTTATTATCTCATTGCTCTGCAGGTTAGAGATTTGGATTGGTTTCACGGGTTCTGCTCCGGGTTTCACAGTACAAGTTCAAAGTTCAGGCAGGGGTGTGTTTCCTTCTGGAGGCTGGGAGGTTGAATCCACTTAGTGTTCATTCAGGCTGTTGGCAGAAGTTTGTTCCATGTCGTAATAGGACCGAGGTCCCCATTTTCTTCATGGTTCTTGGCCAGGAGTCATTCTCAGCTTCTATACGTCACTCCTATTCCTGGTTTATGGTTCTCTTCCTCCATTTTGAAAGCCAGCAAGAGTGGTTCGAGTCCTTCTCCTCACTGTTAGAGCCCTCTGACCTCCCGTGCGCCACCTCCCTTCCTCTTCTGATGCCTCTGCTGAGTAACTGACTGTTCTGCCTTTTTCGTATGCTTTGAGGGGCTTTTATGATTACACTGGGCACACACAGATAATCTAGAATAATCTCCCTGTATTAAAGTCAGTTCACCAGTGACCTTAATTCCATCTGCAAAGTCACTTCCCAGCAGCAACTACGAGATGAACATTTGATTAAACAATCATGAGACAAGAATCTTAGGGGGTCCAGCGTCTTTAGAATTCTGCTTAAATATAGAATTACATGTAAAATGCTGTGGGATTTCAGAATAATGAGAAATGGCTTCCAGCTGGGGAGTATCTAGGAAACCACACTTGACATGGTGGCATTTGTTGTCTTTTGACAGGCAGCTCTGATGGGTGCTGTAGAGACACAGTAGAAGGGACTCCAGGTGTGAGTAACAGCTTAAATGCCCAAGTGGAGAGGGGAAGGGTGCAGCCTTATCCCGTGAATGCAATCCATGTGTGTGTTGTCTACACTGAGCTGTTCAGGCCACCACGGTATAAAGTGAAATTTTTCTAGATCAAAGTAGAAAAATAGCAGGGATGTCAAAAAGTTTATGAACACTTAGCATGCAGAATTATTATTTTTAAAAAGGACTAGGGCAGTTTTGTGGTGTGATTTGTGTCCCACCTTCTCTTTAGCTGTCAGAACCGAGTAGAATTACATGTAGAAGTCGAAAGAGTTATTTTCATTTTTCTAAACTTTTTAAAACTCCAACTTTACTCATATAAACCAGGGAATGTGGCCTTCCATAAAAGCATACCACTCTCCCTTTATATGGCCCCATAGGACTTATCTCTCTGACCATTTTTAGTGGACTTTGTACCCTGCTCTTGTTAGATGATAGCGTCAGTACAATCACAGCTTGTGTGGAGAGGTTCTGTGGTCATATTGGCGTCTCCCTGGTGTCTGTCTAAAAATTGTAGCCATATAAGCCATATCAAAACTGATTTTTTTTCTGCTCTAATGTCACAGAATCGTAACTGATTTTTTATAGCAATTCCACATAAAGGAAAAATCCTTTTTTATTAGCATTACTCTCTCTCTCTCCCACTCATCTTCCTTTCAACCTAATTTATTTATAAGCCTTTAAACAGGATTGTATATGCCTTTTTATTTTGCAAGGTATGCATGTATACAAAAAGTCATAGAATACTTCCTGCCAACCTTTTAAAAATACAAAGGCTATCGCTGCCTATATTTGTTTTTATTCAACCTTCTAAAGTGTGTATACATAAGGACTAAAATAATGAAACAAGCACAGCTAGCTGTTTTTTGGGTTCCCCCCCCAAAAGGAAGTTACGGAGGCAGAAAGCCAAGGGGTCTTTTACTGGGGATCAACAAATTCCACTTTTCTTTCATAACTCACATTTTGCCCTTAAAACTTCTGGTGCATACTAAGCCTTCCATGGTCTCTGCAAACCTTTCTTCCCCTCTCTTGCCAGTGTTTGTTTTCCTTCCATCTCTTCCCACCTTCCACCCAAGGCTTAAGTGTTGGCTTTGATTAAATTAGAGGCCTGCTAAAGGAAAGCCATTTTTCTTCCGTGTCACTTTTTACTAGCTTTGAAAAGAGAAATAGCTTTTTCTGGAAGTCGCTTTCTGCATTCTGAGCAAAACATTAATATAGGTGGAATTCGTACAGTGGTTAATTTGCACTATTTAGCACCTGCAGCGGAAGCACTGCTTTCCCTACCATCCGGCAGTCTCCTCCTCTCTGCCATCCTGCAATGATCTCTGCTGGTGTTTTGATTAAATCTTTGTGCTTTCATATTCAAAGACACCGAGAACTGTTTCTGATTTCATCTTTTTCCATTCATTTTCCCACTTTAATATGCAAAGGTATATTTTCTGATAACTCCGAAATACTGCTGTTGCTTTCACTTACATTTTCCTCTTTATGTTTCCACAATGCTTCTGACTTTGAAACTATATTTCTTTGCCCCTCCACCATGTCAGTTACATCTGTTTCTGGTTTCTTTTCTCTAGAGAAAATTGATTTTTTAAAAAATGAAACCAAACCTTTAGAAAGTCTCTTGGGTAATGTCTTCAAGTTCTTGTGTTTTCCGTGTTTATAATGCTTAATTAAAGGCTTATCATAAGGTTGGGAGGCTGAAGCAAGAGGATCGCTTGAGCCCAGGAGTTTGAGGTTGCAGTGAGCTGCGATGCTGCCACTGCACTCTACCCAGGAAGACTTAGTGAGACTCTGTCTCAAAAAAGAAAAAGGTTATTGTAAGGATCCTTCTAACATTGTGAATGTCCAGTAAATACTGTTCATACTCCTGCAGGTACCCACATACATTTTTATGAAAAGGCCAAGCTCCAACTTACGGTATGTTTTTAAATTGTTATAAAGAAGTAGAGATTTGGGGGTAATATTTGAATTTGAGAAGCCCTTTTCAATCTTAAAATCTATAGGTTTCCAAGCTTCACATTATTTCCTATGAGCAAAGGGGGTACCTCCATTTAAAAACTGAAGCTAAGCAGACACAGATACAGCATGGGAGGGGGGAGGGGGAGCATACACACGCATGTATGCACACACACACATGCATGTGTGTACACACGCACATGCTGAGAGAAGCATCCATGCTCAGATAGGGGTGTTCCGATGAGTTCCTCACTGATTGTGTTCTTGTGACCCATTTGCTAGATGAAATGACAGCTCTGTTGACGTGCCATATTAAGATACAGGCTAACAATTAAAATCAACCTGTCTTAGGGAGAGGGGATTCAAAATGAAAACATAAACAATAACAAATGAACCTAGCAGTATTATAATACAAATATAGTACTTTGTTATTCCAATGAAGAGGATGGGAAAGGAAAGAACTAAAATAAGTAATTTTGAGAAACAGCATTTTAGCTGGATGCTGTACAGCTGAAGACAAAAAGAACAATGCAGAAACACTGTACCCTAGTTAGTAAATTTGTTTTGCACAGGCATATGAGCTAGCAACTATTACTTTGTGTATATACTAGGATTGAGTAAATAAGCAAATATACTGCAGATGATAAGCACCAGGTTTCTTTCTATGGGAGAAAGAAACTATGAATAAGGAACCTTGTGGTGTTGGATTACAATTGGAATTGTGAATATGAGCTCATAATTTTTAATGTATAGATTGGTACAGAAATGTAGATGGGTGTGTGTGCATGGGCCAGTATACATACATATATTTCGTAGCTCTGCCTGCTGAGAGGATCTAGAAGCAATGACACCTCAATAGCAATGAATAACGTAGCATCCAGACTTGGTTTCTAAATGCTGGGTCACCAATAAAAGAAACCAGGGCTCCTTGGAGAAGTGGTTGGTTGTAGTCCTGGGGCAGGGAAAATACAAGATGAGCCTAGAACATCTTGTGGTTCCAGAAAATAAGGAAGTGCTCAAAAGAGGAGGGAAGCATGCCAAAAGGCCAACCTGGAGGAGCTCCTAATGCCCAAAGCTGGAACAGTTTGAGCAAGAAAGTGATAGTGTTAGATTATAAACAGAGAAGAAAATGAATATCCATTGAAAAAATAAATTGTGGAGAAGGGACAGCTTTTTATTACAGAATAATTTTAATAAATGTAAAAGGAAAGAGGGAAATAGAAAACTACCATAAGGTGAATACTACAGTAATTGTTGCACACAAGACCCATCGATGGGTGCTAAAATTAGTGGGTAAAAGTTTGTGGAGAAACAGGATAGTTATATAGTCTCAAAGTATCTCTTCTAAGGTATTTATTAATTATAAGGGGGAAAATAGTAATTTAAACGTGTACAAACAGCAGATCCCACCTTAGACACGTGATCCAGGTTAACATCACCAGTCACAAGACATCTCGACATCAGGAAGCCTCTGACGTGCTAAGAACACAGCATCGCTTCACTGGTCTCCTTCCCTAACATGCCTAACTTCATTGTAAACATGAGACAATGACAGCCAAACCCAGATTATGGGACAGTCTGCAGAATGACTGGCCATCCTCTTCAGAGTGTCAAGGTCGTAAAAGACAGGAGAACAGTCAGGAGGAACTATCACTGATTGCAGGAGCCCAAGAAGACATAACCACTGAATGTATTGTGAGTTCTGGTTCTTCTTTGCCTTCCTTGTTATCCCATTATCTGTTGCAGAAGAGAAGACTGAAGAATGTAGCCAAACTTAAAAAATTTCTGAAGGGGACCATTTACAAATTAATCTCTGTTCCCCCATCCATTCACTCTCCCTGGGAATCGTCTATTGCCCCTCAACAGAATTACCTGTATTCCCCATCCTTCCTCTATGAAAAAAGATACATGAGTATCTTGGCCCCATTGGGATATTTGGGTAATCACTCTGTGATTCTGCTCTGTGCACATTAATAAATTTGTATGCCTTTTCTCCTGTTAATCTGCCCTTTAAGCAATGAAAACTTTATTTCTAAGGCTAAAGGCATTGGGTAGTCTCCAAGGTCATATGACTTGTCTGTTACAGTGGAAAATATTAATACAAGAGGCCTGACTGTGCTCTCAGCCACTTAAAACTGTGTTAATGTCTACAATTCTCTGGAACATGGGTCTTAACTTGGAAGATTAATGACTCTGGTGCATAATTCTAGGCTGTGAAAGGTTATTGTGAGGATGGATGTGACCAGCTCTTTGTCTTCATGGGATATAAACCAAAAGGTCTAAAATGTAGCATTTAGCCAGAAATAAGTAATTGTGGTAATTTTCATTAGAATGATTAAACCCTGGAGTAGAACACCAAAATGGTGATGTAATCGCCAAGCCTGAGGTTAAAAATAGGATTGATATCAATCGCCTCTTAATCAGTAGGTGTTGGTGGCTCACCTGAGTTACTGTGGGGGCCAGAATTACTAACATCTTGGCAATAGTCATCTGTATTTATATACAGTGTAGCTGAACATATATGGAAATATGTATGCAAATAAAAGTATATGTTTTTAAAGAATATGCTTAGATTTTGGATATGATATCAGTTTTTCTATGATTATGAAGACTTTGGTGTTTTCATTCAGTTTTTTTGCTGGCATTAATGCCTGTATCGTTCTGAAGTTCTGTATTAGTGTTGGGGCACTAAGTCTGACCAGTCTGATTTAATTGTACATAGGTCTATGTAGCAAATTTAAGGCCCATCTTACTTTGTGGTTTTTGGCTATACTGCATTTCTAAAAGGACCACAGGGTAGAACTAGGATGAAATGTCAAAAAGAAATGTATTGCAAGGAAATAGGAAGACCATTCCAAGAAATTAGAATAAAAGGTCAAATGCACGTCTCTTCTTTTGGACATGTAATTCCGTTTTATATCTTCCCTATCATAGTCCTTTCAGATTTAAATCACCAAAGCTTTCCAAGGAAAAAAGTGAAAATGTTGAAAGCAGTATTTTCCTCATTTGATTTTTGGTAACATTTTTATACATTTTGCATTCTGGTTTCTTTAAACACTTTTGTTTAAATATATAATACTGCCTGACCTGCTGTTTTAAAATCGTTTAGATTTCATGTAAGTTCTACTTTTTTTCTTCAGGGCTCCACCTGTTTTTTAATTCTGTTTGCAACAGTCACTGTTTCATTTGTTGGTAACCATATGGCAGAGCATTTTTCTTTTACAATAAAATTACATGCAGTGTATTGAAGCCCATATTGTTGTATTGTAATCTGTGGAGAGCTTAAAGTAGGTGAGAGGTCATTCCAGAAAACAACATGCCACTAATATGGGTGTACAGTCTTAGCACAGAATTGGGTTTTAGAATATTACATTTTAAAGGTACTGATACATATATAGCTCGTGCCAGTATAAGAGTCTATAAATGAATAGCACAGCTGTAATGTTTGTGGAGTTTTTCCACTTATATCCCAAATCCTTTGGTTTCTTAAATTCTAGGATTTTAATAGGAGATAAAATTGTCTAGCTCTAGTGGGTGCTGCTTACTTGAGTCCCTTCTGTGAAGCTGAAATCCTAACAAGCTCTAGAGCAAGAGCAATGGACTCTTGGAGTCACCTCATCCTGGCTAACCTTCTGACCCTGCTGCCACTTACAGGCTATGTGACACTGATCAAATTAATGAAGCTTTCTGAAGCTCCTTTCTCCAACTGTAAGATGACGATAACGTCACTTCCTGTGGAAAGTAATTATAAGGATTAAAGGGGATCATATCTTTCAAATGTACGGCACATCGTCTGGCTCATGATTCATACCTATAAGTGTCCTTCCTCCCCCTCTCCCCACCCTACTTGTTTTAATGTACCTCCCATTCAGTGTTTTGTTTTCTAAGATTTGAAAACCAGGCAACAGAAAGCATTATTTTAGTCCATTTTTCTATTTGGGTTGGAAAATCTTCACAAATTTTCTTTCTTCCTTTCATTCCTTCATTCATTGTTGACTTGGTGCCAGGGCATCTTTCTGGAAGAAAAGGTGAGTCCCCTGCTTTCAGGGAGGCACCCAAGTTGACTCACCCTCAGAGTAGGCCGGGAGACTCAGGGAGGGCCCCAGAAGTGCAAGTGTGGAGCCCTGAGGCAGCTGGAAGTGTGGGAGTGTTAAACTTGGCTTGACAGGGAAGATCCAAGTGAAGTTGGGAGAAGGAGGAGCCAGAGGGTGGGAAGGGTGGACATTGCGTTCATTCAGATGTGAGGATTTCCTGATGACTGCTCGTGCCTGGTGGGGCCATTTCCCTGAGATTAGGAATATAAGAGCAGTTTTATGAGAAATGGAGATAATCTTAAAAAGTTTTTCTGGATATCCCTAAATTTTTAGATGAAGAAACAATCAAGGGTGGACTAAAAGAGGAGCTGAAACTTATTCAAAGTCTCTCAGATAGACTCTCCTGCTGTCACAGGAGGGCAATAATTTGACTGCTAAAAAAGCCCTTGGAGACCAGGACTGAAGGTATGAGGTACTCTGCTTGAGAATTTTGCAAGTGAAACACAAGGCATTTTTGACTTTGTAGCTAGAGAAGGTCCCTGCAAGCTGTCAGAATCGAGAAGAAGTAAAGTGGGAAAAAAAAAAAAAAAAAAAACAAGGATAGAGTTGAGGTCAGATTCTGAGGAGAGAGTGAGTAGGCTGCCAAAACTTAGTGCTAGTTAAACAATGTGGGGGCGATCCAGGCTGAGTTAACACAGCAGGAGCTGTCAGTGTGGAGTCAGTTCAGTGTCCGGTTCTGCGGGCCAGTTGGAGATCAAAGCTGGGAGCAGAGGAGGACGCAAAGCCAAGCTGTGTGGACATGGAGCCAGTCCAGACAAAATGGCAGACATCCGTGTTGAGGTGGGCCTGCCTCCACCTCTCCCAAGCCTTTGGCTGCTGTCTAACACGTTGCAGCTTTGTTTCTGTGAGCTTTTCCATGAACAAGGAAGTTACTAAGCAGTCTGTTATCCTAGACTTGATGTTATGTTATTTGTGATCTCTTGAAATTTCTTCTGGAAAGAACTTAATGTTCTAATGATAGCTAGCAATGTTTTCATCTAGTTTCTTCTATTCTTTAAAAATATTTGATTTCAACTGATAAGAACAGATTCTACACTTGAGATTACCCAAAAGGCCAAGTAAATTTCAAATGTTCCCAGCACAAAACAGTATTTGAAGTAATGGATATGTTACTTGGTTTGATTTAATTATTTCACATTGAATTAATCATAACATCACTTTGTAACCCCATAAATATATACAACTATAAGCTGTCGATTTGCAATAAGATAAAAAAATGGTTTTTTTTTTATTTTTTTTTTTTTGCTACTAAAAAAGGATAGAGTCCCGTGAACATGTTTATTAATAGTGAAGGATACTGTATTTATAAAATGAACCTTGGAGTATTAGACACATGAAAAATGGAAGTTAAAAAATAGATTTGAAAGTGCAAATTATCCTCTCCTTCATTTTCAACCCTATAATAAAACACAGATGTTTTGGGACACTTTCTGGTTCACTGTAGAGTTCAAGCAAATGCACTATATTTACATTTGATGTTTTCCAGGTTTGCCCCGCCCTTTGTGTCCTTAAATACTCTTGGCATTTTAACAGTGAGTTTATAACTAATAATTAAGCATAGGAACACCCATTTTTTTCCCCTTACATAGCCTACTCTTTTTTCTCCCACAAAGATTAGTTTGCTGCCTAAAATCTTTATTTCTGCTGGGGGAATCATATGTTTCCTTGTGACTGATTATAACTGGGAAGAGTTTCTTTCATTGTAAATTAATTTTTCGATTGCTTAATATTCTTACTTTCTTAAAGATATTTATTACTAAATTTTCATCCTTCTGAATTTTTTTTTGGTTTTCCATATGTGCCTACCAAAATGTTTTTGGAACCCCAAACATGTTTATTAATAAAAACCCTAGGAGAAGGCAGCCTTTAGTTCAAGTTGTTCTGAACAATCTGTGATACCTAACTACCTAAGGTTTGCTTTCAAAGGAACAGAAATCATCCTTAGTTTTTTGTCTTAAAAATATATTAAAGTGTGCAATTTTAAAACAAAAATGACTAGCATTTTTCATAGAATTTTTTTTTGTGGGGGGGAGGGTCGGGGATTTCCTGTTTTAAGTATAGTTTACTTTTGTCTGTTTTTTAACAATCCAAGAAGACCAAAAATAGCATGTCTGGAAAATGATGAGTCTGTTAAAGGTGTAATCAGCCCTTTACCCTGCATAATGTTCATATCCCTCTGATGCAGTCATCGTTCTAGATTGTAGTGTGAGAAGAAGTCAGTTTGGCATTCAAACCTACTCATGTTAAAGTTTAACCTATGGTAGAATTAATGTTTCTGATAATGATTATCACATTCAGAATTTAATGTGCAGTATATATGGTAGATCCCCTCTATAATATGTTTACTATGTTGATTCGAATGTACTATCTGGTGGGTTGTGTCTCCAAAAAGAACAACTATATACGGTAAAACCATCATAGACTAGCCCTGTCCATCTTGACAGCATGGATGTTATCTAACCATGGAACATTAGAATTGAAAGTCACCCCTGAGATGATCTTGATGTCCCCTCTCATTTTATAAGTGAAAAAAGGGGTTTTAGAGAGAAGTAGTGACTTGTTTAAGGCCTTATTAGTGTGGACAGGGAAAAACAACAGAAAGGAGTAAAGCTATTTCTTCCCACCGCCATGGTTTTCCCACCTGCCAGGATGCCTCTCATCTGAAATGATGTGCAGGACTGGTTACCAGCAAGTCCTGATGCTAATTAGTGATGGAGATGCTGAGCTGTGGAGCTAACATTTAGTTCTGGGTTTGCTGTTCTTTCCCTGTGACCCCGTTTCAGGCATTCGGATTTCCTGATTCCCTTTCCATTGCTTTTGTCCCAATCCCGCACAGATTAAGACTTCTAAAATCAAGCAAAGATAGCTTTTAGTCAGTCTCATCTGTAAGTAGAACAGAATTGACAAGCAGTTTCCCTTGGTCACAAATAGGGTAGAAGGGACCTGAGCCTGTAACCCGTGTGATAAGGATCTGTGCAGGGCACACTTGCTCAGACAGTAGGAAGTCAAGTTCAAGTAGGTCAAAATCAAAGTTAAAAGTAAACCCCATGGTACAAGATTCGTTTTGTGTGTCTTTTCTACTAAACTTCAATGATACCCTGGCTATAAAATTAGACAGGGAATAATAGACAAGAGAACAATCTGTACTCTGGGAAAAAATTTATAGTACATACTCCCCCCTGCCAACCTATATCTGCAAGACTGATTTATAGCCTTATGCATGTTGTAACTCCAGAGATTTTACGAGTAATTTAGTCTTTTGAAAACAGTATAGTATCTGGGTTCAAATTACAGTTCTGTCATTTTCTATCAGTGGGCCCTAATTTTCTCATTTGTGAATTAATGTAGTATTTCTCAATTGTGGCTATATGTTAGAACCACCTGAGAGAATTAAAAAGACAAAGCAAATGAACAAAATAGTGCCCAGCCTCCTTGCCCAGAAAGTTCTGATTTTAATCCATCTGGATGGGATTAGTATTTTTTTAAAAGTTCTCAAGGTGATTCTAATGGACAACTAAACCACGAGAGCAGATGACTTTGAAGTCCTTTTCAAGTTCTAATATTCTGCAATTTTGAGAATTTTTTAATGTCATCCATTCCAGCCTCGCACACAGCATAATCATCTCTCCATATTTGAAAAGCAGCATTTGTGTTTATGTTAACATTGATGTTGAAATAATGCTCGTTGCTATCAGAAAGCTTAGATTCTTAAAGAGTTTTTCCTGATAATAGCCAAATTAACCTTTGGAGAAATGTATAATAAGTCTAATTCCTTATTTATTTGACTTGCTGGTATTTGAAGATTACTTTTATGATTCAGCAAAGTTATCCCTTCTTAAGGCAAAATAGTCCCAATTTTTTGAGCTCTTGCTTGTGTGGCATTATTTCCATATCTCAGCATCCTATTCAGTCTGCTCTGGGGGTGATCTCCCCTCATTGTGAAGTATGTTTCTAGAGTTGAACACAGTCCCCTCTATGGTCAGAGGGAGGAAACGTAAGGATTTTGGGTGGTGATTCTCCTCTCAAACTTTTTTGAGGCAGGATCTCACCCTGTCACCCAGACTGGAATGCAGTGGTGTCATCATAGCTCACTGCAACCTCAAACTCCTGGGCTTGAGTGATCCTCCCGTTTCGACCTCCCAAATTGCTAGGATTACAAGCATGAGCCACTGCACCTGGCCTTTTCTCTCGCTTTCTTATTGAGCGTAGGGTTAATGAAAAGTCCTGGTCTTAGTAAACAGTTTTAGTAAATAGTGTTTACTGACACTCACTGGTCTACAGACACATATACTAATAAACACAGTAGATGATAAAATTCTCAGCATTTTAAAATTCTTGTGTACCAGGCATTGTTCCAACATTTAAATATATTAACACATTTGATTCTTGCAATAACTCTGTGAGGTAGGTACCATCATTATCTTCATGTTTTTAGATAAAAAGAAGAAACAAACCAAGGAGCAGAGCTAGTATCTTGCGTCCAATTTCAAAGTTAAGTGGCAGAGCTAGAATGTTTGTTGAATGATACGGGGCATGTTACTCCGGAACCTGCTGCCCTTTTCATCTTTCAGTAGAGACTTTCTCACCTGTACAGTCAGAATATCGATTGCTAAGTACCTTGACAGTTCCAAATTATTATGATTCTCTATAAGTTAATAGTAGTGTATTTATACCAATAAATTAAACATAGCATATTTAAGTAAAAAAAAAATCTTCAGCCCCTGAGACCTATTTTTAAAGTAATAACAAAGACAAGAGTTTTTCACTTATTTTATTCTAAATCACAAATATCATTGCCTGAATTTGTACTTGAAGCTAATCTTTCTATTTTAGAGTAAAAATAATAAAGGAATTTAACGTTCTTTTCATTCATCATCTGAAAGTCTGGAGAGAGAATATGGGCTAAACCTTTGATGTATTTTACAGAATTCTAGAATTCTGGAGAGTTTCAAGCAACCCTATGACTAATAAAATTCATTACTCTTAGTTTGTAAATGTGGAAGTTGGTTGTTACAGCAATGATAATGGAAAGTGTAAGGTTTACACTTAAATAGGTAAACTAGATCATAGGAGATACACTCAAATTTCTTGCAATTGCATGCTGGTTCAAGAAACTTTACTTCAGAAGCTACTTTCCATAAAAACAATTTATATGCTAATTATAAATTATTTTTATTTATTATTGAGAGTGGATTTTTAATAAATTCTGCTAGTCAATCTTTGTTCAATTTGCAAAATAAATTTCCCAAAACATAATTTTATTATTCAGAGGGGTGTTTTTTCAGTTGACTCAAACAGAAAGTTTTTTGACTGCGTATCACTAAAAAACCATTTGAAAGAACCCTTGCTGATATACGATACTCCTTTGTTTCCTTACAGTTTTACCAGCCTGAGAAATTTGTATTGATTCGCTGTATGAATGTTATTTCTTAGTCCTTGTCTGGTTCATTCGGAAAGCTCAAGCTTTTTATTTAAGGCTTTTATATTCACGGTTGGCAGTAAAAACCATGCTATATGGGAATAGAATTGTTTCAGAGAAAAATGGTGCTTGTAAAACCTGCCTACCACCTGATTGCTTTAGCTTCAGATACATTAGTAGGACTGATAAAGTGTAAAGGCTGTGAATGAAGCATTTCTGTTCACTGTGCATCTTATCCTAGGGAGCAGTATGTCTACTTGTGTACATTTGCAGTCCATTTGCAGCTCTACGTATTATTCTGACCTAGTATTGTGAGTATCTAAGCCATCATCTCTGGTTGTGTGTGCCAAAGCTTGGGTGGTCGTGTGCATCTGTGCCAATATTACCCTCTAAATTACTGGTTTCAGGAGTATAAAGAATAGCACAACCTTTGATGTGAAGATCTGATTCTCCCTTTAACAGTACAGGTTTCCCTTTAACAGCCGAATTTTAGGTTTTCATCTTAGACGATGACTGTTCATTTATGGTACACAAAGCCTTTGTAAGGACACTGCTGTTCTTCAGAAAGCTTTTGATTTCAGCTTTAGAAAGAATGATTTAACACCTCACAAAATATCAGAGTGGGAAATTGTGATCTTCCTTTCTATTTGTTGACTTCCATATTGTAGTCATGGATTCATAGACTTAAATCTGCAGAGGGCCTTGAAGACAGTCTAACCCAATCACCTTATTTTATGGACAACACTACCAGCACTATGCATTTGTTTTTTTTTTAGGTCTCCCCATGACAATACTGAGTTCCCTAAGGGCAGGGACTTGATTTGCCATGTTTCCTGCCAGTGTTCCAGCAGGTGCTCAGTTAGGTTTGGAAGCAAATAAATGAAATGAGGAACCTGGGACCTGGGAAGTGAAAAGACTTACCCAAGATTGTCTTCTCAGTAAATAGCAAAACCTGACCTAGAAATATCATCTTGTGGCTACAAATTTTGTGCCTTTTCTGCAATAAAAAAAAAAAAATAGACTTGAGGGCCTTAATCTTTATTGAAGATCAGATTTATATACAGTTTATGTTTATTAGGTACTGTTTTTAGGCATGTAAACTGCTTATTTCATTGAACCCTTATACTACAGCTCTTTGAATGAAGATATTTTTATCCGTATTTTTATAGATAAAGAAACTTGGGCTTTGGAAGAAAAATAATTTTCCAAAGACTATACATAGAGCCAGGATTCAAATCTGGTTTCTGCCTCCAAGTTTAGTGATATTTCTACTTTTGCCTTTTACATGGGTACCCGTGTTTGTCAAGATGAAGAATAATTCAAACCCATAAGTAGGAAACTGAATTTTTTCCCCAGCATCTTATATGTTACAGACCTTAACACCTGTAGACACGTTAAGCAAGTGCTGGCTTAGCCTAGGGGGTCTGTATTTAAAAGGCAGCAAAAAAGCATGGCTTTCCATTTCCTTTCATCTATGCTTTTGGCCTCCTGTGTGGTCTGATTTGAAGGGCTTTTCTACTCTTTCTTTTTCTCATTTTCCTATAATTGGACTTGGATTTCTTCATTTTGGTCTTAAATGACTTTCAGGCCTCAAAGCTTTCTTATGGATTGCAGATACCACTGGGATGAAATGGTATTAAAACGTAGTTGAGGATTAACGGCTATAGCTGGGAGAAAGATAATTGCCTTTTTTTGATACTGTTTCTATTAAGGAGAATAGAGAAGAATGATGACAGAATAGAGAAGAATGATGACAAACTAGGCCGTGAGTGGAAGCTCCTATAACATGGCGCATTTGTCCACATGCTGTGAAAATGCTAACCCTCTTACCCAGTGAAATTTTTGTCCAGGCATAACTGGGTTAGTTTCTTAGAGATTCACAATAATCTCATCACATCTCCACTTGGCTATGTATACCCATCTGCCAGCCACTTTTTGGCAAAGGTCATGTATGAGTAATACCACCATTTTCTTCCCCAAAGAGTGAGGATTTCAAGAGAGGGATAGCATTCTGCAGCGCTGCCCTCTGGTACAGGAAAGAGGAAGCTGCCTGTCCACAGGATCTACTACTTCCATTTATTAGTTTTATTTTTCAGCTGAACCTATTCCAATGTTTCTTCTAGAAAGATATGTTAGAAACATTGACCTTTTAAAATTATGACCCTTAAAAGGAGAACTTCTCACTTTTAGAAAAGAACTTTTCACATGTTCCCTAACAATTTGCATATTCTTTACTTGGTGCCAAAACCTTGTAATATATCTTTTTGTGTAAAATGTATGTTTAGCCAAAAGTAGTAAGAGCCTCAATGGTGGTTCTATAGTCCGTGTTTATTCTTTTTCTATAGTTTTGAAGAATCCTAATTAGATGTTGTAACCCAGGTTGCTTTCTCTAAAGCTCTAGCTTGTACTGCATCTTCCGTTCTGTTCTTTCTTTTTTATTCTTCATTGGCTGAAGAGTCAAGGGCAAGAGATGAGTTGTGTTGGCAAGAAAAGGCACTTAATCATCTTTTCTTTTTCCTTCTTTCTTTTATATTATTGTGGCTTCCAGCGATGGGATTTGTGGTAGATTGTAAAAATGGCCACCTAGTTCTCCCAACACTGTGTGCACATGCTGTTCCATTCATCAAGAAGGTGGGGTCTCTTTACCCTCCTTACAAAGTCTGGGCCGGCTTGTGTGATAGAACATGGCAGAAGTGATAGGCCTAGTAGTTTCTGAGCCACCATGTAAGGAAGGAAGTACAAGCTATGCTGCTGGAGAGAGAACCCACGTGTAGGAGCACCAAGACCTTCCAGCTTGCAGCCATCAACATGCCCAGACTTGGGACTGGGGCATCATGGATCCTCCAGTCCCAGACAATATACCCCGTGGGGCCAAGACAACCTGTCCTTGCTGAGTTCTGCCCAAACTGCCCATGCACAGAATCTCTAGCAAATGAAATGGTGATTATTTAAAGCCACTGACTTACAGAGTAGCTTATTGCAGAATAATCGATTACAGAGGCAGGATTTATATCTTTCAAATCTTCCTTCTTTTCTCATATGTTCACTGTTTGTCCAAGTAGTTCCATGACCATGTATTTGTCTATGGTCAGTATTTTGTTTATTATAGTATAAATGCATTAAGCAATCTGTAGTAGCTACTTCTCACTTTGTAGTTAGTGGCATTTACATTTGTCCTTACTTGGAGCAGACATGTCCCCTGAAATGCCCCTGAGAGAATGTTTCTCTGGAGGGCACAGTGACATTGATTTCTTATAGTTGTGCATGAGAGGCAAAAAGTTACTCCTCTCTCTCAAAAGAAAAATAGTGGGAAAAAAATGACATTTTCTCTAAAGACCATACCTTGAAAAACTGTATGTCCTACTCATTGATGGACAAAGAACAAAACAGAAGGATCTGGGTTAAAAAAAAGATTTTTTAAGTGAAAGCCAAGACAATCCAAGGAGAGTTTGCAATGTAAATTTTCTGTTCAAATTTTAAGTGTTCCCAGGAAAGCTTAGAAGGTAGTCATTTAGAGTTACTTTAAATTTGCTAGAGGGACCCAAAGCCATTTTTAAAAGTACAACTTTTAATTTCCTGAGTAGAATGAATGCTTGTTCTGAATCCTTGTATCAGCTTCTATAAGCAATTTCCTTTGAACGCTCAAGGTAGTATTTTTCTCATTTTGTTGTCAGTTTTTTGTACTTAAAGATTTATTGTTTTTCCTGTTGTCTTTCTGCCTAGCAATTCCTTTCCTCAAACTGTCCTAAACAGTTGATTAAAAAAGAATTACTGAGATCATGTTTAATCCAAGGCAGTAGACTTTAAGCATCAAAGGATAAATGAGGAAGGGTTTAGAGGATCTAAGTTGATTTCTTAATTGACAGAGAGAACCTTAGCAAGCTCACCTCAGTGATGTGCTTGCTGTTTCCATCCCTCCAGTAATTATTTACTGACGTTGACTGAGTTCAAAAGTCAGTAGTTAAAATAAACGTTTTGCTATGTGATGAAGAGGGTATTTGCGGGAGGTGGAGAGGGGGCAAAATTTCTAGAGAGGAATAATTTTTAGGAAGAAATTCTCCTTCCTTAGTTTCATTTAAAAATAAATATTTTTAGCCTTACCTAGGTACATGTGAAATTTTTTTTTTTGGTAGCCTTCTTGCCAACCCTAAAATGTTACTGCAGGCTATTTATGTATTTGTTCAATGTTTTCATACATTTTAAGTGTGCATATCTTGTCTTTCGGTTGTATTTTAAATTTCTGAACAATGGTGGCTACATTCTTTTTCTTTCTTTCTTTCCTTTTTTTTTGTTTTTTGAGACAGAGTCTCACTCTGTCGCCCCAGGCAGAGTGCAGTGGCATCGTCCTAGCTCACTGCAACCTCAAACTCCTGGGCTCAGCCTCCTGAGTAGCTGTGACTACAGGCACACGCCATAATGCCTAGCTAATTTTTCTATTTTTGGTAGAGACAGGGTCTCACTCTTGCTCAGGATGGTCTCAAACTCCTCAAGCAACCGTCTCACCTTGACCTCCCAAAGTGCTAGGATTACAGGCACCACACCTGTCCAAATTTCTGAAAAATGGTGGCTATGTACTCTAAACCTCTAATAGAGCAGTGGTTTCTGAGGGACATTTGACATTTGGAAGCACGTTTGGTTGTTACAGCTGGAGCAGGTAGCTGCTACTGGTGTTTTTCATGGGTGGAAGCTAAAAATGCTGGGAAACACTGCAGTGCACGGTATCCGGCACACAAGGTGATCAGTAAGTGCTTTTTGAGTGGATAGATGAAAGGTCAGTGAGTGTAACAACAGATGTAGTGTGTTTTTTCATTCTCTTTCCTCAAAAGTACTGAAGGTTGGCTTTGTTGAAGACCAAATTGCTAGTTCATATATAATGCATGGTTGTCTTGTTAAGGTTCATATATAAAGACTTTCTACATTTCTTCCAGAATGACAGATCAAAGCTAGACAAATTGTTAGTTGTACTGTGAGATGTGTGTGTGTGTGTGTGTGTGTGTGTGTGTGTGTGTGTGTGTGTGTGTGTTTCCACCGGAGAATACTTGCCATCTGTCAGCTGCAGAGAGACATTTTACATATTAATAGATGAGAATTGATGGCAAGGTTGGTGATCATGCCAAGGTACCTTGAGCCCTAGAATGTCAGATCCTCACGTTGTTGTGTGGTTGTGGAATGATTCCAGATGTTTAGAGCTGTTCCAAAGTATTAAAACATTTCACATTAAGAACATCTCAAAAGAAGTGGTGGTACATTGGGAAAAACACACGTATTGCTTCTAATTAGAAAAAGGCAATGCTTTAGTGTATTGCTTATTTTTGAAAGTCAAAAGCTAGAATGCCATATGATGCCCCTGTTGCAGAAATGGGGAAGCTTTATTGTTTTTTGATGCTTTTCTTTCTAGTCTTTATTGGAATTTAAGCTTTGCTATTTTAATGAAAGAGGAAATAAATGAATATGATAAGTAAGAGTTTTTCCTGTGTGGAAACATTGTTTAGTACATTGTAGCAACATTACTAAGAAAATTGAATTAGTAACTTCCTCAGTAGGAAGGTTTAGCGTGAGAATTTATTTCCTCTCCTGCGTAGTAGGCTAGAGACAGGGATATGAAGGATTTCCCCCCAGAATGGCATTTATAATTTCTTATAGTGGCCTCATTTCATTCATGGCCCAGAATGAGTGCAGGCTATTTAGAGAAAGAACACTGTTTGAAGGTGATATATGGCACAGATGCTGGGTAGCTTTTCTTAATACACAATTACTAAAAATTGTTCAGTTAAAATCTATACCTTGCATAGAAACCTGCATACTTTTTGTCTTAGGAGCTTTGATCTTTGTTTATTTCTGATATTGTTGCACATTTGTTTTCTTTAATGTGGTGGCATGTTCTGGCATGTTCTTAGGAGTACTGCATGAGTCTAGATATGTCCTTTTCATCTTGAAATAATCTTGGGTGAGACAGCCTTATACGTGGTTCCACATTTGGCTAGAACTTGATATTGAGTATGGACTAATGTTAAATACTGCTGTGGATTAAAGGAGCAAGTTAATCTGATGCAAAAGAAAAAGGGAAATCAGAACCAGTTAGAGCTGTTTCCTTAGCTCATTGCTTAAGCTTTTACAGCATGCATAATTCTGAGAATTTATAGGAACGTAGATTCTGGGGGCAGTCAAATTCAGAAGTCTCTGCTGACTAGCAGAGGAAGTTCAGAGTCTCAGAAGGGGAAACAATCTAAAGGGACTCAGCGTTCACATACTTGATGAAATCTCCTGCATTTAAAATGGTTTATTAGTCTCTGTGTTCAGTTTTTACATTTTAAAGTTATTCTTGTTTTTCTTTGCATGGGAAAGGGGCAGGATGAATTAAAGTTTTCAGTCGATAATTTTTTTTTTTTTAACACCGCAATTTTTGAAAAGGCATTTTGGGATATACGGAAAGCGTAAGACCAAGTCTCTGCTTTTCCCACAAGGAATTTATCCTTTAGGCTGAGAGACAGAACTGACCTTTGTCCCCTTCCCAGCTTCCCTTTCATATTCATTTTATAGCTTTTTTTTAAAGTGTTTACTTTTAATTGACATAGAAAAATTGCATATTTTATCATGTACAACTGTGGTCCCCAACCCCAGAACTGCAGACTGATACCAGTCTGTGGCCTGTTAAGAACCAGGCTGCACAGCAGGAGTGGAGGGTGAGCAAGCGAAGCTTCACCTGTATTTACAGCTGCTCCCCATCACTCGCATCACCACCTGAGCTCCGCCTCCTGGCAGATCAGCAGCGGCAACCTTAGATTCTACATTATGGTTAGTTGTGTAATTATTTCATTGTATCCTACAGTGTAATGATAATAGAAATAAAGTGCACAATAAATGTAATGCACTTGAATCATCACAAAACCATCCCTTACCACCCTCCATCTGTGGAAAAATTGTCTCCCGTGAAATCAGTCCCTGGAGCCAAAAAGGTTGGGGACTATTGATGGACAACATGTTTCAAAATATGTATACATTGTGGAATGGCTGAATCAAGCTGATTATCACATGCATTACTTCATATTCTTCACATTTTTAGCTCATGCTGCTTAGCTTAAGGTGATTTCATGGCCCTGCAAGCTCTGGATCTTGCCAACCCTTGTAGCTTCTGCTCTTTCCTGTCCACTTTGTGCTCCAGAGCCACTGAACTCCCTTCAAGTCATAAACACTTTTCCACTCTGTTTTTTCTCCATGTCTTTATCCACGCTGTTCTCTCTGCCTCAAACACTTCTCTCTACTTCATATTTCGCTAACTCATACTAATCCTTCGAGTCTTCCCTCAGATGTCACTTCCTCTGGGAAGCCTTCTCTGTTGAAGTCCAAGTTAAGTGCCCTTTCTATGTGCACCTGTAGCATCTGGTTTTTAATTATTCAATGTTTGTACAAGATTGTAGGTTTGGACAAGCCAAAGACCACGTCTCATACACATGAGTGCATCACCAGTGCCTCACTGGTGTGTCACACACAGTTTGGCATGTAGGTAGGCCCTCAACTGTTCATTGAAATCCTTGGAATGAATATTTAAGTGCTGAATTGTATGGTGCAGAAGTACCTTAGAGAATCAGAGAAGACAGAAACCAGTGAAAGTAGAAGTGATTAGTGAAAGTGGTGACTTGACCTGAACCTTTAATGATAAGCTCCTTCATGGAGGGAGTTTAACACTCTTTCTCTCCTACTTCCCTTTCTCTGTTTTTCTCTTCTTCTTAAAATCATTTGTTCATTCATCCAGCAAATATTATTTGAGGGGCCAATGTATTTCAGGCATTATTCTAGGTGCTGAAGATACAACAGTGAAAAATCCCAGCCCTCACGGAGTTTGCATTCTAATGGACTGAATAGATAAAAATGGGTTAAATATAAGTGTAGAAAAATTAGCTTAGTAGGCTGGTAGGGCAATGAGGAACCTAGCTTGTTGAGTGGGATATGTTACAAAGCTGGACTTTGAATAGTTTCCCTTGAGACCGTAATCTTGCTTTGAAGAGTGGGTGGGTATTGGGGAAGTATATACAGCTTAAAAGCCAAGGAAACTTTTAAATATATACATCTATGTTTATATTTATATTTGTATATATGTTTATTATATTTTATTTATATATATATAAAAGCGAAGGAGACTTTTAGTCTGCAATTGGTATGCAGAAACTGAAAGTAAAAAGGCCTATTTAGACAAGATTACCAAAATAGGGGTAATGCTAGCCAGCTTGGAATAGGGTGGTGGCAGAGAAGTACAGATGAATAGAAGAGGGACTTTGTGTGTTCTTGGGGTGGGGGGTGGTGTTTGAATTTCTTTCTTTTTTATTCTTTTCAATTCAGTAATCTATTTGATAAAGTTTCCTGGCTGGGCGCGGTGGCTCACGCCTGTAATCCTAGCACTCTGGGAGGCCGAGGCAGGTGGATCGCTTGAGGTCAGGAGTTCGAGACCAGCCTGAGCGAGACCCTGTCTCTACTAAAAATAGAAATAAAAATTATCTGGCCAACTAAAAATATATATAGAAAAAATTAGCCAGGCATGGTGGCGCATGCCTGTAGTCCCAGCTGCTCGGGAGGCTGAGGCAGGAGGATCGCTTAAGCCCAGGAGTTTGAGGTTGCTATGAGCTAGGCTGACGCCACGGCACTCACTCTAGCCCGGGCAACAAAGTGAGACTCTGTCTCAAAAAAAAAAAAAAAAAAGAAAGTTTCCTACATGATACACTGTCTGTGTAGAGGAAATGAAGGAGAGGAATGAATTAATCCTATAAATTTAGAACCCAGAAGAGCAGTGGGAGCGTGGAGAAAGGGCAGTAATTGTGATTTGGTTGGAATAAAGATATTTTGCATAAGTTGAATCTTTGTGCCGTCGATGCTTATGAAGTATACTCCAGGGATTATGAAGGCACAACACGATAGACACAGAGTCTATGTTCCAGTGGACACTGAGATGAGAGGATAGAATTGGGATCAGTGTTGAGAAATCTTTTGTGACAACCATGGATTGCAGTCATAGGACTGGATGAAGGTTCGAGCCTAGTCCTAGGTAGCAGATGATCCTGTAGTTTATTTAAATCTTTATATCTAGGGTTTGTAATCAGCTATATAGCAATTGGTATTAAAATAAAGATATAAGAGAAAATCAGGGAATTACAGGGGATCTTTTAACCAGCTGTATTCCTTTTCTGTGTGTGGAAGGAAAAGAAAGACATTTCGTTGTCATTAAATTCTAAGCTGTCATTTCATTAAAGTTCAGTAACTTCATATCTCCGACTGCTTATTACTTGGCAGTATCTCCCCAGCTCTTCGATGTCAGTGTAGGCTGGTTGCCAACAAATACACGAAAGAAATAGAGCCCAGTGATTCATATGATTTTTAAGCAGATTTGGCACACAAGTGCCTTTCTGGGTCTAGGGGAGTGGTGGACAAGGAAGGAGAAAACCACAATCACAGTTTCTCCTGTGATCTTTATCTCCTGTCTTTCAGTAACAGCCATGAACCCGGAGGTTAGTGTCTTGGCTCAGAGATAAGCATGGCTTGGCATTGATTCTTCTGTTGTTACCTCAAGCTGTTTTTTCGTCCCCAAGAACAGCACTCTCAGTGGGTGTGGAAGTGGGCGGGACATGAAGCAATGGTTTTACATTGCATTGCCTGGCTACAGCTTGGCATTTCTTTCTTTTTTTCTTTTTCTTTGCGTCATTGCTATTGGTGCCACTAATTTTGCTTCCCCCCCTCTACCCTTTTATAACTTGTTTCCTTGGGAGTGGCCCAGTGTCTCAGCATTATATTTTCTTTGGAGTTGGAACAGTGTTCTCAAGCAATAACCAAGGAGATGTTATCTATCCCATCTTACAAGGTTAATACTAAAGGAATTTGTTTTTTAAAAAAAAAACAGAAAAGAAAAAAAGTCTCTCTGTGGATCTTGGGACATAAACTAAATGACTACACACTAGATGCCCCAATCCCTGAAAGGAGGGAAATGGATCATAAGGTAGAGAGTTAGAAAGGAATGCCAACCCCACTGCCTGCGGTGATTCCAGAAATCAAAAGTTAGCCTCCTTGAAGAAAGTATAAAGGATGTTTTACCCTCTTAGGCCAAAATATGATTGGAATACCTGGTTTTTCATCTTTCTTCTGACACCAGCCAAAGAAATCTATAATATTAATTTCTCCCAAGTTCTGATCCTACTTACACCTCCTTCTTTATGTGTTTCTGTGCTTTGTCTGTTTGTATCCCCCCTTACCAAAGCTGACTGCAAAAGAAGAAAAAGGTTACTCTTTTTAAGTTTCCTAAAGAAAAAAGAGTTCTGAGTTAGACCTAAAGGGTAGATAGAAGAAGGGTGGGTTGGAGTGGAGGCTTATTCCAGGCATGGGTTGCAAAGGAGGAAGTATCATGACTGACTGCCAACGTTTGCTGCACTGAAAGCTTAATGGAAGGTTACTTGGCAGAAAAGAACTAGGAAATTAGATTTGTTCAACAATATCCAACATGGGAGAATTCAGTTCACTTGATTTGTCTCCATACAATCTTTTTACATGAGTTTTCTTTCTTTTTTCTGAGCCAGTAACTTTGCCTAAGCTCACCTGCCCGTTCCAGATCTGCAAGTATTCCTGTCTAGTTGTTAGGATTGGTCTTTGTCTATATGTTCCTCCTTGCATCCAGGGACTTACGCTGTTAGTTATGTCATCTCTTTGCTTGCTTTTATTTTATTTATGCATTCATGTGTTCATTCCTCCTTTTATTCATAAGGTCGTTTGTTCTCAAATCATTTGTTGAGCCATAATTGCTTTTCTCACACGAACCATTCCATTCCCACATTAACTCTCTACCCACCCCCCATCCCCACCAATCGTAAGAATCACAAAGAGATTTCTAACTTTAATATTACTGCTATTTGTTTTGGCTACCCGATAGGTTTTTGCCTCATTTTTCTTCTTCTGTTAATAATGCCCTGTAATAGGCCTGGTAACAGGCATGTCCCTCTGCTGGTCCTGACACCAGAATCTCCACTCCATGTGGTTCTTCTACCCTTACCTGCTTACATGGAACCCAAACCCTAGGCTCACTTTTCTTTTTTATTATTTCTATTCTTTTTATCTCTATTATCGTTCACTCTAAAAGGAATAACTTTCAGTGTAGCTTTACAAGTCTTTACTTACATTCATATGGCTATGAGAGTATTTCACTGCTATGGTCACAGGAAGCTTCCTTTAGTATTCTGATGTGTTTAGATACAGAAATTGCCAATCCCATTAAATTAATTTCTGCCTCAGGGAGCATAAAAGGAGATTTCAAATCAATAAATGGTTTTTCCATCACAGTGTGTGGGAAAATCAACTTATATAAATTTCAGTTAGAAGAAAAACACGGTCTTAAAATGCATTAATTTATTTTTATGTACTTGGCTTTCCTATGATTATTTATCAAGGACTACCGTACTTTGCTATGTTATACTCAACAAATTTTATTCTTCTGTAAACAATGCAGTGGTGCTGAGCACTCTTTGAGCTATTGCTGTATGCAAAGCTCTGGGAGAGATGGTATTGGAGATGTAGAAGAAATAGGTTTTTGTTCCTTCCCTCAAAATAGACAGGGAACTCTGTCATACGTCTTTTTGCATTTCTCTTAGGATGTTGCTCTGTGCTAAGCATTTAATCGATCTTGAGGAGAGAAATGCCTGTGGAACTAACTTGGATTGCATTAAAATAGCTGCTCAAGGATCTTTTTAATGACTTCCTGTAAAATGAGAAAGTGCACTGGATGATGAAATCCACAAGTGAAAGAAAAATTACATCCATATATGCACAAAGGCATTTGAGGAGTTTGCACGACAGCTTATGCCTAAGCGTTACTTATGGCACTTAGCTTTCTGTGAAGATGAATAACAAAAACAGTAATATTGATGGTTTTATCTGGTCTTTTCAGAGGGGCTGGAGCACTGGTGTAATTTGCAGCCATACATCTTTCACTTTCTTCCGGGTTCATGTACACCCCACGGAAGAAATGTTGTAGGTCACTCTTAAGAGGCATGAGTTTCACTATGTTAATTCAGTGGAGCTTGATTTTTTTTTTCTCAAGCACCTATTTGTCCTTTTGCATGCTAGTACTTTGGAAAACATTTTAAAAGTATGAGTTATGTTGTAAGTCCTTAATGTCATTGTTTCAATGGGGAGACAAGACTGATAACATATGGAACAACTAGCAAAGAATGCAAGACATTCTATAATAGTTGCTGATTATGGGGTTCGCATAATAAGTGCTGTAATAGTTCAGAAAATGAGAGTTGGCGAATATATAGCACTCTGGGAAAGCTCTGTGCAGGTAATAGAATTTGAATAGGCCTTACAGATAGATGGGATTTAGACAGGTGGAAGGAGGGTGCCCGTGGCAAGACAGAAGGGGCATTCTAGGATGAGAGAGAAGCAGGATTTGGGAGGTAGGCTGGAAGTGTGGTATTAGTGTTGAATGGCAGTGAAGGTGGCCGACCTGAGTTCACATTCCACAGGTATGGCCATACCTGAGAAGATGTGACAATGGTCAGAGGCAGCAGGGGGCTGAGGAGGTCAGTCACCCTGTCCACAATTGCTGTTTCTTCCTCTCCCTCCTTGGCTCAGGCTTTTGGAAATGAGATTGACATCTGTCTCTACTGATTATATTTAGATACATTTATTCGCATCTGTACTCCCTTTGAGGTGGGAATGAAGGGGGAGGAAATGGAGAGGAAGACTTAATCTTTTCCAGTTTTTAAAAATGTATTCTTAGTGTGGATCACATATTACCCAATTAAAGGGAAACGTTTTACAAGGCCATCTAAGTAGGAGAAATCTCAGATTATTAGCTGTGATTAGTGTCTTCAACTGCACTGGAAACAGAACATATAAGAACATGTACATTTTTAGATTCTGATTTTAACTCTTTTATTGTATTTGTTAGCTCTAAAAAGTAGACTGAGCAAAAAAGGTAGGGTGAGTGCTGTTTCTTTAAGAGAGGGAACAACCTGCTCCTTGTTGAGTTACGGAATCTCTAAGACTCTGTCACATACATTTTAGTCCCACTGACATATTACTCCCACATCCTTGTGGGTAGTAAAGTTAAAATTTTAAAAATGTTCTTTGATCTTCCACCCACTGATCTAGTAGACATTTAAGTTCAATACTGCAGCTGGGAGAAAGGGGAGTTGAAATTCAATTTATAATGGTAAAAACAAGCCTCAACAATCACAGTCTCTATGTCTGCACTAGTTTAGAAATTATAACAATAAATTGACTTCCGTTTTAAAATGTGTTGTTAGTCATCACACTTTAAATTACTTGGTGTTACTATTTGTGACCTACTTAAAATGGTTGTCCCTTCAGTGGGAACAATACGTGTGCACCCATTGGTTGATTGGTAGGCTTTTTAAAAAGCTGTCTTTTAATGCAACATATTCTGAACATCAGCAGATTAAATAAATACTGGCTGTGATGCTTTATAGGCTGGATTTTATTGGATGAAGTGTGATGAGTCTTTGTCTAGGGAACCATTTAGTAAACAGTTACTCTAGTAAATGCTTTCCTCTTGCTCTGTTAAGAAAGGACACATTTTCCAGATATATTATCTGTTTATGCAGAGTGATTCCTGGAGCGGGAAGCAGGAGACCCAGGCCCTACTCTGGCCTTGCCGTTACATTAGCTTCATCACCTCGGGCATATCACCTAATCTTGCCCAGTGTCACCTTCCTCATATATAAAATGAGGCATTGCATTATTGTCTCACTAAATGTCAATCTTTTTAACTTCTAAGGCTTTTCTTGTCCTAGCTAGGCTATAGAACTTTGGGGGGAAACAAATATAATAAATACAGTGGTTCCTGGTCTCAAGTGGCTCAAGTACTTGGCCCCAGTTACTTAGGGCACAGTTAATTCATCCAGATAGACATTTGTAGACATATCTCAAAATGAATCTCAAATAGCACCAATGCTTTCTCCACCCCTTTTGGAGCCTCTGTTGGAACTTTGGCAGATTTTGTTCAGAAATAATTGATCGTTCAAGAGAAACCATTAAGATTACTTGATAAAACCATACCAGAAATTGCACACACCTTGTTTCGCTAGCCAGAAGCGAGGGGGTGTCCTGCAGGGACAGATGGCAACACCATGATTCAGTGGGGCTCTCGGGGTGAGAAGGGCTTTTGCTTACGCTGGGATATGGGCTGTGGGCTCTCCCACAGATACTTCTTTTCCCAAGAAAACCAGGGGAATGTTTGTTATTTAAACTCCTTGTTCACATTGACTGATGCTTTCCCCTCAGTATGAATATTTCTATCTTCATCCTTTCTGTTTAAATATGGGCTTATTTTGGCTTTTCTAAATTCTGGGGCTTGGGGAAGAGTGATACAGGAAAAATTAAACATCACCACAAATAATATATCACTGTTCTTTAATGTGACCTTTTAACCTTATTTTCTTTTCTTGAAGGCTTGCGTTGTTGTAATTATGTGTGTATTTAAAAGGCATTGAGAGAGTGCATCTGCACTCCTGCGACTGGGTATTGTATGCCATCTGCAGAGCACTGTGGGGGTGGCCAGGCAGGGAGGAGGGTTTTGTACTAAAGACTGGATTCTTCTTTTAATTTTACTGGCATATTCAGTATGTACTTATTTAAGAATCCCTTTTCATTTCAATTTTTGGTCATTTTGCATATATTTTATCTTTCTATCCCACTCAAGAGCCTATAATTCTTGCCAACTGTTAATTGCTGTAAACACATATAATTCCAGGTAGTTTGAGGATATATGGTAGAAGTTTTTCTTTTCTTTTCTTGTTTTTTTTGTTTTTTTTTTTTTTGGAGTTTTATTTCTTACATCACTCAGCCTTTACTCAATTAAAATTATACTGCTTTCCCAGACATTTTATTAAAATGTGTTATAAATCCAAAGAGTCTTCTTAAGAGGCTCACAGTGTGCCATTGTGCCAAGATACGTAATCCAGTAAACATCTGGTGATTCGTGTTGGTAGGAATGATTGGAATGTGCCCGTCTACTTTAATGCCCAATTCAATAAAATATGGTTATGTTTTTTGCTTTCAGAACAGGAGCTTTGAGTTTTTTTTGAGTTTTTCAACCTACTCCTCTACTTGCAGGGAATATCTCTGGATTTTCTGTACATACGAGAGTGCCCCATGTATTGGTTATGGCAGTAGTCCTTAATGAGACAGGGCGGAGCAGAGAAGTCACAATGCCTGTAGGTTTCTATTTTACACTTTGGGCACCGAAGGCAAGAACACTTATATATCCTTACTTTTTTGTATTTGCATGAGATAAATATAATGTGTGTATCACCATGAACAGAAGAAGGGTCATTTGTAATATTTAATCCTTTGTGTTAATATATAGTTCATGGTATACAAAACCCTTTCTTACCTATCATCTCAAAAATCTTTGACAAAGTATTGACTTTTGCTGTATACATGTATGTTGTATTTCTAAAGAACTATTTGCTTAAAATGAAACCAACCCTAAAAGAGTAGATTTAGGTAGTTTTAGGATTAAAGATAAGATAACCTAGAACAGGCAAGTCAGACTTTCTTAAAGTTGGAGGTATCCATAGATAGATTGTACTCCTTGGCCAATAGTGGATTTCTTGACTTGCAGGTGTTTAAGCATAGATTGTGCAAGTACTGGGGGTGTTGAACGAGGGATCCAGCTAAAAGCGAATTTGGACTAAATGATTTTTAAAGTCTGGTCCAAATGAAACTCTATGGTATCAATTTTGTTATAGTTTTTGTGAATATGAATGTTTTAAAGTATTATGACTAGTTGCACATAGTAAAGAAGATGCCTTTGACTTGCCTTTTGCTTGTGGCAATGTTGCTTACGTAGCTTGAGAAAATTCTTTTTCTCTGGCATCCTCTAAAACATGCAATAAAGCAAAAGTCTGGATTTAGGTGTATGTTAAATCCAGAAATTCAATTTCAGATTTAAAAAATTTCATTAAAAAGTCAGTGTCAAAATACGGCCTTCGTTCTGTATTTTATACATTAGACCTTTTACTTTGACAGTCTGGGTACAGTCTGCTCATACCCTCCTTCCAAAGTGCCTTTTGGAAACTTGTTTATAGGCCAGAACAGAGCAGAGTCTATGGGAAGTCACAGCCACCTAATTTTCAGTCTCCGTCTTAGCTCTTTCCTTTTAGCCTCATTCTCCTGATCTAGGATAACTCTGTTACCACTTTTGTTCTTTAATCCTTTATTCTCACAAGATCTCTCCATCAGCTGCTTGACAGTTTCACAGATATTTGTAGCACTCGGGTGGAGGCTGAAGCTCTGTGATGTCTTTTTTTTTTTTTTTTTTTTTGCACATCGTCTAGGCCTTTGTGTTAAACTCTGCTCTCCTTACTTGCCTCCTTTTTTAAAAACCTGATTTTCCCATTTTAGTTTAGTTTTTCTTTTTTTTTTTTTTGGTACCAAAACCCTTTACTTTCAAACTCGATATATCTCTAAATTATAAAATTTCCCTGACTTCCTACTGTCTTCTAACATCATTTCCTGTGTTTCTTGTACCATATGTCATCTCCTTAGGGTTTTTAGGGTTTTTACTTTGGATTATATGACATTTCGGGTCTTAGAAGAACATATGTTCAAGAGCACAGCTTATATGTGCGTGAATACGTGTGGTAATTATATTTGCTTTCTGTTAATATTTTTTGGACTATAAATCTTTAAAGTACCAAAAATGCATCGGTATTCCCACAGCTCAGAGATAATTAGTGCTTTTGAATATTTCCTTCTAGTCCTTTTTATCTGTCTATGAAGCTGAAAGATCTAACCTCTTTGTAATCCCCGCCTCTGCCTACTTCCTGGCAAGAACAAACAAAAACCAAAACACACACAGTAGTGTGCTAAAGCTAGAAATCTTCTTTTATAATTCCTTATGGGGAAAAATAAAGTTAGTTTGAGCATATAACGGATAACATGGGAAAAATAGGCAAATAATGTTCTGATTGTAGATGGATGAATGTGGACAGAGGAATGAATAAAATATAAGCATGTGAAGGGGAAAGACCATTATATACAATGTAACCTTGTGAAGACGTGATCAGAGCAGGGGTATGGTAGCTGCCCCAGGAGGTCAGATGCGGTTAAAGCCAGCTCATGATGGAAGGGATGTTGAGGGCTCCCTGGAGCAGGTATGAAACAAATCCTGTTGCCACCAGATGTGCCTGAAGGGAGGATGTTAGATCCTAGGACAGACGTGGAGGGCATCTACCAGCATGTGTGTCCCTGAGGCTGGGCTCCCTGGGTGCCATCCTGGAGACTGGCCACCGAGACCCCCACTGAGCCAGCTTCGGCATGGAGTCTAATCCTAGGGAACATTTTTTGTGTTCTTTTATTTACGAGGTCTCACCCCTAGGTAATTTAATGTACGTGGAGAAGCTGGAGCAGGCAAAAAGTTTGTGAAATGGAAAGAGAATGAACGGTTCAGATGTAATTTATGTGTGAGAAGGATCCCAAGGTAGGCTGTATGGAGAGAAAGCAAAGGAAATAATGTTTTGTTTTATCTTTCTGACTCATTCAAAATGGCCAGAGTAGACTCGAAATAAAAGTGCTTTTATTGTGACCCTTCATCAAAGCCAGTATTGTGGCTGCTTTGGAGAAGGTAAAAGAAATTAAATGTACAAATACATAAAATACATAATAGAGCAAATGTGTTTAAAACTGATTCCCTTTGTACAGTTTTGCTTCATGTTTTCTTTTAAAATCGGAGCAATATGTGTTTGGGCTCAAAAGCTTAAACATTATCATTGTAAGAAGAAAAGCAGGTTAGAACATTCAGACCACAGTTACAATGGGTGACCTCAAACCGGTAATAGATGCCACTGGTAGAAGCATGACAATTGCTAGACAAGGCATGGACTTTCATGGCAAAAACTCCTCACTCCCCCTGTTCTGGAATAATTTTAAAATTGACATTTTCTTTTAAATGGGCCTATTGTGAATGGAATGTTAAAGTGAAATGGTTACTATCTGAAAAAAGATTTTAAATAAACATAATTTATTTTGTTGATTTTATTTTTATTTCATTGTATTGTTTTGGTTTTGAAATGTTTTGGCTTTGAACTGTGTATTGGAGAAGGTACAAAAAAAACCTTCTTTAACCCTGGGACTCCTTTAAATTAGGCTGACTTCAGTGCTGCCAGCTAATTTTCATTTTTGTTTCTAATTAGCAACATTTTTTTCCACATTTGATGAGTCTCAGATTTTCTGAGTCCAGAGGTCTGATTTTTTTTTTCCCCTAAGAAAAAGGTACATCCTTTATCAACCACATCTTTCTGGAGTCTGGCAGGAGATGTAGGTCCAGGGTTGGGGCAGCTGCCATTGTGCCACCACTCTTGGTCCTAGAGAAGGTGGAGGTGATCATGCTCACACACACTATGTCTGTGAAAGAGATTGATTGAGAAATACCACCTTGTAGGCCTATCTTTGGGTTTAAAAAGTTACCATTCTATACAAGACCAAATTGGTCATTTTAAAACTATATGTATGTTCGTAAGCCATTGGCATAGATCAGCCATGGAGAATAGTTTATAGAACTAAAATGGTTTATTTAAAAGGTTAATCAGATCGTATTATTCCCCTGCTTAAAACTTTTCATCCCGTAACTTCCTTCCACACCTATCCAGGCCTGCAAGGCTCCCATGATCTGGCTCCCAACAACTCCTCTGGCCTCAGCTCTTACCGATTTCTTTCTTGCTGCCCAACTCTCTGCCACACGGGCCGCCTTGCTGCTGTGTGCACACACCAAGCCCATTCCCTCTCTCAGCCCTTTGGTTGTTTCCCACACCTGGAACACACTTCCTCTCATTGGCTCGTCATTAATCAGGGGCCTGCTCAAGTGCTGTGATTTCACAGAAGCATCAATTCCATCCATTCTGTCGCAGAGCCTGGAAGGGTGAAAACTGCATTTCCCACCTCCCTTGCTGCTAGGGTTCCAGTGGTGGTTCAGTTCCACCACCAGACGCACCACGTGAGACGTGTGAGGCAAACGTGGACCATTGGAGGCAACCGTGGATTGGGGAGTGTTTTCCTGGACGTTCGGCCTTGACCTTTCTCTTCAGCCTTCTCAGCAATCTGTAAACCATTTACAACCTGATAAATAATGTTCTGAAGTAGATTGTGTTCTCTGCACTTGCACCCTGACCAATACCTATGTCATGGCTACTTACCCAGCCCTGCCATTACCCTGGTTTATGTTCTTTCTAGCACTCTTAGCAACATGGAACAATCAGTGAACTTGCTTATTCATTTGTTGGCTGCCTCCCGCACTAAAATCCATGTTCTATGAAGGTAGATCCTTTGCATTTGTACTGCTGTGCCCATCCCTACCTAGGACAAAGCCTGGCACATAGCGGAGTCTCAGTAAATATTTGTTGAATAAACTCATGCGCCAACTCCAGTTTGTTGGTAGCTGCCTGGAGGTCTGAGATGGGAAGAAAGGTAAAGACTGTGATGGGGTTCGAGAAACAAGCAGTATTACTAATAAGTGGTGTTTGCCGCAGGCTCTAGAGCAGCAGGACCCTGTTGTGAAACCTGCCATGGGTTATAGCAACAGAGGCAGAACATTGATGCCTGTGTTTGGGAAACACTTGCAAGAGATTTTCCTTTTTAAAAAATTCTGTTATATTTAGCACATGAGACTAAGTCTAAATGCTGCTTAGTCTCTAGATGAAAAAATAACATTTTAAATTACTGTCAGATTATAAACCCAGGTAATTTAGAGTTTGTAGAACACTTACCTTTCTTGAACGATCTGAATCAGCATAATTCAAAGAATAGCAAAATATTGACTTTCTTTAAAGCATCAGAATTTGTAGATGAACAGTAAACAAATACATACATGAATACATTAGTAGATTTTTTTTTAAGATCTGCTTAATCTAGGCCAATGCTTTTCAGATTATAGATTGTGACCTATTTGTGAATCGTTACATTAACGTAGTACTTTGTGGCTAGCATTTTTTAATTAAAATAGAATATAAAAACAGTGTATAACATAGAAAAAGTAAGTTTTACTCTCTGAAACTTTCGTTTAAGGTATATACGTGTGTCTTGGCCAGGAGTGGTAGCTTACACCTGTAATCCTAGCACTCTGGGAGGTGGAGGTAGGAGTATCGCTTGAGCTCAGGAGTTCAAGACCAGCCTGAGCAAGAGCGAGACCCCATCTCTACTAAAAAAAAAATAGAAAAACTTAGCCAGTCAACTAAAAATAGAAACAAAAAATTAGCTGGGCGTGGTGGCTTGCACCTGTGGTCCCAGCTACTCGGGAGGCTGAGGCAGGAGGATGGCTTGAGCCCAGGAGTTTGAGGTTGCTGTGAGCTAGGCTGACGCCACGGCACTCACTCTAGCCCCGGTAACAAAGTGAGACTCTGTCTCAAAAAAAAAAAAATAGATACATATGTCTTGTATATGCTGGGTCATGATGAAAATGTTATTTCTTACTGAAGGTTGGAATAAAAACTTTTGGAAAAACACAAAACACGGAGAGAAAACTGTATGGTCTGTAACTCATTAATGATGGCTCTAGAGGCAACTGCTAAGACTGAAAGTTAGAACTTCTTCTATGAAGAGATTTATTATTGTTATTTTTTAAAACCCTGGGCCTAGAACTCACATGGGATGCCATGTTCAGTATGGACATAGATGGAAAACGGGGACAGCAGCAGACTGACCCTGCATTGAGCTTACACTGGATGCTTTAGCACAAGCTCTTACTTAGACCTTTCAAGACAATGGAGATGAGTGATGTAATTACCATTTCTATGTCATGACTAGAGAAAAGGAGTTTTACGATCATTTTCACCCTTATTTTCTCTTTGCCATGTGTGTAAAGGAGGAAGGAAGAGTAAGACTGAGGATCAAAGTGAACCCCATTAAAACTGTAAATAAGACACGATTCCTCTGTCTCATTCCTCTCTTCCCCCTACCTCCAGGGTCAGGCTGGGAAACTCTTGCCAAGATTGTAAATAAATATTCTTTATGTAATTGGCCAATATTTATTTAATATTTAGAAGCAAAGTTGATGGTTATCTGGGGCAAGAGCAGGGGAGGTGAATGTAGGTAGCAATGGCTAATCTCTCACGTGTTGTCCTGAGCACTACAGCTCTGGCCCCAAACTTTCATGTCCTGCTCAGTGAAACAAATACTGCAGTCACTGTGACCTGCCCTCTGTAGAACACAGATGAGCCTCTGTCTGTTTTTATTCAAACATGTCTCTTTGGGGCTCTTACTTCCTATCCCGAACTTTTTAGTCTTAAACTGGACTCTTTTAGGGAGGAGTATAATAATTTGTTTCTATCTTACTGCATTTCTAGTGAGTTTTATAATAGCTAAAATTAGCAGGAGATAATAAACAGGAGCCCTATCACTCCTGACCTCGGGAGTGTCATCAGTCATCTGAGCTTTGCTGTCTCATCTGGAATGTGAAAATGATGATAATAGCTATCTCCTAGTCTTGTATTTTTTTTTTATGAGATCATATAGAAAAAAGTGCTCAGAACTCTGCCTGGCAGTAATAGTAAGCATGTTTGCTGTGGGGCGGGCTGCCAGCCATAAATCCCAGACCTCCAATCTGCCAAGATAAGCAGGATAAACCCTGCCCTGAAACTGCCGGCTGCCAGATTAATTTGGTCAGAAGTCAATTCCGCAAATATTTTTTAAGCATCAGTTACTCGCCTTAGCTGTGGGGGATATGGAAGATTGCAAGGAGCTCATAGCCACCTGGAAGAGAAAAATCTCATACACTTGACACATGAGCAAAACAGTATGAATGGGTAGTGCTGCTCTTGGAAGTCGAAGGGTAGATTTCTGGAAAGGGGAAGGGGGAAAGCTTTGAGGTGTTATTTTTGAAGGATGGATAAGATTTGGATATTACCCATGAGTAATATGTGTGTATAATGTGTATACGTGTGTGCAGTGGCAACTGAAAGGGAATAAGCATGATTGGAGTGTGGAATTGAAAATGGGCACAGTGGCTCATGTCTATAATCCCAGCACTTTGGGAGGCCAAGGCAGGAAGATTGCTTGAGGCCAGGAGTTTGAGACCAGACTGGGCAACCTAGCAAGACCCTGTCTCTACAAAATAATAAGAGAAATTAACCAGAGGTGGTACCTACAGTCCTAGCTGCTCAGGAGGCTGAGGCAGGAGTATTGCTTGAGCCCAGGAGTTCAAGGTTATGATGAACTATGATGCTATAATGGTGCCACTACACTCTAGTGTAGGGGCAGAGTAAGACCGTATCTCTGGGGGGAAAACAAGGAAAAAAGAAAGAAAATGGGGACTAGTTGAGACTGGATTGGATAGAGTGCAATATGGAAAATCCTGAACAAGAATGTAGGACTTAATAGTCAAGAATCTTTGTAGATTCCTTCACTCTTTCTCCCCTTTCTAAAAGAGATATCTAAATACCAATTATTAGCTTAAATTTAATCTGAGCTGATGTAACCCGCACATTCTTTCCCAGTAGATAAAACCACAAGGACACCATATAATAAAGTATACTAAGGTTGCTTAGCCTGTGTGGCATCAGGACAAAGGGAGTTAGAGAAACTGATTGTTTTTATGTCATCAAGCTAAGGCAGCTTATTGTAGCCATTTCCAATGGAGATGACTTTGCCAGTGGACCACAGACCGCAGAGTCCCTTAGTTACGGCTTCTGTATCCATGTCCACACTAGGAGATTGCAGTTGAACCAAAAATATATCCAGTCCCATTAACTAAGGCCTTTTCTCCCCGGACTGTGCACAGATAGACGCCAGCCGTGATCTTTTTGTGTGGCTTTTGCTGTTCTTCAGCCGACAAATAGCTGTCAATGAGTATTTCTTTAGCCATTGTAACATACCCAGTCAAGTTAGAGTCAGTTTCTTTCAGCTTGTTGAGCTATCCTGTTTTTTTTTTTAACTAATGCATGTTTATCTAACATAGTTACAATAGAAAAATTAGGAAATATAGATAAGTAAAACAAGAGAAAAAAATTCATAATGACATTTTGCAGAATAGCATTTCTCATTAACACAGAACCTCAAGATCATAATGGCTTAAGACAGGTATTTATTTACTTTTCCAGTGACTTTTTGGAGGCTGTGGGATAGTTAGGACAGAGCTCTGCTCTATGCATGTGGCTTTTCATTGGGAGAGCCGTCTTGAAGGAACAGTTCCTCAGTGGACAGGCGGCCCATTTTTATGGTAGGAGGGAAGAACAGGAGGGGTGAAACCAACCACACAGTGCATTTAAAGCTTCTGCTGGAACGTGACACAGGTCATATTTGCCCATCATCCATTGGCCAAAGCAAGTTACATGGCTATGACCAACATCAGTGGAGTAGGAAACTTTCCCTGGGAAACCTTGGGAGTAGGGTATATGGTAGATATTTGTGAAAAATAATATATGTTATGATAGCCTTGATCACACTTTCTCCACATACAAAGTATATTTGTATACAGTAATATAGCAATCATATTCTACTTTCTTGGTCATAAATACTCATTTTCTTCCACAGGCAAAATAAACCCACCCCTTCATCCAAGCATAACATACTGCATTCTTTAAGTCTTTTACGATAGGGATGAACAAATATTTAAGTGGTTTTGGTCTGCTTTTTTCCCAATTAATACATTAAAAACATCTTTACATATCAGTATGTGTTCCAACAGCATTTTAATTGCTTGTATTTCATTATATGTGCTATAAGTTTTTTAACCGGTGCCCCAGTAGTAGACATTTTGATTGTTTTCAATTTTTGTTATTTTCAACAGCTGTTTAAACATTTTTTTCATTTCCTTAAGAATTACTGAGTCAAAAGATGAATGCATATTTTTAATGCTTTTTCTTTATATTACAAAATCTTCCTCCAGGAAGGCTATTCTGTACTATTTCTTGGGCAGTTTGACAGGTGAAAATAGCATCTCACTGTCTCAATTTGCATTTTTTAGCACTGGTTAATTTTGAATTTTATCATGTTTCTTGCAAATTTGTATTCCTTCATTTCTGAATTGCCTGTTTTACTCTTTTCCAATTTTTTATTGAGGTATTCATTTTTTTTCTAATTAATCTTGAAAAATCTTTGTATTTTGAGGGCTTTTTCTAATTTTTCACCTTTTTCACATGTGCTGATTATAATTTTTTCTGGATTTTCTTTTAATGTATGTTATTTTTCTACTTGCACTCTTTAAATCCTAAACAGGGCAAAGACATTGTGAACGGTGTATTGTATGAAGGTAGGATGGGGTAGGAAGAAGAGAACAGAAGCCGTAGAACCAGAGATGAGGAATCTCAGTGGTTCACCGGGACCAAGATAGGAACTCAAAGAAGGAGCTGGAAGCATTGAGGTTTTCTTATTTTCCTTTATACTCTGTTGTTGAATGTTCCCACTGTCAAAGTTCATCTTCCTAGAACTATAAAGGGAGATTGTTCATTTAGAGTCTAGTAAGAAAAATAAATATCCAGATTAAAGCAGATCTGCATTTCAGTAACAATAAAGTGAGGATTGTACGAAGCTATGGCATTGTTCTTACCTTCTGGTTGCCAAGGGGTCCAAAGTACTAGTGTTTAAAGAGAGGACAGAAATGTATCCATTTTCAATTGGGAAGTAGCATTTTGGTACATCGTGCTTTGCTTTGGTTCTTGTTTTTTCATTTTTTGGCATCTTTCCTTTAGATCTTATCTGCCAGGAAGTTCCTTTTCTTTTTGATGAATCAGCTCCTTTTGGAAATCAGTGCCATAATTTTAGGACCAAATCAGTGATGTTGCAGTATTTTCAGGATTAAAAGCACTTTGAGTAATGCAAAACTCGCTGTCAATATTCTTCAGGCCGAATTTTGAAAATGATAGCATTGAGATTCAACTGCATTCATTTATATTCATATAGTTTCCCACTCCAGCTTTGCTTAATAACTTTCAGGCTAAGTGTTATATATTATCATTAGAAACATATTCATGTTGTTTTATCTTTTATTTTTTAAAAATAAGGGTTAGCAACTGTCATCTTAGAAATAGCATCCCTTGTACCAGGATCACCCAGTCTTCTGTCAATTGCCTGTTCTTTATTTAACAAAGAATTCCATTTCCAGAGGAATTGTCTATATGGGATCTATTTTCTGTGGGTGGTTATTTACACTAGCAAAATGGTACACTTCTAATTGTTTGTGTTCTTCAAAGTTTGTTTTAAACTTTTGCTTGAAAAGTAAATGCTTGATCCCTTCAGAGTCTAACTTGTCTGGTGATAATGAAGAACGGAAGGAAAGTTAATTTTAAAATCATTCTCAAGTTCAAGTTATTTTCATGAGTTCAACCTGAAAAGTGTTTACTTAATCAGCATTTTTAAGTACCTTTGAAGGGGATGGGAACTCAGTTTATCTCTGGCAGGCCCTTGCTGGGCCAGTAGATCCAGTAGCTGCAGGCTCATTTGCATCTTGGTCCTGAGCTGCACTCTCTTGAACAGCCACAGAATGCACTTGAAACCTCTGTCCTGATTCTTGTGGGCTATGAATTCATCAGGGAGAAAAGACCCCTGCCATTTGGTAACCAACAGTTGTTTCTAGGTGTTTAAGATAATATTGAAATAGAAATGTTTCTAGCAGGCACTGCTGGCGGGGTTGCCTTCTTTTTGGTGCAGTCCTAAACACCAAATTGTTAAAGGACACTTCATCCAGCTCTGGACACTGGCGAAGAAAAGTCCTTCCTGTTAGGATTGCTCACAGTTCTTGCCTCACAAAAACACAGAACTCAAGACAGCATCAGAAAAGAGATGGAGAAAGACGTTTTAGAGAACCTGAAAATGGCTGTGTCAGGAGTACACAAAACAATAGCGTGCCTCTTATAAAGAGCACCTGGAGTTAACAATAAGTTGTTACATATTTCAAAATATAGAAGAAAAGAATTGTAATGATCCAGACACAAGGTAAATGTGTGAGAGGATGGATGTCCTAATTACCCTGACTTGATCGTTACACATTGTTGTCTACATGTATCAAAATATCACACGTACCCCCAGAATATATACAACTGTGATATATCAAGTAAAAAATACCAAAAAGGGGGGAAAGGAGTACCATTTAAGGTGTAGATATTTTACAAATAAACTAATATTTGACATGATTTTCATCTTGTAACTCTCAGAACAACCAATAAGGTGGGTTACATATACACGTATCCACACACCTGAAATTTCCCTGTTTTACAGAACTGAAAACTGAAGCTTAGTTGGCATGAATAAGTAGCCTGGGGGTTCCCCAAATCGTAAATGACACATCTCCACTCCATCCTCCTTAACAACTGTACTATGTTGCTCCAATATGATTGATTTTAACCAATCAGGTCATGCTTTGAAGCTATCAGGCAGAATGTGGATCTGAGAGATAGTTAGAAACAATTCCATCTATTTCAAGATTATCTTAAACACCTAGAAAGAACTGCTGGTTACCAAGTGATCATTGCAGCCTTTCTCCACGGATGGAAATACCTGGCAGCCCTGTCAGTCACAGTGTCTGAAGTCAGTCCCAGGGTTCCTGGGATACATCCTGCCTTGAAAAGCAAAATGCTGAAACTAATGGAATCTTAAAGAGGATTTGTTTTTGCTTTGTTTTTGTTTTCAGTTCTTTCACATAATTTATAGGCAAAAATCCCAAGAGCCATAATGGTCCTGTGAACATAGTATTTCACACCAGTGGCGTTTTCATGGTTGTGTGTGTGTTAGATTGAAAAAGGCTAAAATGAAATATTGTTCATAAGTCTCTACTTTGTAAATAGGTTTTTACACCCCTGGGAAACCTGATGGTTATGCAGTTGTAAAGCTCTTGCAGTGGGTAAATATTAAAGGCAAATATCCACTCACAATCCAACTCCAAACCTTACCAAATAAACTCAGTGCATTTGAAGAAAATTCACCTTGACAGGTACACATGTATATCCTTTTAAACAACTTGGAACTTACTTGTTATATGCTGTCAGGAGGGTTCCCCGCAGGCCCCCCCCACCCCCCGCCTTTTTGGTGGAGGGGAGAGATAATCTCACTCTGTCTCCTGGCTAGAGTGCCGTGGAGTCATCATAGCTCACTGCAACCGCAAACTCCTGGGCTCAGCAATCGTCCTGCCTCAGCCTCCCGAGTAGCTGGGACTACAGGCACACGCCACCACGCCCAGCTAAGTTTTCTATTGTTTTCTATTTTTTTCTAGAGATGGGGTCGCACTCTTGCTTAGGCTGGTCTCAAACTCCTGGCCTCAAGTGATCCTCCTGCCTTAGCCTCAGAGAGTGCTGGGATTACAGGCATGAGCCACTGCGCTCAACCAGAAGCCACTTTTTTGTTTCCTTCCACAGTGGAGCACCTCTTTTATCTAATGAGATTAGTACATATACATGTGGTTTCACTGGACTGTTATATAAATGACCAACTATATGCTGTTGATAATCAGCATGATTCTGTTCTGTCCTATGTAAGAGGTTTCTTGATACATGATACATTTTAAATTGTGCAGGCTTCACAAAGGAGCTTGTTAAAATAGGTGACTATATTTGAGTTTAAAATTTGAATGAAACTTGTCATTGAAATTATTTATACTAACAAGATATGTATCATTTTCTGAGACCAAAAAAAAAATTTTAGAGTATAAAAGATAAAATGGTGTTCTATGAAATTGTAGAATTTTAAATTTGCAAGGACCTTGGAGATCATAACTTGGGTACAGATGAGTGAACGGAAGCCTGGAGGTATAGAGTGACCCTTCCGAGGTCGTGTAGCAGGAGGGTGGCACTGCCTCGTCTTCACTGGGATGCTCTAACTCTCAGTCCAGCTTCCTTTCTGTCCTACTGTTTGCTTAGACCTGGGCAGAAGGAAAGAAAGAAAAGCCCAAAAGAAAGGAAAAGCCTAGGGAAAATGCAGGTGCAGTATTCTTTGTCTTGGTCTTTACTGTGATGTGAAACCTGTTGGTCTTAGAGTCTAGAGGTCTAGAGGCTTGGCTGGTTTTGCCTCTGTTTGGAGGCCTTGGGCAGATTATTTAACTTTTTATTTTCCCCTGAAATAAAAAATGGAACTGACTTTTCTGTATTGTTTTACACATCTGACCTGTGTTTTTGTTTGTGTTTTGATGGGAAAACGGGCCTTTAAACATTCCTGTTTACAAAATGAAATTTCTTTAAATCTTTATTCTCCAGAGTTTAGACAATTTATAAACAGGTTGACTGATGTTAAAATTGTGATAAATTATAGATGAAATTATGAACCGCTAAACAGCTGCCTAGAAGTACAGTGTTCAGGTTATTAGAAGTGTAGCGGAAAAGTTCAAGGTGATAAGCATGGGATATATAGCCTCTAACCAATGTTCACACTGTTTAAGTGGTGTTTTGCCTCTTTAAGAACTTGGCCCAGAAGAAAACAACCATACTCTAGAAAGTGCATCAGTTTTCCTATTACTAATAAAAATATATATGATGACTCATTCATGAGAATCTATAAAATCCTCATATTTCTAGCAACTTATGTAATTCTTGGACTTTATGTACCTTTTACATTATGTCTAATTAAATGATTAAGAAGTCTCTTTTCAAAGGAAACAGGGAAAGTTACTGCGTTATTCTCTGGGTTTGGTTTCTTACGTGTTTAATATCTTTAATGTTAATGCGAGAGCCCCAAAAGATGGTTGCTCATTTCAGGTCCCATTTCTCTAATTTTGTACCAAGGAAAATGATACAGGGTTTGAGTAAGATTTCATCAAATGTCCTTGCAAATCAGCAAGATTCACATTATGAAATTCTTTTCAGAAATTTTATTGTTGATTATCTGCCAGTGGGCAAATTTTTATGCTTGGGAATAATTTCAAAAAGTTAACCATTTGCCAGTGGGTTTAGTAAAGAAAGGAAGAAATAAGAGCAGAATTCGAAGCTTGCTTTTTGCTTTTTAGAGGGCCTCATTATGATTTGTACAATGTGTATTACTGGGAAGAACCTTAATGAACTTTAGTTTAAATACTGGAAATAATTAAAACTCCACATATTGCTTATTCTCCCAGTCCTACCGCCCACCCATTCTATATCCCAGTATGCCTATCCAAAAATTTATAATTCACCTTTTATATCATTTGAATTTCTTTTGTTTTTCTCTTAACATCTTATATTACCCTGTAGTCTTTATGCTACCTGAAATCTTTACCAGGAATTACAGACATTACAGCAAATCTTTTCTAAGGCCACCCTCCTTCATTTAGCGTATGTGGCCACACAGGTGGAAGTAGTCAACTCATTGAATAGAAATCTAGTTTTCACCAAACACCATGAATCATTATCATCATGGAAGTAACTCAAGAAAGAAATGCTCGGTCCTTTTTCCGGGTTGGAGCTAGGTATATCAGTTTGGGTAGGCTAAATTGCTGTCGTAAATGATCTCAAATCGTATAGTGGCTCGAACACAGTAGAGGTTCATTTCTTGCTTATGGTAGTCATAGAAGGCAGATGTTCCTGGTGAACAGGTTGCTTTCTTTTATGGAAAACATAGTCTCTTTCCATTTTGTGGCTTCATCATCTTTGGGGACTTGTTAATGTTTCTGTATCTGGCTTGTAAAAGGAGAGAGACAGAGGGGAGGGAGAACACTGGTTCTTAAAAGCTTGGCCTGGAAGTGGCACACATCCCTCTAGCAGGAATCTAGTTGCAAGGGGCACTGAGAAATGGTCTCTGAATGTTCCCGGAGACAACCCTGTCCATGAGGGAGAAGAAGGGATTTGGCTGGCAAAAAGGGAGGGAGAAGAAGGGATTTGGCTGGCAAAAAGGTGTTCCTTTGCCATTCCAGGTAATCTTTTCATTCATTTACTAATGAGCCTGGTTGAGCTGGAGTCTCTTCTTTGGGTCTTCAGATGCCCTCAGATGCATTGATGATAATGTGGACTTACTAGTCATCTGAAAACAACACAAATATATTAGCTTATAGGTCTAAAGATCGGAAGTCTGAAATGGGTTAGCAGGGCTGTGTTCTTTCTCCAGGATCTCAAGGAGAATCTGTTTGCCTTTTCCAGCTTCTAGAAGCCATCTGTATTCCTTGGCTCATGGCCCCTTTCTCCATCTTCAAAGCCAGCAGTGCACCACTGTCAAATCTCTCACTAACCTCCGCTTCTGTCATTACATCTGCTCTGACTCTGACCCTCCAACCTCTCTCTTACAAGAACCCCATTATTCTATCATGTCCCCCTCAAGATCCTTAACTTGTCTACGAAGTCCTTGTTGGCCATGTAAGGTAACATATTCACAGAATAATATAAAAATCTTGTAATCCGGGGATTGGGATATGGATTGAGGGGAGGACCATTACTCGATGTACCACAGTAGGCACATGATGTACAAACTTTTTCTCAGGGGAAAGTGATAACAACAATGAAATGGATTTTTGGTTGCTTTTCAGAAAACAATTTGCTGATCAGACTCTGCCATGTAGTCACAAAATGCTGATGCTGGAAGGAACTATGGAGGTTACCTCATCCAACATTCACATTTCATAGATGAGAAATCTGGGACCCCTAAAAAACTGAGACACCCTTGCCCAGAGGTCATTTGTCTAATCACAGGCAGAGCTTTTGGGATTTTTAAGATGGAGAAGGGGAGAGAAAAGGAACCTTGTTCCTTTCCTAGAATTCCATTTAAGGGGATTTTTTTGGTGGTGGTTTTTTAATTAACACTAATATTCTAGAAGACTAAATGTTCCCAGATCTACTTCTGATAGCAAAGAAATAATGTTCTAGGCAATCATGGACTTCAAACCTCAATACTGTAAATAAAAGAAATACTTCTCTCGAGTGCTCTACATAGCTGCTCTAGTTTAAATAGATTATCAAGGAGACATGCTCCATATTTGAGGGAAAATGTTTTATGTCAAGTACGTTCACTAGCCAGAGAAGAGAGTAGATGGGAGAAGTACTGGAAATTCCTGATCTCATTCTTAGCCCTGTGTTCTCTGCTCTTTTCCCTTCAACTGTGCTACCCAAGTCTGTAGCCACTGGTCCATGTGCCCACTGAGTAGTTAATACCCAGCCAGCCCAAATTGAGATACTCTGAGTATAAAATACCCACCAGATTTCAAAGACTTAGTATAGAAAAAAGAGTATAAAATATCTCACTAGTTAGTTTTCTATATTGATTACATGTTGAAATGACAACATTTTGGATATATGGAGTAAATAAAATATATTTTTAAAGTTAATTTCACCTGTTTTCTTTTTACACATTCTAATGAAGTTACTAGACATTTTAAATTAGACATGTGGCTTTTATAGACTTCTCTTGGACAATACCGTCCTGCACTTCCCCCAGGTCTAATCATGGTCTGATTGGAGGCTCACTGCCTCTCCCTTATCCTATCAGAACGAGCAATAGTAGTGGAGCCATATTTTTTTAGAACTAGCCCAGTAAAAATTAAATATTTCTTACTTGTATTCACAACCTAGTAAGTTCATCTTATCTTGATGAATGATTGTGAATACTGTTATTGTTACAGGAAAATCTTAATAATTCTGGGAAAAATGCAATTACTAATATCTGAATTAAAGAATGTTTTAAAAGAGAAGCACTTTTATTTGCTTCTGGGAATGTACATTAACACAAACTGAGTGAAATGCTGCTTAGTTAAGTAGGCCACACAGTAATACAAAGAGCGTAGTCTTTAGGATCCAGGTAGATTCAACACTGAATCCAAGTTCCTGTTTTAGCTGAATGGCTTTAGGCAAGTTAGCCGCTTTCTCTGAAACCCGTCTATAAACTGGGACTAATCATATGTATCTAATAAGTTTTCTCATAAGGATTAAATGAAATAATGTAAGTGAAGTTTCTGGCATTTGTGAAATTCCCTGGAAAACAGACTGAGTCATTGGGAGGTGGGGGAGGAAGGGGAAAGAGGAAGCAGGACTGGGCAGAGGAGGACTAGACTGTGATGCAGTCTCAACAAAGGCCTCGGTGCCCCTGGCAGAGCCCTGAAACTGAGGTGGCCCTTCACAGCTGTCCCAAGGTGGGATGAGAGAGCTAGACGGGCACTGACTGATCCTCAGATGCAGGTCATCTCGCCCAAGGGGCAGTGACCTTGGGCAGCTTTCCTCATCTGAGGGCGCTTCTCAGAGGGCCACAGGTGAGTCTGCATGTGTCCATCACCCAGGAAGGGACATCTGGGCAGCTCAGCACCGTGTCCACCCGGAAGAGTCCATTACCCTCTCCCTCCTGTTATGAGCTTGCTTTACAAATGAGAGAAAGTATAGCATTCTGGTTGTATGAAGTTACCATCACTTATTTGACCATTTGAGTTATTTTCCACTCTTTCTTGTTAGAAACAGTGACATTTTTTAACTCATCTCCTAGAGCATATATAGGTGTAAGAGTTTTTCTAGGGTATGGACCTGGGCGAAGAACTTTGAGGTAATAAGGAAGACAAATTGAACTTTACAAGATAATACCAAATTGTTTTCCAGAATGTGTATGTTGAGGAAGAGCAAAACAGTTGAGATTGGACCCCAAGTAGTTTTAATGGTGATGGTTATGTTTTGGGAGGAGGGAAATGTTAGAGGGTGTTTCTTACTATTATTTTTAATATCTTGCATAAACATATGTATTATTTTGTATGTGTCTATTATTTATATAATAAAAATGCCTCCTAAGAGGAAAGAGATTAAGGTTACCCATAGTTTTATGAAATCCCTCAGGAGTCTTTTAAAGTACAGGAAGAAGTCTAATGGTTTGTTTCTAGAGTATTTGATATACTACCGAGTTCCGTTTATAACATATGACAGGAGGCATGAAAGATGCTGTTATCTTTTAACCTCATGCTTGTGCTTTGCTTTCTACAAGGCTCATTTGGGGCCATCAGGCATCAATGACTCTTGTGTCAGCAGCTTCCTCTAAGAGATATTAAGATTTAATTTAGATTGTCAGCCTTCACCTAGCCAGCCCAAGTTGTGATCTCAGTATCACTGTAATATTAGCTCTCGACAGCCCTTTGTTGTTGCTCTTCTTTGTAAGGGAGCTTTTTCTGTCTGCTAGAGGTCTTTACTCTTCTTAGGGGTAGTTTTATCCCCAGAGAATTTGAGAATTGCTCAGCCTAACTCTGGTCCCTTTCATTGCTATTTGTCTTAGAGTCTCTATTTTTTCCTTTCCATTTATTGGTTCCTTCTGATGTAAAAATGGTGTATTTGATTTTTTTTTAACACCTAAGAGTTAGGGTTTTTTGGGGGGAAGGGAGGGATGCTATAATTTTCCGCCACACCACTGACCAGCTATAAGGATCTCTTGAATGAGCACTGCCACACGAAGACCATTTTATTTATCCGAATAATTTTTATGTATCTACTTAGGAAATGAAAGCAGCTTTCATGTAGAGAATGGGCCTCACTTGCTACTTACTTGAGTTCTGTAGAATGTTTTCGCCAGAGGCTTAGGGCACACTGTGGGTGGCAGCAGATGAGGAGAGTTGGCTGACAGGTCAGGGTAGGGTGGGAGTGGTGGGCAGGCATTTAAGGCACAGGGAACTGGAAAGTTATATCGATTATTTTCTACTTGGTAGCTCAGGCTTAAATGGGTACCAGTGCCATCTTTGTTACTAAAACAAAACTCTGGCTTGAGGAACTGTAGTTACTTTATTGTGTCATGACACACGGACAGGAGTATTTTCAGAAGCCCGACTCACAAGTCTTTGAGAGCATTCAGGTTCCAGTATTACCATTCACGGCCACAAACATGCCGCTTACAAACCAAATGCTGTGCTCAACGCTTCACCTCCATTTGCTCTCTCCCATCTCCTGAGTCATTTGTAATAATCAGGACTCTTGGCTACAAAAAAAATGGAAACTGACCTTTGATAACTTTAGGGTAAAGGCAATCTATTTGGAAGGTCATTGGGCAGTTCACAAAATGCAGGAGGAGGCTAATTTGACAATCCTATTAGGAAAATAGACTTGAGCCAAGGAGGGCTGACAGAGGACAGTGCCACATTGCTTCCATGGGAGAGGTATGGGATGAGGACACTGCAGTTGCCACCACTGTCTGAGTCTTTATGTCACTCCTTTGGGAACATCACATGTCCAAGCTTAGGACACATGGCTTGTACCTTTGCTTACAGGGACAGGGGGTATCTACCCACCACCCCTGAAGGTTGTTTTGAGTGAGTAGCATAAGATCAACAAATGTCCAATGTGGCATGTTTCCCGTTGTTTTTTAGTGAAATTTAGAGAATTTGAGTAACTTACCCAAAGTCAGTGACCAGTCAGTGACGAAGCCAAGATGTGAACGCAGGTCTGTTTGGCTCATAACCGTTGCGCTTTGCCACCACCTTATGTGCTATTAACCTACACACTTGTGGTCTTGGCCACACTGAAATGTGGATGAGGTAGAGAGTATAAAATAATACATCTATTGGGTTTGTTTGGTTGTTGCATTTCAGGTTGTACGTGTTCAGCTGGTCTGGTTCCATAGAAACCCTATAGATGTTGAGGACTTAGCAGCGGTATAACTAGAAGGTTGGGAGAAATGTGTTTGAAATAGCTCTGTATCCTCCGAGCTTTGTAATGCCCAGCTTTGTTTGAGAAGTTGAGCATCTGATACCCTGTGTTACATAATAGCCTGGCCTTTACCTATTTCAAAGTGGACTAGACTCCTAAATCTCCAAGATTTTTTAAACCCTTTAGGAATTCACTTGAGGGTGAGCTGGTGCCAGTCTAAACTCCCACCTGGACTTTCTACCCCTGGAAGTGAACTTCTGAAGCCCCAGAGCACAGGTTGTATTAAAATTGGAATTTTAATTGTTCCTCAACTTTCTGTATTCCATCCTTTCTTTGATTGAAATTCTGGAGAGTCCTTGCTGATTGGGGAGTTAAAATAACATCTACATAGTATAGACAGTTTGGTTTGCTGTCTTTTTGAGAATGAAACACAAGGATAAGTTTGGATATAGAAAATGTCCCCAAAGTAACAATTTTTGTAGCTCCTTTGAGACTAACATAATTACTGCTACTGCTATTATTTTACTACTTCCCATTTTAGCTATTGCTGCTAACTAGCTAGACTGAGGCACATTTTTCATGACCATAGCATAGCAATCACATTAACTCTACATTAATGTAGACCAATGTTGGACCATTTGAGCCTTTGATTTTGCTCTATGTGAAAGCAGCAACATTATAGTTCGTTCAGGAAAGACTATTAATGTGGCACCACAATCAACATCAGTTATTGGAATTAATAATCCCTCAAAATTCCAATCAGATTCTGTTACTGCCTTTGTAAGTCCCTTTGATGGCCTCTCAGCATCCTTTAATAAGGCTTATACCCACGTCTCCCATCGCCTTGTGGTCTCACTGGTCTTCAGTCCAGTCACTCCTGCCCACCTTCCACCTATCAGCCACAGGGCCTTTGCACAAACTGCACAAATCCCTCTCTTTTCCTGTTCCATCCCTCAGATCCCATGTCAAGCATCATTTCCTGATTTCCTCAGGAAAACCTTAAGACTTCCTTAAGGCCAGGTCCATTCAGAATCCTGTTAGAGACTTTGAGAGTACAGTGTCTTATGCTTGTCCTCCATAGTATTTGGCACAGTTACTGTTTTACATTTGTTTGTGGGATTATTTGATTATTTATTAATTATTGACTATTTGTTTAATGTCTATCTCACCATAAGCTCAGTGGGAGCAGGAATCTGTGGTTTTGCCTAATATTCGATTCCTAGTGCCTGGCATAATGGATGAGGGGAATCAAAATGTTAAACAGAATTAAGCAGATGTTTTGCCTTTTGCACTATAGAGCTTACCATTATTCTTACATAGTGCCAAAGGTAACCATTTTTTGGTGAAATTAAATATGGCTTCAAAGTGTTGAGGACTAATGGAAACTAATAAGTGAGTTATTAAACTGCCAAGCAAGCTAATCAAAGAAATGAGAACTGAAATGTTGGTTGTTTTAAAGGCCATTTTGGTAAATGAAAATGAGACAGCAAAAAAGCACCTTGTCCTCTATTCAAATAAATAATCTTTTGGGAAAAAAATGTAAGTGGGGCCATGTCCTTTGATTGGCATTGTTTCTTACTTAGAGAATAATTTGTCTTTGGTGTTGAAGCAGAAGGACGGGTATCTTTGATCATTTTATTTCCTCCTAGATACTGTGCATGCCATGTATTAGGCACTTAGGGGGGATATTTGCTGAATTGACACTCGATGTTATAAAGAGATAGTTATGGATGGGTTTATTGATTAGCTTTGGGAACAGAACAATTTCTCCACACTTATCCTCTTATATACAATTATTAGTTCACTCACCTAGATGAACAGCTTTGGGGGCCCTGAAATAACATTTCTGTATTTGCATTTCATATTATTTTGGGCTAGAATGAAGAGTACCTTCTTGTAGCACAGAAAGAAGAATTTATAGTGCCTCAGGTATATAGGGTAGGTTTCTACCCCTCCAAAAGGCCTAGTAGCTTCATGACAAGGTTTTCTGTTTCTTTTCCACGTGGTAGCTTGAAAAGGTCTCAGCCGTGACAGTGTCAGTTATACAGAGTTATGTATATGAACACACAGATGTAGTCTTCCTTCTGCATTTTCCTGCACTTATTAATAGCAAATATAATGTATGACTCTAGTCTAAAACATCTTACATGCCTGGTTTCATTCATGAGGAGGAAAATGATTTTTCAACTTTGGAACTATTTCATGCATACAGGGTGTTTTCCCCCCTTAAGACTGTTACTTAATTTGAAATGTAAGAAGGTTCTATTTAAAGATTTTTTTCCCCATCCTGTTGCTTTGTATGTTTGAGGAACAGATGGAACCAAAAGTATGTGATGCTATAGGCAAGATTGAGGGCCACCAGAGTGAGGTGATATGTCCTCATAGTTTGAATAAGTCATAGGATTTTTGACTTCCAACTGCCAATTCCTGTAGATGGTGATTGTTCATTGAAGTTGCTTTAGTTTATGTTCTAGTGATACCTTATGTGAACTAAGAAAATCCATAGCCCCACTGCTTGACAAAACTTTTTGCTGTTGTGTCCAGCTGAGATGGGTAAAGGCAAGCATTGTTGGGCCTTTACAAAGCATCAGTGGACAAAGGGAAGGGCCTGTGAAACTTGCTCAGTAGGCTGGGGTTGAAGGATCAGGGACCAGAGAGTAAGTAAAAGGTAGCCACGCACTGTGGGCTGAGTGTCTATTCTGGGAGAAATTGTCTGAGTCCTATTTAGGAAAGTGGGGTTGTGTCCATCAAAGTGGTAGATTAGTAGCACATGGCAATAGGGTTCCATCGCAGACTCAGATGTCAGGCAGGGGGCCTGCATCAGGCCTCATGTCGCTGGGCCATCTGGGGATCGAGAAGTCCTGGGGTACAGAGTGTTAGAAGAAGTAGGCTGCTACCATCTGCTGGAGTTCAAAATGGGTCCTCTCAGCTGGGAAAGCCTGGGAGAAGACAGGAAAAGTAAAGCAGGAAGTAAGTTCTTATCGAATTAATCTGTTTTTCCACATTAAAATTTGTGTCTACGTGTATTCTCAACAACTGTAGTCGACATTGTTCTCTAGAAAATGAACTCGTTTTTACAATCATGTTGCTGTATGGGAAGGGATAGCACCCAGACGATGGAAGGACAGGAAGCTGTCACACAATTTTTTGGACTCCAAGACTAGTTCCTAAGCTATTGGTAGAGTTGATTTTTTTTTTTTAAGTCTCCTTTTTGTATTCTTGTGTGATTGGCCTCCATTTCACCTCTAGAGTCGGTTTCCCCACATTGAATTTTCCATTTCAAGCCTTAATGCAGGCTGAAAAGATTTGTGTACCTGGAATATTTAGCTTCCAAGAAACAAATAGCACAGGAGAGGGAAAAAACCTTCTATGCTGGAAATTAGGAAACCTGAGCCTAAGTCTCAATTCTGTCACTTAATAGTTATGACATCGTGGACAAGTCACTTCATGTTTCTGTGTGTCAGGAGTCTTCATCTCTAGAATAAAGACATTGAAAGTGATTATTTCTGAGGTCCTTCCAGCTCTAATAATGAGATCAAGTCCAAATGAATGGCCTACGGAAGAATTATTCATTAGCACCTCACGACAGCAGCACCGGCCTCTCAAATGTGTTGGGCCACATGACAGACATGGCCAGAAAACCTCAGTGAGCACCTGCCTTGCCACTCCTGGATCAGCATTCTGTCCCTTTACTCTGTGTCCCTGTGAGCAAATGTAATCTGAGGAACCTGGGGAAATCCATGAGAGCCTTTTCAGCTAAATGAACATTACAATTGCCATTCTATTCTGAAAATAAACTGAGGCTGGATTCCTCTTGACACCCTCGTCCTGTCTTCCCTTCACAATCCCGCTAGGTATTGCGTTGATTGTATCTCTGGACAATTGGTATTTATAATTCATTTCTGCTTTCACTTCTCCCCAGAGCTCATAACTCAGTCTTCAGCTTTTTCTGCTAATGGTTCTATGGCATTGTCTTAGAAAAGAGAGAAGCATCTGCCTAGGTCTGTCTCATCTGGGTCTACAGCCTTTCAGTTCGTTGATACTTCGGATATATTCACTATTATAATTCTGGCAACAGAACTTCCTGCTCTCTCCACTCCCCACCCCTGACTGACTGTGATCTGCTCAGTTAGGGGGCTGCTATCAGTGTTGTATATCCCCAGCCCCTGGTACCTAGTAGGTACACAACAAGAAAGACGTCTGAAATTGAGTTCATTTCTCTGATACTCTGTTGAAGAGGCTAAGAGAGTTTTTCCAATGACCATTAACTAGGTCACTTTTTAAAAGCCTTTTAGGGCTTATGCACCAAATAGCATCCTTAGTCAGAAAGCACCAGAAGGTGAAGGACCAATTCCCAGCCTTCCACTTAATTAGTTTGCTTCGTTAAATTTCTCCCACAATTTTGATTTGATATGGAAGTCACCTTCATTTTCTGCTAAAGCTTTTATGGAAAGTTATTTTGTACCTTTAAACAGCTGCCGCTCTCCAGGAAGCCTGCTTTTATTTTCTAGCAAGCAGGCTGGCTAAGGTCTATAAACAGTCAGGGCCTCAGAGCCGGATGGGGCAGGACAGGGCCATCTAATACGTCTTTGAAGCAATTATTTCATGTTGAATCTAGTTGTGAACCCCATATGTACCTAACACCATGACTGTGGGCGATATGAAATAAATGTAGGAGGAGGAAAATAAGGCTTGCTCAGAAAACAATTGGAAAACCATATTGTTTAAATGTTAAGATTTGGTATATTGCAGCCATATTCACTGTATCATTATTTATTGTAGCAAACTCTGTAAATGAAATGTCCAGTAATAAGACCCTGACAAAATACAGTACATCCATATACTGGAATACTGTGCTGTCATTGGTAAAGGTGAGGTGGCTCTATATGTGATGATGTAGAGTAATCTTGATGATACAGGGTGAAAAAGCAAGAAACAGCAAGAATATACATCATACTTCCATTTATAGTCCATAAGAACAAAAGGGACACACACACACACACAGTGCATATACATGAATTGCTTCTAGAAGGATGCGTGGGAAACTGGCGATAATTCTTGTGTTTGGGCAGAGAGACTAGGCAACTGGTAAGGGAAGGAACTCAAATTTCACTGTAAGCTTTTCTGTATAGTTAGGGAAAAAATTATTATATATTTACTATATTCATTTTTCAGGAAAAAAAATCTAAATTTTCTTAGGAAGTTTAATGACGTGAAGGCTAATAGTGAAGGGAAGTTTACTGTGTATTTAAGTAGTTAGGTTTATTTGACAAGTACTCACTGAGCTCATGCTCTCTCTCTACCAGGCACTTTTTGTGGGCTCTTTGATGCACATGATTTCAGACAGTGCTGAGTGCCCTGAAGACAAGGGAAGAAGAGGTTATGATAGAGAATGAGTGGGGTGCAGGGTGGGGCTGTTTCAGGAAGGATGGCCAGAGAAAGGTCCCTTTGGAAAGGTAACATTTCAGCTTGAGTGCTGGATGATGAGAAACCAGCTATGTGGGAGATCAAGGTGGGGACAGCAGAATTCCAGGAAGGAGGACAGCAAATGGGGGGGTCATTCGGGAAAGCTTCAGAAAGGAGGCAAGCTCGTGTTGCATGCATGGGTTGAGTGGAAGCTAAAGTCCAGTGCTTTAACCTGGAATGAAGAGACAGGCGTGCTTGAAGGAAAGAGTAGTAGTGGACAGTGGTAAGGATTAAGTTTAGGTCAGTAGGCTAAGGCCAGAGCACCCAGGGGCCCTGAGTGTTAGGGCTCCTACCAGCTTCTTCTGGTACCTCTTGAGGACACACTCAGATACATGGCGGGCATCATCTGCTGCTACTCCTCAGACTGCCAGAGGCATTACAGTGTTTCTCTTCATTCCATCCAGGTAGACATTTGTATTCTGGAACAGATAATATAAGGCAGGAGCACAGGAAGACTTTTCTCTCCCAGACTTGAAAACAGGCTCGTTACAGGTTTCAGAAGGAAAGGGCAGTGCAAACAGCCGTGGTGTGAGGGAGACGGTGTGGTTTGTTGTATGGCTCAACGTGAGAAATTTTGAATGCTGAACTGACCTTCCTCATCTGTGAAGTGGAAATTGTAATACCACCTCAGCCCACCCCACAAAATCGTCAAGCTGAGAATCAAATGAGATAACGTGTTACTTCTGTAAAGTATTAGGTGTTAAACAGATGAAAGGGGTTGTTAGTAATGACAGCACAGGAATAATGCAAATTGGGCAGTTTTTGGGTAAAGAGAGTATATTTCTGCTAAACTTCCCAGAAATGACTTTGTATATCAGATTCCATTTATGTACAAAAAAAAAAAAAACTCATGTTGGTGAAAAAAAAGAAAATTAAGTTCAGGAGACATTTCTAACTTCTCATTATGGTGACTGGCAAATATCCAAAGAATGTGTTTCTTTTCAACTGATGTTCTGTATTTATCACCACACTGAGGCAGGCTCTCATGTTTTTTACACAGTACTTCTTAAATTTTTATCTTGGTTCTGCTGTCAGTTCCTTTATGGGTTCTACCTCAGGCTTTTATTAAATGGAGATAATTTCCCATAGAATCAACATATACTTAAGTTAGAATTATGTGTATTCTAAATGATGAACTTCATTTTACTGCTACAACACACCACTTTTTTCTTTTTTTTTTTTTTTTTGAGACAGAGTCTCACTCTGCCCTCCCCCCCGGTAGAGTGCAGTGGTATCACCATAGCTCACTGCCACCTCAACCTCCTGGTCTCAAGTGGTCCTCCTGCCTCAGCCTCCCAAGTAGCTGGAACTACAGGCACATGCACCCCCACACCCAGCTAATTATTCTATTTTTTGTAGAGACAGGGTCTTGCTCTTGCTCAGGCTGATCTTGAACTCTTGAGTTCAAGCAATCCTCCCACCTTAGCCTCCCAGAATGCTAGGATTACAGGCGTGAACCACCATGCCTGGGGTGACACACACCACTTTTTATGTCCTTGGAACATGCTTAATGAAGTCACAATACAATTTTTTTATTATAATTTTTAAAGATAGTTATTCAGTGGCTTCAATTATGGGGGAAGAGAGGAAAGTGTACCTCAAAGGACAGGAGAGCCCCAATATCTTCCAAAACCTGTTATCTATAATTATTTCAGACAAAACTTTACCAGAATTCATGTCTTTGTCATTTAAAAAAAAAAGTGCTTTAAAAGTAGGGGCTGGAAAGTAAAGAAGTCTAAAGTAGGTGGAGGAGAAAGCCACCATCATGAGAGTGAAACAAAACCCAAAGCTCAAACATCACCCTTACCGAAGCCTGTTGATAGTGGAGGAAAACAATTACCTTAAATAAAAAATAACTTTTAAAAATTACCTTAAATAATACTCAAGAATATCAGTACTTCTCAAATTTGCAATCTTGAGTCATAAAGGAAAAGTTTAGATTTGAGGGGTGGGATGAATTGAGGCAGCACTTTCTCCCCCGGATTGGCCTTTTTTTTTTCCTTGAACTTGGCAGATAGCCTCAACCAGACTTGCTTTTATAAACTATTTTTAAATTTCCTTATTAACACTAAAATCTCCTTTATTTGGGGAAAAAACATGCTAATGTGACTGACCCCTATGGCCCTGGGATGCCAGCTAAATGAGGCACTGCAGTCTTAAGTATTATGGTCAAAACTAACTTCATGTGTCAGGAACTAAAATTATCTTGTTTTCTAGTAATCTCCAATTCGTAATTCTTACTCAGAAGGTCGCGTGCTCTTGTGTCCACTAACAGAACGTTTATAGCTTTTGGAAAAGCGGCTTGTTTCTTATTGATCTGAGGTGGCTTCGTTGGTCTCACTCTGAGCCGTATTTAAAGTTTACGTGTGCTAACTCCACAATTGTTTTTTCAGTATGATAGAGTGGTAGTATAACATCTTTATCTGGATTTGCCATACAAGCTGACATAATTCCTGTTTAAATACATGGCTGTAGTAGTCTAAGGTCACGAGAAACATTTAATTCTTCGGAATGGCAATGCAATTTGAATTGCTGTTAAACAGCATGTGTCCTGAAACAGAAAAGAAAGGAAAATTATTCATCATTGAGATGCCTTTGTGTCTACCATCCTTTTCACTAGCCTGTAATTGATTGAGCCATTTAATGCTCATCCGTATTTTTTTTTCCTCTCCTTTTGGAAATTTAGCTCCGTTCCCACCCCACATGGTGCCTTGCAGATTACTTGAGACTTTTATTTGTGGTATCTCTATTTTGTTGTTGATATTAATGAGCTTACTGCACAATATCACAAGAGAAATAGTGTTGCTATTTGGAATGTTAATGAATTGCTTGCCTGGCCAATTGCCATTTGTTCCAGTGTGTGAATATGGTGCGGGGTGTGTGTGTGTGTGTGTGTGTGTGGAAAAGAGAGACGAGTAGCAGGGGTGGATTGCTTTTTTTTCCTCTTTGCAGCCAGTGACGTGAGCGGTGCCTGGAACAATCAGACTCGCTGCAAACAGGGTAGTTGAAGATGCTGGGGGAAGCAGCCCGGTGCTTCTTAAGCTAAGGCGGATCACAGCGCTCAGGAGCTGCCCAGGCACAACCCGACAGAGTTCCTCCAGCATTAGAGCCTTGTAACGGTTGGAAAGTGCCTTTTGATTTCTCCAAAACCCCTTCCCTAGTTGACCTTCAAAATGATTGGCGTGAATAGTGTTCAGAGTGCCAGCAAGGTACGGGTGAGGACCTCAGGTTCCGTGAAATACTCCCGGGAGGATTCTATCCGGCGGCAGTCCCACAGGTCAAAGTCTATGAAAATTTCCAACTCCTCAGAGTTTTCTGCTAAGGAGACTAAGGTAAAGAAATACCCTGCTAAAACCTTCTTGACAATTGTGTGGTAGGATAACAGAATTGGATACAGTCTTTGCCAGTGTCTAATGTGCAATGACAGTCTGCGAAAGTAACAAGGAGCATAAAATGGCTCTAAGCCGATCAGGTGCGAGCAGGTGAACAGGCTGGTGCCCGAACTCCGGATGCAAAGATTGCTGTGGCGTGGGTCAGTTTTGTAAAGAGCCAGTTTGTAGAAGAGAAGGATCGGAGCGATGCTCAAAAATGAAATGATTTTGGGAAACTGGTGGTTGGCACGTTGATCTTGTTTTTAGTCTCAGAAAGGTTGCCTTGACAAATGATTTTTCAGTGCCGTGTATTTTTAGAACATCAGGAATATAGAGAGATCGTGTATGATTTTATCTTTCAGTGAGTTCCTTTTGCTTTCCCTCCCCCGGTCTCCCTCTGTCCCCCCATATGTAGAGCTAATGCACAATAGTGACCTGGTCCTGTTATACTACATTCTTGTCATGTGTAGAGTCGTTAGCCCCAGGTGTGTGTAATTAGGAGAAATTTCTTCTTTCATGTTCCTGCCACATATATGTGCTGATGCTGTGCTGCCATTAAACCACTTGTGTTTCTGTGGCTGCCTTTAAGATAATCTAATCTTCGTGTGAAATGGGAAGGGAGTGATTACGTAGTGAAGTGGGCATTTACTACATGCAACATATTCTTGAGATCCTGCCCACCACCATCTGTGTGAGCAGGGTACTCAGAAACACTCCCACTCCACAGGTTTAAAAATGGAATAATAGAATCATAGGATCACAGAACTCAAGGGCTGGATGGAGATGCAGATGATTATAATGGAGATTCATAGGCTTGATTATGTGCAGGAAAAGCTTGGGAGGTGGGTCCCAGTGTCATTTCAGTCTTCCCAGGGTTATATCCGGACCCAGTGACAGTGACATCAGGTTTCCACCTTCCCACCTCTCCCCACTGCCCTCCTCTCCTGCGCCCTCCCTGTTCCCTTCTGTGACACCACATTATTGAAAGACTTTGGTGTAATAATAGGTTCCCCTCAAAATATGGCAGGGGACAGGTGGCGAAATGCCTTAGTGTGACTTTAAGAAATATGTTGGCTTCCTTATCCACCCCCTTAGATTATGACACAGTGGCGTCTAACCCCATCAATCATGAGCAAATTGTCTGGCTCCAGTAAGTCTTCAGAGGTGGCTTTTTCCTCCTCAGATTTTTTAAGAAGCCTTAGCTTTAGGGAGAAACATGTGTCTTCAAAGTCCTTTAATGTGACCCGGATGGGGATGGATTGGTTTCTACTGAAACTGCGAGGAGACCTTCTGTGGTGCGATGACTACAGTCTCCTGCTGAGATAGACTTAAGTGGTTTCTCACATTGTTAATAAAATGTGTGTTGGCATGATGTGATTCTCAGCATGGCTATGAAAGTGGCTTCTGTAAAGAGCACTGAGTCATCCCTAGATTTTGTCTTATATGTATTAATTTGTATGTTTAATGTATACCCACAGTGTGCAGTGAGAGCCCTGTGGGAATTCAGAAGTCTTCATCGTTAACACTGTTGTGGTCCTACCACCTATCCTGATGATAACTTAAATATTGTAATATTAGTGGGTTCACCTTGAATTATGGTTGTGTAGTGTAATGTTGGAATCTAGCATAGATGCCAAATGCAAAGATTCTCTGCTGTCTTCTATGTTTGTCACACAGTACATATACTTTTATTTGATACATGTCTATGCTAGAGAAGGCCAAGCACTTTATTTTTGGAATATTGCAAACATTTCAAGGAGTTAACAATATAAAAAGGCCCCTGGTAAAATTGTAGTCAGTAGACCATCACACAGTACTTCGGAGATTACAGCCAGTTTTTAAAAAATTATTAGTTTGTTTTTTTTTTTTTTTTTTGAGGCTTATCTCTTAAGTTCTGGAATGTGTATCCAAGAATGTATGCAAGCTCCCAATGTCTCACAAGAGATTTTTTAAGGATTATCCAGTCTTTTAAAATTGAACTTAATTATACTGTAGACATGTATAAATACATGTCAACATACACTCTTATTTAGACTTATACATTTTACTCCAAGTTTTAATAGTCAGAATTCTCATTCACCTTACCTATATCTAGTAGTAATTTTTAGCACCTAAATCAGTGTTTCTTTCTGCTAATCATGTAAACAGCATTTTTTGATTATCTGACTCTTTATCCAGAATGCAGGATGTCTAATCTGATGACAAGAAATTTCACACCCCCCACCTCTCTCCACCCCTTCACCTCCTCCCCCCAACCTGTAAAAAAAAAAAAAGGTAAAGTACCATTAACTCATGGTATGCTCCGGGGATTTAATTTTGTCTCCCTGGAACTCTGGCTCTTTCTAGAATGGGCATAATAATCATTTCTCCTTGGCAGAGAGTCGGGATTAGAACATGTTTTGTATTCTTTGAAAACTTTCATCTTTGGTGTTTCTAACTTGTTCTGTGGGCCATTAAACACATAATGGTTTATTTAAATATCAGTTCATCTGTAGTCCTCACTTTTTTCCTATTTATTTTTGTTTCGTTTGAAGAAAGTGTTAAAGGACTTCTGAAAGGATTAGATACTCTTTGCCTTTGATTTTAGTGAAATCTCTTAAAAGCTTTCCTTGATCTAATCATTTTAAATTAAAAAAATTGAATTTTCTAATCCTTTGTGGCTTATATTGACATAGTCTGAAGAATAGTATTTAACCTACTAAAACACAGCTTCGGTATGTTATTTTCCTTAAAACTCCATTCTCTGTGTGGACTTTTTTTTTTCTTTAATGTGTTTTTAAATTCTATTCTTTCCTCTAGAGAGAATGTGGCTTTGCCTTTTTCTAGCTAATAATGTTTATATCAAATTCTGGAGCAGACAAAATAGGATGCAATCGTAACATTTTGGAAGAATATTCATGCATTTTTGCAGAGACAAGCATCCGTTGTGAAAATGTATTAATTAAGTCTGACTTTGAGTTCAGCTGTTTGTCAGATGAGTGGTATTGGGGGAGTCACCGGCGAGGCTCCCGGCCAGGAGAGGGCAGTGCAGCCCTTCCTGCTGGCAAGCCCAGCTGGTTGCTCTGCCTTTGACAGAAGTAACATTTTGGAATCCATTTCTTAAAAGTGGAATACAGTTGTCCTTCTGTGTCTGCGGGGCTTTGAAACCCCTCAGATACGGAGTGCCGATTGCACTCCAGAACTTGGGGTGTGCAGTATAGGCATGTGTTGATTTAAACCTCAATTCTGCCAAACGTTTCCACACTCCTCCTCTGAATCTAGTTATAGCTCACATATAAATTATTTTGGTACTGGTTAGTTTTTAACTTGAGGAAGGTTTAGAACATGAATCTGTAAATGTTCATGTTGATAATATCAACTTTATTCCTTCCACGCGTCTTGCCAAACTTTGTTAGACATTTAGATGAGGGGGAAATCTCAACCCGATGCTTTGGTTTCTTTATGTTGTGGGTGAATATAACATGCGTGGTTTGAATCCTTGAGGCGTTTTATGAGTAATAGCATGAGGCTACAGATTAAATCAAGAATTCACTAGTTAATAATCCTGCAGATTCAAATGAACTGTTTAAAGGTATTCAGCAATATGGCAAAGATATCAATTTCTGTGACAGTGAAATTTCAGAAACTTCTAGTAAAACTACTGGTACTTTGGGTGGTGCATAGAGAAAATATTGGGCATTTGCTTTCTCATCCATGATGCTGCATCCTGGTCATCTACCCTGGTTTGCTCACTAATCGACAATGTGCACCCAGACAAATCCCTTTGCCTTCCTGAGACTCATGCCTAAAATGCAGGAGTTGATAAAATGATATTTTTGTTCTGAGCCATGTTAATTTTAGAAACCTCGCGGAGGTTGGTGGGGTTATTTCCTCTGTAAAAGGAACCTAAAGACTGAGCTAGATTTAAGGGAGGTGAGCTTTATATGTATTTTGAATAAACCTCTTCCTGCACTCTAGAAGATGTTAACCATAAATACGTTAAAGGAAAATGAAGGTGCTTCGCTCCAAAACACTGCTTTGGGAGTGCCTAATTCATTGCTCTTTAAAATATGTTGCAACAGTGTTGAAAGGCACCATCAACCCTATTCTCTCCATTCTGAATTAGTTTTGTTCGCTATTTCTTCAGCATTGTGAGATAAATGCTAATCATTCTCCCTCTGTGAGTTAAATGTAAACACAGAGGAACCTGATGAAATCATGACAATAGCCCTTTGCAATCTGAAGTTTTAGTGGAAGGTTTACAGATCCGTCATTCTTTCCTAGATGATTTTTGTTCTTTAGGCTAAGGCTGGAGCCAGGAAAGGAGATTCTGGTCAAATAGGACATTCATATCTGCCTAGTTAAAAATGCATATCTCATCTCCTATGGAGAAAATCCTCAGTCATAATTTGAAAATTTTCCTGCAGATGTCTCTTTATATTTTTTCAATTCTTAAATTGAATCAGAACATCTTTTAACTCATAAATTCATCCTTTAGCTAGATCCTTTCAAGAGAGACAATAGACTTTGTTAAAAAAAAAAAAAAAACTTAAGCACATATAAATTTTAAAGCTTTTATTTGAGGATTCAGGGATTCCGGAATGGGGGGGGGGTCTCACCAGAGCACAGGGGACTGGCTCTCTACTGAGAGGCTAGGCAGGTACGAGGGGAAACTTTTATATAGTATTTGCCAAAGCAAGACAAAGAAACACTTTTGATTGGTTAGAAGTTAGCTGATGAAAAGAATGATAAACAGAAAGAAAGATAATAATTTTTAAAAAAGAAGTTGGTAGTTTGGGATTGGTGTCGTTTCTAGTTTCAATTTACTGTTTGCATTGAGCTTTGGTTTGCTCCTGTCGGAATTTAAAGTACCAGAACCCACCCCAAGTTTCATGGACTGCCAATTGGAATTTTGTTTTAACAACTTAAACCATTAGGTCAGAATATCAAGAACATCTCCCTGCAGTAGTTATAACCTGGCATATGGGAGGATCAGGGAGATGTCTTTCACAAAGTGAACCTGGTAGTGCAAAGACAAAAACAATTTTGTCTCCAGAACTCTATTTCTTTTCTATTGGCTCTGCTATCTTTACACTGCACTTCTTGTGTTCCAAGAAATTACACTTTTCCCTCCAGGTATGATTCTGCCAGACTAACACATTCTGATGTTTCAATGTGATCCTTACCCAAAGGAGATCTTAAGAGACGTGGCTTCTTATAATTATCATTATCAATATCAGTATTAGTATACTTACCCAAAGGAGATCTTAAGAGACCTGGCTTCTTATAATTATCATTATCAATATCAGTATTAGTATCATTATCAATAGGTATTTATCCCCTTTAAGTTGACTTGAGTCAGACTTGCCCCACAATAAAAACTTTCACTACCTTTGGTTTTATTTTTAAGTTAAGGGAGCTAGCAAAGTGACATTGATTTTTGTTGATGAATTCCTTTGTTTGGGATCCCTGTTGCCCCCTAATTTTCACCCTTTCCCTAGCTTGCTTATTTCTGTGAATTTTTCAGGTCCTGCTGTACTTTCAAGTAAATTAACACCTTTTTCAAGGATGCACAAATGAGTGAATGTTTGGAGTGAATGTTGAACAAACTATGCTCCCGATAGAGTGACACGTGTGGACTGCTGAATTAAAGTCAGATCTTTACCATCCACACTGTTTACCTATTTCACTTGAGCAAAGTGTAGGTGGTGTTGTGTTTGGTCTGAGTGTCTCTAAAATAACTCCCAGTGTCACTCTGCATTCTTGCTCCACTCCACTTATGAGTAGATTGTATTTGAACATTCTTCCAATGAAGGTGCCCTAAAGCAGGTCTTTCCAAACTTCCATGTGGTATTTGAACATTATACAGAAAATTCTGGTCCATGCTGGTCCTACGTGGGGAGCGAGGCTCTTGCCACCCTCCCAAGGTTTGCTGAAAACATCACTGACATGAGGCAGATTGATTAATTTATTTTAATATGTATATATAGGAACCTTCATAATGAAAACTCAAAGACACAGGGGAAATTGTCCATTTTTATGCTTAGGTTCAACAAAGTATGGACAGCCATGTAGAAACAGGGTATGATCTAAGGCTAACTCACTGAGTGGGGAACCCAGCAAGGCCTGTCTGTCTGGATTCTTCTTGGCCTCTCTGAGCAGCATCCCTTTCTTCTGGGTGTGGGGCAGGGCCCTCTCTGGAATGAGAGTCCTATGACCTACAGTCATTCAGGTAGGTCACATAACTTCTTTATGGCCGGTTTTTATGTGGAATAATTTTAGGTTTTATGGCTGGCTTTTGGGCAAAGGGGTTCTGGCTTTTATGACCCGCCTTGGGGTAGAGGGATTCTAGTTTCTATGGCCAGCCTCAGGGAAGAACGGGACTGAGAGGCAGGAGGACAAGGGAAGGTCAGAGAAGAACTTTTGCATCTCAGGCCTTCATTTTGGGGTACTATTTTCTGAGCCCCATCTCTTGCAAGCTGGTGTAATACCCTTGCCAGAATCAAGAGGAGGGAAATAGAAAAATCTATGAAATATTGATAGGAGTTAAGGGAGAGAAGAAAATACTTACATTTTAAAAATAGTAATCGTTGAAGATTAGGGGGGTGAGTAGTAGCATCATGACAACCTGAAATTAACCCTCAGGGCTCGCGTGTGGGAATATGTGTGGTGACTGGGTGTCCCGCATTTTCCAGAATGATGCCTTTCCTTTAGCGCAACTGTTGCTAGGTTATGCCTGGTTTAGAGTTCTGGGTTTGCATTCAGCTTACAGTCTAAATAGATCTTTGGAAACATTTTTTATTTACTTACTCACAATGATGCAGAAACTGTGAGGAGTTGAGCAACGTGGCTTCCTCCTCAGTCGTTCAAGATGGATTTTACTCTTCTGTCTCCCATTTTAATTAAGATTTTGGGCTTTGCTTTATCATTCAAGCAGATCACTTTTTCATTTCTTTTTTAAAATCCAGTCTACTGTATTCTGCTGGTACAACGTTTAGTGTACCCCTGTGGGCACACAGATCACCTGATTTCAATGAAATTTGTTTTTCTAGGTAGATTCTTTGGAATGCTTCACACCAAAGTGTTTCTGATATCTCTGGCTGAGGCCCTCTCAGCCTAACTCCTCTCACCACATGCTGTTGGCTGTAGCCTGCAGTTAAGTTTTACAATGTGAAACGCCACCCAACCTACTGGAGACACCAATATACTCACTATTGCCAGATTCAAAGGGTGAGCCAAGTGTGTGTTTGTTTCCAGGAAGTCAAATAAGATTACGTAGCCATCCCAGACAGTCTAAGCTCCATCTTGCACTCAGGTGCAAAGTAGTGGCATCAGCTGCACCTCTGTACCTCAGAAGTCCACTGGAGCAGGCCAAGGTGTTCACAGCAGGCGGCAGCAAGACCTTCTATAGATCCGGGGGCCCCAGCAGCTCATGACAAGAGAATTCGTTCCCATTGAGCTTGTCATGACAGTTTTCTTCTAACAGCTCCCAGCATAAATAAACCTGAAGGGTTGGGGTCCCGCCTAACTAGACCTGATAGACATACAAGCTATAGGAAAGTGAGAAGAAGCTCTTTATTGTCACTTAGAGGGACAGATAAAAGTACCAGCTGATTTATATTGATAAATGACACTTCTCTTCCTCAGTACACTTTCTTAAAAACAGGTAAAATTTTCCTGCAGATCAAGTGGAGCAGAGAAAAGGAAGAAAGAACAACAAAAAAGGTAGAATGGAAAGGCTCTCCAGAATACTTTTATTATGACTGGGCAGTGTTTTGAGGGGATTTTTGTGTGTCTCATCAACCCCCTGCTATGATCCCTTTGAGTCCTGGGTCCCCACCTGCCCCCGCCTACACACAGCCTGGTACTGGTTCCTGGTGTCACTGCCTGAGCTCCGTACCAAATCCGGAGAAAAATTGTCTTCCATGAAACCAGTCCCTGGTGCCAAAAAGGTTGGGAACCACTGCCTTAGCCATGATTATGTGGTATTTATCTATAGCAAAAACTTAACTCTTAAAATTAGAGTTTAAGGTAACAATGTGCTTTTATGTATGCCCACATAAATTTCACTAAAATGACAGTGGAACTCATAGATCTTTAAGGACCCTGAGAATGAGGAGGATCCCCTCAAGATGTCAACAAAATTTGAAAGATGGGAAGCAGATAGGCTCGTTAACTGTTGCAGCACCCTCGAGGAAGCTCAGACCCACCCCACGTGCCTGCAGACCTGGGAGCCAGGAAAGGAAGCGAAGTGCTTTGCTCCACAGAACAGAGGAAAGGCCTAGGGACGGGGCGGGGCGCTGGCTGCCTCTGAGGGCGGGGTCAAAACGGGAAGGTCGCTTTCAAGCCTCTAAATTGGAAAATGCCCTCTCCCGCTTTGTGCAGCCAAGTGCCCCTCCACCACCGCTTTCCCCCCTCCTCTCTGGTGAGTTTAACACGGAGGCTTTGGCCCAGGAAATCAGGCTCAACTGAGGCCCTGCAGTGAGATCCCCACGTTGAAAATAACAGGATTAAGTGAGAAGTATAAACACTTCACAACAGGGAGTCTCTTCCCTCTCTCCTCCCCCACCCCTTTACTTTTTCTCAGTTACTTGCAGTTATAGAGAAGGCATGGCATCCAGTAACAGGAAACGGAATAGCAGAGAGAGAGAGAGAGAGAGAGAGAGGGAGTCCCCAGGGTGATGGGGAAGGGAAGCCCTAGGACAGCAGCTGTGCAGGAGATAGAAACCAGCCAGGTGAGACTGGAGTGGGAGCAGAGAGGATTCCCAGAGCCAGGCTTCCCACGCGTCACTGATAGAGTACCTGTTGGAGAGTGTGGAGTTGAATTAGAGATAAATAGAAAATAAAGTAAACAACAACAAAATGAAGTGATGATTAACTCCAGGGAAAACAAAAGCTTACAAAAAAGGAAATGTAGCACAGTGTACCGCCTAACTCAGTTGTGAAGTATATCTATATAGTCATAATAGTATAGGCACTGAAAATTGATGGGCCTCCAAATTGTGATTGTGATATAATTTTGATAGAATGACTGGGAGCAGGGAGAAGGAGAGAGTAGGGTAGTCTGTGTGTGTGTGTGTTTGCGTGTTGGCGCATACCAACGTGTGTGCAATAAGAGAGCTAAATAAATGCTCTTTTTCCAGAGGTCCACAGTTGAAAGTGAATAGTTCGTATCAAAAATAGAAAAACCAAAAAGGAGTCAAAAGAGGTTACCTTTGGGCAACAAGAATCAGAGATGAAGTTAAGAGATTGTTATTTTCATTAGGTACCTTTTACTAATTTCAATTATGTAAATGATATACAAGTATTGCCTTGAGAAAAGTTTTAAATAGGAAGGAAAGTAGGTGGCATATATAGGTATATGGGAGATCTGAATAATTTCCAATGTTTATCTTAATTAACTTTGTGTTTAACAAATACCAGTTAATAGAGACTTCCTCATAAAAAAAGAAAAAATGACTTTTGCAAGACTTTATACTGTAGCAGTTATCAGATTAGACCATGTTCTGCTGTCAAAGTTTTCAGTCTGTAGCAAAATGTTACTGGAAGACTGGTTCTTTCTTGAGAAACACTTCTTTATTCTGAGATTGTCCATGCTACTTATTTTTATGGAGTGATAGTAGTTAGTGTTTTGTGTTTTTAATTTATAAATGAAAAACTGGCAATTCTATGTAGTTCCCAACACTTTTTTTGACAATTTTCCTATTTATGAAATTTGAAAGCCTAGTATCCACTGGATTAGGTTATTTAATCTGGCTGTATTGATTGTTTTGGATAAAATCTATTTCCATTTGGTTTGCCTTCATTGCTTTGTCTAATGCATGGAAATGACAGGGAACAAATGCCAGACCTGGCATTCTCTAAATGTCAAAGTCCCCTAGGGATTGTTTTTTACAAGCCATTTATTAAAAAGGGCTCTGCTTGTTACCCAACAAACAGCTTTTTTTTAACTGGGCATGTTAACTTCCTATGTCCGTAGTCATTAAATATAATTGATCATTTTTCTCAGGTATTTAAAAAATACTGCATGTAATTTACAAGGTCACTTGAAATTTATGTTTTCCTTATGTTCTCAGATTATGAAGCATTCTTTATTATGGTTCATGCCTGCTACTTCCCAATAATTAAGGTTTACCAACAAGAGGGATCTAATAACAGATTATAGAAAACACTATTCAGAATCTTCTTTGAAAATATTCGTCACGATTATATTTTTCAGTGGCATGGCTTAGCTGTCCAAATCTAGACAAGTTTTTGATGAATAAATAAATTATAGTTTCAGAGGATCAGAGCATAAGAGTTAAAAACAAAATGAGGAGATGACTATGAACAATGGATTTGGAAATCATGGTACTTACAAAGGTCAGAGAACAGTTATGTATGCTGTAGAATATTCTGGAAGTTAACCTTTAACTCATTTTATAAGGAAGAATGATTTGCTAAGACTATAATCACATAAACTCTAAGGATTTCTACATTTAATCACATCTACATAATGTTTTTGGACACTTGTTTTTAATGTCTACACTGGGTTGAAGAAAGATGAGGGTGCTTTCATAGTATATGTTGCTGTCTTTCCGTTTATATTTCACTAAGTTCAGTGAAAATACCTCTTCTCCAGGGAAACATATCCTTTTCCCAAGAGGGTTTTGACATAGTCATGGCAAGCCCATTTTGGGAAACACACAACAAAAGTGTAAAATAGTGAATAAAATATCAGTTCTGGAATCAGTCATATATTTGAGATGTTACTGGCATACAGTTGCCACATTGAGCAAATAAAAACACAGAACACTCAGACATATTTTAATTTTAGATAACAAATAATTTTTAGTATGTCTTATGCAAAATTTGGGTGCATACTTACACTAAAAAAAAATTATTTACTATTTATCTGAAGTTCAAATTTGACTGGGCATCCTGTATTTGCTCTTGCAACCTACAACCTAAAGCAGGTAACAATCTTTTAACCTCCAGCTTCTAGACCAGTGAAGTGGAGTAATCGTACTTACTTCATAGGTTGTAGAGACAGCTTTGAATCCTAGTCTACTGATTTTGAGTCCATTGTTCTTTTTTCCTACATTGGCTGCCTCCTGTCCTAATTGTGATACACCATCATTATCATCACTGAGGTCCTTATCTTCTCAACAGACTTTTTTTAAAAACACTTGCTGTGGTCAAGATAATTTATGAGGCACTGTGGAGTCTAAAGGGAGACAGAAGACTTGATCTCATCTGCAAGGAGTATAAAATCTAGTGTCATCTATATTTTTAGTTGAAGGAAGTGATGTGTATATGGTCTGGTAAACATTCAAGCAGTACCGAAGTTTACACGTTGAAAGTTCTGTCTCCCACCCAGTTTTCCCACAGTTGCTTTCCCCAGAGGCAGTCGGTGTTTTGTGTATCCTTTCAGAAACGTTCTGTTGGTGACCAGATACACGTATTTTCCCCCAAAAAATGGGAGCATACCATAACAACTGTTTCGTACCTTATTTTTTTCCTTTAACAATACATCTTAATATAATATTGACCTCCTGCTTAGTGGCTTAAATGACTGTAAATATTCATGCATAACACTATATTTCTGGTGCTACTGTTGAACCTGTTTGCCTACACAGTTTATTTGTGCTTGAGGTATGCAAAAATGGGCCACCATTCTCCTGTAATTTAGGAAGATAGCATGACACACCCTAAATCCGCTACTGCCATTAGCCCAGCCAGATCGCCTCATCTGTCACCCAGGTGCCACCAGTCTCACTGCTGTTTCCCTGGCTCTCTTTCAATCCTTTCTTCACACCTTTAAAAACTTGAATTGTAGCAGGCTGCCCAGCTTGCACCAAATAACCTTTAACTGGTTCTGGTTAAAAAGCCCCCTGGGCCCAGCTTCCCTGTTTGTGCTTGTCACCCACACACCCAGGGCTCACCGTGCTCTGGCCATGCCGAGGAGCTGCTCCCCTCTCCCCTCACCCGTGCGTGGCTGCGCCCTGCCACTGACGGCTCATAGAGGCTTTCTCTGACCATCCAGCGCAAAGCTACTCTTTTGAGTTACCTGATTTTAATCACCTCGTGATAATTCTCTGGTAGCCCACCAGAAAATGACAGAATTATCATCATCTGTTTGTCGTCATCTTTGTTGTCTAGTTCCACCCCACTAAAATCTAAGGTCTATGCATTGTGCACCCTGGATCCTGGTGCCTAATTAGTATCTGGCAGGCAGTAACTGACTGAACATATGATTGAATGGACGGTGTTAAGAGAAGATTTATTTACACTGTTATAAGTATTACAACTGTTACACTGTTCATTTTATGAGTTGCAGTCTAGTAGTTATAAAATACTTAATACTGTCCTGTATGGGTACCTGTACTATATACTGTACTCTTACAGTATCCCCCCCCATCCACGGTTTCACCTTCCACAGTTTCAGTTATAAGTTCAGTCACCTACAGTCAACTGCATCCAAAAATACTAAATAGAAAATTCTAGAAATAGCTCATAAGTTTTAAATTACCCACTGTTCTGAGTAGCGTGATGAAATCTCCATCCCACCTGGGACATGAACCATCTGATTGTCCAAAGTGTCTGTGCTGTCCACGCTCCCTGACCATTTCTCACACAGTAGCCCCATCTAGGATATCAGATCTGCTGCAGTATCGTAGTGCTGGTGTTCGAATCACCCTTGTTTTACTTAATAATGGCCCCAGAGCGCAAGAGTAGTGATTCTATTATAGTGTTATAATTGTTCTATTTTATTATTAGTTATTGTTAATATATTGCTGTGCCTAATTTATAAATTAAGCTTTATTGTAGGTACGTATGTATAGGAAAGAGCATAGAATATGTAGGAGTTGGTACCATCCATGGTTTCAGGCTCCACTGGGGGTCTTGAACATATCCCTAGTGGATTAGCATTAGTAGTTATAAAAGTAATTTCCCTTGGTATATCAGCATATGTTATGATAAAATACTTGTTGTGGTCATTGTACAATAGAGTAATACGATACAGGTGAATTGAGCAAGCTATGCCATGTAGGCAGTTGGAGCAGACAGATAATAAAGATTCAACGTGTTGAAGGAGAATTTAAACTATTGACCATCAATTCATGTATATTGTGACCCTAAGTGTTTTCTGAACTGTGAATTTAGGATCATGGATATCTTTCCCTAAGAAAGCATTATTTTTAGGTAAATTAATAACAGGTCCTGCACTGATATAACAAAGTTTAAAAGGCTAAGAAATGTATTAATTAATATGGATAGTATTGTTTGTTTTTAATTTCATTAATTCTGATTTTAGTAAGTTTTTTCAACAAGGCATTTATCAGAGTTGCAAAATTTATCTCTGATAATCTATATTGATTTAACATGTGCATATATATACACATACACATATGTGTATATAAATAACATATAAATATACTGTCAGTATTGTGTCATGATTAGGGCACTTTAAAGCATGGACTTTGGCCTAGGACAAGCCTGTCTTCAGATCCCCAGCTCTGCCATATGACCTTTGGCAGGCCATTTACCCTTTTATAAGCATTAGTTACGTCATTTCTAAAATGGGAAGAATAATACTTCTCTCATACAGTTGCTGTGAGGGTTCTTTGGCATTACGTGAATGTAAAGCTCTTAGCAGTGTGTCACATAATGAATGCATCCTTGATGATAGTTATATTATTATCAACAGAATATCAGCTATTGTGAAATGGCTAGAACATCATCACAAAATCAGAAATATCAGGTGAAACAAAAAATTTAAAAGTTTAAATCATAAACTGAGATTTACTCAGTGATGCTTACTGTTTCCTCCCTACAGTTTTCTAATCACATCATTCTAATCAGATTTTCAAAATTGATGTCAGGTTGGACAATAGATGTGTTTGTCTGGCCCACAGTAGTTTTAATTGCTATTTTTTGTTGCCATACTTGAAAATTTCTCAGCCTTGAATAATGTGGACTTCTAACTACTTCCAAAAAATAATAGTAAGTAGTGATAGTGAAGCTATATTCTCACCTGGTTGAAATCAGGCTACACCTGGTATTAGCTTTTCCTCTACATGGAACTTTCTCCAAATCCCAAGTCTCTGCCCGGCCTTCCTTATTCATGTTACCTGCCAACTCCTGTAGATTTTTTAGTTACAACTCTTAGTCTGTATTTTGGTGCTGAACCAGCATTTGAACTTGATGTTCAAACTGATTCATTAGGAAATGTTTAGAGCTTTAACAGGGGGAATTTTTTTTATAAAGGGATAACTCAGAGATTGCAGTTTTAATTCTAGACCACAGCAATAAAGCAAATGTCACAATAAAGCAACTCGCACAGATTTTTTGGTTTCATAGTGCATATAAAAGTTATGTTTACACTGTAGTCTATATAGTGTACAATAGCATTATGTCTAAAAAATGTACATAGTTTAATTTAAAAATCCTTTATTTCTAGCAAATGCTGACAATCATCTGAATCTTCAGCAAGTCATAGTCTTTCTGCTGGTGGAAGGTCTTGCCTTGATGGTGATGGCTGCTGACTGATCAGGGTCACGTTTGCTGAAGGTTGGGGTGGCTGTGGCAATTTCTGCAAATAAGACAACAATGAGTTTGCTGCATCGATTGACTTTTCCTTTCATGAAAGATTTCTCTGTAGTATGTAATGCTGCTCGATAGCATTTTACCCATTGTAGGGCTTCTTTGAAAATTGGAGTCAGTCCTCTCGAACGCTGCTACTGCTTTATCAGCAAAGTTTGTGGAATATTGTAAATCCTTTGTTGTAATTTCAACAATGTTCACAGTGTCTTCACTAGAAGTAGATTGCATGTCAAGAAACCACTTCCTTTGCTTATCCGAAAGAAGTGACTCCACTGAAGTGTTATAATGAGATTGCAGCACTTCAGTCACATTTTCAGGCCCCACTTCTAATTCTAGTTCTGTTGCTACTTCCACCTCATCTGCAGTTACTTCCTCCACTGAAATCTTGAACCCCTCAAACTCATCCATGAAGGGTTAGAATCACCTTCTTCTAAACATCTTGTTCGTGTTGATACTTTGACCTCCTCCCGTGAATCTCCAGTGTTGTTAATGGCATCTTTAATGTGAACCCTTTCCAGAAGGTTTTCAATTCACTTTGACCAGATCCATCAGAGGAATCACTATCTATGGTAGCTATCGCCTTACAAAATTTATTTTTTAAATAGTAAGATTTGAAAGGCAGAATTACTCCTTGATCCATGGGCTGCAGAGTGGATGCTGTGTTAGCAGACATGAAAACAACATTCATCTTGTACATCTCCACCAAAACTCTTGGGTAACTAAGTCCATTGTCAATATGCAATAATATTTTGAAAGCAATCTTTTTCTCTAAGCAGTAGGTTTCAATAGTGGGCTTAAAATGTTGAGTAAACCACGCTGTCCACGGATGTGCTGTCATCCAGGCTTGTTGTTCCATTTATAGAGCACAGCCAGAGTAGATTCAGCATAATTCTGAAGTGCCCTAGGATTTTCTAATTGAGCACTGCCTTCAACTTGAAGTCACTAGCTCCATTAGCTGCTCCTAACAAGAGAGTCAGCCTATCCTTTCAAGCTTTGAAGCCAGGCATTGACTTCTCTTGTCAAGCTGTCTAAGTCCTAGATGGCGTCTTCTCCCAGTAGAAGGCTGTTACATCTACGCTGAAAATCAATTAGCTCTTATAGATCTTCTGGATAACTTGCTGCAGCTTCTGCATCAGCAGTTGCTGTGCTTCACCTTGCACTTTTATATTATGCAGATGGCTGCTTTCCTTGAACCTCATGAACCAGCCTCTGCTAGCTTCCAACTTCTGTAGCGTCCTCACCTGTCTCAGCCTTCATAGAACTGAGAGAGTTAGGGCCTTTCTCTGGATTAAGTTTTTTCTTAAGGGAATACTGTGGCTGGTTTGATCTTTTTATCCAGACCACTCAAATTTGTTCCGTATTAGCAATAAGGCTGTTTCGCTTTCTTGTCATTCATGTGTAGGCTAGAGTAGCACTTCTAATGTCCTTCAGGCACTTTACCTTTGCAGTCACAACTAGGCTAACCATTTGGCACAAGAGGCCTAGCTTTCAGCCTGTCTCGGCTTTTGACATGCCTTCTTCACTGAGCTTAATTACTTCTAGCTTTTGATTTAAATCAGAGCCGTGAGACTCTTCCTTTCACTTGAACACTTAGAGGCCATTGTAGGGCTGTTAACTGGCCTAGTGGCAATATGGTTGTGTCTGAGGGAATAGGGAGGCCTGAGGAGAGAAAGAGAGACAGGGGAATGCCACTGGTCAGTGGAGCAGTCAGAACACACACAACACTTAGTAAATTCGCCATCTTATATGGGTATGGTTTGTGGTGCCCCAAAACAATTACAACAGTAACATCAAGAATCAGTGCTCACAGATCACCATGACAAATAAAATAATTATGAAAAAGTTTGAAATATTGTGAGAATTACCAAAATGTGACATAGAGAGATGAAGTGAGCACAGGCTGTTGGAAAAATGGTGCTCATAGACTTGCTTGGCACGGGGTTGCCACAAATCTTCAATTTTTAAAAAGTACGGTATCTATTCCCTGGTGATCTAGTGGTTGGGGGACAAAAACACACACAATATCTGTGAAGTGTACAATAAAACAAGATATGCCTGCACTTAAAACTTCTGCCCAACAAGGAACTTGGTGGCTGAGTATGTAAAGTTTTGTTTACATTTGGAATAGTGTTATTTGTACTCACATATTTAAGACACTTTCGCTTAGACACAGCAGCCAGTCAAATGGAAATTAATCTTAAGGTGAAAAAAAGCACTTTAGGAAGAATGTGCTCTATATAAATGCATCTTCTTGATTATGTCCACCCCCAAAATAAATGAATGAAGAATGAATGAATGCATACATACATTAGAAAAAGTTTGGAGTATTGTGTTAGTCCAAAGGATAACCATCAGTTCCATTTTTATTCTTTCAAGTTTGTTTTTGTGCACCTTCAGAGATGCCCATGATAGCCTTTGGCATTGATTTAGTATTGTTTTCAGGAAGGTACATTTGACAAGAGGCATTAGAAGTCCAAAGTGCCACCTTCACCTTCTCAGAGAATCATTTCTCTCTGGCTCTAGCTCCTACTCCCTCTGCCTGTTCCTGCTCATTTATGCGTGATTGTAAAATACACATTCATTACTTTGTAAAAGCCATGCTTGGGATTTGGCAGCAGGTAGTGATGCTCCTAATCAGTAACTATGACAAAAAAAAAAAAATTAGTGGGGGCTGCAGGGAAAGGGAGTGGAGACTAGGGAAAGAGCTAGTCTGGGAGTTTGGCCGTGTGTTAACTCAGGTCTTTTTCTAGTAGCATCGTAGAATGGTAGATCTGGAAGGGGACCAAGAATGATGACTTTACACAGCCCTGTCATATGGCCAGGGAAGAACATGCTGGCCAGGGAAATTCAGTGACTTGTCTTAAATGGGCAAGTTGGTGACAGTCAGGTGCCCCACCTACCTACCTGCCTCCAATGCTTAGCTCCTGAGGTTAAGTCTCTTTTCTCATCTATTAAATTTTTCTCTGAAGTAAACACATAACATACTGCCATACATTGAATACTCTGTGTGAAAGTGTCTTGCCCGTTATAAGTAGGAAGTAAAATATTAGCTGATTTCATTAGCTAATTTTCTGCTAGGTAAAGCTCAGTCAGGGTTAGCAACACATTTTGTATATAAGAGGCCCCTTGAAGGCAGAATGGATTCATCTGCACCTACCATAATGCCTCTCTAGCCTCTAGAATGTGCTCAGAAATGCTGATTACATGATGAATTATACATATTAATTATACTTCAGAATTCCTTTCAATAAGATAAGGGTTTTTAAATTAATTTTCTAGTGTTCATTATGAATTCGTGCTGGTACATTCATTCATTCATGGTTAGATATTTTTGCCATTGCTGACTGGGTTTGTAAGTGCACCACAGCACAAGATTAAGATAATTGTCCAGGATATAGATTTTGGCTCTGTTTACATGTTGGCTAGATCCAAAAAAATGCATATGACTGTAGAACTGAAAAAACACAAACCAAATTCAAGCGTGCTTTGTCACCCTGAAGGAGATCTGAAGAGATGAATGTGGACAAGTTTGCCTGTGAATATATGTGCATTTTAAATAGTGTCCTTTAAACTTGGGCACATGAAAGCTGTCCAGTGTGCACGGGGACACTGGTAATTTAAAGGGTAGCAACTTCCAGAAACTCATCTTCCGTATGTCCTTCTCCCTAAAATGGATCTACCTCTGAATTCTCGTACGCTCAAGGCTTCAGGCTGTTTCTCTGTTTTCACCTCTGCTGGACAATTTGCCTTTTGCCACTTAAAAAAAAAAATGAAGTAACACTCGCCCATAGCCTTATTTGGTACATTGCACAGGTATAAAAACCTCCAGGGATTCGGAGAGGGCAAACTAAGTGTCAATTTCAAATACTGGTTTTGGAGAAGCTTCCTTTAGTGAAGGATAATGCAGTTTTTCAATATTATTTTAAAGCATAGAGAGAATAATAAAAGTTGATGACCACTGCAGGGTATTTGAGTTTTTCTCACCATTTTGACATTCATCTGGTAACTAAGTTTATCATTAATTTTTAACCAATGTCTTTTTCAAATACACTCTCTCTCTGATGACACGCCAGAGTGGTGCATATTTAATTCTGCACTTAAAAGTCTGCTTGATCTGAATATTATCTGCCAGGATTGCATTTGAAAAAGGTAATCATGGTGTTGATTGTGTCATAATTCTTTCCCCTTGAGTGCAAATTCTGTGGTCACTGTCAGTTTCACTGAAAGTGGAAGCTGTTATCCTCCATACTTTTCATAATGATTCAGGGACTACAGAGAAAAAACTTAGAGTTTAGAGATGATTAAACTAAAATACACAGATTCCACCAACTGTACAAAATGTGTTGGAGAGAGAGCCCCATGGTTACACAATGCATGGTAATGTGGAAAACCTTCAGAGAGCCGTGTGTGGGCAGACAATGACGGTGCTAAGCCTTGAATAAAATTGTACTTTATCATCTCTGAGAAGCAATCAAAAGTGAGGAACAAAGACTTAAAAGTAAATTTAGACCAAAATACCTTTATCTCTATAATTTAAACAATTTACTTTGCTTTCTCATTCTTAAAAATGGTGATCTTCAAATTTAAAGAATTATTCTGTCCTGTTTAGTGTCAGTGGAGGTATATGATTGTTACCTAGCTCCTGAGTTAAGTTGCAGAAATTTCAGTTAGAGGAGAGACTGGTTAACTCACAAAGCAGTGATATTTTAACCAAGGCTTCATATCAGTCACATGTGGAGCATTTGGAAACATTCATGCACAATTTCCTCATCCAGGGAGCTGATTCAGTAGATCTGGGATAGGGTACTATAATCAATATTTTAAAAAATTCCTTGGCTGACCGGTGTGTACCATCATATCTACAGATGCGACCGCTATGATAAAAGACTTTTACCAGCCACTGATCCTAGAAATATTTCTGAAAATCAACCTGTGGGTATGTGATTATTCTTCGTTCGGATATCAGCCTTTCACTTGTACCCCAGTATATTAGTTTTCCAGGGCTACCAGAACAAATTTTCACAAACTTAGTGCCTTAAAACAATGAAAATTTATTCTCCCACAATTTTGGAGGCCAGAAGTCTGAAATCAAGGTATCAAAAGGGCTGTACTCCCTCTGGTGCACCTAGGAGAGAATCAGTCCATTCCTTGCCTCCTCCGGTGGTTGCCAGCCTTCCTTGGCATTTGTCCTTATCACTCCAATATCTGTGTTCCTATTCTTCGTGCTGCCTTCTCTGCTTCTGTCTTTCTTAAATCTCCCTCTACTTTCTTTTGTAAAGACACTTATGAGTTTATTTAGGGCCCACCCAGATACTCTTCCCATCTCAAGTTCTGTAACATATTCCCATCTTTGAAGTTTTTGCCATATAAGGTAATATTAAGAGGTTCCAGAGCTGGACATCTTTTGGGGGTCTGTTATTCAGCCTTCCCCAGCAGATGGATAAATTATTTCCCTGAGCTGTCGACTACACCTCCAATTCTAGCCGTTCTCACAGCAAATACCTTTGGTCACAAGTGGACTGAGAGTGTAGGATCCGTGCAGCAAAACCCATCATCCTCCCCGACAAAGGCACTTCAAGCATGTGTCCTAGCAACAGTGGCTCTTGTTCAAGCTCATCTTTTAAGAATAGAATATTACAGTGCTGAGCATTATTTGAATATATTCTGAAATAGGCACAAGCCTTGTTACCTTTTCAGATGGACCCTGATTCAGTCCAGGCACATATGGGATGCTGCAAGGTTTAGTCTTAGAAATAGAGAATGTAGTTAGTTGATGGTAAACGTGGAGAGAAATGTTTCTGAGTCAAACTTTGCAAAAAAAAAAACACCTCGGGACCTTGACAGAAGTTAATTAACATGGGGCTTCATTTTCCTTACCTATGTAAGGAAGCGTTTGTTCCATAATCTCTTAAGTCCCTGTTCAGCTCAGAGATTCCATTTTTTGTTTCTTCCCTTACCGTCAGAAGGGAGGAAAGAATAGGTGTCAGTGCAGATGGATTTTAGAGAAGACGGCAAGAAATTGAAGAGGCTCATGAATGAAGGCCCTGCGGAAGTTTGAGATGATGAATATTCAGTGGCATTAATTTGTGGTATTGTTTAATTTTCTCTAGTAGTGCTGAGTCAGTCGCATGTGCATTGGGGAGGCTGTAAAGCGTTATGCTAGTGGCTGTGTCAGCACTGCTCCTCATTAACTGCTCCCCCGCCCCCTGACTTAGGGACGGGCCAGTCCTAGCTCCTCATCTCCAGCCATGTGGATCCATCCACCGGGAGGAGAAGGGGGCAAACCACACCAGTGAGAATATTTACCTGGGCCTTTTCCTACTGGAGCTGGAAGAAAGAACTGTTTTCTCTTATTGAGAGACACAAGGGTGCAAATAGGTGTTGCTTGATGCAGACATGTTTCTTGTCTAGTAGAGAAGCAAGGACTTGGGGATGTTTGGGGCAGAAAAAGGAGAGAGTAAAATCCCTGCATCCCTGAGACCAGCTGCAGCTATACCTTTTCATGATCTGACCACATTAACTATTAGGTCCTTTTTTCCCTTAAGGTAGTTAGAGTTTAGGTGTTTGACACTTGAAACTAAAAGAAATCTTAACAAATACAGAGTAAGGAAGATTGGTTGAGAGTTATACAGTATCAATTTCCAGGCACAACAGAACAACAGTGGGGCCAGAGATATGGAAGATATTAACAGGACTGGTGGAAGTGATAGACACAGTGCCTCAGCTGGGCAGGAGAGGAAGTGCTGTCTGTTGGGCTACAGATACAGAGGGATCAAGGGAATTCAGTTCGTAACTGGGCTAAGTAGATAAAAGGATAGGAAGTTGTGACAAGAGTATATAAGTGTTGGATGCAGTCACAAAGCATCTTCCTTTTATTAAGAAAAATAATGGATCACCATAAAGCACTGCAAAGAATCAGGAAAATTCCTTTGTAATTTTGCAATTGAAAAGAATAGGAATGACATGCACCTTTTTAGATTTGGCATGCTACAAGAAGAAACCTTTTTTTTTATTACATACACAGGAAGAGAACTTGACCTACAATATGGCAAGTCTGTGAAATTTGACAAGGTATTTTTTATAATATATTTTTGTCATGAGATATCTGGCTGATGGAGTAGCAAGAATTTTTAAATATAGAACTTCATTTCTCTTTAAGCAAAATATACTTGAGGTCAAACATTTGAAAAAAATTATTCTAGGGCAGAATTGAATGTATTAGAAAAATTTTAGATGTTTAGATATCATTTTCAACTGTCTACCTTTATGAACAGATGTTTTTTTAAATCTTTGCTACATCATGAATTACTTAGGGTGATACTGAATACCATAGTATATAAGGAAGCTCTTTAATGATATGTCTCTTTTCAATTGCAGTTTCTCAGCCCACTGTGACTTGTGGGTTCAAAAGGGCTCATACAAGTAATAGAATCCATTTAAAAGGCATTTATTCTGCAAAAGCCCCCTGAAATTTGAGTTAGCTTTCTTATTCTTTTTGCGCTTCCATAACTGTTCAGTTTTATGAGACATCAGCTATACCATAGGTTGTACTTCTCCAGTAAATTTCAGTTCTTCAAAAAGAATATCCAATTTATAGCATAATCTTTGTGCCTTGATGTATTTTGTAATTTAATTTGATGTTGTATCATTTTTGTGTTTGAGGACACACACTTCACCATGTCCTGATAAAGATGAAATATGTTCTGATTTTTATTAGCTACCATAATTATTCAATAGTTAAATTGAGTATTCTCCACACTGGAAGAACTTCCTCGTCTGTCAAGATACTGGCTAAGGATACAAATACTGAATCTTAACATAAAATCTGCAACCTAAACACATTTGTACTGAATTTGGAAGTGTATTGCTGAAAGGAGAATCCACTATTGGTGTGCAGTCTTTGTTTACACGCATATAAACACTTGGATGAGACGTAGTTAAGAGGCAGAAGATAGAAATATGAGGCAGTTCCCCTTTTTTCCATCTCAAAGTAAAAGAAGTTTTTGCCAAGTCTTCAAGCTCTAATAGGTCCAAGTCCTTCTTTTAGGAAAAATGATCCCACGTTGTCATAACGTTATTATGCATATAGTTATTTTGTTCAATATAATTTGCTCTTGCAATTTTATATCTTAGAAATGCATTTGTGTTTTCTTTAACATCTTACTCAAAATTTAAAAGTAAAGCCAGGTGCGGTGGTTTGTGCCTGTAGGCCCAACTGCTTAGGAGGCTGACACAGGAGGATCGCTTACGCCCAGATCACGCCTATGAATAGCTACTGCACTCCAGCCGGGGCAACATAGTGAGACCCTGTCTCTTAAAATATATATATATAAAATAGAGACGTGCAGTAGCATTTTCTTGGGTAGTTGTTGTAGTGGAACAAGTGATTGTATGGACCTTGTATGTAATGCAAGAGCTGGAAGGGTCAGGCAGTCTTATTCAGACCTAACTGTGTCATTATTGTTTCCAAGGCTCTAAAGAAGCTTTCTATCTGCTCCTCCACCACACATACACACCAGTATAATTCTCACTTAAACGTAAAGCAGAATTACAATGTTAAAACAATAAAAACTGCTTAAGTCATTGGTATAGAAACTCTGAAACTATTCTAAGATGCTTTTCCATATCTGCCTTTAGTCTCCTTACCATGTGTATTACTCATTAACTTGCCATAAAGAGTTATATTTATTCCATTAATGAAAAAAGTATGAGTACTCCAATGTCCAAATTAGTGAAACTACATGACCATTTTTGAATAAGAAATAGCACTGTCTAACTTTAATCATATCCTAATATTTTACTATGGTGAAATGTAATATGGTATTGTGTGTCTTATTTATAAAAGACATCTTTTACTTTGTGAAAGTCTTTGTTTCATAAAACACTGCTTGCCTTGTGTGCCTTTGTTATACCTGTATGTTCCTCCCCTTTCCAGAACCTACAGGATAACTGACAAGGGGTTTCAGGCGCATCGCCTCACGGCCAGGTTATGGGAGTTGCCTGATCATTTGCTGAATTCAAGATGTGGAACCTAGAATGAAAAGAATAATTCGATCTTTTTTTCTCTCTTTACAGGCTCTGTACAACTCAATCAAGAACGAGAAGCTTGAGTGGGCAGTGTAAGTATGCTGGATGTCAGCCTTTTAATAATGAACTACTCACTTTTTCCTACAGTCTTTCTTTGTGCCATGGATGTGATCTTAGAGAAAGATTAAATATGCATTGCCAGTTCTCCTTTTACACCAAGTGTCTTATCTACTTTGTATAAAACCTAAGTAAAGCATGAGTATCCTGTGTTTTTTTTCTTGGTACTCAATATGCTCTTGTTCTGCTTTTAAACTGGTTGCTATGCCTGTAGGCAATCAATTATCTTTTTAACGTGTCTTTAAAAGATAGCATTCTAAAAGAAAATCTGTTGATAAATTTCCTATATTCCAAAATCTAATACAAGTGATTTTGGTGCTGTCCAGTTATTTTAATTATTTTCTTATCATCATAGATCATGGTTTTCCAGTCCTGTTTCCTGTGATACTAATCATACCAGGACATTGATAGATACTAAGCACACATGCACACAAAGTTTTGTGGATAGATAACCTTGAGAAATGACGTATTAAATAAAGCTAAAATAATTTTTTTAACTGCAGAACTTCCAGGAGCTTACATAACACCCACATATGTTGTCAATCTCTAAAAGAGGAATAGTTTGCAATATTACCTAAATCTGTTTGACAGTAAAATGTAGTGTTTCAAGGTACATAATTTGAGGAATACTGTTACAGATAAATTACACCTAACCCTATATAGACCAACAGTTAAACGTTCATTAATCAATATAGCAGTTAAAAATTTAATTTTTAAAAAATTGTTAGGGAAGAATCTTTACTAAATTTTTAATCAAATTATCCAAAAATTAAGTCAAAATTTTTTTTGTAATTAGAACTACATGTGAATCTTATTTTTGATTTTTAATGATATTAAGCATTCATCATTTTTTTAGCACATGGCCTATCGCAGCATTCTGCAGTGAACTCAGGTTTACAGAATCATAACTTGGGAGATAAATCTTGTTCTTTCACATGCATATTGGGGGAACATGGTTTAGCAGTTGACTACATGTCACATATAGTATGCTGGAATGAATAAATAAAATCAGTACTTCTTGGATTGTTTTTATTAACTGCAAGGTCATACAGTACTGTTTCAAGTTAGGGAGTCAAAGTTTATAAGAGTTTAATATTTGCAAGTATATGTAATGTCTTATGTGTCTGTGTGTATATACATGATGAGACTCATTTAAAAACATTTAAATCCCATTTCAAGGGATTATTAAGAATTCATGGTCTAAAATCCAAGGTGATGATTTTTCTTTGGACTTATTTATCATGAATGAAATTGGGTTTCCTAGAAAATTTTTGTGACTGATAGAATCTTGCTGAAATGTTAAAGGAATATCCTGACCTATGCAGAATATGTACTCTAGAGAAAATTAATAAAAATGAAATAATTATACTTACACTGGGAGAGAGAATATTTTGAGGATTCTTTTATAAAGTTATTTTATAAGGCAAATAAATATACTCTTGAGGACCTGTTTTGTAAATCTAGATTTTTTTATGTTGCATTTGTCATTTGTTACAGTAGATTTAATTATATATTTATGTTTAGTTGGACTTTGATGCAAGAAAGCTATATCTTGGGTCTTATCCAAGGGTGGAGGGATGTGAGTTTACCCAGGAACTGGATTCTTCCGTGGGCTTCTTGTGAAATCAGCAAAGCATCTTGTTCAGGAGCCCAGATTTCAGAGTCAGATAGATTTGGGGTTGAATTCTAGCTCTTTCTTGTACTAGCCAAGTCACTGGTCAAGTTAACCTCTAAGCCTCAGTTTCCTCTTTAGTAAGGTGGAGCAATTATTGAGCCTCTTATAACCACCAGGATAACACTGTGACATGTTCTAAAACACTAAACATAAAGTAAGTTATCCTTCAGTTGATGTCTAATGCTGTAGCTTTTAAAGCCCTGATTTCTTTTTTCTTTTTATCTCTGTCTCTCATATGCTTATACAGGTATATATTATTAATACATTCTTATACTTTATCAAGAATAAGAATATATAAATTTATCATATAATTAACTTTCTTCATCTATAAAATAAAGTAATTTGATGAAATGACCACAAATACCCTTTCCAGTTCTAATAGTCTATAAATTTCTGAATTTTACTATATATCAGTGTTTCTTAAACTGAATTCCTGTGGAAAGGGCACTGCTGTATCTAACAAATTTAAAACAAAAAGAGTTTATGGGTCAAATGAGTCTTGGAATAAATTCTAGTTTAAACAAAGTTAAACAATTTTCTCTGTTACTGGCCTGTTCATTTGTTAACAATCAGATGTACGTTTTGAATTTCTACAGAGAATAAAGTGCCAATACCCCAACTTTTTAGATCACTGAATCTTACATTGATCGTAAAGCACCTTTTAACATCTACGAAAACTAGTGTCTTTTAGAACAGAGGTCCCTAACCTATGATGAGTGCTATAATTATTTCATTATATATTACAATGTATTAATAATAGAAATAAAGTTCACAGTAAATGTAATGCACTTGAATCATCCTAAAACCATCACCCTCCTACCCACCTCTGTCCATGGAAAAATTATCTTTCATGAAAACAGTCCCTGGTACCAAAAAGGTTGGGGATTGCTGCTTTAGAACACACTTTAGAAAACACTGATATGTATCAATTTATGTGATCCTTTACATCGGGAGCTAAGTTTTTTCCTTGATAAACGTGTGTGCATGGGTATAATTATTTATAATATAAGACCATGTTCTCCCTGTACCTCTCTAACCGCTCTTTCTCTGACCCATTTTCCTCCTATCCATTTATGTTGGTGCCTCCCTACGATCAACACTTAGAATTATCTTCAGTATAATCTTTCTCAGCAGTCCCATTCATTCTTAAAACTTCATCTTCCATCTCTGTAAAAATTCTTCCTAAATATGTATACAACTCTGTCCTCTTTCACAAAAGTTTCGATTCACTGTTCGCGTTGCCCTGCCGGGTACTTCTCGTGCCACTGTCTGTCTCCAGACCTTGCGGTGTGTTCTCCATTTCTGTTAATGACACCAGCATTTTCCGACTCACCTGGCCTTTAGCCTCTGCATCGTTGTTGACTCCTCCCCCGCCACTGCTGTACTGCTGCAGAAGCGGCTCCAAGCAGGGCCTTTCTTCTCGGCTCCTGCTGCTGCCACGCCTGCTTTTTTAAATATTTTTTCCAGGCATTCATACTCTTTGCCTCCTAACGAGAGCCTCTACCTCCTGTCTTTTCTCCTTTACTGTAACCTGTAGAAAGCTCCTCTGTGCTGTAAAGCTTCGCTTAGGCCTTGCACATCCTGCCAGCAATCCGTTTTATTCCCCGTTGTCATCTTCACACAGCCCCCGTTTCAACGAGGCTGCCCCTAGATGCAGTTCCCTGTGCTTGTCCCTTGGCTTCCTGCTTTTTTGCCCACATTCACGAACTGACCTCTGCTTGGAACCTGTATCCCCGCAATCTTTCTGTGTTCAAAGCCTACCGGCCTTTATAGCCCAGGTCATATCACATCCATTCCTTGAAGTCTTTCCTGATCTTACCAACCAGAAATCATCTCAGCCCTCAAGCATCCATTTTCCTTTATCTGCCGACACCATCGGTTTCTGTTCCCCATCACAGTCACCTGCAGTAATGTGCCATTAGGCTGTAAGCTCTTTAAGGAAGTGATACATGTCTGGATTTGTCCCTCGTCTCCTCCTCTGCTGATCATAGTGCTTATATGTAATGAAGGCTCCATAAAAGGCTGTAGAGAGAATATTAATGATAATGCAGGGAACTGCGTTTCTTCAGAGATAAGCCTACAATTGTATAGTTTAGAAAATAGTTACGGGAAAGGTGATGCTACTACAAAATTTGTGGGGTAATGTATATACAGTAGTTGCATGGGAGGTATCTTGATGTTGATTTTAAAACCTTAGAGGAAATCCAGTGATAGAATCATGGAATGTTAAACTGGAGAGACCTTAGAAGTTTTAGTTCGTTGGTTTTCTAACTTGTTCCATAAAGCTCTAGAAGTCCAGGGGGATGTCTCAGGGGCCTCCCTGGTGGTTTCTGTTCCCCGCTGATGAGTGAGGAAAAAGGGGGAAGTTGATGGGGACCCAGTTCTGCCTCCCACAAGCATCATGCCTATTTCAGCTGACCAAAGAAGCTACACTTTTATGTTTTTTGAATATATATTTAGAATCCCATTTAGTATTTCTTTAAGGTATCTGTACTTTTAGAAAGTTGAGTCCAGCGCTCTCATTTCATATATGAGGAAAATGAAGTCAAGAAGCATTCTGTAGCAGGCGCACAGCTAGCACGGTGGCAAGGCCAGGAGTTGTGTCCCCAGGAGTTCTGGCTGCCCGTGGCAGCACTATGTTGCCTGGCTTCTCTGTAGTCAAACAGTCTTACACAGTGTTTGGAGAGCAGGAATCGTATCTGAATGTTTCTGTGCCAGACTCTAATATAGTGCAAATTAAGAGTTTTATATCAATTTGTTAGTCTTATTAAATATTCATAGATTTGCTAGTGTTTTTCCTCCAAGCAAGTTAGGTAACAAGGATCATTCATTCATCTATTCCACAGTCGTTAAGCAGCAGCTTCTGTGCCTGGCCCAGGGCGATGCCCTAGATACAAATATGAGTAAGACACGCCTTTCCAAGTTCCTTGGCTCAATTGTTTATTATTTCAAAGCATCTATTTGTTGAGCTGCTTCATACTATACAGTATTCTGGGAATTTGGGGAGAACAAAAGTGTGTAAGGCATTAAGGCATGTTTTTGGGCCTTAAGAAAATTTACAGTCTAAGTGATAAAATTAGTAGTGATTACTCTCTCTGATTGGGATGAGGTAAGTTGAGGGGGATAGGGGAGTTTACAACTTACGTTAGAGTTGTTTAAAATTGAGCTGCATGAAGATCTTCAGAGAATAAAACAATTAACCAAAATAGGAAAATACGTGCAATATTATTCATTAAGAAAATTAATGATCATCTCTTCCTACCTTTTCACCTCCATGTTTATTGCTGTTTTTGTACAACAACAGTTTTTAGGAATTACAAGAAATCTCCCTTGCCCTGGTGATGTGATTTGGATGTTTGGCCCCTCCAAATATCATGTTGAAATTCAGTCCCCAGCGTTACATGTGGGGCCTGGTGTTTGGGTCCTGGGGGTAGATGCGTCATGAATGGCTTGGTGCCCTCTCTAAGATGAGTGAGTTCTCACTTTATTAGTTCACTTGAGAGCTGGCTGTTTAAAAGAGCCGGGCACCACCTCCTCCCTCTGTTTTTGCTCCTTCTCTCATGATGTGACACACCTGCTCCCGCTATGCCTTCTGCCTTGATTTGGAATCTCCCTGAAGCCCTCACCAGAAACAGGTGCTGGTGTGATCTTTCTTATAAAGTCTGCAGAACCATGAGCCAAATAAACCTCTTTTCTTTATAAATTACCCAGCCTTGGGTATTTTGTTTATAGCAACGCAAAACAGACCAACACATCTGGTCTCAAAAAATATTAAAAATTTATGTATCCAGCCTCACTTTAATTAAGACACAATAAAACTAGGGTGAATAATGAGCTGCTGATTTCCCCCGTACTCCCATTCTCTCAGTGTTTGGGTTACAGCGGCATTGCCTTTGCTTATCATTTTGCACATTTGTTCTTTTTAACTGTGAAAAAGCATTTCACAACCTTGCATGTGGAACAGTCTTTGCTGTTTCATCTTGCCCTGTGACTCACTGTGTAACCAGAGCAGTGGAAAACCTTTGCTGTCTTCGCTAGTAAGTCAAACTGTTTCCTGTCTGCCCTCACGTATTAAATTGTTCTGGCTAATTAGGTGGGGTGGTGGCACACTGGGATCTTTCTGTCCTGCAGGTCCTGTGTTAGGATAGCCTTGAGTTTTTAAAAGTGTGGTTTTTTAATACCAGCTGTTCGTTGTTTGGCTTCTTTATCCCTTCTTTGTTGTGGACTTTAATCATGGCTGATCTTTTCAGATCGGTGCTGCCTGTTTATTCGCTGATTTGCTGAAATGAGGAAGTAGAGGAAACTTTCTAAAGATTTCCTCCCACTTCCTTGGCATTATGTCGAACACTGCCTGTGAGTGTGTGCATGTGAGAGTGTGTGTCTGTGTGTATTATTGGGGAAGGATAGAGAGAGGCAAGGGGGTAACTATTACTTGGTCTTTTATGTGGGTGCTTTAATTCTTTATCCAGTCCAAGGATCTGAATCTGAAATTGGTAACTACTTCCAAAGTCTCTTTGCTATGTAATCTCTACAAATCTTTTTCCAAGAAAAGAACCCTTCTAGAGCTCTTTTGCTTTATTAGTTGTTTCCTTTTTCATATTTTACTTAGTATTGATTCTAATTTCACTTTAGGTAATAATGCATATTAATTAAAATGTGATCTCAGTTATTGCTCTGTAGGAAATGGCCATGTGAAAAGGACAAGTAGTTATATTTTCACCAGAATTTTTCTATTAATTTAGAATGATTTAGTTGTACCACCTTCCACTTTTGAATGCAATTTGTTGCCTTTCTTTTAAGTTTTTATCTTTTTTCTTGTTAAATTTCTCTCTGATTTTTATTTGTCAACATCAAAATCATCCTTGAATAAAAAGTGAAATTCCTTATACGCACACACACATATACAAGATTTAAACCTGTATCCTAAAGAAAAAAGGGTGCTCCCTATTAAAATATTTTCTACCTTGAGATAAAATTATTTTATTTCCTTAAAAAAAGACAACCTATGTTAATTCCTTTTTTTGCAATGAGTTATTATATATCACTTTATTTTTTTAATGCCCTAGTGAATCTGGATATATGAAATTGTTAATCAGAATAGTGTTTCTTAATAGTAGATGTAGGCACATGAAGGAAAACTTTCTTGATCAAACAAATTATTTGGGATCAAGACATTTATGTGGATATTTTAAAACAAAAGTAATTTTCATTTTAAACTTCAAAATAGCCATCTGTAGGTTGGTAACAATTACTAATGAGAAACATATGGCAGAGAAAAGTTGCCGTGAGTTGGACAATGGTTGCAGATACGGCAGATGTTTTAAATACAATATTTGAGTAATTTGAGTGTGTAGGGAGAGAGGTAGGATGGTAGGCATTAGGAGTCATGGGCAGAGAGAACTCACCAGGGAGAGATTAATAAAACTATTTATGTAAGATATTTGACTAGAAAGAAGGTATAAAACCCAGTTCTCCATTTGGGATGTTCATACTGTTAAACTTACTTTCCAGCTATGCATTGTGCCTCGTTGAAACACTAGAGTAAGTTGGATTGTTCCCAGTGTAACTGCTGTCTCTTGGACTATACTCAGGTTCCTAACAACAAAATCCTAAACCCCTCTGCTGACTGAACACACCTCCTCCTCCTCAGCCAAGGGGACTCCAAAGAAAGTCCTTAAAACTTAGTTCCCAGCCATGACGGGATGGGAGGTCAGACTGGCATCATTTTACCCCTCTCTTGCTAACAGCCTTCAGGCTTGTTTTCCTAAGGGCCAGACCAGCATTCTTTCCTGATAAAAGACCACCAACCATGAAGTGGTTTTAATCAGTCTACGGGGCATGTGCAGAGAGGGGTTTTCATGTCCTTGTTTCACCTTTTTGACGTAGGGGGCAGCCATTTCTGAACATGGACCCCGTGAAAGGGCAGAAAGTTCCATTGCACAGGTTCATGTTTCTCTTTCCATAAATATTCATGACTTCTCCTATAGCTTATTAAATATGTATATTCGGCCATCCCTCTCGGTATAAATTCCTGTTACCATTGTCCCTGCCTCAAAGCACGGATTCCTGGCTCCTGGCCAGGGGCCCTGCTTTCCAGCCTGTCAGAATGGCCACCCTCAGGCTGCAAGCCTTTATGAGAAATAAAGCTCTTTCCCAATTATGAACCTCTCTTTATTTCCTCTGTTAACAGAATATTATTGATTTGATTGTTTTATATATGTGTGTGTGTGTATACATATTTTTTTCAGTGAGGTGCATTAAATATAAGGAAAAAATACCATAGTTATGAAAAATTGACCATTAACTTAAAGGAAATAGCTAAAGAACTGATACCATTAAAAATTTTTCAGTTATTAGCATTTTTTGCAATGAAATATTTTTAATTAAAAAAATTGTTGGCTAAAAATCATATTGAATGTAGATTAATCTTCTGGAGTTTGGTGTGTAAAGGAAGAAGAATTTCAGTGGATAGAATTAGGGAAGACTCCTACTGTGGTTTCAGTGTGTCCTCACAAAGTTCATGTGCTAAAAATTTAATCCCCCATGCAATAATAATAATATCTATCTCTCTCTCACTCTCTACAAAAATATATAGATATCATATATCTAATAAGAGGTGATGAGGACTCTGCCCTCTTGAAGGCACTAATGTCATTATCATGAGAGTGGGTTAGTTATCATGAGAGTGGTTTTGTTATAAAAGTGAGTTCAACCCCCTCTTGCTCTCTCTCACTTTCTTGCCCTCCCACCTTCCACCATGTGATGACACAGTAAGAAGAGGGCCAGACACCAGATGCAGACACCTTGACTTTGGCCTTCCCCACCTCCATTACTGTAAGAAATAAATATCTGTTCATGATAAATTACCCAGTCTGTGGAATTCTGTTATAGCAACAAATAACTGAGTAGGACAGAAGGTTGGTACCAGTAAGTAACCTGAAAATGTAGAAGGGACTTTGGAATTGGGTATGGCCTAGAGGCAGGAACAGTTCTTAAGTAAATACTAGAAAAGCCATGTTGCAATAAGTGGAGCATTGAGGGCAATTTAGCAAGGGCTCAGAAGAAGACAAGAAACTCAGGGAACATCTGGAACTTCTTAGACATTACTTATGGGTCATGACCAGAATGTTAGTAGAAATATGGACAGTAAAGGCCATATTGATGCAGTCTCAGATGGAAATGAAGAACAAGGTCCTGGAAACTGAAGTAAAGGCAGTCCTTATTATAAAGTTGTAAAGAAGTTAACTGAATTGTGTCCATGCCCAAGGACTTTATGAAAGGCATAATTTATGAATAATGAACTATTTAATAAGATATCTGTGGAAGAAATTTCTAAACAAAATATTGAAGGAGCTGTGTGGCTACTTTTAACCACATATAGTAAGATACAAGAGGAAAGAAATGACTTAAAGAGAGAATTTATAATTAAAGGAGGAGCAGACTGGAAAGATTTTGAAAATTTTCAGCCTGGTGATGTAAAAATGAAAAAGCATGTTTGGGAAAGCAAATGAAGGTTTTGACCAAGTCATTGTTTAGCATGGATACGAGGGATTATCAAGATCAAGATCCCAAAACCAATAGGAGAATGACACCCACACATTTCAAAGATCTTCTAGGCTACTGCCCCTTCCATCATAAACCCAAAGCTTTAGGAGGACAGAATAGTTTCAGGGGATGGGCCCTGGGTTCCTTCCATGGGCTAGCTGCCCAGAACCGCCTCACGTCTCTACTCCCTGCATTCTGGCACTATGTCCCGTCCCCACCCCAGCCATGGCTTAAACAGGCCCAGGTACAGCTGGGGCTATAAACCTTGGTGGCATCCATTGGGTGCTAACTCTCCAGACACACAGACTATAAGAGCTATATAAGCGTGACTTTCTTTACCTAGATTTCAAAAGATGTCACAGGCAGCCTGTCGGCCCAGGCAGAGACTTGTTGCAGGGATGGAGCCACCACGAAGAGTCCCTACTAGGGCAATGCCTCATGGAAACATAGGGTTAACAGAAATGTGGAGTCAGAGCACCACAGGGAGTTCCCGCTAGAGCAATGCCTGGTGAAGCCTGAAGCCGCGGGAGTGAGACCAATCCCAAGACTCCAGGACTGTAGAGCTACCAGCTTGCAGTACCAGCTTGGGAGAGCTGCTGACCCGAGACTCCAACCGGTGAGAGTTGCCTGAGGCTTTGGGGGCCCAAACCCCATCCCAGTATGTCCAGGATGCAGGACATAGAGTCAAAGGAGATTATTCTCCAGCCTTAAGACTTAATGTTGTTTTCCCTGTTGGGTTTTTGACTACTTGGGACCTGTGGCTCCTTTCCTATTGCTTGTTTCTCCATTTTGGAAAAGAAATGTCTGTCCTAAGCCTATGTCACTGTAGTATTTTGGAAGTAGATAACTTGATTTCACAGGCTCAGAGCTGGAGGGGAATTTGCCTCAGGATGAATCATGCCTTGACTCTGACCTACATCTGATTTAGATGAGACTTTGGACTTTTAAGTTGGTGCTAAGAGTTAAAACTTGGAGGCAGGGGTGCTATTGGGATGAAATGAATGTATTTTGCATGTGAAAAGGACATGAATTTGGGGTTCAGGGGCAGAATGCTCTGGTTTGAATGTATCCCCCAAAGTTCATGTGTAAGAAACTTAATTTCCAATGCAGCAGTGTTAGGAGGGCTTCATAAGAGGCAGTTAGGTTATTAGGGCTATTAATGTTGTCACAGGAGAGGCTTTCTTATTTATAAGCAGGTCCGCACCCTGCTTTCTCTCCTGTGCTCTCTTGCCCTCCCACCTTCCGCCATGGGATGGTGCTGCATCAAGAGTCCCTTGTCAGATTCTGGCCCCTCGACTTTGAACTTAGCCTCCAGAACTATAAAAGATAAATGTCTGTTAATTATAAATTACTCAGTCTGTGGAATTCTGTTAAAGCAGAAACACAAAATAGACTAAGACAGCTCTCTCATAGCTCTGTGAAATGTAATTTTAAGAACCAGAATCATACCTCATACTTCACATTTAATCTTGGCTCACACTTAACATTTAAGTATTTGTTTTTCTCAATGATCTCAAGTATGCTGAGCTCAGGTGTATAGGAACCTGGAAAGATTTGCCACCAAGTTCTTAACTTTAAAAGGGCAAATTAAAAAAATTAAATTAAAAAATTGACAATGAGTTGTTTGCTGTAGGTGTAAATGCCATCTCTCTCAATGGAGAGATTGACATGACTTAGAATTTTCAAGGATTGTATTGCAAAAACAGTTTTAATATTTCTAAAGATGATAAAAGTGTTCTTTGCTTCACATTATCTTCAACTTGAGAATATCCAGAGCAGACAGGTTGGTGAGCAGATGGAATGTGATTATAATGTTAGTAGCCTACTTGTCCTAAAGCAATTTTAGAATTACTGAGGTACAAAGAATTATGAAGCCTGGGATATAAAGAAAGTGCTTTTCGTAATTCACTGATCATATAGAATTTTATATCATCTATTATAGTTGCTAAGCCTTTGATGTTTGATAAAGAATGATACAAGAAGAAATACAATAAATACAAATGACTTCTGTGTGCAGTGACTAATACAATTCCTTGAATATTTAAACAATAGTTGTTTGGATTTCATTATTAGTGTATTTGTACATTTTATTATACACACATACATACATTTTCAGAAGGTGAGAAAAATTTAACTAGGCAGATCCATAATCCTGAAGGAAGTTATTTTTAGTTGCTCATTAAAAATTTCCCAGTAGACCTTTTGGAAACACCTAATATCTGGCTTGACCTCATTGTATTTCCAAAAACTTTTTTTTTTAACCAAATAAACTTCTACGACTAAGTTTGTCTTAGTTTGGAAAGCATACTGCATTCAGTGTACCTACAGTCAGAACCTTTATTTAGAAAGCCAAGTTACTAGTCTCCATCTTCCTCACTTCTGGCAGCATTTTTCTTGGTATTAAGGAGCTAGTGACAGAGCTTAACATTTTTAATGAAAGCACAGTCTCTTTTTTACATTTAATAAGATGCCTGTGTCAAAATAAGGTATTTCTATAAAATAAAGTGTAATTCATATTTTCACCAGAATTTTTAAATTTAACTACATGCTTTTTTATTTTTTATTTTTGGTAAGTGACAAAGATCCATTTTAAACTCAGCCTGCTTCATGGCGTAATATGATGTGTTATAATAGAAACCCCATGATAAGTCAGCACATTTTTTATAAGCTCATTCTTCATGCTATTTTCCGACAGTCATCTGATCACAGGTGTGAGCCACCACGCCCGGCCAAAATGTGTATTTTTAAACATCATCCTGGGTATGGGAAATGCAAGATGGAATTCAGACCATAGTAAAGTAATATGTTTTCCACATAACCATTGTGAAGAGGGTGAAGAAGATAGGAACTGACCCAATCACTTTGCAAAACGGTATTTTGACTGCATCCTGTATGAAAGAAGAACTGTACACAAACACTATACTCTACTAGAAATTCGTTCCTCTCACAGACATAAACTATTGATTCTGAAGCTAGTTTATATGTTTACTATGGTTGAACAGTAAATGAATATATTGTAGATAATGAGAGCCAGGTTTCTCACTGTTGAGGAAGTACAAATAAGCAAAGGGGAAGGATGGAATGAACCTTGTGCTGGCTTGGGTTTGGAGGTATCAGTATGAACTCATGGGATGGATGGGTGGATACACAAACACATAGAGATGTATGTATACATTGATATATATGCAGCTATGTGTCACTTAACAGTGATACATCCTAAGAAATGCGTTATTAGGTAATTTTATCATTGTGTAAACATCATGGAGTGCGCTTACACAAACCTAGATGGTATAGCCTATTGCTCCTAGGCTACAAACTGGTACAGTGTATTACTGTACTGAATACTGTGGGCAGTTGTAATACAATGGTAAGTATTTGTGTGTCAAGACATATCTAAACATAGAAAGGTATGATAAAAACGTGGTATAAAAGATAAAAAATGGCCAGGCACGGTGGCTCATGCCTGTAATCCTAGCACTCTGGGAGGCCAAGGTGGGAGGATCGTTCAAGGTCAGGAGTTTGAGACCAGCCTGAGCAAGAGCAAGACCCAGTCGCTACTGAAAAAAAAAAAAAATAGAAAGAAATTATCTGGACAACTAAAAATATATATAGAAAAAATTAGCCGAGCATGGTGGCACATGCCTGTAGTCCCAGCTGCTCGGGAGGCTGAGGCAGAAGGATTGCTTGAGCCTGGGAGTTTGAGGTTGCTGTGAGCTAGGCTGACGCTATGGCACTCTAGCTCAGGCAACAGAGGGAGACTCTGTCTCCCAAAAAAAAAAAATGATAAAAAATTGTACCACTTGTTTAGAACACTTACCATAAATGGAGTTTGCAGAACTAGAAGTTGGTCTGGGTGACTCAGTGAGTGAGTGGTGAGTGAATGTGAAGGCCTAGGACATTACCACTCATTACTGTAGATTTTATAAACATTACACTTGGGCTACACTGAATTTATTTTTAAAAATTTTTCCTGAATTATAAATTGACCTTAGCTTGCTATAACTTTCTTAATTTATAAACTTTTTAAATTTTTTAGAACTTTTTGACTCTTTTGTAGTAATAGCTTAAAACACAAACATGTACAAATGTACAAAAAAATATTTTCCTTCGTTATCTCCTTATTCTTTAAGCTCTTTTGTATTTTTAAAATTTGTTTTTAATCAAAAAGTTTAAAAAGTGAAAAAATAAAGACATAAACACACACATTAGCCTAGGCCTACACAGGGTCAGGATCATTAATATCACTGTCTTCCACCTCCACATTTCGTCCCACCGAAAAGTCTTCAGGGGCATTAACACACATGGAGCTGTCATCGCCTGTGATAACAATGCCTTCCTCGGGAATGACTCATGAAGGACCTGCCTGAGGCTGTTTTACAGTTAACTATTTTTTTATATGTAGAAGGAGTACACTCTAAAATAATGTTGAAAAATATAGTAAATACTGGACAATAGGAATTTGTCAGCTCCATTATAATCTTAAGGGCCACTGTTGTATACTACATGCTGTTGTCATTGACCAAAACATTGCTCATGTGGCACGACTGTATTTTCCTAGCTCTGTCTATTGAGAGGACCTTAAAGTGATTAGCAGCCTAGCACTTAGATTTGCTTTCTAAATACCATTCTCCAATAAGAAGACTCCTTAGAGAAGTGGTTGATTTTAGGGCTAGGACAAAGAAAATTCAAGATGAGCTTGTAGGCATCTTGTAATACCTAAAAATAAGGAAGTACTTAAACAGATGAGACATGTTCATGGGTCATAGGAGCATATCTGATGAGAACTCCCAAAGGCCAAAACTAGCAAAGTTTGCACAACAAATTAAATAACCGTAGTAGTATTTTATTATAATACAAAGAATGAAATAAATATTTATGTGTCCATACTTACAGAAGAATTTCATTTAATGACTGTAGAATAAATGAGGGACCCATTAAATCACCACAGTAATAATTGTTGCAAGATCCGCTAATGAATGTTAAAGTTAGTGGGCAAAATGTAAAGGAGAATTTGCGTAGTTACAAAATAACTCCCCCAAAGCCTTTACAAAGATAAATAGTAACTTTACAGTAGAGAAACGTGTCAGACACCACCTTATCCAAGTGGTCTCGGTTAGTATCCCCTGGATCTGATGCACGGAGGAGAAGGGGCATCACCTGTGGGGTTTCCTTCCTCCAAAATGCACAACCTCAACCTAATCATGAGGAAACAGACAAACCTAAAATGAGAATATTCTACAAGATAACTGACCAGTACTCTTCAAAGTGCCAGTACTCTTCAAAAGACAAGGGAAGTCGGGAGACATGACAATTAAATGTACTGTAGGATAATGGGTAGGATCCTGGAATAGAAAAAAAAAAAATTAATGGAAAAGAACCTGGCAAAATCTGAATAAAGTCTGAAGTTTAACTCATAGTATTGCACTAATGTTAATTTTTTAGTTTTGGAAGTTCTATGTTTATATAAGATGCCAACATTAGGGGAAGCTAGGCATATGGGAACTTTGTCTGCTATCTTTGCAAGTCTAAAATTCTTTCAACATAAAAGTGAAATATTGATATCTAAGAGTCCAGCTTTATTTTCACGTATCTCTCAATTATAAAATACCGATGTAGGAAAAAAGTCTGTTTTTCTCTGATCACATCATCATCAAACACTTCTGATAATTATTAATTTTGTGATTAGTTTAAAATATATTTATTGCTTATGCCAGTGAAAAGGTCTGGTTTTCTCTGATCACTTCATCATCAAACACTTCTGATAATTATTAATTTTGTGATTAGTTTAAAGTATATTTTGGTGGTGGTTATTTTGGTTGAAGTTTTTATAAAAATTCAGTAATCAACGTTTAATAAACAGTGAACTCAGGTGACTGAGGAAATTAAAACAGCTGAGCTAAGACAGATGATGTTGTCGTGGTGTCTTGTTCTCCAGCAGATCAGAGCTTGTTAACGTTCCTCTCATCTGTCTTCCTCTTTGTTAACTGAATATGACCCTGCATTTTCTGCTTGCCTTCATACTTAATGTACACTGTGATCTCAGATTTAAATTTGCCATGCTTGAAGGAACAAGGATTCAGAAAAGGGTGTCAGGTAATTAGAGGTTTTGTCTCTCAGCAGCCTATAGGGTACCCACATTTTTACGTTGGTTGGGAAAGTAGTAGCTATGACATGCCAAAGCACTGTGTATGACGCCACCATCCTAATCCGCTGGTAGCTTTACCTGAGGTTTTGATATTAGGGGTTAGCCTGATTATTTGGTAGATAGAGTTAAATATTATTTATTGTGCTTAATCTATCATTATTTGTTGTTTTCTGTATGCCTAGTACTATTCTAGACCCTGCAGAAATACAGAAGTCAAATCATGATCCCTGCAAAAAAAAAAAAAAAAACCTCCCACTTTTTTCAAAAAAGACAAACATGAAGACATTGTCATGGGTGGAAGGAACAGAGGCTGTAGAGATTTTATATTATACCATCATTGTCTTTCCTTTTGATTACTAAATCTGTGGACTTGCATATTTATTTAAACTCACTGAGTCTGTTTCCTTATCTGTAATAGAGATACTAATATCAGTCTTACAGGATTATCATGATCATTAATATCTGGCACCTAGAAGACATTTATTAAATGGTGACTGTTATTACCATGGTGGTTGTTATGAAGAGTGAGAGACCATTAGAATAGAGGTAGTTCTTTACACTAAATAACCTTTTATTGAATATTATGGTAGATGCCTGGCTCAGTCTTTGTGTTTTCTCCATTTTAGAGATGATGAAGAGAAAAAAAAATCTCCCTCAGAAGGTACTGACGAGAAGGCTAATGGAACACATCCCAAGACCGTCAGTCGAATTGGGAGTACAACCAACCCTTTTTTGGACATTCCTCACGACCCAAATGCTGCTGTGTACAAAAGTGGATTCTTGGCTCGGAAAATCCATGCAGACATGGATGGCAAGAAGAGTAAGCATCATTTGCTGTCATTTTCTGTTTCATTTATTTCATCCTTAGGCTCAGAGTTGAAAGTTAACTTACCCGAAATAAAGTCAAAGATGAAGAAAAACTGTATATGTAGAGAAGTATTGGTGAAGTCTGATAAGGCCTCTAACCCTAAATCAGAAATCAATGTGGCGCCTGATATCTCTAAGTAGAGTTTCCAAACTTCAGAAACAGAAAATTTCTTACATTTGCCTCTCAGCAAATAATATTGACTACCTCTAATGGTAGGCACCAAAAATATAGCAGTGGATAAGGATGGACAAAGGTCCCTATGTTCGTGGAGATTTTATTTCCGGTAGTCGAGGGAAAGATTAAATTGACAATACGTAGAAAAACCAATGTTTGTAATGTCCTAGACACAAAGCGGGGAGGAAGGAGGGAATTAAGATTCAGAGCACATGTGGAGTGACTGGCCATTGGTGAGACAGGTCAGATGTAAGAGAGCATGGTGTAATTAGCATTGGGAAATTGAAAGAGAGCCCCACCGGATGGCTTCTGATTTCTCTATGAAGTGTGAGACGTGATTATCTTCTGATAGATAATGGTGTTTGAAGTTTGAGAGAAACAGAGTATGTTTATGTGGTTAGAATAATCTATGCATAGAGTGAAGTAGCAATTTGATGTAGTTGAACAAGGTAGGATAAACTGACATGTATGCCCAAAATTAGTAGGATATACCCCCAAGGGACTCCCTCCCTACCTACAAAACAGACATGGAGTGAAGGGATGGATAGGACTGCTGTTCCATCTGTGGGTGGGCACTTTTTCTTAAAGTGTTAGGTTCTATTAGGTTGCAGCAAAAAGAAACACTGCAGTGGAGTGCCTTTGGCATTGACTTATGATGCTGAGTGAGTTTCTTGAGGCTTCCAAGTTCTTTAGGAGTTACCCCCACCATATTCCCTGTGTACCTTATATCAGTGGTCCCCAACCTTTTTGGCACCAGCGACTGGTTTCATGGAAGATAATTTTTCCCCAGACTGGCAGCTGGGGGGATGGTTTTGGGATGATTCAAGTACATTACATTTATTGTGTGCTTTATTTCTATTATTATGTTGTAATGTATAATGAAATAATTATACAACCCACCATAATGCAGAATCTAATGCCACTGCGGATCTGACAGGAGGCGGATGCGAGTGATGGGGAGCAGCCGTCAATACATATGAAGCTTCGCTCACTTGCCCACTGCTCCCCTCCTGCTGTGTGGTCCCGTTCCTAACAGGCCACAGACTGGTACTGGCCCAGGGGTTGGGGACCGCAGCCTTATATAATAACTTACCAGACTCTTAATTTTCTCTAACAACGTTGTATCAGGGTTCTTGAGTTGCAAGTGGCAGCAAGTCAAACTATCTTAGAAAAAGGGCACACCTGGAGATGAAGGATTGTCACCAGGACACATTCTCAATTCCTATCTCTGCAGTATTTTTCATGTCAACATTATTCTTTGAAATGGCACTCTTCACACATGGTTATTCACGGCACTGTAGATCATGTGTCTGATTTTGACACCAAAGAGGATCCTCCTTCTTCCCTAACTTCTAAAGTACATTCTAGGACAGGATTCTGACTGATATGACTGAGGGGATGGAATACTGTGGTCGGCAGCATCCACTTGCTTGCAATAGCAAGAGCAAAGAGGCAGTAAGATATAGGTCTTAGAGAAAGGGAGCTCTTCTTGTCAGGCAAAGCAATAGGTACCTATCTCTTTGTTTACAGTGTTACCTTTCTCAAAACACTGAACAATGCTTTTGCCAGACACAGTACCATTTTCCTTTTACAACCACAGATATCCTTATCTCTCTGCAACATGCTGTGTCCAGCTGCAGCCTTCATGTCCAAGGCTATGATTTGTTGGTTGTGTTCATTCCCCTTAGTCAGGTATGGATGTAACTTCAATCTATAGCTTAAATGAAAAATATAGAAACATAGTTGTCCCTCAGTATCTGTGTGGGATTGGTTCCAGGACCTCCCACAGGTACCAAAATCCAAGTATGCTCAAATTCCTGATACAAAATGATGTAGTATTTGCATATAGCCTACGCACAACCTCCCATATACTTGAAATCATCTCTTGACTAACTTATATACCTAATACTACGTAAATACCATGTAATACTTGTTGTATTGTTTAGGGGATAATGACAAGAAAAAAGTCTGTACATATTCAGTACAGACAATTATCTTCACATATTTTTAATCTGTGGTTGATCGAATCATGGATGCAGAACCCACAGATACAGAGAGCCGACTGTATCTGATATATTTCATATAAAATACTAGAACTGAAAAACAGAACTGCAGTTTAAAATGCCGGTTCAAGAAAAGGCAAAAAAAGAAGTAAAACAGCTGTCAGTGATTTAGAGTATGCACTGCATCCTGCTAGACAAGGATCACAAAGTTAAACCATGAGCATCTTTTCATTGATTCACTTCCTAGCAATGGATTGACCGAATTCGTTAACTTATTCCAAAGCGTACCTAGGTCCTACCTACTAATGAAATTGTCTTTGTCCATTGTTTTCCTGGGCTGCCTCTGAGGATTATTGGAGAAGATTTGTCTGCTGAGGTTCTGCTCTTTTACCAGCCTAGTGCATATGAATATAGGTACAAAACCTGAGGACTGCTTAGCAGCTGAGATATCACCGACACCTTGTACCAAGCTAGAAGGTTTCCTGCCAATATAACTTCTTTAATGCCTTTGTTAACTATGTGGAGAACTTCTGGTTGGTTAGGGAAATTTTAAGTGTTACCAGGCTTTTGTCTTTGTAGCAACATAAATTCTGCCTGTTTTCCAAAGAAATTTGCCTCTGCTCCATTTCTGCTTCCTGCCTCAGAACAAAGGGAAAGATATATGGATGGGTTAAGACAGTGCCAGTTGGGCCATTTCTCCCCTTATTAGGTTGATGTTTTTCTTCCTGCCCCATGTATTAATATATTTATTCTATTTATAATTACTGTTTTAAGGTTCTTTTCTTTGAATTCTTTCTATCTTTTCTGGAACTGTTATATTGATTGATTTTTCTCCTGGCTATATATCATACTTTCTTTTGCTTTGCATTCCTAGTGATTTTTATTTGAATGCCATACGTGGTGAATTTTCCATTCTTGGGTGCTGTTTTTGTTGTGTTCCTGTAAAATATACGTTAGATTTTATTCTGGTATGGAGATAAGCAGATAAGTAGCTGAATTCTTTAGAGGCTTGCCTTTACCCTTCATTGTGTGGATTCAGAGAAGCCTTTATTCTAGGACTTACTTAGTTCCATTTATAAGGCCTTCTGCCCTTCTTCAGACTCTACCCAATATCCCATGTGTTAGTTACAAAGTCTATCTACTCCGGCTGATGAAAACAAACTATTCTTAGCCCTGCGTGAGCTCTCGAAATTCTTCATTCCACTACTTTGTGCTGGTTCTTGCCCATGCCTTGGGTTGTTTCCTTTAATTTGTGCTAAAATTGATGTTCCAGCCACAGTCGGGGGATTCCTCTGCAGATCTTCAATGTCTTTGTGCAACTCTCCCCTCTCTTTTACTCCACTCCACAAATTCTAGTCCTTTCAGCCTCACTGAACAACTCCATCTCCTCAACTCAGCATGACTCCCAAGCTCTACTTCTTACTTTCTTTCACTAGGGCAGAGAAACTTTCTCCAAGCAATAAGCTGGGTTTATCTCATTTGTTCCTTCCACTTCAGAATCACAGTCTACTGCTGCCTATTGTGAGATGTCTAAAAACTTATTTTATATATGTGTTGTCCCTTTTTTTTTTAGTTATTATAGTAGGCAGTTTATGTAGTTGAGTAAACTGATTAACATTCCTTTTTGTTAAGAAATGTCTTTCTAGTTGCCTCAGACTTCAAGACCTAGTATTTATTGAGCTATGAAAGTAGTAAGGAATTCTAAGTATTTAGGTACAAGCAAACTGTTGAGATATGTATTTGGAGATGCAGAAAAGGTTTGTTTTCTTCCCAACTAATCTCCCCCTCCCCCTTTCCCCTGTTTGTTAAACTTTCAGTCATATCTGGTTGAACTGATTTATCTGTTAGGCTGCTGCTGCTGCTGCTTAGAAATGTAGTGGAATTCTCAACTGTTTCTGAATATTTCTGACTTTTCCGTTTTGCGAGATGGTCACTATAAGCAAATTTGCGAGATGTTTTATAATAAGTGCCCATGTCTACTGTGCTATGAAATACATCACTTTTCATTTCCAATACATTAGAAAAAATCAAAACAGTGGAGCTTTCCTGGAATAGGAGCTCCAGATAATTTTGAAAAATCTGCATGATGATACCTTTTGGACATATTTCTCCTGCTAAGTTTCTAGAATTTATTTTGATTAAGCATGTTCACTATAGCTAGAACTATATTACATATGTACATATATGTAAACATGGCCAGGTACTCATGACAGATAGTTCTATCTAATAAGTGAAGATTTGGGTCAAGCCTTTGCAGAGAGATTATTTTCTTATAAAACACTGATTAACTTTTCTTGAAGAGGCCACTTATTCAACTCAAGATTTGGTACCTTTTATTTTTTAATTGACTGTTTGTCAGACTGTATTCATAATTATTCATATAAACATTTTTAATTCCATATTTAAATATGGAATCGTTGGTACCACAGACAGGGAGAATAACATGCAGTCAGTGAGGAGTACCCGGCAGTTCAACTATGTTGATAGTGTGTGTATATATATTTTTTTAAGTTTGCTGATAGTACATGTATTCTTTATTATTCTTGATAACCTTGTGCTGTCTTAAGTGTTTCATAATAAAACTTTTAAAACTCAATAGAATATCTGCATGGAAAATTTAGAAACATATAAGGATATTTTCCTTGGAATCCATGCAAGAAAAATAACAGTTAGAAAACCTGAAAAACAAAAATTAGTCCCAAGAAAGAAAATGTCTTTGTGATCACCATCACTACAGCTACAGTATAATATCTAAAAACTTTACCGCAGTAATAGAATTTTGGTTATTGCTCCCATTTTGAAATGTGAAATACTTAATCCTGGTTAGACAGCAGAATATAAATACTGTCCAACTTGACCCTGTAAAAGTACAGATGGAAGAAGTTTGGAGGTAAAAGTGGAGAGGAGAACGGAAGGGAAACAGCCTTTATGCTCCTTTTATATAGAGAGGACGTCAGAGCATGCTGCCTACATTGAGGAAACAAAATAATGTCACTTACTGTTTGTTATCACATTAACTGCCCTGTGAGTTGTGTTTAATTCATGCTAGTTTTGAGCCCAGGGCCTCGTGAAGCCCATGGAACTCACACATCTCTTCACCTTGGGAGCATACATATCATGCACAGAAAACAATAAAAAATAACAGATTTTTTATTAAATTAGAAAGGATCATTTTGTTTTCGAAGTTTTCATTCTACTTTCGTAATAAAACGCCATGACCCCAATGAAAATTTTTTTCTAGTGTGCCAGTCAATATGTTAAATACACAATAAATAAGAAAATGATAACTGTTTGAGATGAAAGGTATGTTAATTACCTTGATTGTGGTGATTACTTCACAATGTGTACATATGTCAAAACATCAAATTGTACACTTTAAATATGTACAATTTGTAGTTGTCAAAAATACCTCAATAAAGCTGGGAAAAAATCTTCACTAAAATAATAATGTTACGCTCTTTAAACGTAGGTAGATGTTTTAGGGAAGAAAGAAATAAAACTAGAGGTAATCAATACAGTTACACATAAAAAGCCGTGTATATGTTGGGAAGATGGAATATCTTCACCTATTGTAGCAGAAAACCAATAGAGCATGTTTACAACCTATTATGACATATAGTGTAGAAGCTCATTGTTTAGGGACATGATGGTACTTAACTACCAGGAGAAATAGGTTAAATGTTAAAAGATAGGTTCTTATGGAAAATAGGACTAGAGGAGTTGGGGTAGAGTGAATCAAAAGAGGCTAATTGTATAGACATATCACTTTAATAATTTTAAAATATTTTAATTGCATTCTTGTATAGATTCTCCAGTCATTTTACCCCCCTGAGATTAGTTTTTAATATAAAATACTGAAATATTAATTGCTTCTTCAGGATGTTGAGAACTATATGTGGTTCACATTTTCAATTCCATGTTCAGTACTTTGGCTACAAGGAGTGCTAGATAGCACCTTGAAAAGGTTAGGGAGGTTCACTCACTTTAGAGGGATTTACACACTTGGCTGTCACGAAAAGTTTTGAAAATTGAGACCCACGTGTCAAATTTGAGAAAGTAGATGTTATTCTGAGTCATACATACTGAAAATAGAGTTTATAATGGCAATGCAGGCAGAATTCTTTGCTATTGTATAACATTGGGAACAGCGACACTATAATTAAGAGATAATAAAAGCGCGATGGGTTTTTTCCCCATAAGACAGTTGTCTCCTCCTGTTAGAGAAAGACTCTTTAAGTGGAGGCAAAGCAAAGCAGTTATTTTCAAACTAGGCTAGGTTTTCCCTCCCCTTTGCACTTTGCTGTTCTGTGGCAACAGGGTGCGGAATGAAGAGAGGTGAGCTGTTAACGCCAGGCCCAAGAACTGCACAGGAGGGGCTGCTGAGTGACTTCTCAAGTCAGAGTTTGTCACATGGCAGTCTAGTTCTCGCGGAATGTTCTAGATGGGGAATGCCTCTTCACAATTCAACATTTAGACTAAAAGAAGTTGTTTTAGGTTTTTACATTCCCTTTTGATGGCTAGTATCTTTAAAATCTACCCTTTCCTGCAATAAAGTCGGTTAAAAAAGGCCCCCAACCCTCTTGTAAGAAGCAGTACTTTTGACAAGGGATAGTGGAAAATAAACTGCCAATCTTGTAGGCACCAGCAAACAGATCTGTGTTCAGAAACTCTGACATATTTCTTTCTGAAAGAGGAATGGATGGTTTTCACTGCCTCTGATTTTTAGAGATTATTCTATATTTACTGTTGACTCGTTCTGTGTTTACCTTTTAGTTAACATTTAGGAGAAAGAAGAAAATAATTCTTATGTCTCTCTCATGGTGATTTATTGCAGTATATAAAATTCTTCAGTCTGATGAAAATTTCAAACTAAAAATACTGTATCAGTTTCCTAAAAGGATTAATCACAGGAATAAAAATTTATGAACAAAAATGTTATCACTAGATAATAGCATCTTAGGAGTATCAGCTTTGAAACTACAGAGGTCATTGATTTATTTTAAAAAATATTTTTGAGCACCAGCTGTGTGCCAGTAATAGTCTGTCTTGGTGGGGAGGAAGAGGGTACACCTGAACATGTGTCATTCAGCTGACAGCTGAATTACAAAACTAGTCCATGAAATCTTTGGGTGTAAAGATTGTAGATGAGAGAATTCCATGGAGAAAACAGATAATGCCTAAAGCTGTAAGGTGTAATAATAATCAAATGTGGCTAATGTCTGTTCTGGTGCTTAGCACACTGGCTGGCCGTGGAAGGAACCCAACTCTCATTTTAGCTACAGAATATCATCGTTTTGGAAATAGCTTAATGGCCAATAAAAGGTCCCTTAAGTAAAATACACAGCAATACAATGTCATTTTTTAAATGACACGTATATAAGTAGAAAAGTTTAAAAGCAACAAGTAGATCTCAATTTATATGGCATATGTGTACATACAAAAATGATTATAAGATTGTGTACTCCAGGGGCCAAAGGAAAAACTTTCCCTTCGGCCGCTGAAGGTTCGCTGAAAAATCAGCTCACTAAAGGCGGATTAATTGGAGAAAAGGCGTACAAATTTATTAACGTGTACATGGGGAGAATCGCAGAGGGATTACCCAACCCCCAGGGCGGTGCAGAAGCTTATATACCATCTTGAGTTCACAGAAAGCATAAGGGCTTGGATCTTGGCAAAACAGGTTATGGAAGGGGAGGAAGATGAGTCCTGCTTGGCAAACATGGTCTTTTTATGTTTAAAAAAAAAAAAAAAAAAGACCTCACAGGTAGCAGCCCTCAGAGAGAAGAGATGGTAGATGTTTCTTCCCGACCTTTAAAGGTGTCAGACTCTCGGCTTGTCTTTCCTAGATACAGACAGGGGAGGGCCTGGGAGAGAGCCCGCCTGCATCCTGCGCTTCCTCTCTCTCCCACAGACAGCTTTGCAAGGCCTCTGAACAGCCGTCTCAAAATATGACAAAGAAGTATATTTTGGGGTGAAATATTTTGGTTTCCTTCAGTGGCAAGCACATGAGCGCACTGGACGTCTGGCAAATCCAAGCAGCTTGGCCTGAGTTGGGGAAAGCTGAGAGGCAAACAGAGAGGCATCTTCCGTGGCGGTGCACGGTTTGCTGGCACCTCTGCACGAGCAGCAGGGCAGAGCCGTGGCCCTGTAATGAGAGTCGGCAACTGCGTTGCAGAAGAAGGAGCTGGAAGTCTCTCCTGGAGCCTCTTACGTTTGAGGAAAGCGGTCAGGCTGCTCTCGTGTTCCTTGGAGAGCAGGGTCTGTCTGGGGGCTGCTGTCCTTGCCACTCCGAATTATTTTCTTTGACCTTCAGCTGCTTTTGCCCAGAGGCATTTTAAAGGTGCCAGTAGGCCTGGGGCTGTTTTACAATGACAATAGCTTATTTGAATTGCTATTTGTAGAAATGCAGGCTCAGCAGGGTCTTTGGCTCTGTCTCTCCCTGGGTCACACGGTGCTTCTGAAATTGAGGAAACCTGATTTGGTATCACTTGCTAAGCCTCCTGTCTGATTCAGCAGTTACCTGTACTTTGCAGATGGACTTCACTGATTTAACCTTACATTTTATTTTAGTACTTTGCTCTTTATAAGTCCGTAGTCCAGAAGGCCACCAGGATGGTTAAACATTAATAGTAGAAAGGAGAGCTTTATTGGCAATACCAGTGTGCAAACTGGGAAGAAATCGTCTGTGCTGTGGACTGAAGGCACTCTCTCTTCCAAGAGAGAAAGTGCAGATTGGATTTTATGCCTCACAGGGTCTGTATTACACAATAGAGTCATACATATTCAGCAGGTTTGGGGGGGAAGCTATACATATTTATGAGGGGAGTCAAGCACATGTTCAATGGGTAAACCTATATGTAATATACATCTCATGTTCAGTTTGAGGTGGAGTTTGAGCATTAAAATGAAATGGAATTTGGCTCTTTATGTCAAAAGGCGAACTATAGGCAAAGACAGTCTGTGTGCAGTCCCTATAAGCCGGCTGAAGCTGGCTTGAGGTCTATAGTTATTCATCAGGAAAGGATGTTAGTTGTTCCTCTGTGCAATCAAGAGTTGTAGGGTCTGGGTTGTTAATCAGAGTTAGGGAGGATTTGACAGTTTGCCTGATGGCTCCTATTAGGGAGTTTAGCAAGGGATTGTTTTTTCTTGTAGCCATGGGAATGGAGAAAGTTGCCATGCCAGCCGAGCTCTGAACACCCTGCCCATAGGTGACTTTTGTTTCCTTAATTTTAGAGGCCATCATGGTTGTGAAGAGGTGTCTATTTTGGTTTCTCAGATCACAAGTTTTAGGAAGAGCTCTATAAATTTCTCAAGATTATGAAAAAATCATTAGTATGCTTGATTTTCTTGGAGTTCAGTGTTCATACTTTTCACATAAATGAAGTTATTGAATTTCAGGAACATTTTGCTATGCCTAACTTTTTTGAGGTGGCTACTAAAAAAAAAACAAGTTCTCTAGCTTCTTCCTTTGGTCAGATCCAATTTATAAAAATTATGAGGAAGGACTTGTTTCCTAAAATTTTGAAGTCACTTATCATAGATGTTCATCCTTTAACCCTGAAAAACCATAGTAATTTGCCAAGCTATATTTTTTCCTTATGAGCCTGGGTGTTTACTGATATTTTATTTCCAAGCAAAACATTTTCTTGTTGGAATAATCTGTACTAAAATTTTATCCCACCTTACCTATTCTCTTTAAGCAACATGAATTTTCTACCATGTTTTGCTTAAATGATAAAACACTTTTTAAAAAATATTCCCTGTAATATTTATTGAATCACACCGTCTACATGCCTGTTTAGAACATCTGATGTTTTTTATTTGGGAAGAGAGGTTAATCTGCTCTGTGAACACAGCAAGAAACCAAAAGTACTTGCTTCAAGGTTTCATTCTATATAAGGAGAACTCAATAATAAATATGTGACAATTAATATGACCGTTAAGAGATCCAAAATAAATAAAGCCAAGGTTAAGAGAGATTGAAGGAAGTGTGCAGTTGCTATGTGTCAGAGAGTGATTAGAAGAAACCCCCGGATGAGGTGTGTCAACCAACAAGGTTGACACACCACACTGCAATGCAGTAAGACAAGGCATTTACTGGGCTCTAGGAATTAACAATTCAATTCGGGAGATACAGATTTGGCTAGAAGCCAGGTTGTGTTCTGAAGAGAGAGGGAGGGGAGTAGGGGTTTTTAAAAAGAAGCTGAGGGTGATTACACAAGTTGTTTTGAAAGAATTATCATTGGTGGAGGCGGCTGGCGTGGTACATGAGTCCCTAGTCCATGGTTGTTGCTGTTTAGGAGTTGCAGTGCTGGCAACACTTAGCTGTTTTTGAGGATATTGTGGTTGTCATGGTTTGGTCCAGTTCAAAGATTCAAGAAAAGCTCCTGGGTATTTTTGCAAGGGTGCAGGTCGTGCAGGTGGTCCTTTTTAGAATGGCTTCCTGACTACATTTTAGAGCTCTGAACGAGGGTGATGCCATCTTGTATGTCACATTTCACAGTGACATTTAGCAGAGATCCAATTGAAGTGAAGGGGGCAAGTCATGATGATATGTGGGAAAGGAACATTCTAGCTGGAGAGAATGTGAGATATATTAATAATTCATTTGTCAAGATTCTAAAAAATATTTCTGTGACTCTAGTGTTTCTGTTTTTTCCTGAAAAAAATAATATAGTCATATTCATTGCCTCCCACACACTTTTCCTGTAGCTCCTAGCTAATGATGCACGTTCTTGTTTCGTTCTACTCTCTTTTCCAGCCTCAGCCCAAGCCAGGCAAATCCTTCCTGTGCTACCAGTGAAACCATCTCCTAGCCAAGTGTGGAACGATATAATATTTGTTTATAAGTCGGATTTGAATATCTTTGTAGCTCATTACTTGGGTAGAAAATATCCGCTTTTGTCTCTTATCCTATCATTTACTTTTGTTATTTGCATTCATGTTTGATATCTCCAATGTCAAGACAGGCTCGGGACAAAAACGGAAACAGTAATTACACCAGTAAATGTGTCGCCCTTCACCCTCCCCACGATTAAGGGTGGTATGTGCTAAGTACCCCCTTTCTGTTAAAAATGCATCAGTAATGTCGCTGGGTGGATGGTGTCTCAAAATATTGACTAACAAAGAAAAATATTCTGAATACGTGGATGGAATTTTTAAAAAGTCTTTGGTTTTAGCATGAAAATTGGATGGGTTTTCTTAAACAGAGAGTATCCTTCACTTAGCAAAAACACTTCTAAGGGTTTCACATATATTAACTCATCTAATTTTCAGAATAACTCTGTGAAGTAGCTGCTATGTTGCTCCCATTTTATACAGGAAGTAAAGCGTGGAGTTGGCTGAGTGACTTGCCCAATACTCAAGTGAAGCCAGTATTTCAGACCAGGTTCTCTGGTTCCTAAATGTATCCTCTTAAGAAATAAAAAATATTATGTTGACTGTAATCCAGAGGTCATCTTAATACAGAATGGTAGTGATATACAATGTTATGAAACTTCCATAATTGGGATCCACACTTTCAGTGTGTTAGTGTATATACACTGTGGAGAAAGTGAAGGTCAAATGAGAAACCTGTCACTCTTTTTCAGAGTCCTGATTAAAACTAAATCCCCACTTACTGTCTTCTCTAACTTCTAAATCCTACTCATAAGCAGAATTAATGACTTCCTCCTCATTTTACCTCCTTGAATCCTACTGTGACTGTCTCAGGATAGTGCTGTCCTACCATTCGGCTTATCAGCTTATCGTGTTGTGTTAAGTTTCATTGTCAATGTTACTCCCTCTGTATGGAAACTCTTCAGGGTTAGGGTATGTGTCCTAAGAATTTTTCTGTGTGCCTAGAATAACTGAACAACATTATAAAGTAATGAATGGTACATTATAGAATATTCATTTTGTAGATTTGTAACCAGAGATGTTAGGTGACTTAGCAAAAATCAAAGAAGTAGCATCATGGTGTGAATAAAATCCAAGTGCCTGGCTCCCAGTTCAGGATACTTTCTGCCATTCCAGGAAGATCATTTTAGGGTAAAAGTCTTGAAGACCTCTTAAAGGAATACAGCCATATCCAGAGTGAACATCACCGACCAGGAGACATTTTGGATAGGATATTCTTCTAATTCTCTCTTTTGTTTCACATTCTACAATAGGTGTGGGTTGTACTTCTGGTTCCTTTAAGGCTGCCCCAGTTTTTCCTTTTATCAAGTTGAGTTGACAAAGTGTCCCTATTTTAAAGAGAAAGATTATAAGCATTAACTGATTCTTAAAAAGAAAATAACTGTGTAAAATGCCTTAAATGTTTCAAAGATAAGTGATAGGAATATAAGATAGTAATAGTACTATTTTATTTCCACCACACTGTTAGGGACTTGGGGATAATTGATACTATCAGTTGCTTAATGTTGTGTGACTCATCTCCCAATGGTAACCTCTGTTATGCTCAGCTTGGACTTGATTGCTTCAAGCAGTAATGGAAAAGTGCCCCTAGCTGCTCTATTAATTAAGATTTAATAGTACTTCTTGTGGGGCCCGGGGCTATTTGGTGGAAGAAAGTTAGGGGTGAATATACAAGGATTACCCTTAACTTCACTTAATGATCTGTGAGTCTGTCATCTACTGACGTATCTACATCCTTTGCAAACCCGACTTCCCCATGCCTGCATTTTATCCTCAACTGCCTCACTGGTGTAGAACTTCAGAGATTGCTTTTACCTTCAGGAGAGATACTTTAAGAATTTTGCCCAGTTTTCAGATACCATCACAAGGGAAATAGAACAACTTCTAAAATGTCTTGTACCTTTTAAAATCTAATATAGATGTGTCCCAATTATATTAGTATAGAACTTTTGCTGAGCACATCATGTTTCCAAGTTCAGCAAGGTGCTGGTTTTATTTTGGAATGCCCTCATTGGGATTGCATTATATTTTACATGTCTCTCTCCATTAACATAAGCAAATTGAAGATATTATGTGTTAGAACTATCTCATCCCCACATTTCTGCTGTTTCTTGGCCTGGCAGGGCCTTCAGGCTAAGTTTCTAGTTCAGGCTGTAAGAAAGAATTCTTTCTTATTAATGTGGATGTTGCTTACTGACCTTCCCTACGGACTGTACTTTTGTCATTTTATGTGGGACAATGGGAGAACGTTTTCAGGACAACAGACAGGAAAGAAAGGTTAGTGTATTAAATGAAAAAAAAATAGGCAATGTACACACTGTGTCTTTCTATGCATATTATGTCTTTCTGATACTAAACTTGAAGAAAAGGAAAAAGCAGATGATCAGGGAGTCCAGAGTAAGGAGTGGTCAAAAACAGGACAAGATTTTTGATGCAGGAAAAACTACTCTGCCCTTTGAATAAAATAGAAAAATTGGAAAAGATCTTAAACACAATGCATTCCCAATTCAGTTGAGAAGAAAAGAAAGTTGGAGAGGATAGCATGTAAATATAAACTTCTGCATGAAGCTTACATGGAGGATTAAAAAATAAATAACTTTCATTTCCCGGCATGTATGCATCAATACTCTTCACTGAATATTTTATTGCTAAGGGATATTGGGTACTTTCCTTTTTATGGAAGAAGGGCAATAGCCTGTCCTTTCCCATTTATGCATTTCACTCTTTTGTAAAGATCAGTGGTAATAATTGAAGCCAAAGTATTGTTCACTGTACTTTATACTTCCGAATAGATTTCTACAAATGCACAATCAAGGTGAGAAAATAATAACTGGTTTTTAATATTGAAAATTTAGTGATAATTCCTGTATCACTCATCTTTGGGGCAACTGTCAGTTTTTCTTTTACAGAAGTGTATTTGTGTGTGTGCATACATGTAATGCAGAGTAACAATCACAGAAACTTGTTGCCTTTTTTCATTTCTTATTTTAACCCACAGTGGGCAGGAAGCTGTCCCCAGGCCAGGGCTGATACACTGGTACAGACAGTTTACTGTGGGTGTCCCTCCAATCTGGTTGGGACAGTGCTTTTCCTGATAGGTCAGGGTCCCTGCTGAACCAGCTCTTAAGTAATTTGAATATCACTCCTGTATCTCAGAGTTATCTGAGACACTGTATCCCGAGTCTGGGTTAACTGGCCTTTCCCTGTATACCAACCAGAGCAAAGGTGCCCAGTGCCCTGGGGAAGCACGTGCTGCCGATCAGGTGGGGTCTCAGATTTCAAATCTGCAACATGGAGACTGTAATTGTTGCTCCCGTATCGTTTGTACATGTCAGGTCTGGGAACAGCACTCAGTAAACGTTAGCTGCTGCTATTACTAATACTATAATCATTATTGGTATTGGATAATGATTCTGCAGAAATGTTGGGCTCTGTCACCTTGAGAGGGTAGACACAGGGATTGTGCCTCCATTCTGTGACCTGTAGCTGTGATCAGGGATGCCTTTGAAGGTCCTAGAGGTAAGAGAGATTAGAGAAAGTACCTGGCTCGTGTTCCCCTCCTGTGTAACCTGTCACCTGCTTTCCTGCCTTCAGCGCCCACCACACAGGAGCAGCGGACCTGACCATTGCAAAGGATAGTAGCCTGTTGCTCCTTAACGTATCCTGGGAACGTGTTTCCTGATCTGAATTGCCTTGTACCCTCGCTTCAAATCCTTAGATGGGTAGCGCCTCGGCAGCTCACTCTACCTTTCAGAACTGCAAGTATAGTTAACAGTGGAGACTTGAGTGTGAAATAGAGGTAATAATACCTACCTGATAGGATCGTTTGGATCACATAGAATGTACCTGGATGATGCCCAGTGCCCAGAGTGCCGCAGTGTAGATGCTCAGTTAATGTTAACACCTTTCCCCTTTCCTTTCATGTCTTCATCTTGATTTATTATACAACTCCATGTACATTCTAGCCTCTTTCTCTCATCTGGGCTATTGAAATAGCCTCTTTACTGGGTCCCCTTGTTCTGGTTTCTCTCTCCCTGTCCTCACCCCCAATATCTCCCATATCCTGCTCCAAATGTATTCTTCCTAGATTACAAAGCTTGTGAATAAATTCCTTTTTTAGAAAAAAAGGGAAAGATAAAAGAACTAGAAGAGTCTATTTTTCTCAATATGATGGCCTACAGATTCTGAAACTCTCCCATTATAAAAGATCTAAAAATGATAGATAAAATATTTTTAAACCTTTTTTTAAATGAATGAGCCTGTACAATGGAAGGGAAATCCTGTTAGGCTAGAAATAAAGCATGAGTGCAGATCTAGGGAGGGGAGCTAACCTTGGGGCGCTCAGCCTTCGGGGCAGGTTTGGATCTGGGTGGCCGACCAGTACTGGAGGTAAAATTACACAGAGTTTAACACAGAAGAGCAGAGAAATGGGGAGTATGAAAGAATGGTTAAGACACAGGTGGAATGAAGAGAGAAGTCAGAGTGGAGTGTTAGAAGATGACAATAGTGCAGACAATGAGGAGAGACAATATTCAAAGATAGAATGGCCACAGGTTTTTCAAAATGATACGCACGAGTCGCAGAGAACACCAGGCAGTGTAAATGTAAAAGGAACCCATGTTTAGAGAAAACACCGAGACTCAGGGTGGACATCCCAACAGTGATGGTAGCCAAAATAGGGTGAAATGGTAACTTCATAAGAAAAAAATAACTGCTAGAATTTTTAATGAAATAAAGACTTTTTATGTAAACAAAAGTTAGAAAAATAGACTACAATCAGCAATAAGTTAGGGTACACTTTAAAATAACTAAAAGAGTGGAATCGAAATGTTCCTAACACAAAGGTATGATAAATGCTTGAGATGGGTACCCCAATTACCTTGATTTGATTCATTCACATTGTATGCCTATATCAAAACACACGTACCCTATAAAGATATGCACCTATGATGTACCCACAATAATTATAAATTTCAAAAACTTTTTTTTAAATAGAAAAAGATTTACCATCAAGAAGTAATTGAAAATGGCCTCCAAAGAACAGTGAGGTACAGAAGGAAGTAATGAATAAAGACACAAATAAACACGTGGGCAAATCTAAACAGTAGCAGTTTATAGAAAAATAACAATGTCTATTTCAGTAGCATTTTTTTTTTAAAGCTAAAGTAACGGACACTGTTATCATGTAAGCTTCGAGGCAGATGATTGGAATGAAAACATTCCATTCTTGTATTTTCAAGAGGAAAAGCAGTTGATTATCTTTGGACCTTACCTATGCATATTAAAAACTGCTGTGAAATCCTGTCTGGCACAGAAAATGACATTTTAGTCAAGTTCAGTAAACAGCTTCTCACAGTAGATACCTGGACGTTTGTTAGAACACATCTGCATAGCAACGCCCCACCACCCGGTACTTAGAGCCTCTCAGTCCATACATTAGGTTTCCAATCAGTAACCTCTCCCCTCATTCCTCCCATCCTGGTCATTATGTGACAACAGTTACAACTCGTTCCCCAGTCCTGTGTCTTTAATAACACATGTGCTGTGAAATCAGTTTTCACTCCTCCCGCAGTGGTCATGAGGAAGGATGCTCTTCATTCATTGGTGTCTGGCCCATCGTCTCACCTGATGATCCTCACCGAGGTGCAGCCCCAGTAGCAGCACTGGATGAGGGGTTTTAAAATCAGAGCCGTGGCGTGGGCCTCCAGAGAGCCTCCCCAGCCTACTCCAGTGCACAGCAGTCCCTCGTTCCCCTGAATCCACTGTCTCGTGTGTTAAACGAAGATATTAATAGCAATAGTACCTTATTCTTAGTGTTGCGGTGTGAATTCAATGAATTAACACAGGTCAGAGCGCTTAGGGCAGTGCTCATATAGCATACTACCTAAATATTACACTGTTGAGCACTTGCTGCCAGCTTATCTTTTTGGCAGGATTATAAGTTGCTTCATTCACATCTTAGACAACTAAATTGTAACTGACCAAAGACAAGATTTAGTTTTACACTTCTGTGGGAGATGGAAAAGTTAGAGAATGCAACAGAAGATAATGCTTACTCACATAGCAAGCATTAGTCACTCCTGGGTGACTTTTAAGATCAATTTCACTTGGAGAGCTCTTTGGAATCGGTTTCTAGGTAGTAGACTTAGTGTGGTAATGAGACAGAGCTGTTAAAATTTTTGTGAACATGAACATGGATTCACAGATTTCTGCTTCCAAAGTAGAAAATAGGTTTATAGATCTTTGAACTTAAAGGGATCTCAAGATGCCAGTAAACTAGCTCTAAGGCTTCGAGGGAGAGCCTTTAAACTCCAGGACCTATCGTCTCCTATTGAAAACAAAAGGATTTTCTCTAAGTTCCCTTCCAGCACTAGTGTTTGGCCCTAAGTTATGTGAATCACCCACCTTTTAACATGAAGCAGCTGAAGTGCTGACAGGCTGAGTGACGTGTCAGGAGTTAGGCAGTCAGGGGTTGGTGCGGGAGAGGATGGGTTTAAGGTCAGGTGAGATCTAGAAGGGGCTGGAAATCAGCTGGTCTGCCTTCCAGTCTGGCGCCTCCGCTAACCATGCCACCTGCGCGCCTGCTGTGCCACAGCTCCCTCGGCCCCTGGTCACGTGTGTGTGTGTGTGTGTGTGTGTGTGCACGCTTCTCACGTGGGCAGGATCAGAATCTGAACTATTGAACACACAGTGAATATTTATTGTGTATTTGCTCTATGGTTCATCCTGGTCACTTTTTTCCTGTATAAAGGGGATAATGCTATTATCCTTTTTTGGTCATATATTTTTGAGTACACACTTTTAAACCTCCCCTGGTGGAAACAGAAGGGTTTATATTTTTTACTTCCCCTGGAAACCTGCAGAGCGGATGTTTTGAGTCCATCCTTGCCAGGTGAGTATCTCAGTATGGTGTTGGCAGGAGCCACCTGTATTGTGTGTATTCACCTAGTTCCAAGCCTAAGAATTCCTGAATATTCAGTCAAAAGGGATTTAAAGGATTTGCTTAAAGTGGTATATGTCCTAATTTAATCCAAGTTAAAGAAGGCCTAAAGATAGCCAAGTATTTGATAAAGGAACATAAATAAATGACCCTCCCTATATATATATTTGGGCAGACATGTTTGGAAAAATGACATTCAGGTGATAATATTTTCCAGTTACAGATTTCAACTTGATTAAGATTAAAATTAAAAAATAAAGTTTTGCTAATCTATGCTTTTGCTTTAGGACAATTTATAAGATTTTATATAAGTCAGAGAAATATTACTTTATAGTCCAGAAAAATATAAACAAAAGGAAAGTAAGGACTTCTGAAAGAATTAATTTAGAGAATTTTTATATCGGTGCCTAATGCTGCCTTGCACAATGCTAGGTTCTGTGAATTCGAAAGATGAAGGGTAACCTGCTCTGAAGTCATTCACAGGCCAGTGACAGACACGTGGACAGAACAAATTACATTGCAGCAGAGATATGCACAGATTGCTGTAGGAGTAATAAGTAAAGTTATGATCTGATTGAGAGGAATATGGGAGAAATGCCAGGAGTGGTCCTTTCATATTCTGAGACTTTTATGATTCCTAGAGACTTTGAAGAAGCCATAAAGAATCTGGTACAATGAGCCTTTTACGTTTTCTTTTGATTTATTATGTATTTATAATATGCCTTTTTTGCTTTCCAAGTCTGTAAGTCATCTCTACTAGAGGGCAGGCTGCACAGCCTTGCCACCTGGATTCGGTTCCCAGTTTCTCCTCTTCCCAGTAGTATGACCATTAGCAGGTTACTCCTCTGGGCTTCGATTCTATAAAAAAGAGGAGAGTAATAGTATCCACCAGGCAGGATTATTGTAAGGATTAAATATATATGGGAAACATTTTAGAATTCTGCCTGGTACACCTTAAGGCTCAACAAAATTTTAGTTCTTATTAGTTTTGGTAGCTAATAAACTAGGAATATTGAAACAACCATGTTGGTCATTTAGATTCTCTTTCTAAAATGCTAATTTACATGAAATAAAAGTTAACATTTTTTTTTTCCTTTCTAGCTCCAAGAGGAAAGCGAGGATGGAAAACCTTTTATGCTGTACTGAAGGGAACAGTTCTATACTTGCAAAAGGTAAAAGCAAAATAAATAAAAAATAAAACTCAAAGCTTTATGAAATGATAAATAAGGTACCCAAAGAGATAATCGCTTTGTACAACAAAGCCATATTAAACACTCAAAAGACTGTTTAACTAATTTAATTCTTGAAATTTTTTCTTAGATTATTTTTGTTTTTGTTAAAAAAATTATCTGTGGATACTCAAACACACATACAATACATGATCGGAGGAATGGATGGGCTGTGTTCTGGTTATGTTCAGTAAAATACGGAACCTAAGCTGGTGAGTTAGACTTCGTATGGTCTATGCAGGTACAGACCTGTGGCAGCACTTGTTTCAGTGGATAGTTATGCCACGGATTAGTTGCAGCTTCCATTTATGTATTATTTAACTGTCTTAATTTCAATCCTACCTAAAGCTAGACATATACATTTTTCATTCATGTTCCTAAACATGTGTACTTAACAATGCAAGTGTATTCCAGATTACCTGCGTAAGGGTTTGACCAGAGCATTCCCTGTCAGGATCCTTTCTTCCAAGTTGCAGAATCTGGAAACCTGTTTGGGATCCAGTTAATAAGTTCTGGCCCTTTGAAGGGTAGTCCCCGGAGCTTCCACCTCCCCAGCTGTGTGTGGGTGCAGATGGCGAAGGTGTGCGTTGACTGGAAGGAGCACAGGGTCTTTGCGGATTCTAGCTCCCACTGTGAAGGGGCAGTCACTGAATTTAGGGCCAGTAGGAAACAAGGCAGAAACAACGCTGCCCTCAATGGTGTCTGATAGGGAAAGATTTTTTTTAACTGTGATAAAAAACACATGAGATCTGCTGTTTTAAATTTTTATATGTATAGTGCAGTATTGTTATCCATAAGCACAATGCAGCACAGCAGATCTACAGAACTTTTTCATCTTACCTGACTGAAACTCTATACCCATTGGATGCCAAGTCCCCTGTCCTGTCCCCTCCGCCCCCTCTTCAGTCCCTGGCAACCACCATTCTACTTTGTTTCTATGAATCTGGCTGTTTTAGATACCTCAGGTCAGTGGAATCCTGTAGCATTTGTCCATCTGTGTGTCTGCCTTATCGCACTTAGCACAAGGTCGTTCATGGTTCATTCATGTTGTAGCATGTGTCAGAATTTCCTTCCTTTTTGCTTTTGAATAATAATTACATTATATGTATATACAGCAGTCCCCCGTTACCTGCAATTTCACTTTCCACAGCTTGGTTACCCGTGGTCTGAAAATATTAAATGAAGAATTCCAGAAAGAAACAATTCTTAAGTTTTAAATTGCATGCTGTTCTGAGTGGCGTGATGAAATCTCACTCCCTGCTCCGTCCCTCCTGGGATGTGAATCATCCTCTGTCCAGTATATCCAGGCTGTGCCCGCCTGCCCTTCAGTCACCTAATAGCTATCTCTGTCACCAGATCAACAGTTACGACATCACAGTGCTTGTGTCCCGGTAACCCTTATTTTACTTAATAATGGCCTCAAAGAGTCGTGATGCTGGCATGTTATTATACAGACCTATGATTAGTTATTGTTGTTAGTGTCTTACTTTGCCTAATTTAGAAATTAAACTTTATCATAGGTATGTATGTGTAGGAAAAAACATAGTATACAGTCATCCCTCTGTTTACTCTGGGGATTGGTTCCAGGACTCCCCCCCGAGTATATCAAAATACGGTATACCCTGTGGAACCCACACACTCAAAAGTCAGCCTTCTGTATACTTGGGTTTCATGTCATGCAAATGCTTTATTTTCCATCCGCATTTGGTTGAAAATGATCAGTGTATAGGTAGACCTGGGAAGTTCAAGGCCGTGTTGCTCAAGGGTCATCTGTTTATAGCGTTCGATATTACAGTGGTTTCAAGCATCCCCTGGGAGCCTTGGAATGTGTCCCCTGTGGGTAAGGGGGGGACTACTATAAATAAATTCCACTTGGTCATGGTGTATGATCCTTTTCATATACTAGTGAAGTCAATTTGATAGTATTTTGTTTAGGGTTTTTACATCTATGTTCATCAAGGATATTGGCCAGGCAATTTTCTTACAGTTTTTTTTCCCCTGGTTTAGATATCAGGGTCATGGTGGCCTTATAAAATGATTTTGGAAATGTTCCCTCCTGTTCAGTTTTTTTGGACGAGTTTGAGAAGGATTGGCATTAGTTCCTTAACTGGTGGAATTCATTGGTGAAGCCATCTGGTCCTAGGCTTTTCTTTGCTGGGAGGGTTTTATTGCTCTTTCAATTTCCATGCTATTATAGATACGTTCAGATTGTCTACATAATTCAGTCTTGCTAGGTTGTATGTTTCTAGTAATTTATCCATTTCTAGGTTATTCCGTTTGTTGGCATATAATTGTTCGTAGTAGTTTCCTATAATCCTTTTAAGTTATGTGGCATCAGTTGCAATGTCTCCTCTTTCATTTCTGATTTTATTTATTGAAGTGTTCTCTCTTTTTTGTCTGAGTCTAGCTAAAGGTTTGTTGATCTTTTCAAAAACAAGTTCTTAGGCTGGGCACAGTGGCTCATGCCTATACTCTTACCACTTTGGGAGGCCAAGGTGGGAGGATCGCTTGAGGCCAGGAGTTCAGGACTAGCCTGAGCAAGAGTGAAACACCATCTCCACTAAAAATAGAAAAATTAGCTGGGCATGGTGGCACGCACTTGTATCCCTGCCACTTGGAAGGCTAAGGCAGGAGAATTGTTTGAGCCCAGGAGTTTAGGGTTGCAGTGAGCTATGATGATGCCACTGTACTCCAGCCCCAGCAACAGAGTAAGACCCTGTCTCAAAAAATAAAAAAAAAAGTTCTTAGTTTTGTTGATTTTTTTTCTACTGATTTTGTCTTCTATTGCATTCATTTTTGCTCTAACCTTTATTTATTCCTTCCTCTGCTTTGTGATTAGTTTGTTCTTTATTGTCTAGTTTCTTTAGGTGTAAAATTACGTTGTTTATTTAAGATCTTATTTTTAAATGTAGGTGTTTATTGCTATAAACTACCTTGTTGGTACGGCTTTTGTTGCATCCTACAAGTTTTAATGTATTGTGTGTCCATCTTTATTTGTCTCAAGTTATTTTCAAATTTCCAATTTTTTTTTTTTACTCAGTTGTTCAAAAGTTTGGTGTTTAATTTCAAAGTATGTGTGAACTCTCCAGTTTTCCTTCTGCTATTAACTTCTAGTTTCATTCCACTGTGGTTAGAAAACATGCCTGGTATGATTTCAGTCTCTTAAATTTGTTAAGTCTTGTTTTGTACCCTAACATGTGATCTGTCCTGGAGAAAGTTTCATGTACACTTGAATGTATATATTGTTGCTATTGGGTGGAATGTTCTATATGTGTATGCTAGGTACATTTGGCCTATAGTGTCATTAAAGTTTTCCATTTCCTTATTGATCTTCTTTCTGTCTGGATGCTCTATACATTATTGAGAGTGGAATGTGGAAATCTATTACTGTGTTTGTAGCTTCTCCCTCCAGTTCTGTCAATGTTTGCTGCACGTATTCGGGTACTCTGCTGTTGGATGCATATATATTCATAGCTATTATATCTTCCTAGTAAACTGACTCTTTTATCATTGTATAATATCCTACTTTGTCTCTTTTGACAATTTTTTTAAATTTTATTTTTGTTTTTGTTTTGGGGATTATTTATTTATTAGTGCCTCTGGGTAGAGATCTTTTGACAGTTTTTAATTTGAAGTCTATTTTATCTGATGTAAGTGTAACCACCCCCTGTTCTCTTTTAGTTACCATTTGCATAGAATATCTTTTTCATCATTTCACTCTCAGTCTTGTGTGTCTCTAAATCTAACACGAGTCTCTTGGGGGCAGTGTATAGTTGGGTCCCTCTTTTTCTTTTGTCCATTCAGCCACTCTGTCTTTTGATTGAGGAGTTTAATCCATTTAAGGAAGGACTTAGTGTTGCCATTTTATTTGTTTTCTGTCTTGTCACTTTTTTACTTTCCTTTCCTCTTTTGAGTATTTCTTTGTATTTTTTTTTTGTATTGACATTTGTTTATTCCTTTCTCGTTTCCTTTTGTGTATCTTATTGGTTTTTTTTCTTAATGTGGTTACCATGGGGCTTATACAAAACATAAGAATCTATTTTAAGCTGATAACTTAAGTCGCATACCACAACTACACTTCTCCTCCACGTAGACACACTTTGTTATTTGATGTCACAAATTACATCTTTTCTATTGTGTTTCCCTTAGTATAATTTATAATTAGAAGCATTTTACACTTTTGTTTTCTAATTTCCAAGGCAAAATTAAGTGATTTATTTCCAATTATTATTATATAATAAAGTATTGTGTATTTTTCTATATACAGTCAGCTCTCTTTATCAGTGGGTTCCACATTCCACATTCAACCCAAAAATATTTCACTAAGTTCCAAAAAGCAAAACTTGGCTTTTCTGCATATCAAGTGCTATGTTGAATCGACACCAATGAAGAGATGTGTAGGCATTGTAGGTGTTGTGTTACTCAGGCTGGTCTCAAACTTCTAGTTTCAAGTGATCCTCCTGCCTCAGCCTCCCAAAGTGCTGAGATTACAGGCATGAGCTACTGCGCAGCCTATTTTGAATTTTTTGTCAGGTAATTCATATCCTTCATTTCTGTAGATTTATTTTTTCCATTGGACCATATTTTCCTGTTTCTTCTGTCTTTTGTAACTCTGTAGAGATCAGTACATTTCAAGAAACAGCCAGCTCTCCCAGTTTAGAAACTGGCTTCATACAGGGGGAGACCCTCATTAATCATCCTGGCTAGACCTCTGAATCCTTTTTCAGGGGCTGTGACTTCTCTAGGCCTGTGCATGGCAATTTCTCAATTAGAGAGGCTTGCCAATTTTGTTTTCAGGAATTCATATTCCTTGTACCCTCCAATTTCTGGCTACAGCCCTGCAAGTTATGTGGTCCCACAGCAGCAAGCTACCCAGCTCTCCTTTATTCTAAGCACCCACCGGGCACCCAGTGTAAGCCAGCTCCCCATCAATGCCCTAAATCAGGTGAGTCAATACCAGCCCTCTAAAAAGCCAGAACAATGGATGCATTTCTGCTTCTCTCCCTCCCTCCCAAGGGGGGAATCTTAGTTGTGTGCATTTTCCCAATTTTGCTAAGCTTGCCAGCCACAGCAAGCCACCTGTCTCTCTACTCTGTTCTCAGAGGCCCCCAGGCATCCAAACTGTGCTGATTCTGCTAGCACTTTGAATGAGGTGAGGCAGAAACTAGCCCCTTGGCTAGCCTCTGAAGAGCTGGCCACACACTGTACTCCTCTTCCTCCCTCCCTAGGAAGAAGCCTCAGGTTGAGTTCCTTCCTCCCAGGTCTACCAAGAAATGGAGACAATTTTTTATATTCTTAGATTATCCATGCTCTTAGGTGGCCAGATATCTTGTATTGTCTTTGTTTCCCTGTGGAACCAGCACAGCTTCTAATTGTAAATCGACTGCTCTGGCCTCCACCAAATCAGCATGCATATGCCTGCTAGGCCCACGCTAGTCCTTTCAACTAGCTTTGTCTCTGCAGGAAGGAACCCTTTGAAATTAAATTTCACAGGTCACAGCTGTTTCCCCAGCATAAATCCCATTCTCTTGGCTCACTTTTCCATTTTCTCTAGAATCTCTATAAGGGGCACAGCTGTCTTTGGCAAAACCATTTCTTTGAATACCTAGCCACAGGATTTCCACCCACTCTGTCTCAGGGTGCGCCTGGGAAGAGAAAAATGCTCTTGCGTTCAACATTTGAGAGAAGTGACGCAAAGAGAGATGCTGTTTCCAAGTCCCCGGCTTTTCCTAGCTTGTTCTCGTCTCCCTCATATAAGTACAGTGGGAGTTTGAGTCATCCCGATACAGCTAAACATTGACGAGGGAACAACTTTGTAAACTTTGAAGCTTCAGCTTCAATTTGGATTAGAGCTTCAAGAGGATTACTTCTCCAGATTGATGTTACCTCTGGAGTGTGGCAGATGTGCAGTTAGGAAAAGTTGGGTGAAACTGCTTTTATAAAGAGGAAAAATTTGACACTGAGGAAATTAAATATTTTTATAAGAAAGTGAAAAATAGAGTTTGGGTTATCTATCAGGTTCCTATTTCATTTCAATCAATGAAATAAATGGCTGTAAAGTGTCTACTTAGGAGAACAGTATGCCTGTAAAAGGGAGCCATGGTTTGTAACCAGTCTCTACTCTCTTACTGTTGTCAATGCTCTTTTTTTAAAAAGAAAAAAAAATGTCACAAATGCTTGAAATCTCAACCAGTAATCAATTAATATCTGTTCCCAGGAACCTCACACAAATCCTAGAGACTAGTTCATCAATCATTGGAAGCTTGATCTTAGAAGGCCTGGGTCTTGTATGGATGTATCTACCTGATTCTTTAAATTAGTTTCTTCCTGATTTGTAACATTAACAAGCAAGAAGGCAAATGGACCATACAAATGTGAAGACCCTGTGGGCATCTACATGTGAAAATGCCAAGCACTGTGAAGTCAATAGCCTGTTGCTGAGCAGAGCTTTGCTTCCGAGTGTCCTTTGGGGGTATCGAGCTGCCCACCAGAAACAACAGGAATAAGTACTTGGACTTCATCTCAGAATTACCCCGGGGTTATATAGTGTGTTGGAGGCTCAGTACTGATGATAGTTGTGTCCTGCAGAAGGCTTCTAATGTCCCATTGCTGGTTAATCTGTCACCCTGCTGCAAGCCTAATGTGCCAGCACATGATGGCAGATGCTACACAAAAAGTAAATTATATAGTCGCAAGGCGATTTGGGGTTTGTACGGTTTGGGTTTCATATCCTCCCATAGCTATTTAGAGTTTATCACATGTCAGGTACTGTGCAAAATTGTGGGCTTCCAAAGATGACTAACATCCAGTCCCTGCCTACATATATCTCACAAAATAGGGGGAAAACAGGTAAATTGAGCATTCACCAAACAATGGGATAAATTAATAGAGGTGCGGAAAAGTCTTTCTGAAGAGGGCCACCGAGCATGCTTGCAAATGTCAGAGGATGCATCCCTGAGGAGTTAAGACACTGCAGCTGATGGCTGGAGCATGAGCAGGAGTTGTCCAGGCAGGCAAGGCAAGAAAGAGCATTTTAGCCAGAGAAGGAGAAAAATAACAGATCAGCGAGAATGTGACATGTTCAAAGAATGGAAAACAGCTTTTCACGTTTGAATTATAGGATGGATGAGGAGTAGCAAGCCGTAGAAAGATGATGAAAAATTACATCTCAAACAGTGAGTATGTCATGAAAATTAAAGAGATGGTGTCACAGTGTCGTAAACTGTCCAGTTTACAAAAGAAGCTGTTTTCTTCCTTGAAGGAATTTCAAGCTCTTTGAGTCTGAGGTCACTGCTGCTCCCACCTATCTATACCCAGGTGCTCAAAGGACTGAGCTGGCATTGTCCCCCATGCTAGGCAGCCCTCCTCACACACCTGCCAGGTGAGGCGTGTGCCCTAGGAGTGGCACATTGCTCTCCCCTCTGTGCTCTCGGAATGCCAATAGCAACACTCCTGGGATTCGAGCAAAGCTGGGAAGGTCACCCCTTCTTCCTGCCCTTCTTCAGTCGGTTCTCCACTATTTGAGAAAAGGGGTAATGAAAAAAGTCCCACCTTTCCCCTACCAGGGGTGGGGAAACCTGCAGCCTTGGGATCACATGGGGCCTTCTGGATCCTTGAGTGTGGCCTTTTGACTGAATCCAAATTTTACAGAACAAATCCATCAAAAGGGATTTGTTCTGTGAAGTATTGATGCGGTCGAAGAGCCACACTTGGGGATCTGGAGGGCCACATCAGTGTGGCAAAGACTCACTTACTCAGCCTCCTGTGTGACAGGGGCTATGCCAGGTGTGGGGATGCAGAGATCACAGGAGCTGGCATCTGTCCTTTAGGCCCTCGCTAGCTCACTTGGGTTCTGTATTCATTCTCTCATTTGTTCTTTCTTTTTCACACCTTTCTGTTCCATATCAATTCCTCAGGAGCAAGGATTCCTGTCCAAAAGATGCCAGGAAGTCCTCCCTCCTGAGTTCCCTCCATTTTCCCCAGGTGGGCAGGCACTCCGTCACTGCCCCAGCCCCCTGCCACTGCCGGTGCACTGTCTCCTAAATGAGGGAGGTAGTCTTGCCCGAGAAGGAAGCAGGGCCTCCGCTGCCTTGGTTAAGTGAATCAGGTGCGTCTCCTAAAGAGGCCATGATGACCAGCAACCCACTCCTTTAAGGACTACCTTCCCTTGGCTGTAAACACATACATCACACACACATACACAAAAACTTCCCCACTGGAGTAGCAATCTATTTAGGGTCTCATTTCATCGTTAATTTCTCATCAATTACTTTTAAGCCTTTCATCAAGACTTCTCAACTATGAAATAGCCTGTAATGATTTTTACCCAGATATTAATAGAACAATTCAATTAGCATTTCTTCAATAAGAGTGGAGAGTAATAGCAAAAGCTTCCTCCTCCAGAACAAAATAAACAAAAAACAACAACAGTCATCAGAAGGAGAAGCAGACACAGCCAAAATCCTACTGGAAGGAACCCCAAGTCCTGGCAGTCTCTGTGCACTCAGCCTCCTTCCCTGCTCCCATCCCAGCCAGACAGAAGCTTGCTGCAAAGGTTTTTGGCCCCTCCTATAGGAAATTGAAGAGTTAATAAATAATAACCTCAAGTTATTATTGCCTCTCAAGTTTAAAACCCACTCTATCGGTCACGTGCCTCCTGAACACACAATATGAACAGCCTGTTGGGCATTAAAATGACAGCTCTGCTAGGCTGGGGATCTCTCTCCTTGGCTTCCTCCGATCCTCCTAGGAAAATGTGTCTCTTGGAAGAATACTAGAGACTCTTCCAGAAAAGGAGTCATACCCTGAAGAGTGTGGAGAGTCATACTCCAAAAAGCAGACATATCTTGTCAAACGCCAAGTCCGTCACTTAACTAATTTCTGATTTGGAGCAGTTCATTATCCTCTCTGATCCTCAACTCATTCATTCGTAAAATGGGGAGAAATGGTGCTGCATGATCAATGTAAAGGATTTTTTAAATATATGAAAAATGTGTCTATTATACATTAGGTTAATAGTGAATATTGATTCCCTTCCTAATGACTCATAAGAAGTTGAGAGTATTTTTTTCTTTTAGTCCTTTCCTGATCCTTGTAAATCTCGTGAGGAGTAAAGTGACTACCTCAGACTTTTCCCCCTGTCTTTTCACAACCCTCCAACAGCAGTCTGTGCGATGAAATGATGAAGAGCAAGTTAGGCCATCTCAGCCATCCAAATACAGGCCCTTTTCCTCTGTGCTAGCTTTATTGAAGATTAAGTAATTCCTTCCAGCCTTTCTTTCCACTTCAGATCAGAGACAGTCAGAAGCCTCCATAGATCCTCCTAGGACCACATAAGGAGTAATAGGCAAGGCAGAGGCTTCGTGTTCTGGAGTTAGCCATGTGCCACTAGTCAGAGATACCATGTCGACCTTTGATCCTCATTCCCGTAGACACTAGTTATATATGTGACATGAGTTCTGCATGCTTGGCGTCCACTTAGAGGGAATTTACCAAAAGTCAGATACGTGTTTCTTGTCACCCTCCCACTGCCCCAAGTCCTGGAAGTTTAGATACTCCCTGACTTGGGTCCTCTCTTCTATGAAAAAACAAGCCCTATACTCTACACGCTCACTTCATAGGGCAAAAAACATGAAACAAGTAAGCAATAGGAGCCCTCCACCTTGTTGAAGGGGCACTCCAGAGCAATATTCCTGTATTTAAAAAAAAAAAAAACATATATCTTTGCAGAGTGTTGCTTTATATCTACTATCTAAAAAGATAAACAGTCCCAGGTCACAGCATCATACATCACAAATGTAGGAAACAGCTTGGCAGATTTCCTGAGCCGGCTGACTTCAGTGATCATTCAGCCAGAAATAAGACTGGCTTGTCAATATGATATAGTTTTGAGGGTACTTTTTGCATCTGAGCTTCACTACTTCATAGAAGGATATTGTCCCTTTTTTTTTTTTAATTGAGAAGCTGAGCCTCAAAGCTTGATTCCCCTTCTCAGGATTGTAAAGGTGGTAGTAACCAAGCTAGTGTTTTTCCATTAGGCTATTCTCAGATTAACACTAAAGCTCTAGTGTGTGAGCTAATTACTGCAAGTTTAAAACAAGCTGTTGGAGGGGGGGGCCTGTCTCTGACTTCTATGTCTTCACCCAGATTTAAGTAACTTTTGGCTAATACATAGCAAATGTGCAGTAACTTACTTCCTTTTCCTTTAACCTCCTGCTTTAGTGAGGACTGGTGGGTTCCGCCTCTCTCGTTGCATTCCCCTGACTCTAGCCACTCTTGCACGGGAATAGGAGACTGTCTCTAATCATCTGCTATAATTAGAGTAAGTAAACTTTGAGATTTTCTAACATAGTCCTTTTTCAGGTATTCTTCCCATTCCCAGAAACCATGAAATGTGAAAATGTCAATATCCCAACCATGTCCTAACTCTTAGATTGATACTTAAAAGTGCCTCACATATCTGCTGAACTTGGGCTAATGAGCTACCATTCTGGTACAGAGGGCCGTAATGCTAGTTAGGGAGCAAATCAGTAATGAATGCATCTATAAGATTAGAAGTCTGCTCGTTTTTTAGAATGTTATACATTAGAGAGATCATTGTGAGCAAGATCTGGTTCCTAAAGGAGCTTATGTTCTGTCGGAGGAGAGTAACGAATACAAAAAGCCAATTCAGTGCAATTTGGTAAATACTACAAAGGGAAGTGTGCTATGGAAACACATTTAGAAGGGTACTTAACTGAGCCTTAGGAAGAGAAGGGAAGATCATGAAAGGAAGGATTCATGAACAAAGTGATATCTAAGCCTACACTTAGAAAACAGACGTTAGTCACATGGGGCATTCGGACAGACACAACCCTGTGTGGATGCCTGGATGTGAAAAACCACTGCACATCAGAGGAGCTGCAGGTTCAGTGCTCGGGGCAGATTATGAAGAGCTTAGAAAGCCACGTTAAAGAGTTGAGACTTTATTTTAGAGCAATGTGAAGCTATCAAAGGGTTTTAAATGGGAAATGACAAGATCATATATTTTAGAAAGATCCATCTGCCTACAGGATGGAGAATGAATGGAAAGCAGATTGGATCAGAGACATAGAGACCAGATTAGCTTGAACTAGGGTAAGGGGTAACAGGGAAGGAGAAACATAGTCTAACTGTGGAGTTCTGTTTGACCTGTTGAATTCCATGTGTCTGTGGAATAATAAATCAGTCATCCCCAAGCAATTAATTATGCATATTCAGATCTGGAGCCAAGGAGGGAACCCAGAAATACAGATCTGGAGAGTCAGCAACAAGTAGTTGATAATTTAACCCATGGGAGTAGATGAGGCTGCTGAGAGTTTGTCAAGGGAGGACAAGATGGAGCACAGACCAGTGGAACATAGACACTGAAGACAAGTGAGCAAGAGACACAGTGGTGCCACTGGCACCAAGGGCTGATGGAAATGTCCCACGCTGTGAAAAGGTAAGATAGGATTTGGAAAGTGCCACATGAATTCAGCAACCCGGAAATTACTGATAAAGTAGTTTCGGTGGAGTGGTGGGTGTAGAAGGCAGATTGGAGAGTTGAAGAGACACAAGCAGGGAGTATATAGACAATGACTTTCAAGAAGCTTCACATAGTTCCCATGGTGATCTTCCCTCTGCTCCTCCTTTTCTGATGTCCCCCTTCCCGTGACTTCTGTAAATAATAAGTCCCCAATGTCTATCTAATTTCTGTTGAATCTCTCCTCTTTCCTGTTATTGATTTCTCTGTAAAGTAAAACAAGTCCTTGTCACTTTTCCTTTCCCCTAGACAGTTTCTGACATTATCCAGGGCTCCTGTTTTGCCTCTCTGGGTTGCACGCAGTCTTCCTCATCACCAGTCACCTCATTTCCTTTTCTGGCCTCCTCACTTGATGTTCCTTAGTCACATTTCCCTGTAACTTGCAAGCAAAGAGTAAATCCACAGAGTGTCATGATAGTAATGCCTGACCCATTTACAAAATGTCGTATTAGGAGCTATGCAAGAAATAAACAGTGTCTCCTTCCTGAAAGAGCTTGGGCTTACAGTGTAGGTGAGAAGACCAATTTTCTGCAATGAATGGCTGCTGAACTCTTAAAATCAGCTCATGAAAAAGCACCGGTTAACATGATGCAAGCCAAGTGTATGGGTGAGGATTGGGGGGAAAAAAATGGGCGAATGGAATGAATTTGGGCAAATAGCTGATTCCAGTTTCTAGAACTCTCTGAGGTAGAGCCTGTGAAATACAACACCAGCATAGGGGCTCATTTAAATATTTGCACATTCAAAACTATTCCAAAGTCCAAGTACCAGTGATGAACAGGCACAATAAGACATTTATGGTAGGGTGGTTCTGTCTTACAGCTGAGTAAAAACACACTCCTGTCCTTGTATCCTTGTTTTTTCTCATACCTGCAAGCGCCCCTGAACCCAAGAAGCTCCTGCTATTGGAATATAAAATGTTCATGGCAGACAAGTCCAATATTATCATTTTAATGTAATACTCCTAGTTCATATATACTTTAAAACTTAGAAACTTCTATGAATTGATGATAAAAATGATCAAATTCATGTTAGTCTTGATGATCCATCATTGTTGACATTTGGATATTAACTTTGTATCCATTTTGTTAACAGTGAGTGAGTCATCTGCTTGCTCACACAAGCCTTTGCTATCGCTTCGCTTTGAAAGTTCTCTCTTGGTTTCTATAATATCATGGGCTTTGTGTCTGTTCCTGCCAGCCTTTGCCCCTTTCTTGAAAGTATTTTGGTAAGATTTATGGTGGTATTGTTGTTGCAGGTCTGGTTGTCACAAAACTGAACTACCCTAAAGATAGACAGTCAAGTGACTGCTGGGCGGGTAAGAGTGATGGGTGTGGGCGGCTGGTTAGTGGATGGCAGTGAATTACTGAGAGTTTGGCAACTCATTATTCTGTTCTGCAGAGCAGGCTCTTGAGAATCTTCATATCTTTTCTCTTTAGAGTCTAGAAAACAGCTGGTTCGAACCTGAATCTATGTGCTTTTACCATGTCTTTAGAAAGTGAAAAATCAGTTCATGATCTAAAAATTCAGTTTGTTATCACAATATACTGGTAACTCTTCCATCCTCCATGCAAAATCTCTTCATTCTTTGGATCACTTGGAAAAGAGATTTGTTCCAGCTGCCTATATGGTTTTTTAAAAGTTCAGTTGGAAAGAGAGTTTTTGCAGTTTCAGCTATAGGGTGAGCCTAGGCCAGGCACAAGGAAGCCACTGAAAATTGAAGGCTTCCCAGACTGCGGGGATGGCAGCCCCAAATACATGCTTAGTTGAGTGATGAGCCAAAAGGTGTTTTCATTTGACTTGCTGTTACTCAGAGCTTCCAGATTTATGGAAACAGCACTTTCTGTGTTGCCTGATAAAACAGGAAGAATAAACATAAATGATTTTTAGAAAGATACCTAACCAGACATATTTAGAATTTAAAAAGTCATCAAATTATGAAAAATGCTTTTAATGCCATTTTTAAAATCAGGAGTTAATAGACAATTTAGGACCCAGTTTACTTTATTGACTTCTGTATTAGTATCCTCACAGCTTCAAGCAAGGATATGGTCTTGGTTCTGCTTTCTATCTTCCCAGTGGAAATCAAGACCATTTCAACCTTGCTTTAAATTGTTTTAATTACTGTAACAATTTTACCCTGTTTAACAAGGCATGAAGTAAATAATAATATTTATTTACTTACTTATTTTTGGAGACAGGGTCTCACTCTTTCACCCAGGCTGGAATGCAGTGGTGCAATCATAGCTCAATGTGCCCTCCAACTCCTGGGCTCCAGCGATCCTCCTGCCCCAGCCTCTCGAGTAGCTGGGACTACAGGCATATGCCACCATGCCTGGCTAATTTTTAGATTTTTTTGTAGAGACAGGATCTCACTGTGTTGCCCAGGCTGATCTCAAACTCCTGGCCTCAAGCAATCCTCCTACCTTGGCCTCCCAAAGCACTAGGATTACAAGCATGACCCACCATACCTAGCCAATGATATTTCAAAAAGTGGAATCTGAGTATATTTTTAACTGATATTGATGAATTTCAATTGAGATCTGGTCACTTTCCAAATTTTACTTTATATTCACCTGAAAGTACAAATTTTCCAGAGTTGATACCAATTATTTGTACATATGTAGGTGTTTTTAGTGTTATTGTGTTATGATGTGATTTCACAAGACGTTTAATTAACAAGCTTCTCAGGAAAAAAAGAAAGCTTTTCATTTTGTGCTTTAAATGAATTTAAAATAAATAGCGTTGTGAAATCACATTCTTGTTGCTTATTAGGATGATATAGTGTCTAATGAATCATATTACATAAAAAGATGTAGATTACAGGGAACAGAATAAAATGTTTTTAGTCATCATTTTCACCCTTCATTTGTTTGAGAAAATGGGTAGTAATTAGATGTCACAGAGCATTTTCTTTTCTTACAGAAAATTTCTTGATTGGATTTATCTTGCTCTCTGTTTCACATTTAGTTTGTACAGCAAATAGTCCTAGGTTTCAAATGGTTTGATTACGATAATTTATCTCTTATTTGTTCCCAATTTTGTCATTTAAACACCATCTTCTACTTTGAGTAGTGAACAGTAAAGATGTCAGAATGAACTCCGTAGGATAAAGGCATTTCTTTTTATCCAATTGTCATTCCTAGTATTTCCACTCTACCCTGCCAGCTAGCATTTATTTAATGCTTACTGTATGCTGTGAATATTACCAAGAGTTTAAAAAACAATATCACATTTAATTTACAACTCTGAGTAGAAATATTGTCACTACTTCTCAGTTGAGGAAACTGAAGCCTAATGAGTTTAACCTGTGTAAGGGTTTTGCTCATTTTTTGTGGACTTGGAGCTTCATTTTCTAGTAGGAATTCAGAATGCTGAAAATAAGATTTGTATTTTGCCTTTTTTAAAAAAATGGTAAAATTGGTATTATTATCAACTGGAAAAGTGGAAGCTTCTTAAACTTAAAAGTCATTGACTTTAGTTTAGCCCTAATTAAATAGATCCTTTCTTCCCTGTGTAGTGTTTTCCTTCCATTGTAAGGTAAACTGGTATCTTAGAGTTTAGGATGCTGCCTTGGAATAAAAAGTTCCCTTTAAAGACAATGCCACAATTCCCCAAGGTGACAGTTACTGTTAGCCTTTATTGAGACCTGTAATAAATGTTACATTTTAAAAATTTTTGCACTTTTAAAAACAGTCTAAGACTGCCATCCTTTAAGCTTGGTTTTAAATAAAAATATCAGAGAGAATATGCTCCAAGAATATTTATAGTGGCTCCAAGTGCAGAGGTCTAAGTCAGCCATTATTAATAGCTACCAACTGGTCTTGTGTTTCCTATTCACCTATAGCAATTTGTTAGACATCATGTAGGAGTTGAGACTATAAGAGTAGTTGGGGCAATCCAAGGGTACTTATGCAATGAGAAAGGAAGGAGGAAGGATGAACATTTGAAGGGCAACCTGAGGGGGAGATAGCAAAGTAATGATCAGAGAGGTAGGAGAGGAGGCAGGAGAGTATTGTAACAAGAAGCCAAGGAAGAATTTCAAAAATATTGTTGATTTTTTTCATGTACTATAAGATGAGAAATGAAAAGACTCCATTGAATTTTACAATTAGGAGGTTCATTGCTGACCTTTGCCAGAGCAGTTTCACTGAAGTATAGAAATGAGCTCCAGGCTGCAGTGGGTTAAAGATTAAACTGGAAGAGAATAAAACAGTTAATGTGGATTGTTAACTCATCAGATATGAAGGAAAAGAGAGAGATGGCAGTTAGCAGAGAGAATGATATTCAGGAGGGACTGTTATCTTAACAAAGATAATAGAGGCCTTGATTATATTTATAAGCTGTGGGGAAGAAGCCAGCAGATAAAGAATGATTTAAAATACAGAAGAAAGATAATAAGCAATGAAACAGGGCCCTAGAAAAGGTTGATGGAGATTGATCTGTGAGCACAGGATTCCACTGTTGTTGAAGGAAAAAGGTAAAAGAGCTCACAAAATATAGGCGTTTACAGGGCATACAGGCAGAAAGTTTCATATTTTCATGTTTGACTTTGTAGAATACAAGGTTAATCTATATGCTACTAGGAAATACATTATTAGTAATTATGCCAGCTAGCATTTATTTAATGCTTACTGTATGCTGTGAATATTACCAAGAGTTTAAAAAACAATATCACATTTAATTTACAACTCTGAGTAGAAATATTGTCACTACTTCTCAGTTGAGGAAACTGAAGCCTAATGAGTTTAACCTGTGTAAGGGCATAAAGACATTATGTATCAGTTCACAATTGCACAGATGTGGAAACAACCCAAGTGCCCATCAGTACATGAGTGGATTAATAAAATGTGGTCTATGTATACCATGGAGTACTATTCAGCCACAAGAAACAATGATGATATAGCACCTCCTGTATTATCCTGGATAGAGCTGGAACCCATGCTACTAAGGGAAGTATCCCAAGAATGGAAAAATAAGCACGAGTAACATTCATTGGGTGTCGGGTAGATGGGGGGGTAATACATACATAATAACTGCGATGTGCACCGTCTAGGGGATGGACACGCTTGAAGCTCTGACTCAGGGTGGGGCAAGGGCAATACACGTAACCTAAACATTTATACCCCCATAATATGCTGAAATAAAAAAGAAAAAAAAATTAGGTATCAGAACTAGTCATTTGAACCTGGATGGTTCTAACTCCAGGCACCTGTGCTTTTAGCCACAGTTGCGGTAAGTTAGGGTGTTGTGTGCATTTGACAGAATGGACCAGGTTATCGTGGGTGTGTAAAAGAATTGTTGGTTGGCACTGGGTACAATGAAAGGTGGAGATCTGGAGTCTGCAGTAGCTCCAGCGTGCACAACTGCGTTGACTGCCTCCATCAGCAGTTACTAGCCCATGTGAATGATCACGTAAGGGAGCATTAGAGTGGGATTTTTTTAGTTTCAGATTGGATGGATGAGAAAATTAAGGCATAACCTAACAAAATCTCAGAATTCTGAGATTAAAGGGAAATACCTATGAGATTCTTAAGAGAAAAGACAAGAAAAGGAAAAAAGAATCAGACTGGCCATTGGACTTCTATTAAACCAGAAGCTGGAAGATGGTAGAATAGCATCTACAGAATATAAGTGAAATTAGTGAAAAGGATTGCAACTATCGTTCTATATCCAGTTCTATACCTGTCAGAGAAAATGAATGATATTTGAGAATAAAAATTAAATACTATATCACCTACATGAAGAAAATACTTGAGAGAAGAGAAAATGACAAAGGATGAGAATAGAGAAGTCAAGATGGAAAAAACGAAGAGGTTAGCAATGAAACATGGACACAATCTATGAGAATAAGGAGAAGGCTCAGAGGAGCATATAATCCAAGTGTAAAATAAGATTTCTTGGAACAGAAAATGCATAATACAAGATAATTTTAGTAAGACTGCAGAACAAAACATACTAAACTGTTTTGGCAAAACTTAGTATTAATGGGAAGAGGAGGGAGGGAAGTGAAAATATTTTTGAAAGACTTGTTGATGTGGGTGAAGAGTAGAGAAGTAGAGCATTTTCATGGGAGAAAGATTATTTTAAGTTTCCATCTTAAATGACTAAGCACTAAACAGGATAAAGAAGAACATTATAAAGTAATAAATGGCACATGGTTATAAGGAAGATAATAGTTATAAATCTAAGTGCACCAAACAATATAGCAACTAAACTATAAAACAAAAACTATTAGAAATTTGAGAAGAACTTGAAATACAATATAGTGCAAAAAGTCAATATACTTATCTCAAGGGGATAAACTGGTGAGGAAAAAATAGTGTAAGGACATAGAGGAATTTAATCAGTAAACTTGAATATAAATAAACTCTTGGCCGGGCGCGGTGGCTCACGCCTGTAATCCTAGCACTCTGGGAGGCCGAGGCGGGTAGATTGTTTGAGCTCAGGAGTTCGAGACCAGCCTAAGCAAGAGCGAGACCCCATCTCTACTAAAAATAGAAAGAAATTATCTGGCCAACTAAAATATATATATAGAAAAAATTAGCTGGGCATGGTGGCGCATGCCTGTAGTCCCAGCTACTCGGGAGGCTGAGGCAGGAGGATCGCTGAAGCCCAGGAGTTTGAGGTTGCTGTGAGCTAGGCTGATGCCACGGCACTCACTCTAGCCTGGGCAACAAAGTGAGACTATGTCTCAAAAAAAAATAATAATAAATAAATAAATAAACTCTTATTGCTCAAAGAATAAACTTCTTTTTGTATGTCCATGGAACATTCACAAAAATCAAACATGTAGTTGGCCACAAGAAAAACCTTAACAAATTTTGAGGTAAAATCGATTTTACAGACCACATTCTCTGCTTATAAGTGAATAAAATTATAAATATATCATGATAAATAACTAAAATTTTAGATACCTTAAATTTGAGAAACGTATTCCTTAATACTCCTAAGGTCAAAGAAGAGATCAAAAATTAAAGCCACAAACTATCTAGAAAGCAAAGAAAAAACATTCCCAAATAATGTTACACAGTGTAACCCATACTCAAAAGAAAAATCATAACCTTAAGTTCTTTCTTAATTAAAAAAGAAACATGAAAAACAAAAGAACTAAATAATCATGTTAAGAAATTCAAACAAAAAATAACCAAAAGAAGCTAGAGAAGAAGAATTAAGATGAAAGCTCAAATCATGGACCTAGAACATCAAAAAGGTACATACAAATTTCTACGCTGATGTTTGTGCAAACTCAAATATCAGGTGTGTCAGGGATCCGGATGTCTGGCAATGGAGGTACCACATAAATTCCTTGAAGGAAATTTTGGCCCTGGTCTTTTCTCCCCACTCCATTATTTATCTGCCTCACATTCCTGTCTGCAAAGTGGATGGTTACATTCTGTGGAAGGCCAGATATGGAAGGTTCTGTTAATATTACATTAATGGCATAATCGTAAGGCTGGAGGGGATTTTGCAGTCAGGCTACCTCCAGTTGAAACTTTTACTCTAATAAAAATGTTTCTGGAGGAGATTTGTGAATCTTTGGAATGCTAAGTCACTGAGAAAAATCTCATTTAAAAAGGACTAGAAAGACCTAAAAGCATAATTAGATTATAGTTTTATGAAGTGATGGGAATTATAGAACAGATACATGTAAATCTATTGTATTTAATTTTTTTATTCTTTCTTTATCATACCTTGAGAAGACTGTCATTGTTAACAGCAGTTCTTAACCTCTGAGGCTTGGTAAAATAAGACATGTCATTGCAATCCCGAAGTAGAAATGTTGTCATTTAATATTATAAATTTGGGTAATCTTTATATTACTACTAGTATTTACTTCATATTTTTGAAGGAAAACCTTTGCCTCTCAGCAACTGTCACTTTAAGGGTATTTTTGACTCGGTTTGAATTGATGGTAGTAGTACCTCGGAATTGCTTGATTGGTAGGAGAGGTAGAAGAGGGGAGGAGGTTTGGGGCATTGTAATTGGTTTTCTGAAAATTTGTAAAACCAGTCTGTGACAAGAGAACAGACAACATCTTTCTTTAGGCTTTTATTACTAATTAGAAGGTGGTGTGTGTGCTTACAGAAGAAATGCTAGTTTATTTAGCATCAAATCTTGTTTTTGATAAAATATGGTTAGGGGAGAGACAGGCATTAAACTCCAGAAAATATCTGCTGTAATAGTTTGTAGCTTATGCAATAGATAGGTAGTATATTTACACTGGATTTAGGGCTTTTTTAATTTTAATTAACCCAAGAACAACTAGAAATAATGGAATCAAATTTGTTTTAAATTCTAATTATTATTCTACCAGTTGTGATTTTTTTTTTTTAGTTGTGTTTGGAGGGATGCCCTACAGAAGAACCTTTATGAAGTCTGTGTATGAATTGTGTAGTTGATGTCCAAAGATAAAATTGCATACATATATGATACCTTCCTTTTTATGTAATTTTACCCATTTTTCAAGTTTATGATAATAGAGCTAAGCTGTCTTCGGATTCAGTAATCTTAATAATTTTCTTTTCTTTCAACAGAAGAGCTGGAGTAATCATTTTCTTTTACTGTTCATTTTCTTTGGATAATATTTGCCTAAAAACAAAGTAGCGGGAACATGTAGTGTCTTTAGAGCGAAGAAGACAATGTCATTGTTTTCACCACCAGTATATAATTCTGTTGATGAGTATCTGCCAGCTTTTGTTTTTAGCCATTTAATCCTGAAACCAAATCATGCTAACTATTGGACCAAGCCTCAATTCAAATCACTGTAAAATGCATGTGATAGATATTTCTGTCTTTGGCCTGCCTTAGCTATTTTACCTTAATTATTCTATATCAGCTTTTTTAAAATGCCTCTTAGGTATATGTATTTTCTCATTCTCAGCAAATTTTCAAACAATGTGATGTTCTATGACATCTATGAGTTTGCAAAGAGTTGCTTTTGCTCACCATTCATTTCATTTTTTCCATGGACTTTTATGGATTTTCTAAAAAAAATGAAAAAATTTATTTTTAGGTTTTAAAAAGAGAAGTTGAAATATGATCATGACTTTGTTTTGTTCCTATTCATTTGCAGGATGAATACAAGCCAGAAAAGGCCTTGTCTGAGGAGGACTTGAAAAACGCTGTGAGCGTGCACCACGCGCTGGCGTCCAAGGCCACGGACTACGAGAAGAAGCCAAATGTGTTCAAACTGAAAACTGCTGACTGGAGGGTCTTGCTTTTTCAAACCCAGTATGTTTTGTTGGTTTGGCTTTTATTTTGTTTTTTAATTCGTTTAGCACCACTTTATAGCAAGGAATAGAAACAGGCCCTGCAGGGGACATTCTTTGAGTTGGAGTCAAAGTCAAGAACTGGTTACGTTAGAGAGACAACTGCCAAGGAGACTAAACTACAAAATAGAAACCTTGCGTCCAGATTTTTGCATCTGCTATAGAGTAGCCCTGTGACTTTTAGTCAGCCACTTAGACCATCTTTGGATCTCAGTAATCCTCATCAATAAAAAATGAGGGTGTTAGTAGACAAGTTCTTTCACAACAAAAGTAAAATAGACCTGGATTCAAATCACCGTTTCCCTAGCTCTTCCTCCTAGCAAGTAATTTACCCTCTTTGAACATCAGCTTGTCACTCGTGTAGGGTGATAATGTTTATCTCATAGGGTTCTGGTGAGGATTAAATGAGATGAGTGTATATAATACTTCGCACAGAGCCTGGCATGTAGTAACTGTTCAGTAAATGTATATTTCCCCAAAATTTCCATTTTATTCTCTCATTTCTCTTTCCTCCTGAGCTACTGTAATCTGTGATTATACTAAAAGAAAAACATAAAATCCTGCTGTGAGCAAGGAAATGGGATGGATTGCCAGTCTAACGAGGAGTCCAGTGACAAAGGTCAAATTAGAATTAGAACATGCCACATGGAGAATTCTGGATTTGTGAAGTGAAAAACTGGATTTTGAGAACTGAACCTCTAGAACAGGAATTTTAATAGGGGTCACACACAGCATCGGTGTCAGTGGCAGGCAGTGTTAATCATTGCTTGAGCTTGACTTCAGAATCGCCCTCAACATAACACTGTCAGCTGACCCCATTAGACACTAGAATTAAAATTTGGTAGTGAACACAAGTATCTGCATGCCTGTTGATCAGAGCAATGTAATATCAAGAAAAGAGAAATGCAAACAAAGCAGGTACTCTCATAATTTGTGGATGTCAAACTTTTGAAGGTATAAAATTACTGACATTGGGTGAGGAGGCAGTTGTAAAGAAGCCAGTTACACAGGGTTTTGGGGTATTGGAATCGGACAGTTAACACCACAAAGGGCCCCGTAGCCAGAGGTGTAATTACAGTTATTAGGCATTAACTTTCAAATTGTTGTATGCTCAAATATTTTTTTTAAATCAAAAATACCAGATGTAATAACTAAGGAAATCTAATCCGAAGAAATTGATGGCAGATAACAGTCAATTGAAATAATGGAGCAACAGATCAGCCTAGAGGGGCATTTGGGCTGCCGTGAGGAGTCGGTTCGTAGTGTGGTTTCAGGTTATTGTTATTTCTCTCAGAGTAATCAGCAAAAGAAATGATTTTAGATTTGGCTGACATTTATTTCACTTTTTGTTTATTAATTATGCACATGGTAGATAATCTATGCTGGTTCAGGATCACTTCTGCCATTCATGTATGAATTCACAAAAATTAAGTGCTGTCAGTTTGGGGCTTTCTGGATATAATGACACAGAAATTAAAAATATCATGACATCAGATGATTTCCACCTCCTGTCAGGTGGTTGTTTTTTGGTTTTTTTTTTTTTTTTTGGTGTTTTTTTTGCAGTCTTAGTATATTTTACGTATCATAAAATTTCACAGGTTTGAAAAGTATGTTTCAATTTTTTTTTTAAGTAAATAGAATGGTGCAGCCGTCACCACACTCCGGTTTGGGAATACTTCCATCACTGCAGAGAGAGCCCCGCGCCACTGTGCAGTCGCTGCCGGTCTCTGCCCCAGCCACACTCTGATCTATCTTCTGTCTCACTAGAACTGCCTTTTCTGGACTTTTCATAAAAACAGAATCATACATTATGTGGTTCTTTTTGTCTGGCTTATTTTACTTAAGGCTTTGGGGGATCACCCACGTTGTAGCACATATCAGTACTTCTCACCTTTATTGCTGAATACTGTTCAGTTATATGGATTTACTACATTTTGTTCATCCATTTATAGGTGGTGAACATTCAGATAATTTCCCCTTTTTGACTCTTCGGAATAATGGTGCTATAAACACTGATACAGAAATTTTTGTGTCTTTCTATGTTTTTATTTCTCTTAGGTACCTACTTAGGAGTAGAATTTGTGGGTTGTAGAATAACTTGGTAGTTCACTTTGGAAGAAACTGTCAAACTATTTTCCAAAGTGGGTATATCCTTTTACATTCCCTCTATCAATATATGCTTCAGCTGGATTTTAAAATCAAATGGTATGATTAAAAGAGATGAATTAATTTTATAATTGATTTTTGGCCTAGCCTAGTATCAAACAGAAAGTAGGGGGTTAATAAATATTTATTGTCAAGTGATTTCTCTTTTTTTCCTTCTATATCCAGGAGGGATAATCATAATCTTACACTACAATGATAATAGGTTCCACAGCCTTTTACTACTGTTCATTGTTCAGAATGTTAATCTCCAATGAAGTTTTGCCAGGGATTAATTATACCAAGAAGAATAAATGATTTTTATGTGCCATTTTAAATGAGCAATGAGAAATGGGTAAAGTATGATATACTTAGATCTAGAAATATCCCAACATAAATACGTCTGTTTCTCATAGGAGTGCGGAGGAAATGCAAGCGTGGATAAACAGGATCAACTGTGTTGCGGCTGTATTTTCTGCACCACCATTTCCAGCAGCCATTGGCTCTCAGAAGAAGTTTAGCCGCCCGCTTCTGCCTGCCACTACGACAAAATTGTCTCAGGTAAGTCATCTTGATAGTGCTTTGACCCTGGAAGAAAAGTGCTTTGTAAAATAATCTTACCGATGTTTGTATTTGACTAGCATTCCATATTTGAGGGGCAGATGAGAGACCTTGCCCTGCAAAGGCATGTTGTGTAAATGGGGCAGGATTGCAGTATGCAGGGTTTTATGCTTCATATAGGAAGCTAACACAATCGAGTCGTGGTTAGTATGACACAGTCTTTGATTTTGTTTCTGAAATTTATTAGTTTATTATTTAATTAGTCATACTTGCCTGGTTCTTTTCTTCTTCTTCTTCTTTTTATCTTTTTTTTTTTTTTTTTTTACTGACAGCTCATAACTTTTAAATGACTGGCCAATGTTAGGGAGATGCCCTGGCCTGCTAGCAAGCTTTTCATTCATTCATTCCTTCGTTGGTTTATTTTACTGAGCATTTGCCATATCCCAGGCTGGATTTGGTGCTAAGAACATAAAAATATTTTCAGGGATCCAATGCCCACAGCACAGTGGGAAAGGGTCTTCCATACTCCTCAGGGCAGAGCTGAATGGGACATTTGGGTTTTCCAAGCCAATCAAGATACAGTACAGCAGAACTCTATTTCAGATGTATTTACATAAACTTCCTTCTGTTGGCAGATTAATCTTGCTAAAAACTTTATTTTATCATGGTCCTCTCCACTTAAAACTGTCTTAAGGACACTGCCTACAAGCCACATTTGCTGATTTTAAACCTATCTGCGGCACGCCATTGCCATTGACCAGCTAAAGCTCTTGGAAGCTACTTTGATGTCTTGGTGAATTCCTTATTGCTGCAACCATAGAAGTAGTTTTATCTGGCTATGATCAACCAGGCGTTGGTATTAACTAGCACCTCTACACATCTCTGATGTCATGATGATCAACGATACATTTATTTAATAAATGTGCATCCTTTGCTTGTTGCACATCAGAAACTATTCTAGGCCCTGGGGCTAGGAAGGCAAATGAAACCCAGACAGTCTCCTGCATGAGTGGCAAATGTAAATAAGCAAGTGATTCTTACACAGCTGGACAGAGGCACAGGAAAGATGAGTCTGGAGTGCTGTGGGGGTATGAGGAAGGGACCTTGCCTGGCCTTGGAGGTGAAAGTGGATATGTGATATCTAGTGTGAAGCTTAAAGGATGAGAAGCAGTTAGGTGAGGTGTGGGATGAGCTAATAGAATGATCCAGGCCTAGAGGAGCAAGGACTGCGCTGCAGGAACCACACTAAATGTGACCTGAGCACAATGCTGAGAAAAAGCAAGAAATGCACCCCGGTGGGGGTAAGCAAAGGCCAAATTACCAAAGTCCTTCTTTGGCAGGTGTAGGATTTTGGATGCCTCAGTGGTTCCCGGCATCCTTAGGATAATCATTTTAAAGCAGAAAAGAAATGTGATCAAATTTATACTTTAAAAATTATTCTCATTACAATGTGAGGAAAAACAGTAAAAGAAGATACTACTATTTTAAAGAAAGGCCTGTTTTAAAAGAGCTTTCAGTAATCCAGAGGAGAATTAGCTAAGTTAGTTGCAGAAGAAATGGATAGAAGTGAAAGTATCTGACAGACCTTGAGAATGTAGAACGGACAGTTCTAGTGGTTCACTGAAGTGGAAGGCAAAGGGCTGCCACCTTGGCTGGGACAGCTGGGGACTGTGGTGTCCAGCCTGGATTTTGGAGCCTCACCTCACCGTCCCCTGGTTTCCCCGTTGCTGCTTTTCCTAGCCCTTTCCTGGAGCCTTTTGTTCTTTCTTTCTCCAAATGTTGCCGTGCCCAGGGCTCACAAGCAGACAAAGACAACTTGAAAAACAAAAAATGTTTTTAAGATATTTAGGTTAAAAAAATAAAAATGAAAAATAAAACACCAAAAAGGGGAGAACATTGTGCCAAGAAAAGGGGGGGAAAGGTCAAGTAAAATTAAGACAAAAAATACCTGTCCCCAAAAAGGGGGAGGGGAGAAAAAAAAAATACCTGTCCTATCAAGTGGCTGGGAGGTCACTGGGTAACGTTGGCAAGAGTAGTTTTGGTGGAGTGAAACTGGTATCTCTGATAGCACGATTGTCAGGTAGGAAGGGAGAGATGGGAACAGAAACTACGCTGGTCTCCTTTGATGAGGGTATGGAAGGTCTCAGGAAAGACGTGTGCACAAGTCTTGCCATAAGTTATTTTAAAAAACAGGAAGACTGGCAGGAAGAAGAGAGGAGACATGGTTTCAGGAAAGATTCTTTTGTTTCATTTTGTTTTTTAATTCATGATTAACATATATTGGGTGCTTACTATGTAAGCATTACTATTACTATGTAGTTAATAACACACTGTTAAGAATAGAAGGGACCAAGCCAGCTTAGCTTATAGGACAGCATGGCATTTAATTTTCAAGGATAATAAATACTCTGAGACTTTTTAAGAGAAAGGGAAGGCTTTTATTGATGACCAGAAAATGTGTCGGCTGACTTCTCCACCTACTCAAATATGAACTGTTCAAGCAAACCATTTCCCTGTTTTAAGTTTGGGTACTTAACATAAACAGTATACCACATAAGCAGGAAAGAGTATGTCACATAAAATGTAAACCAGTTATCATGATCATGATAAGGGGAGGGAGAAAAAAATCAAACAACTGGAAGCAAAAAATAACTTCAAAAATTGAGTTTTGAGTCAGGCATTGTGGTGTGCACTCATAATCCCAGCACTTTGGGAGGCTGAGGTGGGAGGATCACTTGAGCCCAGGAGTTCGAAGCTGCCGTGAGCTGTGGTCATGCCGGTGTGTACTCCAGCCCAGGCGACAGAGCGAGACACCATCTCTTAAAAATAAAAATTGAGTTCCCTTAATTGTACTATGGACTTTCCAGTGGTTATTTTTCAATATATTGATTCTTTCTCATGTTCACTTCTATAAAAGATCCAGGGGAGGTTAGTTGAACTAAAGATGGATGTTAGTATGTGTGTCATTCATAGATTTATTAATACGTAGCTCAGAGCAACATATGAGTTTTTCTTCTTCCCTCACTGTAGGAGCTACAGTTCTGTTTACTTTCTACTTTGAAAAATGTGCTGCTTTCCCATTTATGTGTGGGCTATAAATTAGTAAGTCACATGCATATGAGAATGAGTGTGTTCATCTGTGTGTTCACCAGAACAGGCAAGCAAGGACCTTTATCAAGGCAGACTCTGTTATTTTAAGCAAATGTCTTATACTGGAACTAAAATTAGAAGGCAAAATTTTTTTTTGATATTTTCCCTCATTTTGGACATATATCCACAGAGATGCAAAAAAATACATATATACTATGATCAAAGTGACAGATTCAAGATCTTAAAAAAGAAAACAATAACCAAAAAGAAGCATCCTCCAGTGTCACATAAGACAAGATGACCACGCCGTTTCGGGGACTTAACACCTTTGGGAAATAAGATGATTTCCTCCCCAATTAAATCACTGAGTCTTGGTAGGCCTCAGTTTTCTATCCAGAAAATGAGAAGATAGTTCTAGAATGTCTGTAAGGTTTTTTTCTATCACCAACTCTGTGTTATTTCTTTGCCCAGATCATAATGTTTGTTTCTAAAAAATAAAAATGTTTTTATCTTTGAGAAGCAAATATGTAAAATTAAGCATGTGAGAAGGAATAGGCTATAAAGGCAGAGAGAAGAGTTAGTTCATAGCCTGGTGTTTGGAGTAGCCTTGACTTCAGGTAGAGGCTTTTGCGGATGTCTATACCGGAGTCATCGTGCACCCCCAGCGAACCCTGGAATATGTGTCTGGATGCCCCCACGATTTCCCCAGTACCTTGCAAGCCAGTTTCCATCCTTTAGTCCAGGCATACTCAACCTTGGCACCATCAACATTTTGGTCTGGATAATTCTTTGTTGTGGAGTGATGTCCTGTGAAATGTAGGATGCTTAGCAACATCCTCAGCCTCTACTCACTAGAAGCCAGTAATCACCCCATTTGTAACAACCAAAAATGTCTCCAGACATTGCCAAATGTCTGGTGGTGTCAAAATCTACCTCATTGCTATTGAGAAACACTGATTTAGCCCAAGGGTTCCTAATCTACGAGACTGGCCATCTTCCCATTCTTTGTACCCCCACAACCTGGCTACAACTCCCCTAAATGCCACAACGTCTTGGGTAATTTCAATTTACAAAATACACGTATAACAATGTGAATGCCCTGTTGGAAGAAAATGATAAACAGTGTTAGGAAAAAATTAAACGTTTAATTAAAAAATTGTTTGTTACTTTGTAAGACACATTGTTCATCACCCTGTCATTTGTGGCCCTTTCTTTAATTTGTTCTTGTCTTCTATGCAAAACACATTAGCCTTAATTATTAAAATTGATTATTGCCAGTGCAGCATGGTTCTTTATAAACAACTCTGCTGTGTAGGAGGAATCACCTTCTTTGTTTTTCGTGGCAGTGTTGCCAGAATACATTTTTCTTACTCTGTTGGAGGTGGAGACTCATTGGAAAATTCAAGTTTTGTTTCTCCTTCTGGTGTAGCTCTCCAAACATAGTCTTATGGTCTCCCTTCAGGATCTGTTCGGGACCTCCCTCTCCACCCACCGAAGCAGTGACCTTCACGCTTGAATGTGCACAGGAATTATCTGGGGACTTGCATAAAATGCACGTTTCTCAGCCCCCCCAGGTTGTTCAGGTCCAGGCTGGGGCCCAGGAATGTGTGTGTTTCTCATACACACCAGGTACCTGGCCAGGGGGTGGTGCAGGTGACACTTAGACACACCTCACTGCCAGAATCTCTACCTCCCTTAGGGCCGTCCTTACTTCCCTGGAGACTTGTACCCTGTGAAGTCACCATTTTCTGATATCCAGAAAGGCTGATTCCAGCCTTTCTCTTGTAAAAGTTTGAATCAGTGGGTAATCACTGATGCTGCTTGGGGCCAGCCTTGTGATGACAGACGCTGCCAGACGCACAGGGAAGTCCTGTGCGTGCTTCTCACGGGGAAGTAACCCGCTGCTCCCTCGCATCTTCCAATATGTGTTTTTCTAATAAAATATACTACATGTCCTACTGTCAACCCCAATAGTAAATATTAGGAAACTTTAACATTTTATAGTGCTTAGATTTAAAAAAAAAAATTTTTTTTAATTTTCCCCAATGCCTTAAGAATTCAGTAAAAATCTTGTAGAACTCATAAATAAGTTCAGCACAGTTAGAGGATACAAGGATTTTTATATGATATGTGAATTATACCTCACTACTGATTTTAAAAATTCTCCCCAGTGGATCCTCTTGCCTGGGGTTCACACCCCACTTTGGAAAACTCTGGCCAGGACTATTTCTGCAACCCCTCAAGATCTCTCTCCCTCTAGTCTTGACCAATCGTCCTTCACGGTTCTGGCTAAAATATGCTTCTAATTATGTCACTTACCCTTAACTGGCTCATTTTTTCCAATTAGATGCAGTTCAGACTCCTTGGCATGGCCTTAAATGGTGCCCACACTTTTCCAGAATAGATTTCTTGTTCATTTCCTAGAGGTCTGTGTTTAATATAAAGTATTCTATAAAGTAATAAATCATTTGGAAGCACTGTGCTTAAGCTTATTAAACACTGTGTTTAAGGTCTGAAACTATCTTAAACATGAAGTGATGAAAAAAAAAATCTTTTGGATGGTGCTTTCAGCAGCAGCCCCCTTCAAACTGACTCAAGGGCAGATGTTCTTTATTCTAAATTCCATACCGCGGGAGCTCAGTAAGTCTCCAGTGTTTAGCAGTTTGACTTGTAAGTTGCATTGCAGACTCCTAGAAATGTCATTACCTGCTAAAGCATCTTTCTCCCTTAAGACGGCACAAGGGAAGCAGTCGGAGACCTCCCCACTTTACTTTCACTTAAAAAAAAATCCATGTGTTCATATATCAGGTAATATATTAGTTATTGTGAGCATTATGAAAAGAGGTAAGACAGTGATAATGGCTCTCAGCTTCTAAGAGCTTCAGGTATTTGTCAGTGTTAGGCAAGAAACATCTATAAATCCCAAACTGCCACATACCTGCTCAGCCCTGCACTGGACACTGAAGGATGTAAGAGAAGGGGGAAAATGACCTTTCTTTGCCTTGAAAGAGCTTGTAATCAGTAGAGGAAATAAAAGTCACACACAGGCCAGAATCTGTTTTGTACTGAGCTTGTGGGGGAGGCATTTAAGTGCTTCAGTCCCGCAGAAGAGGAGGAGATGGTGAGACGAGTGACACCGGCTCTCAGTGCAACTGGAGGAAGGCAAATGGCCCTGGGCACAACCTGCGGGTTGCAGAGCTGTGCGGGGAGCCCAGCACGCAGGGAGCGTAGCAAGGGCTGCAGAGCCGAGTCCAGCTCTGATGCATTCAGAAGCAGAATGTTCTGAAGCTTAGGTCGTTAGCAGGCCTTTGGATTCAGAAGGCTGTGCCGAGGAGGGTTTATGACAGAAGCTGGGAGAATGGGGCTGCTACCACTCTGTCCTTACCTCCGACCTGGAGCAAGGACTTGAACTCTCCGAATCTCTATATCCTGTAAGATGAAGAGAGTGGAAGGGGAGGTCATGGCCAGCTTCTCTTCCACCGGAGGACTCCTAGGACTCTGTGCCCCACAGCTGGGGGGACAAGTCTGGTGGCCAGGACTGTGGCCGTTCCCCTCCCTTCTCCCAGCACCGGCGTAGCAAGTGCCTGGCAAGCCCCTCATTGGGAGGGAAGTGACAATATATGATCCTGTGCATATTGTCATTCTGGCCTGTATTCCTCATTAAATAAGTAGAAGTTTTAGTTTATACAACAAAGAAGAGACATTTGAATATAAGATTGGGAAACCTAAACCTAAAGCTTTTGGAAGAAGCAAGCACCTAAAAGAATATTTATGCAGTGTCAAAGTCCAAAAATACAGAGGATTTTAAAATCTTATTTTTTTAAAAGTATTTGGATGCTAATCATTTTATTGACCAAAAAAGAAGAGAATTTGGTTTCTTAACATATATTATAAATGACTATACTGCTACAAGTCTATTTATAAAAGGCAAACAACCCAATAGAAAAACAGATCCAGTATTTCAGCAGCCAGTTCACAGAGGGGGCAACCCGGTAAACATGTGAAAAACTGCTATCCTCAGTCATATTCAGGGAAATGTAAATTCCTATCACAATGGCTTATTTCATACACATGAAATTAGCAAAAATTTACAAGTGTTATAAGCATTAAAGTTTGACAGGGATGTAAAATAATGGGAACTTTCAAACCTGCTGTGGAAATGTAAGCTGGTACAAACACTTTGGAAAACTGTAATGTCATCTTAAAGATGTGCATATTCTAAAACCCAGAAATTCCACCTCTTGGTGATATTCTATAGAAAAATTCTTGCTCATATTCACTAGGAGACATGTATAAGAATGTTCATTGTGGGCTGGGTGTGGTGGCTCATGCCTCTAATCCTAGCATTTGGAGAGGCTAAGGCAGGAGGATCGCTTGAGCCCAGGAGTTTGAAACCAGCCTGGGCAACATAGACTTGTCTCTACAAAAAATTTAAAAATTAGCCAGGCATGGTGGCATGTGCCTGTAGTCCCAGTTATCTGGAAGGCTGATGTGGAAGGATCGCTTGAGCCCAGGAGTTCAAGGTTACAGTGAGCTATGATCGCACTACTGCACTCCAGCCTGGGTGACAGAGTGAGACTCTGTCTCTTAAAGAAAAAAAAAAAATCATCAAAATTTCATTTATAATATAAAAAAACACAAAAATAAGAAGCCTGTAAACAACATAAGTACTCTTCAATAAAATTGTAGTTTGTCCTACATGTAATGGTTAAAAGGCAGAAACTAGAACACACGTATGAATAAATCTTAAAAACACACTGAGTGGAGAAAAAAGTTACAAAAGAAAACCTTTAAGTAGTTTTTATATAAAGTATAAAAATAGAAACATACTCTGTTTTTATGGTTATATACCTTTGTACAGGAATAGCACTGAAAAAGAATGAGATGATGTGCAGAGAGTTTCAAATCATAACTTTTTTTTTTTTTTTTTTTTTTGAGACAGAGTCTCGCTCTGTTGCCCAGGCTAGAGTGAGTGCCATGGCATCAGCCTAGCTCACAGCAACCTCAAACTCCTGGGCTTAAGTGATCCTACTGCCTCAGCCTCCCGGGTAGCTGGGACTACAGGCATGCACCACCATGCCCGGCTAATTTTTTCTATATATGTTTTAGTTGGCCAGATAATTTCTTTCTATTTTTAATAGAGACAGGGTCTCGCTCTTGCTCAGGCTGGTCTCGAACTCCTGACCTTGAGCGATCCACCCACCTCAGCCTCCCAGAGTGCTAGCTAGGATTATAGGCGTGAGCCACCGCACCCGGCCCAAATTATAACATTTTATTTTCTTAAACTGGGTGTTAAATACATGAGTGTTTTTTATATATCCATTCAATATGACTTTTTGTATATCTGAAATATTTTATTTGAAAAAAAGCATGTTATTAAAAAAAACATGTATGTAAAAGTGGAATAGTAAGCAGTCAAGCAATTTCAGGAATGCCAGAGAATTCCAGTGTATTTGTTTCAAGAATGTTTTTAAAATGCCAGAAAGTTCAGTAGCATATCTTTTTAGGTAGCTTGTTGCTAAGATGATACAAATGGTGCCCCTAGAATGGATATCCTCTGACATGGGATAAACCGTGCTGCATTGGTGCATGATGCCTATAAGAATGCTATTCAGGCAGTAATGACTACTTTGGGTCAATAAGGTTGAAGGAACTAAGCAGAGATAGCTACATTTTTTATAATATCATCTGATAGGTTTCAGAGAAGAATCATTTCTTGGTAGCACTGCTTGTCCCAAAAAGGAAGAAAATAGGCCGGGCGCGGTGGCTCACGCCTGTAATCCTAGCTCTGGGAGGCCGAGGCGGGTGGATCGCTCGAGGTCAGGAGTTCGAGACCAGCCTGAGCAAGAGTGAGACCCCGTCTCTACTAAAAATAGAAAGAAATTATCTGGCCAACTAAAAATATATATACAAAAAAATTAGCCGGGCATGGTGGCTCATGCCTGTAGTCCCAGCTACTCGGGAGGCTGAGGCAGTAGGATCGCTTAAGCCCAGGAGTTTGAGGTTGCTGTGAGCTAGGCTGATGCCACGGCACTCACTCTAGCCCGGGCAACAAAGTGAGACTCTGTCTCAAAAAAAAAAAAAAAAAAAAAAAAAGGAAGAAAATATGCAGATAGACACTTCCTTCGCTTGTTGTGATAGGGAAACTGGCAGCGTTGCTGGGTGGGCATGAAACAGAGAAGCCCAGGGGTGTGGCTCTCAGGCTAAGTGCTTCATTCTCCAGCTGGTGACTTGCCTCTCAAGGTATCTCTTGAGAAGCCTGGTCCCAACTCAGTGGCAGTTACACGTGATAAACAGCTCTGACTCCATTTGGTTTTATGACAAGGGGCCTGGATAGGGAGGCTGCCTTGGCTGCCACCCTGGGAAGGAATATGGGAAACAGGCAAACGGTGGTGAGAGAAGGCTGGGAAGCTCTAGCAGCAGAGGCACGTGGGACTTCTAATGAATTAAAGTTGTTCAACATAGGTGTTGTTTTAAAGTTCACTACGCTTTTTTATTGATTTGTTTTTTTGGACACTAAATGGCTTAACAATTTCCTGCAGGAGGAGCAGCTGAAATCTCACGAAAGCAAGCTGAAGCAGATCAACACCGAGCTGGCCGAGCATCGCTCGTACCCCCCGGACAAGAAGGTTAAAGCCAAGGACGTAGACGAATACAAACTGAAAGATCACTATCTGGAGTTTGAGGTATGTCGAGAGACAACGTCCATAAATGCTTACTACTGAGCTATTTTATGATTTGTCCACAGGGCAGCATTTCTTTTTACAGTTACTGTAACTGTGGGAAACTGTGCCTTGGCCCTGGCTCTGACTTGGGAGCTCCTGGCACAGTCTGGGCCAACATGGCCCCTCTTGTTTGTGATGCCATTGAAGTGCCAAATAAACATCAAAGAGTCACCGCCAGTTCTGAGCTTCACAGCAAACAGCCTGCCTGGCTGGAACAGTGTGTGTCTGCTGTGAGGAGAAAAAGAACAGAAGAGGGACATGCCAGAGTGGACAGCTGCTTTCTGTGTCCCTGTGTCTCCTCTCGCAGAGTGTGAGTCAAAAAAAAGTACAAGGAAGGAAATGAGCTGTGGGTTGACACGAAGCATCAGCTTTTTCCTGCACATCTTGCTGCCAGGTGACACCAGTGCATTTTTCTTCCTATCTTTCACTGCTCTTTAGAAAGGGATTGATGAATTGTGGCACATGTGTGGTGATTAAAAAGAACAGTGAGGATCCCTGTGCCCTGGCGTGGAAAGGCGGAAAACTGAAAAGCCATTTGAAAGCAGTGTATTTCCCAGTGTTTCCTTTGGCTAAGTTTTCTCCCAAACTAGTGTCAGGATTGTGCAGGACCCTCTGACTTCTGACTCTCCCCCTTAGCACCGCCTTCAGACATTGTAAGTGGTGTTTTTTGTTTTATTTTGTTTTTGTTTTGGTGTTCTTTTCTTTCTTTCTTTCTTTTTTTTTTTTTTTTTTTTTTGAAGTAGGTAGCACGTAGTCCAAAACAGAAATAATTATCTTTTAATTTTTCACATACTTCTTTTGCTGTTGGGTGTGCTGGCCCCATTGATAGCTATTCTTGTTGATTGTGATCTGTCTCCTTTTATTTCCCATCATTCCTCTCCTTCATGTCCATCCTGTCATCCTATTTCCTCCTGAGGCTTGACACTTACAACCATCCCAGTGCGCAAATCCTGGCCCTTTCTACCCATGGGCCTTGCTTGTGGCTTTTACTCTTCTCTGCTGAGTCCCGGCTTTCTCATCTCTCTCCACCCCGCTGTCCCCCCATCCCCAACTGTCTCTCCTTTTGCAGTTCATTCCACGTCCTTTAGCCAGTTTTCCCTCGGACACTCAGCCTAGATGCTGGCCCTCCCCTGTGCGACAGCTGCTCTGGGTCTTCTCCCACAAACTCACCCCCAGGTATTCTCTGAATAAAGTCCCAGTGCTTAACCTGAGAGCTCTGGCTTCTCCATAACATCAGTCTTTCCTGCGCCAGCCTCCGTGGACTTGAGTCACATTTCTGCCCACTTCCCCCAAACACGCTTTCATACCTTCCTTCATCTGTTTGCTTCTGCCTCTGAGGCTCTTCCCACCATCTTCGCTTCTGGAAGTCCTGTTCATCTTTCAAAGTACAGCAGTATCACTTCTAGGAAAAGCCTACCCTAAACCTACTAGCTAGGATTAATCTGTTGGTATTTGCCACAATTTGGTGTATGTTGAAGTTATTTCAGTCTATCTTTGTGTGTGTAGTGACTCCGTAACACCTCCGCCTGCCCAACACCATGAGCTTTTGGAGGGCAGGGACCCCAAATTCGTTCCCAACCTTACTTTACGCTTGCTTATTGAATTGGACAGGATTTCATGGGAGCCTTAAAAAGTCTGTTTCTGAGTTAAACTGTTTCTCTTATCAAATACGGCATTGGGTTCAGAAGATGGCACTTCCACTACAGATCCGTGTATTGGTTTTTTCATGGTCAAGCAAGATGGGCAGATGGCAATACCAACAGAAATCTTTATTTTGGTAAAGTTTGTTAACAAAAACTGTGGGAGCCTTACAAGCAAAATACTTGGAAAAATATTGAAAGAAAAGAACAACAAAAAACTAAGCCACTCATCTCTCCCCAGGCTCCTTCATTCTTGGGAAATAGGAGTTCTCAAAAAGCAATCATTATTCTTCACACTTCTGGAGTGGCTTGAAGCCATAGGCCCTGTTTTGTTTCACACTTGCTAATTAAATTTCCCAACACCTCAGTCTCTGCTTCCACCAGCACCTTGCTTGAGCCCTTGACTCTGAAGAGGAGCAGCCTGTCCCCAGGAGGTGGGGGTGGCCACAAGACCATGGGAAGGTTGTCGTGCTAGGAGCACTTCCTGCTTTTCAATCTACTGGGCTGCACCTTTTCTGAAAATGTAACCCAGCAAGAGCCAGCCTTTTCATTCCCTGACATGAAGTTAGACCGAGCTTTGTGGGGATTAATTCTCGCTTTCATCAAATTGTCACTTCAGGGAGCATGAAGATAGCATTCCCCGACCCTTGACTCATTAAAATCAGACTCATATGCTAATAGGTACAGCATGTTGACTTGTCTGTCAAGGTCATTAGCGGTATCTACCAGGAAGGTGAAAGGTACCTCATTTTGCACAGGTGCCATCTAAACAGAGTTTTGTAAAAATAATGCTTCTTAAAAAGTGAATCATTGTTCCTCACTTACTTAAAATTGAAGTGGTATATCACATAGAATCCATTTTCCTATTATTTAGGCCACATGTGGGTGCTTGTGGAGAGTCTCTGAGTAGCTTCGTCTACTTCATAAGCAATATTCCCTGAGCAGGCTCCTTCACTGCCTGAATGGGGGATATGAGAGTTATTGACCATTTGTTCCCAGCTCTATCCCCAGCTTCTAGAACACTGACTTATTGATAGATGTTTGTTGAATGAATTGATGAAATTTTATTATTGTTTTCTAAAAGATAACATGAGAAGAGAAGACTTAGTATTAATTCTTTTCACAGGACCAGAAGCTCCCATGAGAGCAAATCTGATAGGCAGGCGAGAACCGGCAGCCAGGTCTGCAGTTCGGTGGGCACCTCAGACAAGGAGAAGGGCTTTAATCCGTCTTGTTGTCATCAAGACAGAATCACAGGCACGAATGAGCTCTCTCACCTATTCCCACAGTAGGTCATCACCAGGGAGGCCTCCCCTGGTTTCAGACCAATTCTTATAAGTTTCACAAGTCTTGGTAAGGAAAGACACTTATTTTGGCAGAACAGTAAGCTGTTAGTATAATAATAACACCAGAGTGTTCCTAACTTTATGCACTGCATTTGTGTATATCCCAAGTTGATCTGAGTACAAACAATTCTTCGTGGCGAGCCAAATCCACAACTCTTTCCTCTGCCTTAGAAATTCTCCAAACTCTGGCTGATAGTAAATAATTAGAATTCTGGTAAATATATAGGTTCAGGGTTTTTAAAAAATCTACATAGAGCAAGGAGACTTCCGTCTTGGCCTTTTAGGAAAAGATTCACTTTTACTTAAAGCAGCAAACTTCATTCAGAATGGGCTGTCTTCACTGGTTGTTAACTAGAGAGGAAGAGCGTGTTTCGTTTTTGACTGAATTGGTACCCTAAGCAGTGGCTGCCATTTTCTCGGAAGAGCTCACTTGGAATCTAACTTTTCTTTTGAAAGAGTTGTTAGGTATCACAAGTCTACATTGAGAAAACTCATCGTTTCCCTATTCATGAAATAAATATCAGAAATAGCCACATTTCCTTATAAATTATGTCTACTTTATTCAAATCCCATTTTACTTAAAAATATTTTAATGGATCCCTATGCTTCTGGTACTTTAAGAAACTTACCAAGATCCAGGGCAGATGGATGGTTTGTATCAGATGTAAAAACTGACAAGGCCCTGCCAGTCAAAGCACAGCAGGTTGAGCTGTGCTGGGAAACACCCCAGCCCTGTAAAAAACAGCGTCATTAAAGAAATTCCCTTGATAGCAACATAGTTGGCCCTGATATTTTGGCTTTGTTTTTTCAGCTTTAAAAGCAACAGCAGTTAGAAAGAGAAGATGCTGTTTATTCTGAGAGATTTATTTTTCATGGAACACTTAAGACATTTGCAGTAGGTTGAGTAACTAATCGTTATGTTGAGCACACCTGAGTAGGGAGAGGGAGGCGCTGCAGCAGCCACATTGAGAACATGGCTGGGCTGTGAGAGGTTTACTTCAGAGGGATTATTGAAGATCAGGGTAATAGCCAGTTCCCAGGGGTCATTGTAGAGCCAGGTGGAAAACTGTGGCCCACACAATGCCAATGAATTGTACGTGACCAGCAGACCTAATGGCAGCATATTTTCTCTGGCCAGCACGTTGCTGAATTTGTTTTCATCATAATCTAAATGCATTTAGGAAAGACAAGCAGTCTCGTTCCCACTACTCCCTATTATATCACATCTAATAGCTTTCTACATTTGTGTCATCGCCTGGCCCCTGAAGCTATTTGAGTTTGCAAACACTGTTATAGAGGCTGCAGCCAGTTTTATATGCTTTGAGTATTAGTTAGATCTTTGAACATGTGCTTCCGGGTATATATATTTGCATGTTCCAATTCAGCAGGAAAAAGAGAAAGTCCACTTCCCTGATTACTGAAACCAAAGACTTAGAATAAAGCAGCAGTCCCCAACCTTTATGGCACCAGGGACAGGTTTCATGGGGGGCAGGGGAGGGGATGGCAAGCGATGGGGCGTGGCTGGAAATACGGATGAAGCTTTGCTCACTTTCCCCGGCCGCTCACCTCCTGCTGTGCGGCCCAGCTCCTAACGGCCATGGACCAGTACCGGTCTGCAGCCCAGGGGTTGGGGACCACAGGGTAAAGGTCCCTTGACTTAATGGGCTAGAATTCAGCCCAATGCCCACCCCTAAATCGCGACCTGGAGTAGCATATGTTTATGGCTTGAGACAGTTAGGGCCCACAGCAACCACATGGCTAGGCAATTCAATTTTAGAAACAACAAATGTCCACTATAATGAGACATACAAACTTCTTGGGACAGAATATTTAAAATCTAAGAAATCTGGGACATGATGCATCTTTTTCTGAATTTCTAGTTTTTGATGGCATTTAAAATGGCATGATTCCTTCTCAAATCGATATATTTGAGCAAAAGTACATTCCATGTAGACTCATTAGGGAAACCCAAAAAGAGCTCATATCTAGAAGCACATATAATATACATTTGAAGTTGTAAAACTTTAGTTTTACACCTGGGTATTTTGTTGCCTAGTAGGTAGGAGGGTAGTTAATTTGATAAGTCTCCTTTTGAGCAAGTTCTCTGGTTGTGATCATAGCCTTGTTTCCTCAGATTATTTATGGTTTATTTGTCAACACTGGAGAAGTAATTTTCACATTAGAGGCCATACTGTGGACTGTTTTTGCTTTCACAGGAGGAGTGCAAGGACAAATCTCAAAACAGAGCCAACTGTCACAAGGCAAACTCCTCCTCTGGAACAAAACTATCTAGCTCTTAAGTTATAAGTGGCCTTGATCATAAAAATACAGAGATAGCAGTTATTTCCCTTTTCCTCCCTAATGAAAGCGAGAGAGAAATTCCGCTAACCTACTTCAAGTAGATTGGTAGCAAGAGTCTCAATCTTAGTAACTAGGTCTAGGCTGGAAGCAAATGCTATCTCCTTTTAGACGACATCACAAAGGTGATTATGTATCTGGTTCTGAGGAGCTGTGATAGTGCAGGTTAATAGAATTCTTGGGGAAATTTAAGAGTTTTCTTTTTCTTTTCTTAATGGGATGCTAAGTACAATTGTTGACTTAAGATGGTTTGACTTACAGTTTTTTGACTTCAGGATGGTACAAAAGCAATACGTTTTCAGTATAGTATTCAATAAATTACATGAAATATTCAGCACTTTATTATAAAATAGACTTTGTGTTAGATAATTTTGCTGACTGTAAGTGAATATAAGTGTTTTAGCACATTTAAGGTAGGCTAGGCTAAGTTATGATGTTTGGTTATGTGTACATGCATTTCTCACTTAATATTTTCCACTTAATGATGTAACCCCATCGTAAGTCAAGGAGCGTCTGTATTATGAGTCAAACGCTAATGACCTAAGAGCAACAGTTGTCTAGACACTCAGTCCAGTTAATAATGGGGACATAATTCTTGCATTGTCACTTGGAATTGCATTTTGTATTACATGATGAAAGAAGACTAAGCAGCTCTGAATTTTAATCTGTTAAATGATTTACGGGTGCCTTTGAAGAGAAGAAAACAACAGGATTCTTTGAACCACATTTTAAGTAAATCACTGCAAAGAATTAGGGCCATACCTGAGAAGGTAGAATAAGCAGCCAATCATGTGACTTGAAATTACTCCCTTTCCTTAAATCCCTCCTTCATCAATTATTTACTATATGCCTGCTCTGATAAGGGTGACTCTTTAGGGTTATGGTATTATCTGCAGGAAAAGGACAAATATACTCAGAGATAAAACAGTAAAATTGGGAAAGGACTAGGTGGGGAGTCCATTTTTGTCTTATTGATATATTTGGCACATAGTTTTCCTTTCTGAGCCTCAGTTTCCTGGTTATAAAAATGAAATGGGATTGGTTGAACTAATTAATAAGGTCCCCTCCAATTATATTTTTGAGGAGAATGACACACTAACACCAATTTGCTTGTTAGATTACCTCACTGTAACACTCTAACAATGATCCCTAAGAGGGTTAAACACAAAACAAGAATATTTCAATTTGAGAATGTCAGGTGATATAGGCCAGCACCCTCCAATAGAAATATAATGTAAACCACCCATGTATAATTTAAATTTTTCTAATAGCTATATTTAAAAATTAAACAAATGAATAGTGTAATGTCAACAAGATGGCAGAATAGGAGCTTTCTACTGTCATCCGCCTGCAGAAGCATTGATTTAGACAAATATCCACAAACAAGGGTACCTTTGTGAAGGTATAGGAGGCCAGTGGAGAAGTTTCAGCACACCATTGGATCATAGAATCTAAGAATAGACACATTGAAGAGCGTAAGAAGAATGGTTTCATGTTGCCTACACCATCTCTACCTCAAGGTGGAACAGCTCACTGCCAAGAGAGCCCCTCTACCACCACCAACCTGCGGTTACTTCCATGGGGGAAAGTGAGAGTATAATGAATGAGCTCCCCTGGATGTGTGGAATATGACCTAAGAGACCGAACTGTTTCCCACCCTACCCAGAATATTGAAGAGATTGGCACAGCTTGGGTAGTTGCGAAAGACTGGAAACAGGGAAGAGAGGCCACTGAGCCTCCTACCTGCTCTTGCAGATTCCCATCAGGAAGCTCCCCGCAAGCCACGTGGGATGCCTGCCTGCAGAACCTTTCCCGCAGCAGGCGCACAGGCACTCCAAATGCTCCGTGTACACCTCACACTCCAGCCCCAGCCCAGGCCAACTCCCAAAGCCGCCTCCCACAGACGACAAGTACAAGCCTCTTATACAGTGACCCAGCTCAATTCTGCAGGATTTGGAGAAGGCACACAAACTTGAGCATTACAGGGTGCCACCCTAGGGAAAACAAGTGGGAGGCTCTCAGCACTTGGCCTTACAGGATCAAGAGAAGACATACAATCTTGAGATTTACCCCTAATTGGTAACAAGAGATGTACAGTGGGCACGTGCATAGAAAAGATCTGAAAGAGCATCAGAATCCCTAGCTGGGCTGCTTGGAGAAAGTAATCTCACCCAAGGACAGGGTGAGAAAGACTGAAGAAGAGAACTGCTTCTTCAAATGCAAAAACAGCAATGCAAAACTTTGAGGAACACAAAAAAATCAAGAAAGCATGATACCACCGAAGAAACACAATAATATTCTAGTAACCGATGTCAAAGAAATGGGGACCTATGAATTGCCTGAAAAATAATTCAGAATAATTGTCTTAAGCTCAGTAGGCCACAAGAATACATAGATAAACAACTCAATAAAATCAGAAAAACAATACAAGAACAAAACATTTCACTTAAGAGATAGAAATCATTAAAAGACCCAAATAGAAATTCTGGAGCTGAAGAATACAATGATTGAAATAAAAAATGCAATAGAAAATGTCAACAGCAGATTTGATTAAGCAGAAGAAAGAATCTACAAACTTGAAGACATGTTATTTAAAAAGATCCAGTCAGTAGGAAGAAAAAAAAAAAGTAGAAAGAATGAAAAAACATAAAGCTTACGGGATTCATGGAACACCATCAAGAGAGCTCATTTTCTCGTCATAGGAGAAGAGAGAATAGAAACTGGCAGAAAGTTTATTTAAAGAACACTTATTTAAAGACTGAACACTTCCCAAATCTGGAGAAATATATGAACATTTGAGTACATGAAGCTCAAAGACCTCCAGTCAGGTTCAACCCAAAGAAGAATTCGCCAAGACATATTATAATCAAACTGTCAAAAATCAGACAAAGAGACTCTTGAGAGCAGCAAGAGAAAAGGGGTTGAGGAGTGATGTCAGCAAGATAGCTGACTAGAAGCATCTGGCACTCTTCTCCCTCACAAAAAAGGACCACGGCAACAAATAAACAACTAAAACTTGCATGTTGCCAGGAAGTGTTGGAATGGTGAACATCCTAGCCCTGTGGGCTAGGATGCCCAGGAAGGCAACATAGCAAGGGTGATAGGTCACCCTGCCTCTGCCAACCCATCTCCCCTTCTGGGATCAGCTCAGAGTCAAGAGGGACTTACTCTTGAGGGGGGAAAATTAAGCAGAAGACTCCACCAGCCTTCATTGCTACTGCACATATCTGGAGTCCCTTCTTACTACAGGAGAATACCACAATCTTTATAACCCCTGAGCCCAGTCTGGGGAGCTGCCTGGAATTGACACAGCTGCATTGCTTCAGATTAGGAGCACAAATTGTGTACCCCTCACTTCCCCCTCATTACACATGCTACTGCAGTACGGTGCCATCTTGAAACCAGATGCACTATTGGGATGCATCCTGCCCTGGGGACCAGGAGCCACTGCTCTCCTCCAGCCTTGGGGCCCCACCGTCTTTCCATCAAGCCCACATGGGTGGCTACAGTGCCACAACCCTGGCTACTCAGAGTCTGGGCCAAGGAATGGTCATAATAACCTGGTCTGGCTGAACAGCTAGAAGCCCACAGCCCCAGTCAGAGAAACAACCTGGTGGTCCCACCCAGGGTGGACACGCTCTTGAGCCTACAAAACCACTATGTGCCCTTGCCCCTGGCAGGAGGTGCAGGTCAGCAGGCATTCACGTCTCCAAGCCACGGAGCAGCTGCAGCCTGCATGCCCGGCCAGAGAAACAACCTGGTGGGCCTGCCTCTGGTGGACGCCCCCATTCCATCACACAAGCTGGCCAAGCATCCATGTTCTGGATACCCCATCCAAAAAACAAACAGCCAGACCCACCCTTGAGCCAGCTGAACCATTGCATACCTTGCCCCCAAGCCAAAAGGCAGCCCAGTGGACCTGCCCCCAACAAACCTGTCCCTACATTGATATCTATGCATCTGGTAGAACAATGCCTCTTCCAGTTTTATGGAGTAGGTTTTACAGGGAAAGATTTATTTTCTACCTAGAAAATAAAACGTGTGACATATTCTAAATGAGTTTTGTAGACTTTTAAATTAAGAATTTTGAAGTGGACTAAGGACATGAATAGACATTTTTCAAAAGAAGATAAACAAATGGCCAACAAGTATATGAAAAAACATTCAACATCACTAATCAGAGAAATATAAATTAAAATCACAATGAGATATCATCTTACCCCAATCGAATGGCTATTACTACCAAAAAGACAAAAAGTAACAGATGTTGGCGAGGATGAGGAGAAATGGGAACTCTTACACACTATTGGTGGGAATGTAAATTAGTGCAACCTTGATGGAAAATAGTATGGATATTTCTGAAAGAACTAAAAATAGAACTACCATATGATCCAGCAATTGCACTCCTGGGTATTTACCCCAAAGGAAAGGAAATCAATATATAAAAAAGATACCTGCACTCATACATTTGTCACAGCACTGTTCAACCTAAGTGTCCATCAACAGAGGATTGCATAAAGAAAATGTGGTATATGCATACAATGGAACATTATTCAGCTGTAAAAAAGTGAAGTCATGTCTTTTGCAACAACAAGGATGGAACTGGAGGCCATTATTTTAAGCCAAACAACTCAGACACAAATACAAATACCACATGGTCTCACTTATAAATGGGATGGAACAGGTATACACGTAGAAGCAGAGTGTGGAGCTATGGACAGTGGAGACTTGGGGAGGTGGGGGGGTTGGGAGGTGGTGGGTGATGGGAGGTTAGTTGGTGGGTACAATGCGATTACTTCAGTGAAGTAGTGGATTGCTTCAGTGATGCCTTCACTGAAGGCCCCGACTTCAACACAGTGCAATATCAGTGTAACAAAATTGCACTTGTACCCCGTGAGTACATACAAATAATAAATAGGAAAAAAAAAGAATTTTGAGTTTAATTTTTTAAGAGATGAAAAACTGAACACTAATACAGACTGGATTTTAAGGAAGGACTTTTTCAAGCTAGAGGAACAAAGTGTAACAAATGAAAGAGGGAGCAGTATTTTAAAAATTAGTTTTCAGCAGGAATCAAATACTCATAATATCAACTCAAGTCTGATTCTCGTTCTTCTTCTCCACAAAGATGATGATGTTGCCATGCAAAGGTAAAAGCATCTGCCTTCTACTTCTAATCCTGGCTACCAGATGGGTTCTGAGGATGGCAGTAGCAAGGCCCAGAGGTGGGGGGAGGGTCCACTGATGGCCATTCAGCTCTCCTTCCTCTCTGAAGGCCCTGCAGGGGAGGACTGTCTAGGGGAAGTGAAGAACGAAGTGGAGCTAGTCGGCAGTCAGACAAAGACCTGATTCTATAAGGCATCATAGGGCTGCAGGGCAACAGAATACAGACAAATGAAGCCTCACAATGCTTTCTACAGACCCAGTCCTTTTTGTCTATATAAGTTTGGAGTTTTTGGATGCTTGTGTTTGTATTATATAAAAGTAAGGCTTTTTCATTTTTAAATTTTTTAAATAAAAATTAAAAGTCACAAAGCTCATTTAGAGAGCAATAGGGCAAAAAGGAAGAATGAATCAAAAGAATGGAATTCACACTTCCTTAGGTTTTCCCAGAAAACCATGAATGCAAACTATATAAATGAAAATGTGTGGTATCTGCTATATTTAGGCAGTGAGTTACTACTGCCTGATATGGGAGTAGCATGGGGGGGACGGGGAGGGGGGATACTGAACATTTTCTTTTTAAAAATGTAAGTCCAGCATGGCTTTCATATAAGAACTCTGTTTTGAATGTATTTGCTTTCCTACGTTAGTAGGTAGATAGTGGTGGGTGAACCAACTAACTGGTTAAGGAGAAAGTCTCTACAACTCAATTCTGCCATCCTCCCATGGAATGGGGAACGGAGGTGAACAGTGTTGACTTGAATGGCAGTCACTTCAGAAGGTCCTTATTTTGTTTTGTTCTTTGGTTTCTTTTTGTTTTCCAGTGTAGAGATCAAGGAGCAGAGTATTTTGCTATGTACGTGACATTATTGGTTTTCTGCTCATTTTGTCTTGAGATGGCCTTTCACCCTGCCTGCATGAGCAAGCGAAATGTCAGGAGGAAATGTATTCAGGATTTGATTGCTAGAGCAGCGAGGTCTGAATGCAAATGGGAGTAGTGAGTTAGAGCTGCAGCCCCGTTTTATTTTCATTCAGGTGGTTACTATCATATTTGTGTATCAGAGGTCAAAAGGAGAGATCATTCTATTAAATGAAATATAAAATGGTATGGAGGGCTCAGGAGAGAAAGTGTTCAATCAGATGCATGTAAATATATGTGTGGATGTGATTAAACTTCTTTTCAAAGAATGTCAGTAGTTCGGACTTTTTTCAGCAAGCAATTAACATTCAGTCCAAGTAGCAGCTTACATAGCCTTGGACATGGTAATTTTCGTATATCCCTGGTAGGCATTGCTGCTAGTGAAAAGGGATGTTTTCTTTACATATTTGAGAAGTATTTTTCCAGGCAGTTGATGATCAACTTAATAAATATAGTGGGGAAAAAAAAACCGTAGTAAGGAGGTTACATACTGAAAAAAAGAACTTTAATAGATGCTTTTGCATTTGAGTTGTCTTTGGCTCTTGGTGGTCCCAGAAGGCTTCATGAAAATAGCAAATCTTAAGAAAGAAATCAAAGGAGAGAGCTTGCTGAATGGACCAAGTGTGAGAAAACAGTAGTCAGATGCCTGTCAGCAGAGAATAGCCACAGCACTTGGATTTGGTAAAAATCCCATCCCCACACTGCTTTTCCGATACTGGAATTATATTATGCAGTTAGAGTGCTAGAACTCCATTTACACTGTTGGAGCATTCCTAAGGAAGGAAGCTGAGCTTGTAGCTTGAAATGATTTAGAACTGATCCGAGAATGAATCTGCAGAGACTAAGATAAAATCTTTAATAACACAACCAAAGGTAGCTAAACTGTCCCTGAGGCACACCGTCTTTTTCTCAAATTTTCTTTGCCCTTTTAAATGAAAGACACATACCTGAAAGAGCTGCATAATGAAGACTCAGAAATTGTTCTGTAAAATTTGGATTCAGTCTAAAAGGCTGTGCCTTAGGATCTAGAAGGCAACATGGGGCCTTGAGGCCGTAGGTGCCCCACCCCTGATGAGGAGACTGAGTTAAGGCCTCGCTTGTGAGGGAGGAGCATTGTCAACAGCAGGCTGCCTGACTGCAGGGCTGGTTTTCCACTGCACAGTGCTTTTCACGGACTCGTTTCTAAATATCCCATTTCATTTTTAATATGCCCTACGTGGGACTTCTTCCAAACTCCAGTTCATGTCAATGTTTTGACCTCCTCCCACTGATCATGAATATTCTTAATGGCATCTAGAATGATGAATCCTTTCCATAAGTTTTTCAATTTGCTTTGCCTAGATCCATCAGAAGAGGCCATATCTATGTCAGTTATAACCTTACAAAATGTATTTCTTAAATAACAAGACTTGAAAGCCATAATTTCCTCCTTGATCTGTAGACTGCAGAGTGTATGTTTTAGCAGGTGCGTAAACAACATTCATCTGCTTGTATACCTCTATCAGAGCTCTTGGGTGACTAGGTCCATTATCAGTGAGCAGTAATATTTTTAAATGAATCATTTTTTCTGAGCAGTAGGTCTCAACAGTGAGCTTAAAATATTCAGTAAACCATGCTGTCAACAGATGTGCTGTCATCCAGGCTTTTTTGTTCCATTTATAGAGCACAGGCAGAGTAGATTTAGAATAATTCTTAAGGCCTCTAGGAGTTTCAGAATGGTAAACAAACATTGCCTTCAACTGAGTCACAAGTGGCATTAGCCCCTAACACAAGAGTCAGCATGTCCTTTAGAGCTTTGAGGCCAGGCATTGACTTTTCCTATCTAGCTATAAAAGTCCAACAGAAGCTGTTACATATACATTGAAAGTGTATTGTTTAGTATAGCCACCTTCCTCAATTATATTGGGTAGATCTTCTAGATGATTTGCAACTTCTTGCTGCAATAGCACATGCTGGTTCACCTTGCACTTTTATGGTATGGAGATGGCTTCTTTCCTTAAACCTCACGAACCAATCTCAGCTAGCTTCAAACTTTTCTTTTGCCACTTCATCTCTCTCCGTCTTCTGAGAATTGAAGAGATTTAGGGCCTTGCTCTGGATTAGGCTTTGGTTTAAAGGAGTGTTGTGGCTGCTTTGATCTTCTATCCAGACCACTCATACTTCCTCCATATCAGCAATAAGACTGTTTCATTTTCCTATCATTCACATGTTCACTGAAGTAGCACTTTTAATGTCCTTCAAGAACCTTTCCTTTGCATTTAATAACTTGGCTAACTGGTGCAAGAGGCCTGGCTTTCAACATATCTTGGCTTTCAACGTGCCTGCTGACTAAACTTAATCATTTTTAGCCTTTGATTTAAAGTGAGAAATGTGAGACTCTTCCTTTCACTTGAACACTTAGAGGCCATTGTAGGCTTGTTAACTGGCCTAGTGGCAATATGGTTGTGTCTGAGGGAATAGGGCGGCTTGAGGAGAGAGAAAGAGACAGAGGGATGGCCAGTGATTAGAGCAATCAGAACATGTATGACATTTATTAATTAAGTTAATCATCTTATATGGGCATGGTTTATGGTGCCCAAAACAGTTAATAATGACATCAAAGATCACTGATCATAGATCACCATAACAGATATAATAATGAAAAAATTTGAAATATTATGAGAATTATCAAAATGTCCCACAGAGCCCTGAAGTGAGCACATGCCATTGAAAAAATGATGCCAGTAGACTTGCTCAACACAGCGTGGCCACAAACCTTCAATTTGTTAAAAATGCAATAACTATGAAGTGCCAAAAAACAAAGTATACCTGTATGGAACTCTCGGTTTTTTGGTTAACCCTTAGAATCTCTTAGGAACTCTTGGATATCCCACATGTAGTAGGCTTACAGGGAAGGACTGGGAGAGATGTACTCCAGCACCCATAGAGATTAAACAAATGGCGTAAAACTCTCAGTGGAATTGATAAAATAGCCATTGACTTAATATTCATTACGTAACCACAGTGTGGAGCATAGTGGAGCAATATCTGTAAATTATTTTTGACTGTAAAGAGAAACCCCAAACAAAGCTCTATCACACCAAAGGTTACTGATCAAGTAATCCTTTCCTAAGTAAAATTAAGACAGGAGGTGCATGTGTAACTCAATTGGGAATTTTTTTTTTTTTAATGATTGAAACCAAGCTGAATGTTGACCATTTTATTAGTTAAGAATGCTTTTGGCTGCAAATAACAAAAAACTTGACTATTTAAATAGTACAAACATTCTTTATCTCACTTAAGCAAATGCGAGTGGGTACTCACTGGCTGCTAAGTGTTGTCACCAAGGATGTATGATCTTTCTAACTTTCTAATCTGCCATCATCAGCACATTGGCTTTTTGTTTTCATGTGTATCATTTCATGTCTCACAATGGCTGCCATAGCTCGACATTTTGCCTACCACCTTTTATCAGGATAGCAAAAGCTGCTTTCAAAAAGTGTCCTAGCAGACTACTACATGCATGTCAGTGGCCAAATCTGACACATGGTGGCAAGAGAAAGTAGCAAATGGAGATGGGGTTATCACGTCTAGTTTGAACCATGAGAAGACTGGGCACATCCACATGCTTAATAAAAATCACAGCTCCGTTAGCATGGAAGAAGAGGCTGTTCTGAAAGCAGACAGTGTCTGCCACAGCATCATTCATTTACGGGCTTCTTTGGTCCAGGTTGACCATTTGAGCACTGATCAAGTTGTCAGTGTCCGAGGTGGTACATCAGACCTTGAAAAAGTGATGTACTAACACTCCTCTTGCTGCTTCAGCTTTTCCTTACACACCAGCTTTAACTTAAATTTCACAATTGGTCTTGGGAAAAAAGATGAGAATCATGTCTTCTCTGAAGGGAAGGAAGGACACAAACCCTCCCAAGGGTGGGGTTGCATAGTCAGGAAGAAGTCCAACCTTCCTACTCCCCAAAAAGACAATACAAGGAGAAATCAGTGAGGAGAGGAATTTTAAAGTTATGTTCATTCCCATTGGCCTTCAGGGCTTCATTCAGTTATTTTTCTTTACTCAGAGACAATTTTATTTTGACTCCAAATCCTTTGCATAGGGTTTACATGTTCGGATGAGTCTGTAGTCCTGGAAAGACATGGCTAAAACTAATACCCACGGAATAGTTCCGAGATTAAAGTTATGTTGCCCTATAATATTTTGAAGAGGCATATTTGGTTTGGTTTCAGTAAAAGCTAGACTCAGAGAATGGTAAAAAGCTGTATTGCTGGGTTTCGTGGCCTCTGTCCCTGTAAACTTTTGAGAGTCAGAAACGGAGCCCATCCATTTGGAAGATCATAAACCCATACAGCTTTCCTTTTCTTTCTTTATCCTAACAGATCAGTCCTTGTTTCCTGGCCCCTCTTTCACCCTTTTCTCTGCTTTATCTTTTCTTCTGGTCTGATGACTCATGCACTGCCATGAGTGACTGACACACTGATGTCATTTACTTGAGACAATAGCTTCGCAACTACAGCCACTGAATGAGTGGATGAGATGGTTGTCCTTCATGTATTTTTCAGGTGAATTTTCCCTGTGGTATCAGTTTCCTCAAAGCCTAGTAGAAAATGGTCCCTATCACTTTCTCTCCTTTTGTCCCCTTTCAAGTCATCTCAAAAAATTGTCCTTCATACCCTGTTCATTGTATAAATGCTTCAGCTTTGTGAAATATAGTACGCTTTACACTGATTTCCTGAATCCATTTTTAAACTGCCTTTAAGATCATTTTTACTAAACTTTGTACCTATTGGGAGTGGTTCTTTGTTGCATTTTAATCTTGCCAACCAAGGCAGTTCAGAGACAGATTAATGAATTCCTACAATGAGTAGGTGTTTAGAACCAGTGTGTCCTTTGGATATCTTCTAGTTCAACCCCCAGATGTCACAATGCATGTACTGAGATCTAATACTGATGACATTTTTCTAGCAAGTGCCCTTATTAAACCCTGCTGTGGCTCTCTGAGATCATGCTTAGCATGTTATTTTGATTCGCTTTCTTACTTCTTTATTAAAATTGGAATGGGTATCAGTTAGTAATGCTTTCAGCTCCAGATAACAATACCTGACAAACAATGGCTTTAACCTATAAGGATATTTATTATTCCTTCGTAACAGGAATCCAGAGGGTAGTGGTCATATGGTTGGATACAGCTCACTGTGTCATCAGGAGCCCAGGCTCTTTCTGCCCTTCCGTTTTTCCTCAGGCCTTGCATGTTATCCTTTGTCTTCATACCTACTGCCCGTGTCCGAGAGTGGCAGCTTTCGGAATCATGTCCGTGTCAGGGAAGGAACATCCCTTTTATCAGATTACTTGGGTACTTTCTGGGCACATGAGAGACAGTAGCTACTGGAGGTTGGTTGATTCAGTCATCAAAATCTCTTTCCCAGAAGCCCCCAAAAGCCTTCTCCTTACATCTCATTGCCCAGAACATCACATGACCCATCCTAGCCGCAAGAGAGGCTGAGAAAGTATCTTGGGTTTTATCATTCCTTGCAGTGGGAGGGACATAAGAGTAGAGGGAGTTGAGAATGGCTTTTGATTGGCCAACCAACAGTGTCTGTCACAGCAATCAGCCTAAGATATACATTCATTTATATATCTATTTTCATATCAAGGGGGGAAATATAGCTTAAGGGCATGGGTGTTAGAGTCAGATTATCTGGTTCCAAATCCCAGTTTCATTTCATGCTTACTTTGACTTCTCTCTGCCTTTGTTTCCTTAACTGTAAAGTGGAGATAATAATGTTACCAGTTGTATATGATTATTGTATGAATGGCCTGAAATCAGCATGCAGGCACCCAGTAAATGTCATCATCATCAACCAAAGCTCAGCACCCACACTTGGATATCGACCAAACCCAGAACAAATTTAAGGTCCAGCAGCTTTTTCCTACTATGGAGCAAAACAACTTGAAAGGTAGCACTTCACAATTACTAACTTAAAACCGACATATACAAAACCCTAATCTGACTACAAAAATCCCTAAGAGATTTACAGTCAAAATAGAATTTGCCTGCCTTTGTTAAGACAATTTATAACTGACCTGTCCTTTTGTTTAGAAATAAAACACTGTAGGCCTTCTGTAAAGTGTTCATGTGTTGAGGCAGGATGGTGAAAGACTTATTTTGACCAGAAGTTATCACCTCAAGAATTTGAGACCCTTCTGTCATTTGCAATATGTGCACAATAGTTCTACATATTGACTGAGATAGGAACTTTTAAAAAGTGCCAGTTAGGGCTAGAGGAAAGAAAAGACTTGCAGACACAAGAGAGGGGAAATCAAGGAGCTGTTTGAAAAGTAGCAGGCACCCACTACATACTTGATAATGAGAGAAATTTTGTTGAATAAGAAAAGCATAAGACAATAATTTGAAATTCTGCAAGCTTCATACAGTTCATACTAGCTACTATTGATAATAGCCTAAGAATTGGATACTCTAAGCAGAAAAGTAACGGCGGGAAACCCAGAGCAGCTTCTAGAAAGTGCTGTCGTCTTACAGGGGACTGGAGAGTAGAGTCACCACGGGATGATCCCTTGAGTTGAGTCTTTACTGTAGAGTTATAGGAAGTACGAAAGAGCAAACAACCATATTCAAGCCAGTTTCCAGTGAGGCCTAGATTACGTGGGGAAGACTCAAGAGACTATTGTCCTGTCACCGAAAACCAGAGGTTACAGATCATCCCACTTAGACCCTTCTTGAGTGTTCAGAACTCACGATCCCTGTATCTGTAGCCAATAACTCCAAGTTGGTGTTCCTTCAGCATCTAGAACAAATGAGAACTCAAATTCTAATTGACTCATCCATTTAGGTAAGCAGTCAATCAGTCTCCTGTTGTGTTGCCTCTCCCGTGCCCGGTAAGTACCCAAGTAATTTGTCAGTTTGGAGAATGAAGTCAAGTCTTCAACAGCCATTCACACTGTCCAGATAGTTAACCCGCCCCCCGGTGTGTTACACACATGCATTTGTGAACAGGTTGCTGACTCTGTTCTTCTGATTTTGCCTGCAGAAAACCCGCTACGAAATCTACGTCGGCATCCTAAAAGGAGGAGGCAAGGAGCTCCTGAGTCATGAGGAGAGTGACGCCGCGGGACTGAAGAAGTCCCACTCGAGCCCTTCGCTGAACCCGGATTCATCTCCCATCACCGCCAAGGTCAAGCGCAATGTGTCAGAGAGGAAGGATCACCGACCTGAAACACCCAGCATTAAGCAAAAAGTCACTTAGAATCTATCTGTGGCCAGGAAGTGCTGGTCATGGAGCAACATAAAGTTTTTCAAGATCTTTCTGGTAATCCGTGAATATATTAAAAAAAAAAAGTCTGTGACAAAATGGTGCATTAGTAACTTTTTCTATTGTATATTTTTGTTAGTTTCTGTACAGATTGTCTCTGCTCTTGATTTCTTTGCTTTGATGATTTTTGCAACTTGAGAACTAATGCACCTTTTTTGTGAGGGGGAGGGGATCGTGATTTCAGAGGGAATTATGTATCGCTCCTCGGGTTTTCTCTCGTTTGCACTCTGCTCAGTTGTTTTATGTATTCTCGAATCAACTGTTCAACCTTTTTTTTTTTTAAGGTTAAAGAACTTAATCCATTGTGAAACATTTAACTGGACAAACTGTAGTTTAGTAAATTCTAGCCAGAGTTAATATAAGCCTTTACATGTGAAATCTTGCCCAGTCACAGAGGTGGAATTGAGCGCTCACAGACGCTCAAGGTAAGAATCACAATGCTGGGAATCAAGATGTTCCAATACGATGCAGCTCCGCGTGCATCTTGGCACTTTCTGCTGAGCTCTGACCCTGCTGGCAGCAGGGACGGGTGCGTGGAGACCACAGGATTGCAGAACTTGGGGAAGCACATGAGCTTGCTTAAAGTGTTGATTCCATTTCAGCCGAGCAAGGGGAAGTAGTAGTAGAGTCATTTTGCCATTGAACACTGAGGAAAGAGAGAGCAGGTTAATTTTGATTTCTACAGGATAATGGCAATCCTTGGCTCTTGGGAGCTGCAGCAGTAGGCATGTGTTTGGTCTGCAGGGAATTGTTACCTCACTCCTGCAGGGTCTAGACTAGGAATCCAGAATCATCTCTGTTGTTGCTACCCTTCCATCCAGGAATCGATCCTGTTTCACTCTACATGTATCTGTGTGTGGGCATCGGGCTATGTCCTGGTTGTGGTAGTGCGGTCTTCCTTTCTAACAGAATACTGAAAATAGAGCCCCTTTTGTTCTTTCTTTAAATCAAGGCAAGATAAGGGAGGAAAGTAGCTGCAGTTGTCTACGATGGATATTCTTTAACTCTGACAGTAATTGAATGAATTGTTGTTGGAAAACCGAGGCATCCGCCGATTGCATATGCAAAGTGACCTAGTTTATTCTTGTCTCAGCCTCTCTGATAGCCACTTCACTTTGGTACTATTGAACTTTCTCCTAAAAGTACTTTACTCAAAATAGTTCTATTCGTCTTACAGCCATGAGCTTGTTCTAGTGACAGCCCCTTTGAAACTCAAGGTGATAAACAGAATAATATTTTGTAGAGGAAGAGAAGGGAGTGAAAGGGTAGCCCACTGTGACTTGGAACTTTGAAACGCTGTCATCCCTAAAACTATCATCTCCACAAATGGCGAAACTTCAGAACTAACGGAATCCCCTTGATTATTCCTTTTCCTCCCGTAGACATTTTCTCTAGTTCTACTCGGTTCATGAGTTGAAGGTACTATGACCAAAGAATCAGCTGCTCTGCGTGAATAGCATGGTTCCAGTGAATTAGAGAAAACCTGCTATAAAACATGGTAGTTTATAAGTGGTATATTATTGTATGTACCAGCATTTATTTACAGAATTATTTATTAACATTTACTTCCTTCACCTATATAAATGTCTATGTTTGCTTGTGTCCGGAGAAGAGTTACCCCTCTCTAAGGTTGTTAGTTGCTTGCTTTGTGGTATTTTGCCACACCTTTGAACAACTCAAATTCTCGATCTTGTTTAGGTAAAGGCAATGGCTTTAGAACTGCAGAACAGGCTGGTTCCCGACATGGCCCACGTACCTCATTCATTTCTGTAGCTTCTTACTGAATCCAAGATTTCCACAAGCAAGTTGTCTTTATTCCTGATAATCTAAGTTGTCAGCATATTTGTTTTCTGCCTAAATATTTATACTAAGCAGAGGGGAGAGAGGTACCTAGACCATGAGTTTCAGTAACTGAAGAAAAATTAACTTCTCTGGCTCGAATGTGTTTGCCCACAGTGTGTGTCTGTGTATATAGAATGTCTGTGTATATTTTACTTATAGTATTTAATATACATTGAAGGGTACCTTGCTACAGTATTTCTGACATTTACAGTAGTCTTGAAATACTCGGCATCAGCACCACTACAGCACTGGTCCTGTCACGTGACTCAGCAATGCTAACTCCAGGGACTTCTGGATATGCTAACCCATCATTAGATAAGAAGGGCTCTTTTGAAGTTGCAGGATGCCATGGTTGCATAGTTTATCTTTCAAAACAACTTGAAAGGTTCTTTTGTGAGCCAGGATGTCAGATGGCCCTGGCATGACGCTGCCCATATTCAGGGGACGGGCTGAGAACACCTCTTTCTGGGGAGGCCTCTGGAAGGTTGCTGTCAGTGCGTGGGGCGGGTCAAGAGTTGGCCCCATGGGAGGAAACAGTCTCTGGCTTGACTAGAGACATAGCCAACCATGTGATGATTTTTGTGTGCGATCATGTCTTTCCTGTGATATCTAGTGAGAAGACATTGAAGATGTTTCCTTTCAGAGCTAGCGGCAGCCTGCTGCCTGATTCACGGTACAGGGGGGTCCCCCGTCTCCCTCCCTTCTCCAGGTACTCCACCCCCTCCCTATCCACCGCTATTCAGCCCCCCACCTTGGTGCCCGGAAGGAGCCTGGGGATTTCTCTCCTTGTGATAAATCATTATTCTTCTTCACATAAATACACTTAATATTAATTTTTAACATGTAAAATCTTGGTAGTCATCAAAATACCTTCGAGATAGTCTTCTAGACCATGGAAGTGGCCCATGTGTAAAATCTGTGAATGTTTCAGGGTTTGTCCCCACCTTGCATGCTGGCTTTTACAGGAAGGTGTCAGAGATTCCTTGTTAGCAATCAAAACTTTATTCCTAGCGTGCAGAGTCTTCTGTTGCCACACCATAGGCATTTCTGAAGTGCACTTTCTTAAACATCATTTTGCTAACTCTTAGCAGTGTCTAATTAAACCAAGCAATATCTCAGTGAAACCAACATGTGGGAGAGTCCTTTGCCGCAAATGTAGTTCCTGGATTATGTGTCACCTTTTTTCTTGCTCCTAGGGAAAGAGGAGAGAAAGCATTTTCCTACGCAGTGGTCTGGTGCCAACGCAAGCCCCTCTGTGTTTCTCCCACTGTTACCCAGTCCAGAAGCTGGGGGCCCAGTTCCCAGGCAGAACCGACATGAGGAAGTACATTCCGGCTGGCTTTCCAAGGCCAAGCCAGGTTTGTGTTTTACCCTGTGGCCAACCATAGAACTTCTGAGGTTGAGGAATAATTTACATAATCAGCAGGGAAAGAGGCCTTTGCTGCCTGAGCACAAAGTGACATGGAGTTTTCTGCTGTCCTCGGCCTCTTGTTCCCTCTGTCACGTACAGATCCAGGGAAGATGTTCTTAGGTACAGCAGGGCATGCTCTGTCTTGAGCTGTGCCTCTTCAATGTCTTTTCACCTAATCAGTGACAGTCAGAAGAAAATTGACCTTAAACAAGTTTCTCCACTATCTTACACTCTAGACCTTCTTGGGTTTAATTGCCCTTGGAATTTTGAATTCCTTGTAGTCAGCGGTTAAGCTTATTTCAGCCTGAATTCACAGGAAGTTTCTTAGCTTTGTAGGTCCAAGTCTGTGTAGCTTAGCTCGTGTGCACTCAAGTTTTCAGCAGGTTGGGTAGCCACCTGTCTTCATTCCAGCTGGGAATGATCCCTTCCCTTTTCCAGTTGTAAAACTAGCACTGTAAAAGCAAGAACCAAAGTGGCATCCAAGGACTCACTAAAAGTAGAGTTGAGTTTAGCAGTAATAGTGCAACTTGGGGTTTAAATAGTATCTGCTTTTATTTCAAAACATCTAAGTTACTCTGACAGAAGATGATCGGTCAGCTTTGCAGGCAGACGAGTCTCTGGGCCTCCTACCTTCCTCCGTAGCTTTCTGCTCACCTTCTCTCCCAGGCCAAGTTCCTGGTCTGCCCCAGGTCCGCACGTTTCTCTCCTCTAGTCCTTTGACACCTGACATCATCACATCATCCAGGGGACCTGAGAGATCACCATAAATTAACCCCGTGACGGATTGTTGGTAGCGACAGAGAGGTACTTTGTCCCTGTTTCTCCTCTCAGATGCCTTTTCCATCTCTCACCCCTTAAAAGGAGGACCGAAGTCCAAAGTCATCTCCTTTTGTTCTGACAGTATCCAAAACCCAAGTGGGCAGCCTTCTGCTTAGGACAATAATTGGCCCGTTGCATGCAGAGAGAATATCTTCACAGAGAGAATGCCAGTAAATACTTGAATCTGCATGACAGTTTGTTGACTTGAATGCGACAGCAAGAAAATATTGCAAGTTAATTGTATATACAGTAGGTTTCCTTAAGTCTCCTTGGCTCATCCCTTGTAATTTATGTGTGTATGTGTAGTAGTGCAGGCTTTTGGAGAATATTCTTACAGATAGTATGTCAGATGTCAAAGAAAATGCTTTCCGTCACCTGCCAACATTGTATTTGTGGGTATTTATAGCTGTCTGTGTGTATATGCATCAGTGTGTAGACCGTGTATCCGTGTACAGCACATGTCCATCAACATTGTTTTTGTCCTTAATAACCAGTGTGATGTGAAAAGCAAGTCAAAACCTCATAGGATTGCTTATACAATGGCGTTGTTGAAAGTATATATAGTGATATTGTTTTATTAAACTTAAATTCAAATGCTATTTTGATTAAATTTTTTAAATAAGACTGTATGCTTAGAAAATTCTGTCTTTGAGCTTTGAATCACCAGGGCAAAAATGACTTTGAACTCACCTTGCGAACCCACCGCGGTGCACCGTGTGCAATACCAAGGGCCTCGCTCCTTGTGACCTGGAAAATAGAGAAAGGAAAGGAGAAAAGAAGGCCGCGTGTGCAGTCTTAGTAACTTTAGTAGTAAGAGCACTTAAACTGACAATTTGGGGCTTATTACAAACTGTGATGCTTTAAAGCACACGTTCTTTATTGTTGTAATTAGTCCAGAAAAATAGGTTGAGAAGATTTCAGTAAGTACCCACCATATCATTTATGTATTTGTGTATATTTTACAGGAGATCAAAGCACTCTCCTGGTGCCGCCTCCTTAACCTCTTTACTTTGAAGAACTGTCACAAGCACTAAAGTATATCAGGGCATCCCAGGATTGGGTACTGTATGCTAGGTGCACAGTTGCACAAATCAGCATCTAGTGTCACAGGTAAAAGAATTTTAGGACCAGATTTAAACTTTATTTTAAATATTTTTATACTTCGGTCTCTTTTTCCTGCCTCTCCCCAAAGAAGAGCCACTGGCCTTAGTTGTTTGAGCTTACTGCTTATATTATAGAGTGTAAATAGTTACCTAGAGACTAAAACTTTATTAACCAGCATGTTTGGTGTATTTAAAGCAACGACTGAGTGTGTTTGAGTGAGTGGTTGAGGGCAGTATCTTCTGTTTAAACGGCTGCCTCGCGTCTTTGTATCTGATGCAGAGAGTCGGACTCGTGGGGTGGGAGGCTAACCCTCAGCTCCAGGCCGCAGTAGTGTTGGTAGTTATACTTGAGTTATGGTTTTTTGTTTTTTTTTAATTAACTCTATAGTCTCAAACTATTTTTGCAGATAGATCATTTTTCCTAATTTGTTCTTGACGTGCAGTGGACTGGCTCTGACTGACAAGCAGGGTCTTAGTTTTGCAAGAGTGTTTCCTTCCGAGAATTATTGTAATTTACAAAAACAGCCATTGGATTCAGAAACCATAGAGAAAAGGAATAGCTGAAATAAGTTTCATTTTGGGCCTTAATAATTTGAAATGGTTGGACTTTCATATAAAGCCATGGAGGTTATAAAGCCAAGTAACCATGAGACATGGATAATAATATCCACTCTATAGAGAGTATGTATGCACATTAATTTTTAAATGCCGTTAGGATACTTTTTTTTTAAGCTACAGGAGCAAGAGTAATTAGACCAAAATTGAACTGGGGAGACGGTAAATTGGTGGCCTTCCATGTGGGGTAGCCACGCATGGGGTCAGTCTTCTCTGCTCCTGAGAGATTCAGAACCAGTTTACTGTCCCCTTAGGTGCGTAAGGGGAAAAGCTGACGAATCTGGGACCTCTGACATGTGTACATGTGCCCACATGGCGACTGTGTTAAGTTATATGAACATAAGACTTTAAGACGCAAAAGTCCAGAGTATTCTAAAGAGGTGATAAACGAAGGGGGTGGAAACTGTATCACAGAGGTTTCCAAGGGCCGCGGTGGAACTTGAGCTGGTGTCTGGCTTGAGCTACACTGCATTTGTGACAAAAGAGTGGGGGGTACATACCGCGTTCACTCTGATGGGCCACCCGGCTGCGGGCTTTCTTGCGATCCACAAGCAGGAGCTCTGCAGCGTCCCTCCGTCGCCTGGGTGACGCTCCCGGCAGCTGGTGTGCATCAGTTCCGAGGCTGGCCGAGCTGCTGGCTTTGCAGATCATTCCTCTGAGAAAGGAGGGTGCAAGTGGGGGAGCAGCGAGGCACCGACCCCAGCAGCACTGATGTGGGTTGTCCACGTTCCCCTCTGACCGAACCTGCTGAACAGTTGAACGCGTTTCCATGAGCAGCAACCGCCAGGCTGGAGATGGGACGGAACCTCGTTAGAATGCATTTCCCTTTGCAGGGCAGAGGGCTGCGTTCTCACTAATAGTGTTATTAAAATAAGCACCTTCACTTCAATCCCTGAAAATGTTGGTTAATGGAGAGAATTTTGGAGTTTCACTTAGTGTTTCCCAATCAGTCGGCATCAATAAGTCTGCAGGGGCCCCTAAGAGTCCCCGCCCCAAGGCTCAATTAGGGACCACGTTGCGGGTCTGAGGCTCACCACGCTGAACCCTGAGTGCCAGGGCTCTGCAGAAGGTGGCGGCGTATCCTCTCTGCGGAGAGGAGCTCGTCCCCCAGCCCCGCTCTCCACTTGGGCGTCTACTGAGCAGCAAGCACAGCCTGGTGTCCTGCGCTCCTGGCCTGGCTCTCGGGAGCCAGGTGTGCCAGTGAGCAGACCCTGCCGAGGCAAGGCACCCACTCACAGTGGCTGAGTCACTCAGACGGGACAAAGGTAATGAAAGAGATATTTGAAGCTAAGGCCACGTATTTTGTCTTTGCAAGAAACAAACTAGCACATCGAGCTCTAACCAGGGATGGGTGATACCTTTGCCTTTCCACCCAGATTTTTCTGGAAATGGATCACATTTCATTTCTGTGGCAAGGGTCGAGGAACACTGAACTTTCGCTTAGCAGTTCTGCTCAGTCCAGACGAGACCTGTTGGGGAAAGGCCAAATATGCCTCCTCACAGTCTCTCCTACCTCAAGTTTTAGGGACCCATTTCTAGAAGAGAAATTTACGCGAGTGGAGAATCCCTGTGTCAGCCTCGATTGCCCTAAGATAGGCAGGAGGGCAGTCATTGGGATCTTTTAATAAGTTTTCCCAACCTATTAACTGGGTTATAGTCACTGTGGCTCCAACTAATTGGCATCGTAGAACATTTCTTTACCTTCAAGATTTTCTCCACCCACCAATCATTTCAGTTTCGTTGCAGTCCTGGTGCCGTATGTCCCCTGCAAATCGTGAAAGTAATTAGTGACAAAATAGCAGCCTGCTCCTTTCCAGTGGCCAAACTGTCAGCCTTGGCAGACTTGAGTCAGCGAGTGGTACCATATCATGTCCTGGAAACCTGTTCCTTACTACCACCCACCACATTCAAGAAATGCCATCTCCTAGAGGATGATGGCATTTATGGTGGCTGTGTTTTGGGTGGAACAGTAATTTGTGTGGATATTGTTAAAGTGTTTAAAGACTATTTTGAAAATTAAGTTTACATTTTACAATTGCTTTATTTTTTATTAAAATAGTTGTACATAAATATCACCCTTATCTCACTGTTGTTAAAGTAAACCCAAACCTTGTAGACAAGTGAGTCACCTGATATGTATAGAAGCTGTGATATATATAGTACATTTATTGTGTAAATGTTTATGAATATAACTGTTCCCATGTTTTTATAGGTTGGGGGTATTTTGTTGTTTTACAGCAACAAAATTTATTGCATTTAAATGGTTTTTATGTAATAGAAATCATGCAAAAATAGTGAAGGATTTAAAATATGTATATGATATATGTAAATGTACTTTAGAATGAAATAAATTCAAATTTCAATCATTTGGGGGAATGTTGTTGTTTGCTTATTTAAGCAATTAGAATAATACCTTTAAAAATAAACAAAAATAACACAGCACCCTGCTCTTGTCCATGAAAAGATAACCACGGGCCCCACGATGAGAGATTTGGCCACAGCAGTTGAGTGACATGGTGACAGAGTCAACTGGTTAACACTCACTCACCTCTGTGGACTTCCTTGAAGATCTGTGTTTCCGTAAAGATGTTGGTAGAGGCTATTAGATACTTCAGAGGCCCGTTGTCATTAGGGGGATTTGAGCAGGGGAGGAACAAATGAACTTTTTGAAGCAATTTCAAGAACCATTTGCATTCCCATTTACTTCTCATCAAGGCAAAGGGACCATGGAGTTAATTATTGTCCCAAAACGCAGATGCTGATCCCCAGATCACTGCTGTATTGTGCCTAGAGTGTATCCTTTGCGTTCTCATAACCAAACAATGTTAACAATAAGATCTGTGACTTGGAAAATGAAAAATAAAATTCCACGGTAATCCCTTAACTTCTGAATATTGGAGGGGATGTCTTATGTTGGGGGGGTTGGGCTTTTTCAGATGAGGTCACTGGTTACAGCCTCTTAAGCACAAATGAAAGTACTGCCCAACGGAGACCAAACCTGCTACGATGTGTAAATCTCAAAGAAATACAAGCTCTGGGGGTTGTGGGGGAACAGCATCCTTCTGCACCCCTGGGCTCCCACAACAGCTCCTACTGAACAACAAGACTCAAACATCAGTCCTTTGTGCCCAGTTTCCTGTCCTCCAGATGCGGGAGTTCTGTTTCTCTTGTCATATTCTCTATGTTGCACAACTAATATTAGCACCTGAGGGACTGTAGACATCATGTGAACACTCATAAGAGGAAGCTAAAACCCAGGACAAATTAAGATAAAAGGAAGCAATAAGCAACTCTAAATAGCTCATCTCTAGATTAATTGTATCCCACAGTACCATGAGATTCAGCAAGGAGATTGCTCAAGCACTGTCAGTTTTAACGGATAAATTGTAAGCAATAGGAAATATTAGAGACGGGCATGGTTCTGTGTGCTGTAGACCAGTGGGCTAGATGTTAACCCTGGGGGTATTTTTAGAGTGAATTGCAAGGGAAGCAACACTTACTAGAAGCCGGCATGGGTTCCCAAGAAGAAACCGTATCAGACTCCATTCATTCCCTGTTTTGTAAGACTAGCCTGTAGATTAAAAAAAAAAAAAAAAAATGCAGGAGACAAAATATCTGGGCCACAACCAGGAATATGACATGGTCTTTAATGAACTATGTCTGCGCAAAATGGAGAGATAGGATCTGGGCATTAGTACAGTTGGTGGGTGTGAAACCACTTGAACAGCGGTAATTAAAGGACACGGATCAGCTTAGAAGAGCATTTCTAGTGCCCTTCTCCAAAGCTTGCCTTTTGGCCCCATCTGTTCAACATTTTAATTAACAACTTCACAAACTACAGAAGGCAAGTTTATGAAAAACGGGTATGTCATAAAGCTGGGACAGAAGGATTACACTCAATGACAGAATCAGAATTCAAAAAAGCTCTCCTCAGGCAGAAAAATGGGGCAAATTAATGTAAAATGCAAAAGGATAATACCTTACACTTCAGCTAAAAAAAACTCAGTCATACAAGGTCAAGATAGGATGTTATGTTATATAGCATAGCACGCACATAAGCAAGCCCCCAACTTTAATCCACCGCAAGTTCCATGAAAGTCCACAGTGATGCAGCCACCAAAACACGTGCCATCTCGGGCCACATTAATATAAGTACAGGTCAAGTTGCAGTGCTCCTGACGCTAATGACACTAAACCTGAATAAATTGCTTGAGACTTGGCATGTACACGCACCAGCAAGCATGCCAAAGCAGCAGCCAGGAGGGCCACAAACGTGAACAATGCAATGAGAGGAATGTGGGATGTGTATGAACGGGAGATGGTTAACCCACAGCAGAACTAAGACTGGATTTAAATATTTAAACAAGTCTTACGTAGGAGGGAAATGAGAACTGTCCGGTAGCAAGCTAAGGCATTTAACTAGGATTGGTTACTGGAACCTACAAGAAATGAGACCGCAGCCCAAGACTGTCCCCCACATACAAGTTTTCTGCCAATGGAGGAGTTCAAGCGTGGCCTGGGCATCTACGGGGCACAAACACTGAGGAATGAATGAAGCATCAGGTGGGTAGGTGGATTGTGTTAATGATGACGGAGGATATTAATCAAAGATATTTACCACGCACTTGCTTGCCTGGCACCGTGCTAAACACGTAGCATGACTTCTCTATTTACATACACTTGTTGCACAATTCTATGATGCAGAACCATTATTCCCCCATTTTACAGATAAGGAAAAGTCTGCACCAGGCTCCTTGTCTTCAGATACTTTTAACGCCCCAACAGCTTCTATTTTGAATGACAAGAAATCAGAGCTCTGACCACTAACTTGTCAGCCTCAGATTCGAGAAGCAATGACTCCCCTCCCAGGAACAGGGGTGTGTGTGTGTCACCCAAGAATAACCTGCAATATAAATAGCCCCTTACATGCCACAATGGAATCCCGTGGGCTCCTGGTGATTCTAAGGTACAGTCTGACTTGCAAACCCCTTCCCTGGAGCTTGGCAACCCAGTGCCTTCCTGTTGCCATCTCCTGGGAGCTTGCAGGCAAAGCAGAATCTTCGACCCCTTCCCAGAGCTAGTGAGTCAGATTCTGCATTTTAACCAGGTTGTTTCTATGCACAGTCCAGTTTGGGAAGTTTGCTTCCGAGCAGTTCCCAAAGTGTGGTCCCTGAAGCAAGAGCATCTCCTGAGAGCTGGTTAGAAAGGCAAATGCTCCACCCTTCCCAGATCTACTGAACCGCAAAGTCTGCAGATGGGGCAGAGCCCGCTGCGCTTCAATCAAGCCCTCTAGGTAACGTGACACCCAGTGAGTCTGAGATCTCACCCGGCTAGAGAAGCCCTTCCTGCTCACGAGGGTTAAGTGGAGTTTGCTGCCATCGTTGTGCTGGGTACAGTGCTGCCTGTTGTCACTTACATCTCTTAGATGTCTTTGTGAAGAAGGGACACAGGCCATCAACTGCTATGTAATGAAATGTCAGCTAAAGAGTCCTGCCAAGATGCCCTGAGGGCCTCCCTGTGTGTAGAAGTGGAGGGGAAGCCCCAGCCCTCTCTTTCCTTCTAGAAGGAGACCTCCCTCCCAGCCCACCCCACAGACCCACCCTGAGCCACCTGGCTGGGGCTGGCCCTCTAGGCATGGAATATCAATCCACCTTCCTACCCTCCAGAAATGGAATATCGATCCACCTTCCCACCCACGTTTTAAGGACAACCTGTCCCTCCTTTATAGGCAGCCTTCCCCGACTATTCACAGTTCTTTCTCTCCTAAGCACACCACATACAGAACTCTGACTACACTGCTAAAATTTGCAAGAGGGATTCATGGCCTGGAAGAGTTTATCCAGGGAACTCTTGCCTGGCCGTCTCCCAAAAGTACAGTTGTGATAAAACACAGGATGCCCAACTGCATTTGAATTTCAGATAAACAGCAAATACGTTTTGGTATAAGTATGTTCCATGCAATATTTGGAACATACTTATGCCAAAAAAAAGTAGTCATCGTCTATCTGAAATTCAAATGTAACTGAACATGCTGTATTTTATCTAACAGCCCTACCTAGGAAGTCGCCTAGGGTAGTATTTCCTTGTGATTTTATTCTTTCTCAGCCAGAAAGTGGATACTTGGCAATAACCTTGGGTTAATTACACTTATGGAAGTGTTGGGGCTCAGGAAACAATACCCCCAAGTATGGCACTGTGGCATGCTGGGTACTTTGAACTAAAGACATTAAAAGGCCTCAGAAGCAGCCTCAGAACCAAGGTCTGACTTCTCACCCTCCTGTCTCCCCCAAAACTGAGTCATGGAAACCAGAATTCTTCTTCCCCAAGGCAGATCACAGAAATTAGAACCCCTCTCCCCAAAAGCATGCCAAAAACCGTAGAAATACTACTCTGACTTTCCCTTGCCTTTCTATGTAAGAGCTGGCCGTAAAGAAAATTGTCTGACCTACCTTGCCTGCTGGTAGATCTAAGACCCTCATTCCGGAAGGGGGTCCTGCTCTACACCAGGAAGGAAGAAATGCTACCCAGAGAGGCCAAGAAGAATCTGAACAGACAAGCCTGACTGCGCTTCCCCCGCAGTCTGTAACTACTAGATCATGCTCCCTTTGTCCAATCACATCTCACACAGTTATTTTTCATCAAACATCAGGTTTCAGTCTGAAAGGTCGGTTCTTGCCGCACTCATGGTCAAAGAACGACCAGACACACCAAAGTAAGGCAAGCACAAAAATGAGATTTACTGAGGAGAGAAAGAAAGGATTATAGAGCAAGAGCAAGACACAGGTTTACAGAGCGTGATTCACTCTATCTGGCCACAGATGATGACTGAACCCATGGTCGCTGCCAAGGGAGAGTAAAAGGAAGGGCGCAAGGAACTCGGTTACGGTTTGTGTCTTGTTTTATAGCGCCTGGATTGGGACCTCCCTCGTGGTTCAAAGGTCACCACAGAACCACTTTGGACAGTTGGGAGTTGCATTACTACACATGCGCATGGTTCTAGATCCATTTCCTGACTCTATGGTACCTATGCTGTTGGCCCATGGGCTACAGAGTCCTCTGCGTTCTTTTGCAGCTGGCGGCCAAGTTGACTGACTGATTCATAGGATGTTCCCTCCTTCCCCAGGCATGGCCCTCGCTGGGGAGAGGATTAGGGTGGGGCGATTGTACCAAGGCAACAGTGCCCACTTCTGTCCCTAGGAGACCCCACATCCCCCGACATCTACCTAACAATACCTAGGCATAAAAGTGGATTGTTTTCCCTGGGTCTTGGGGTCTTTATTTCTGAAGTCTCCTGTGTCAAGTAAAACTTTGATTAAATAAATTTCTTATTCTTTTCTCCTATTGCCCTGTCTTTTGTTCTAGCAGTGTTGGCTGTTACCCCTTTGAGGGGTGAGGAAAGGTATCCCACCTTTCTGCCCTTACGCAGGTTCCCCCTTACACTTCTTATTTCATGCATTTGTGCTTTTGTACTTTTTCTGTAATTAGGTTAGATACTGGTTTGTATATGTCTTTGCTTTTTTCAAAGAACTTGCGTTTTGATATGTTTTTCTGTTAATTCCCACTTCAATCTTCATTATTTTCTCTTTTATGTTTTTATTAGTAGGTTTTTCTTTATCTAGCTATTTGAATTGGGAATTGAATTCCTTTTCTTTTATTCTCAAGTATATATTTAATAAGTAATAAATATTAATTTTCCTCTGAAAACTTTTAATAGGTGAGTCAATTCCATTTTAACTATGAAATGCAGTAATATATACTGTTTTCGTTATAATTCAAAAAAATTTTTGCAGTTAAGGTTTCCATTTCTGCTTTAACCCAAGCTTGTTTGTTAGAGATATTTTTAATTTCCAAGTTGAAGGGCCTTGTTAAATGTTTGTTATTGTAGGAGACCAGAATATGCCACCCAAAATATGACTGGAAGAGACCAAAATATGCCTCTTTAGCATAATGATTATTTTGAGCTGATTATTTTGAGATACTGCAAACACAGGAGAAGCTCCAAAAACAGAGAAGTTACCCTTTTGTAGGGGAAATTTATATCTATAAAGGAAATCTCCATTTGTAAGAGTGTCTCCCTCACAGAAGAGAGGGATGACTAAATCACTGGAGGCTCTTATCAATGGAGAAAGCTTGGACTTTAATCTGCATAACACATAACACACCTTACCTTGTTTACTAATCATTTCCCCAGGCATTTCCTCATAACGGGGCCTTCCCTATACCCTTTCTTTATTCAGCAGACTCTGGTATTTAAGCCTGAATTCAAAGCCACCCTTTTGAGATGTACTCATTTCCCTAGGTATCTCCTGTGTGTACATGCTATAAACATACGTTTGTTTTTCTCTTGTTAATCTTTCTTTTGTTACAGGGTCCATTCCAACCAATAACCATTAAGGGTAGAGAGAAAATTTTTTTTTCTCCCCTACATTATTAGTGTCTTATTAGACAGCATTGGGATCAGAGAAGGTTGCTGGTATTATATCTATTTCAAGAATGACTGAAGTCCTATTATAACACAGTATGGACAATGCCCATGAACGCTCCATGTGCCCCTGAGGAGGTGTGTTCTTTTATGATATCAGGGTGTAAAGTGTGATGCATTGCCATACATTCTAGCTTGTTAATTGTGAGAGTTTTTTGGTTATCCAAATTTTAAGTACTTTCCACTACCTTGATCTGTCTTGGACTGAGAACTGCACATTAAAATCTCCTATTATTTGTGTGTTTCTCTCCATTATGAGTGTATTTTCTGCTTTAGGAAGGTGGTTGCTATTTTGTTGAAGTATAGAAAATAATAATGAAACTGCCCTTCAGTAACAGGGTACAAGGTGAGAACTATGGTAAACACCTAGCTAAAAATAAAGGTACTTAGTCGCTGTCCCCATTTATGTCTCTATAATTGCCAGCTGGGGTCACACAGCTGGTGTCCATAAAGATTCTTAACTTTCCCTGTAGATAACATCACCTTTTCAAAACCTAAAGGTAGTTTTTAAGATATCTTCCAGGCCCTGCATTCCAGTGGACTGGCCCACCCAGACCAGCAGCCCATACCAAGGAACCAACCCAACTGGAATCATGACCCCAGGGACTAGAGCAACACAAGAAGATGATTTCTACACCCCTGAAATTTTGCCCCAATTAATGAACCTAATTGCCTAATCCCATGCCTGCCAAAGTATCCTTAAAAACCCTGTCTTGGGTCGGGCGCAGTGGCTCACCCCTGTAATCCTAGCACTCTGGGAGGCCGAGGCGGGTGGATCGCTTAAGGTCAGGAGTTCGAGACCAGTCTGAGCAAGAGTGAGACCCCCCCCATCTCTACTAAAAAAATAGAAAGAAATTATCTGGCCAACTAAAATATATATAGAAAAAATTAGCCAGGCATGGTGGCACATGCCTGTAGTCCCAGCTACCTGGGAGGCTGAGGCAGTAGGATCGCTGAAGCCCAGGAGTCTGAGGTTGCTGTGAGCTAGGCTGACGCCACGGCACTCACTCTAGCCCAGGCAACAAAGCGAGAATCTGTCTCAAAAAAAAAAAAAAAAAACCCTGTCTTGGGGAGACGGATTACCATTAGATTAAGTTGCTTTAGAATAAGTACATCATTGAAAAGTAACAGCCAAAAGATGGATCCTTTAAATTGAAAGATGGATTTTAGAGAGCTCTTCCTCTAAACAATGGCCTTTGTGTATTAGTCAAGGAATTGGATTAAAAGAAAGACTTGTCATTGTGTTATGGCTAGCCTTCAAAATTCTCTCAACGAAATTAAAGAGCAAAATGTGACCTAAAAGATAAAACTCTTCTGTAGATTGCTCCTGTGGGAATGACAACAGAGGCCAATTTACCTTATATCCTAATTCTTAAAATTCTGTGCTTTCCCCTTAACAGCCTGGGTTCAGTTCCCCATCAGGGAATAAGTCTGGTTTGATTTTATATAACTTTGTCATCTACTCCATGAACAATCTTTCATTTCCTGTTTTCTCCTGCCTGTGAGAGGCACACAAGACTTTTGGACTTTTATAAGTAAATGGTCAGCGGAGAAATTGAGACCCTAAAAAAAATTCGCTATACAAATGTGGGTTATACCTGGCTTATGGCAAGTGAGACTCTCCTTTCTTTGAGCTGTTTTTGTGGCTTTTCTGGATCTCATAAAAATTGTTTTCCACCTCTTTGGAGGCACCTCTTCCTTCCTTCCTTGATTAAGTTATAACCTGAGTTAAAGCTCATTGGTTTCATTTAGAAGGGTATTTTTAGTTAAAAAGTTCAAAAGCAAAAATGTCAACTATTTCTCCCAACTAAGATCTGCTGCTGCTAATGGCTCAGACTCCTTAAGGAACTCAGGGAGAAAAAGGCATCACTCATCCCTCTTGGGAGCGGGGGGGTCTTCTGTTTTCCTTATGGAGTCCAAAATGTCATAAGACGATTCCTCTCAGATATAAAACTACTCTGTTTTGTATTGTGTTATCTGATCTCTTTGGCTTTGGGAAATACCAAAATTTACTTTGTGAGACAGTTTTGACCTTGGTGTGTGTCACAACTAGGCAGAAATGGCTGTGTTGGAGGCACCACAAAAGGCTTCTCCTTCCTTTGGGCCTTAGATAAGAAAGGGTGTGGTTTATACACTTAAAAAAAAAATCTTTGTTAGAAATATATTACGAAGATGATGCATAGCTCAGGCCCATGGGCGTCTCTCTCACTTCTGGGGAAGAGGGGGTTGAGATTTAATACTACCCATCTAAATGAAGTTGGCCTTGTAAAGGCCTATGGTGAATTTCTGTGATTTTTATGTTCTCTTGGCATCCATTTTCGTCTCCTTCTAGCACTGTGGTCCCCAACCCCTGGGCCACAGAGCTACTCTGCCCCTACTCCCAGACCATGGAAACATTGTCTTCCATGAAACTTAGGAACGGGGGCCTGCACAGCAGGAGGTGAGTGACAGGCAAGCAAGTGAAGCTTCATCTGTATTTACAGCTGCTCCGTATCACCCACATCACCACCTGAGCTCCGCTTCCCCCACCCCACCCCACCCCCCTCATCCCATGGAAAATTGTCTTCCTTGAACTGGTTCCTGGTACCAAAAGGTTGGGGACCACTGTTCTAGTGCACCCAAACTCTTTCTTGAAAGGGCTTAGGTTTTCTCTCTCTGTGCTTTAAGATGTTAATTAATGCCATTTCCTCTGAGACCCAGTGAGGGTTTAGGCCCCACCTGAGACAAGAGAATTTGCTTGTTCCATTCTCAATGACATGGCCCAACTGTCCTTTTGAATGGATGAGTTTTGCCAGTCTGGAGACTAGAGTTTTAAGATCAAGGCTGTGGGATCCTTGTATCCATATGTGTGTGTCAAATTAAGTAAATAAGCCCAAGTGCTTTTCAAGTTCATGTGACTTTAGTCATTTTTAATGACTAAAGAGCTTTAAAAATCATTGGTAAAATAAAATGAAAACATCTTCAAAATTTAATTTAGACATTTGCACCTGAACTTGTTGGGTTAAAATCTCCCTATCTCTGCTAGATGCTCTAAGGTCATAAAACTGCTTCTTCTGTAGTATTTTTAATATTTGGCTGGATTTGACTGTGAGCCTATGGGTGGAACCTGTGTAGTTTCAAAATTCTTTTCAGAATTTAAAATCTTAAAGTCATGTTATGTTACATTCAAAAGGATAATCATAAAATGTCTGAATCATTTGTAAGTTAAAGTAATTAAACATTGATTATTAAACATAAGTTTGTTTATATAATTGGATGCCTTATTTTCCTATAATATAGAAAGCTAAATATATTTATATAAGTGTTTTATGACAATAAATGTTTTAAAATTTTGATATTTGACAGACTTTCCAAAATCAAAATTCTGAATTCAGTATTTTTAACCTCACACTAGATTTTTAAATATCTGGGCCACTGAAAGCCTAAGAGAGACATATCAGGCTTATTTGGTAGGTTAAAACCATACAGCAAGCATTGTCAAATATAACATGGTGTTCTTTGGGGTTATATTTATATAAACATGTTATTAATATGTGTTCCAAAATCATGTGAGATTCCTAAAACTCTGATATGCTTTGATATATGTTATCAATAATAGTGGTTATGTTAAATTGTTATATGCCACAAAAATAACCAAATTCCTTTGTCAACAATTGTCTCTTTAACCATGGCTATTCTAAGACTTTTTGACATCCACAATGATTATTTTACTTTAATTCTTCTCATAAAACAGTTTTCTACTAACTTTATAAATTATACTATTTGGACTGAATTCTTTCTCAGCTACAAGTCTCCACACAATGTTTTCAAACTCTTTCATTTTTCTGAGTTGGACCCAGTGAAATTCCTGCTACCTTTTCTCCTGAGGCCCTACGAGCACACTTTATGACACCCAAACTTCAGGATAAACTGTTCCAAATGTTAGCATTTGGTGTTCTAGAAAGATTTCTCAAAGATCAGGAAAAAGACAAGCCACTCTCATTACTCCTATTTAACAACACAGTGGAAGTTCTAGCCAGAGAAATTAGGCAAGAAAAAGAAATAAAAGACATCCAAATAGGAAAGGAGGAAGTTAAATTGTCTTTGTTTACAGATGACATAATTTTATGTATAGAAAATCCTAAAGACCACCACAAAACTTTTAAAATTATTAAATAAACTAAGTTACAGGATGCAAAAGTGACATACAAAAATCAGTTGTGTTTCTGTACACTAAAAACAATCTGAAAAAGACATTAAGAAAACTATCCCATTTATGATAGCATAACAAGAATACTTAGGAATAAATTTAACCAAGGAAGTGAAAGCTCTGTATGATCAAACCCATAAAGCATTAATGAAAGGAACTGAAGACGACAAATAAATGGAAATACACCCTGTGTTCATGGATCAGAAGAATCAATATGGTCAAAATGCCCATAATACCCAAAGTGATCTACACATTCAATGCAATCCCTGTTAAAATTCCAGAAAGGCCCCAAATAGCTAAAGCAATTTTGAATAAGAACAAATCTAGAGGCATCACACATCTGATTTCAAATTATATTACAAAGCTATGGTAATCAAAACAGTAGGATACTGGCATAAAAACAGACATATACTGGAACAGAATAGAAAGGCCAGAAATAAATCCACACATATATGGCTAACTAATCTTCAACAAAGTCACCAAGAACACACAATGGAAAAAGGATAATCTCTTCAATAAATGATGCTGGGAAAATTGGATATCCTCATGCAAAAATTTGAAATTGGATTCTTATCTTATACCACAAACAAAAATCAACACAAAATGGATTGAAGATTTCAGTGTAAGAACTGAAACTGTAAAACTCCCTTAAGAAAACTTCGGGGAAGCTGGGTTTGCCACGTGGGTCGTGGCAATGATTTTTTGGCTATGACACCAAAAGCACAAGCAACAAAGGAAACATTAAACAAGCAGGACTATGTCAAACTAAAATTTATGCACAGCAAAGGAAACAATCAACAAAATGAAAAGGCAACCCAGGGAATGGAAGAAAATATTTGCAATTCATATACTTGATGAGGAGTCAATGTCCAAATTATATAAGGAACTCATACTACTCAATAGCAAGCAAACAACCCGATTAAAAAATGGGCAAAGGATTTGAATAGACATTTCTCCAAATAAGACATACAAATGCCCAATGTATACATGAAAATGTGCTCAACATTACTAATCATCAGGAAAGTACAAATTGAAACCACAGTAAGATATCACCTTGCTCTTGTTAGAATGGGTACTATCAAAAAGTCAAAAGATAAGTGTCGATGAGGATGCGGAGAAAAGGGAACCCTTGGCTGGGCGTGGTGGCTCACGCCTGTAACCCTAGCTCTCTGGGAGGCCGAGGCAGGAGGATCCTTTGAGCTCAGGAGTTCGAGACCAGCCTGAGCAAGAGCGAGACCCCTGTCTCTACTAAAAATAGAAAAAAATTAGCTGGACAACTAAAAATATATATATATTAAAAAAATTAGCTGGGCATGGTGGCGCATGCCTGTAGTCCCAGCTACTCGGGAGGCTGAGGCAGTAGGACTGCTTGAGCTCAGGAGTTTGAGGTTGCTGTGAGCTAGGCTGATGCCACGGCACTGTAGCCTGGGCAACAGAGTGAGATTCTGTCTCAAAAAAAAAAAAAAAAAAAAGAATGAAAAGGGAACCTTTATGTTAACACATTATTAGTGGGAATGTAAATTGGTACAGCCATTATGGAAAACACTATGGAAGTTCCTAAAATAAATTAAAAATAGAATTACCATCTGATCCAGCAATCCCACTTCTGGGTATATATCCAAAGGGGGAAAACAGTCAGCATCTCAAAGGGATGCCTGCACTGCACTCTCAAGTTCATCGCAGCACTAGTCACAATAGCCAAGACATGGAATCAACCTAAGTATCCATCAACAGATGAATGGATAAAGAAATTATGATCTCCCCCTGCCCAACACACACAGGAATATTTAAAATCAATAGAGAAATTCTGCCATTTGCAACAACATGGATAAACCTGGAGGACATCACTCTAAGTGAAATAAGCCAGACACAGAAAGATAAATGTACGTGATCTCACTTTTACATGGAATCTAGTACTGTTGAACTCATAGAAGAAGACAGTAGAGAGGTGGTTACTCCAGGGACCAGGGGTGGGGAAAATGGGAAGATGTGGTCAAAAGATACGATCTTGCTGTTATAAGATGAATAAGTTATGAAGACCTAATACATAGTATGGTGATTATAATTACTGATAACATATTGTATACTTAGAATTTGCTAAGAGAGTAGATCTGAAGGAGTCTCACTCCCAACAAAAGGTAACCATGTGAGGTGATGGATATGCTAATTAGCTTGAGGGAAATCATTTCATGATGCATATGTATATCCAATCACTTTGTAAACTCTACATGTATATAATTTTTATTTGTCAATTATACCTCAGTAAAGCTGAAAAAATGAACTATTTTAAGGTGAACAACTGAATACAGCATTTAGTACATTCACAATGTGCAACCAGATATTTCTCTTCCTACTTACACGCAAATGAAATTTTAGTGCTAAACATGCTATAAACATTTTAAAGGCTATTTTTCCTTGTGCTTTGTATGGTTGCTGTAGGATGTATGGATGCAAGATATATTCCAACTCAGTCTGCTGCTGTTAGCCCATGAGAACCAGGACGTTTCTGTACCTCAGATCCCTTCTCTCAAGACAAAGATGTGCAGAACTTACCTCCCAGTGTTATTTTCAGTGTTTAATGAGATAATGCATAGAACTCCTAGCACATACTATGTGTTCAGCAAATTTCAGTTGTCATCGTTATTGTGATTCACACTGTGAGTCTGCCCCACGGTGGATGCTGAAACAGGCTCTTCGTGCATCAAAAGGCCCCAGGGAGGGCGAATCTGAGTTTTAGTTCTAGATTCTCTGAGTAGCGTATATGCCAGCCCTCTTTTACTTCCCAATTCGAGTTTGACAAGTAGTCATTTTTACCTTTTCTAGAAACTTTTCTTAATATCCTGATCTTTTCCCACGAGAATAAATGCTTCTTCACAAGCAATTAATCACAGGAGCAGATGGAGGGGTAGTGAGGGGAATGCCTGAGTGGGTCCCAGCAGGAGGGCCGGGTGGGGGCCCCACCCCTCGCTCAGCCCAAGATGCCTGCGTGTGGTCGCTGCGCCATTTGGTATTTTGTGAGATTCGCTTTTCCAAACTTAGCTGCTCCGTAGCCCATTGGAACCGATTTGGGGCTTCTAGCTTCCAGAACTGTAGGAGAATAAATTTGCATTTTAAGCCTCTACACTTGTGGTCATTTGTACAGCAACAATAGCAAATGAACACAAGCAACGTTGGTCACCTGTTTACAAAATGTATTTACTTCTCACTTAACTCCAGCAGAGTTAAGGGATTTGCTCAGGTTTGCAGGGATAGTTACAAAGTGGTGATTAGAAATAGGGTGACCACAGGTATGTTAGTTTTTGAAGCATAACAATCTAGATCTTAGGAGTTTAAAACAATAAAAATTTACCTAATAATTCTAAGGATCATAAATTTAAGCTAGGCTCATCTGGGGTTGGCTGGTCTGGGATGGCCTCAGCTGGAAGGATTTGTTTGCTCTCCACACCAGGAATCCCCAACCTATGGTGAGTTGTATAATTATTATATATTACAATGTAATAATAATAGAAATAAAGTGTACAATAAATGTAATGTTCTTGAATCATCCCCAAACCATCCCCTCTCCCTCCCTGATCTGTAGAAAAATCGTCTTCCATGAAAATGGTCCCTGGTGCCAAAAAGGTTGGGGACTGCTGCTCTGCACGATCTCTCAGCCACCAGCAGGCCGGTCATATGGCAGCTGGGCAAAGTTCCAAGAGAAACAGCAAAAACATGCAAGGTATGTGGAAGCCTTGGTTTGGAACTGGTCCACCACTTCCACTGGGTTTTACTGCCCAAAAGCCAGTCTTCAGATGAGCCTAGATTCAAGGAGAGGGAAAAAGATCCCACTTTTTGATGCAGAAGCTGAAAAGTCACATTGCCAAGGTTATCAGTACAAGGAGGAGTAAGCTATTTTTTGTAATATTCCCCATCATATGATTTACTTATTGAATCTGGTCACTTTTGAGGAGGGAAGGGAATGTTCTTAACAACTACATCAAAAAAAAAAAAAAACCAACAACAACAACAAAACAAACAAACAAACAAACAAACAAAGAACTACATCAAGGCAACTGATATAAAGTAGGACTGTCCCAGGTATCGGGCTGTGAGGACCCATAGAGTCTGACCCTCAGCCCAAGGCTCATTTCTTTTCCCCACACTGCAAGGTGATGCCACGTACATGACACTGGAAAGAAACCACAGAAGCTTCCAGAAGACAGACCTCAAATCTGAGTCCAAACCAAAGATCAGCATGAATGATATTCCTGGTATCCAGGTAAATGCTGATAAATAATTCGCTTCCGCCTTTCTCTCTATAACCCAAGTGTCTTCTTTTAAACTCTTGCCTGCGGCCTTTTGCACATCTCAGCGGTCATCAAAGTATCATTGTCAACAAAGACAGGTGATGCTCTAAGTTTGGTGCTAGCTGTTAGAATGTGTCTGTGTGTTTTCTGTGAGCACATATTTTTATAAATATATAAGTGAAATGAAAATAATTTCTAGAGCTCCCAACTGAAGCTTTTCATCTGAGCATGCATGGATAGAGTTCACCTCTGTGACATTAAACCTTGTCATAGATTTCCATTGACCTGAGCTGCAGGGAATCTGGCCTCCTTTCCTAATCCTGCCAAGGCTTCCAAAAGCTTATTTCAAAAACTTATTTTATAGCATGGTTTATAAAAAGCTCTATTTTTCCTTCAGATAATATAGTATTTTTGAATCAGAGAATTTCTCCATCAACTTTAGAAACTTTCATATCATGGTTTGAAGTCATAAATTGGGGCATGGTGGAACAACTTATTTGAAAACCTAGAAATCCTAATGTATGTGCGGTGGCTTTTTAATAACACTGATAGGCGGGGCTGCGGGTGTTTTCTCTATTCTTGAGGAGATCATTCAGCTGAGTGTAGCTGATTTATCTAGTTTCACCACTTCCATCTTAACATTCCCAGATCAAATCTCTAGATAGTGCTCCTCTTGATTAAGTCTAGAGCCCTGTGCTTGGCTTTGCAATCACTCTAGAATCAGGCCTTACCCTGTGTCCAGCCTCAACCTTGCAGGTCTTGCTGGGTGTGACTTCAAGGTGGATACAGAGCATGAGTCAAGGTCAACCAAGTGCCCCCAAGCCCCTCTGTCCCAGTTGGTATAAAACTGCCTCCTTCAACATGGGACCAGGGAACACAAAGTGCTCTGGAACGTAGGAGTTAGTCTAAGATGAAAAACCCCCACCATCTCCTTGGGGTCTCACTTACACGGGGGGGATTGAACATTCTCCATTTCCCTCAAGCCCGAGTGTGCTGTGAGGTGTCACCTCTGGTGTTTCTAAAAGGCTCCCAATAAAGGATGCCTTGTGAAACGCTAGTTTTCCTCATCGGACGTGAATCGCATCAGTACCTGGTTATGCCCCGATGTTTGGATTTGGCTTATACGATCTTCCTGCTACTTTCTCTTTTAACAGTTCTGCGTGGGCAGCCAACAGGAAAATGACAAATCTTAGTGCAGTGATGTCCAGTTGCGTTGTGACCTGAATGCTGGTCTCACATACACAGAAACAACTACAAGCTGAGGACAAGTGGCCGGGATGGCTGGGCGTGGGCGGGGTCGGGAGGGCTGTGTTCCTGTAGCCCACACCTTGACAACCTTAGGAGTCTGCCACCTCCACTGTGAACTCATCAGCTCCAGGCAGGAAGAGTGTCCCCTCCGGACCCCAGAGACAGAGGACAGCTGTCTGAAGTGGCATCTTCCCTGCTGAGCCACACCTCTGCATGGGGCACTGCAGGCCGTGAAGAAAGGTGAGCGAGATGACAGTGACGCCATTGCTCCAGAGAGCAGCATGCTGAGCCCATCTCGCCTTGGCCTCCGCTGTTCTCACTCCCCGACTCTCTCGGTGCTCAAGCTTGGTTCGCCTGTGACGGGAAGTGAGAAAATCACCTTGGAATTAAAAGACCCATAACAAATGGTCAAACTTGGAAGGGTTAGGCTGAAGCCTCCTTTGGAAATACAGGTTGAACGTCCTTTATCTGAAATGCCTGGGACCAGAAGTGTTTTGGAATTTTTTCAGATTTTGAAATATTTGCATTATACTTACCGGTTGAGTGTCCCAAATCCGAAAAATCTGAAATCCTCCAGGGCACATTCCCTTTGAGTATCATGTCGGCACTAAAAATCTTTTGAAGTTTGGGGCATTTCGGATTTTGGATTTTTGGATTTGGGATGCTCAACCTGTCAAGCTGCCAGCGTTGGCCATCCTTGACCAATAAAATGGCAATTTCATATGGTTCAAACGTATACGGTGATTCTCCTAAGGTTTCCCGCTGCACTTGGAATAAAGACCAGAACTCCTGACTCAGTCCACCAGGCTCCCCCGGCCACCTGTCAAGCGTCATGGCTCACGATGTTCTCACATACTTCCAGATCCTTCTGTTCTCCAAACAACCTCTCTACCTCTGGGTCTTGCTCACTCTGTGCCCTTCCCGGAGGCTCCTCTCTCTTCACCAAGCTGCTCATCCTGCAGATGTCTGTTCAAATGTCAGCTCCACAGGAAGCCTTTTCTGACCAGGCTCCTCTGCTCCTGTACACCTTCAGAGCACCGGTGGGAGGCACGGTCCCAGCTCGTGTTTATGGATCGGTGTCAGCCCCGAGTACTCGCCTCTCCCACAGGGGTCCCGAGGCAAGGGACCCGGCAGTCCCTCCCTCTGATTCATTTCATGGACCCTTTGCCTTGTTGGCAAATGTTTGAAGACTCTGTATTGATGTCTTGGTTTGTACAACCCTGTGACAAGGGATTTTGTTTCCTCTGTTCAATAGGAAACTTAATGACAGTCCCGAGACCATGAGACTCTGAGAGACAGTGACCAGAGGGCTCTGCCTTTTCTCCGCATTGCCATCCACCTGCCTCACAACCAGCGTCATGGAAACTGCAGCGGGGGTCCAGCCTAGGTCTGGTTCATCACACAGAAAGCCAGTTACTGAGACAACAGGATTGTCAAGGGAGAAAGGAATTTTTAATACGAATGACATCATCTGGGAGACAGAGGAGCAGCCTCAAATCCATCTGTCCGACTAATGGAGAGTAGGAGCTTTTATAAGGGGTTAAGAAATGTGGCTACGGGCATCAGGGCAGGTTATGCTGAAATTTACGCAGGCAGGTGGTTTGATTCAGAAGTTACAAGTTCATAAGGGATGATGGTTTCTGACATCAAAGTCTGCAGCAGAGGCCTTGGAATCTCAACTCCTTTATCTTGCAGAAATTCTGCCATTTCTGGGAAATAACTCCAAAGGTCAAGTAGTTAGTTAAAAGTTACAGGGCTGTCAAGCCCTACTGGCCTTAGCATAAGAAAGCCACAGCGAAAACATGTCTGGGCATGCATCCTGTGTTTGTTCACGGGGCTGGTTGCCCCAGCAGGGCCCTTTCCCTGCCATGCTCCCCCATCTACTCTCCTGGTGGCCCCTCACCAGTCTGTGAGCCCCAGAGGCAGGGACTGTTTCCCCATCACTCTGCAGGACGTGGGGAAGTAGGGTGGTGAGTATGATGAACGCCGTAGAGATTCAACAAATACTTGGGACTAGATGAATGAAACCTCAAAACAAGAGAAGTAAAAGCTTCGTTGTTTCCAGGCATGAAATTCATTTACTCCAAGAAAATGTCACGAGTCCCAAGGGCTCACGTGACGTCACCCTGTTGACGGCTCAGCGGTCTCCTGCTCACTCTTTTCTTCCTGGCCTCAGGGGCTACCTCTAGGCAAGTGTAAAAGTCCTTGAATGAACTTTCTTTCCTTCCTGGAGAAAACCATGCAGATCTCCAGGGTCCTCCCACTCCATTTCTGTTTTCCATCTGCAGGACACATTTAGTTCACGACTGATTTGCTGTTCTGGGGTGTTCATGATGGTCACTTGAACCCCAGTGAATGACCTGGCTATTCCAGCTCTTAGCTAAAGACTCTTTCTTCTCTCTTCTGGATTCTTCTGGGCTCCACTCATGTGAGTGTTTGCCTGTATCCGTTACCTAATGCTACAGTAATGTAGCATAACCACCACCACCAAACAAGTGACTTATGACAGTATTTGTTTATGGCACAAATCTATGGGTTGGCCAGGTGTTTCTTGCTGGGCTGGGCATGGCTGATCCCAGCTGCACTGGCTCACACACCCACTGCCAGCTGCGTGATCTAGGGTGGCCTCAGCTCGGGTGCATCAGCTCTGCTTCACCTGGTTTCTCCTCCTCCAGCAGGCCGGCCTGGCCTTGTTTATACAGGAATTGCAGGGGTTCGTGAAGCAGCGTGGAAGCCAAAAGGCTCTTGAGGTCTGGGCTCAGAACTGGCTGGCGCCGTGTGACTTCTCCCCATTTCACTGACCAACACAAGTCACAGGGCCAGCTCAAATTCAAGACATGGGACATAGACCCCACCCCTTGATAGGAGGAGCTGCAAAGTTACGTTGCAAATGGCAAGATTCAGGGAAGGATGAAGAATTCCAGCCATTTTTGCCTTCAGACTTCAACATGTCTGCACATACAGGGAAGCTGCCTTAAGAGCCCTGTCATCACCATGATATTAACTGACTGAATAATCAGAATTAGCCTCGTTCTAGCTCAGGAAAGTTTTGAGCCTCTCATAGGCATTTAGATACCAATGGGGCTAGAGCCAAGTTTGGGGCGAGGTTAGCTGGATTCAGTCCCAAAGACCCCTTGTGTATGTGAGACCAGAATTTAGGTAGCAGTGGGATTTAGCATCTCTGTCTGGCATTGTACCTGTGGTCCCTGAAGTGAAGGTTTTCAAAGAAGTGTTACTGGTCTCCGAGTGGTAGTTTTTCCAGGTTCTGGGTGATCATCAGGAGAAAAGAATTTCAGGACTCACCACGTAAGCCAAGCAAGTGAGAGGTTTTTATCGAAAGTGAAAGTAGACTCTCGGGAAAGACAGCAGGCAGGCTTGAAAGACAGCAGCTGCACTGGAAGAAAGTGGTTTTAGATCTTTTGTAGTTTTACTAATGGAGGGGTGGAATATTCAAGATTCTATTCTCTATCTCCATGCGACCAAGTGTTTCAGCTCCTACGCAAGAGCGAGAACACACAGAATTTGACTTTCAGGGCCTGGGTTATCTCACTTAACATAATGACCTCCAGTTCCACCCATGTTGCTGCAAATGACATGATTTCATTCCTTCCTATGGCCAACTAGTATTCCATCATGTATATACACCACATTTTCTTTATCCATTCATCTGCAGATGAACACCTAGGTTGATCCCATACCTTTGCGATCATGAAGAGTGCTGCAATAAACACGCAAATACAGGTATTCCTTTCACATGCTGATGTCTGTTCCTTGGATGGATACCCAGTACGCCCCTAAATTCTAACCCAGCTTTCATAAGAGGACCTGACCTCAATAATTTACATTAAGCAATCATTACATTAAACTCCCCACCCCTCTGGAATATTTGCTTAAATATGCATTTAAAGATGCCAGTGGCCAAATTAAAATTAAATTATTTTAAGGATATACAGGCATTGGATGGAGGTATTTCAGGGAAGGAACTGGGAGGGAAGACACCAAAAATCACGTCTCTCAGCTAGCCGAGTAATCCACCCAAGCAGCACCCCTCTCCTGGGACCAACTCTTCACCCTATAGCTTTACCTTCCCCGGGAGCTGGTGCCCACCCACTCTACATCCTGCCTCCTGCCCCACACTCGTGTGTCCAGCTGCTTATTGGACCCATCTCTTGGGTGTTCAAATTCAACATATCCAACAAATCCTCTTCTGCCTGCCCATCCACAGCTCAAACCCATTCCTCCTCCAGGGTCCTCTGGATCAATGGATGGCATCATTTCCTACCCAGTTGCCCAAGACAGAAATGAATTTAGGTCAGATTTGCTGCACAGCCATTTGGAAGGGTTTCCTCCAGGGCTCAGAGCGGTAGGGCATCAGTGGGACCCACCTAGGCCCTGGTGAATGAGCCAAGTCATGAGGGCTGAAGTCCACAGGGCAGAACGGTGGATGGGGTCCTATAATTTATATATAGTAAAATTCACCTTTTTCACATATAGCTCTATGAGTTCTAATAAAAGCTTGTAGTCATGTAAGCACTTCCATATTCATCGTATAGAACTGCGCCACCACCCCTAAAACTGCCCTCATACCCTTTACATTAACAGTCAGACTGTGTCCCAAACCCCCGCTCATGGAAACCACAGATCTGTTTTCCGTGTCTATAGTTTTGCCTTTTTCAGAACACTGTTACATAAATAGAATTATATAACATGTTATATAAATAGGATCATGCACTACAGAGCCTTTTGGGTCTGGCATCGTTCAGTTAACATAAAGCATTTGAGATTCATCCAGGTTGTTGTATTGGATTCATTCCTTTTTATCACTGAATAATCTGCCATCTCATTTTCTTTCTCTTTCACTCCTCATACCACATACCAAGTCCTGATGATTCTGCTTTCAGAATCTGTCTCAGATTCATTCTTTCCTATCCTGACTGTCACCCCTTAATCAAGGCATTTCTCATGTAAGCTGAAGCCATGTGGGGCCTGAACACTTACATCGCTCTCCTTACATCCAATGGGTTTGATCACACCCACCGTGTTTCAGGTTTTGTAATCTCTGAATTCCCTCCAATCCTGTAATCCAGCACTTGGGTCTAGCTCCCAGTCCTCTGTGCACCCCTCATTTCCTTAGTCATATTCCAGCCATGTGGCCCCATCTCTGCCCCAGCCTTCCTCGTGACGGGGCCACCGTTCTGCCCTGCTGACGTCAGACCTCACAACTTAGCTCTTCCCCCAGGGCCTGGACGGGTCCTGCGAGTGCTCTACGTCTCTGAGCCCTGGAGGAAACCCTTCCAAACCGCCTGTGCGGGCAACATTCTCATCAACATCATCACTGTGTCTATGCTCTGTAATTAGAAGTCGTTTCAACTGCTACTCCCAGAACGTCAGTAAACTTCATCAGAGCGTATTTTAAAAAATAGGGCTAATTAAACTGCATTGCTCACTCAGACTTTCGTCTTCTTCTGGGAATTCGTAATGACTTGTGGACTCTGAGCCTGCATTTTGCTTTCTTTTGGCTTTTGATGGGAAGTAGAAATGTGCTTGGCTGGAGGTGGGACTGGGGGTGAACTGGCCCTTCCTCTCCCTTTTCCCCCACTTCTTGTGACGCAGAGAATTTCCGGAGAGCGCCCCAGGGACAGTCTGGAGGCCTGATGCTGGGCCCGAGTCCTGGGAGTGGACACTTTGTCAGCCAGTCTTAGAAGGAAAAGAGACAGTGAAGGTGTCTGACTGCACAGGCAAGAGTGTCGTTCCGCGCCTCCTCTTTGAATTTCAAAGTGGTCTGCATCCCTCTCAAGTTTTTAGAATTCTTTGTGAACTAAAATAAAATCTTAAGCTGGCTAAATGGACCCCCTCTTGTCCAAGGGGACCCCCCCCAATAAAAAACCGTTAAAGCTGAATTGCCAGCCATAAGAAGAGAGGTCAGACATGCCCTTGTCCCTTTTGGAGTAATTTTTTGTAACAATAAGATACAAAATCATTAACAAGCCTAAGGCCATATGAGACAAAGTTTAAACCACACCTGCAGGTCATCGATTTACTTAATAGATCACTTGAGTCGGGGTATATGTCCAGTATATGTCTGGTGGCTTGTCTCTGATTAGCAGACTTCCTTAACTTAAAACATTCCAAGCCTTTAGACAAAGCTTCATTTCTTTAACCAACTACAAATCAAAGAATCTGTAAACCCACTTGTAACCTGTAATTCTCTGCTTCCAGATGGCCTGCCTTTTCAGGCCAAAGCAATATACACCTTCCATGCATTGATTTATGACTTTATATGTAATTCCTGTCTCCCTAAAATGTATAAAACCAAACTGTAACCCAACTGTGGCAAGACCACTTGCTCAAGGCTGTCGCGCCGCACTCGCCTGCAAGGACGACGCAACAAACTGGAGTTCTTCCAACAGCAGTTTAATGAGGCATCTAGTCTAGTTACATGGCGAGAGACCCCGAACAGGAAGGACCGTGGGCTTATATACCATTGCAGGTAGTCGTGGCGGGAAGTGATTGGTAGAGGGCCCTGACAAGGCTCCCAGCAATGATTCTATTGGCTATGTGCTCACCCGTAATCAGAGACCGCTCCCAACAGCTTCCCCTTTTGTTTTGCAACACAAGCTTTGGGGACTCCAACCTCAAGGTCCGGATCCAGGGGGTGGAGTCCCTGAAGCAGGTGCAAAGGCCACCGTCTCCCGTGCAATGAGCAGAGACTCTGGGAGGTGCAACGGCTGGTAAGGGGGTGACACGCCACAATCTGGTGCAATGGGGAAACCCCTCAGAGTGCATGGGCCATGTCACGCTGTGCGAGAGGGGAAGCGGTCTTGACCTTCGGAGCGTAACATTTGTAGCCAGATGCCAGGGGATTGACCACACTCGAGGGCGGCTAGGGCTTGGGTAACCACCACTCGGTCCCTGCGGCGCTGTGCACGAACGCGCAGGAACCCCCAGATCACGAAACCTGCTCCCAGGATCCCCATGAACCCTAGGGACCCCAGGCCAGCCCAGTCCCGAAGTCCTCGGACTATTGACTGAAATGTAGGAAAGAGACCATTGGTCACTGTCAAGTCCAGGCGTGTGGAGTTAATGTGGGTGATCTCCAATTGCAACTGCCGGGTCAAGGCGGTAAATTAACTAGACCAGTGTCCTGTCAACATAGCAGATAATTGACGAGACTTGTTGGCCGCGGCGGAAGCATTATCAAACGGTACCGCGGTAATGCATAGTCCTGTGAAACGCCATTCGCAGCCCAGCTGTGCCAGCTGCCATAAGGCATCTATTTGCTCCTGGACCAAGTCCACACGTTGGTTCAGTATCATGATACCACCCTTCAGATGCGCGTTGACGGCGGATTGTGTGTCCAGAGCTGTAGCCACAGATGCCGATAGGCTGTTCAGCGTCTGTGCTGTCTGAACAGAGCCTACCGCTGCAGCCGTAGCGGCTGCCAGTGCGGCAGTCACTGCCAATGTGGAAATTACAGCTGCAGTAACGCCAAAATCTCTTCGCTGTCGGAAAAGGGTCAAGAAGCTAGGAGCCTCCACCGGCCAAGGAATATGCCGAGGCATACGGGCAACAATTGCCATGGACTGGCTGGAGGCATTCCAGCAACGGGCATAGGAGCAGTTTGCCGTGGAGCAATTGAGAACACCAGGACCAGAGGAAGTAGCAGTGATCCAGATAAAAGGGGGCCAGAGGCAAACAGGTGTGGAGGGGAAAGACAGATTACGCTGCTGAATAGCGTGGACCGACGTCTCAAATGTTGAGGAGGAGTTCCATGTAAGATTGGCAAGGCCCAAAGAGGCATTAGTAGCGAACAGCCAGGGGAAGATCTGGGCATCATGGGTCACCGGCATCGGTCTCGGGAACACCGACAGGATGGCCCAGCGCCGGTCCGTCGTCACCGATGCGGCCAGCAGCAGAAAGGTCAGGAGCAGCAGCATCCCCGGCAGCGGACGCCCCATCATCTGCATCCTCCACATCCACCAACCGCTGCACTCGCCGCGTTAAGCGTGCTGGGACCCACACTGGATCAGGAGTGTCCTGCGGGAAAACACAGCTCCCCTGGACCGGCTCACAACCGGATCCAGGCCTTTCCATTTGTTAAGCAGGACATCCTTCCACAAGACCTGCTCTGATAAAGGGGAACCGGGGTTGGCGTGGCGGTCCGCAGCAGAGCGCCCCTGATCATCCAGCAAAAGAAAATTTAAAGTGAACAAGGTGAGAGAGAGCACAGGCTTAGGGGTACGTAAGCCCAAAGGGCTCATCCCCGTCTCCCCCTTTTGTTTTTTGAGATAGGCCTTTAAGGTGCCATGGGCACGCTCTATGATACCCTGGGCCTGGGGGTTGTAGGGAAGGCCCGTGCGGTGCTCCACGCCTAGGCGTGTGCAGAATTGACGAAAAGCTTGTGAGGTATAGGCAGGGCCATTGTCAGTTTTGATAACCTGAGGTTTACCCCAGGCAGCCCAAGCCTCTAAGCAGTGGGTGATGACATGACTTACCTTTTCACCTGTCAAGGGAGTGGCATGAATTATGCCAGAGCAGGTATCAACAGAAACATGGACATAAGAAAGAGTGCCAAAGGAGGAGTAATGAGTGACGTCCATTTGCCACAAGTGGAGTGGCCGAAGACCACGAGGATTGACACCTACATGAGGTGCTGGACGAAAAGGTGCACAGGCCGCGCACTGCAGCACAATATCGCGTGTGGCTGCCCGCGAGAGGCCAAATTTGAGACGTAACGTCAGTGAAGGAGTATGGTATAGAGAATGAAACTGGCGAGCTGCCTCCAACGGAGAGCCAACCCAATAAGCGTGAGTGGCATGATCCGCCAGGGCATTGCCGCGCGCCATGGGGCCCGGCAAAAGGGAATGGGCCCGAATGTGTGTTATAAAAAATGGGGACCGGCGCGAATGGATGGCAGCACGGATAGCACAGAATAAGGAGAACACCGTGCTGCGAGAGTTAAGAGAATGGGCTGTTTCCAAGTGACGGACAGCCTGAACAACATAAGCAGAATCAGAGATTATATTAAGGGGCTCTGGCACGGTTCGGAGAACCAATTCAACGATAGCACATTCAACGTGCTGGGGAGAAGAGTAAGCGAAGCGGGCCGTAAACACCTGATCATTGATTACATAGCTACCAGTGCCTGTGGATGACCCGTCAGTATAAACAATGGTAGCCCCAATTAGAGGCTCAGGGGAAGTCAGATGAGGAAAGATAAGCTGATTGCGAAGTGCAAACTGAAGAAGGGGATGTTTAGGGTAATGGTTATCTATGTCTCCTGGGAAGATACAACAGAGTACTGCCCAAGAATTTAAGGAAGAGCAAAGGACTTGAGTCTGGGACTTGGTGTATGGGCAATGAATAACTGTAGGGTAAATACCGAAGTGGGAAAGGGACAACGAAAGCCCAGATAAGGCCAAATCCGCAACCTGCGTAGGATAATGTTCTATAGCACGCCGCGGAGAAGCATGTGAATGAATCCACAGCAAAGGCCCGTCCTGCCAGAGTACTGCCGTGGGCGCCACGGGAGAGGGCAAGAGGCACAAGGAAAAGGGGCGGTCCGGTTGGATGCGGACCAACTGAGCTTGCTGAAGAGCTTCCTCGACCTTAGCGAGAGCCTGCCGAGCCTCAAAGGTGAACGAACGGGGGGACAGTATATCAGGGTCACCCTCCAATATTTAAAACAAGTCACTTCGGAAGTGTCCTTAGCGGCGAGGATGGCAGCCGCCAAGCCCGCATTGGTGGGAGGGCCTCCAATTTCTCTGCAAGCTTTTAACCATGCACTGAGGCCCTTTCCCTTCCAAGGGGCAATAGCATGACGACACTCTCTCGTGCACTGCTCGAAAACCAACTGTTCCACTAATGGCATAGCCGAGTCGGCATCGCCGAAAATCCTTGCAGCGCATTCCACCATCCGAGCCACAAAGTCAGAAAACGGTTCTGCAGGGCCTTGGATGACCTTGGTTAAATTACCTGCAACTTCCCCGCGATTAGGCAGTTGTTGCCAGGCTCTTATAGCCAATTGATTAATCTGGCCATAGACCTGAATGGGAAAATTAAGCTGATTATTCTGCCAGCGACCCTGTCCTAAGAGCATATCGGCATCCCAGGCAGGCTGGCCCTGCTGCGCATTCTGCCGAGCTTGATTAATACAGGCTTCTTGATATATGGATTTCCAATCTAAATATTGCCCCATGGATAGACAGGCCCGCGCGGTACCAGCCCAATCACTGGGGGTCATGGCATGCGCACTTAGCCGTTCCAGTAGGCCACGGGTGTAAGCGGCATTGCACCCATAAGCCTTGACAGCTTCAGCCAAAGCTTTTAGTTGCTTGTAATCTAGGTGTTCGTGAAAGCGATGTTGATTAGCGTCCTCAAAGACGGGGAAAGCAAACTCCCTCTGTATCTTCTTTCTAGCTCGGGGAGGCACAAACGAGGTTCCGCCCTCCATATTTAGAGGGGCGGATCCCGCAACGGGAAAAGGAGGGGCAGTAGCGGACGGGGGCGGGCGATTACGCTCCGCCTCATATCTAGCCGCCGCCTCCTCCAGCTCCGCCTTCTGCGGAGACAGCCCCTCCTCCGCCTCGCGAGAACGCGAACGGGAAGAAGAGCGAGACGATGAAGAAGAACAGGAAGAAGAAGGACGAGAGGAAGAAGAAGAAGCCGACATGTGGAGGGAGGCCATTTTGAGAGCCACCTCCTCCATGTCCCTTTCAGGCGGCGGGCGTCCCCGCCGTTCCTGTTTACCCGCGGACTTACGTTTCCTTTCCGGCCTTTCCCTCGGCCGCCCCGGCCGAGCCGGACCCACTTTGCCTCTCTCAGACATACTATCTTGATAATCACTGAGTACTTGCTGACCTTCCCGGACCGGACCGCTGCAACGGTCGTCCTCTAAACAGGAGCGCACCAGTGCCCACACAGGGAGAACACGCTCCCAAAGGGGACCAGACTCTCGGGCACGGCGAAGGTCCTGCTCTAGCTTATCCCAACTCGGAATCGTTAAAGACCCCGAGTGGAGAAACCATGGGGCCACCCGGTCCACATCCTGCACAAAATGGCGCAGGACACAGTCAGGGATAACTAGGAGAGTTCCCCATGGGGTAGGTCACAAGCACCCGGTGCCGGCGTCAGAAGAGGGCAGGGGTCCAAAATAAAGCCGCCCCAGCTGCTGTGGTTCTGAACTCACCTCCAAAGAGGTCGTCTCCGCCGGTGCGAGAAGTTCCCGGGTTTCGGCACCACTTGTCGCGCCGCACTCGCCTGCAAGGACGACGCAACAAACTGGAGTTCTTCCAACAGCAGTTTAATGAGGCATCTAGTCTAGTTACATGGCGAGAGACCCCGAACAGGAAGGACCGTGGGCTTATATACCATTGCAGGTAGTCGTGGCGGGAAGTGATTGGTAGAAGGCCCTGACAAGGCTCCCAGCAATGATTCTATTGGCTATGTGCTCACCCGTAATCAGAGACCGCTCCCAACACAAGGCTTCTTGGGCGTGGCTCTCTGGCACGCATACCAAATATGTGTATATTTGGCTCAGAAAAAAGCTCTTTAAATTATTTTACAGAGTTTGGGTTCTTTTCCAGTGACATCTTGAACTCACTTCCTAGGGGTCTCTTCTCTACAAGTCATGAATGAATGACAGTGTGGTAGCTTTTAGCTACTAGGGGCACCCCTTGATGCTCTGGGCTTCTTCCTAAAACACCTAAAACTCTGGATAGAAAGTTGTGATGAATTTTATTTTTATGTTTCTTAGTAGCTGATAACTTATAGAGTTTGCAGTCTTTTGCCTGTGATTTTAACAGTGGGATGCTAATTAAAAAATTTTGTGTGTAGAGATGGGATCTTGCTATACTGTCCAGGCTGTTCTTGACTCCTCACCACAGGTGATCCTCCTGCCTCAGCCTCCCAAAGTGCTAGGGTTATAGGTATGTCCAGCCAATCTTTTGGGTTGGTTTTTTTTTTTTTTATACTAGCCATTCTAACATGTGTGAGGACATCTAGCCTTTTCAGGAGTATTATTGGAAAATCATCAAAAGCAAAGGACCATAGCCCTGGAAGCACGTGAGACAGAGATGCTGTGGCCCCCAGGGATCATGATTATCTCCTCCAGCCAGAGCACGAGTTCCCTCCTAGCAGGATACTGGGGAATCTCAAACAGCTGGGCAGATTTAAAATTAGCCTTATTATTAATCCATCTTTCAGAACTATGTAATTCTAATACCAATTTGAAACGGATTTAGAAACTTGGTGATAATCAGGATGGCATTAAATAAGCAGATGCAACTATGAATCTGATCTTCCGTAGTGGCTGTCTGAGAGATGGATGCATATGCTAATTAGCTTGATCTAATTATTCCTCATTGCATGCATGAATCATAACATCGCTGTGTACTCCATAAATCTATACAACTATAATTTGCCAATTTACAATTTAAAAATTACAAATTAACAACAACAACAAAAAGAAATACACAGGGTTCTGAGGAGCCCTAGAATCCCTTCTCTGGTGAAGGGATTTTTTTTTTTTTTTTTTTTTTTGGTCTGTTTCAATCTGTAAGAGTCTATGTTTTCAAATCATTTATTTGCTTGCTCATTTTTGGAGCAGCCTTGCTTCCCCCTTCTAAAATCTGTACTATCCTAGATTCTTACTGAATCTGCCTCTCTATTGACTTCAGTCCTCAGGTTTACGGGATACTTCCTGGACTTTTCTCATTGGTGGGGATACAGAGGCGACTGAGATGACAGTCCCCACTCTGGGAAGAGCGATATGTGTCAGGAGAAGAGGTTGTACTCCAGAGCCACAGGGCAAGTGCTGCCCCGAAGCCCGGGGCTCAGGGACGGGCCCACCCGGTGGAGGACGCAGCACGGCTGAGCCCAGCCAGGTAGGAGCATCAGCTCCGGGGTCAGACACACCTGCGCCGAGTCCCTCCCTGCTCCCCCACTCCTGCGTGACCTTGGGCAGGGGACACAACGTTACTTAGGGTAAGCCCGAGGAAAGCTGAAGTCAGGGTGGGAAGGGTTAACGCAGGGCCTGGCATACAGCAAGCGCTCAGTGATGTCAGAATTCACAGTGATGACGACGGTGGCGTGGCTCTAACCCGCGTGGTAGCGACGCCCGGCGGGGCTCCCCGCAGACCCGCACGAGTCTATTCCCGGGAGTCACGGCCTCACTTGGTTTCCCACCGCGTAAGACCCGGCTCTTCCCATTTCAAAATCCCCCCACATGCTCCTACCACTCGGTCCCCATTTCCTTCTCCCACGAGCCTCCCACCAAGGTCTTGACCTCTCGGTGATCCAGAGAGACGTGCCCACAGCAGCTCAGAAACAACCCCATTCTGTTCCTACTTCTGCCCGCCTAGAAGCCCAGGCAAGGTGCTGAGGTGTGTTCACCTCTGCACCTGACCTTGGACTTCACTCCAGGGAACTCCCGAGAGGAATGAGGGGAAGGCCCAGGCTGGAGAAGCCGGCAGACGCCCAGTATGTGGCGGGGGCACCTCTGTCGCTGTCCTTGGAGCCCTAGAATCCCAGGACTGGGGACAGCCGTCAGTGTCGGCTATCGCTACTCTAACCCCTTACCTGTGCTTAAATCCCCTCTAGAGCCACCCCTTAGGAGGGACCGTCCCCTTCAGCCGGGCTCCGGGAACTCCGCGCTTCCCCTGCTGTGACTGTGGTTGAAATACTACTACGCCCAGACGCTGCGTTGCCTGGAAACCAGTCTTCTACTATGACGTCAGAGCCCAGCCATTTATACGCTGAAATGCTATTGGTTGAAATTACCACCCGGAGCAAGCATCCTATTTTCACACGGATATGATGAGATTCACATCGATCTCATTGGGTTCACCTTCTTGAACACATGGGAAGCTACAAATAGCTCAATGGGTTCCTATCAGACGCTTTTGATGTATAAGTGGTAGGAGAGATTGGGAGTCAGCTGTTTGTGAATTTAAAGAAAAATAATCAGTAACACAGAAGTTGGTAACATATGTTCTTATAAACATGCACTATTTATAATTGTCATCACCCTAAAATTTTTATTGTGTGCACCAGTGATATATGTTAAATATTCTGGTATATTTTGTGGTGGCATATTGAAACTGATTTGTGATAATCATGTTGCAAATGAACATAGCATGAAAAGTTTGTATCCATCAGGAAGAGAAACTTCATTTTAGATATTATGGTCCTTTGGTTTTTCTTTTTTCTTTTTTTTTTTAATGTGAGGGAAAGGGAAATTTGATTATTTTCTACATTTATTTCTTTTTATGAAATCACTTCATGCCTAAAATGCATCCTATTAAGGATGAGCAAAATATTGCAAATTTGCTCAACAAATGTTGGACCTCAAGAAAAAAGTAATAAAAATTCAGGTGCAAATTAATCTTTTTCATCTTCTTGGCTTTGTGCTGGAAGGAATTTCAAATAAATACCATCTCAGCCTTTTCCAATTTGTTGTTGTTAGAAGCAAAATATATCCGCTGGAAGGGTAGTAAACTCTGGTAGACAGCCCTGGGATTGACAAGGTCAGGGCTAAGGAAGTGTCTTTTGTTTCCAGAAATACTTGACCACTGCCATATCGTGACATTCTTTCTAAAGATGCAATTTCCATTTGTTAGCAAGTTTTCTTCAATGTCCAAGGGAATTTACTCAGGTCCTCAGATCATGGGTATGGAGCATTGTACAAATGTAAATGGTTATTATTTCCTAAAATCAATCGTATTGTTTTTCCACAAATCAGAAAGGGAGGAAATGGCTGGGGGTGGGGGAGGTTGATAAAGGAGGCATGAACATGCTGGGATAGTGCAGTCTGTACCTGATTACGCTGTGAGGCACGTTTTGCCTGCTCAGGAGCATTTAGATGGAGCACAGGATGGGAGGCAGGCAGCAAGCGAAAAGATTCTGGAGCAATCTATAAGGACTGTTAGGAAATATCACAGCCTCATTTTTCTGCATGCTCACCATGTCTGGCAAACACAGACTCCAGGATTGTAAATCTATTAATTTGCTATCTCAGTTTTTCTTGATTGGATATTTTGGGAGCTTAGGCTGGGGGTGGGAGGTGCACATGTCTGATGACCCCAAACCTGCAAGATGAATAATGATTTCTTAACCTTAATCCATCTAAACGGTTGATTTTTATGACAGTGGCCTTCTGTCTTGGTGTTGCTTGGATTTGCAGGGCTGGTGCGCTGGGAGCTGCCCTACTTACAGGCAGAGATTATCATTCAGGCAACTGTCACCAGGAAGTGCCTACGCTATGGGCTCATGACCTTAACAGTCTGGCTTTCCACTCAGTTGTGATTTCAAAAATAAACTATTTTTGTTAAAATTGTAGATGATGCAAATCGCATTAAAAATATTTGCATCATGTAAGAAAGCATAAGCATTTTAGGGAGTCCTAAGAGCTGGATTTGATTCCTGGTTCTAGGACTTACTGGCTGTGTGATCTTAAGCAAATTGCAAAAGGTCCTCCAGCCTGTCCTTTAGTCATCAAATTCTAAGGCTGACATCTAACCTCACAGGCTTGTCGAAGATGCAATTAAATAAAATATTTAAAGAGCTTTTTTATTTGCAATGCCTTATGCAAAAGTTACTTATAATTATACTGTGGTGGAGAATTTTATTACATATAAGCACGTAAATTATTTTGCACACAAGGACCCTCACCTGTTGTTGCTCTGAGATCATAACTCTTTAGATTCGTAAGATTAGACAGTTGCGTGCTACTTGATTACAAGTCTTGAAACTTTCTTGGGGTTAGGTTTGCCTATGGCTTGCCTATATCTTTGGGATCTTTATAGAGTTTTCCATATGTCAAGCTAATAAATGTCTTCCTTCAAGGATGAGATCTAGGAAAGAAAAAGACAACATGGAATTTATAAGAGGGTAGTCAGTCTTGTAAAATGATTGACTACAAGAACCAAAAGAAACTTATAGAAACTGGCATCCTTAATAGATTATCAAAATAGATGGCTTCTGTGAAACAGAAATCAGGCTGAGGTGAAAAATAACAGGATGAGACAAAATAGAAGACTGGCAAGATTTTTTTTTTAAGGTTGTAAAGAAACATAAAAAGGTATAACAGAATTAAAGTCCTCGGCAGAGACAGAAAATTACAGAATTGACATTGGAGAAAACTTGACTCGATGTGCAAGACATACCAGGAGCTCAGAACACAGAGCAAAAAGTCAATAATTAAGTCATCAGAGAAATAATGATTAAATAAAGAGAATAGGTAACAGTAGATCAATCACAGAACTATGAGTATTTAAGATGGAAAATCCAAACTCATTGGAAAGAAAGAAGAATTAAGGCTTAGTTGAAGAAAATGTACCAGATTTGGAAAAGTAACTTAGTATATAGATCAAGTGTGTTCACTATGTTCCAAGGTGAAAATCAACAGAAAATGACACATGAAGGGTCATAGTGCAGTGAGATTTTTCAATTATAATGTCAAACAAGATATCCTGTATACATCCAAGCCAGGAAAAATAATTTACCAATAAATAGACAAAAAAAAATCAGACTAACTTCAGACATCTTTATAACACTTAGCACCTGATGAAATAGGGCAAATTATAGAGTTTGAGGAGAAACAATAGTGATCCAAGAATTTATTAGTCAGTCTTGTGATGTGTGAAGGCAATGGAAAAATATCCTCAAATAGGAAAGGCATAAAAAATGCAGTTAAGAAATATAGTTGGAGACATACACCACTTAAGTAATGGCTCGAAATTAAATCAAGAAAGGAAAAGCTCATGTAAAAGACTGATGGTTTTTCTTTCTTAGTTCAAATTCCAATTCAGTGGATCATGTTGTCAGGGTAAATTGTGTTTCCGTGCTTCTTTCGGGGTTTTGTTTATTTGTTTGCGTTTGCTTTTCCTTTGCCTTTTCTCTTTTCTTAATGCAAGTAAATTTATTTCTTGACTCACATTGTTTACTCCCAAATTCAGCTGGAATTTCTGTCTTAGATTTGATTACTACTTAAAACATTAAACACTAAGCTACAATCGTTTCGGCATTTGCTCGAAGCTAAACCTACCAGCTCGGCATGCATCACTAGAGGAATCACTAATCAAAGAGATTAGTGATTTGAGAAAAAAAAAATTGAAAGACTTTAGAAGCTGCCTCAGAACCCCAAACTTTCTAACCTTCTCTTGTTTCTGTCCTCAACCCCCAACTCCCCCAAAGCGCAGGGAAGGACTCTCTCTGGAATTTCCTTATGTAACAAAACATCTTTCCAAAAGAAATGCAATTGTCTTAGGACCCTCCCCACTTTCTAGGACTCTCAACAAATAACCAGGAAAGATTAACCACTGGAGAAGAGACTAAAAATTGTCACCACACCCAGGCAGACTTTTCATCTATTCTTCTGAGGGTGGCTCAGAGAGATTGCCTGGGAGACTGTATTCGCACAAAAAGACAACCTTTGTTCACAGTGAAATTCCGCTCCTCACCTTACTGCCACCTCCACCCAGAGCTCAGAGAAATTTTGTTCCAAGCCAGTGTTCTTTTGGCTCATTCATTCCCCCTAAAAACCATTTACTATCCCTCAAAATGGCCAAATTCCCCCATCTCCCCTTCCCTATGAGGAAGGTATGTAAGTATTTGGACATCACTGGGTTGCCAGGTAATCGTTCTCCTGTGAGTCCACCATGTTATACACGTTAAATAAATTTGCACGCCTTTTTCTCCTATTAATCTACCAATTGTCAGTTTGTTTTTAGCAAACCTCTAGAGAGTGGAAGGGAAGCTTTTTCTTGGCCCCCACACTCCGTAATTTGACCCCATGCAGCTTACTTTGTAGTTTTTTCTCCCTCTCTTCTTGATTCCAGCTCATCTCTCCTGACATCTGTTCATGATGATGCCCACGTTTCAAGGCCTGGTTGAATTATCTTCCTGCACATGAAAATTTCTCTGATAATCTGGGCAGATGCAAGTAACATCTCTTGAGTTGTTTTTGCAGTTTCATAGCTCTTTGTGTCTTTTTCATGGCTTTCATCACATTCTGCAGTTATATTTTAAACCCTCTATGGATTAAGTGCTTTTTAGGGTCAGGCACTGTGTATTCTACTCCTTTTTTTTTTAAGCCCTGAAAAAATTGAATTTGAAAATTAAATTGAATTTATAGAATGATGCCTTCTTTCTTTTAAACCTTGGCAAATTAACTAATATTTTCTATACCCATCCACCAACACCCCCCATCAGTCTCTATATAAATGGAAAAAATAAATCATTAAAGTCCTCTGGTAAAAACATAACAGGGGAATGTAATTTCATCCACAGAGCTCAACATTCTATTTTAAATGATTGCTTGAACAGGTATTACATGTTTCTACTGTTTAATCTCATAGCTAATACCTCCCTCGGTATGATTTATTTTCCAAAGTTGATTTAACCATTTTACTTTCCTTGCCCTTAGCTTTTAAAATTTGCAAGCTTGATGAGTTATTGAGTTGTTTTCCAGTTGCAGAGCTCTGTTTCATTCCGAGCACTATTCATTATATGACTTAATTGCACATAAGCAGAAATACTACTGAGACATTTGTTTCCTTGGACATTTGTTTTTAACCTAATGGCTGTTCTAAACTTTGTGCAGTTTTTTTTTTTTTTTTTTTGCCCCCAACTGGCCATTATTTCACTTGTTCTTAACAGTTGACCTTGTATTCTTCTTTACTGAAGAGATCAATGTCATCTGTCTTCAAATGTCTTTGTTTCTAAGTGTCTCACACCCTGTCTACTCCCATCAATCCAGGAAATGAAGTGTGTGTCCAAGGGAGTGGTTCTTGACCCTGGCTGTGCAAGAAGACATCCCAATGCTTGGTCCCACCCCACAGAGAACCTGATTATATTGGCTGGAATGAGGCTTAGACTCTGATATTTTTAAACGACCTCCCTGGGTGATTCTACATGCATCCCAGTGTGAAGACACCAGGTGAGAACCCTTTCATTCTTTCCTTGGACCTCACCTCGTAGAAGACCTTGTTCCGTCCATTTTCCTACCTCTCTCATCCTTCTTTTCCCTTCATCCTATAAACTTGCACAAATATCTCTCAAGCAAAACCACTTTTTCTCATCATACTTCTGAGCTACTGGTCCATCTCTGACATTCACTTTTTTTTTGCCAAAGCAAAACAATATATACTTGCTACCACTCATTGACTCTTTGACTCTTGCTAAAGTCACCACACCACTCTAGTGAAAATACATCCTCGAAGTTGCCAAACACCCTCTTAATCATCACTGATGAAGGGATTTTTTTCTCAGTCCTTATTTACCCCATAGGAAGAACTTCACATTGTTAAACATACTCTTTTCCTTTGACTTAGGTGTTTTTAGCATCTTGTCCTACCTCTCTGACCTCACTTTCTAACTCCTTTACCCTGTAGGCTGCGTTCCAAACAAGAGCTAATATCTGCTTCCAGTAGCCGTGGTGATAAACTCTTAGACTCAAGATCACCTAACCCTGGACCAGCCACTTGGATTTTATCCTAAGTGGACAAAAAGGCAGCTCAGACTCCAGGAAGCAAAAAACAGAAAACAAACAAACAAAAAAAAACAACAACAACAGAAAAAAAAAAAAAACCAGTGAGAAGTGGACATTGCCAGCAGAATAATCCCCTTGTCCCCTGAAATTAACTCTTTTTATCTGGAGAAAGTCATCTCCCGTCTATCCCAGTTGCAAACGACAGAAACCCAAGTTAAATTAGCTCAAGAAAAGTAGTAATATATTTGTTGGCTTATGTAACTCATAAGGTTAGGTGGACACTACCTTCAGACACAGGTGGAACCAGGTACTCGAATAATGTTATACAGACTTTTCCTCTCTCCAATCGCATAGCCCTTTTTTGTTCCCTCACACCAACTTGTAGCAGATGATGGTAACCAGCAGGTCTAGACTTTTATTCTACCAGCTTGGCCACCCCAGAGAACCGACAGCCTCCTTCTCAGTACTACCAGAAAAAGGTCCAGCCTAACTGAGATTCTCCTTGGTTGGGGTGTATGCCCTTTATTAAACCCATCCCTGTAACTCTAGTTGGGCAGACCTAAGACTGTGGACTGGGATCCCTCACTTGAACCACATGGGTTGACAATAGGAGACGATGATTTCCACGGAGAAAATCAGCTGTTAACTTATTTTTTCGTAACATCTAAAGAGTTGCTCCAACCCTGTTGGTTAAATAATCTGTTCATCCCTCCACTGCTTTGAGATCCAACCTTCATTATCCACTAAGTTCTCATATATACATGAGTCAGTTTCTGGACTTTCTATTCTCTTCCATTAATCAGTTTCTCTATTCCTGGGACAATACCATGCTGCTTAATTATTATATTTTTTTACAATGTCTTGATATTGGGCAAGAAAGTGGGCAAGTTCCACTTGCTTTTCTCTTTCAAAATCACACCTCGCTTATTATTGCATGTTTATTCTTCCACTTGATTTTAGGGTCAGCTTGTTAAGCTCCTTGAAAAGCTTAGTAGGGATCTGGATTTGAAGTCTATTAAATCTCTATATTAATTTGCAGAAAATAGATGGCTCTTTGCAATATTGAGCCATTCCATCCACGAAGCTATTATAACTCACATTGATTCATGTTCATATTTTTTTTTTTGTCCTTAACGAAGTTGTACAGTTTCTTCCACAAGGGTGTTCTGCATTTGTGGCTAGGTTTATTTATTTCTAGGTTCTAGGTACTTTATACTTTTTTTTTTTTTTGCTATTGAGATTGACTCTTTAAATGTTTTTTTATGTTTGTTATGTTATTTTCAAACTGACTTATGGCTTTATTTCAATTTCTGTCTCCATTCTTAGCTGGCTCAGCTACTCTGGTTCCTCAGCCTCAAATCCTAAGAAGCAAATCTGATTACTTAGGGTAGTGGGCACTTTGTTGTTTTTTTAAATATATTTCAATGTTATTGGTTAATTTAAAAAGTATATAAAACAGGATACTTAATAGAATCTCACTTGTAAAATATAGTAAGAATCTTTGATATGTGTGTCAGTATATTCACAGAAAACAATCTGAATGAAGGAATATACACGAAACTGTTAACAGTCATTATCTCTGGGGTTATGGAAAACTTTCAGTTTCTACCGTATGTATTCCAGGATTGTAATGTTCTTTTTTTTTTCTCCCAAAGGATGTCTTCTGTAATTAAAAAATTAACTAAATATTTTATATTTGGGGATTTTTTTTTACAGATTTCTTGAAATATAATTAGCATTAAACAAACTACATATTTACAGTATAGAATCTAAAAACCACATTCAAGATAATGAACATTTCATCACGTCCAGAAGTTTTTGTGCTTCTTTGTAATCCCTTCCTCTCCGTTCCCCCAGCCAGCCCCCTTGCTGTGGAATCCGTACCCATCACCCTCCCAGCACACTGATGTGCTCACTGACCAGGAAGCTCCACTGAGCCTCAGTGTCCTGAGTTTGTATTGGAGTTTCATTGTGTGGACACAAGTGTGATGGAGCTCAGAACACACTACTCCAAATTATGGCACTCTGGCATGCTGAATATTTTAAGCTGAAGGAATTTAAGAAAAATCTCAGAAGCAGAAAGGTCTCTCTGACCTTCCCTCATCCTTCTCCCCTGAAGCAGATCATAAAACCTAGAAAAAATGTTCTGACCTTGCCCTGAAGCCAGTCATAAGATTCTCATGTGAAAGGTTCTCTTCTTGTACCTGGAGGAAGGGAACATCCTTATCTCTGAAGACGAAGGGTCACAGAGAAGATTCTGAACAAACAGGCCACGCTAAGTTTCTGCCAGCTTGTTATCACTAGATCATACACTTTTTGTTCTATCATATTTCTCCACAATTACTCACACTTCATCAAACCTTCTATTAAAAAACACTAAAGTTTAAATTTTGGGGAAGGGTCTTCATTTCTTTATGAAAACTTCCATGTCATGTAAATATATTAAAATAAATTTGTATGCTTTTCTCCTGTTAATCTGTCTTTGATAGTTTGATTTTCAGACCCACCCAGGGACCCTAAAAGGTTGGAGGAAAGCCTTTCCTACCCTACAATTGATTGAACCGTTGGCCAAATGACTGAACTCAATCTCTGACCCCACCGCCCTGGAAGTTGGGAGGTCAGGTTGGTATTATGTGGTTCAAAGTCCCAGTCCCCTAATCACGTAGTTGATCTTTCTAATGACTAGCCCAATCTTGCGTCATTTTGTTAGCATAAATTCAGGCATGAGCCCAAGGGCTTATGGATAACAGAGACACTCCTATCACTCAGGATATTCCAAGGGTTTTAGAAGCTCCACTCCAAGAATCTGGGACAAAGACCAAATAAATTATTTATTATATAACTCTAGCTCAGATGGCAGCTCCTCCTCCTCAGGGTGCCCTGGGACTCCCGTTCAGATTTCATCTCTCCCTCGCACACCCAACAGTGCTTTTCCCTTACCCTGTTCTACCGTTTATTATAGTTAGTCATGTGCATGCCCTTCTTCCCTCTGGGCTGCAAGCTCTTTGAGGGCATAAAACATAATTTATTAATCTTTCTAACTCCCTCAGTACCAACACGGTGGCATTGTGTTTTGTTTTGAACTAAGCTTAATTAGGAAGCTTCATTTCTCTCAGAAGACCTCTTCCCCTTTCAAACCAATGCAGACTCATTCTTTTTCTAGGGGTGTTGTGAGCAGTAATATAAACCATAATCTTAATCTTCTTGAGGACTCCCTGTGGATGTACTTTTTAAAAATCATAGTTTATTAATTATTAAGTTAGATATGCATTCAAATGCTTTAAATCAATGTAGCTGAAACAGTTCTCTTTGAAGGGAAGAGCTTCCCCATAGTGTCATTTTCATTTCAGAGCTTCTTGAGCTTTCCTTAATTCTCCAATTTTAGGTAGCCTATCATTTAAGCCTTTTGGATGAATTCCTAGATTTCCTGCAAAGAATCACTAGTTGTTTTTTCTTTTTTTAAAGATATTCTGTATAGAGTCCACCCATTCTGCCATCATTTCTTTCTTTCACTGAAAATCTAATAAGATATTGCTTCTTGAATAATCAGCTTGCCTTTTGAGGAGTCGCCAGGGAAACCACGTTCTGTAACTTCCCTAGTTATGTGCGAGGTGATTTCAGGTGTAGGATTACAACGTGGCTTGGTGAGAAGAGTGCTAAAATTGAATGAGGAATTTTAGGTTTTAGTCCTCAGTTCTCCTATTTGGCAGCTTTGTGATTTGGGGGGGTCACTCAACAAATATTTACTGAGCACCTATATTGTGCCAAGTCCTGTGGGAATTAAGTTGTCACCAAGACAGACCTAGGAGCTTATGGTCTAGTGAGCATGACAGACATTGGAAATAATTACAGGTGGAAGCACATAATTCAAGAGTGTTATTGAAGCTTATAACACGGACCTGACCTAGCCTTCTGAGCTGTGCAAAGTTTATGGGTTCCTGAGAATTTTTGCCTTTTAGCATCCCTTTGTTTTTCTTTTTATAACAGCACCCTGATTTTCCTTTAGACATCCACTCCTACTCCACTCCCACTCTCAGTTAGGCTGGACCATAAAAGCTGGTCAGAAATTGAAAGTGAATATGAGGTTGCATTACTTCACTTTATACCAAGCTCATAAACAAGCAGTGGAAAAGACACACATAAGATCAAAGACACAAGTGAGTCGATGTAGCTTCCTCTCTTGTTCCTGATGAGCTATGCTCAACATTGGATTTCAACGCAGCTTGCATAAAGTAATGAACCCTGAATGGCGGGGCAGAGTGAGTGGCTCACACCTGTAATGCCAGCACTTTGGGAGGCTGAGGCAGGAGAATTGCTTGAGGTCCGGAGTTCGAGACCAGCCTGAGCACAATAGCGAGACCTTGTCTCTATAAAAAAAACAGAAAAATTAGCCAGCCATGGTGGCATGCACCTGTAATCTCAGCTACTGGGGAGGCCAAGGCAGGAGGATTGCTTGAGACCAGGAGCTTGAGGTTGCAGTGAGCTATCATGACTACACTGTACTCTAAAAGAACCCACCAACCCAGAAGAGCCAATCAAGGTGATTCCTCATTTCATATGAAAAGAAGAAAACATTGAAAATTTCTCAGAAGTTCCATAAAAGAAAAGCAAGTAGGGACTAGCCCTACCAAATACACAAACAATAATTAAAACAATTAAAATTATGAGTTGCCAGTGTCCAAACACATTGCCAGAACAGACCATTGGAGCATAATAGTTCCTCAAGTTTGTTAATACGTATATGGTGAGGCTGTCAGGAAACAGACACTCTCAGACACTAGTGGTGACAGGATAAATTGGTGTCAACCTTAGGAAGGGCCAATCTCAGTGCTATGAAAGTTACAAATGCATATATCTTGTTCCCCAACAATTCCAATTCTAGAATTTTTTCTATAGTAATGTTAGTATGTGTGTATATATACATATGTGTGTGTGTGTATATATATATATATATATATAATGACATATACTGATGTTTTTTCATTGCAGCATTGTTTGTAGTAGCAGAAGATTAGAAGCAATTCAAATGTCCATCAACAGAGACTGACTACATAATTTACGGCACACCTACATGGCTACTTTATAGCTATAAAAAGGAATCAGCAGGCTCTTTATACGTGATGGGGAACAATCTCTTAGATACACTGCTAAGTGAAAAAAATTGCAGTACAACACAGTATACATTATGGTATCAATTATTTTTAAAAGGAGGGGAAAGAAAAAATGATGTATCTCTACTTGTTCCTAAATACATAAAGTTTCTCTGAAACAAATAAACAAAAAAACCCAACAAGAACTGTGTGTGTATTAGCGGGGGTGAGGAGGCTCGGGGCACACTTTTTGGTGTTTGAATCATGTGACTGTATTACCTAGTCACAAAATTAAAATATTCCTGCCAAACGGTGCCCAAGTTATTAAGAAAACACAGAAATTCAATTTCTTCTTGCTCTAGCATTTGCATCTGGGGCATGTTTCATTTCAAACCACGTATTTTCAGGCCCGTGAGAGTCTATCTTTCCAGAGTTATTTTATCTTCTGCTTAGGAACTGTGGCCACTCTCAGACCTGTGTCGTAGCACCTGCAGCACTTACCCGTAGGTTCCCAGGAGGAGGGACTGAATGTGGCCCATCCAGTTGGGGACGATGAAAGGAATGGGAATCACCCTTGCAATGCATGGCTCAGAGATGCTCGTGTTAGGATTCTAGTTAAGATATTTCCCCTAAATGCAGTCAGTCCTTGACATTTTACCCGCACTGAGGCTCTCCCACCATTTCCCTTCCTGCTCATGCTGCCTAGGAGATCTTGCTGTAGTTTGTCCCCGTTGGTTTGGCATTTCTCAACTTAAAAGAGCTAGCTGGAAGTGATAAAACAGGAGAAATTCTTGTGTTCTCACCTCCAGATCCTTTTCATAAAAATTAAGTGTTTATTTTTATTTCTTATTCATATGTTCAATGCATGGGGAGTAAACTTGAATTCCCATAGGGTCAGGAAGTAATATGGATAAAGGAAATGCACCTGGTGAGACAATAGGGGGTGGTGGGGACTGCAGAACGTGGCATTGGTCTGCTCCTTAGACAGAGACCTCCCACTACCCCGACTGCTCATGGGTAAAAGTGGGGAAAACATTCCCAGTGTGGCCTGATCTTCCCATTTTTCAAGAGCAGCCAAAATTCAGATATTTTGGTGACATTTTTCAATTTTTAAGATTCTGGGTAGGCCAAACTAGAATATCTGCAGGCAGATCTGACCTGCAGTTTCCAACTCCTGATTTTAGCCAACTCCTCACTCTCAACGCAACTTGAAATCCTATCATAATTTAATTGTTTAAATCACCCTTGGTGTGAAACCCTGTAAGATATTTTTCAAGACTAAATACGTGGCATATATTCTTTTGACATTGTCCTCAAGATGATGTTTCAAATTCTAAAGAGATGAAATTCCTTTTATAGAAACAATACTGCCTTTACTTTAATAGGGTATGTTTTAAGCATTTAAGCTTTTTTAAAAAGGCGTGACCTCCCCAAAAATGCCCTAGCAAGGAGGAAAAAACTTTGGCAAGAATTGGGAACTTTCAACATAAAAGGGCTTGTAAAAGAAGAATATGCTTAGGCTATGGTTGTGCAGCTACAAAAGCCTATTTTGCTCAAATTGACAAATGCAAATAAAAGGTATGAATCAGATGTCTGTGTAGAAGTGTCTGAGCAATAGCTACCGTTTTTAATGCTAATCCCAGCTAAAAATGGGATTACAGACCCTTAAATAATTGTCCTTAATATAATGCAATTTGACACGTGGATAAAAATCATACTATAATGGGTGGGTTATGAGAGATAAATCCATTGATATCATTTAGTGCGACTCATCCATTTTACAGCCCAGAAAAGTGAGTTCTGACTCAGAAAGTATGTTTATCAAAATGGTACAGTATAGTGCGTGGGCCAGGGCTAGAATCAGGCTAGAATCGGGTCTCTTGGTCCCTATGTCAACACATCAGTATCCATCTATGTTTCTATAACACAGAAGTTTACATCAGTAGTATTTTTTAGAAAGCTGTTGGTTGAGACATGAAAGTTACTTTCTCGGCTATGATGTCCTTAGACTATTCCATCTAAATTTTTGGATACAAACCAAACATGTTGGGGTCTTCTAATTCTTATTGTCTGGGATAAGAACAATAGGAACAAGTACCCATTCTGGCAATTCTCCAGTCCTTTCTGCTCTGCAAAATCATTTAACAGAAAGCAGATAACTTTTCTAAGAATGATGTCAGGGTTTCTAAATCAAAATAATTGTCGTTTTCTGCCCTTCTTATGCCCGGAATGGATTTCTTATAATGGTTCGGGTTTGTGCTGTACTGTCACGACGTCCTTGGTGAACACAGAGCTGAACAGGGCAGCCGGGAGGGCACCGTGACACGGGAGAGAAGCTGAAATTGGTCGGGACGCACCGTGTGGCCAGGCCGGTCAAGGACTTCTTTGTCCTAGAAAATTGCTAGTTTCATGATGGAAAGTTGAAACAGGATGAAATATACAAGTATAAAGATCTTTTTTGTTAAAAGTTAACGAATCCCTTAAGTGTGTTTGAGATAATAAGGAGCACAGCATCGGCAAGTCAGGCACGGATACATTATGACCGAATTTCGAGGCATTGAGAGGAGAGAGGTGGGGTGTAGTTTTCTTTACTTGTCAGTAATTATTTTCCTGTCATTTCTCAGTCTCTTCCTCTTTCAAGTTCACTCTCCCACCTGCAAAATGATGTGTCTTAATGTCTGTTAGCCAGTTCAAAATGAGTTCATGGCATTGGAGCTTCACACTGATCTTCCTTCTTAGAGTCCACAGTCTGGTGTAACTGACCTGCCCCTCGTCCCACGCACGTGGGCTGCAGAGAGTGACATGTGGCCATCAGTAGCTGGGTCCCATTGCCCATGGTATTTCCAGACATCCTCCAGTGCCGTGGAGGACTGGCAGTCCCAACACGGAACACAGCATGTGATGGGCTGACTAATGGCTCCCAAAGATACCCAGGTCCTAATCTCTGGAACTGTGAATCTCACCTTAGAGGCTTTGCGCATGTGAGCAAGGTAAGGATCTTGAGGTGGGGAAATTTTACTGGAATATTGGGGTGGGCCCTAAACACCATCACAAATGTCCTTCTAAAAGGGAGGCAGAGGGAGATATGGTTGGACAGAAGGAGGCAGCGACGTGACCACTCAAGCAAGAAGCTACACTGCTGGCTTTGAGAAGAGAAAGTGACCATGGGCGAAGAAACACACGGAATGCAACGCTAAGGAGCTAGAAAAAGCAAGGAAACAGATCATTCCCCGGGGCCCTCGAGTGACTGTGTCCCTGCTGACACCCCTGAAACTGATTTTGGGTTTCTGACCTCCACAACTGTAAGAGTATCAATGTGTGATACCAACTTTGGGGTAATTTGTGACAAGAGCCATAGGAAAATAACACACAGGCTATCCCAGTTTTCAGGACTGTTAAGGAAAATTAAATAAAGAAAACAAAAATACTGCAAAAGATAGATGGCATTATAAATTCTTAAAGAATAGCTATGGAGAATTCATGCTAGCTAAGTTTTAAAATCTCACTGAAATGGATGAGAGAGTTTTTTGAAAAACACGAATGACCACCCTGACCGAAGAGGAGGAAAACTAAAGGAAGCACTGCCGTGCTTTGGCTGTTTCCTCGGCACTTGCTCCAAGGCTGCTGAAGGAAATTCCTCATCTTAAGGCTCTCCCTGCCTCTCGACACCCACAGACCTAACCACAGTTGGACCCCTAGTGTAGCCCCTCGGTTGTTTCTCTAATCAGTTCTTGCTTACTTTCCATGGGGACTATTTCAGGTTTTTCCGCACGCCTCAGACTCTCCCTGCCTCACACTTGGCGGATGGGCTTGGCCTCCCTTTTCACAAAGAAGAAAGCAGTCATCCCATGTCCTCCATCTCCTTCCCCAAACCACAGACTTATTTCCATTCCTACCCATTCTCTTTTCCTCCTGTTACAAGGGAGGGCATGTCCTACCTCCCTTCCGTCTCTGCCCTGGACCCCATCTGGTCCTGTCTTCTCAGGGATCTCCGCAAAAGACTACCTCCTTTTTCTCTTGTAAGTCCAACCTTCCTCCCTGTTGACTTTGAAATATGCCTGACACTTATCTCTACATAAAACTCCCCTTCAAACTCCAGTCACCTTCAGCGACCTCCTCCTTCATTTCACAGGAAATTTCTTGAAGGGAACGTTTTAACTTGCTATGTCTATTTCCTCACCCTTATTCACTCTTCAAATCGATGTAGTGTGGATCCCAACCACGCTACTCTGATGAAATTGCTCTTGCGGAGATCACCACTCCTAAGTTTGGTTCAGGGGTCCCCCCTCTGGGCTACCATAAGCACCCAGGACTGACCCAACATGACATTTATCCTGTATTGTTATTGTCTGTTTGTTTTTCCATAACCCCCACTAGACTGTGAGCTCCAGAAAAATAAGGAATGTGTCTCTCTTGTTTATGCATCAATTCCCAGTGCCTAGCAGAGTAGGTGGCATGTATAAGTCACTCCATCAGTATTTTCTGAATGAATATATTAGCAAATTAGTAATGACTTATGTGTAGCTACTCCCTATATGGACAAATATCTATTTAAGAGGATATGTCCAAACATTACTGGGAAAAATTGCAACCAAACATATTAAGAGTTTTAAAAATACTTAATAGGGGTGAAAACTTGAGGAACTGTGCGTCGGGGCTATTTCTGTTACCAGGAACCGAAAATGTAATAACTTAATTCAGCTGGGAATTTATTGGCTCACGCAACAGAAAAATCCATGGATTGCTGACTTTAAAGCTTAGACAAAGCCACCCTCTGGGGTAATGCTTCCTGAATGATGCTTTCTGCTGCAAGGGCTTCAGCTGACAGCTCCGTGAGCTGCTTTCAGCAGCAAGAGACTCACATCCTTCCTTGTTCAGCCAGATGAAAAGAGCAAATGACTCAGCCTGTGGATACAGTATAAGCTTAGACAGACAGATAAATAGATGGTGGACAGATAGACAGATAGATATATCATCCCTGTACCAATCACCATGGCTAGTGAGATGTGATGCTCTGATCAGAGTATATGGACTGAAAAAGTAGATGTGGAAAATTGGGGTACAATTATCACAAGAAGAATGAATGAATGCTGTTTCTGCCAGGTATCCATTTATTGTCTCTCAGCTCCAAAGTTACCATTCTATCCCCTGCTATTTGTGTTCCTGGAGCTGAACCCTGTAAACCTTTCTCATTACCCGGCTGAGACAATGTTGGCCTTTGTCTATAGGGGGCACTGGAGGCATCTTTCAGGAGGAAGGGGCTTCTCTTCCTGGTTTTAGTGGGCTTTCTCCCTCCTGGGTTTTTTGCCACAGCTACTTGCTTGCGGGACACACACCAGCAAGTTTTGCTTCTTGGCGCTGGCCAGTGGTTTCCTGCTCCCAAGCCTTGAACCGCCAGCTGTGGCCCTGCTCAGGCTCAGCACAACCCAGTGAATTTCTCCTCTATCCACTGACTCACAGCCACCCGCTTAGGCTGAGTGATGCCTAACACCCAGCTTCACATGGGCGCGGTGGCTCACGCCTGTAATCCTGGCACTCTGGGAAGCCATGGCAGGAGGATCACTTGAGGTCAGGAGCTCAAGACCAGCCTGAGCAAGAGCGAGACCCCGTCTCTACTAAGATAGAAAAAATTAGCCGGGCATGGTGGCGCATGCCTGTAGTCCCAGCTACTCAGGAGGCTGAGGCAGGAGGATAGCTTGAGCCCAGGAGTTTTTGAGATTGCTATGAGCTAGGCTGATGCCACTGCACTCTAGCCGGGGCGACAGAGTGAGACTCTGTCTCAAAACAAACAACAAGCAAACAAGCCCAGCTTCGATGTCTAAAACACCCCTTCCATGTTTGTGTCTTCTTGGACTATTCTCCTTCAGGCCTAATGTATTCTTTAGTGTTCTCTTCTATTCCTTCTTAGCAATTAACCTACCTATTGCTAGTTAATAATTTTTTATGTTAAATTTTTTCTGATCAAATTACTGCTGTAGTTTCTGTCTCCTAACTGGACTCTGACTGATACACTAATATTAAAAAGCATCTGCTCTTGAAGTATAAACATGTTTATTGCAGTGGATCTATTAGAGTGGAAAAGTAGAACCAACCTTAACATCAAATAAGCTATAAATCACCCACTTGACTGAACAGTATGCAGAATATTTTTCCAAAAACTTACAGAAATATCAAAATGTATGGGAGAATGTTAAATTTAAAAACATATTATTAAAATGGTTATATAACATGACATTTGCTATATCGGTTAGGATTGTTAGAGCTGTACCATCTAGGGTAATTTACTTATTTCCTATTTTTTAAAAAAATTTCTGGAATAAGTGCCCATTGCTTTTATTTCTACTATGGGAAATATAAATTTCAAAATGACCAGGATTAACAAAAAATTAGCCCATGGTAGGAAACGTATAATTTGGGTTTTAAACCTTAGCTACAAGTAACAGAAAACTCCAATATAGTGGTGGCCAAAACAAGATAGGTATTTATTTCTCTTTTACATTTAAGAAGTGCCAAGGTTTTCATCTGGGTCTAGTAGAGTGCTCCACTGTGTTAGGGATCCGTGTTCCTGTCTTGGATTTCTAACACGTGCAACTTCCATTTCTAAGGAACGGGCCAATATGGCCACTGGAGGTCTAGACAGTAGCAGCAGGACAGAAGGGGAGGAGATTCTTCTTTTTGAGGGCATTTCTAAGAAATTGCACACTCCATTTTTTCTCTTTTTCTTTCTTTGGCTTAAGCAGCTTTATTGAGAAATAATATACATAAATATATATATTTAACTGTATATGTACATACAGTTAAGTTACTCTTAGTAATTAAAGAATTATACAACCATTGGCACAATCCAGTTTTTAAAAAAATAGGCTGTATTTTTTTAAAGAAGTTTTAGGTTCACAGCAAAACTGAGCAGAAAGTATAGAGATTCTGTACATCCCTGCCCCCTCCCTCCTTATCCACATCCCCCACCAGAGTGGCCCTGATGTTACCATTGATACACCTGCATTGACAAATGCTACCTGATGCTTCCATTCCCCTCTTCTTGTCCTTGTTCAGTGACTCCAAGGTTATATTTAGTTTCATCTTGTTGGCTCCATGTCAATTTCCCATTGCAGTAATACATACTCCCATCACCCTCTCAACGATTCTTTTAATCTCTGGTTAAAAACTTTGAGTGACAGAATCTGCTCTCTCAGAGGCAGATCTTGTGCATTATCAAGAGGTAGACTGGGCAGTCATCTTTGTGAGAACATATCCCCTCTACTCAGTCAAAATCTGTCTCTAATTTCTACCCGAGTTCCCTCTGGAACAATACAAAGTGAGTTTGATGACAGCCTTATCACTCCTAAGCCTTCCTTAAAAGAGAATAAATGTCTTCAATCTCTAAATTCTTTGACATCTGGGTGCCCTCATCAGCTTTGTCTTTTGGAAACTGGAAGAAGGTTAAATTGGGCCGCAGACGACAGCTGAAGAGATCAAGGAGAAAGGGTGGGAGGAGCGAGGCAAAGGTGGGTTTACTCGCCAGGAAGGGAGAGGCGGTGCTGAGACAGCAGGCAGTGCTTTGGGTGCAAGGCGAGCAGAGAGGTTTTAAGAACGAGAAAAGAGAATTAGGAAGAGATGTCTCAGGTGGATTCTTGGAATGTACACTGTGCATCCTCCTCTGTATTTCTGCCCCAAATTTTTATGCAAACATTTGTTACTAGCCAATGATCTGGTGTAAGAGGTCTCTTTATGTTAACTGCAACAGAGTGAAAACCGAAACTGCTTACAGACGCCAGCATCCGGGTTATGACTGCTTAGGAAACTGCCTGGTAACTTGCTTTGGGTGCAGAAGTTGGGTCCTGAGAGTACAGGTTGAAAGAGTACAAGAAAACAAAGACATACAAACCAGCATTTCAGAGTGAGAAAGCAGAAAAGTGAAGAGTAAACAATGGGTTGAAGTCTGTACAGAAAAGCAGCTAATGGCTCAAGTATTCTTTTTTAAAAGAAAAGTAAATTTCTTATTATATGATAATTGAAGATTCACATGCAATTTTAAGAAACAGGACAAAGAGATCTTTTGCACCGTTTACCCAGTTTCTCCAGAGGTAACATCTTGTAAAACTTGTCGAATAAAAAAATTTTTAAAAAAACTCATAGAATAAAATTTTTAAAATTAAAAAAAAAACAGAAAAAAATTGTATAATATCACAACCAGGATCTTGACATTGATATAACCCAGTGATCTTACTTAGATTTCCCAGTTTTACTTGTACTCGTGTGTGTGTGTGTGTGTGTGTGTGTGTGTGTGTGTGTGTATTTAGTTCTATGCAACTTTATCACACGTGGATTTGTATATCCACCTTCACAGTCTGGGTACAAAACAGTTCCATCACCACAAAGATTCCTTACATTGCTTTTTACAGCCACACACAGCTCTTTCACACCTCACACCCCACTGTCCCTAACCTCTGGCAACTGCAAATCCATTCTCTATATCTGTACTTTTGTCATTTCAAGAATGTTGTATAAATGGAGTCATATGGTATGTAACCTTTGGAGATTGGCTTTTTTCATTTGGCACAATTACTTGGAGATTCATCCAACTTGTAACACATATCAATAGTTTGTTCCTTTGTATTTCTGAATAATACTCCATGGTGTGGATGTTTTTTAAATAATTCACCTTTTAAGCCTTCACCATTCATTCCCTCCTTTCCCTACAAGCATCAACCCACCTTTCTGCTCTGCCTCACTTGCATATTTTGGTCTAGGGCATCTGGGTTATTTCCAGTTTTTGCATATTATGAATAAAGCTGCCATGAACATTTATGTACAGGTTTTTGTATGTTTCATTTCTCTGGGATAAATGCCAAGAGTGAAATTGAAAGGCTTTCTGGTATTTGCCTGTTTAGTTTTATTTTTTTAAAAAAACCTGCCAAATTCTGTTTTTCAGCATCACTGTATCATTTTATCAGAAATGTACTCTTAAGTAAGAGAATGCTAATATTTTAAGTTATTTATGTTATTCTAATGGAAATATCTTCTATGACTCTACACTTTGACTCGAGTCTGCTACACACACGAGTGCCTCACAAAGTCAAGGGCTGGGGACCAATTTCCATGTCATTGTTGCTGCTGACAGAAAGACAAGGTTGATGCCAGGAGAGGAGATAATTTGTGGGGTGCAGGCCCTCAAAACCATGAGAGTGAAATCCCCCAGAAATTCAAAGAATCTTGGAGAATCTATTGGAATTCCCACAAGCTGAGAGGCTTCAGTCAATCACAATTAAATCTCAAAGTACCGGGTGTTTCCAGCTTATATCTTGTTTACAACTAAAATCCAGAGTACATGTAAGTCTGTTCTTTAAACTCTTTATATCTTACCTAAAGAAAAATTCTGAAGAAAAGTGATCACTTGATCATAAAGTTTAAAGAGAAATGCAAAATAAAACAAAACGTCACTTACACCCATCAGAATCCCAGCCCCCCCCAAAGGAGTCAATTGGTAGAAATGAGAAGAAACAAGAAGCCCCATGTACTGAGTGTGTGTGTGTAGCCTGGTGCAACCTACTGCAGAACAATCTGGCTGAAGTGAGTCAAATCAATTATGCATACATACGTCCCATGCCTTGGGAGTCCACTAATGCATTTATACCCCAGAGAAACTTTCAATGTCAGCTGTGAAAGCAAACCTATGAGGATACTCACTGCAGCATTTAGTGTGCACTGGAGGGATGCAACCTCCTTGCTTGTCACTGTAAGGTAGTGGAGATGAAAAGGTGTGATGCACACTAAAGTGACAGGCAACCATTAGAAGCAACAAAGCTTTCAAAGAAACCAGAAGCACCACAGCAACACAGATAAATCTTAAACACACAGTACCAAGTGGAATCAACCATCCAACCAACCAAGCAACCAAAGTGTCTCTATATTGCAAAATAGAATTTATGTGAATTAAATGTACACACAGATAACACTATGCATAATAAAGAATAACTACAGATTTAAGGATGCATATCAAAAACATTAGGGCGGTGGGCTGTAAAGCCTGGGAAGGAGAATGGAATGAGAAAATAGGTACAAAAAAGAATAAACCAGTATTCAAGCATGTGGCCTCACATGGATCAAAGATGTGAGCAAACCGTGAAGTACAATTAATTCAACATGAGATTTAAATAAAAAGTGATCTTCATTTTCTTTACACAACCCAATGCTTCTTTCTTTTCAGTTAAAATGAAATCAAAAGCAACATTTCCCCTGACTGCTTTTTTTACTCATTAACATTGGTCCCTTGGCAAAACTGCAGCTGAAAAATTCAGTGTTTGTAAAAATTGATTTTTAATACCGGATGAAAACAAATCTAAAATAAAATATTAGCTGCATTGAAACTTCTGTTTAAGCTCCCTGGAGCACGCCCTCTCCTACTGGCTAAGATATCTAACGACAGCTCTCTTAACTATTTGGTCTTTGTGCTAAGATTCTCCCAACTTTTGTGTACTTAAAAAGAACATTAGCCTTACTGGGGATGATAGAATTCCTAATCTTATGGGAAAAGCATTAAAAACTGACATTTGTCATTTAATGTTAGAAGCTTTTTACTTTTTTTTAAATTCAAAGATCAAAGCACATTGAAGTTTTGTTTTGTTTTGTTGTTTTGTTTTTGTTTTTGTTTTTTTTTGGTTCAGTGAAGTTGATCATGACAGCTTTTGTTTTCATTTTGTTGTGTAATAAGCTTTATTTCTTTATTACGTCCCCCACCAGACATTCTAGGTTCTTAGCACACAAACCTCTTTAGAGGAGGTTTGGGTACCGGCTTGGTGAAGATTGCTGTGTTTCCTATGGCTTCTTCCTCCCTGTATCTCCTACGTCCTGACTTAGTGCCTATTTCTGCCTCATTACGTCTGCAACTGAGTCACAACACCCCAGTTTAGATGGCAGGAAACAGTCTTTGAGATCGCTATCACTTAATACTTCACCTACCTCCCTGACCAAAGGGGTCAGGGATTCTTCTGGAGGTGAAATGAATAATGCATGAGCAGAGTGAGCAGCATTACGTGTTGGGGCGGAGCACAGGGCATGCAAGCACAGTGAGAAATCATGCTAGTACGTACAGCGCACGATCAAAAAACATGGTGGATAAGTCCCTGGGGGGAGTAGATTTTTAGGAGTATAATGAGCCAGGGGTTAATATTGGTCATTCTCTCAGCCTTGTGCCCAGGTGGGATGCGGGGAGTAGGCTGCTCAGTGGGTCCCCAGGCACAATCCGAGTTGGGGTGTCGCTTATCTTGTTTTCTCTGGACAAACAGGTGGTGTAGGCTTTGTAGTTAATCCCATGGCTGCAAGGAAGATCTGCCATTTCAGGGAAAGAAACTCAAAAGGGAATGCGTCACTGCAGCAGAAATTTACAAAGTCCTGGTCAGCAAATCTTACTGGCCTGGGAAATTGAAATGTAAGAGAACTACAAAAAAAAAAAAAAAACCCAAAAAATCAAACAAAAAGCTATAAAAAAAAAAGATTTCTTGCTTATGGAGCCAGTTACAGGTACAGATTCAAAAAGAAAATCCTTAAACAGAAAGATCTTTGGGGACAGGAGTTTTGGAACCCGCTTTTATGATTTCACGCACCTCAGAGGTGACATCACAGAGGATCCGTCAGGAAGTGAAATGAACGTGCGCCGTCGGCTCACTGGGCTGAACGTGTTTAGCTGCCTTATCAAGAGACAGTGAATGAGAGACCATGGGGGTGACATGGAGGAGAAGGGGCTATTTAGGAAATGCGTTGAGAACAGAGGGAACCGAAGTGACCCCTGACTTTGTCACCACGTTACACGTGAAGGAATAATACTAAAGGCTATTTATTGTATGAGCCTGGGAGACGCGCTTCACAAATAGCCACCGTTTCCCAGGGCTGCTGTGAGGACCCCAAGAGTGTGATGGTTGATCCGATGTGTCAGCTTGGCTGGGCCACAGTGTCCAGGTATTTGACCAAACAATATTCTGGGCATTTCTGGGAGGATGTTTCAGATGAGATGAACATTTAAATGGATGGATTTTGACGAAAGCAGAGTGCCCCCCATAACATGGGTGAGCCTCATCCAATCAGGCCCGAATAGGACAAAAAGACCGGCCTCCTTCCAGCAGGAGGGAATTCTCCAAAGACTGCTTTCAGACTTTGTCAGAAACATCAGCTTTTCCTGGCTCTGTAGCAGACTCCCCTGGACTTGAACTCAGCTTCCCTAACTCCTCCCCCTGCAGACTTTGGACTTGCCAGTCTCCACGACCACATGAGCCAGTTCCTTAGCATCATTCTCCTTCTGTACTATTTCCCTGGAGAACCCTGCCTGTGATATTATTATCAATATGATCCTTATTTCACAGATATAGAAACTGAGGCTCTGTAAGGACACCCAGCACATCATGAGATAGGTTCAAGTCCACGGATGCCTGACTCTAGAGCCTGAGCATTCGCTCGGCCTCATGAGAAGGTGAAGCAGAAGTGATAGCTCCAGAATTATATAGCCAATAAGTCTAGACTTTGAGTCCTGGCTTCCAATTCTGGCTTCGACTCCATTTCACACGTTCTTTTGCTCCTGCTTTTGGTTAGGAGACATAGGAGGTGCCGAACTCAGGAAGTTCCCAGTCCAGAGCCGCCGAGACAACCCACACCTGCCCTGATTGAGAAGATCTGTGCACGGTGATAGACCGTCTCACCTGGGAGACAGCCCCCGTCTGAGTCCTCTGTCACCTGGATAAACAAACACAGGGGACGCTGTCGCTCTCAGACACTTCAGCAAGATGTGTGGCCTCCGTGAGGTTATCAGCCAAACAGTATATTTGGTTTTCAAATCAAGGCATCTGTAAAAACCAATTTGTCAGGCTAATAAATTCAATTCTGAGTCACAAAGCCCTGCAAGAGACTTGGAGCTTTGAATTCTTATTTTTAAATGTTTCATCTCCAGCCCTGAAAGGAAAAGCCCTTTCCTCCCCCTCAAGGGTAAGATTGTCTCATTCTCCTGACTCATATTCATCTTTCAAGATACAAGGTTTTTCACAGCTCTTTTCCTTTTGAAAGTGGGCGTCTTTTTTATCTCAGATTTAAACAATAACTCAATATCCCCAGTGCTTGACTGTTTCTGGAAATCTATTTAATTTCACAAAACAAGTTACCAAAGCATGCAGACGTGTACCATTTCCATTTTAATAGTATCACCTCTCCCTGAGGTTTGGATTTAGATGAATACAGCCAAATGCCTGGAACATTCTCAATTTTGAACACTGCTCCTTTGGATGGGATATCTATTTGACAAAGAGGCTTTTTATAATAATTCAGACCCATTTTGGGAATATAAAGGCAAAAATATAAAACTTGAAATTCACCTGCGTCCCCATTGCTTTAGGTTTCTTGGAAAAATGGATGAACAGGATCACAAATTGCCTACACTCAGGAAACAACAAGAAATTCATTTTGGGTAAAGATTGATGAGGTCTCTGAGACCTCAAGGAAGATGCTAAGGGCCATCAATTATCCGTGGCTTCTGTGGTTTTCTTCCCTGTCTCAACTGCCTTGCCTAAAATTTTGATGAATTATGTCTTTTTTTTTTTTTTTTTGAGACAGAGTGTCACTTTGTTGCCCTGGCTAGAGTGAGTGCCGTGGCATCAGCCTAGCTCACAGCAACCTCAAACTCCTGGGCTTAAGCGATCCTACTGCCTCAGCCTCCCGAGTAGCTGGGACTACAGGCAGGCACCACCATGCCCGGCTAATTTTTTCTATATATATTTTAGTTGTCCATATAATTTCTTTCTATTTTTAGTAGAGACAGGGTCTCACTCTTGCTCAGGCTGGTCTCGAACTCCTGACCTCAAGTGATCCTCCTGCCTCGGCCTCCCAGAGTGCTAGGATTACAGGTGTGAGCCGCCGCACCTGGCCTTGATGAATTATGTCTTAACCCAGATCACATGTGCTCAGCTAGGAACTTCTCCCCCACTCCTTTAAAGCAAAAGGATGCCATTGCTCGTCTACAAGCTCATTTCTTTTCTGTCAGGGAGTAATTCACTTCTTGGGTATACTTGACTGATTTTCAAAAAGATTTTGCTTTTTACCTTGTTGGGCTTTCCCGGGCAGTGGGCAGAGGATGGAATTTGCAGTCAGTTTAAATCTTTGCTCTGCAATTGACTGGCTGGGTGGCCATTAAGATTAAGCTTTTAGGTTTTCTAGCCCTTAGTCTTTGCACCTTTGCAGTGGGTAAAACAACGTGCTCCCCCCACCCCCATCCAGGATAGTGCTAAAGAATGAATATGTTTGTCCTTACACAAGTCTTAGCACAGCGCCTGACATAGTAGGTCTCAAAGAAAGGTCCTGGATACCCAACAAAACACTGTCATATTCATTATAGAGGTAAGAACCTCAGGCAGGAGTGTTTAATTGCATTGCTCAAGACCGCCAAGAGTCAGTAGCAGATCCAGTATGATATCCTGGCTCCTTCTTGGTTTATTGACATGATTTCTCTCTTTCTGAACACATTCCATTGAAGGAAAACCCAACAGCTCTGACATCACTAGGAGGAATTTTCTTATCCAAAAAGGTCTAGTTATTTCACTGCATGATTTTAAGACTTTGGGATAACAGAGAGTTAATCCTCATTCTAGAGTTAAGAGGCAGGGAGTGGGGATTTAATTTTTAAAAGAAGGGGACACCAAGATTCAAGTTATTATGTTAATGTGCTTAAATATCCCATATGCATGTGGACCCCTAGTGACAACTGTGTGGCATTAAAAAATTGAGTTTCAAAAATTAAATTTTTTAAATTAATTAATTTTAATTGACAAAATTATATATTATTTATCATGTGCAGCATGATGTTGTGATATGTGTATGCATTGTGGGATGGCTGAATCAAGCTAATTAACAAATGCATGACCTCACTTTTTGTGGTGTTATTGACTATAATCATGTATAACCATGTTATACAATGTATCTCTTGAACTTATATCTCCTAATTGAAATTTTGTATCTTTTGACCAACATCTCTCCCATATCCCCCATCCCCCAGGCCCTAGTAGCTACCATTCTATTCTCTACTTCTATGAGTTCATCGTTTCTTAGATTCCACATAAAAGTGAGATCATGTGATATTTGTTCTTCTATGCCTGGCTTTTCACTTAACATAATGTTTTCCAGGTTCATCAAAAATGACAGGGCTTTCTCCTGTCTAAAGACTGAATAGTACTTCATTGTGCATGCGCGCGCGCACACACACACACACACACACACACGTATGCCATATATTCTTTATCCATTCATCCACTGATGGACACTAAGGCTGATTCCACATCTTGGCTATTGTGAATAACGCTGCAATGAACATGGCAGTGCACATAGCACTTCAACATACTGACTTCATTTCCTTTGGATATATACCCGGCAGTGGGATTGCTGGATCGTATGGGAGTCCTCTTTTTATTTTTTTGAGGAAACTCCATACTGTCTTTCATAACAGTTGTATTAATTTATATTGTATCAATATACAAGGGTTCTCTTTTCTCTATGTCCTCACCAACGCTTGTTATCTTTTGTTACTTTTTAATAATAGCCATTCTAATGGGTGTGAGGTGATATCTCAATTGTGCTTTTGATTTGCATTTCCCTGATGATTAGTGATATCGAGCATCTGGTCCTATACTTGTTTGTCATTTGTATGTTTTCTTTGGAAAAAATGTCTATTCAAGTTTTTTGCCCATTTTTGATAGATTATTATTGCTATTGAGTTCTCCTGGGTTTGGATCTTTCCAGCCACCGCTTTGGGGAAAGCACCTTGCCATCTTTCCAGAATGGGTGGGGCATTGGACAGCAAGGCTTATACTACTTGCACAGAACCTTATACTGCAGCCACTGCAGCTGACTCAGGAGCCTGCTTGATGTGGGTGTAGAGTGGGGAAAAGTTGATCCCAATAGCACAAGATAACTATGTGTACGTTCCCTTCCAATAGGAAGGCATGTATTTTAGTCATACCCCAGGTCATCATTCAGCAAACAAGTTGTGAACACTACCATTTGTCAAGAACTGTACTAGACAGAAGCTGGGGCTATTCTCACATTTATTCAACAATATTTGCTCAATGCCTACTGGATAAATGATAAATGAGGCAGAGTCCCTGCCTACTGTGAACATAGTTTAAACCTCCATCAGGAGAGAAAGTCTCTTGATGCTTACAATGTGCTCATGTCTCTATTCATAGTTCTTGAGTCATATGTGGACCTGCATATATTTACTGAACCTCCTTGAAAACTTCCTGTGCTAATCAGTCAACATAATCCTGACCCCAGAAAGTTCTCGTACACATTGTTGCATAAAAAATTATTTTTAGAGGCCGGGCGCGGTGGCTTAAGCCTGTAATCCTAGCACTCTGGGAGGCCGAGGCGGGTGGATCGCTCGAGGTCAGGAGTTCGAGACCAGCCTCAGCAAGAGTGAGACCCCATCTCTACTAAAAAAAAATAGAAAGAAATTATCTGGCCAACTAAAAATATATATAGAAAAAATTAGCCGGGCATGGTGGCACATGCCTGTAGTCCCAGCTACTTGGGAGGCTGAGGCAGGAGGATTGCTTAAGCCCAGGAGTTTGAGGTTGCTGTGAGCTAGGCTGATGCCACGGCACTCACTCTAGCCCAGGCAACAGAGCGAGACTCTGTCTCAAAAAAAAAAAAAAAAAAAAAAAAAAAAGACATCTGTACTTGAATGTTTATAACAGCACAATTCACAATTGCAAAGATGTGGAAACAACCCGGGTGCCCATCAACACATGAGTGGATTGATAAAACATGGTCTGTGTATACCATGGAGTTCTACTCAGCCACAAAAAAACAATGGTGATCTAGCACCTCTTGTATTATCCTGGATAGAGCCAGAGTCCATTCTACTAAGTGAAGTATCACAAGAATGGAAAATCAGCACCACATGTATTCACCATCAAATTGGTACTGATTGATCAACACTTATGTGCACATATAGTAACATTCATCAGCTGTTGAGTTGGTCATTTGGGGAGGGAGGAGGGGATTGGTATATTCACACCTAACAGGTGCAGAGCACACCGTCTGGGGGATGGACACGCTTGAAGCTCTGACTTGGGTGGGGAAAAGGCAATATATGTAACCTAAACATTTGTACCCCCATAAGATGCTGAAATTAAAAAAAATAAAATAAAGAACTAAAAAAAAAAAAAAAAGTAATTGACCCAGTAACAACAGGATTTCAAATCAGATCTACACAGAGAAGCTCATGTTCTTTCTCTTATGACAAAGCATGCAAGGAAGTATTAATAAAAGAATATAACTAGGAGACAAGAAAGAGGGTGAGAAGACGACTTCATTGAGGAACAATGACATAGGCCCATAACATCTTAAGTCTTCAAAAAAAAACTTTGATTCACATATTGGCCAAAAATATTTTAATATACTTTATAGACAATATATTTTTCTACAATATTCTACTTCATCTACCAGTAAAAATTTTCTATGAATTCAATAATAACAAATTTTAAAGGTTTTATAGTATAAATCACTAGGATTCCCAAAATGCCCACAGGTTATCATTAAAATGACTTTATTATTAATTTGAAAAGGTATGTTGTTATGTTTCATTAAAAAGCTATTTAGTTATATATGCTGACATTTTTATGGGTGAAATGATTTCATGTCTAGGATTTTCTTGAAAATTATGTGGAGGTATAGAGGCAATGTGATAACTCATCAGTTGATAATTGGTCAGGTGGATGATAAAAACAAGAGTTTTTTTTTTTCTTTTTCTCCTTACACTAAAAAGTTAAAGACTGATAGACAGATCGCCATGTTTGGGCACAAGTTTTCTCTCCAGGGAAATGTTAAATATATTTTTCAGCACCTCTTCTACTTCTTCCTCATTCAGAGTCTTAAACTCTACCAGATCTATATTGTCCTTATAACTGAATCTCTTGGAGATGAGGGTGAAGCCCACTAAACAGTGAACCCCTTCTGGGGTCTGCAAGGAACACAGTGATGTGGTTTTAAACACAGATGTTGGAGATTCTTGCATGTATGTATTCACAGATTCAAAATCTTCAATTGTTCGAGGTTCAAGAGTAAAAAAGTACATTTTTCGGTATTTATTCTTTTCCAGGAGATCAGAATTAAGAAATTCTTCATTTGGAACGTACTGCTCTCTTCTGATTTGGTCCAGGTACCAGATTCCACTCTCTTCTCTCAAGCGGAAGATGCAAGGCACCTGTGGCTGATCCTGCCCAGAAATTAACTCCAGAGGTTGCCACATCTGGAAGGAGAATCCAAACCCAGTATCAACAATGTACTTCCTGCTACCAATGGTCACCTGCAGCACAAGGTGAATCATGTTACTGCTGTATTGGTCAACTACAGGTATGAAAACATTTCCTCCCAACATTGTGGTCTCAAAACCCATTGTGCTCAGAGCCCAGTGCAGAAGTTGATTGACCTGGAGACACCACCCACCCCGGTTCCTTCGCACAACTTGATCAAAAATGGCCTGTAAGCCAAATTCCATGGCTTCCCCACAATGTATGTTAAGGTTCTCAAAGGGAATGGCCCGGATGTGGTGCTGTAGAACGTCAGTTAGTGTTTCCAAGTCCAAGTTCTTCCTAGAGTTCTTGTAACCAATTCTTTCAAAATATGCTTCAATGTCCATGATGCCCTAAGCAAGGAAAACAAAACAAAGATAGACAGTATTGCTTTTGCACGTGGATTTCTTTGAGTAGACAAGTTATAGGTGTAATGTATTTTACCTATGGAAAAACACTATGGTTACAAGTATCTGTATTAAGAACTCTCTTGTTTAGTGCTTTATTCTACGAAATCCTTTCTCGTGCACAAGTTCACTTAATAGTCTCAGAACCCTGTAGGGAAAGTAGTACCATTTCTTCTATCTTCCAGGCATGAAAAGCTAGAAATCCAGAAGAAATCATGAGCCAAATGATAAACAGCTTCTTTTGGTTTTCTTGGTGATGAATAAAAAAGAGATTCCAGTTGGTATCAATTAAGTAGCTTTAGAAACAGTTTCTGATGTAAGCAGCAGAATTATACAATAGAGGACGTGGTATTCAAGGTACATGACACACTTGTTGAACCTTATATAGTCAAAGTTCTTCACTCAAAGAATTTTATTGGCTCACTCATTAATTGATTGATTCATTCAATAAATAGTTTACTGAATAACAATCATGTGTTTGCTACTGATCTAGAGCTTGCTTGCCTGCAAAAATCTGACATTTTAGTAGGAGTCGGAGTGACATAGAGACTGAACTGAATGAACGAATAAAACATTCGATCTGTTCCATTGTGGTAAGTGCCCCAGGGAAACCTAAAGCTGTGGAAGGGGTTAGTAAACGCACAGGGGGAGCTTAAATGTCAAATACGGTGGTTAGAGAAAGACTCACTGAGACTTTTCAGGATGTGAGAGAATAAGCCCTGTGGATATGTACGGAGAACGTTCCAAGAAGAGGGATCAGACAGTAAAAGGGCCCTTCGCTAGGACTGATGTTTGGCTCAGGGATGGCGTGTGACATAAGCAGAATAATGAGACTTTATTGAGGGACTCTTGCTGACACCAGCATGGTCAGGCACTAAAAGGAGCGGCCCGCAGAGGGAAAGAGCAGTTGATCTGAGAAGAGCAAGGAGGCGGACGTGTTGCATCACGCCGGAGCATAGGAGCAGGGACCAGAGCAAGGTCCACCTCGCCTGCAGCGCCCGGGGCTGATGGCCCAGGCAGGCTCCTCTCTCCTGGGGGATCCTGCATGTCTGTGTTCAGGGGGAGAGGCCCTCGGTCTGACAGTGAAGGAGTTAAATTTTTGTCACTTATGGCTCCTGGAGACACTCCTCACTAAGCCTCCTTGCAGTGAGACAAAACTTCCCCCAGAAACTCCCCTAGACATTGTGGACAACCCAGTGCACACAACCTGGACGGGGAGCCCTTAGGGGTTTTCTGATCAGCCAATGCAAGAGGATCAGGCACTATTAGGAGCCTGCTGTCTGCAGGACTAACTGGGCTCTTCGGGACACACCCTGTTGGGGACTCCCATGTCACAAGTATCCAATAGGGAAATCCAGTTGAGGAAGTTCCCTTAAACACGTTAGTGGGTTTTTGTTTTTTTTTTATTACACATATTTAAACCTCACAACAACCCCTTGAAGTACTCAGTATTGTTAGCTCCATTTTACTGATAGAGAAACTGGGTCTTGCAGAAGCTAAATGACATGGCCACATTCTCATAGGTACCAAGTGGTTTGTCTGTGACTTGAACACAGACGGTTTAAATCAAGCGTCTGTTAAAGTCACCGTCATGCTGTAGTGTGGTTACAGCATTAGATTCTACCATGTGCCAGCCAAACCTGAGAACCTGAAATTCAGGCATGGTGCAGACTCCAGTCTCCCGTACACACATTTGAGATAGGATGAAACCCCGATTGCAAAGCACACTGCAAGTTACTTACGGAGCTCTACTCACTGGGTTACTTCAGCCTGCAGCAGGAACCGGGTTGAATGCAGTCCTCTGACTGCTAAGGTCTGCAGAGAAGGTGCCTTTATTGGCTTTCAAACGGTCCCGCACCCAGAGTCTGATTAGCATCATCGCAGGGATCTCTGGGAAATGTATTTGCAGGACCTCAGGTTGCCCCTGTGTCCCTCTTATTCAAGTATTTGCACTGAAAAAAATGTGCAGCGTCCTATTATGCAATGATCCCCCATGCCCCAGGCTGGGCGGGGTGTGCCCGCGTATGTCACATAGTTCCTGCTCCCTGGGAGCCTGATGCCAGACTTCTTAGCTGTGACATGGAAGATGACAGCTTGGAAGGGGTCCAGGAAAAACAGATCCAATAACCTAGAGGAGGCAGAAGAGGAAGGTGGAAGGTTTTAATCACACTCTCAGTTTATGGCACATTTTCTTCATCAACTCCTATGAGGCCTTTCTCTTTTTATTTTTCTTCCTTTCCTCCCTCATCCTCAGCTCCATTCTCCTCTCCACCCAAGGCACTGTGATGTGTGTCTGAAATAAGTCCTCGCATAGGGTCTGAGTGTGACATTGGTCATGTGGGTTTGTTTCTGCTTGTGTTTTTTATTTAACGATATTGGTCTATAACTCTTGCTATTATGCATTTCTCTCTACTCTCTCCCCATATATTTTTTAATGTTTTTTTATTGATACATAGCAATTGTACATATTTAGGGGGTAGATGTTGATACATGTATACATTGTGGAATGATTTTTCCACATTAGCACGTCTATCACCTTCAACATTTATCATTTCTTTGTTGTGAGAATATTCAGAACGCTTTCTTCTCACTATTTGAAATATGCAACACATTACTGTTAGTTACGGTCACTCGACTGTGCACTAGAGCACCAGAACTTTTTCCTCGTATCTAATCGTAACATTGTACTAGACCAGCCTCTCTCCATCTCCCTCTGTCCCCGTTCTGTCCAGTCTCTGGGAACCGCTATTCTACTCTTAATTTCCATGAGATCAGTTTTTTGAGTCCACACGTAACTTAGATCTGTGGTCTTCATGACATGATTGTTGCCTTTGAACCTGCTGTTCCAGCTCATGTCTCTGTGGCGATGTCTCTGCTGTGTGAACGTCTCAGCCTGTGCTTGGGCAGCCTGCAAATTAATTACCTGCAAATTAATGCCCCTGGGACCACCGTTCAGTCCAGGATGAAGGCAGTTGGAGGCTCATGTCCCTGTGTCCTACTTGCTCAGGTGAGATTACTTTTAGGCACGTACAATGCCGCCTCCTGGTGTCATCTAGTGGCATTATGCTCCCTTTGTCCACAGGTAACCTGGAAATGATGCACCTTTTATTGATCCTCACACTGCCCTGGGCTCACTGTCCCACTCCCGCCCTGGTGCTTCCTTCAATCACCTCCCAAATAAGCTACTCGAAAGCAAATGCTTGTCTCAGGATCAGGTTTTATTTATTTTTTATTTAAAAATTTTTTTTTGTAGAGACATTATTGCACTCTGCTGACCAGGCTGGTCTTGAACTCCTGGCCCCAAGCAATCCTCCTTCCTCGGCCTCCCAAACTTGCTGGGAGTACAGGCATGAGCCACCGTGCCCAGCCAGGCTTTGCTTTTAGAGGAAGCCATGCTGAGACAATTTAACTCACCTGTTCTACTGGTGAAGGACGCTTAGGTTGCCTCCTACTGCAGATTTTTACAAACGCCGGAGTGCTGAATACTTTCCTAGACATCCCCTGTAGATTAGCACGTGAGCTTTGCTGGGATATGCATCGGGATTGGGATCCGCTGAGGGGCAGGGCGTGGGCATATTTCATTTCACGTAGCACTACCAGATTTCCGTCCTTTTGTATAGAAGAAAAATTCCCATCTTCCTCATATCCTGACTGACACTTGGAGTTAGCAACCCTCAAATGTGTGCCACTTTTCTGTGTCTCGGGTGAAAGCTCGGCGTTCTTTTCATTTTCACTTCTCTGATATCTAGTGACCTTGAGCAGCTCTTCGCATACTTAACGACCCTTCACATTTCCACTTGCGAGTTAAATGGCAAGGTTTGGAGGAAGAGCTGCTTCTGCCAAATTAGCCAGGCCCCAGAGTGATGGGTTGCAGAGCATCTTGCTAGAAAAATATTGGCTGAGGTAGGGGTTGGGGAAGGACAGGGAAGACATAATCCCTGAACGCAGAATTAGGGTCTGGACCATTTGGGGCAGAGTACAGGAAAAGAATTGTTCAAGGGTTGATGGCCACTGTCCCCTGGATTCTGGGAAACTTGCCCCCTGAAATTAAAATGTTACAATTCATATTAGCAGATTTATAATTCTGAGATTGCTTCTAGCATTATTGCTAAAGTGACAGCAGCCCTTAAGGATGGCCAGCAAGAACTGTCATGGGAAACTATGAGATCGGCGGGGGGGGGGGGGGGGGGGGGGGAGCTTGTGGCTAAGGGAGGGTAAGGCCAGAGTCAAGGATCCTCATGTCCAAGGCCAAGAGCACCTCAGATCGTAGGGCTGGGACGTCAGAGGGCTTGAGACCACCGTAGAGCCTCCAGTGGAGTGGTCGTCAAAACTTTCAAGCCAAAATCTAACTATATCAAGGTTTTTTTTTAATATGTAGAAGGGGAGCAGAAGTTGGAAACAGGTAAACTGTCACTGAGCACTCCGTCACCATAGCAGTGGGAGGCACAGAGACAGGCTGGGTAATAGTAGTGACAACATAAAGAGAAGCTCCGCCTTCCCTGTGACATAAGAAGCTGAAAGCTCGCTGCTTGTGTTTCTAAACACTGAAAGCACAGGAGACAGTAGCACGTCTGGCTTAAATTTCTAACGTGGTAACTCAGTTTTATGTCGAAATTCTAAAGTTTGGTAACCGATTCTTTGTTTTCTTGCTACAAAAAAAGAATTGTTTTTGCGAAGGTGGGAAGAAAAGAATACAAGCTCTTCTTTTCCTGAAATTCCCTGAAGAAGGGCTCTATGGGAATACGGGCTCCAAGCTGAAGATTTTTTTTTTGCTTTTGCTTAATTACGTCAGTTTTAATATTTGTTTACCAAAACTTCTGGTTTCTATTTCAACAGGTAATGTATGGAGTTATCTTTCCCATTTTCTCATCAAGGTGAAACTGAATAAAATGAAAATAAATAATTCTTCTGAGATCCATCACAGAATTGAGGTCACAGGGCAAACTGCTGCCCTGAATAGTGCAGAGGCAGATGGGTGAATAGAGAATCAGAGTTTATTCTCCATCCTGGGAACTGTAAAAAGAGAATTCTTAGGGCCACCCCGTCCAGCTCTTTAGACAAAGGGAAGGTAAAGGTCTCAGGCACTGCAGATCATTCATCAGGGGAATTCTTTGCTGACCCCCTGTAAGCAAGAACTTGATGTTGTCACTATGTCCAGCATGTAAAACTAAAGTCTGTTTGATTCCACACTAAGAATAAGTGACAAGTTTATAGGTAACAGAACAGAATCAGACATTCTTCCACCTAAGCAGGGACGTCTCCGTAATTGATGCTTCCTTCGCTGCCTTTTTCTCTACTAACACTCCCCTTATCTTACAGAAAATGTAGGTTTCCTGGGCCTCACGAGAATGTAAACATTTGGCCTCACCCAGCCTTGGTCCTTTCACGCTGTGTATCTTCAAATGCTGAAGCTTCCGAATTGCCCTTCTGAAAAACAGCCACAGGTCTGCCTGTCAAGTTCGTGTTTTTCCTGGGCACGTCCTCAATTTGGCTTAATAAACCTCTGTTGCTTGGGATTTTTGCCTCGGTCACTTATTTGGTTCAATAGAACTGAAGCCCGGGATCAGAAGACTGCAGAGGAAGCCGGCTATTTTTAGGAAGACTTAAACACACAATTGATGAATTGCGGAGGCTCCCTGTCGGACAAGCTGGAGAGTTTCAAAGTCTTGGGGGCTCAGTCTGAGGCGGTCTTGTACTTTTCA